>NC_091287.1:297242996-298458621 GCF_032444005.1 Ranitomeya imitator | reverse complement strand
TTTATCCTTTTAAATTGCTATAGAGCTGATTATATAGATGTAACAATCCTGATGCATCAGACACCTAAAGCCGGTTTCACACGTCAGTGGCTCCGGTACGTGAGGTGACAGTTTCCTCATGTACCGGAGCCACTGACACACGTGGACACATTGAAATCAATGCATCTGTGCAGATGTCATTGATTTTTTGCACACCGTGTCTCCGTGTGCCAAACACGGAGACATGTCAGTGTTCGTGGGAGCGCACGGATTACACGGACCCATTAAAGTCAATGGGTCCGTGTAAAACACGTACCGCACACGGACGTTGTCTGTGTGCAGTCCGTGTGCCGTGCAGGAGACAGCGCTACAGTAAACGCTGTCCCCCCCCACTGGTGCTGAAGCCGCCATTCATATCTTCTCTGCAGCAGCAATGGCTGTAGAGAAGATATGAATATTCCTTTTTTTTTGTTTCTCATGTTTAAAATAAAGATCCATGTCCCGAGCCCCCTCCCACCCCGTCACGTGGGGCCGCCGATTAGAGTCATGAATATGCGGCTCCACCTCCCATAGGGGTGGAGCTGCATATTCATTACTGCAAATGAGTGGCCCCACGTGACCGCTCATACAGTAGAAGGTGCGGCCAGGACAGGAAGCAGCGCCAGCGAGGGAGCCGGGTGAGTATTTTAAGAACAGCGGGCAGGCGCACAGGGGGTGGGGACATGGATCTTTATTTTAAACACGAGAAACAAAAAAAAAAGGAATATTCATATCTTCTCTACAGCAAAAGCTGCTGCAGAGAAGATATGAATGGCGGCTTCAGCACCAGATGCAGGGGACAGCGCTAAACTTTAGCGCTGTCTCCTGCACGGTGCATGTGGTACCCAGTGGGTACACGTGTGCCGCACGTATGCCGCACTGATGTGCCACAGAAACGCATGGGCACACGGACACGGATAATTCCGGTACCGATTTTTCTGGTGCTGAAATTATCTGGATGTATGGGACTGCCCTTATGCAGTTTTATGGTTTCAATCACCATAGATGATGTCTGAATTTTCTTGAACTGATTCCCCGATACTGTATGCACATTTGTGACTATTGGATTTTTCCAGATAACCACTAGGTGGTATAGTATATCTATGTTATGGAAATCATTACTCTTTGAGTAATTTTTAATAATAGACATTAGTTTTTTTTGCTAGACATTAATCTATGGATAATCACTTTTTATTGTGTATATGAATTTGTCTATTTATGATCAGGAACATACAGCTGGACTGCATCTATGGAATGTTATTCCTCATCCAGATTACTGTTCTCTCATTGTCTCTCTGATAATTCTCATTTATGTGTGTTTTTTTTTTTTAGAGTTTTTTTACCTTTAAAGTTAATAAAGTTATTCATTTCATATTAAAATTGTGCGGGGGGTCTTTCGCTCTATTCCCCATAGAAATGGTAGAGATCGTTTATTGTCATATTTGCTTTCATCTCGATTACTATAAACTGAACAATCACTGTGTATATAGTAAGAGGAAATGCAAATGGTGCTTCCTCATCTGGACCCAGCATTCATATGAGGCTGCCTTTTCACTGTAGCTGGGGCTAATATACCAGCCCAAGTTATATGTGAAATCAGATAACAAATAGATGACCTTAATGACCTGGCCGTTTTTTGCAATTCTGACCAGTGTCCCTTTATGAGGTAATAACTCAGGAACGCTTCAACGGATCCTAGCGGTTCTGAGTTTTTTCGTGACATATTGGGCTTCATGTTAGTGGTAAATTTAGGTCAATAAATTCTGTGTTTATTTGTGATAAAAATAGAAATTTGGCGAAAATTTTGAAAATTTCACAATTTTCACATTTTTGAATTTTTATTCTGTTAAACCAGAGCGTTATTTGACACAAAATAGTTAAAAATAACATTTCCCACATGTATACTTTACATCAGCACAATTTTGGAAGCAACATTTTTTTTTTGCTAGGAAGCTATAAGGGTTAAAATTTGACCAGCGATTTCTCATTTTTACAACAAAATTTACAAAACCATATTTTTTAGGGACCACCTCACATTTGAAGTCAGTTTGAGGGGTCTATATGGCTGAAAATACCCAAAAGTTACACCATTCTAAAAACTGCACCCCTCAAGGCGCACAAAACCACATTCAAGAAGTTTATTAACCCTTCAGGTACTTCACAGCAGCAGAAGCAACATGGAAGGAAAAAATGAACATTTAACTTTTTAGTCACAAAAATGATCTTTTAGCAACAATTTTTTTATTTTCCCAATGGTAAAAGGAGAAACTGAACCACGAAAGTTGTTGTACAATTTGTCCTTAGTACGCTGATACCTCATATGTGGGGGTAAACCACTGTTTGGGCGCACGGCAGGGCTTGGAAGGGAAGGAGCGCCATTTGACTTTTTGAATGAAAAATTGGCTCCACTCTTTAGCGGACACCATGTCACGTTTGGAGAGCCCCCGTGTGCCTAAAAATTGGAGCTCCCCCACAAGTGACCCCATTTTGGAAACTAAACGCCCCAAGGAACTTATCTAGATGCATAGTGAGCACTTTAAACCCCCAGATGCTTCACAAATTGATCCGTAAAAATGAAAAAGTACTTTTTTTCACAAAAAAAATCTTTTAGCATCAATTTTTTCATTTTCACATGGGCATCAGGATAAAATGGATCCTAAAATTTGTTGGGCAATTTCTCCCAAGTACACCGATACCTTATATGTGGGGGTAAACCACTGTTTGGGCACACGGCAGGGCTTGGAAGGGAAGGCGCGCCATTTGACTTTTTGAATGGAAAATTAGCTCCAATTGTTAGCGGACACCATGTCGCGTTTGGAGAGCCTCTGTGTGCCTAAACATTGGAGCTCCCCCACAAGTGACCCCATTTTGGAAACTAGACCCCCCAAGGGACTTATCTAGATGCATATTGAGCACTTTAAACCCCCAGGTGCTTCACAGAAGTTTATAACGCAGAGCCATGAAAATAAAAAATAATTTTTACTTCCTCAAAAATGATTTTTTAGCCTGTAATATCCTATTTTGCCAAGGGTAATAGGAGAAATTGGAGCAAAAATGTTGTTGTCCAGTTTGTCCTGAGTACGCTGATACCCCATATGTGGGGGTAAACCACTGTTTGGGCGCACAGCAGGGCTCGGAAGGGAAGGTACGCCATTTTACTTTTTAAATGGAAAATTAGCTCCAATCATTAGCGGACACCATGTCACGTTTGGAGAGACCCTGTGTGCCTAAACATTGGAGATCCCCCACAAATGACCCAATTTTGGAAACTAGACCCCCAAAGAAACTAATCTTGATGTGTGGTGAGCACTTTGAACCCCCAAGTGCTTCACAGAAATTTATAACGCAAAGCCATGAAAATAAAAAAAAAATTTTCTTTTCTCAAAAATGATTTTTTAGCCCGCAATTTTTTATTTTCCCAAGGGTAACAGTAGAAATTTGACCCCAAAAGTTGTTGTCCAGTTTCTCCTGAGTTTGCTGATACCCCATATGTGGGGGTAAACCACTGTTTGGGCACATGCCGGGGCTCGGAAGTGAAATAGTAACGTTTTCAAATGCAAACTTTGATGGAATGCTCTGCGGGCGTCACGTTGCGTTTGCAGAGCCCCTGATGTGGATAAACAGTAGAAACCCCCCACAAGTGACCCCATTTTGGAAACTAGACCCCGAAAGGAACTTATCTAGATGTGTGGTGAGCACTTTGAACCCCCAAGTGCTTCAAAGAAGTTTATAACGCAGAGCCGTGAAAATAATAAATACGTTTTCTTTCCTCAAAAATAATTTTTTAGCCCAGAATTTTTTATTTTCCCAAGGGTTACAGGAGAAATTGGACTACAAAAGTTGTTGTCCAGTTTCTTCTGAGTACGCTGTTACCCCATGTGTGGGGGTAAACCACTGTTTGGGCACACGTCGGGGCTCAGAAAGGAAGTAGTGACTTTTGAAATGCAGACTTTGATGGAATGGTCTGCGGGCGTCACGTTGCGTTTGCAGAGCCCCTGGTGTGCCTAAACAGTAGAAACCCCCCACACGTGACCCAATTTTGGAAACTAGACCCCCCAAGGAACTTATCTAGATATGTGATGAGCCCCCAAGTGCTTCACAGACGTTTACAACGCAGAGCCGTGAAAATAAAAAATCATTTTTCTTTCCTCAAAAATGATGTTTTAGCAAGCAATTTTTTATTTTCACAAGGGTAACAGGAGAAATTGGACCCCAGTAATTGTTGCCCAGTTTGTTCTGAGTATGCTGGTACCCTATATGTGGGGGTAAACCACTGTTTGGGCACACGTCAGGGCTCGGAAGTGAGGGATCACCCTTTGACTTTTTGAATACAAGATTGGCTGGAATCAATGGTGGTGCCATGTTGCGTTTGGAGACCCCTGATGTGCCTAAACAGTGGAAACCCCTCAATTCTACCTCCAACACTAACCCCAACACACCCCTAACCCTATTCCCAACTGTAGCCATAACCCTAATCACAACCGTAACCACAACCCTAATTCCAACCCTATCCCTAATGCTATGTGCCCACGTTGCAGATTCGTTTGAGATTTTTCAGCACCATTTTTGAAAAATCCACGGGTAAAAGGCACTGCGTTTTACCTGCGTATTTACAGCGGATTTCCAGTGTTTTTTGTGAGGATTTCACCTGCGGATTCCTATTGAGGAACAGGTGTAAAACGCTGCGGAATCCACGCAAGGAATTGACATGCTGTGGAAAATACAACACAGCGTTTCTGCGCTGTTTTTTCCGCACCATGGGCACAGCGGATTTGGTTTTCCATAGGTTTACATGGAACTGTAATCCTGATGGAACATTGCTGTGAATCCGCAGTGGCCAATCCGCTGTGGATCCGCAGCCAAATCCGCACCGTGTGCACATAGCCTAATTCTAAAGGTATGTGCACACGCTGCGGAAAACGCTGCGGATCCGCAGCAGTTTCCCATGAGTTTACAGTTCAATGTAAACCTATGGGAAACAAAAATCGCTGTACACATGCTACAGAAAAACTGCATGGAAACGCAGCGGTTTACATTCCGCAGCATGTCACTTCTTTCTGCGTATTCTGCAGCGGTTTTACAACTGCTCCAATAGAAAATCGCAGTTGTAAAACCGCAGTGAATTGCGCAGAAAAACCGCGGTAAATCCGCGATAAATCCACAGCGGTTTAGCACTGTGGATTTATCAAATCCGCTGCGGAAAATTCTGCAGAGGACCAGAATACGTCTGCACATACCGAAACCCTAACCCTAGTTCTAACCCCAACCTTAGTGGAAAAAAAAATTCTTTATTTTATTATTGTCCCTACCTATGAGGATGACAAAGGGGGGGGGTCATTTACTATTTTTTTTATTTTGATCACTGAGATAGGTTTTATCACAGTGATCAAAATGCACATTGGAACGAATCTGCCTCCCGGCAGATTCGGCGGGCGCACTGTGCATGAGCCTGCCATTTTGGAAAATGGCGGCGTCCATGGAGAAGACGGACCACGGGAGGCTCGGTAAGTATGATGAAGTGGGGGGGAGCACGGGGGGTGGATCGGAGCATGGGGGGTGGATCGGAGCGCGGGGGTGGATTGGAGCACGGGGGGGTGGATTGGAGCACGGGGTTGGTGGATCGGAGTGCAAGGGGGTTGGATTGGAGAACGGGGGGTGGAATTGGAGCACGGGGGGAGCGGACAAGAGCACTGGGGGAGCAACAGGAGGACGGAGGGGAGCGGAGCAGTGTACAGGACTGATCGGAGGACTGGGGGGGATCGGTGGCGGTGGGGGGGGGGGCAGACCAGTGTTTCCAGCCATGGCCGATGATATTGCAGCATCGGCCATGGCTGGATTGTAATATTTCACCAGTTTTAATAGGTGAAATATTACAAATCGCTCTGATTGGCAGTTTCAATTTCAACAGCCAATCAGAGCGATCGTAGCCACGGGGGGGTGGGGGGGGGGGGGTGAAGCCACCCACCCTAGGCCGTACTACCACTCCCCCTGTCCCTGCAGATCGGGTGAGATTGGAGTTAACCCTTTCACCCGATCTGCAGGGACGCGATCTTTCCATGACGCCACATAGGCGTCATGGGTCGGATTGGCACCGACTTTCATGACGCATACGCTGTGTCACAGGTCAGGAAGGGGTTAAAAAAAGTATGCGTGAGACAGTTTGTTTTTACTATCTGTGTGGTTTTCTGTTGGCTGTGTTCATGTGTACGTTTATACCATCTACGTGCCATCTGTCTGCTATCGGTGTGTCGTCCATGTGCCGTTCATGTGACACATGTCAGAATAGAACGTAGAATAGAAATTAAAGATCTGTGTGATTTTCTGTTGACCATGTTCGTGTGTACGTGTTTGACATCCATGTGCCATCTGTGTGCCATCTGTGTGCCATCCGTGTGCGTGTACCATCCATGTGACATCCGTGTGCCATTGTGTGTATGTGTGTACCATCTGTGTGCCATCTATGTGACATGTACTGGAATAAAATGTAGAATAAAAATTAAAGATTTTCATGTGTTAGGCTGTGTGCACACGTTCCAGATTAAACACGCTATAAAACCGTGAAAAAAATGCATCCATTAAGCATCCTATTAATAGAATGCAATCCACAATTTTTGTGCACATGTTGCGTTTTTTTCAGCGAAAAAAACGCATTGTGGTAAAAAACGACGAATGTTCATTAATTTTGCGGATCTTTCGAGTTTTTGCCGCTATATTATTGCATTGGGAAGCTCCACAAAAAAACTGAAAAATCTGCAAAAAAATGAGCAAGAAAACACGGTAAAAATGCAATAAAAATGCGAAAAAACGCATGCGCATTTCCTGCGGAAAAAGTCCGGATTTGCTCAGGAAAATTCTGCATACTTTCCTGAACGTGTGCACATAGCCTAAAAGATGTGCAAAGATAGAGATAGTGTTATGAGATAAATAGATATATAAAAAATTGAAAAATAGGTATCCATGAGATATACAGCATGATTAGAGCCTTGTGTGTGCAGCTTTCTGTACATGTATACATGTGTAATAAATAAATAAATGAATGAATGAAAAAAAACGACATGGGGTCCCCCTTTAGTAACCAGCAAAGTTAAAGCAGACAGCTGTGAGTTGATATTATTAGGCTGGGAAGGTCCATAATTATTGGGCCTTTCCCAAGCCTAAACATTCTATGATTCTTTGACTCTATGAAATACCAGCCTTCAGCAACCGAAGATGTGGTGCATCACATGAGATGCTCCAATTCTGGCTCTTCGCCTTCACTCTCGCTGATTGCCCTGGTGCATTGGCAATCAAGTAATGGGGCTTGGGGTTGATGTCAGCTGTGAATTATCCAAAAACATAGCTAGCATCAAGCCCTGTTGTTAGTAATAGAGAGGTGTCTATCAGGCACCCCCAAAACTAACCCGGTATAACAGGCCAGATTAACCCCAGAATATACCTGGGGTATAAATTGGCCTTGGCCAGTTTATACCCCCTGGGCCAGAATATACCCCGGGTATATTATGGCCTAGGACAAACTATACCCCGGGGTGTAAATTGGCCTAGGCCAGATTACACCCCTCTGGGTCAGAATATACCCCAACTCCTGTAGATCTGATTTTTCAGGCTTTTGAGAACCATTGAGTGATATACTCAATAACGGGGTCCCAGGCAGCACACGCAGCCCCAGGCAGCACACGGGGGACAGAGACAGCGAACGGGTTCCCAGGCAGCACATTGGTCCCCAGGCAGCACACAAGGGCCCCAGGCAGCACACAGGGCCCAAGACATCACACAGGGGCCCCAGACATTGCACATCACACAGGGGCCCCAGACATTGCACAGGGGCCCCAAACATTGCACATTACTCAGGGGCCCCAGACATTGTACAGGCGCCCCAGACATCACACAGGGGCCCCAGACATCACACATCACACAGGGGCCCCAGACATCACACATCACACAGGGGCCTCAGACATCGCACAGGATTGAGTGATATACCCAACAACGGGGCCCCAGACAGTGCACAAGGTGGCAGAGACAGCGCACAGGGGCCCTGCACGCTGTCTCTTCCCCCTTTTAAACGCTGTCTCTGCCCCTGTGCACTGCCTGGGGCCCCTGTGCACTGCCAGGGGCCCCTGTATACTGCTTGGAGCCCCTGTGCGCTGCCTGGGACCCCTGTGTGCTGCCTGGAGCCCTGTACGCTGCCTGGGGCCCCCATGTGCTGCCTGGGACCCCATTCACTGTCTCTGCCTCTTGTGTGCTGCCTTGGGGCCCTGTTATTGAGTAAATCCCTCAATGGTTCTCAAAAGCCTGAAAAATCTGATCTACAGCAGCTTGAGTATATTCTGACCCGGAAGGGTATAATCTGGCCTAGGCCAATTAGGCCATTTTAACCCCAGGTATTTTCTGGGCAGGGGGTTAATCTGGCCTGTTACACTGGTAATCTAGAAAAAAAACACGCGCAAAAATATTTTGTTTAAATAAGCACTCCCTGACATTTCCCTCGTTCACCATTTATTAAAAAAAAAAGCACACAGGCCAGCCATAGTCCACCGAATCTGATGTAGTCCAACGAACGGAAACCTGAAAAGAACATACACACAAAACACAGAAGAATAATACAGACACTTTCCCATGTTCACCATTTTATTAAAACAAATGATCGCATGCAGGTTCGACGTAGTACAACGAATCCGGCGTAGCCTCATTTTGAGGCTCCATATTCTTTGCAAATAGCCACTACCGGCTCTGAACATCGGTGACATCAGTAACATTACCACTCATCAGGTAACCGCTAACGTTACCGCTCATCATCTCCAGGTCACGCTACCCTCTGAAAACGGACGCCACACGTTCGGAAACATGGACTGGTAAAGGGGGTCTTAGGTGAACTGTTTTTATGGTAAGTAGTTGCTTTGCTCTTTGTTTTCTATTCTAAATTACAGTATCTTTTTTGTTACAGTATCTTTAGTATCTAGCTCAAGTAAAAAAATCAAATATAGTTATTAAGCTTTTTAATTTATCAGTTTTGACATTTAATGGTTAGTTACGTGTATGGCAGGATGAAATATGTGCTTGTAACTGTCTGTATTAGAGACATCGTTGGCAATAATGGACAATCGAAGTTGAATTATCTGTTATAACCTCCAAACCATCAATCAAACAGCACAGTGTTTGTGGTAGCCATGGTGTTAGCAATCAGTTGCATAGTCTATATCTCAGTTGCTTGCATTGATTCACAAGTCACTTTTCCTGCACCAAACCCAGGAGAACTGGACTTAGAGTATTTCACTGTACATTTCAGCACAAGAGGAAGTAAAACCTTGTGGAAGCTGTTGGTGCCTATCAAGGTCACAAGTTAACACGGTCACCTCCTAAGGGAGCTGGTCTTTGTATTCAGTCACCAGACACTGCCGAGTGCATCTTTTCTGGGAATTCCACAATAAAATGACTGTTATTTATCATTACAAACCTCTTTATCATTTAGTCAATAAAGGCCTCTCTCTCACTTTTTTCCATTGTGAGCACACAGAAATCTGTATTAGTCTCTCTTGGCCTGAAGGCAGGAGATGTCAAAAGCTAAATCATGATCTGCACCGGCTCTCTAGCTAAATTGTGTATGAAGACCTGAGGGTAAAAAGGTGCTTTTGCTCATTATTTGAAACAGAAGGATTTTAACCTCACTTCTTTACATTGGGACATAATATAACACAAATATGCATCTGGAGTATGAGGCTTGAGTAATGCCAGCTGAACTTAAACTGTCTTTTTGCATTAGAGACAGATGCAATTTTCAACTTCACAATACCTTCATAATTAGTGAGCTTTTCCAGATAAATGCAGTATGTTGGATCTTTTTTTGTTCTAACATTTTTTATTTGGATTACTTTTTACATTTTCATATCACCATTATAGTGAGAGTAACATGAACAATTTATTGGTATTGACACCATGCTCTATATAACCAAACTGAACCTGTACATACAGAACAAACTGCACATAATTGGAGCTACTCAATATGAAAACTACACATACATTTGCATAGCGGTGCAAAAACACAGGATTGAGTCTTTTGCTTATAAAATGATATGTAACTGTCACATCTCCACCAGGACCTGCTCCACCACGTCTGCTTTCATCGCCAGGTACTGCTGTATTAATTTGCCAGGCAGCGCTGGTGATAGAAGACTCATAGGAACCAGAAGCTCTGGACGGCACAGGCTCTGACCGGCCACTTAGATTTGGGTGGCTGGGACCTGCAGTACTGTCCAGTCTGGCAGTATGGGTATGTGCTGTCCAGCTTGAGTTATCGGCTCCCTGATCAAGCCAATAGGAGAGCACCACAGCCTACTTTAGCTTCTAGCTTCCTGCTGGAAACTGCCAGATATCTGTGCTTCCCTGGTTAGGGTCTGTATTTTCTGCTCCAGTTTACTATTGAGTTTTCCTGTTTGGACTTTAGTTTATTGACGCTTTGCTACCTGATGATTTTGTACCTTTGCTGCCCTTTTGGTTTAGACCCAACTGAATCTTTTCGCCAGCTAGGGTCACCGAATTGCAACTAACTTGGTGCCCCTAGGCTAGGGTCCCTTTTTAAGTTCAGATCCCTGTATAGGAATTAAAGGGTGAAGGCCAGTGCAAACACTGGACTCTGGGAAATGGAGTAGCTTGATTCAAGCTTGTTCATTGTAGCCATTTTAGAGCTGTCAGGCGACCACTGTCACAAAAACCTACAATAATATTGCAGTATACTTTACAGCAACACTTCTTAGTACTGTTATATAATGTCCATCATGCTGCTAATAACAACCTTTCTTTCCTCAAGATTAGCAGCATGGTAAACGATTAACATGAAGTTAAGTAGTAAATCTTAATGATGCAGAGCTGAGTATCGCAGATTATAAACCATAGCAGAGTACAGCAGAATATGTCAAGTGACTCACTGATGTAGCAGAGTCCAGGAACAAGGAGAGTTGAGTATGACAAGTGAATCACTGAAATAACAAAGTCAAGCAACATAGCAAAGTTGTGTATGACAGGTGATGCAGTAATGTAGTAGAGTGCAATGGTTTAGCAGAGTACATTAGCTGAGAAAGCATTAGCAGATGGCTTGCTAGTATTGGATAGCAAGCCAAGTACCTGAATACTCAGGCAGAATACCATGTCCTTAGTTTGCCTATAAGATGCGAGAGCGTGACTTCCAAGGTGCACACCAGAATAACATGGTAACCTGAAGCACAAAAAACTAGCCGGGTAAAAATTCGGAGAGCTCGGAGCTGGAGCCTGGACTGGATATGCAAGTAAAAATATTTAATGCTGAAAACATAATTTAAGTTTATTGTGCTGGAGTGGAAACAGAGAAGTCACCATTCCATTAACATCAGCGAGATGACATGGCTTATTAAATAAGCTGTAGTTTATTCAGACTATTCTTCCAATCTAAGGAACAGGTGGGTACATGAAGAAGATGACACATTGCAGGAGCTGCAAATCCTACTGGAATGACTTCACCTATGAGAAAAAGGTTAATTGGGAAAAGTTGTTTCTTTAATGTAAAATCAGTTACAAGTGTGAGCAGGTACAAGGATGCCGTAACGGTTGGAGGCAGAACAAGGGTTAACAGGGGATCTAATGAAACAGTGTTACTCCATGCAGGAAGTGGGTAAATGAGGGAGATAAGGGTATTAGGGTAATAAAACTGAAGGGTTGAAGAAAGTACAAAAGTATAAAACTTATCAGGTGTTGAGGATCAGTCTCTGTGAAGATAACGGTGGCCTTCCGGCCTGAACGCTTGAAGAATCTGGCATTGTCCTGGTCTGAGATGGATCCTGGGTTCCGGTGTCGTTGGGGGTCCTGGAATAAATAAATAATAAATAATCTTTATTTTTATATAGCGCTAACATATTCCGCAGCGCTTTACAGTTTTTGCACACATTATCATCACTGTCCCCGATGGGGCTCACAATCTAGATTCCCTATCAGTATGTCTTTGGAATGTGGGAGGAAACCGGAGTGCCCGGAGGAAACCCACGCAAACACGGAGAGAACATACAAACTCTTTGCAGATGTTGTCCTGGGTGGGATTCGAACCCAGGACCCCAGCGCTGCAAGGCTGCAGTGCTATCCACTGAGCCACCGTGCTGTCCTTTCATGGGTCCTGCCTCCACCATGGGTCACACTGGAGAGAGGACAGTCTTTTCATTTTAAGGATTGGCACAATACTAATACAGGTGGGAGAGTATACGTTCCACGACCGGGATGTCGAGTCTCGAACTGCACCCCCTGTGGTCTGGTTGTGGGGAGGGCTCACTCACGCTGTGACACTGCGGGAAAGGATGTCAGGGATCTTAGGAGACGTCTCTTCCTACAGTCTCCGGTAAGTCTCTGTAAGCCTCTTTGACTTGAGCCTACTGTGTCCTGACTGTACAGCATGGGAGGGCTCTCACTCTGCCTCCGCACACTACAGTTTCCCGCCAACCGAGCTCTCGTTCCCATACGCTGTTCCCCTCTTATACACTTCACGCCCCCTGATCTCAAGTTCAAAGGTCTGTCCGGGGCACTAAATTCTCCCCCCTGCAACTTGGGTGACAGCACCGATGGTTCCAGACTGGTTCTGGACAAGGCATGCCAAGGCTGGCTCTTTTCCTTACATTACCCCTTCCTTTGTGCTCAACATTCCACGGGCGAGATCTCTTGCAACACATACATATACTGGTTCACTGTCTCCCCCTCCCTTTGCATGTGACTAAACAAGCGTGACCTCAGCTCCTCTACATCTGTGGAGTCTCCATGCATCTCCTCCAGTTTAATTAGGAACTTGTCACGCTGTCGGGAAGGTCTCAACATCACTGAATCTTTTGCCTTCCCTATAGTGCCATTATGGCAACCTCTGCCTGCAAAGCGGGCACCATGGGGTGCATTCTCATCATCCCCCTAATGCATTCAGTACAGCACCACAACATAATATTTATCCCATTAAACATTGGCAAGTTAGTCAGCATAGCCCCTAGGGTAATGTTGGACCTGGAGAGTGCTCCAGATGCTTGGTCTGCCCCCTCCAAACCTGAAGACTGCATCCTGCCGACTACACCAAGTGTGAGCAGGTACCAGGATGCAGTAATGGAGGCAGAACAAGGGGTAACAGGGTTTAATGAAACAGCGTTACTTCACGCAGGGAGAGGGTAAATGAGGGTGATAAGGATAAGAAAACTGTGTCTGGTGGGCATAGGTATAACTCGGGGCAGTGAAGGGTTGAAGAGAGTACAAAGGTATCAAACTTATCAGTCCGGCCGTGTTGAGGATCAGTCTCTGTGAAGATAGCGGTGGCGTTCTGGCCTGAACGCTTGAAGAATCCGGTGTCGCCCTGGTCTGAGATGGATCCTGGGTTCTGGTGTCATCGGGGGTCCTGGAATGTCCTTTCGCGGGTCCTGGTTCCACGATGGGTCACACTGGAGAGAGGACAATCCTTTCTTTTTAAGCGTCAGCACAATGCTAATACAGGCGGGAGAGTATACGTTTCACAGCCGCACTCGGTTCACGGCTGGGATGTCGAGTCTCGAACTGTACCCCCTGTGGTCTGGTTGTGGGGAGGGCTTATTCACGCTCAGTGACACTCCAGGAGTCCTACAGTCCTAGGTAAGTCTTTGTAGGCCTCTCTGACTTGAACCTACTCTGTCCTGACTGTACAGCGCGGGAGGGCTCTCACTCTGCTTCCACATACTACAGCTTTCCGCCAACCGAGCTCTCATTCCCACGCGCTATTCCCTTCTTCACACCCCCAGTCTCAAGTTCAAAGGTCTATCGGGAGCACTAAACTTTCCCCCTGGCTCTCCTTCTTATACATATTTCAGGGACAATATGCCCTTCATTGTACTGAGAGTACACAGAATGAATACAAGGTACAGATAAGCAATTTATAGAAAAAAATACATCCAAACATCTCATCACATCACATATTGAGGTTTTGCATAGGAAAGCAAAAAATATTTTTGAGTTATTTTTTCTTCGCTTTTCCCTATACTATATATAATCATTAATATATTTTTTTTACATGTCTTATTTACATCTTGGGGCCATTGTTAGGAAAATAGCAACTTGGACAACTAATTGTCCCTTTTTATCTGCCATATGGAGGTGGACCCAATGAAGTGACAGCATTAACCACATCATCAAAACCGTTAAACCTCCGGGATCTACAGATGACATAGGTATCGCTCTTGAATTTGCATCGATAGATGTGCAGCAGTTGTCTTTAACATCACGGTGGCTACCATGTCAATGGTTTCCAATGGTTTAAAGTTTTGCATCAAAATTTTTTCTTTGTGTCCCAAGTTGAAAAATATACAGAACAATGTAGGAATCTAGCAAAGGACCAGGCGAGGATCTGAAGTGCCAGAACAGGTAAGTATATATTTTTTATTATTTCTTAACCATTTCCTTATTATTCTAATGCAAATTTTTCAGCTCATTTGAAAGGAATAAAAGATATTCAATTTTTTTCCAAATTATTTCACTCATTTTTAGTGTAATCTAGTTTATAAATGTATTACTATTTTAAAGAACTATGGTGACACATTACACACCCTGCATCCCATGTCTGTCCTCTACAGCTGCAGTTACACCCCTTTATGTCTGTACTCTACAACTTGATAATATACATGCATATGATTATCCATAAGGTTTGTAATAATTAGTGAATTTGACAGAATATATGTATAATTCCTGCAAAATTATTGTAAATTAGTAATGGATTTTATCATTTCCAAATAACGTGTTTTACATACAATAGCAGAGTACAATATTAGTTACTGCTGAAGCTATACTGCAATTTGAAAACTTACCGTATTTACTGCTTTTAAAGAGACTCTTTTCTGACCTTACTACATATGCTTATTCAAAAGGATTTTTCAGTTGTAAAAATCTGAAGTGTATTTGCAGCTGATCCTTGCGTTTCTCTTGTATAGTTGCAGTTTGATCTGCCATAGGTCCGCAAATGTATTAACTCCCTTCAATGGTGCTAAAATATTTGTGGTTATTCACTGTGTTTTTTTGTGTTGAATCCGCTTCAATGGTTGATATGTCATTTTTTTTAAGCAATTTTCAAAACCGCACATTTTAATAAACCCACTAATTACCCCCCGTAACATGAATTTCCCAATGCAAATAATGGGAGAAGTTTTTTTTATTTATCGGTTTTCACACAATTTCTGGCGCAATATGTGCACCAAAATCCACATGGAAAAAAAATCTATATGAACACATTCTTACAGCACCCATACACAGCATCATGTACACTTTTACATTACCATTCCAATACAAATGCAGATGTAATTGCAGAAAAAAGTAACCAAGCAGGAATGAATAACCAGATTTTTGCTTGCGGGGAGCTGTAAGGATGTTGGGTAAAATGCCTCAAATTTTATTCCAAGCCCCTCTCAATTTTTCAAATATCAGAAACGAAAATATGCAAAGTATTTATAACTCTTACATTTTTAGAATGTCATAAAGGAGTAGCTCAATATTTCTATTATATTTATGTTAAATATTCATAAAAAATATGGAACTTTCCCTTAAAAAGAAATGCTGTAAACCTGCAAAAGGTGAGGCACAAATTGGACCGGCTGCTTAATTCGGTCCGGTGTTTTGTCGGCAGGGCTGGCATGTCTCTAGGTGAAGGACATGATGAAACGATGAAAGCTTGATTATCATTGTGTTGTGGTTGTTTCAGGGCACTGATGAATCCTTCACTCTCTTTTTTTTACTATCTACAGTCCACGGTTGCTGGGGAGGACAAGAAAGACTCATAAAGATGACATGTTTGCTCTCCAGCTCCCTGATGGGGCTTCTATGTATTACCTGGATCTAATTATCTCATCTCCAGTTGACAGAGAGTTTCCATAGAGCGCTTTCCATCACCGGGAACCTTACCCAGGCTTCCAATGTTTTAAATTGTTTAAAAACACCAGGGAGATTATACTGTGCAACCTATATCCCGGGCTGTCTAATGACTTGATATATTTTTGGACCTTCTGCTCATTGGATGAACAAGCCAGAGCAAATCATGTATTGACCTCAAAGCATTTATAAACTGTGGAACATTATATTCTCATCAGAGCCATAGGGCCAATAAACTATAGCTTCTCAGCAGTGAAACATGGTTTTGGTTATGCACTGTGTTCCTAGGGATGCACCAAAACAATAATATATCATTCGAGGCACACGTCGCCTTCTTTATTGAAAGGCAAAACAAAGAGTTGAGGACAAAAATCATTACTTCTTTAGCAATTTTTCACAAAATGCTTTTGTTTTATACTTGACACACAGAAGGGACTATACGCTGCAGTGAAAATGATGTATAGCTCGGTGACAAATGTAATTTTCTTTATAAAGCGGGAACCATAAGGATATACGCAGTTCAAGAAGTTGTTTTGCCTTTTGAAATCATTTTTAAAAATGCATATAATCTTCTTACTTACGACGCAAGCTTTACATGCACAACCACTTCGTAAACATGCAAAGGCCTCATTGAGAATGTAACAACTTTATTTCACAATGAAGGTTTCTCTTGCCTAAGGCCAATACAGACTCATATCCCAAAGAAGCATGCAAAGGAATTAAAGTCGATTGGGTAAGTGATATAAGCAGCACAAAATATATGTCGAGGTACAAAGAAAACATTTTCTTAAGTGATATTCGCTACAATTGGTCCCGATGGACAAGAATTTATTTTTGTGTTCTACTATACATCTGTGCGGAAGGTGACAGAGACAGACTAAAGGGAGGTGTGACAGACTCTTGAGACAAATGTTATGTAACTGCATTAAGGTGTGTTCATATGTGTGTGTATATATATATATATATATATATATATATATACATATATATATATATTTGCATATGTACTGTATATACAGTTGAAACCAAAAGTTTACATACACTATATAAAAAGACACATATGCATGTTTTTCTCAATATCTGACATGAAATGAGAAATCTTCCCGAACAGCTAAAATAAAGGGCAGATACCATGAAAAATTGCAAAAATTGGCAGTAGAACATTTTATATTGCACAGAAGCAGTCAGCCATGGGCCATGCATGAGGTACAGTGTCGGACTGGAGCACCTTGGGCCCACCAGAGAAAATCATTCTTGGGGCCCACTATGTAGCTACATAAAAATAAATACAAGACCACCAATTGTGTGGTAAAACACACTAATATCAGGGTATAATATAAAGTAGTACATGTCTTAATTATGTAGCAGAGGTTGGGGTAGAATCATAGAGGGGTATAATATAATGTCGCCCCCTCATAGAATATAATGTAGCCTCCCTCATAGAATATAATGTAGCCCCCTTCATAAAATAATGTAGCCCCCCTCTTAAAATATAATGCAGCCCCTCTCACAGAATATAATGAAACACCCCACAAAATATAATGCAACCCCCTCAGGTATAACACAGTCCCCACCATAGAATATAATGTAGCACCCTCATAGGGTATAATGCAGCCCCCCTCATATAGTATAATGCAGCCCCCCACAGAATATAATGCAACCCCCATAGAGTATACTGTAGCCCCCTCATAAGGCATATTGCAGTCCCCTCATATAGTATAATGTAGCCCCCCAGAATACAATGTAGTCCCCTGAGAGAATGCAGCCCCACCACAGAATATAATGCAGCCCCCCATAGAGTATACTGTAGCCCCCTCATGTAGTAATGTGTAGCCCCCAGAATATAATGTAGTCCCCTGAGAGAATAATGCAGCCCCACTGCAGAATATAATGCAGCCCCCATAGAGTATACTGTAGCCCCCTCATATAGTATGATGTAGCCCCCCAGAATATAATGTAGTCCCCTGAGAATAATGCAGTCCCCCCACAGAATATAATGTAGTCCCCTCATAAAGTATAATGCAGCCCCTCTCCACCCCCATCATTGTCCTCATCACTGCTATGTCTCAGGCTGCAGCTGTCTAAAGCCTCTTTCCCAGACTGAACTAGCTTTAGTGTATTTCTGTATGGGCATTAACCCTACCATATCCAGTAAGCGTTTTGGACCAAGCTGACCATTTTTCATCCCACTAATTCTGGAGTACGCAACTGATGAAGGTCCATGTTTGAGACCGAAACGTTTTGACGTACCACTGTCTGGGATCGAATAAACTATCTGTTTCACATTAACATAGGTTGAGTGCCAGGTTCTTCTTTTTAACATATTGCCGCGGTTTGGGAACCTACCTCGGCACTACCATATAGTTGTGCACACGTTTATTTTTTAAATATTGACAATTTTTAGAGGCCTACTTCGAATATATATATATATATATATATATATATATAAAAATACAGAGAGTAGAACGGCACTAGAGTAGAACATCTCCAAGCAGTCAGAACTATTAGCGGACAGCTGTGTCCCGTCGAAGCACCTGTGTGTGCGAAACGGCCGTCGTCCGAGCTCCTATACCGCACCCTCGTATATACCTGATGTCCTGATGGATGTAACTTGCATTTTTCTCCAATAAAGACCACAATCTTCACAGTTATCCCGGGGTGAGTGCCGCATATTTTCTTCTTCTCTGCTGTTGATATATATATATATATATATATATATATATATACACTGTGGGGAAAAAAGTATTTAGTCAGCCACCAATTGTGCAAGTTCTCCCCCTTAAAACCATGAGAGAGGCCAATAGTTGACATCATAGGTAGGCCACAGCTATGAGCGTCGAAATGAGAAAACAAATCCAGAAAATCACCTTGTCTGATTTGGCAAATATTTATTTTACAAATTATGGTGGAAAATAAATATTTGGTCACCTAAAAACATGCAAGATTTCTGGCTCTCACAGACCTGTACCTTCTTCTTTAAGAGGCTCATTTGTCCTCCACTCATTACCTGTAGTAATGGCACCTGTTTGACCTTATCAGTATAAAAGACACCTGTCCACATCCTCAAACAGATTTTTGCTTCTCTTTTTTGTTTAACCGCAGCGATATTGTGAACAAGGCCACGAGTTGGCCGAAACGTTATTTTGCCTATCGCTTCAACATGAACTTTCACTTGTGAATAAAACTTTACACTTGTTCAAGCAACTTCAATATACGAGTGCAGTGATTTCTTCATTCTACACATCCTCAAACAGTCACACTCCAAACTCCACTATGGTGAAGACCAAAGAGATGTTGAAGGACACCAGAAACAAAATTGTTGCACTGCACCAGGCTGGGAAGACTGAATCTGCAATAGGCAAGCAGCTTAGTGTGATGAAATCACTAATCAATAATAAGAAAATGGAAGACATACAAGACCACTGATAATCTCCCTCGATCTGGGGCTCTATGCACGATCTCAACCCATGGTGTCAAAATGATCACAAGAATGGTGAGCAAAAATCCCAGAACCACATGGGAGAACCTAGTGAATGACCTGTATAGAGCTGAGACCACAGTCACAAAGGCTACCATCAGTAACACACTAAGCCGCCTGGGACTCAGATTCTGCAGTGCCAGACGTGTCCCCCTGCTTAGGCTAGTACATGTCTGGGCCCATCTGAAGTTTGCTAAAGAACATTTGGATTATCCAGAAGAGTATTGGGAGAAAGTCATATGGCCTGATGAAACCAAAGTAGAGCTGTTTGGTAAAAACAAAACTCGTCATGTTTGGAGGAGACAAAATGCTGAGTTGCATCCAAAGAACACCATACCTACTGTGATGCATCAGGGTGGCGACATCATGCTTTGGGGCTGTTTCTCTGCAAAGGGACCAGGATGACTGATCCGTGTACATGAGAGAATGAATGGGGCCATGTATCTTGAGATTTTGAGTGCAAACCTCCTTCCATCAGCAAGGGCATTGAACATGAAACGTGGATAAGTCTTTCAGCATGATAATGATCCCAAGCACACCACCAGGGCAACAAAGGAGTGGCTTCATAAGAAGCATATGAAGGTCCTGCAGTGGTCTAGCCAGTCTCCATATCTCAACCCCATAGAAAACGTTTTGGAGGGAGTTGAAAGTCCCAGCGACAGGCCCAAAACATCACTGCTCTAAAGGAGATCTGCATGGAGGAATGGGCCAACATACCACCAACAGTGTGTCCAACCTTGTGAAAACTTACAGAAAACGTTTGACCTATGTTATTGCGAACAAAGGGTATATAACAAAACATTGAGATGAACTTTTGTTAATGACCAAATACTTATTTTGCAAAATAAATCTTGCCAAATCAGACAAGATGATTTTCTGGATTTGTTTTCTCATTGTGACTCCAATGGTTGTAGTCTACCTATGATCCTATGATGTCAATTACAGGCCTCTCTCATCTTTTTAAGTGGGAGAACTTGCACAATTGGTGGCTGACTAAACACTTTTTTCCCCACTGTACATATATGTACACTACCGTTCCAAAGTTTAGGGTAACTTAGAAATTTCCTTATTTTTGAAAGAAAAGCACAGTTTTTTCCAATGAAGCTAACATTATATGATTCAAAAATATACTCTATACATTGTTAATGTAGTAAATGACTATTCTAGCTGTAAACGTCTGGTTTGTAATGCAATATCTTCATAAGTGTATAGAGGCCCATTTCCAACAACCATCACTCCAGTGTTCTTATGGTACTTTATGTTTGCTAACTGTGTAAGAAGGCTTATGGATGGTTAACTAGAACTACTGATGGAGTCATTTTGACTCCTTTCGTTTTTTATTTCTCTTCTGTGACTACATTTTTCAGAATTCCGGCTTGAAACTCGGTGACTTTTCCTCAAATATGATGTGAAAAAAGATTTTGCGAGAATAAATAATTTTGGTAAAAAATTTTTCGCGTTTTTTTCAAAATTTACCAAGAACTACTGAAGGGAGTCATTTTGACTCCCCACTATATTTTGAGGTCTTTTTGTCACTAAATGTTGCTATAAAGTTTTGTGCATAATTTTTTCACTCTGTCTTATTTACCCTGATGTTCATATAGATGTAGTTCAATTTACATGTCAACTTTTCACATTTTCCTTGTGTTTTACCTGCTTGTATTACTGTGTAATGCTGAACAAAATAGCTTGTTTACTCTAGGCTCTTATCTTATGCTAATGAAGGGTGGTGTTTTTCTAAGGTCCTAGCAGGAGACAGTATTCTGGATAGTAACTTTACTTTCAGTTCAGCTGAAGAGACAAAGAGAACAGACGCAGACATACGAGCTCTGAAGACTCATACAGGTATGAATTGTTATGAAATAGTTTAGCTGTCTGTCAACTGATTCAGCCCACCTACTTTTGAAGGTGGCAGAACAGTTACTATTTCTTTTAGTTTTCATTTCATTTCTATTTTTCAGCAGGGAACTATATAGAATTATGGAATTTGTGAGGAATATGGAGAGAAGACGTTTGATAAAGCCTCAGGATATTCTGGCTACTTTGCAATCCATACCGGAGGATGAATCGGAATCCGAATTGCAGGAACATGTATTTGATTCTGACAGTGATGAAGATTTCATTCCTCAGAACATATCAAGTGAATCTGAAGACTCAGAAGGAACAAATCCAGAAGGTAAGTAGTTATGTGTATTTATTTGTTCTTCCACACACTGAGTTAGGGCCTGTGCACACTAGCAGAATTCTGGCTGAATAGCCATCTGGATATTCTTGCCGCAATACAGGCCGTACCTGCCCGCTCATGCCTGAAGCTCCGCTCCGAACCCCGGGCTGGAGCCGCTGTCAGGGACAGAGCAGCGCTTGCTTACGCGCGAGCACGGCTCCGTCCCAGACAGCGGCTCCAGCCCAGGGTTCGGAGCGGAGCTTCAGGTATGAAACTCCGCTCTGTACCTGAGCGGGCAGGTACGGGCCGGATTGTGGTGAGAATATCCGGTCGGATATTCCGCCGCTAATCCAGCCAGTGTGCACGGACCCTTACAAAACAAAAATTCTAAATATTCATCAACTTTTTTCCAGATATTCCAAGCACATCAACTGGGGATCGGGCTCATGCAGTTATGTTGCCTCGTGACCATCCTCCTGGTCGTGGACAGAAAAAATCAGCAAAACGTCCCAGAAATGAAAGAACAACAGATAACGATGGCGGCGAAGGTAATGCAACAACAAACACCAGAGAAGGCGAATCTGAAGGAATACTAGTTTCAGCGGATGGTATTCAATGGAAACCTGTTGAAATTGGACAACACTTGCCTGGTAGGCGTGACAGCCAAAATATTCTTCGAGAAGCACCTGGCCCTACAGGATACGCCAGAAGAAATATCATTATCGATAGTCCTTTGAGCGCATGGCGTTTATTTTTTGATTCATATATATTGACACATATAAAGAACTGTACGCTTGCAGAAGCATGCAGGAACAATAATTTACAGTTTACTCTATCTGATGAGGAGCTAGATGCATTCATTGCGATATTCTATGCTCGTGGAATATCTGGCACGAACCGTCACTCGATTAGCAGTATTTGGTGTAATGACTGGGGAATACCGTTTTGCAAAGCGACAATGTCTAGGGACCGCTTTGTTGAAATTATGAGGTTTCTCAGATTTGATGAGAAATCTACTCGATCGGAGAGACTGCAAACGGACAAGTTTGCTCTATTTTCTACTGTGTGGGACAGGTTTATTGAAAATTGTATTGCGTGTTACAAACCTGGCCCATACATAACGGTGGATGAGCAACTTTTCCCAAGCAAAACTAGGTGTCCATTCACGCAGTACATGCCTTCCAAACCAGATAAATATGGCCACAAATATTGGCTAGCTGTTGATAAGGAGAGCAAATATCTGGCAAATGGCTTCCCTTATCTAGGCAAAGATGACACACGCCGTGCTGAGGACCGTTTAGCTGACCATGTGGTAATGAAGTTATTGGACCCGTTTTTGAAAAAAGGTCGCAATGTTACAACCGATAATTATTTTACTTCATTAAAATTAGCTAAACAGCTAAAAAGCAAAGGAACAACCATCGTGGGAACACTGAATAAGATAAGGCGAGAAGTGCCTAAAGAAATAAAATCCATGAAAGAGGAATTGTACAACACTAAAGTGTTTAGAAATGAAGACAATTTTACACTTACAGTATATCAAGGAAAGCCCAACAAAAATGTTGTCATTTTGAGTTCCGTCCATCCAGATGTTGTTGTTGCGTCTGATTCCGCTAAAAAAACTCCAGAAACGGTAAAGTTTTACAATGAAACAAAATATGGAGTAGATGTAGTGGATCAGATGGCACGAAAATATACCACATGAACATCCACAAGGAGATGGCCTGTTCATGCATTTGAAAATGCCTTAGACTTTGCGGGTATAAATGCATGGATAATATTCAAGGAGATTACCCACCAAAAAATGTCAAGCACGGCATTTTTGCAAACGCTTGTGAGAGAGTTGAGTGGTCCTTATGTCACAGATAGGGAAAAGGGTTCCACGTCCCAAGTTTCTACATGTTCAGAAGTGATGGTTCAAACAAAATTTTGCCAGATCAAAGAAAAGTGCAAGAAAAATAGATCTGTCGGCAATTGTAAGACTTGTGGTAAGTCTTTGTGTGGGTAATGTACTGCCATAAATCAAAGGCAATGCCTAAAATGCGAAACACCAAATGTTTAGAAGGTGAATTCTGCGCCATATTTTCATTTTTATGCTCCTCCACCTACATTTTCTCTGCTTTTTGTTCTTCAGTTGTTGTTTATATGTGTGCACTTGAATAAAAAAAAATGTTTGAAAAACGTCTATTATAATTATTGTCATTTTCTGTAGAAAAATAAGAAAAGCAGAAAAAAAACAATCAAAAGCATTACTGTTGGATCTCACAATAATAATACATTACAAAAAATATAATTATTAATAAATAACCACAAATGAAACTCTAAAAATAAACGAAAACAAGCAAGGAGTCAAAATGACTCCTTTCAGTAGTTCTAGGCGGGGTCACGAGTCCAGTAGTCCTAGTGTTAAAATACCTTTGAAAACCCTTGTGCAAGTATGTTAGCACAGCTGAAAACAGTTTGGCTGATTAGAGAACCTATAAACCTGACCTTCCTTTGAGCTAGTTGAGAATCTGAAGCATTACATTTGTTGGTTCCATTAAACTCTCAAAATGGCCAGAAAAAAAGAACTTTCATGTGAAACTTGACAGTCTATTCTTGTTCTTAGAAATGAAGGCTATTCCATGCGAGAAGTTGCCAAGAAACTGAAGGTTTCCTACAACGGTGTGTACTACTCACTTCAGAGGAGAGCACAAACAGGCTCTAGTCAGAGTAGAAAGAGAAGTAGGAGGCCCCCGTGCACAACTGAGCAGCAAGACAAGTACATTAGAGTCTGTAGTTTTGGAAATTGACACCTCACAGGACCTCAGCTGGCAGCTTCATTAAATAGTACACACAAAACGCCAGTGTCAACGTCTACCGCGAAAAGGCGATTCCGGGATGCTAGCCTTCAGGGCAGAGATGCAAAGAAAAAGCCATATCTGAGACTGGCTAATAAAAGGAAAATATTAATATGGGCAAAAGAACACAGACATTGGACAGAGGAAGATTGGAAAAAAGTGTTATGAACAGACGAATCCAAGTTTGAGGTGATTGGATCACACAGACGAACATTTGTGAGACGGAGAACAACTGAAAAGATGCTGGAAGAGTGCCTGATGCCATCTGTCAAGCATGGTGGAGGTAATGTGATGGTCTGGGGTTGCTTTGGTGCTGGTAAAGTGGGAGATTTGTACAAGGTAAAAGGGATTTTAAATAAGGAAGGCTATCAATCCATTTTGCAACGCCATGCAATACCCTGTGGACAGCGCTTGATTGGAGCCAATTTCATCCTACAAAAGGGCAATGACCCAAAGCACACCTCCAAATTATGTAAGAACTATTTAGGGAACAAGCAGGCAGCTGGTATTCCATCTGTAATGGAGTGGCCAGCGCAGTCACCAGACCAGATCTCATCCCATTGAGCTGTTGTGGGAGCAGCTTGACCGTATGGTATGCAAAAAGTGCCCATCATTTCAAATCATCTTGTGGGAGGGGCTTTTGGAAGCATGGGGTGAAAGTTCTTCACATTACCTCAGCAAATTAACTGCTGGCATGCCAAAGGTCTGCAATGCTGTAATTGCTTTAAAGGGAGCATTCTTTGATAAAAGCAAAGTTTGAAGGAGAAAATTATTATTTCAAATAAAAATCTTTTTTTCGAACATTGTCAATGTCTGGACTAGATTTTCAATTCATTGGGCAACTCATTTGATTAATAAAAGTATGAGTTTTTATGGAAAACACAAAATTGTTGGGGTGACACTAATCTTTGGAACCATAGCATATATGTATATATATATATATATATATATATATATATATATATATATATATATATATATATATATATATATATATATATATATATACAAAAAAGCAAAGGAAGGCAGCACTCCAAATATCATAAGGTGAAAAATAGTGAGGTTTATTCAGCCCACATCTTCATGCAGCGACGTTTCGGCTCACACTGAGCCTTTCTCAAGCAGTGAATGATACCAACAACCGTGTTTTTATATACATAATCTACAATCAATTACATCATTATTCATAAAATTTCATTGTATACATAATCAATCAATGTGTAATAAAATCAATATCTGTGCCATAATTAAGGTGCATTGTGCTAAAGTGCTAATGTTGTTACTATTATATGTCCTCCCATCCATAATCACAACTTTCTTCTTATGTGCTTCAATTAATTCATCCACTTATCCATCACATGTTATTATTAATATGCATATTTATTTCTATTACGCTATCTTACCCTGCCGCCCACAGAGCACACCACATGGAAGACGCTGATCGCCATTCACGGTGTTCACTAATTCCTACTGCGCATGTCTCAGCGTCATACTGTTCTGTCATAGCTTGCCAGCCAATCCAAAAGCCTCCTACAGACATTTCCACTCGCGCCTGCGCACTCTGTTTCTGTCAGTGCCACGACGCCATCTTGAGTGTGGCAACCAATTCAAAAGCTTCCTACGGGCACTACATTTGCGCCTGCGTATTCAAGTTCTATCAGTGCCGCCATCCTCAGTGTGGCTAACTGCATATACATTTCAATATACCACTATGTATCCTCAAAGACACTCGTACGGCTAAATAGTTTACTATTGCACCATGGCACAACGGACGACACCTTACTCAGGCTGTCTCCGCTCACCCATGCCCCTTTGAGCTAGTTTAGTAGCCCATAACGGCCAAAAAGCCTCGCATCAGGGTACACAAAAGCGCTTTTATATTGCCAAGTGTCTATACATATGAGGAAAAGACAGCTCCAATGGATTTCATTATGCTTTAATTTATTAGACAAAGCTATTGGCAGACAGTAGTGACACAAAAAAAATATAAATGCTTAAGGAAAAAATAATAATTCAATATCCGCCTCCATGTGGTTATGCTCCATACGCCGCAGGGGTAACCATGTTGTACATCTCCATAGATACGAGGACATATCTAAAAAACAATTAAAAAACATTAAAAATTGGAATAACATTATGAGACCCTGTCTCTACAATACATTCCAAATATTAAACTAGGAGCCCATATACATCTGATTCCTAGGTATACTTCAGTGGGACTAATACATACTAGGATTAATTCTAAATTCCACATTGACTCCTTTTGGTTTCAAAGTATTTAACTCATGAATCCACTTCAGTTCCTGTTTCTTCAAGAGGGATACTCTGTCCCCTCCTCTTCTCTGTATAGGGACCTTATCTATTATTCTAAATTTTAAATCCTTCTCTGCGTGGCCTAGTTCAGTAAAGTGTTTTGAGACCGGGAGGTCAAGCCGCTTCTTTCTAATTGAGTGTCGATGATTATTAATTCGTACTTTTAGCTCGCATGTTGTCTCCCCCACATACCACAATTTGCAGGGACATTCTAACAAATATATTACATGGTCAGAGTTACATGTTAGAAACTGTTTAATTATATATTTTTTATTCGTCTCCGGATGCTTAAATGTGGAACCTTTCAGCATATAAGCACAGTTCACACACGACAAGCATGGGAAGCAGCCCTTTTGACTTATTCCAGTGAGTGTACTTTGACAACTGTTCTTTAAGGGACCAATGTCAGATTTGACCACATGATCTTTAATGTTTTTACCCCGACGGTATGACAATAGTGGGGGCTCTCTAAATTCTTTTATGTCTGGTAGGCAGTTTCTCAGCATCCCCCAATGCTTTTTAATTATCGCTGCTATTTTATCACTTTCCTCCGTATATGTCATGACACATGGTATTCTATTTGTGGATTTCTTATTGTTTTGTTGTCCTCCCCACAGTAATTCTTTCCTAGCTTTATTCCGGACCACATTTTTTGCTCTATAGAGTATATCTCGTGGGTAGCCTCTCTTCAGGAACTTTTCAACCAACATATCCATAACCTCATCTATCTCTTCCCTTTTTTTGACAATCCTTCGTACCCTTAGCAGCTGACTCAATGGAATTGATTTAACCATACTACGAGGGTGCTGACTGTCATACGTTAATAAATTATTTCTGTCGGTTTCTTTAACGTATAAGGTGGTTATGAGCTCCCCATTTATTTGTCTAACCAGAATATCCAAGAACTGTAATTCAGTCCTGGATGAGGTCAATGTAACCAGAATATCCAAGAACTGTAATTCAGTCCTGGATGATGTCAATGTAAATTGAAGGCATCAAAACTATGAATTAACACATGTGGAATTATATACTTAACAAAAAATGTGAAACAACTGAAAATATGTCTTATATTCTAGGTTGTTCAAAGTAGCCACCTTTTGCTTTGATGACTGCTTTGCACACTCTTGGCATTCTCTTGATGAGCTTCAAGAGGTAGTCACCGGGAATGGTCTTCCAACAATCTTGAAGGGGTTCCCAGAGATGCTTAGCACTTGTTAGCCCTTTTGCCTTCACTCTGCGGTCCAGCTCACCCCAAACCATCTCGATTGGGTTCAGGTCTGGTGACTGTGGAGGCCAGGTCACCTGGCGTAGCACCCCATCACTCTCCTTCTTGGTCAAATAACCCTTACACAGCCTGGAGGTGTGTTTGGGGTCGTTGGTCTGTTGAAAAATAAATGATGGTCCAACTAAATGCAAACCGGATGGAATAGCATGCCGCTGCAAGATGCTGTGGTAGCCATGCTGGTTCAGTATGCCTTCAATTTTGAATAAATCCCCGACAGTGTCACCAGCAAAGCACCCCCACACCATCACACCTCCTCTTCCATGCTTCACTGTGGGAACCAGGCATGTAGAGTCCATCCGTTCACCTTTTCTGCGTCGCACAAAGACAAGGTGGTTGGAACCAAAGATCTCAAATTTGGACTCATCAGACCAAGACACAGATTTCCACAGGTCTAATGTCTATTCCTTGCGTTCTTTAGCCCAAACAAGTCTCTTTGGCTTGTTGCCTGTCCATAGCAGTGGTTTCCTAGCAGCTATTTTACCATGAAGGCCTGCTGCGCAAAGTCTCCTCTTAACAGTTGTTGTAGAGATGTGTCTGCTGTGAGAACTCTGTGTGGCATTGACCTGGTCTCTAATCTGAGCTGCTGTTAACCTGCGATTTCTGATGTTGGTGACTCGGATAAATTTATCCTCAGAAGCATAGGTGACTCTTGGTCTTTCTTTCCTGGGGCGGTCCTCATGTGAGCCTGGTTCTTTGTAGTGCTTGATGGTGTTTACAACTGCACTTGGGGGCACTTTCAAAGTTTTCCCAATTTTTCGGACTGACTGACCTTCATTTCTTAAAGTAATGATGGCCACTCGTTTTTCTTTACTTAGCTGCTTTTTTCTTGCGATAATACAAATTCTAACAGTCTATTAAGTAGGACTATCAGCTGTGTATCCACCAGACTTCTGCACAACACAACTGATGGTCCCAACCCCATTTATAAGTCAAGAAATCCCACTTATTAAACCTGACAGTGCACACCTGTGAAGCGAAAACCTTTCCCTGTGACTACCTCTTGAAGCTCAGCCACAGTGATCTTGGGGTTCTTCTTTACCTCTCTCACCAAGGCTCTTCTCCCACTATTGTTCAGTTTGGCTGGACGTCCAGGTGTTTGAAGACTTCTGGTGGTCCCAAACTTCTTCCATTTAAGGATTATGGAGGCCACTGTGCTCTTGTGAACTTGAGTACTGCAGAAATTCAGTTGTAACCTTGGCCAGATCTGTGCCTTGCCACAATTCTGTCTTTGAGCTCCTTGGCCAGTTGCTTTGACCTCATGATTCTCATTTGGTCTGACATGCACTGTGAGCTGTGAGGTCTTATATAGACAGGTGTGTATCTTTCCAAATCAAGTCCTATCAGTTTAATTAAAAACAGCTGGACTCCAATGAAGGAGTAGAACTATCTCAAGGAGGATCACAAGGAAATGGACAGCATGTGACTTAAATATTAGTGTCTGAGCAAAGGGTCTGAATACTTATGAAAATGTGATATTTCAGTTTTTCTTTTTTACTAAATTTGCAAAAATTTCAGCATTTCTTTTTTTCAGCCAAGATGGGGTGCAGACTGTACATTAATGTGAAAAAAATGAACTTTTTTTGAATTTACCTAAGGGCTGCAACGAAACAAAGAGTGAAAAATTTAAAAATGTCTGAATACTTTCTGTACCCACTGTACATCAAATCTGCCAATGCTTCTTGCAGTCCTCCAAATTTTGTTGCTGCCACATACAAGTAAAAACCTTTTCAGAGTCAGTTAAAATACAGTTAAGTCCATATATATTTGGACAGAGACAACATTTTTCTAATTTTGGTTCTAGACATTACCACAATGAATTTTTAACAAAACAATTCAGATGCAGTTGAAGTTCAGACTTTCAGCTTTCATTTGAGGGTATCCACATTAAAATTGGATAAAGGGTTTAGGAGTTTCAGCTCCTTAACATGTACCACCCTGCTTTTAAAAGGGACCAAAAGTAATTGGACAGAGAAAATAATTTTAAATAAAATGTTCATTTCTAGTACTTGGTTGAAAACCCTTTGTTGGAAATGACTGCCTGAAGTCTTGAACTCATGGACATCACCAGACGCTGTGTTTCCTCCTTGTTGATGCTCTGCCAGGCCTTCACTGCGGTGGTTTCAGTTGCTGCTTGTTTGTGGGCCTTTATGTCTGAAGATTAGTCTTTAACAAGTGAAATGCATGCTCAATTGGGTTGAGATCAGGTGACTGACTAGGCCATTCAAGAATATTCCACTTCTTTGCTTTAATAAACTCCTGGATTGCTTTGTCTTTATGTTTTGGGTCATTGTCTATCTGTAGTATGAAACGACGACCAATGAGTTGGGCTGCATTTGGCTGGATCTGATCACACAGTATGGCTCTGAATACCTCAGAATTCATTCGCCTGCTTCTGTCCTGTGTCACATCATCAATAAACACTAGTGACCCAGTGCCACTGGCAGCCATGCATGCCCAAGCCATCACACTGCCTCTGCTGTGTTTTAGAGATGATGTGGTATGCTTTGGATCATGAGCTATATCACGCCTTCACCATAATTTTCTATTTCCATCATTCTGGTAGAGGTTGATCTTGCTTTCATTTGTCCAAGGAATGTTCTTCCAGAACTGTGCTGGCTTTTTTAGATGTTTTTTTAGCAAAGTCCAGTCTAGCCTTTTTATTCTTGATGCTTATGAGTGGCTTGCACCGTGCAGTGAACCCTCTGTATTAACTTTCATGCAGTCTTCTCTTTATGCTAGATTTGGATATTGATGTGCCGACCTCCTGGAGAGTGTTGTTCACTTGGTTGGCTGTTGTGAAGGGGTTTCTCTTCACCATGGAGTTTATTCTGCGATCATCCACCACTGTTGTCTTCCATGGGCGCCAAGGTCTTTTTGCATTGAAGAGTTCGCCAGTGCTTTCTTTCTTTCTCAGGATGTACCAAACTGTAGATTTTGCCACTCCTAATATTGTAGCAATTTCTCGGATGGGTTTTTTCTGTTTTTGCAGCTTAAGGATGGCTTGTTTCACCTGCATGGAGAGCTCCTTTGACCACATGTTTACTTCACAGCAAAACCTTCCAAATGCAAGCACCACTCCTACAATCAACTCCAGGCTGTTTATCTGCTTAATTGAGAATGACATAACAAAGGGATTGCCCACACCTGTCCATGAAATAGCCTTGGAGTCAAATGTCCAATTACTTTTGGTCCCTTAAAAAAAGAGGGTGGCACATGCTAAGGAGCTGAAACTCCTAAACCCTTCATCCAATTTTAATGTGGATACCCTCAAATGAAAGCTGAAAGTCTGAACTTCAACTGCATCTGAATTGTTTTGTTTAAAATTCATTGTGGTAATGTCTATAATGAAAATTAGAAAAATGTTGTCTCTGTCCAAATATATATGGACTTAACTGTACCTTCTACATTCTACAAAAATACCGCTCTTATTTGCATTTCATCTAGGGTGAGCTGTGGCAGTAGGCATAGCGTATGGAAGTTTTCTAGTCAGGGATTATTGTCTTGTAAATTCTAATATTTACCACCATTTTTTTTTACCTTGGACTCATTGACCAATTAATGTCTTTTATGGTAATCTGTGCTCTGAAATTCATCAGAGCTGCAAGTGTTATTTCAGTTCCTCCAGACTTTGTTACTAACACATACAGGAAAAAATCTTTTCGGGATGGTTAAAATACCTTCTATATTGTACATTAATACCACTCTTATCTGCAATTCATGTAGGGTGATGTGTGGCAGTAGGTGTAGCATATGACAAGCAACTAGTCAAGGATTATTGCCTTATAAATTCTAACCCTTGATGCTGTTTTTTTCCATAAACTCATTGATCGATTCATGTTTTTTTCTGATGAACTATGCCCAGAAATTCATCAAAGCTGGCAGTGTTACTTGCTTTACTCCAGAGTTTGCTGCTGCCGCGTACAAGAAAAAAACTTTTCAGGGCCGATTCAAATCTCTTCTATATTTTACAATAATACCTCTCTTATCTGCAATTCGTTTACAATGGGGTGTGGCAGTAAGAATAGCATATAACAGGCTACTAGCCAGAGATTATTGCCTTATAATTTCTAAACCTTGCAGCTGTTTTATCTATGGACTCATTGAAAGATTCATGTCTTTTATGGTAATTTGTACTCAGAAATACATCAAAGCTGACAGTGTTACTTGTGCTCCTCCAATTTTTGATGCTGCCATGTACAAGAAAAATCTTTTCAGAGCCGGTTAAAATACCTTCTAAATTCTACATTAATACCTCTCTTATCTGCAGTTCGTCTATGATGAGATGTGGCAATAATTATAGCGTATGACAGGAAAATAGCCAGGGATTATTGCCGTATAAATTCTAAGCATTGCAGTGTTACTTGCATTACTCCAGAGTTTGTTACTGCCACGTACAAGAAAAATAAACTTTTCAGGGCTGATTCAAATCCCTTCTATATTCTACAATAATACTGCTCTTATCTGCAATTCATCTACAGTACAGACAAAAAGTTTGAACACACCTTCTTATTTAAAGATTTTTCTGTATTTTCATGACTATGAAAATTGTACATTCACACTCAAGACATCAAAAATATGAATTAACACATGTTTAATTATATACTTAACAAAAAAGTGTGAAACAACTGAAATTATGTCTTATATTCTAGATTCTTCAAAGTAGCCACCTTTTGGTTTGATGACTGCTTTGCACACTCCTGGCTTTCTTTTGATGCCTTCAGTGTGAATGTACAATTTTCATAGTCATGAAAATGCAGAAAAATCTTTAAATGAGAAAGTGTGTCCAAACTTTTGGTCTGTACTGTACGTGTAGGGTGATGTGTGGCAGTAGGTGTTGCACATGACAAGCATCTAGCCAAGGATTATTACCTTATAAATTCTAAGACTTACTGCTGTTTTTTTCCATACACTCATTGCCCGATTCTTGTTTTTTACTGTGTTCTGTGCTTAAAAATTGAGTACTGTGTTTATTCACAGTTTCTCTCTAGCATCTTTTTGTAAGAGGTAATGGTGCTAAATTTTACACTACTGGAGCTGGAATTACCACTTCTGAACTATCCAGTGCTTTGTTTCCATCTATGTCTGGGTGCTTCTTGAAGTATGTTTGGGGTCTTTGTCCAGCTGGGAAACCGGTAACCTATGATACAAACCCAGCTTTTTGACCCCGGGCACAACATTGCGACCCCAAATCCTCTGGGATTCTTCACATTACCTGATGCCTTGCACAAAGTCAAGACACCGAGGGCCAGTCTCAGTGATGCCTATGATGCCTATGACTTCACATCTCTCTTCCTGTGTTAGCGGCTCCAATTCTCCTTATTTGTTTCCCATGCTCTGTGCATTTGTATAGACACATTTTAGTTTGTAGTCAGTTGCTCTTGCTCCTCTATTTTATTTTGTTGTTTTTGTTCTTTCGTTACACTTCTAATAGTAGGGATTTCAAAATAATTCATTAGCTGCATACTTTTTCCAGGCCATATATTTGCTATCCCATATTGTTCTAGTTTAAAGCTCTTCTGCTGAGTGTAGCAAGGCGTCTATCAAATATGTGTTTTACTGTTTTTGTAAGATGCAACCAATCTCTAGCAAGTAGTCCATCATACAGGTAATTCTCTCCATGGTCAAGAATAGAGATGAGCAAATATTTCAATGTTTGGTTCGGATTATGATGCCTGAATTTGCAAATTCATCAATTTATTCCACGAATATTCACCGAACCTAGCTGAATGCCATTGGAGTTAATGGGAGACAAAAACAAATGCATAGAAAACACTTTAAAATAGGCCCAAAAGCTGCCAAAACACATCAAATTAGGGGCAGATATCAGGAAAGGGGTCTCAATTGACTTACGGTACAAACTTTAGAATTACATGGCAGCAATCAACCATGCATGACATATCAGCGTCTGGGCCAGCATTTATAGCTTTGAATTGAACTTCAAATTAAGATGAGGTTGGTGATGCATCGATGTAGGCCTACTGTGCTTTGAGCCCTGCTATTGCATGCAACAGCTGAACCTGCTTTTATGCTCAGCCACACTCAGGTGGCACAAATATCAGTTTTGTAGACTACTATAGTCAGAAAAATGTAAGGACAGTAACACGGGTAGTTGACTGAAAGTAAGTGGAGACCTGCCAGTCTCCGAGGGCTAGTGCTACAGCAACACACATGAAGAAGACCCAACCAGGAGTCTACACAATTCAAAAAATTAGTGGCAGACACTACCAAAGTAGTATCAATTTCTCCAGATTAGAACTAGTATAATGGGGACCAACCCCTCTTCCACTATAGCCAACTCAGCAGATGGAGACTATAACGAGCAAGGTTGTGGAACCACTGTGCTGTAGCCCTCGGAAAGCCTGGAAGGGCATAACTAGGTGGCCTACCAAATCTGAATTCGGATAAGCGTCAGTAGGCAAAAACCATGACCTAAGAAGGTGGCACCAGGTGCTACTCCAGGGCTGACCTACAGAGTGTGGCAGCTGAACCGCTAGAGAGGGAAAGCTGGTATGGCCTGAAGGAGGGATAAAGAATGTAGACACTGTAGGGACACTGGAACCACGGGTGAAGAAGGGACCAGCTGAGGAACAGAAAAGCCCTGGCAGGTGCGGGCTGGACCAGGTGTTACACAGATGGGCATTGGCGGCTGCAGACTGGATTAGTTTGTTACACAGATGTGCAGTGACAAGTGCGGGCTGGACCGGGTGTTACACGGATGGTGGCTGACAAGTGCGGACTGGACTGAGTGTTACACAGATTGGCACTGGCAAGTGCGGGCTGGACCGGGTGTTAGACAAATGGGCCCTTGCATGTGAGATCTGTACCAGCAGTTAAGCAGAAGAGCACTAGCATGTGCGGGATGGACCACCTGAGGAACAGGAAAGCACTGGCAGGTGCTGGCTGGACTGGGTGTTAGACAGATAGGAACTGGCAGGTGCGATCTGGACCAACAGTTAAACAGATGAGCATTGGCAGGTGCGGACTGGACCGGTAGTTAAACAGGTGAGCACCGGCAGGTGCGGGCTATACTGGCTGAGGTACAGAGAACAATGGCAGGTGTGGACTAGACTGAGTGTTAGACAGATGGGTGCTGGGAGGGGCTGACTGAACTGGTGTTACACAGATGGGCACTGGCAGGTGTGGTCTGGATTGGATGTTACCCAGATGGGCACTGACAGCTTTCTTAGAAAAGTAATGGCGACTGGACAATTGGTACTGGGGGACTGCGACGGCCATAAACTTTCGGAAACCTTCTGTATCTACAAGGAAGTAAGGCAGCATTTATGTGGCCAACAGATTCCGAGGTTCTACGGTGGGAGACCTGCATCTTAATAGTTGGAACGGTAAAAGATGGAGGAGGAAGAAGCAGCAGATGTGATTGATGGGGTGGCTAATGGATGTTGAGGTCCGCTGGTCCACATTTTAGCGCAATGGGATTCCCAGAGTAATGCATGCTGATTGCACTTGTGAAGGTTCATACATGTAGTAGTCAAATTATTGCACTTTTTAAATCTACTTAGCTTTTTTTGCAAAGTTGGCAGATTAGGTGACTTGGCTCAACCGTTGAAGTGTTAAAAAAGGACCAGGCTAGGCAACCCTTGCCACCCCTGCGAGTGGCAGACCCACAGATGCTGCTGGTCACAGCAACAGTTGTGGCTGAGGATATATTGCTTGTTGTGGCTGCATCACTATGTGTCTGCGACATACGGCACAATGTAACCTCCTCATCTTCCTCCTCAGATGTCCTACTCAGCTGTGCGCCTCACATTCCTCGCCCTTGGAGTCGCCCTCTTCCTCTTTCTGCCCTGACAACATAGTACAGTCCGTGTGAGCCTAAGATATCTGAGTCTCATCAGGATCACCTTCCCCTGGGGGTCAATGTCTGGTGATAAGGTGCTAGGACCCTACTTCATCCTGCTCCGGATCCAAGCTAAAAATATTTTGGGCATCGGTGCAGATTTCTTCCTCTTGACTTTGTGAAGCTTTTGAGTACACTTCTGATGACCGTGGCATAGAATGTGTGAACAGCTCTTCAGACTCTAGTACAATTTAAAAGTCAGATGTCCCCTACTGTATTATGTTAGTAACAGAAGAATTGTTTTGGGCCTGTGGATGAGGCCTCTATAACAGACTATATGCTCAAAACAATTTGAAAGTGAGATGTTCCCTACTGTACGACATTAGTAACAGAAGAATTGTTTTGGTACCTGTGGATTAATCTTCTTTAACATAACAGATGCTACAAACAATTTGAAAGTTAGATGTCTGCTACTGAATGACGTTAGTAACAGAATAATTTTTGGGGGGCCTGTGGATCTGGCCTATATAACGGACTAGATGGTACAAACAATTTGAAATCCAGATGTCCACTACTGTATGACGTTAGTAACAGAAGAATTTTTTTGGTACCTGTGGATTAGGCTTCTATAACAGACTAGATGCTACAAACAATTTCAAAGTGAGATGTCCCCTACTGTACGGCATTAGTAACAGAAGAATGTTTTTTTTGTGTGGGTGACACCTGTATAAACTAGAAGATATGCTCCAAACAATTTAAAATTCAAATTTAGCCTGCTGTATCACTTTTGTAAAGCACTCAAAATGTTGTTTTCACAACAGCTCTGCACACACAACAATTTAACTGCCACAAAATTACAATACTAGATATGGCGGCCTGTATCATATTTAGCAACAGAATTTTTTTTTGTTATATGCATGAGGTCTGCAGACAGCTTAATTTCAACCCAACAAGATGACAACGTGGGATACGACGGGCTGTATCACGCTTGGCAGCAGAAAAATTATAATTTTTTTAATGTGTGTTAAGTCTGCAGACAGATTCATATCACCACCACAAAATGACAACATGAAATACGACGAGCTGTATCACATTTAGCAACATAAAAAATGTATATATTTTTTTTAATGTGCATGACCTAGGCACACTGTGTAATTTCACCGCCACTAAATAACGAGGTGAGATATGGTATGGTGAATCACACTAGCAACTGTTTTTTCATAGATTTCACAAGCCATTACGCTATTCACATTTCATGTATCACACATTCATTTGCTTTAGTATAATTGAGTGAAGCCATGTATCTATTTGCTATGTAAGTTGTTTTTGGTTATGCACCAGTTCAGACTAGTTCTCTTACCATAGAAGAGAAGCAGAACAAAGGCACAGCTGTATGACCTCAGGTTGATGAAGCTGCACTTACACCAGGGAACTTCAGACTAGTTCTCTGTTCAGTCAGTTTATCATTATATTGTACTTCATGTTAGTGGAAAATTTCTTTGATATGGATTGCGTTTATTTATGAAAAAAATGGAAATTTGGCAAAAATTTTGAAAATTTATAAATTTAAGCTATTTATAGCTATAGCCATTAAGCTATTCACATTTCATGTTTCACACATTCATTTGGTTTAGTACAATTGAGTGCAGCCATTTATCTATGATGATGCTATGATGTACAATATGTCACAAAAAACAATATATGCACTTGATTCTATATACTGTGATGTATTTATAGATATATTTATGCTCAATCACAGCTTTAAATTATGTTTATTTCACTAATAAAAATGATTATCTGATTATGCATTTTGTTTATTAGCAAAAATATTATGGGCCAAAAATCCCTTAGATTTTTTTCACTGCCATCTTTTGGAGTGCTGCCTGTTCTTCATTGGATCTTTATCTATCTATCTATCTATCTATCTATCTATCTATCTATCTATCTATCTATCTATCTATCTATCTATCTATCTATCCTTCATTCATTAGAACATTTATGTTTTCTTCAGGTCATTTATCATACAACATACTGTACTGTTACCAATTCCTGGGATCACTTATTCTTTAATGCAGAAAAAGAAGGTAATAAAATATTTGTGTAAGAGCAGAAATGATCTTTATGCTCTTTGATGTGCAAGTAAACATAGTTATTTATCCAGGGACACAGGTGACTGGACTTATAAAAATCACGGCAAGACAAGATGTATTGAAACCTGGCACCAAATGACAAATACGGGCGAGGTACACCAAGAAGAGATGTATTGATTTTTAAATGATTAATAAGGAGAATATAATTGTGTTTCATTAAGATGGATGGGATTTCATTTAGTCTGTCTTCTCCTTTTCCACTTCAGATGTGAAAGGAAATCAAGCCATCATCAGTGGCACATCGTGTTAGCCTGCCATGGCAACAAGGTCATTGATTGAGTAAAAGTACTTTTGGAAAAGGCTAGCTATTTCTTAATGTGGATTACTAGAACAGCCAAGGTGTCTGGGAGAACAGGCCAAGTTTCATATAATTGCTTAGAGAGTCACAGGAGACTTCTACAGCTGCTCTATCTGATTACATTGCTAGTTTTACCTCCTTTATGTGTATAAGGGTGGTGTTATTTATACTATATATAGCATGGGACATTTCTTAGAATATAATATAGCAGTATCGATGATGAAACAACATAGCTGATCACTTTTAAATTCTGTATTTTATGTAGTTCCGGATAACTTTTACTACGATTTATATCAAGGGTGAACAACATTTTCTGGTCTGAGGGCCACATTGCCTTATTTAGTCACTTCCAATCACTTCCAATGGCCATAGTAAAACACAAATGTTTATAACTTTTTGAGAGGTTTATGTCAACCAATCAAAAGTATATTCCATTAATGTTCAAGAGAGGCCGGTTACATTACCAAGACTGCCACAGTGGTGCGCTTTCCCCCAAACAGTCCTTTACAGAAGAGAGACCCTGCACACATGTAGCTCTCTCCATTGAAGACTTTGGGTGTCGTTGTAGCTGGCTGCATTACACAAATCCCATAAAGAATAAAATAATGCATAGGCAGCCAGCACTCTTACCCACATACACCTAGTAAACTAGGAATAAGGACAGATGCAGTCTTAGAATCCAATAAAAACACTTTTTATTAATAATCAATATAAAAATATACAAAAAAGAGCCAAACAGTGTGCAGAGAGGCTAGCAGATGGTACAAAGTGCCAAAGGCAACATGCAAGACAGTAGCCCAAGGTATGGTAAACCCCACTGGTCGTCCAGATACAGCTCATAGATATAAGATAGGATACAACATGTCAAAGCTAATGAACAACAAATAAATAAATAAATAGAGGCACCAACACATGTATCCCTATATCTCACACAAACGGTAAGTAATAATATGGCCACAGACATATGAAAACGGTATAATGTGCATATCACCTGATATAGAGGACCTGGACCAACACAGGGGATACTGAACCACCCCGATGCGCGTTTCGGTAAGTGTACCTTCCTCAGGGGGCGCATGGTGGTATAGGGGCACACCGGAACTATTTATAACGGACCCATCATTGAAAAAAAAAAAAATGCTGCACCGCATTGCGTAGCTTCCGCCCGCCCAGTATACCTGATCAGCCGACGACCGGAAGCACGTGGGGCTCCACGTGATCCGGAAGTACGTGATCAGTAGCTGGGACCAGCCGGAACACAGCGGCGCATGCGCAGATGCGTATCAAATGTAAGGCGGCCATATTTAGAAAGGGCAAAACGGAGGGCAGGAGAGCCAGGATTCAAAAGGGCCAATTATAAGCACTGCATAGCAGTGCACAAGTGCAGGACATCATGTGCCAATACGGGGACGCAAACTAAAACTAACCCAGATGGAGTATACGAATACGAAATAAATGCACATGACCAAAGTATTGAGGTGACCATTCTACATATAACGGGAAGTCCCATATATCACCTAGTGGTCCATATTATTTAATCCCACCTTCAGCAGTATTATTATAGTCACAAAAAATATATATGCAGGACAAATATATAATGTATAGGGTAGTATAGAAGCCCCCCAGTTTCGGGTACATATTGAGTAGCAGCACATATCAAGTATATAAATATTCCCAACAAGGTTTTTATCCACTTCTGGCTTCACATATCCTCCTTCAGAATCTTGCCAAATACATATGAACGGCCAACATTCAGCATACCCATGTACGGATGTACGGATCCTAAATGACAAAAAAGTAAAAATTAAAACCAAATAAAAACAACATGATGCGGAAAGGCAAACAAAGCACAGCAGTGTGACGACTACAGAAAAGGGGCATAACTTATGTTCTCATTTAAGCCCAATGGATGTACTGTGTTAAGCGACCAAATCCATCGCGTCTTTAATTGGCCAAGACGTTTAAAAAGATTCCCACCGCGGATATTGACATTCAACATGTCAATACCACAGACTCTAAATAGCGAGCTGTCGCTACGATGTAGGGCATGGAAATGCCTTGGAATGGTTTTTAATAAGGATACATCATTCTGGGTGGCAGCCGCCTCAATCCCCAGAACATGCTCCCTAACCCTCACTTTTAATTGTCTAGTGGTCATCCAGACATAAATCAGTCCGCACGGGCAGGTGGCATAATAGACTACATATCTGGAAGTGCAAGTAATGCGCTTCCTGATAATGTACTTCTTAGACCCACTAGAATTTGAAAATTTGCCACATCTGTCCACATTAGGACATGCGACACAACGGCCACATGGGGCAGAGCCCCCGGGAGCTGGTATGTCATCTAGGAATGTTCTAGGTACCTGCCCAGTGTCATGGCTCTTAGTTAGGAGGTCTCTCAGATTTTTCGCCCGTCTGAACGTTAGAAGGGGTCTCTTGGGGAGGAATTTACCAATGATAGGGTCGGTTTGAAGGATAGGCCAGGCTTTAGTGAGTGCAGATCTCACTTTATCAGCCTGGGAATTAAACGTTGTAATAAACCGAAGCTGGTTACCACCAGTCTAAAGTGCTAAACAGGGGTCAAGAGATCCTAGTCTTCAGATGTATGGGAGACACAGTTATGGGTACCTAGTGCTCTTTTCATGCTTGTTTATCCTTACTTTTGAAAATTGTGCTACTTCGTCTTCCCTTGGACATGGAAACTACTGCATACAGAAGTTTGCGGACTGCACAATATGGTATGGATGGCAGGGCCGCCATCAGGGCATTACTGCCCAAACTGCTGTATGGGTCCTGTTGAGCAGCAGTACAGAGGGGAGCCCACAGGATTATACTCACCCAGGGGCGGTCCTGCTCCGATGGGTGTCTCAGGTCTTGAACAGCGCCTCCCATCTTCATTCCATGACGTCCTCTTCTGGTCTTCACGCCGTGGCTCCGGCACAGGCATACTTTTTCTGCCCTGTTGAGGGCAGAGCAAAGTACTGAAGTGCGCAGGTGCCGGAAAGGTCAGAGAGGCCCGGCGCCTGCGAACACCCATTTCACCGGACCGCCCCTGGGTGCGTATAATCTAACCTTTTTTTCTCCTCTTTCAGGATACATCGGGGGCTTATCTACAGCATTACAGAAAGCTGTAGATAAGCCCCTGATGATGGTGAGCTTACTTCACCATCGATTTTGGGGGTGACAGGTTCCCTTTAAATGATGAAACAGCAACATTAAAGGCCACAAAAAGCACAAAGTGATTGGCACTACCGTTATACCTCCTGGAAAAATGCACTCCTGTTGATAGAAAATGACATGCTGCAGGCTAATTTACCCCGACCTTCGGGTGCCAACCCAAGAAAAAACAACAACACTAAATGTCCATGCAAAAAGAATAAAGGGTGACACATAGAAGCACATTTGTGCAAAACGGCCGTCGTTTCCACACTCCATTGTCCACTGTCCCACTGCTTAACCAGAGATGTTTTGAAGGTGACATTTAGCAACATTAAAGGCCTCAATAAAAAAAAGTCTTAATCGTTAGAAATCACATAAACTTATTAATGTCTTTGATTTGAAATAAATCATCACGTACAGAAGGCACAAGCTTCATGCCTTTACTTAGAACCTTGCAGTTGTGTAGAACAAATGTATATTGGCAGATAAATTGATTACCGTGAATTTGGGAAATGTAGAATTGTCCACCCCATTTATTTCCAGTTATGTGCAGGATACCTGGGATTTCTTTCTATGTTTTCTTCCTACCTTATGCCTCTTGCATTTTTTGACAGTTAAGAAATATTTGTGGTTGAGAAACAGCCCTTGAATTGACGACTATTCTCGCCTTCAGAATTGGAGGCTTCAGTATTGCTATCAGTAGATTCAAACTCAGGTGATGTAAAGCTGACAAGTCTGGTATAATGATTAAAATGTTTTCTGTCCCGATTATGGTGAGTATGTTTTAGGATAGATCTTGGTCTTGTCATGTATCTCCAAGTATAAACATTGCTTGATCCATAATTAATGATTATCGATTAGTGAAATATTTGGCTTTGGTGAATATCGGGCAGACAATAATTTCTAATATCCGTGTATTTGTGCTGAATAACTAATCCAATGCAAGTAAATGGGAAAGTCGCATATTTTTCTGCTGGACCCAACAAACTGCTCTGGGGGCTTGAGAAAAAAGCTGAAATGGATGGGAAAGAGCTAAAACTATATGGGAACAGCATGAAGAAGATGCCTGCATGCCTATCTGACTCACATATGGTATCTGGGAATAATGTCAGACTATTGCACCGGTTTTAAGGATTTTTAAAAGGACCTACTAATCCAAACCCCATTTTTTTTAAAGGGAAAAATGATAACAAACATTTTTTTCCTTCATAATTACCGTGTCTTTCGCTTTATAAGACAAACTTGATTATAAGACGCACCTAGATTTTAGAGGAGGAAAATAAGAAAAAAAATATTTTGAGCCAAGTAGTGTGCAAAAACTTGCAGATGAAGCACTGTTATGAGGAATATGTGGTGATGCACTGTTATGGGGGATCTGCAGGGTACACATGGGTCGCCCGCCAGGGCCGTGGGGTACTCAGTACCGGGTCCGGTACTTAAGGGGATGTGTCATGGTGGCGGCAACCCGGTCCGTGGCCCTGGGCGCCCATGTAAAAGGGAAAGTCCTTAAAGGGGTTTTGCATAAAGTTTGTGTTCGTGACGCCACCTGTAGTATTTGGTCAGTGGGGACTGATGCTTCTTAAAGGGGTCCACTGGGGTGATGTTAAGGCAGCTGAGATGGTATAACTTCCCACAGGTAAAGTATGTCTCCAGGGCTCCCAGTGTACAGATGAGGATGGTGAGTGGTGCAGTAAAGAATGGAGGACACAGGTGTGCAATATCTTCACCTGGTTTACTGAATTCTTCAGGGAGCCACAGTCCAGGGCACCAGATCACAGGTACAGGCAGGGTCCGGCCTGCTTGGAAGCGAATTCAGATTACCCTTTACTAGGTGGTGATGAAAGCCTTCCTCATAGTACAGTGGTATTGTAGTCCCTTACTGCCTATGGCTTTTAGAAAGGTCCTCACAGTTCCTCTCTGTCCTCCATAAATGTGGGACACAAACCCGTATGACAGGTGGCTCGAACCTCTTTATAGGGTCTCTATCATGACCCGGGCTCTCTGCGCCACTGTGTCTCCTGGGTGTTAGGGCGGACAGGTAACGTATAGCCCAGCTGTCCTGCTGGTTTCTGCTATGCCTCTTAGAGTCCGACATAACCTCGGTCTTCCGGCTACCGGTGTCTGCGCTCTGCCAGGGAGGTAGCCCAGTCGCTGCTGTCCTCCCCAAATGTCACTCTCCTGTGCTTTGCTCTCCTGTACGCTCACTAAACGCTGTTCTTTCCTTCTGTATGTCACCATCCAGGAGCTGCAGCACCTCTGGCTGCACGGCCCCTCACACGTCTTTCTGCCTCAGACTGCTCCAGTCTGCTGTCTGGCACTCTCTGTCCCTCTCACCAACTAACTTTCCCTCTAGACCAGAATGTATTTATAGGGGAGCTACCCACAAGGTCATAGCTCCCCCTTCTGGCCTGGAGTATGAACATGTTGTGTGCTTTGTGATTATCTGATAAAAGGAATCCTTCATCGCTTCTAAGCATGACATCACTCTCCCCGTTAGGAAAGCAATGCCACTGTAACAACTAGGACCCTGGGATGTTACACACACTTATGGGAGGATCTGCGGATGGCCCACTGTTATGGGGATCTATGGTGATGCACTATTATGGGGGTTCTACAGGGTACACACTTATGGGAGGATCTGCAGATGACACGCTGTTATGGGGATCTGTGGTGACTCACTGTTATGAGGGATCTGCGGATGACACACTGTTATGGGGGATCTTTGGTGATGCACTGTTATGGGGCATCTGCAGGGTACACACTTATGGGAGGATCTGCAGATGGCACTCAGTTATGGGGGATCTGTGGTGATGCACTGTTATGGGGGATCTGCGAATGACACACTATTATGGGTGATCTGCAGGGTACACACTTATGGGAGGATCTGTGGATGACACACTGTTATGGGGGATCTGTGGTGACACACTGTTATGGGGGACCTGTGGTGATGCACTGTTATGGGGCATCTGCGGATGACACACTGTTATGGGGAATCTGTGGTGACGAACTGTTATGTGGGATCTGCAGATGACACACTGTTATGGGAGATCTGTGATGAAGCACTGTTATGGGGGATCTGTGGTGATGCACTCTTATGGGGGATCTGCAGGGTACACACTTATGGGAGGATCTGCGGATGACACACTGTTATAGGGGATCTATGGTGACACACTGTTATGGCGGATCTGCAGATGACACACTGTTATAGGGGATCTGTGGTGACACAATGTTATGGGGGATCTGCAGATGACACACTGTTATGGGTGATCTGTGGTGACGCACTGTTTTGGGGGATCTGTGGTGATGCATTGTTATGAGGGATCTGTAGGGTACACCCTTATGGGAGGATCTCCGGATGACACACTGTTATAGGGGATTTGGGGTGACGCACTGCTATGGGGCATCTGCAGATGACACACTATTATGGGGGATCTTTGGTGATGCACTGTTATAGGGCATCTGCAGGGTACACACTTATGGGAGGATCTGCAGATGGCACTCAGTTATGGGGGATCTGTGGTGACGCACTGTTATGGGGGATCTGCGAATGACACACTATTATTGGTGATCTGCAGGTGATCTGCAGGGTACACACTTATGGGAGGATCTGCGGATGACACACTGTTATGGGGGATCTGTGGTGACACACTGTTATGGGGGACCTGTGGTGATGCACTGTTATGGGGGATCTGTGGTGACGCACTGTTATGTGGGATCTGCAAATGACACACTGTTATGGGAGATCTGTGATGAAGCACTGTTATGGGGGATCTGTGGTGATGCACTCTTATGGGGATCTGCAGGGTACACACTTATGGGAGGATCTGCGGATGACACACTGTTATAGGGGATCTGTGGTGACACAAAGTTATGGAGGTTCTGCAGATGACACACTGTTATGGGTGATCTGTGGTGACGCACTGAATTGGAGGATCTGTGGTGATGCATTGTTATGAGGGATCTGTAGGGTACACCCTTATGGGAGGATCTGCGGATGACACACTGTTATAGGGGATTTGGGGTGACGCACTGCTATGGGGCATCTGCGGATGACACACTGTTATGGTGGATCTGTGGCGACGCACTGTTATGGGGATCTGCGGATGACACACCATACATTGTGCAGGGACAGATATCTGATTGGTGGAGACAGCTCAGCAACAGTTACCTCCACCAATCAATATTTATCCCTGCAGAAGAGGAGGAGAATCATGCTTCTTTCCCTCCTTTGCTTTAGGGCTCCGTGCAGAGCCCAGAATTCACCCTGCTGCCAGCTAGTATTTGCCGAGAACTACTGCAGCGCATGCGCAGATCTAGAAAATGCACTGCTTCGGCGGCCATTTTCTTGAAGTCCTGTGCAGTAGGCACAGGCGCTTATTCTGGAAACCGGAAACTCCTGATACCGGAAGCACAATGGCGCAGCCCTGCACTGTGCCACCAACACCGGAGTAAACAACGCTGCCACCCCCAGCTCCTGGCCCACTGCACTGCCCCACCAGTGACCCTGCCTCCTGCCAGCATGCCCACTCCGCAGCTTGAGCCAGCACCACAGCCGCCAACACAACAGTAAGAGATTCCTTCACTTTTTCCCTATTTTTTTTCACTATTCCGATTGTAAGATGCACCCCCCTTTGTCCCCCAATTTGGGGGAAATAAAAGTGCATCTTACTAAGCGGAAAATACAGTACATGTATATAATGCAAAATAAAAAATAAAAAAAATTATACCTCCCTTTCAGCATCTGTTCACACAGAACGTTAGTTTATCCTTTAAAATATGTGAAGGCTCTAAGGCCGGCCTCACACTAGCGAGTTTTACGGACGTAAGAGCTCAGAAACTACGTCCGTAAAACTCGCATAAAATACGGCACAATTATTCTCTATGCCCCTGCTCCTATCTGCCGTATTTTCCTGATCAGTATTATACGGCTTTCTACGGCCGTAGAAAATCGCAGCATGCTGCGTTTGTCACCGTATTGCGCAAATAAAACGTCAATGAAAGTCTATGGAAGCCCCAAAAATACGGATTACACACGGACCAGCAGTGTGACTTGCGAGGAATACGCAGCGCTGTTAGAGAGAAAAGCCGGTAATTCAGTGCGGTGTACAGTAAAATCACACTGACAGCTTACAGTAGAATAGGTAGAATAAATGTGTACACATAGAATAGGTATATATATATATATGTCATTGAGACACATATATATATATATTATTACTTCATCCAGCGCGATATAGCAGAAAGCCGGTAATTCAATTGCCGGCTTTTGCTTTCTCCTTCCTAAACCCGACATGATATGAGACCTGGTTTACATATAGTAAACCATCTCATATCCCCATTTTTTTTGCATATTCCACACTACTAATGTCAGTAGTGTGTCTATGCAAAATTTGGCCATTCTAATCTTTATTTTTTATTTTTTATATAGCGCTAACATATTCCGCAGCGCTTTACACACATTATCATTGCTGTCCCCATTGGGGCTCACAATCTAAATTCCCTGTCAGTATGTCTTTGGAATGTGGGAGGAAACCGGAGTGCCCGGAGGAAACCCACACAAACACGGAGAGAACATACAAACTCTTTGCAGATGTTGTCCTTAGTGGGGCTTGAACCCAGGACTCCAGCGCTGCAAGGCTGCTGTGCTAACCACTGCGCCACCGTGCTGCCCAGCTAGTAAATTAAAGGGTTAAATGGCGGAAAAAATTGACATGGGCTCCCGCACAATTTTCTCCGCCAGAGTAGTAAAGCCAGTGACTGAGGGCAGATATTAATAGCCTGGAGAGGGTCCATGGTTATTGGCCTCCCCTGGCTAAAAACATGTGCCCCCAGCCACCCCAGAAAAGGCACATCTGGAAGATGCGCCTATTCTGGCACTTGGCCACTCTCTTCCCATTCCCGTGTAGCAGTGGGATATGGGGTAATGAAGGGTTAATGTCACCTTGCTATTGTAAGGTGACATTAAGCCAAATTAATAATGGAGAGGCGTCAATTCTGACACCTATCCATTATTAATCCAATACTAGTAAAGGGTTAAAAAAAACACACACATTATTAAAAATTAATTTAATGAAAAAATCACAAAGGTTGTTGTATTAATTTATTCTACTCTCAATCCACTCACTGAAGACCCTCGATCTGTAAATAAAAAAAAAAAAATAAACCAACAATATCCTTACCTTCCGAGGATCTGTCACGTCCAACGATGTAAATCCAACTGAAGGGGTTAAAATATTTTGCAGCCACGAGCTTTGCTAATGCAACGTTGCTCATGTCTGCAAAACCCCGGAGAATGTAGGTAAAGTAGGTCAATGACCTATATTTACCTGCATTTGCGGTGAGGCGCCCTCTGCTGGCTGTGCCTAGATCATGGGAACTTTCCTAGAAAGCTCCCTGGCTCGAGATCATATGAGGACAACCAGCAGAGGGCGCCCTCCTACATTTGGGAGGTCCCTCCCTCATTCCAAATAGTTAGCAAGATAGTGGAATACATATTCCCCATCCCTTTGCAATACCATTTCAACCATGCCAATTTGATTTTTGTGCTTTGCCCGCCACTACCACGTCCAACGCAATGTCATTATGCGGCCCTCGCTTTTAATTATCAGAGGGCCACCAGGTGCTGTGAAACCTGCATTTTGTAAGCTCCACAGTTCATTTTTGCCACATGGAATCATTGTCATAGCGAGTTAAGCTGCTGTAAGATGAATATATTACAGGAGTTGGAGGAGCTGTATGATCAATGTCAGTAAATTGGATTCTACCAGACACCAAAAGCATTAAAATTAAATTCTGAATACAGTGTATGAAAATGAGGGCCTGTTTTGTGGTCTGTCTGTCAGTCCTGAAACCCATGTCAGGAACATGTACAAGCCTCATTTTACTTGGAAGCAGCATCCTCAAGGGAAAGAGACAGGAGTGCCATTGACCAATCTGCACAAGTCTATGCACTTCTTATGGAAATTACCCAACCAGGCAGAATGTATCTCTTTCAATGATTTGAGCAACAATGGAGTAATTACAGTATATGTCCCAGAGAGTGTTGAGGTCTGTGGAGTGTAGTATTCAGGTGACAGGCAGTTCTACAGAGCTCAAGTAAAGGCCTTAGCGTGGCAATGACCATGTTTGAATATATGTAAGTCTGCAGCCGGAATAGGTCTGTGGATCGTATTAACCCAAAGTCACGAGACAGCTGTCGGGTGACCCGGGACAAAGGGCTCCTTCCCTGTCCCTAACACTAGGGGGTGCCCTAGCTCACCCTCCTTCCCGGGATACTTCAGGTGGCAAAGATGCCAGGGACTCCACCCTTGCCTCACCCAGGGAAGAGAGGGTGCTACTGTGCACCATAGTACAACAACCTGACAAACAAGGCAACACGGACAAGGGTTAACAGAAACCTCCAGGCATACAAAATATTCACTCATATGTAACAGAGGAATGCACCGGGGTGTGAAAGTAGAAGAATAAACAAAAACAGAGAAGGATAGGGAATTACCACGTGTACAAACCAAGCAACAGTCACTAATAACTCCTTCAACTCTCCTTCTCATATTTGCTCCTCTCCCACCATTAGTCATGCAGCAAATGCTAACTCTATTGAGGATTAGTAACGGAGCCCAGATTATAAAGGGAAAAGGAATGGCTAACCGAGCACAGCTGTGAGCACAGGGATTTCCAACATGGCTGATTTACCCCTTGTCACGGGGCTACCGTGACTAAGAGGCTTCAGAGAACCGCAGCGCTCTGGGCCTCGTTCACACACAGTGAACAGAAGCTCTTCCCCTGAATTCTGACCTGGCTGCCTTGTGCCAGCAGTGCAGGAGTTAACCTTGTTGCTGAAGTTGCTGAGAGCTTGATCTCTCAGCTTAATTGGATTTTGTAGTCTCATCCTCTATATAGACCTAGCTTTGACTACAACTGTTGTCAGTGATCAGTTCAGCTGCCTGGCTAGGAGTGTGAAGGAGCGTGGTGTTAGGAGCTTGGAGGTTTATCTACTTAGATTGTTGTCTGCTTATTTGGTTGCATGTTAAACCTGTTTTCCCTTCTTTGTTGTTGCTACCCTTTTTCCTACTCAGTGTTTCCTCTGTGGTTGTGTGAGCTTTTGGAGTGTTTGTTATTTAAGTTACCTTGTCTGTATTCTCTGTCTATTTGTTGTTTTGCTATTTTTGTGCAGTCCTCCTTCCTGGGGGGGAGAGGGGGCGACTGATAGGGTTTACACAGGAGACAGGGATATGCTGGCGGCTCAGGCCTCCTAACCATTATAGGTACCCCTGAGATAAGGGCAAGTCAGGGCCCCTTTATAGAGTCAGGGACAGGTGCGGGTCCCAGTACGCCGTCCTGCTCCTTTATTGCCATTTACAGCATGACACCCCTGTTCTGCCAGAAGAAATAAACACATATAAAATGAAGGAGAAGTGCTTCTTCTCAGTGTCCAGCATCGGGCAATGTAAATTGCTAACGAATATGTAGCCCTATCTATCTAACAGTTTGTGAACAGACATATATGCTGACGAGGGACCATTAAATGCTGTGCTGGGACAATGAACTGGACGTGGTTGCTGAGTGTTGTGTCTGTGCAACTGCAGGTTGTGGACAGGAGGTCTCAAGAAAATTCCATGGCAGACAATATGATCAGTGATAACAAAAGTCCCCATTAAGTGGCACCTGCTTAACCCAGCAGGAAGTACAGCGACGTCTAAAAATCACTAAAATTGACAAATCTCAGGGCCCAGATGAGATACACACCTGAGTACTGCAGGAATTAAGTACAGTCATTGATAGACCATTATTTTTAATCTTTAAAGAGTCCACAATAATAGGGTCTGTACCACAGGACTGGCGTATAGCAAATGTGGTGCCAATATTCAAAAAAGGGGCAAAAACTGAACTCGGAAATTATAGGCCAGAAAGCTTAACCTCTACTGTGGGTAAAATCCTGGAGGGCATTCTAAGGGAGGCTATGCTGGAGTATCTGAAGAGGAATAACCTCATGACCCAATACCAACATGGGTTTACTAGGGACCGTTCCTGTCAGACTAATTTGATCAATATGTATGAGGAGGTAAGTTCCGGACTGGACCAAGGGATCCCAGTGGACGTAGTGTATATCGACTTTTCTAAAGATTTTGATACGGTGCCACACAAAAAAAGGTTGATACATAAAATAAGAATAATGGGGATAGGAGAAAATATGTGTAAGTGGGTTAAGAGCTGGCTCAGGGATAGGAAACAAAGGATGGTTATTAATGGAGCACACTCGGACTGGGTCGCGGTTAGCAGTGGGGTACCACAGGGGTCAGTATTGGGCCCTCTTCTTTTTAACATATTTATTAATGATCTTGTATGGGGTATACAGAGTAGAATTTCAATATTTGCAGATGACTAGTGTTGAGCATTCCGATACCGCAAGTATCGGGTATCGGCCAATATTTGCGGTATCGGAATTCCGATACCGAATTCCGATATTTCCCGCGTATCGGATACCGGAATCGGAAGTTCCCAGAATTCAAAACTGCACGCAGCAGCCAATGAGGAATGAATGGAAGTGTGGGCACATCCTGTTTAGCATGGTGGGCATGTAACTACTGGCAATGCTGTGATTGGCTGCTGAAATGATGTTACGATGCACTATAAAAAACGCTGCCGCCATTTTGCGCTCACTCTGCTGTGATTTCAGTTAGGGACAGGACACTGTGTTGTAACTGAGGGCCAGTTGAGATAGCGAATTGCTTCATTGCGCTTTTCCCAGGCTAATTTAGCAAACGCTGTGTGTTCGCCTTGCTCTTGCCTTGCAGCGCTGTTTTAACAGCGTTCTGCAAGGTCTCTATGTGTGTGTGTGTGTGCAGCTCACTTGTGTAGGCCACATTTTATCAATAATAAAGTCTAGTCCACACTTTACAAAATGAGTGTTTCTTACACCTGTTAGGAGGAGCATTTCAGGAATAAGCACACTAAGGCCTTAGTACTTTTCTGCTTATCTTTATCTGTCAACCAAGATGAAGAGGGCAGGGAGTAAGGCACGTGGGCGTGGGCGCGGAGCAGGGAGAGGAGCAGGGAGAGGACGTGGTGATTCTGTGCCTGCTGCGGGCACCGGTGACTCATCATCACTCAGTTTCAGCAGGGAACAGTCCTTCATGCGCAGCTTTGTCGGAGAGCGCCGTGCACCGCTGCTGCGTGAAGATCAAATTAAAGCCGTTGTCGGATGGATGGCAGCTAACGCATCTGCATCGACTTCAATTAGTGCCACATCCTCTCAGGCACAGACCACTGGAGAGCAGCCATCTGTCTCTTCACCACCTGCCAAATTGGCCAGGCAGTCAGAGAGCCCAGGACAGGAGCCATCTCTACTTCTATTCTCTGAATCTCTTGGCTTGGAAACAGGGGGCCAGCCAAGCAGCATTGGAGAAATGGAAGAAGAGGCAGTGTGCAGTGATGCCCAACAGCTTTGTCTCTCTGACTCTGAAGAGGCGGGCGGGCCAGTGCCTCCGGTGACCACAGCACAGTACGCATCTGATGATGAAACTCAGGTGCCGCTTTCTGGTACATACTGTGCTGCCGAGACTACCCAGGAGGAGCAGTTGGTGGCAGAGGGTAGTGGAGATGATGAGGTCCTTGATCCATCGTGGCGTGAGGAACAGGAAGGTGGTGGGAGCAGCTCTGAGGAAGAGATTCCCCTAACGGGCCAAAGAGGGAGAGGGAGGGGGAAGAATGCGGAGCCTGTAGCCTCCACTTTGGCACCTGTTAGGAGCCTGTCTCTTCCAAAAGTCAAAAAGGGCGCTCCCAAGACTTGCAGTGCCTGGTCCTTTTTTGACACAGTTGCAGATGACATTTGTTTTGTCAAATGCAAGCTGTGTCATCAGAAAGTCAAAAGAGGTAAAAGTGTCAGCAACCTCAATACCACAAATATGTGGAAACATGTGCGGACCAGGCACGCGGTGGAGTTACAAAAACACACTGAAGACCTAGGCCAACCAACAGCGGCAGCTACCACCTCTTCAGCTCGTGTTGCCTCTTCCTCCAGCTCACGCACAGCTGGTTCGGCTTCCTCCCAGGATCGCCATGGAAGAACCTCTGGCACTGTTGTCCAGAGACCTAGTGTAATTCCACCCACAGCACCACGTTCCCAGTCATCCTCACACTCCCAGCCTAGTCTACAGCCATCGGTAGTACAGGCATGGGAGAAAAGGCGGGCATTCTCGGCCAACCACCCCCGAGCACAGGCTCTGAATGCAGGCATTGCCAAACTTCTGTCACTGGAAATGCTCTCATTCAGGCTGGTGGAGACTGACAGCTTCCGTGACTTGTTGGCATTGGCAGTCCCACAATACAAGGTGCCCAGCCGCTTTTACTTCAGCAGGCAAGCTGTCCCTGCCCTGCACAAGCATGTGGAGGGACACATAAAACACGCGCTACTGAACGCCGTCAGTAGCAAGGTCCACCTCACCACCGATGCGTGGACCAGTCAACATGGACAGGGGCGATACCTTTCCCTCACTGCCCATTGGGTTAATGTTGTTGAGCCAGGTACAGATCGTGCGAGTGGCGAAGGACGTGTCCTGCCCACTCCAAGGATTGCAGGAATCCAGTCTGTACGCATTGACTCCTCCTCATACACAAGTTCCTCAGAATAATCGCTGCAGGAGCCGTCACAGTCCACCTCCACATGGACCCGTGAACGTTTACCTGTTACGGCCGACATGAGCACAGCCGTGGCCAAACGTCAACATGCCGACTTGAAATTAGTTTCTTTGGGGAATCGAAGCCACACAGTGCAGGAGCTCTGGAATGCCATCAAGCAGGAGAGCGATGTGTGGTTTGTGCCAGCGAATCTCCAGACAGGCATGGTAGTGTGTGACAATGGCCGAAATCTGGTGGCAGCTTTGGCCATTGGCATCCTCACTCACATCCCATGTCTGGCACATGTGCTCAATTTGGTTGTGCAGAGTTTTCTGAGGGACTATCCGGATCTTGATGCACTGCTGCTCAAGGTCCGCCTAGAGTGTGCTCACTTGCGGCGTTCCAGCTTGGCAAGATCCCGCATTGCTGCTCTGCAGCGCCGATTCCGCCTTCCGGAACACCGCATCATATGTGACCTACCTACCAGGTGGAATTCCACGTTACATATGTTGGAGCAGTTGTGTGAGCAGCAGCAAGCAGTTATGGAGTACCAGCTGCATCAGGCGCAAAGAAGTCGCAGTCAGCACCGATCAGCCTTCAAAACCACAGAGTGGGCCACTATGAAGGACATCTGCCAGGTTTTGCGTCCTTTCGATTATTCCACGCGGATGGCAAGTGCAGATGATGCACTAGTCAGCATGACTGTCCCCCTTATCTGCCTGCTTCAACAAACACTGCAAGCGTTAAGGTATGATGTTGTGGAAGAGGTGGAGGATGAGGAGTCACCTTTTCCATCAGCTTCTGGAGAGTCAGCGCCACGTGGTTCCTCACAAAGGGGTAGGCAGGGGCCACTTTGTGAGGAGGATGAGGAGGAGTCAATGGAGGAGGAAGAGCTCCGTCCAGAGGAGGGAGTTACACAATTGTCCAGTGGTCAGTGTGTACAGCGAGGGTGGGGTGATGACGAGTGGGCAGAGATCATGTCTCAAGCAGGGGACAGCGTTTCTGGGCCAGTTGGCAGTCTGTAGCACATGGTGGATTTCATGCTGCAGTGCCTGAGAAACGACCGCCGCATCGACCACATTCTCAACATGCCTGATTATTGGGTGTTCACTCTCCTCGATCCTCGCTACCGGGACAACGTCCAAAACCTCATCCCAACGTTGACCCGGGAGCGTAAAATGCGGGAGTACCACGACACACTGGTGAATTCCATCATCTTCTCCAGTCCAAATGAGAGGAGTGCTGCTAGTGCTTTACAAAGCAGCTCAGTGCGTCTAGGCAGTGGAGGAGGCTCTGCACAAAGAGGGAGCAGAAGCAGTGCCTCTGCCCAAGGCAAGACCAGTATGGCACAACTGTGGCAAACTTTTGTGTGCCCACCCCAAATGTCTACACCATCACCGGCGACTCCAGTCAGCAGGAGGCAACGGTTCCGTCAGATGGTGACAGACTATGTGTCTTGCCCTCTTACTGTACTCCCAGACGGCTCTTCCCCTTTCAAGTTTTGGGTCTCTAAGCTGGATACATGGCCAGAGCTAAGCCAGTATGCATTGGAGGTGCTGGCTTGCCCTGCGGCTAGTGTCTTATCGGAACATGTCTTTAGTGCCGCAGGTGGTGTACTAACAGACCGTCGCATGCGACTATCCTCCGATAACGTTGACCGGCTTACTTTTCTGAAAATGAACCAGGCCTGGATCTCGCAGGAATTTGCCACTCCTCTGCCTGATTAAGTAATTGGGTGTCATCCAGGTCTCCTGATGTGTTCATCTTTCTACCACCTGAACTGCTATTCCTGGGCTCCAACACCGCCAGTTGTGGCTCAGAAGTGCAGGCTGCACAGTCAAAACATACGACCCAGTGTTATTGGGTTTCAGTAACGTCAGCTGATCCCCTGCTGTGTAGCCGGCAATGTGTCCTGCGACCGCCATGCTGGCACAACAACCTAAATGTAAGGGAACCTGTGCCCCCCCCCCCCCGGCGTTTGTTACTGAAGGAGCCACCTTGTGCAGCAGTAATGCTGCACAAGGAAAAGGTAGCTCTTTTAGTTTAGCTCCTTGCACATGCAGAACTTAACACTTATAAAATGTGTTCACTGATACCGTTATACCATCCCGGAGCTGGGACTTTCCTTCGTAATGTGACGCAGCACAGCCGTCATTCCTACCCCCTTGGTGCCGTGCGCTGCCTCCTCAGCGTTGTTTTAAGCTGTCACAAACCCTGCGCTGTTCTGTTATCCCTTGGCCATGCCCAATTTTTGCTGCCTGTCTTCTGACATAATTTGGTGTCAGGCTGGCTGCGCCTGTGCGGCCGCGCTGCCCGAGATCCCGCCTCGCAGTGTCTTCTGATTGAATCACACTGCGGGCCTGGGATCCATGGGCATGCGCAGTGCATATCTTCCCCTCAGGCCATCGCTCATCTCCCTCCGCCTTCTTCAGACTGTGCGCCGTCAGCTGATCCCTAATAGCATGCCACGGCCGTGACGCCGCAGTCTGAAAAAGAGGGAAGGAGGGGAGTGAGAGTCGAGGATAAGCACTGTGCATGCCCATGGATCCAAGACCCGCAGTGGGATTACATTAGACGACACTGCGAGGTGGGATCTCGGGCAGCGTGGACGCACAGGCACTGACAGCCTGACACCTAAATGATGTCAGAAGACGGGCACCGCTAAGTGTGCATGGCCAAGGGATAACATAACAGCACAGGCTCCGTGACAGCTTAAAACAACGCTGATGAGGCAGCGCACGGCACCAAGGGGATAGGAATGACAGCTGTGCAGCGTCCCATTACGAAGGAAATTCCCACCTCCGGGACGGTTTTACGGTATCGGGGGCCACATTTTAAGTGTTTACTTCTGTGTTTGCAAGGAGCATAATTAAAAGAGCAACCTTTTCCTTTTGCATCCTTAGTGCTGCACAAGATGGCTCATTCAGCTACAAACGTCTTGGGGGGGGGTTAAAGGTTCCCTTTCAACTTGCTCCAATCAGGCTTCGGCCTACACTCTGTTCCTCTGCTACTCCTGCTGTCCCTGGGCTCTAACACCGCCAGTTGGTGCCTGGAAGTGCTGTCCGCACAGTCAACAGTCGATCCTCTGTTATTGGGGTTCAGTAACGTCAGCTGATCCCCAGCTGTGTGTGCGGCAATACCTCCAATCTGCTCCTCCTGCTGTCCCTGGGCTCTAACACCGCCAGTTGGTGCCTGGAAGTGCTGTCTGCACAGTCAACAGTCGCTCCTCTGTTATTGGGGTTCAGTAGCGTCAGCTGATCCCCAGCTGTGTGTGCGGCAATACCTCCAATCTGCTCCTCCTGCTGTCCCTGGGCTCTAACACCGCCAGTTGGTGCCTGGAAGTGCTGTCTGCACAGTCAACAGTCGCTCCTCTGTTATTGGGGTTCAGTAACGTCAGCTGATCCCCAGCTGTGTGTGCGGCAATACCTCCAATCTGCTCCTCCTGCTGTCCCTGGGCTCTAACACCGCCAGTTGGTGCCTGGAAGTGCTGTCTGCACAGTCAACAGTCGCTCCTCTGTTATTGGGGTTCAGTAACGTCTGCTGATCCCCAGCTGTGTATAACGTGTCATGCAACCGCCACGCTGGCACAACTAAAATGTAAGGGAACCTGTCCCCCCCCCTAGGCGTTTGTTACTGAAAGAGCCATCTTGTGCAGCACTAATACTGCACAAGGAAAAGGTCACTCTTTAAATTATGCTCCTTGGAAACGCTGAACTACACACTCATGTAATGTTTCCCCTCACACCGTCAAACCGTCCCGGAGGTGGGACTTTCCTTTGTAATGTGACGCAGCACAGCCGTCATTCCTACCCCCTTGGCTCCGTGCGCTGCCTCCTTAGCGTTGTTTGATTCTGTCATGGACCCTGCGCTGTTATGTTATCCCTTGGCCATGCACAGTTTGTGCTGCCCGTCCTCTGACATCATTTGTTGTCTTCCTGGCTGCGCCTGTGCGTCCACGCTGCCCGAATTCCCACTTCGCAGTGTCGTCTAATGTGATCCCACAGTGGGCCTGGTATCCATGGCTATGCGCAGTGCATAGACTAGCCTCTCACTCCCCTTCTTCACGCTTCTTCAGACTAGGCGCCGTCAGCTGATCCCTAATAGCATGCCACGGCCGTGACGCTGCACAGTCTGAAGAAGCAGGAAGGAGGGGAGTGAGAGGCGATGATATGCACTGCGCATGCCCATGGATCCAAGGCCCGCAGTGGGATTACATTAGATGACACTGCAAGGTTGGATCTCGGGCAGCTTGGACGCACAGGCACTGCCAGCCTGACACCTAAATGATGTCAGAAGACGAGCACCGCTAAGTGTGCATGGCCAAGGGATAACATTACAGCGCGGGCTCCGTGACAGAATCAAACAACGTTGCGGAGGTGGCACACGGCACCAAGGGGGTTGGAATGACGGCTGTGCTGGGTCACATTACAAAGGAAAGTCCCACCTCCGGGACGGTTTAACGGTGTGAGTGGACACATTATATGAGTGTGTACTTCAGCGTTTGCAAGGAGCATAATTTAAAGAGCCACCATTTTCCATGTGCAGTATTACTGCTGTACAAGATGGCTCTTTCAGCAACAAATGCCTGGGGGGGTTAAGAGGTTCCCTTTCAACTTGCTCCACTGCAGGCTTCGGCTTACACTCTGCTCCTACTGTAGACCCTGGGCTCTGACACCGCCAGTTGTTGCCCGGAAGTGCTAGCTGCACAGAAAAAAACACCCGCCAATGTGTCAGTGGGGTTCAGCAACGCCAGCTGTTCCTCTGCTGTGTAGCCGGCAACGTGTCCAGCACAAGCCACGCTGGCACAATAACAGACTTTTTCCTGCCTCCAGTGCAGGCTTCGGCCTACACTTTGCTCCTCTTAGATTCCCTGGGTTTCAACACTGTCAGTTGTCACCTGGAAGTGTTGTCTACACAGAAAAAACACTCGCTGATGTGTCAGTGGGGTTCCGCAACGCCAGCTGTTCCCCTGCTGTGTAGCCGGCAACGTGTCCTGCAAACGCCACGCAGACACAACAGACCTAAAGCTGCCACCAGTGCAGGCTTCGGCCTACACTCTGCTCCTCTCCTCCTCCTGCTGACCCTGGGCTCTAACACCGCCAGTTGTTGCCCGGAAGTGCTAGCTGCACAGAGAAAAACACCCGCCAATGTGTCAGTGGGGTTCAGCAACGCCAGCTGTTCCCCTGCTGTGTAGCCGGCAACGTGTCCTGCAAACGCCACGCAGGCACCTGAACTGAAATTAAAGGGAACCTGCCCCCCCCAGGTGTTTCTATGTATAACAGCCACCTTGTACAGCAGTAATGCTGCATTTGTACAAGGTGGCTGACTTTTTCTCCTTGCCCACGTCGAACTCAACAAACACGTACAAAATGTGTCTCATTAGAGACCATTACAGTGTCCCTGAGGTGTGACTTTCCTTTTTAATGACACGCAGCACCCCCATTGGTAACGCTAGCCGTCTTCTGACATCGTTGGTTGGCTGCCTGTGCCTGTGCGTCCGCCCTGCCCGACACAACGCCCCTCGTTGTCTTACTTATTTTGATTGCGAGGGTGTGATTGATGGGCACGAGCAGTGCATATCTTCGCCTGTCTTCACTCCCCTCCTTCCGCCTTCTTCAGACTGTGCGGCCTCATGGCCGTGGCATGCGATAAGGGATCAGCTGAGGCCGCCCAGTCTGAAGCAGGTGTAAGGACATGTGTGAGCGGCGAACATACTTACTGCACAAGGCCACGAATCCCAGCCCCGCACTGTGACTTTATGAAAAGACACTGTGGGTCTGGGATTCATGGCCATCTTTAACCGCACCGGCCAACATGAAATGAGGTCATAAGACGGGCAGCGCTAACAGGGCATGGCCAAGGGATAACAAGAGCGCATACTCCTGTACAGCAAATAACAACGCTCAGGAGGCTGCGCCCAGCACTAAGGCGTTATTTTTGGACACCTGTGCTGCGTCTCCTTAAAAAGACAAGTCACGCCTCCAATACAGTTTTACTGTACGATGGGCAAAATTGTGTACGTCTTTCATTCAGCGTGTGCAATGAGCAAAATTTAAAGAGCAACCTTTCACTTGTGGAGCATTACTGCTGCACAAGGTGTGGCTCTTCTACATTGTAACACCTGAGGGTGGGTTAAAGGTTACCTTTGAAATTGGTTCAATTAGGCTTCGGCCTACACTCTGCTCCTCTCCTCCTCCTGCTGACCCTGGGCTCTAACACCGCCAGTTTTTGCCTGGAAGTGCTAGCTGCACAGAGAAAAACACCAGCCAATGTGTTAGTGGGGTTCAGCACCGCCAGCTGTTCCCCTGCTGTGTAGCTGGCAACGTGTCCTGCAAACGCCACGCAGGCACCTGAACTGAAATTAAAGGGACCCTGCCCCCCCCAGGTGTTTCTATGTATAACAGCCACCTTGTACAGCAGTAATGCTGCATTTGTACAAGGTGGCTGACTTTTTCTCCTTGCCCATGTGGAAAGCAACACTTACAAAATGTGTCTCATTACAGACCATTACATTGTCCCTGAGGTGTGACTTTCCTTTTTAATGACACGCAGCACCCCCATTGGTAACGCTAGACGTCTTCTGACATCGTTGGTTGGCTGCCTGTGCCTGTGCGTCCGCCCTGCCCGACACAACGCCCCTCATTGTCTTACTTATTTTGACTGCGAGGGTGTGATTGATGGGCACGAGCAGTGCATATCTTCGCCTGTCTTCACTCCCCTCCTTCCGCCTTCTTCAGACTGTGCGGCCTCATGGCCGTGGCATGCGATAAGGGATCAGCTGAGGCCGCCCAGTCTGAAGCAGGTGTAAGGACATGTGTGAGCGGCGAACATATTTACTGCACAAGGCCATGAATCCCAGCTCCGCACTGTGACTTTATGAAAAGACACTGTGGGTCTGGGATTCATGGCCATCGTTAACCGCACCAGCCAACATGAAATGCGGTCATAAGACGGGCAGCGCTAACAGGGCATGGCCAAGGGATAACAAGAGCGCATACTCCTGTACAGCAAATAACAACGCTCAGGAGGCTGCGCCCAGCACCAAGGCGTTATTTTTGGACACCTGTGCTGCGTCTCCTTAAAACGACAAGTCACGCCTCCAATACAGTTTTACTGTACAATGGACAAAATTGTGTACGTCTTTCATTCAGCGTGTGCAATGAGCAAAATTTAAAGAGCAACCTTTCACTTGTGGAGCATTACTGCTACACAAGGTGTGGCTCTTCTACATTTTAACACCTGAGGGAGGGTTAAAGGTTACCTTTGAAATTGGTTCTACTAGGCTTCAGCCTACAATCTGCTCCTCCTGCAGACCCTGGGCTCTAACACCGCCAGTGCCTTGAAGTTCAGGCTGCACAGAGAAAAACACCCGCCATTGTGTCAGTGGGGTTCAGCAACGCCAGCTGTTCCCCCGCTGTGTAGCCGGCAACGTGTCCTGCAAACGCAACGCAGACACAAAGCTACCTCCAGTGCAGGCTTCGGCCTACACTCTTCACCCCCTGCTTACCCTTTGCTCCAACACCGCTAGTTGGGGCTCTAGGAAGACAATCTTGAATAGGCAACGCATCCGGGTTCCAGCACCGTCAGCTGGTTCCGGGCCGAGCCTTTGGCTTAGGTGCCTCCTTCTGGGTATCCGAGTTCCGCCAACGCCAGGCGGTCCTTGGTAGTGCTTTTAAGCGCTGGTACCTACAGCATTGTAACCGGGTTCCAGCACCGTCAGCTGGTCCTCGGTCGTGCCATTGGCTCTTGCACACTTGGGCAACGCATCCGGGTTCCAGTACCATCAGCTGGTTCTCGGCAGTGTCTTTGTCACGGGTACTCCCTCGTGCCCAGCCTGGGTTCAGCACCGTCAGCTGGTTCCGGGTAGTGTCAAGGTCACTTAGACGCCTATGCATTGCCCCGTCGTGTTGCGGTCGAGTTAGCCAACTCCATGGTGCCTCCAGATTAGGAGCTTCCTATGTGGGCTGCGGGAATTGGCAATCAAGGCTGGTTCTGTAGTGCCAGTAGGCCAAGCTCCCCCTGTAGGACTGTTGGTGTTCGGTAACTGCGGCAGCCTCGCGGCCTAGCTGTTCTCTCCTGTGGACCTTCTGGTCCACATCCTGTTTGTAGCACCGTCAGCTGGTTCCGGGCCGAGCCTTTGGCTTAGGTGCCTCGTTCTAGGTATCCGAGTTCCGCCAACGCTAGGCGGTCCTTGGTAGCGCTTTTAAGCGCGGGTACCTACAGCTTAGTAACCGGGTTTCAGCACCGTCAGCTGGTCCTCGGTGCCATTGGCTCTTGCACACTTGGGCAACGCATCTGGGTTCCAGTACCATCAGCTGGTTCTCGGCAGTGTCTTTGTCATGGGTACTCCCTCGTGCCCAGCCTGGGTCCAGCACCGTCAGCTGGTTCCGGGTAGTGTCAAGGTCACTTAGACGCCTATACGTTTCCCCGTCGTGTTGCGGTCGGGTTACCCAACTCCATGGTGCCTCCAGTTTAGGAGCTTCCTATGTGGGCTGCGGGAATTGGCAATCAAGGCTGGTTCTGTAGTGCCAGTAGGCCAAGCTCCCCCTGTAGGACTGTTGGTGTTCGGTAACTGCGGCAGCCTCGCGGCCTAGCTGTTCTCTCGTCTCCTGTGGACCTTCTGGTCCACATCCTGGTTCCAGCACCGTCAGCTGGTTCCGGGCCGAGCCTTTGGCTTAGGTGCCTCCTTTTGGGTATCCGAGTTCCGCCAACGCCAGGCGGTCCTTGGTAGCGCTTTTAAGCGCGGGTACCTACAGCTTAGTAACCGGGTTCCAGCACCGTCAGCTGGTCCTCGGTGCCATTGGCTCTTGCACAATTGGGCAACGCATCCGGGTTCCAGTACCGTCAGCTGGTTCTCGGCAGTGTCTTTGTCATGGGTACTGCCTCGTGCCCAGCCTGGGTCCAGCACCGTCAGCTGGTTCCGGGTAGTGTCAAGGTCACTTAGACGCCTATACGTTGCCCCGTCGTGTTGCGGTCGGGTTAGCCAACTCCATGGTGCCTCCAGTTTAGGAGCTTCCTATGTGGGCTGCGGGAATTGGCAATCAAGGCTGGTTCTGTAGTGCCAGTAGGCCAAGCTCCCCCCGTAGGACTGTTGGTGTTCGGTAACTGCGGCAGCCTCGCGGCCTAGCTGTTCTCTCCTCTCCTGTGGACCTTCTGGTCCACATCCTGGTTCCAGCACCGTCAGCTGGTTCTGAGCCGAGCCTTTGGCTTAGGTGCCTCCTTCTGGGTATCCGAGTTCCGCCAACGCCAGGCGGTCCTTGGTAGCGCTTTTAAGCGCGGGTACCTACAGCTTAGTAACCGGGTTCCAGCACCGTCAGCTGGTCCTCGGTGCCATTGGCTCTTGCACAATTGGGCAACGCATCCGGGTTCCAGTACCGTCAGCTGGTTCTTGGCAGTGTCTTTGTCATGGGTACTGCCTCGTGCCCAGCCTGGGTCCAGCACCGTCAGCTGGTTCCGGGTAGTGTCAAGGTCACTTAGACGCCTATACGTTGCCCCGTCATGTTGCGGTCGGGTTAGCCAACTCCATGGTGCCTCCAGTTTAGGAGCTTCCTATGTGGGCTGCGGGAATTGGCAATCAAGGCTGGTTCTGTAGTGCCAGTAGGCCAAGCTCCCCCCGTAGGACTGTTGGTGTTCGGTAACTGCGGCAGCCTCGCGGCCTAGCTGTTCTCTCCTCTCCTGTGGACCTTCTGGTCCACATCCTGGTTCCAGCACCGTCAGCTGGTTCTGAGCCGAGCCTTTGGCTTAGGTGCCTCATTCTGGGTATCCGAGTTCCGTCAACGCCAGGCGGTCCTTGGTAGTGCTTTTAAGCGCGGGTACCTACAGCTTTGTAACCGGGTTCCAGCACCGTCAGCTGGTCCTCGGTCGTGCCATTGGCTCTTGCACAGTTGGCCAACGCATCCGGGTTCCAGTACCGTCAGCTGGTTCTCGGCAGTGTCTTTTGCTCTTGTACCTTCTGCTCCCCATCCTGGTTCCAGTACCGTCAGCTGGTTCCAGGCAGAGCCTTTGGCTTAGGTGCCTCTTTCTGGGTATCCGAGTTCCGTCAACGCCAGGCGGTCCTTGGTAGTGCTTTTAAGCGCGGGTACCTACAGCTTTGTAACCGGGTTCCAGCACCGTCAGCTGGTCCTCGGTCGTGCCATTGGCTCTTGCACACTTGGGCAACGCTTCCGGGTTCCAGTACCGTCAGCTGGTTCTCGGCAGTGTCTTTGTCACGGGTACTCCCTCGTGCCCAGCCTGGGTCCAGCACCGTCAGCTGGTTCCGGGTAGTGTCAAGGTCACTTAGACGCCTATATGTTGCCCTGTCGTGTTGCGGTCGGGTAAGCCAACTCCATGGTGCCTCCAGTTTAGGAGCTTCCTATGTGGGCTGCGGGAATTGGCAATCAAGGCTGGTTCTGTAGTGCCAGTAGGCCAAGCTCCCCCTGTAGGACTGTTGGTGTTCGGTAACTGCGGCAGCCTCGCAGCCTAGCTGTTCTCTCCTCTCCTGTGGACCTTCTGGTCCACATCCTGGTTGTAGCACTGTCAGCTGGTTCCGGGCCGAGCCTTTGGCTTAGGTGCCTCCTTCTGGGTATCCGAGTTCCGCCAACGCTAGGCAGTCCTTGGTAGTGCTTTTAAGCGCTGGTACCTACAGCTTTGTAACCGGGTTCCAGCACCGTCAGCTGGTCCTCGGTCGTGCCATTGGCTCTTGCACAGTTGGCCAACGCATCCGGGTTCCAGTACCGTCAGCTGGTTCTCGGCAGTGTCTTTTGCTCTTGTACCTTCTGCTCCCCATCCTGGTTCCAGTACCGTCAGCTGGTTCCAGGCAGAGCCTTTGGCTTAGGTGCCTCTTTCTGGGTATCCGAGTTCCGTCAACGCCAGGCGGTCCTTGGTAGTGCTTTTAAGCGCGGGTACCTACAGCTTTGTAACCGGGTTCCAGCACCGTCAGCTGGTCCTCGGTCGTGCCATTGGCTCTTGCACACTTGGGCAATGCTTCCGGGTTCCAGTACCGTCAGCTGGTTCTCGGCAGTGTCTTTGTCACGGGTACTCCCTCGTGCCCAGCCTGGGTCCAGCACCGTCAGCTGGTTCCGGGTAGTGTCAAGGTCACTTAGACGCCTATATGTTGCCCTGTCGTGTTGCGGTCGGGTTAGCCAACTCCATGGTGCCTCCAGTTTAGGAGTTTCCTATGTGGGCTGCGGGAATTGGCAATCAAGGCTGGTTCTGTAGTGCCAGTAGGCCAAGCTCCCCCTGTAGGACTGTTGGTGTTCGGTAACTGCGGCAGCCTCGCAGCCTAGCTGTTCTCTCCTCTCCTGTGGACCTTCTGGTCCACATCCTGGTTGTAGCACTGTCAGCTGGTTCCGGGCCGAGCCTTTGGCTTAGGTGCCTCCTTCTGGGTATCCGAGTTCCGCCAACGCTAGGCAGTCCTTGGTAGTGCTTTTAAGTGCGGGTACCTACAGCTTAGTAACCGGGTTCCAGCACCGTCAGCTGGTCCTCGGTGCCATTGGCTCTTGCACACTTGGGCAACGCATCCGGGTTCCAGTACCGTCAGCTGGTTCTCGGCAGTGTCTTTGTCACGGGTACTCCCTCGTGCCCAGCCTGGGTCCTGCACCGTCAGCTGTTTCCGAGTAGTGTCAAGGTCACTTAGACGCCTATATGTTGCCCCGTCGTGTTGCGGTCGGGTTAGCCAACTCCATAGTGCCTCCAGTTTAGGAGCTTCCTATGTGGGCTGCGGGAATTGGCAATCAAGGCTGGTTCTGTAGTGCCAGTAGGCCAAGCTCCCCCTGTAGGACTGTTGGTGTTCGGTAACTGCGGCAGCCTCGCGGCCTAGCTGTTCTCTCCTCTCCTGTGGACCTTCTGGTCCACATCCTGGTTCCAGCACTGTCAGCTGGTTCCGAGCCGAGCCTTTGGCTTAGGTGCCTCCTTCTGGGTATCCGAGTTCCGTCAACGCCAGGCGGTCCTTGGTAGTGCTTTTAAGCGCGGGTACCTACAGCTTAGTAACCGGGTTCCAGCACCGTCAGCTGGTCCTCGGTCGTGCCATTGGCTCTTGCACACTTGGGCAACGCATCCGGGTTCCAGTACCGTCAGCTGGTTCTCGGCAGTGTCTTTTGCTCTTGTACCTTCTGTTCCCCATCCTGGTTCCAGTACCATCAGCTGGTTCCGGGCAGAGCCTTTGACTTAGGTGCCTCCTTCTGGGTATCTGAGTTCCACCAACGTCAGGTGGTCCCTGGTAGTGCTTTCAGGCATGGGTACCTCCTGCTTAGTAACCGGATTCCAGTAACGTCAGCTGGTCCTCGGTAGTTCCATTGGCTCTTGGACCTTCGGCTACCCATCTGGTTTCCAGTACCGTCAGCTGGTTCTCGGCAGTGTCTTTTGCTCTTGTACCTTCTGCTCCCCATCCTGGTTCCAGTAACGTCAGCTGGTTCCGGGCAGAGCCTTTGGCTTAGGTGCCTCCTTCTGGGTATCCGAGTTCCGCCAACGTCAGGCGGTCCTTGGTAGTGCTTTTAAGCACGGGTACCTCCTGCTTAGTAACCGGGTTCCAGTAATGTCAGCTGGTCCTTGGTAGTTCCATTGGCTCTTTGAGCTTCGGGTAGCCATCCGAGTTCCAGTTCCATCAGCTGGTTCTCGGCATTTTCTCAGCCTTCTTGTACCTTCTGCTACATTTCCAAGTTCAAGACCCTAAAGACGACGACCCGGAAGACCACCCCTAAGATGACGACGACACCAGAGACGACAACCACTGAGATGACGACGACCCTGGAGATGACGACCCTGAAGACCACCCCGATGACGACGACGACGATGATGGCGGAGACGACGACGGTGGAGACGACGACCCTGGAGACGACGACCCTGGAGACGACGACATGGAAGGCCGAGAAGCAGAAGAACAAGAGGCTGCAGAACAAAGAGCAGAAGAACATTAAGCATAAGACTTAATATCAGAGCAAAAGATATTATCTAAATTATATACAGAAGAAGACTAAGCAGTAGTGTTGAGCGATACCGTCCGATACTTGAAAGTATCGGTATCGGATAGTATCGGCCGATACCCGAAAAATATCGGATATCGCCGATACCGATATCCGATACCAATACAAGTCAATGGGACATCAAGTATCGGAATGTATCCTCATGGATCCCAGGGTCTGAAGGAGAGGAAACTCTCCTTCAGGCCCTGGGATCCATATTAAAGTGTAAAATAAAGAATTAAAATAAAAAATATTGTTATATTCACCTCTCCGGCGGCCCCTGGACATCAGCGGGAGGATCCGGCGTCCGGCACGGCTTCTTTCTTCAAAATGCGCGCCTTCAGGACCTGTGGAATGACGTCCCGGCTTCTGATTGGTCGCGTGCCGCCCATGTGACCGCCACGCGACCAATCAGAAGCCGCGACGTCATTCCTCAGGTCCTAGAAGGCGCTCATTCTAGGACTTTAGCTGAGGAATGACGTCGCGGCTTCTGATTGGTCGCGTGGCGGTCACATGGGCGGCACGCGACCAATCAGAAGCCGGGACGTCATTCCACAGGTCCTGAAGGCGCGCATTTTGAAGAAAGAAGCCGTGCCGGACGCCGGTTCCTCGCGCAGATGTCCAGGGGCCGCCGGAGAGGTGAATATAACAATATTTTTTATTTTAATTCTTTATTTTACACTTCCGATACCGATACCCGATATCACAAAAATATCGGATCTCGGTATCGGAATTCCGATACCGCAAGTATCGGCCGATACCCGATACTTGCGGTATCGGAATGCTCAACACTACTAAGCAGTGTATGGGGGTGAGTCCGTTCCTCCTCGTGGTGCCCCTGGATAAAGACTGATGCTGCAGGCCAAACTGAACGCGGACAAATGTAACTTTTGTGACAGGCAGAACGGAAGGTGTAATCTTCAAACTTTTATAGATAACAACTACGGGAATGCCTGTCACAAATGAGAATCGGGGTGGTCTTTCTGGTCGTCGACGTTAGGGTCTTCAACTTGGAAATGTAGCAGAAGGTACAAGAAGGCTGAGAAAATGCCAAGAACCAGCTGATGGAACTGGAACTCGGATGGCTACCCGAAGGTTCAAGAGCCTATGGAACTACCGAGGACCAGCTGACGTTACTGGAACCCGGTTACTAAGCAGGAGGTACCCGTGCTAAAAAGCACTACCAAGGACCGCCTGACGTTGGCGGAACTCGGATACCCAGAAGGAGGCACCTAAGCCAAAGGCTCTGCCCGGAACCAGCTGACGGTACTGGAACCAGGATAGGGAGCAGAAGGTACAAGAGCAAAAGACACTGCCGAGAACCAGCTGATGGTACTGGAACCCGGATGGGTAGCCGAAGGTCCAAGAGCCAATGGAACTACCGAGGACCAGCTGACGTTACTGGAACCCGGTTACTAAGCAGGAGGTACCCGTGCCTGAAAGCACTACCAAGGACCACCTGACGTTGGTTGAACTTGGATACCCAGAAGGAGGCACCTAAGCCAAAGGCTCTGCCCGGAACCAGCTGACGGTACTGGAACCAGGATGGGGAGCAGAAGGTACAAGAGCAAAAGACACTGCCGAGAACCAGCTGACGGTGCTGGAACCAGGTGGTGGACCCCAAGGCCCACAGGAGAGGAGAGAACAGCTAGGCCACGAGGCAGCCGCAGTTACCGAACCCCAACAGTCCTACAGGGGGAGCTGGGCCTACTGGCACTACAGAACCAGCCTTGACTACCAATTCATGCAGCCCACATAGGAAGCTCCTAAACTGGAGGCACCCTGGAGTTGGCTAACCCGACCGCAACACGATGGGGCAAGCATAGGCGTCTCAGCGAGCTTGACACAACCCGGAAACAGCTGACGGTGCTGAAACCAGGTTTGGCACGAGGGAGTACCTGTGACAAAAACACTGCCGAGAACCAGCTGGCGGTGCTGGAACCCGGATGCGTTGCCCCAGTGTGCAAGAGCCAATGGCACGACCGAGGACCAGCTGACGGTGCTGGAACCCGGTTACTAAGCTGTAGGTGCCCGCGCTTAAAAGCACTACCAAGGACGCCTTTCGTTGGCGGAACTCGGATACCCAGGAGGAGGCACCTAAGCCAAAGGCTCGGCCCGGAACCAGCTGACGGTGCTGGAACCAGGTGGTGGACCCCAAGGCCCACAGGAGAGGAGAGAACAGCTAGGCCGCGAGGCAGCCGCAGTTACCGAACCCCAACAGTCCTACAGGGGGAGCTGGGCCTACTGGCACTACAGAACCAGCCTTGACTACCAATTCATGCAGCCCACATAGGAAGCTCCTAAACTGGAGGCACCCTGGAGTTGGCTAAACCCGACCGCAACACGACGGGGCAAGCATAGGCGTCTCAGCGAGTTTGACACAACCCGGAAACAGCTGACGGTGCTGAAACCAGGTTTGGCACGAGGGAGTACCTGTGACAAAAACACTGCCGAGAACCAGCTGGCGGTGCTGGAACCCGGATGCGTTGCCCCAGTGTGCAAGAGCCAATGGCACGACCGAGGACCAGCTGACGGTGCTGGAACCCGGTTACTAAGCTGTAGGTGCCCGCGCTTAAAAGCACTACCAAGGACCGCCTGGCGTTGGCGGAACTCGGATACCCAGGAGGAGGCACCTAAGCTAAAGGCTCGGCCCAGAACCAGCTGACGGTGCTGGAACCAGGTGGTGGACCCCAAGGCCCACAGGAGAGGAGAGAACAGCTAGGCCACGAGGCAGCCGCAGTTACCGAACCCCAACAGTCCTACAGGGGGAGCTGGGCCTACTGGCACTACAGAACCAGCCTTGACTACCAATTCATGCAGCCCACATAGGAAGCTCCTAAACTGGAGGCACCCTGGAGTTGGCTAACCCGACCGCAACACGATGGGGCAAGCATAGGCGTCTCAGCGAGCTTGACACAACCCGGAAACAGCTGACGGTGCTGAAACCAGGTTTGGCACGAGGGAGTACCTGTGACAAAAACACTGCCGAGAACCAGCTGGCGGTGCTGGAACCCGGATGCGTTGCCCCAGTGTGCAAGAGCCAATGGCACGACCGAGGACCAGCTGACGGTGCTGGAACCCGGTTACTAAGCTGTAGGTGCCCGCGCTTAAAAGCACTACCAAGGACGCCTTTCGTTGGCGGAACTCGGATACCCAGGAGGAGGCACCTAAGCCAAAGGCTCGGCCCGGAACCAGCTGACGGTGCTGGAACCAGGTGGTGGACCCCAAGGCCCACAGGAGAGGAGAGAACAGCTAGGCCGCGAGGCAGCCGCAGTTACCGAACCCCAACAGTCCTACAGGGGGAGCTGGGCCTACTGGCACTACAGAACCAGCCTTGACTACCAATTCATGCAGCCCACATAGGAAGCTCCTAAACTGGAGGCACCCTGGAGTTGGCTAAACCCGACCGCAACACGACGGGGCAAGCATAGGCGTCTCAGCGAGCTTGACACAACCCGGAAATAGCTGACGGTGCTGAAACCAGGTTTGGCACGAGGGAGTACCTGTGACAAAAACACTGCCGAGAACCAGCTGGCGGTGCTGGAACCCGGATGCGTTGCCCCAGTGTGCAAGAGCCAATGGCACGACCGAGGACCAGCTGACGGTGCTGGAACCCGGTTACTAAGCTGTAGGTGCCCGCGCTTAAAAGCACTACCAAGGACCGCCTGGCGTTGGCGGAACTCGGATACCCAGGAGGAGGCACCTAAGCCAAAGGCTCGGCCCGGAACCAGCTGACAGTGCTGGAACCAGGTGGTGGACCCCAAGGCCCACAGGAGAGGAGAGAACAGCTAGGCCGCGAGGCAGCCGCAGTTACCGAACCCCAACAGTCCTACAGGGGGAGCTGGGCCTACTGGCACTACAGAACCAGCCTTGACTACCAATTCATGCAGCCCACATAGGAAGCTCCTAAACTGGAGGCACCCTGGAGTTGGCTAACCCGACCGCAACACGACGGGGCAAGCATAGGCGTCTCAGTGAGCTTGACACAACCCGGAAACAGCTGATGGTGCTGAAACCAGGTTTGGCACGAGGGAGTACCTGTGACAAAAACACTGCCGAGAACCAGCTGGCGGTGCTGGAACCCGGTTACTAAGCTGTAGGTGCCTGCGCTTAAAAGCACTACCAAGGACCGCCTGACGTTGGCGGAACTCGGATACCCAGGAGCAGGCACCTAAGCCAAAGGCTCGGCCCGGAACCAGCTGACGGTGCTGGATCCAGGTGGTGGACCCCAAGGCCCACAGGAGAGGAGAGAACAGCTAGGCCGCGAGGCAGCCGCAGTTACCGAACCCCAACAGTCCTACAGGGGGAGCTGGGCCTACTGGCACTACAGAACCAGCCTTGACTACCAATTCATGCAGCCCACATAGGAAGCTCCTAAACTGGAGGCACCCTGCAGTTGGCTAACCCGACCGCAACACGACGGGGCAAGCATAGGCGTCTCAGCGAGCTTGACACAACCCGGAAACAGCTGACGGTGCTGAAACCAGGTTTGGCACGAGGGAGTACCTGTGACAAAAACACTGCCGAGAACCAGCTGGCGGTGCTGGAACCCGGATGCGTTGCCCCAGTGTGCAAGAGCCAATGGCACGACCGAGGACCAGCTGACAGTGCTGGAACCCGGTTACTAAGCTGTAGGTGCCTGCGCTTAAAAGCACTACCAAGGACCGCCTGACGTTGGCGGAACTCGGATACCCAGGAGGAGGCACCTAAGCCAAAGGCTCGGCCCGGAACCAGCTGACGGTGCTGGATCCAGGTGGTGGACCCCAAGGCCCACAGGAGAGGAGAGAACAGCTAGGCCGCGAGGCAGCCGCAGTTACCGAACCCCAACAGTCCTACAGGGGGAGCTGGGCATACTGGCACTACAGAACCAGCCTTGACTACCAATTCATGCAGCCCACATAGGAAGCTCCTAAACTGGAGGCACCCTGGAGTTAGCTAACTCGACCGCAACACGACGGGGCAAGCATAGGCGTCTCAGTGAGTTTGACAGTCCCCGGAAACAGCTGACGGTGCTGGAACCAGGTTTGGCACGAGGGAGTACCCATGACAAAAACACTGCCGAGAACCAGCTAGCGGTGCTGGAACCCAGATGCGTTGCCCCAGTGTGCAAGAGCCAATGGCACGACCGAGGACCAGCTGACGGTGCTGGAACCCGGTTACTAAGCTGTAGGTGCCTGCGCTTAAAAGCACTACCAAGGACCGCCTGACGTTGGCGGAACTCGGATACCCAGGAGGAGGCACCTAAGCCAAAGGCTTGGCCCGGAACCAGCTGACGGTGCTGGAACCAGGTGGTGGACCCGAAGGTCCACAGGAGAGGAGAGAACAGCTAGGCCGCGAGGCAGCCGCAGTTACCGAACCCCAACAGTCCTACAGGGGGAGCTGGGCCTACTGGCACTACAGAACCAGCCTTGACTACCAATTCATGCAGCCCACATAGGAAGCTCCTAAACTGGAGGCACCCTGGAGTTGGCTAACCCGACCGCAACACGACGGGGCAAGCATAGGCGTCTCAGCGAGCTTGGCACAACCCGGAAACAGCTGATGGTGCTGAAACCAGGTTTGGCACGAGGGAATACCTGTGACAAAAACACTGCCGAGAACCAGCTGGCGGTGCTGGAACCCGGATGCGTTGCCCCAGTGTGCAAGAGCCAATGGCACGACCGAGGACCAGCTGACGGTGCTGGAACCCGGTTACTAAGCTGTAGGTGCCTGCGCTTAAAAGCACTACCAAGGACAGCCTGACGTTGGCGGAACTCGGATACCCAGGAGGAGGCACCTAAGCCAAAGGCTCGGCCGGGAACCAGCTGACGGTGCTAGAACCAGGTGGTGGACCCGAAGGTCCACAGGAGAGGAGAGAACAGCTAGGCCGCGAGGCAGCCGCAGTTACCGAACCCCAACAGTCCTACAGGGGGAGCTGGGCCTACTGGCACTACAGAACCAGCCTTGACTACCAATTCATGCAGCCCACATAGGAAGCTCCTAAACTGGAGGCACCCTGGAGTTGGCTAACCCGACCGCAACACGACGGGGCAAGCATAGGCGTCTCAGCGAGCTTGACACAACCCAGAAACAGCTGACGGTGCTGAAACCAGGTTTGGCACGAGGGAGTACCAGTGACAAAAACACTGCCGAGAACCAGCTGGCGGTGCTGGAACCCGGATGCGTTGCCCCAGTGTGCAAGAGCCAATGGCACGACCGAGGACCAGCTGACGGTGCTGGAACCCGGTTACTAAGCTGTAGGTGCCTGCGCTTAAAAGCACTACCAAGGACCGCCTGACGTTGGCGGAACTCGGATACCCAGGAGGAGGCACCTAAGCCAAAGGCTCGGCCCGGAACCAGCTGACGGTGCTGGATCCAGGTGGTGGACCCCAAGGCCCACAGGAGAGGAGAGAACAGCTAGGCCGCGAGGCAGCCGCAGTTACCGAACCCCAACAGTCCTACAGGGGGAGCTGGGCCTACTGGCACTACAGAACCAGCCTTGACTACCAATTCATGCAGCCCACATAGGAAGCTCCTAAACTGGAGGCACCCTGGAGTTGGCTAACTCGACCGCAACACGACGGGGCAAGCATAGGCGTCTCAGTGAGTTTGACATTCCCCGGAAACAGCTGACGGTGCTGTCACCAGGTTTGGCACGAGGGAGTACCCATGACAAAAACACTGCCGAGAACCAGCTAGCGGTGCTGGAACCCAGATGCGTTGCCCCAGTGTGCAAGAGCCAATGGCACGACCGAGGACCAGCTGACGGTGCTGGAGCCCGGTTACTAAGCTGTAGGTGCCTGCGCTTAAAAGCACTACCAAGGACCGCCTGACGTTGGCGGAACTCGGATACCCAGGAGGAGGCACCTAAGCCAAAGGCTTGGCCCGGAACCAGCTGACGGTGCTGGAACCAGGTGGTGGACCCGAAGGTCCACAGGAGAGGAGAGAACAGCTAGGCCGCGAGGCAGCCGCAGTTACCGAACCCCAACAGTCCTACAGGGGGAGCTGGGCCTACTGGCACTACAGAACCAGCCTTGACTACCAATTCATGCAGCCCACATAGGAAGCTCCTAAACTGGAGGCACCCTGGAGTTGGCTAACCCGACCGCAACACGACGGGGCAAGCATAGGCGTCTCAGCGAGCTTGGCACAACCCGGAAACAGCTGATGGTGCTGAAACCAGGTTTGGCACGAGGGAATACCTGTGACAAAAACACTGCCGAGAACCAGCTGGCGGTGCTGGAACCCGGATGCGTTGCCCCAGTGTGCAAGAGCCAATGGCACGACCGAGGACCAGCTGACGGTGCTGGAACCCGGTTACTAAGCTGTAGGTGCCTGTGCTTAAAAGCACTACCAAGGACAGCCTGACGTTGGCGGAACTCGGATACCCAGGAGGAGGCACCTAAGCCAAAGGCTCGGCCGGGAACCAGCTGACGGTGCTAGAACCAGGTGGTGGACCCGAAGGTCCACAGGAGAGGAGAGAACAGCTAGGCCGCGAGGCAGCCGCAGTTACCGAACCCCAACAGTCCTACAGGGGGAGCTGGGCCTACTGGCACTACAGAACCAGCCTTGACTACCAATTCATGCAGCCCACATAGGAAGCTCCTAAACTGGAGGCACCCTGGAGTTGGCTAACCCGACCGCAACACGACGGGGCAAGCATAGGCGTCTCAGCGAGCTTGACACAACCCGGAAACAGCTGACGGTGCTGAAACCAGGTTTGGCACGAGGGAGTACCAGTGACAAAAACACTGCCGAGAACCAGCTGGCGGTGCTGGAACCCGGATGCGTTGCCCCAGTGTGCAAGAGCCAATGGCACGACCGAGGACCAGCTGACGGTGCTGGAACCCGGTTACTAAGCTGTAGGTGCCTGCGCTTAAAAGCACTACCAAGGACCGCCTGACGTTGGCGGAACTCGGATACCCAGGAGGAGGCACCTAAGCCAAAGGCTCGGCCCGGAACCAGCTGACGGTGCTGGATCCAGGTGGTGGACCCCAAGGCCCACAGGAGAGGAGAGAACAGCTAGGCCGCGAGGCAGCCGCAGTTACCGAACCCCAACAGTCCTACAGGGGGAGCTGGGCCTACTGGCACTACAGAACCAGCCTTGACTACCAATTCATGCAGCCCACATAGGAAGCTCCTAAACTGGAGGCACCCTGGAGTTGGCTAACTCGACCGCAACACGACGGGGCAAGCATAGGCGTCTCAGTGAGTTTGACATTCCCCGGAAACAGCTGACGGTGCTGTCACCAGGTTTGGCACGAGGGAGTACCCATGACAAAAACACTGCCGAGAACCAGCTAGCGGTGCTGGAACCCAGATGCGTTGCCCCAGTGTGCAAGAGCCAATGGCACGACCGAGGACCAGCTGACGGTGCTGGAACCCGGTTACTAAGCTGTAGGTGTCTGCGCTTAAAAGCACTACCAAGGACCGCCTGACGTTGGCGGAACTCGGATACCCAGGAGGAGGCACCTAAGCCAAAGGCTTGGCCCGGAACCAGCTGACGGTGCTGGAACCAGGTGGTGGACCCGAAGGTCCACAGGAGAGGAGAGAACAGCTAGGCCGCGAGGCAGCCGCAGTTACCGAACCCCAACAGTCCTACAGGGGGAGCTGGGCCTACTGGCACTACAGAACCAGCCTTGACTACCAATTCATGCAGCCCACATAGGAAGCTCCTAAACTGGAGGCACCCTGGAGTTGGCTAACCCGACCGCAACACGACGGGGCAAGCATAGGCGTCTCAGCGAGCTTGACACAACCCGGAAACAGCTGACGGTGCTGAAACCAGGTTTGGCACGAGGGAGTACCTGTGACAAAAACACTGCCGAGAACCAGCTGGCGGTGCTGGAACCCGGATGCGTTGCCCCAGTGTGCAAGAGCCAATGGCACGACCGAGGACCAGCTGACGGTGCTGGAACCCGGTTACTAAGCTGTAGGTGCCTGCGCTTAAAAGCACTACCAAGGACAGCCTGACGTTGGCGGAACTCGGATACCCAGGAAGAGGCACCTAAGCCAAAGGCTCGGCCCGGAACCAGCTGACGGTGCTGGAACCAGGTGGTGGACCCGAAGGTACACAGGAGAGGAGAGAACAGCTAGGCCGCGAGGCAGCCGCAGTTACCGAACCCCAACAGTCCTACAGGGGGAGCTGGGCCTACTGGCACTACAGAACCAGCCTTGACTACCAATTCATGCAGCCCACATAGGAAGCTCCTAAACTGGAGGCACCCTGGAGTTGGCTAACCCGACCGCAACACGACGGGGCAAGCATAGGCGTCTCAGTGAGTTTGACAGTACCCAGAAACAGCTGACGGTGCTGGAACCAGGCTGGGCACGAGGGAGTACCCGTGACAAAAACACTGCCGAGAACCAGCTTGCGATGCTGGAACCCAGATGCGTTGCCCCAGTGTGCAAGAGCCAATGGCACGACCGAGGACCAGCTGACGGTGCTGGAACCCGGTTACTAAGCTGTAGGTACCTGCGCTTAAAAGCACTACCAAGGGCCGCCTGACGTTGGCGGAACTCGGATACCCAGGAGGAGGCACCTAAGCCAAAGGCTCGGCCCGGAACCAGCTGACGGTGCTGGAACCAGGTGGTGGACCCGAAGGTCCACAGGAGAGGAGAGAACAGCTAGGCCGCGAGGCAGCCGCAGTTACCGAACCCCATCAGTCTTACAGGGGGAGCTGGGCCTACTGGCACTACAGAACCAGCCTTGACTACCAATTCATGCAGCCCACATAGGAAGCTCCTAAACTGGAGGCACCCTGGAGTTGGCTAACCCGACCGCAACACGACGGGGCAAGCATAGGCGTCTCAGTGAGTTTGACAGTACCCGGAAACAGCTGACGGTGCTGGAACCAGGCTGGGCATGAGGGAGTACCCGTGACAAAAACAATGCCGAGAACCAGCTAGCGGTGCTGGAACCCAGATGCGTTGCCCCAGTGTGCAAGAGCCAATGGCACGACCGAGGACCAGCTGGCGGTGCTGGAACCCGGTTACTAAGCTGTTGGTGCCTGCGCTTAAAAGCACTACCAAGGACCGCCTGACGTCGGCGGAACTCGGATACCCAGGAGGAGGCACCTAAGCCAAAGGCTCGGCCCGGAACCAGCTGACGGTGCTGGAACCAGGTGGTGGACCCGAAGGTCCACAGGAGAGGAGAGAACAGCTAGGCCGCGAGGCAGCCGCAGTTACCGAACCCCAACAGTCCTACAGGGGGAGCTGGGCCTACTGGCACTACAGAACCAGCCTTGACTACCAATTCATGCAGCCCACATAGGAAGCTCCTAAACTGGAGGCACCCTGGAGTCGGCTAACCCGACCGCAACACGACGGGGCAAGCATAGGCGTCTCAGCGAGCTTGACACAACCCGGAAACAGCTGACGGTGCTGAAACCAGGTTTGGCACGAGGGAGTACCTGTGACAAAAACACTGCCGAGAACCAGCTGGCGGTGCTGGAACCCGGATGCGTTGCCCCAGTGTGCAAGAGCCAATGGCACGACCGAGGACCAGCTGACGGTGCTGGAACCCGGTTACTAAGCTGTAGGTGCCCGCGCTTAAAAGCACTACCAAGGACCGCCTGGCGTTGGCGGAACTCGGATACCGAGGAGGAGGCACATAAGCCAAAGGCTCGGCCCGGAACCAGCTGACGGTGCTGGAACCAGGTGGTGGACCCCAAGGCCCACAGGAGAGGAGAGAACAGCTAGGCCGCGAGGCATCCGCAGTTACCGAACCCCAACAGTCCTACAGGGGGAGCTGGGCCTACTGGCACTAGAGAACCAGCCTTGACTACCAATTCATGCAGCCCACATAGGAAGCTCCTGAACTGGAGGCACCCTGGAGTTGGCTAACTCGACCGCAACACGACGGGGCAAGCATAGGCGTCTCAGTGAGTTTGACAGTCCCCGGAAACAGCTGACAGTGCTGGAACCAGGCTGGGCACGAGGGAGTACCCGTGACAAAAACACTGGCGAGAACCAGCTGGCGGTGCTGGAACCCGGATGCGTTGCCTATTAAAGATTGTCTTCCTAGAGCCCCAACTAGCGGTGTTGGAGCAAAGGGTAAGCAGGGGGAGCAGAGTGTAGGCCGAAGCCTGCACTGGAGGCAGCTTTGTGTCTGCGTTGCGTTTGCAGGACACTTTGCCGGCTACACAGTGGGGGAAGAGCTGGCGTTGCTGAACCCACTAACACAATGGCGGGTGTTTTTCTCTGTGCAGCTAGCACTTGCGGGCAAAAACTAGCGATGTTAGAGCCCGTGGTGAAGCAGGAGGAGGAGGAGAGGAGCAGAGTGTAGGCCGAAGCCTAGTTGAACCAATTTCAAAGGAAACCTTTAACCCCCCCTCTAGTGTTACAAAGTACAAGAGACACACCTTGTGCAGTATTAATGCTGCACAAGTGAAAGGTTGCTCTATTAATTAGTCTACTTGCACACGCTGAATGAAAGACGTACACAATTTAGCCCATTGTACAGTCAAACTGTAGTGGATGCGTGACTTGGCTTTTTAAGGAGACGCAGCACAGGTGTCCCAAATAACGCCTTGGTGCTTGGCGCAGCTTCCTGAGCGTTGTTATTTGTTGTACAGGAGTCTGCGCTCTTGTGTTATCCCTTGGCAATGCCCTGTTAGCGCTGCCCGTCTTATGACCTCATTTCATGTTGGCCGGTGCGGTTAACGATGGCCATTAATCCCAGACCCACAGTGCCTTTTCATAAAGTCACACTGCGGTGCTGGGATTCGTGGCCTTGAGCAGTAAATATTTTCGCCGCTCACACACGTCCTTACACCTGCTTCAGACTGGGCGGCCTCTGCTGATCCCTTTTCGCATGCCGCGACCATGAGGCTGCATAGTCTGAAGAAGGCGGAAGGAGATGAGTGACGACAGGCGAACATATGCACTGCTCGTGCCCATAAACCACACCCTCGCTGACAAAATAAATAAGAAACCGAGGGGCGTTGTTTGGAGCAGGGCGGACGCACAGGCGCAGCCAGCTAACCAATGATGTCAAAAGACGGGAAGCGCTACCAAGGCTGGTGCTGCGTATCATTAGAAAGGAAAGTCACACCTCAGGGACAGTGGAATGGTCTCAATGAGACACATTTTGTACGTGTTCAGTTCCACGTTGGCAAGGATAAAAAGTCAGCCACCTTGTACAAATGCAGCATTACTGCTGTACAAGGTAGCTGTTATACATAGAAACACCTTGGGGTGGGTGGCAGGGTCCCTTTAATTTCAGTTCATGTGCCTGCGTGGCGTTTGCAGGTCACGTTGCCGGCTACACAGCAGGGGAACAGCTGGCGGTGCTGAACCCCACTAACACATTGGCTGTTGTTTTTCTCTGTGCAGCTAGCACTTCCTGACCAAAACTAGCGGTGTTTGAGCCCAGGGGCAGCAGCAGGAGGAGAGGAGCAGAGTGTAGGCCGAAGCCTGCACTGGTGGCAGCTTTTGTTCTGTTGTGCCAGCGTGGCTTGTGCTGGACACGTTGCCGACTACACAGCAGGGGAACAGCTGGCGGTGCCGAACCCCACTGACACATCAGCTAGTGTTTTTTCTGTGTAGACAACACTTCCAGGTGGCAACTGACAGTGTTGAAACCCAGGGAATCAAAGAGGAGCAGAGTGTAGGCCGAAGCCTGCAGTAGAGCAAGTTGAAAGGGAACCTTTAACCCCCCCCCCAGGCATTTGTTGCTGAAAGAGCCATCTTGTACAGCAGTAATACTGCACATGGAAAATGGTGGCTCCTAAAATTATGCTCCTTGCAAACGCTGAAGTACACACTCATATAATGTATCCCCTCACACCGTCAAACCGTCCCGGAAGTGGGACTTTCCTTTGTAATGTGACACAGCACAGCCGTCATTCCAACCCCCTTGGTGCCGTGCGCCACCTCCTCAACGTTGTTTGGTTCTGTCACGGAGCCCGTGCTGTAATGTTATCCCTTGGCCATGCACAGTTAGCGGTGCCCGTCTTCTGACATCATTTAGGTGTCAGGCTGGCAGTGCCTGTGCGTCCAAGCTGCCCGAGATCCAACCTCGCAGTGTCATCTAATGTAATCCCACTGCGGGCCAGGGATCCATGGGCATGCGCAGTGCATATCATCGCCTCTCACTCCCCTTCTTCCTGCTTCTTCAGACTGTGCGGCGTCACGGCCGTGGCATGCTATTAGGGATCAGCTGACGCCGCCTAGTCTGAAGAAGCGTGAAGAAGGGGAGTGAGAGGCTAGTATATGCACTGCGCATGGCCATGGATACCAGGCCCACTGTGGGATCACATTAGACGACACTGCGAGGTGGGATTTCGGGCAGCGTGGACGCACAGGCGCAGCCAGGACGACAACAAATGATGTCAGAGGACGGGCAGCGCAAACTGTGCATGGCCAAGGGATAACATAACAGCGCAGGGTCCATGACAGAATCAAACAGCGCTAAGGAGGCAGCGCATGGTGCCAAGGGGGTAGCAATGACGGCTGTGCTGCGTCACATTACAAAGGAAAGTCCCACCTCCGGGACGGTTGGACGGTGTGAGGGGACACATTACATGAGTGTGTAGTTCAGCGTTTGCAAGGAGCATAATTTCAAGAGCGACCTTTTCCTTGTGCAGTATTAGTGCTGCACAAGGTGGCTCTTTCAGTAACAAACGCCTGGGGGGGGGGGGGACAGGTCCCCTTACATTTTAGTTGTGCCAGCGTGGCGGTCGCATGACACGTTGCCGGATACACAGCTGGGGATCAGCTGACGTTACTGAACCCCAATAACAGAGGAGCGACTGTTGACTGTGCAGACAGCACTTCCAGGCACCAACTGGCGGTGTTAGAGCCCAGGGACAGCAGGAGGAGCAGATTGGAGGTATTGCCGCACACACAGCTGGGGATCAGCTGACGTTACTGAACCCCAATAACAGAGGAGCGACTGTTGACTGTGCAGACAGCACTTCCATCCACCAACTGGCGGTGTTAGAGCCCAGGGACAGCAGGAGGAGCAGATTGGAGGTATTGCCGCACACACAGCTGGGGATCAGCTGACATTACTGAACCCCAATAACAGAGGAGCGACTGTTGACTGTACAGACAGCACTTCCAGGCACCAACTGGCGGTGTTAGAGCCCAGGGACAGCAGGAGGAGCAGAGGAACAGAGTGTAGGCCGAAGCCTGATTGGAGCAAGTTGAAAGGGAACCTTTAACCCCCCCCCAAGACGTTTGTAGCTGAAAGAGCCATCTTGTGCAGCACTAAGGATGCAAAAGGAAATGGTTGCTCTTTTAATTATGCTCCTTGCAAACACAGAAGTAAACACTAAAAAATGTGTCCCCTTATACCGTAAAACCGTCCCGGAGGTGCGAATTTCCTTCGTAATGGGACACAGCACAGCTGTCATTCCTATCCCCTTGGTGCCGTGCGCTGCCTCCTCAGCGTTGTTTTAAGCTGTCACGGAGCCTGTGCTGTTCTGTTATCCCTTGGCCATGCCCAATTAGCGCTGCCTGTCTTCTGACATAATTTGGTGTCAGGCTGTCAGTGCCTGTGCGTCCACGCTGCTCCAGATCCCACCTCGCAGTGTCGTCTAACGTAATCCCACTGCGGGCCTTGGATCCATGGGCATGCACAGTGCATATCCTCGACTCTCACTCCCCTCCTTCCCTCTTCTTCAGACTGTGCGGTGTCACGGCCGTGGCATGCTATTAGGGATCAGCTGACGGCGCACAGTCTAAAGAAGGCGGAGGGAGATGAGCGAGAGCCCGAGGGGAAGATATGCACTGCGCATGCCCATGGATCCCAGGCCCGCAGTGTGATTCAATCAGAAGACACTGCGAGGCGGGATCCCGGGCAGCGCGGCCGCACAGGCGCAGCCAGCCTGACACCAAATTATGTCAGAAGACAGGCAGCGCAAATAGGGCATGGCCAAGGGATAACAGAACAGCGCAGGCTCTGTGACAGCTTAAAACAACGCTGAGGAGGCAGCGCATGGCACCAAGTTGGTAGGAATGACGGCTGTGCTGCGTCACATTACGAAGGAAAGTCCCAGCTCCGGGACGGTATAACGGTATCAGTGAACACATTTTATAAGTGTTAAGTTCTGCGTGTGCAATTAGCTAAAATAAAAGAGCTACCTTTTCCTTGTGCAGCATTACTGCTGCACAAGGTGGCTCTTTCAGTAACAAACGCCGGGGGGGGGGGGGGCACAGGTTCCCTTACATTTAGGTTGTTGTGCCAGCGTGGCGGTCGCAGGACACATTGCTACTGCTACACAGCAGGGGATCAGCTGACGTTACTGAAACCCAATAACACTGGGTCGTATGTTTTGACTGTGCAGCCTGCACTTCTGAGCCGCAACTGGCGGTGTTGGAGCCCAGGAATAGCAGTTCAGGTGGTAGAAAGATGAACACAGCAGGAGACCTGGATGACACCCAATTACTTAATCAGGCAGAGGAGTGGCAAATTCCTGCGAGATCCAGGCCTGGTTCATTTTCAGGAAAGTAAGCCGGTCAATGTTATCGGAGGATAGTCGCATGCGACGGTCTGTTAGTACACCACCTGCGGCACTAAAGACACGTTCCGATAAGACACTAGCCGCAGGGCAAGCCAGCACCTCCAATGCATACTGGCTTAGCTCTGGCCATGTATCCAGCTTAGAGACCCAAAACTTGAACGGGGAAGAGCCGTCTGGGAGTAAAGTAAGAGGGCAAGCCATGTAGTCTGTCACCATCTGACGGAACCGTTGCCTCCTGCTGACTGGAGCCGCCGGTGATGGTGTAGACATTTGGGGCGGGCACACAAAAGTGTGCCAGAGTTGTGCCATACTAGGCTTGCCTTGGGCAGAGGCACTGCTTCTGCTCCTTCTTTGGGCAGAGCCTCCCCCACTGCCTCGACGCACTGAGCTGCTTTGTAAAGCACTAGCAGCACTCCTCTCAGTTGGACTGGAGAAGATGATGGAATTCACCAGTGTGTCGTGGTACTCCCGCAATTTACGCTCCCGGGTCAACGCTGGGATGAGGTTTTGGACGTTGTCCCGGTAGCGAGGATCGAGGAGGGTGAACACCCAATAATCAGGCATGTTGAGAATGTGGTCGATGCGGCGGTCGTTTCTCAGGCACTGCAGCATGAAATCCACCATGTGCTGCAGACTGCCAACTGGCCCAGAAACGCTGTCCCCTGCTTGAGACATGATCTCTGCCCGCTCGTCATCACCCCACCCTCGCTGTACACACTGACCACTGGACAATTGTGTCGCTCCCTCCTCTGGACGGAGCTCTTCCTCCTCCATTGACTCCTCCTCATCCTCCTCACAAAGTGGCCCCTGCGTACCCCTTTGTGAGGAACCACGTGGCGCTGACTCTCCAGAAGCTGATGAAAAAGGTGACTCCTCATCCTCCACCTCTTCCACAACATCATCCCTTAACCCTTGCAAAGTTTGCTGAAGCAGGCAGATAAGGGGGACAGTCATGCTGACTAGTGCATCATCTGCACTTGCCATCCGCGTGGAATAATCAAAAGGACGCAAAACCTGGCAGACGTCCTTCATAGTGGCCCACTCTGTGGTTGTGAAGTCTGATTGGCGCTGACTGCGACTTCTTTGCGCCTGATGCAGCTGGTACTCCATAACTGCTTGCTGCTGCTCACACAACCGCTCCAACATATGTAACATGGAATTCCACCGGGTAGGTAGGTCACATATGATGCGGTGTTCCGGAAGGCGGAATCGGCGCTGCAGAGCAGCAATGCGGGATCTTGCCAAGCTGGAACGCCGCAAGTGAGCACACTCTAGGCGGACCTTGTGCAGCAGGGCATCAAGATCCGGATAATCCCTCAGAAAACTCTGCACAACCAAATTGAGCACATGTGCAAGACATGGGATGTGAGTGAGGTTGCCAAAGGCCAAAGCTGCCACCAGATTTCGGCCATTGTCACACACTACCATGCCTGGCTGGAGATTGGCTGGCAGTAACCACACATCGCTCTCCTGCTTGATGGCATTCCAGAGCTCCTGCGCTGTGTGGCTTCGATTCCCCAATGAAACTAGTTTCAAGACGGCCTGCTGACGTTTGGCCACGGCTGTGCTCATGTCGGTCATAGGTAAACGTTCACGGGTCCATGTGGAGGTGGACTGTGACGGCTCCTGCAGAGATGATTCTGAGGAACTTGTGTAAGAGGAGGAGTCAATACGTACAGACTGGATTCCTGCAATCCTTGGAGTGGGCAGGACACGTCCTGCGCCACTCGCACGATCTGTACCTGGCTCAACAACATTAACCCAATGGGCAGTGAGGGAAACGTATCGCCCCTGTCCATGCTGACTGGTCCACGCATCGGTGGTGAGGTCGACCTTGCTACTGACGGCATTCAGTAGCGCATGTTTTATGTTTCCCTCAACATGCCTGTGCAGGGCAGGGACAGCTTGCCTGCTGAAGTAAAAGCGGCTGGGCACCTTGTACTGTGGGACTGCCAATGCCATCAAGTCACGGAAGCTGTCAGTCTCCACCAGCCTGAATGAAAGCATTTCCAGGGACAACAGTTTGGCAATGCCTGCATTCAGAGCCTGTGCTCGGGGGTGGTTGGCCGAGAATGCCCGCCTTTTCTCCCATGCCTGTACTACCGATGGCTGTAGAGTAGACTGGGAGTGTGAAGATGACTGGGAAGGTGGTGCTGTGGGTGGAATTACACAAGGTCTCTGGACAACAGTGCCAGAGGTTCTTCCATGGCGATCCTGGGAGGAAGCCATACCAGCTGTGCGTGAGCTGGAGGAAGAGGCAACACGAGCTGAAGAGGTGGTAGCTGCCGCTGTTGGTTGGCCTACATCTTCAGTGTGTTTCTGTAACTCCACCACGTGCCTGGTCCGCACATGTTTCCACATATTTGTGGTATTGAGGTTGCTGACATTTTTCCCTCTTTTTACTTTCTGATGACACAGCTTGCATTTGACAAAACAAATGTCATCTGCAACTGTGTCAAAAAAGGACCAGGCACTGCAAGTCTTGGGGGCGCCCTTTTTGGCTTTGGAAAGAGACAGGCTCCTAACGGGTGCCAAAGTGGAGGCTACAGGCTCCGCAGTCTTCCCCCTCCCTCTCCCTCTTTGGCCCGTAAGGGGAATCTCTTCCTCAGAGCTGCTCCCACCACCTTCCTGTTCCTCACGCCACGATGGGTCAATGACCTCATCGTCTCCACTACCCTCTGCCACCAACTGCTCCTCCTGGGTAGTCTCGGCAGCACAGTACGCACCAGAAAGCGGCACCTGAGTTTCATCATCAGATGCGTACTGCGCTGTGGTCACCGGAGGCACTGGCCCACCCGCCTCTTCAGAGTCAGAGAGACAAAGCTGTTGGGCATCACTGCACACTGCCTCTTCTTCCATTTCTCCAATGCTGCTTGGCTGGCCCCCTGTTTCCAAGCCAAGAGATTCAGAGAACAGAAGTAGAGACGGCTCCTGTCCTGGGCTCTCTGACTGCCTGGCCAATTTGGCAGGTGGTGAAGAGACAGATGGCTGCTCTCCAGTGCTCTGTGCCTGAGAGGATGTGGCACTAACTGAAGTCGATGCCGAGGCGTTAGCTGCCATCCACCCAACAACGGCTTCAATTTGGTCTTCACGCAGCAGCGGTGCACGGCGCTCTCCGACAAAGCTGCGCATGAAGGACTGTTCCCTGCTGAAACTGAGTGACGACGAGTCACCGGTGCCCGCAGCAGGCACAGAATCACCACGTCCTCTCCCTGCTCCTCTCCCTGCTCCGCGCCCACGCCCACGTGCCTTACTCCCTGCCCTCTTCATCTTGGTTGACAGATAAAGATAAGCAGAAAAGTACTAAGGCCTTAGTGTGCTTATTCCTGAAATGCTCCTCCTAACAGGTGTAAGAAACACTAATGTTGTAAAGTGTGGACTAAACTTTATTATTTTTCAAATGTGGCCTACACAAGTGTTAAGTTGTGTTTGGTGAACTTTCCTTTTTTTTTTTTTCTGCAGATCGGACTACAGAGCAAGTTTAACTCACACGGGGACCGTGCAGACAGCCGTAAACGGCGCTGCAAGGCCCAAAAACCCTCCTCTAGGTTATCCTATGTAGTGTTTTTCCACAATTTAGCTGGAGACGGGTGGAAAGACACTAATAGGAAATTTTTTTTTTAAATTTTAAACAGGCTGCACTATTTGAAAAAAAGGAAATTTTTTTTCAAGGTATGAGGCAGTAACGCACCCTGAGCTGAATCCAACTGGCTATGGCTGCACACAGACTACAGGGCGAGCTGGGCTCACACGGAGACCGTGCAGACAGCCGTAAACGGCGCTGCAAGGCCCAAAAAAAACCCTCTAGGTTATCCTATGTAGTGTTTTTCCACAATTTAGCTGGAGACGGGTGGAAAAACACTAATAGGAATTCTTTTTTTTTAATTTTAAACAGGCTGCACTATTTGAAAAAAAGGGAAATTTTTTTCAAGGTATGAGGCAGTAACGAACCCTGAGCTGAATCCAACCGGCTATGGCTGCACACAGACTACAGGGCGAGCTGGGCTCACACGGAGACCGTGCAGACAGCCGTAAACGGCGCTGCAAGGCCCAAAAAACCCCTTCTAGGTTATCCTATGTAGTGTTTTTCCACAATTTAGCTGGAGACGGGTGGAAAAACACTAATAGGAAATTTGAGAAAAAATGTGCAGCAGGCTGCACTATGAGCAAAAAAGGACAACTGTGTGAGGCAGTGTGAACCCCCCCTGAGCTGAATACAACCGGGTATATGGCTGCACACAGACTACAGAGTGAGCTGCACACACACACACACACACACAGAGACCTTGCAGAACGCTGTTAAAACAGCGCTGCAAGGCAAGAGCAAGGTGAACAGTGAAGAACACACAGCGTTTTGCTAAATTAGCCTTGGGAAAGGAAAATAAAGCAATTAGCTATCTCAACTGGCCCTCAGTTAGAACACAGCGTCCTGTCCCTAACTGAAATCACAACAGAGTGAGCGCAAAATGGCGGCAGCGTTTTTTATAGTGCAGAGTGACATCATTTCAGCAGCCAATCACAGCCTTGCCAGTACTTACATGCCCACCAGGCTAAACAGGATGTGCCCACACTTCCATTCATTCCTCATTGGCTGCTGCGTTCAGTTTGAATTCTGGGAACTTCCGATTCCGGTATCCGATACGCGGGAAGTATCGGAATTCGGTATCGGAATTCCGATACCGCAAATATCGGCCGATACCCGATACTTGCGGTATCGGAATGCTCAACACTACTCAACACTACAGATGACACTAAACGCTGCAGGGTATTCAATACAGAGGAAGACAATTTTATATTACAGGATGATTTATGTAAACTAGAAGCTTGGGCTGATAAATGGCAAATTACCTTTAATGGGGATAAATGTAAGGTCATGCACTTGGGTAGAAAAAATAAGATGTATAACTATGTGCTTAATTTAAAACTCTGGCCAAAACCGTCGATGAAAAAGACCTGGGAGTATGGGTGGATGACAAACTCACATTTAGTGGCCAGTGTCAGGCAGCTGCTACAAAGGCAAATAAAATAATGGGATGCATTAAAAGAGGCATAGATGCACATGAGGAGAACATAATTTTACCTCTATACAAGTCACTAGTTCGACCACACTTAGAATACTGTGTACAGTTCTGGTCTCCGGTGTATAAGAAAGACATAGCTGAACTAGAGCGGGTGCAGAGAAGATCGACCAAGGTTATTAGAGGACTGAAGGGTCTGCAATACCAAGAGAGGATAATAAGCAAGAAAACACAAGAAACTATGGGGCATCATGTTAGTATAAAGTATCATACATAAAAGCATAACCCATAGTAAGTTGCAGGACGTACATGGACACTCTGAAGTCCATAAAGAGAGCACCACAAATACAAATCGGTGTATAAATGTCCAAAGACTAATACCAAAGTCGATGCAAAAGTTTATTTAATCATACAAAAAGGCCTAGAGACAGAACACACAGTAAAAGGGCAACAATCCTCCCACAAAACAAACGGCGGTGAGATAGCATGAGAACCGGCCCTAAGAGACAACAGAAGATCATAAAGACTGGTAAACAGTATACATATTGCACAGTGGCCGTGTCTATAGTAACATACCTAATAGTATGGCAGGTTCCCACACGCACTCTCGCCCTCCCCGACGCGCGTTTCGGAAGTAAGAACTTACTTCCTCAGGGCGCATGACTGAAGGGTCTGCAATACCAAGATAGGTTATTACACTTGGGGCTATTTAGTTTGGATAAACGAAGGCTAAGGGGTGATCTTATTTTAATGTATAAATATATGAGGGGACAGTACAAAGATCTTTTTGATGATCTTTTTAATCATAGACCTGAGACAGCGACAAGGGGGCATCCTCTACGTCTGGAGGAAAGAAGGTTTAAGCATAATAACAGACGCGGATTCTTACTGTAAGAGCAGTGAGATTATGAAACTCTCTGTCATATGATGTTGTAATGAGTGATTCATTACTTTAAGAGGGGACTGGATGCCTTTCTTGAAAAGTATAATGTTACAGGTTATACTGTATATACTAGATTCCGTGTTAGGGTGTAGATCCAGGGAACTAGTCTGATTGCCGTATGTGGAGTCGGGAAGGAATTATTTTCCCCAATGTGGAGCTTACTCTTTGCCTTATGTGTTTTTTTTTTGCCTTCCTCTGGATCAACATGTTAGAGCATGTTAGGTTAGGCTATGGGTTGAACTAGATGGACTTAAAGTCTTCCTTCAACCTTAATAGGTATGTTACTATGTTATTATGTTACTTGATTACCCCTTCACTCATGGATATTTCCTTATACGTTATGGTGTTACTTTCATTTGCTACTACCATTTATCTAAATGCAATGTGACCTACTTGCTCCCGTACTACTGTTAGGATTTTAGCCTAATATGCAATAAGGGTACTATTATCTGCTATTACTATTTTATTATAAATATTGTGAGTCTAGGTTATACAAATCATTTATACTTACTGTAACTTGGGCTAATGGCTAAAGTATTACAGCAATACATTGGACTCAGGGCATTAAAATTTGATAAAGCACTAACATTTTCTACCTGCACTGATAATCTGATTACCTCAGTTATTATTTTGGGCTAGAGTGTTTTCAGTCATACTTATTACCTGGCTACGCTTCTTTGAATAGTATAATTTCCCATACATTTATTTCTACCATTCATTGTGATTTATTTGTGGTCTGTGCACTCTCCTATGTGAGGCACTGTTTTAGTTTTCATGTATTTAGTTTTTAATCTATATATGTGTATAAAAACGAGTGTGTGTATTGACAATGATGTCATAATTAGGGTTGAGCGACCTTCACTTTTATAGGATCGGGTCGGGTTTCACGAAACCCGACTTTTGGAAAAGTCGGGTCGAGTGAAATCGGCCGATCCTATAAAAAAGTCGGGGTCGGGGTCGGCCGAAACTCGAAACCCAATGCAGTGCATTGGGTTTCCATGGTTCCCAGAGTCTGAAGGAGCGGAAACTCTCCTTCAGGCCCTGGGATCCATATTTAAGTGTAAAATATAGAATTAAAATAAAAAATATTGCAATACTTACCCTCTGACGCGCCCTGGTACTAACCGGCAGCCTTCCTCCTTCGAATCCGCGCTTCTAGGACCTTGCCGTGACGTCGCGGTGACGTCGCGGCTTGTGATTGGCCGCGCGGCCGCCCATGTGACCGCTCGCGCGGCCAATCACAAGCCGCGACGTCACCCGCGACGTCACCGAAGGTCCTGGAAGGGCTGATTCTTAGGAAGGAAGGCTGTCGGAAGGAAGCAGGGCGCTTCCGAGGGTGAGTATATTCCTATTAGGTATATACTCACCCTCGGAAGCGCCCTGCTTCCTTCCGACAGCCTTCCTATTAGGTATATACTCACCCTCGGAAGCGCCCTGCTTCCTTCCGACAGCCTTCCTTCCTAAGAATCAGCCCTTCCAGGACCTTCGGTGACGTCGCGGGTGACGTCGCGGCTTGTGATTGGCCGCGCGAGCGGTCACATGGGTGGCCGCGCGGCCAATCACAAGCCGCGACGTCACCGCGACGTCACGGCAAGGTCCTAGAAGCGCGGATTCGAAGGAGGAAGGCTGCCGGTTAGTACCAGGGCGCGTCAGAGGGTAAGTATTGCAATATTTTTTATTTTAATTCTATATTTTACACTTTAATCTGAATTCCGATACCAATTCCCGATATCTTAAACATATCGGGAATCGGGATCGGAATTCCGATTCCAGATTCAAAAGATCGCCGACTTCATGGCCGACCCCCCACTGGGGTCGGGTCGGGTTTCATGAAACCCGACCTTGCCAAAAGTCGGCGACTTTTGAACAATTTCGACCCGTTTCGCTCAACCCTAGTCATAATGATTGCCATGGCAACAATGATATCATAAAGGTTGCCATGGCAATGATGTCAAAATGGTTGCCATGGCAACGATGATGTCACAATAGTTTGCAATGGTGACGGTGATGTCATAATGGTTGCCATGTTGACGATGATAGCATAATGATAGGTTGTAATGGTGACGATTATGTCATAATGGTTGCCATGGGGAGGATGATGTTTGACCAGCTTAGAGATGCCCTTAATCTGGTAGACTGGGACAATATCCTCAGAAATAAGAATACAGATAATAAATGGGAAATGTTTAAGAACATCCTAAATAGGCAGTGTAAGCGGTTTATACCTTGTGGGAATAAAAGGACTAGAAATAGGAAAAACCCAATGTGGCTAAACAAAGAAGTAAGACAGGCAATTAACAGTAAAAAGAAAGCATTTGCACTACTAAAGCAGGATGGCACCATTGAAGCTCTAAAAAACTATAGGGAGAAAAATACTTTATCTAAAAAACTAATTAAAGCTGCCAAAAAGGAAACAGAGAGGCACATTGCTAAGGAGAGTAAAACTAATCCCAAACTGTTCTTCAACTATTTCAATAGTAAAAGAATAAAAACTGAAAATGTAGGCCCCTTAAAAAATAGTGAGGAAAGAATAGTTGTAGATGACGAGGAAAAAGCTAACATATTAAACACCTTCTTCTCCACGGTATTCACGGTGGAAAATGAAATGCTAGGTGAAATCCCAAGAAACAATGAAAACCCTACATTAAGGGTCACCAATCTAACCCAAGAAGAGGTGCGAAACCGGCTAAATAAGATTAAAATAGATAAATCTCCGGGTCCGGATGGCATACACTCACGAGTAGGGTTGAGCGACCTTCACTTTTATAGGATCGGGTCGGGTTTCACGAAACCCGACTTTTGGAAAAGTCGGGTCGAGTGAAATCGGCCGATCCTATAAAAAAGTCGGGGTCGGCCGAAACTCGAAACCCAATGCAGTGCATTGGGTTTCCATGGTTCCCAGGGTCTGAAGGAGCGGAAACTCTCCTTCAGGCCCTGGGATCCATATTTAAGTGTAAAATATAGAATTAAAATAAAAAATATCCTTATACTTACCCTCTGACGCGCCCTGGTACTAACCGGGAACCTTCCTTCCTTAGAATCAGCCTTCCAGGACCTTCGGTGACGTCGCGGGTGACGTCGCGGCTTGTGATTGGCCGCGCGAGCGGTCACATGGGCGGCCGCGCGGCCAATCACAAGCCGCGACGTCACCGCGACGTCACGGCAAGGTCCTAGAAGCGCGGATTTGAAGGAGGAAGGCTGCCGGTTAGTACCAGGGCGCGTCAGAGGGTAAGTATTGCAATATTTTTTATTTTAATTCTATATTTTACACTTTAATCTGAATTCCGATACCAATTCCCGATATCTTAAACATATCAGGAATCGGGATCGGAATTCCGATTCCAGATTCAAAAGATCGCCGACTTCATGGCCGACCCCCCACTGGGGTCGGGTCGGGTTTCATGAAACCCGACCTTGCCAAAAGTCGGCGACTTTTGAACAATTTCGACCCGTTTCGCTCAACCCTACCCACGAGTACTAAGAGAACTAAGTAATGTAATAGATAAACCATTATTTCTTATTTTTAGGGACTCTATAGCGACAGGGTCTGTTCCGCAGGACTGACGCATAGCAAATGTGGTGCCAATATTCAAAAAGGGCTCTAAAAGTGAACCTGGAAATTATAGGCCAGTAAGTCTAACCTCTATTGTTGGTAAAATATTTGAAGGGTTTCTGAGGGATGTTATTCTGGATTATCTCAATGAGAATAACTGTTTAACTCCATATCAGCATGGGTTTATGAGAAATCGCTCCTGTCAAACCAATCTAATCAGTTTTTATGAAGAGGTAAGCTATAGGCTGGACCACGGTGAGTCATTGGACGTGGTCTATCTCGATTTTTCCAAAGCGTTTGATACCGTGCCGCACAAGAGGTTGGTACACAAAATGAGAATGCTTGGTCTGGGGGAAAATGTGTGTAAATGGGTTAGTAACTGGCTTAGTGATAGAAAGCAGAGGGTGGTTATAAATGGTATAGTCTCTAACTGGGTCGCTGTGACCAGTGGGGTACCGCAGGGGTCAGTATTGGGACCTGTTCTCTTCAACATATTAATTAATGATCTGGTAGAAGGTTTACACAGTAAAATATCGATATTTGCAGATGATACAAAACTATGTAAATCAGTTAACACAAGAGAAGATAGTATTCTGCTACAGATGGATCTGGATAAGTTGGAAACTTGGGCTGAAAGGTGGCAGATGAGGTTTAACAATGATAAATGTAAGGTTATACACATGGGAAGAAGGAATCAATATCACCATTACACACTGAATGGGAAACCACTGGGTAAATCTGACAGGGAGAAGGACTTGGGGATCCTAGTTAATGATAAACTTACCTGGAGCAGCCAGTGCCAGGCAGCAGCTGCCAAGGCAAACAGGATCATGGGGTGCATTAAAAGAGGTCTGGATACACATGATGAGAGCATTATACTGCCTCTGTACAAATCCCTAGTTAGACCGCACATGGAGTACTGTGTCCAGTTTTGGGCACCGGTGCTCAGGAAGGATATAATGGAACTAGAGAGAGTACAAAGGAGGGCAACAAAATTAATAAAGGGGATGGGAGAACTACAATACCCAGATAGATTAGCAAAATTAGGATTATTTAGTCTAGAAAAAAGACGACTGAGGGGCGATCTAATAACCATGTATAAGTATATAAGGGGACAATACAAATATCTCGCTGAGGATCTGTTTATACCAAGGAAGGTGACGGGCACAAGAGGGCATTCTTTGCGTCTGGAGGAGAGAAGGTTTTTCCACCAACATAGAAGAGGATTCTTTACTGTTAGGGCAGTGAGAATCTGGAATTGCTTGCCTGAGGAGGTGGTGATGGCGAACTCAGTCGAGGGGTTCAAGAGAGGCCTGGATGTCTTCCTGGAGCAGAACAATATTGTATCATACAATTATTAGGTTCTGTAGAAGGACGTAGATCTGGGGATTTATTATGATGGAATATAGGCTGAACTGGATGGACAAATGTCTTTTTTCGGCCTTACTAACTATGTTACTATGTTACTATGTTACTATATTATAAGTTGCCATGGCGATTATAATGTCAGAATGGTTGCCATGGGGAGGATGATGTCATAATAAGTTGCCATGGCGATAGTGATGTCAGAATGGTTGCCATGGTGAAGATGATGTTATAAAGGTATGTGGGCATGGAACTATGAGATGGGTATGTATGGGGATGTATGATGGGTATATGGGCACGGGACTATGGGATGGAGGATATGTTTGATGGGTATATGGGCACGGGACTATGAGATGGAGGATATGTGATGGGTATATGGGCATGGGACTATGGAATGGAGGATATGTATGATGGGTATATGGGCACGGGACTCTGGGATGGAGGATCTGTATGATGGGTATATGGGCATGGGACTATGGGATGGAGGATGTGTATGATGGGTATATGGGCACGGGACTATGGGATGTAGGATGTGTATTATGGGTATATGGGAAAAGGGAATATGGGATGGAGGTTATGTATGATGGGTATATGGGCACGGGACTATGGGATGGAGGATATGTATGATGGGTATATGGTCACAGGACTATGGGATGGAGGATAATAATTATAATTTGTTATAACTAACCACAGTTAGTTGCTATGCAAGGGCAATGCCGGGCTCTTCAGCTAGTTACTAATAAAAGTAAATTTTTATTCAAATGAATCTCTTCTTTCCCCCATGTTTATTTTTTCAATGGGGTTTGTAGACATCATATTGATGTGAAGTGCCATTTTTTACTATATTTAGACACCATTTGATTTATAGTTATTACAATAGGTAGAGATAGGGAGTAGAAATGTGACCATTATACAATGTAAAAAGGTTTCCAAAAATTACCCCAAGGGGTCTGTATCATACACGTTGAAAGAGGCTGTGATTGGGACCTCACAATACATTTAGCAGTTATTACATGAGGTAGTGATAGAGGATACAAATTTCACCATTGCATAATGTGCAAAGGTTTCAAAAAAGTAGCCAATGGATCTCTCTCAGAACAGCTGAAAGACGCCATGATGGGGACATCACAATAGACTTAGTAGTTATTACAACAGGTAGAGATAGTACAAGTTTCACTATTGCACAATGTGCAAAGGTTTCAAAAAGTACAAAACAATACCCACGTGAGGTATACATAGATGAACACTAAGTACTTGTTGTAGGAGCATGAGGAGCAAGAGGACTTGATTTCCTGAACAAAATGGTTTTGGATGTTAAGACAACTTCCCCCAAAAAACATTTGACCTGCATTTACATAACGTTGCTGTCATCCGTAGGGCTTACAACGTCAGAGGAAATCCAGCCCTTGATCAATTTTAGAAAAGTCAGCCTGTCTTCATTTTCTGTTGACGACCGTGTGCACCTATCTGTTCTGACTGCTCCTGCCGAGCTAAAAACCCGCTCAGATAACACACTCATGGCAGGGCATGGCAGCACCTTCAAGGCGCACAAGGAGAGGTCGGGCCAAGTGAGCAACTTGGACAACCAATAGTTAAAGGGTACTGAAGAATCAGGAAGGATGCTGGTATGGTTACTTAAGTAGTCCTTCACCATCTTGGTCAACTTCTCCCTCCTCGATATAGTTATACCCATAGACAGCCCTTGCTGATGGGACGGTCTCATGAAAATGGCCCAGCTGGTGGACATTTTCCCCTCCCCTGAGTTTCACCTGGTGTTTGTGGCCCTCCCCTGTAATCCTTGTTGGCAAAAAGAGCTGATACCTCTGGCACCAGCATTGTCTGAGGGTAATATTTTGAGCAAGTCTTCCACTACGGCCCTCTGGCATGCACGCATTAAAAATGGCACGTCTGACTCCGCCATTTAGAGAAGCAAATTTCTCCTTGGATAAAGAAAGGTGCACAGCCAGTATTTCATGGTGGACAAAATGTCTTTCACGTGAGGGTCTTGGGAAAGGCATCTGGACATGAAATCTGCCTTGAGTGGCAGACCACATAGAGTCAAATGTTCAGTGTCCTCACCATCCTGTCCTACTCACAATGCATAGCCTACAAATTTCAGTTGTTTTATCTGAAGGACTTTCAGAAAAAACGGCCTTACAGGGGAACAACGTACCCTTGGCCGGTTAACTAGCTAAGTGAGGGGGCTTTGTGGAACAGTTAACCGAGTTCTACCTCTAGTCAAACCACTACCTCTTCTTGCCTTTTTTCTTGCTATGGATCCATTCTCTCTGCACTGCTGTGCTCGTTAGGTGTGCCACCATGCCAGGTTGGATCAGTGGCCTCATCATCGACCACGTCGTCTTCCAATTCCTCAATCTGATCCTACTTGTGAGTTGCGATTTGAGGTGGAACTGATGGCAACTGTGCCTCATGATTATCCTCCACCTCTTCAGACATGAATTGACCTTCTCCAAAGTAGCTTTCTCCTGGCTGTGGATGCTCAAATGTTTGGGCATCACTGCACTCCACCTTCTAATGACCCTCTTTAATGGTGCACATTGAGAGGCCTGACAAATTACTAGGGAACGTAAACAGCTCCTCAGAGTGGCCAGCGTTGGTGTTATATGTCTCCTGGGACTCTTGATGGTGGGGGTAAGACAGATCAAGTTGAGTATTCAGATGCTCAGCCTCTTGGCTACTGAGACTGGACTATGTGGAAGACTTCGTGGTACTGCATGTCAATACACTGGAGCCTTTGTATTGCCATCGAACCGACAACATCCTTGCACTTATCTGGGTTCGTTAGCAGTGTAGCGCTCTGACGAAATTTTAATAGGAACCTAGAACAAGATACAGTCACCTTCAGATCTGTTACACTGCCTTGACGGGCACTACCACATCCACGTCCCTTAATGTCACCCTTTCTCATCTTGAATGCGTTCTGCTTATGAAACCAAAAAATACTGGCATTATTTTTCACGAATACCCTTACAAAGGTCTTATGTACAAATTCACTGTATCTAGCAATGTGTGGCTATTTTTTTGGAGATCGCAGCTTGATTATACATTTGCAACAAAAGACTGACGTAAATCACAGGTAAATAGTCACGTTTGTGTATCTCGCACAACAGCTAGATAAAGAAACAGTATTTTTTAAACCAATAGAAAATTATGATTTTTAAAAAAAAATCCCCTGACTGACACACTCCAAATGCGGAGTAATGAAGATTATTACCCCTGCTAAATTGTCACATAAGATTATCTATACCCGGATTGTGCCAGTTGCACAATTGCTAGACAAGTATTAGGTATATTAATCAATAGACGAGGAATATTATTTAGCAATTAGATTTTAAAATTAATATATACTGCCACTGAGGAATATTATTTTGCAGTAAAAAAAAAAAATATATATATATATAGGCTGCTACACAGGAATATTATATAGCTCGCCAAAATATGGTTTTGTATATGCTGTTACTGTCTTATATAATTTGCCTCTACAAAAAGCTGATTTTTAGATTTTGGTAATGAATGAAAGCCTCCCTATTTCACCCCAATCCCACAGTCTGTTCCTAATCCTAACTACTATACAGCACAGTGGGAAATAGCAGAGATCTGTAGCATGTACTTGCAGTGATGAGAACACCCAAATGCCTGCCTTCCACCCTCCTTCCTATTAAATCTCTCCATACTTAAATCTCCACCTAACAAACAAGTAATTATAGATGGGTGAACCTGAACAGTAAAGTTCAACGTCCATACCGAACACCTAATGTTCGGGCACGGACACCAACCGCGGACTTCACCAGGAAGTCCATGTAAATGTTCGGGTTTGGCTGCCTGAACATCGAGTGTTAGGCCATGTTCACACGTTCCTGATTTCCCTGCTGTTTTTTCTGCACTAAAAACCGCAGCTCTTGGCAGAAAACGCAGGTGCGTTTTTTGGTGCGTTTTTTGATGCAGTTTTTAGTGCGTTTTTTTATGCAGTTTTCTCTGCAGAGTCTGTGTGCTTTCTAGGAAGTTTTTTTAGGGTTAAAATGGCTGAAAATACCCTAACCCTACCCCTAACCCTACCCCTACCCTTACCCCTAACCCTAACCCTACCCCTAACCCTACCCCTAACCCTAACCCTAGTTCTAACTGTAGTGGGGGAAAAAAAATTCTTTATTTTATTATTGTTACTACCTATGGGGGTGATAAAGGGGGGGGGGTCATTTACTTTTTTTTTATTTTGATCACTGTGAGGTTATCACAGTGATCAAAATGTACCTGGAACGAATCTGCCGGCTGGCAGATTCGGCGGGCGCACTGCGCATGCGCCCGCCATTTTGGAAGATGGCGGCGCCCAGGGAGAAGACGGACGGACGGACACCGGGAGGCCCGGTAAGTATAAGGGGGGGAGATGAGGGTACGGGGGGGCGTCGGAGCACGGGGGGTGGCATTGGAGCATGGGGGGGTGAGATTGGGGCACAGGGGGACAGCCACACTCCGCCCACGCACTTCCTGCTGCAGCGGTTCTGCACCACAAACCGCAGAAAACCCACAGATATTTTTTTCGTCTGCGGGTTTTACTGCGGGTTTGACCCTCACAATGGAGGTCAATGGGTGCAGAACCGCTGCAGTTCCGCACAAAGAAGTGACATGGTCCTTCTTTTTTACCGCAGCTATTCAGCGCGGCTTTTTTAGTGAATTTCCACATCATGTGCACAGCGGTTCCTGTTTTCCATAGGGTACATTGTACTGTACCCTGCATGGAAAACAGCTGCGGACCCGCAGCGGCAAAATCGCGGCGGTTCCGCAGTAAAAAACGCATTGTGTGAACATGGCCTTAGTCACACTGTCCTATGCATGACAGAGCAGCAAACACAAATTCTGATTTGCGGTGAAATCATCCCAGCCAATCAGAGACAGCGTGAGCGCTCAGCTGTGATCGGAGGTATAAAGTTTACCTTCGGTCACTGGTGTCAGCTGATGAAATTACAGCTCCCATCATTCTACGCCTGTTGCTGCTAATAACAGCGAGAGCAGGAGCAGCTGATGGGTGTATTCATTAGCCGTCTCCAGCCCTGCAAATAAATAATTTAACAAATCGACGTGGGCTCCCATGTATTTTTGATAACCAGCCAGGCAAAACTCATAGCTGGTGGCTGCAACCCTCAGCTGTTAGCTTCAGTAAGTCTGATTATCAAGAATAGAGAGGTCCCCATGCCATATTTTTTAATTATTTGAATAAATAATTTAAAAAAGGTGTGGAGTCCCTCCTCCCCATTTTTGACAACCAGCCTTACTAAAGCAGATGGCTGTGGACTGCTATTCTCAGGCTGGAAAGGGCAATGGATATTGGCCCCTCCCAGCCTAAAAATAGCAGCCATTAGCCACCCAGAAAAGGCAAACCTCTTAGATGCGCCAATTCTGGTGCTTTGCCCTGCTTTTCCCACTTACACTGTAGTGGTGGCAAGTGGGGTTCATATTTGTGGGGTTGATGTCACCTTTGTATTGTCTGGTGACATCAAACCCATGGCTTAGTAATAGAGAGATGTCTATCAGACACATATCCATTACAAATCCTATAAATGCATGGTAAATAAACACACAGCCAGAATAAAGTCTTTGATTTGAAATAAAACAAAACAAACAAAACACACTTTTACTTTTTTTATTTCAAAATAACAAGCACAATTATACTCACCTAACGCCTAATTCCACTGAATCCCTCGTCTTCTGTAATAAAATAAAAATAAAAAAACAACAATATCCCTCACTTGTCGGTTGTTTTGTGCCATGCCGTAATCCATGTCTAGGGATTAATAGTTTTCAACCTGGACGGTGCCAAGATGCAGTAGATTACAATTTAATATACTGCAATAAATAAATATATTTTGTGTGGCATACATTATATCTTTTACAATTAGATCCTATGTCTGATGGATGCCGTGGTTTTCAGCCACACTGTGGTCACTGCATATATACCTAACTAGCCAGAAAACGTAGTATTCAGTATTTCCACAGCAAAGCTCTGATACTTTCAGGCGTGGTGTGTAGTGAATATATTAATTCATATCAGTTTGTTCTTGAACATATTAAATCTGTAAATCACCAGGGAATAATTTGTATCTAGTAATATTTGGTTAAACTGCAAGAAGTATTCTACAGGATGATCACGCTAAATCATACTGTGAATACAAAGAGATTAAGAGGGTCTTTTACATGTTCCAGCACTGACAACTGAGGGTGGAACAATTTCAGCAATGTTAAACTAGTATGGGTTATGAAATGCGACTTGGTAATATATTTCCATGAGCTCAATTATATAATCTTCTGAGCTATTCGTGAAAATGTAGGCAGTCAAATACTGTATATCAAAACACTACAGCTTGTAAAATGCAGTTTTCATCTTCAGCTGGGAACGAGGATCACCCCAGGAACAATATACCAGTCTGTGCAGGGTTAACCTTTTTGTGCCATAAATTCAGCCAGTATAGAGAGAGGAATCAAAACTCTATTTAAATGCTGAGTAGTTGGGTTGCACCAACGTTGATGATTAATTTGTACCTTATTCATCTGCGTTGGCACAATATAAAAGATAGAGCTTCCCAAGCTATGAGCTTCCCACCAGAAGTTTAAAATGTGATGCCATGAAATGCTGCCAGAAATATAGATGTTTTGGACCCCTAAGCAACTGTCCAAAGACAGAAAACTACTTAAGACAGAAGGGAATCGAGCATCAAAGACTGTTCCATACTCATCTGAACAGAACGGGATAGCAGAAAGGAAAAACAGAACTGTGACTGAAATGATAAGATGTATGCTAACAGACTCCAAACTACCAGAGAAATACTAGGATAAAGCAGCAATGACAGCTACTTATCTGCAAAACAGACTTTTTTTTCAAGAAAACTGAAAAAAAAACCATATGATCTGTGGCAAGGTAAGAAACCAAGTGTGAATCATTTAATAGTTTTTGATTGCAAAGCTTTTGTGTTTATTCCAGAAGAAAAATGCCCCAAACTTCAAAACAGAGGCATTGAAGGAATATTTGTCGGATATAGTGACAATTGCAAAGGATACAGAATCCTAAATCCGAAGACAGACATAATCACAGTGAGTAACAATGTAACATTCATTGAAGATCTAAATGATGACAAAATTACATCACTGGAAACGAAAAATGAGAGAAACAACAGTGATATAACTGCAGGAACATCTGATGAGTAAGAAGTGGAAATCAATGAAAATTAAAAAACTGAAATTCAAGAGATACAGCGCCATACAGACACAGAACCAAGGCGCTCAATAAGAGAAAACAAGGGAAGACCACCTTAATGTCTTTCATACAAGGCAAGTACAAATAATATTTATGAACCTACATCTTGGGAGAAAATAATATCTAAACTTTTAGAAGAAGGTCCAACAAATGGATAAAGGCTGCAGAAACAGAAATAAAGTCCATGTGAGTTGCCCCGCGGGCCAGGGGCTGCTCGGTACCGGGTCCGGTACTTCACAGGGGGATGTCACGGTGGCTGCGACCCAGTCCATGGCCCAGGGCGCCCATGTAAAAGGGAAAGGTCTATAAAGGGATAGAGTTTATGTTCGTGATGCCACCTGTGGTATTTGGTCAGGGTGACCAACGCTGCTTTAAGGGGTCCGCTGGGGTGATGTTATGGCAGATGTTGACAAGTAAAAGACCATTTCCTCCTAGCTATGACAAAGCTAAGAGGTTGAATTTCACCATCTGCAAGCTGTTGGCTACAGAAATGCTGCCTTTCCGCCTGGTGGACACAGAGGATTTTCGAGACCTCATGTCCATCGCAGTGCCCCAGTACCAGATGCCCAGTCGCCACTAATTCTCAAAAAAATCTGTGCCTGCGCTACGCCAGCATGTTGCGCACAACATCACCGCTTCTTTGAGAAACTCTGTGTGTGACGGGGTGCATTTCACCACAGACACTTGGACAAGTATACATGGACAGGGGCATTATTACATGTCAGTGACTGGGCACTGGGTAACTATGGTGACATCAGGAGAAGGGGCTGCTGTCCAAGTCTTGCTGTCCCCATGAGTTGTGCGTCGATCCTCTGTATCTCTAAGTTCCTCCACTGCTTTTGCCTCCTCAACCTCCTTTCAGTCCTCCACCTGCACCCAAAGCCTGTCTGGTAATGCCGCCCGTGTTCTAACTGCGCAGAAGGAATCCTGCACACCTCCTTACTATGCTGTCACCAGGGCTCAACGGCATCAGGCGGTGTTTACCTTGAAATGTCTGGGAAATGTGAGTCACACAGCTGAGGAGGTGTGGTCAGCTCTGGAGACCGAGTTCCATCAATGGTTGTCTCCACTGAACCTGCAGCCAGGGAAGGCCGTGTGCGACAATGCTGCAAACCTGGGTGAGGCCCTCCGCCGGGGCAATGTCACACACGTGCCTTGTATGGCTCACGTTTTGAACCTGGTTGTCCAGCAATTCTTATCCAACTATCCCGGACAAGATGGGCTTCTGCAGAGGATACGGTCGCTGTGTGCTCACTTCCGCCATTCACATCCCACAGCTCAACAACTTACATCTCTATACAAGTCGTTGGGCCTGCCAGTTCACCAGCTGAAATGCAATGTGCCCACATGGGGGAATTCAACTCTGCACATGTTGCAGCGACTGTGGCATCACCGACGAGCCCTGGTGCAATACGTTATGACGTATAATCAAAAAAAGAAAAAGAAAAAGAGCAGCACAGCCTGATAACAAGAAATCCACATGGAATCACGGACAGAGTTCCTTTGCTCCAAATATATGGTGAGGTGCTCACGTCTGAACCACAAAGGTATTTCAATATGAACATCAAAAAGAAAGAAAAGACGTGGCAACACTCACCAGTCCTGTGAAGCGGATATGAGTCCTTTAATTAAGCATCGGTGAAACCGTCTTCACGGCACGGGGGAGAGGAAAGGAAAGGAGGTGAGCGGGGAGAGGACAACAGCCGTTTCGCGCCCACACCGGCGCTTCTACGGGACCCGTAGAAGCGCCGGTGTGGGCGCGAAACGGCTGTTGTCCTCTCCCCGCTCACCTCCTTTCCTTTCCTCTCCCCCGTGCCGTGAAGACGGTTTCACCGATGCTTAATTAAAGGACTCATATCCGCTTCACAGGACTGGTGAGTGTTGCCACGTCTTTTCTTTCTTTTTGACGTTATGACGTATAGCCTAGGCCAACGAGATCCAGAGGTGAGGCAAATCACACTGCAGGAGTGGTCTCAGATCAGGGACCTATGCACCCTTCTGCACAGTTTTGAAATAGCGACGAAGATGTTTAGTGCTGACGATGCCATTATCAGCATGACTATTCTGGTCATTTACATGCTGGAGCACACCTTAAAAAGTATTCGGAGTCATTTGGTGGGACAAGAGGAGGAGGAGGAGGAGGAACAGGACGAGTCATATGCTGAAGGGATAATATCTCCAAGGTCCAGACGGTTGGCAGCTCCAAGGCGGCTGGCATTGGAGGGTGGGGGAGAGGGATTACCAAGGGCACATGGTAGCAGCCAAGCTGTTGAGGAAGGTGCAGGAGCTGAAGAAGAAGTGGAGGACAAACTGACGCTGGGCATGGCAGACTCATCAGATGAGGGAGACCTTGATCAAATTTCTGTTGTGCGAGGTTGGGAGGAGAGGGCAGAGAAAGAAAGCATGATTCTCACCTCGCCACCACCAAGACGACAAGGATGCACAAGACACATGAGTGCCTTCTTGCTGCACTACCTGTAACATGACCCTCAGATTGTCAGAATCCGAAGTAATGCCGACTACTGGGTTGTCACACTCTTAGATCCCCGGTACAAAAGTAAATTTGGCGAAATAATTCCTGCCATAGAAAGGGATCACGCATGCAGGAGTATCAGCAGAGACTGTTACAGAATCTTACATCTGCTTTTCCACAAAACACCAGTGGTGCACGTAGTGAATCTCTGAGTTCTAACTTGGTAACCATGGGACTGTCGAGTCATCACTCAAACTGTAACAGTAACATCATATCTGGTGGTAACAGCAATTTTTTCCAATCGTTTCAAGAATTTTTTAGACCATCCTTTGCAAGGCCACAGGAGACAAGAAGTCTGACGCATAGCCAACGCCTAGAGAGGATGGTACAGGAGTATTTCCAAGTTAACATCGATGCCATGACTGTGGAACTGGACCCTTGCTCATGTTGGGCTTCCAATCTGGAAAAATGGCCTGAGCTCGCCATTCACGCCTTGGAGATCTTGTTGTGACCCGCAGCCAGCGTTCTCTCTGAACGTGTGCTCAGCGCTGCTGGTGGTGTGCTGAGAGATAAGCGCACGTGGCTGTCCATTCCAAAATGTAGACAGACTAACGTTCATCAAGATTAACAAATCCTGGATCCGCAAGGACGTTTCTACCCCTGTGTCATCCTGGGGAGACTAAAAACTTGATAATTTTTGAAAATCACCTCATTAACCATTTTAAGAAACTCTGGCGAAATTGATGCCACTTAAGTGGCGTCTGTGGAACCAATTTTCGTAAAAAATGGAGACTCTTTTTGGAGTCCCCCTTGCTGTATTTTACATGACGTTGGCATCGTAAATTCCAGGTGGGTGGGGTCGCTCCCCCCCCCCCTTTTAACCTTTAGAAACTACATACACTATGGCTTGGAGTAACACAGATGGTTGAGTCTGCAGAGCTGTTTACTCATACTATGGCCAGGGATTCAGAGGTCTGCTCCAAAGCTTAAGTGTCTGCTAGTCAGCAGAGTAGCCCACCCATGAAGCAAGCTACACTGTCTGTTTATCTAAGTCCTAATTGTTAACTGCATCTAGCCCAGGCAATATGTTGGGCCTAGTAGCAGTTTCTGCTACTCAGCAGAGTAGCCCACCTATGAAGCAAGCGACACCGCCTGTTTATTTAATTACTAATTTTTAACTGCATCTAGCCCAGGAAATCCTTTTGGGCCTAGTTGCATTTTGTACTACTTAGCAGAGTACCCCACCCATGAAGCAAGCTACACCGCCTGTTTATCTAAGTACTAATTTTTAACTGCATCTAGCCCAGGCAATACTTTAGGCCTAGTAGCAGTTTCTGCTACTCAACAGAGTACCCCACCCATGAAGCAAGCTACACCGCCTTCTTCCTTTCTCAATCAAACCCCTCGACTCTGGGGTGTCCGCTCTCCCTCCAGCTCTCTCCTTCTCACAGGTAAACTACTGCATGTATTTACACTGTGGTGAATCTTTTAGGCCCAGGCATAAGAAGTCATCGAGGTAATGGATAATATGTGCCCCCTTAGAAACGTCTATGACGACCCATTCGAGGAAGCAACTAAACGCCTCAAATAGTGAGCAGGATATGGAGCACCCCATGGGCAAACAGCGATCTATGTAGTATGCTCCTTCACAGAAGCAGCCCAATAGACGCACACTATTCAGAGGCACAGGTAGTAGCCGGAATGCCCGGTCAATGTCTGTTTTGGCCATTAGGGTGCCCCTTCCCAACTTCTTGACCCGCCTGATTGCCTCGTCAAAGGAGGTACAGTATATAGTACTGTACTTGGTTCCGTGTCGATGTTGTCTTTTACTGACCTGCCCCTTGGATATGACAAATGGTGGATTAGTCTGAATGTATTAGGTTCCTTTTTTGGCACGACTTCCAATGGGGATACCACTACTTCTTCAAAGGAAAGTGTTCTGAATGGACCCGCCATTCTACCTAAAGATATTTATTTTTTAAATTTTTTTGTTACGACGTCTGGGTGTTGGTAGGCTGACTTTAGATTTTTACTCCAGCCTTTCTTGATTTTAGAAGGGCATGACATGCCTATATCTGTGTCTCCTCCTCTTTTTATTCCTCCACCTCTTTTCTTTTCGGATGACTATATGTAGTTGTGACTTTTCCATGTGTTTGCTCAGTCTTCTGAGCAGTTTGTCAGCTTTTAGACACCTTTTAAGGTGTTTTCTATGTGTTTTCTATGTGATTGTATGTGTTTGTGTATGCCTGCCATAGTTTTCAATGGGGTTCGAAGGTGTTCATCGAACATTCGATGAACATTTGTCGAAGACGCCCCAATTCGACGAACCAAACCGAACTTGAACACTATTGGGGTGGCTCAACACTAATACCAACTATCTGAAGGAAATGAATAGTAAACAGAATCTGTTACCAAATAATGAACAATAAAGAAAGGCAATGGGAAAATTATTTTATCTTGCGACTGTAACAAGGCCAGACATTGCAGCAGCAGAGGGAATTTTGAGCAGGAAGGTGTCACAGCCAAACAAAATGGATTGGAATGCAGTGAAGACAGTAATCCGTTATTTGAAAGGGACTAGCAGTGTTAAACCGAAACTACCTGCAAGTGAGAAATCCATTTTAACCGGATACCTTAATGCAGACTGGGCTGGAGATCCAGTTGACAGGAAATCTACCAGTGGCTTTCTTTTCTTGCTCTCTGGCAGACCAATTAGTTGGACTAATAAGAAGCAATCTATAGTAACACTGTCATCGAAGCACATGCAGAAGCAGAATATGTCACCGCAGCACATGCTAGTCAAGAAGTTCTATGGTTAAGACAACAGCTAACACACCTAGGACAACAACACTTGGGACCAACAAAGATGTATGAGGACAATCAAGGATGTCTAGTTCTTGCTCAGATGGAAAGAGTTAATCCAAGCACTAAACATATTGATGTAAAGATTCACTTCTTGAGAGATCACCAGGAACAAGGAATCCTAAATTTAGAGTACTGCCCAACTGAAGATATGACAGCAGATATTTTCACAAAGGCAATGAATGCTGAAAGACATCAAAGACTGATTAGGCTTAACTGAATAAGTCCTTATTGTTGAGAAAGGGAGTTGGCAGATCTGCAACAGATACAGACTTATTCGTGTGCAGGAGAAGTTTACACTTTTCTGACAGTAGATGGCGATGTTGTTACTGTTATATGTTTAGTTGGATGTAACTCTCCACAAGGAGAAACCTTACTCCTTAGACCTCAGTCCAGAGCCTCTCACCTAGCCAAATCAGTTCTCATGCTTCGCACTGACGAGTGTCAACAGCCTGAAACACCGTGTCTGCGAATTGAGATACTGATTTGGCTCTTATCCTAAGTCATATTGCAAAACTCATTAAAGGGTTGATTGTGACTTGTAGGATCGCTACTTCCAACAGGTGGCGCTATAGAGTTGAAATACTCTTTTTCTCTGAAGATGCAATTTGCATATTAAATTTCCCAGAGGAGCATTGCACGGCAAATAAGCCTCCTTACCTTGACAAGCCAGAGCTGGTATGTCACTCTCCACAAGGAGAAACCTTACCCCTAAGGCTATGTGCACACGACGCGGATTTGCTGCGGATCCACAGCGGATTTTTCCACGCAGAAATGCTGCAGATCTGCACTGTAATGTACAGTACAATGTAATTCAATGTAAAAAAAAAAGCTGTGCACATGGTGCGAAAAAATCAGTGCGGAATTGCTGCGGATCAGCACCGTTTCTGCACTGCTCCATGAAAAAAATCCGCAGTGGCAAAAACTGCAGAAATTCCGCACAAAGTCTGCATCAATTCCACACAAAAACCACACTAAATCCGCATAAAAACCGCGGCAAATCCGCATAAAAACCGCGGCAAATCCTCAGGTGCGGATTCTGCCAGGAGATGCGGATTTTGTGCAGAAAATTCTGCACCACTTTTCCTACATGTGCACATAGCCTTAGACATCAGTCCAGAGCCTCTCACCTAGCCAAATCACTTCTCATACTTTGGACTGACGAGGGCCAACAGCCAGAAACACTGTGTCTGCAAATTGAGATACCGATTTGGCTCTTATCTTATGTCTTATTGCAAGACTCGTTAAAGGATTGATTGTGACTTGAAGGATTGCTACTTCCAACAGGTGGTGCTATAAAGTTCAAATCCTCTTTTTCTCTGAAGAGGCAATTTGCATAGTTGAATGTAATGCATATACTTGTTATACTTTGGTTTCACTTTCTCTCAGGTAAAACGGTCTTTTAGATTTCCTTTTATGCTGTATTAAGAAGCTGATTCATGTACCTCATGTTCTGTGTAGATAAAAGTTGAATTACCCCATATAATCTACTCTCACAAGTTTCTTCTGCGACCAATCTATGCAACAAATCTTCCAAGTGTGCACTGCACAGCGTGAGGATTCGTCATGCAGGAGGCAGGAACGTGACCTCAAGTATGGGATTTGTATACACGCACTCATGTACCGAATACATGGGCCGAAAACAGTCTGCCGGAAACAGTCTGGTCGAAATGTGACCTGGATTAAGCAAATCGCATAGTTGTGGTCATATTACCGCCCGTTCCTGACACCATTGAATCCTCACAGTTCAATCGTACAGCCAGGTTCTGATTGTTGTGTCAAGACCAAAATCAGCTCAGCTGTCTACCAGGACATTTTAGAGCACTTCATGGTTCTCTGTGCCGACAAGCTTTTTGGAGATGGAAATTTCATTCTCCTGCAGGATTTGGCACCTGTCCACACTGCCAAAAGTACCAATACCTGGTTTAAAAACAACAGTATCACTTTGCTTGATTGGCCAGTGAACTTGTCTGACCTTAACCCCATAGAGAATCTATGGGGTATTGTCAAGAGGAAGATGAGAGACACCAGACCATACAATGCAGATGAGCTGAAGGCTGCTATCAAAGCAACCTGGGTTTCAATAACACCTCAACAGTGCCACAGGCTGATCGCCTCCATGCCACGCCGCATTGATGCAGTAATTGATGCAAATAGAGCCCCGACCAAGTAATGAGTGCATTTACTGAATTTACATTTCAGTAGGCCAACATTTTGGATGTTAAAATAATTTTTTCAAGCTGGTGTTATAAAGTATTCTAATTTACTGAGATAATGACTTTTGGGTTTTCATTGGCTGTAAGCCATAATCATCAACATTAACAGAAATAAACACTTGAAATACATTACTCTTTTTGTAATGACTATCTTATATATGAGTTTCACTTTTTGTATTGAAGAACTGAAATAAATTAACTTTTTGATGATATCCTAATTTTGTGAGATGCACCTGTATATAGCTATATGTATATATATTCGTGGTCTTTTTATATACATTTTCAATAAATGTAATTGTATTAATTGTATTTGCATATACAATAAAAATATGTCCCACACTGATGTATAGCTAGTAGTGTTGAGCATTCCGATACCGCAAGTATCGGGTATCGGCCGATATTTGCGGTATCGGAATTCCGATACTGAATTCCGATACTTCCCGCGTATCGGATACCGGAATCGGAAGTTCCCAGAATTCAAATTGAACGCAGCAGCCAATGAGGAATGAATGAAAGTGTGGGCACATCCTGTTTAGCATGGTGGGCATGTAAGTACTGGCAAGGCTGGGATTGGCTGCTGAAATGATGTCACTCTGCACTATAAAAAAGCGCTGCCGCCATTTTGCGCTCACTCTGCTGTGATTTCAGTTAGGGACAGGACGCTGTGTTCTAACTGAGGGCCAGTCGAGCTAGCTAATTGCTTTATTTTCCTTTCCAAAGGCTAATTTAGCAAAACGCTGTGTGTTCTTCACTGTTCACCTTGCTCTTGCCTTGCAGCGCTGTTTTAACAGCGTTCTGCAAGGTCTCTGTGTGTGTGTGTGTGTGCAGCTCACTCTGTAGTCTGTGTGCAGCCATATACCCGGTTGTATTCAGCTCAGGGGGGGTTCACACTGCCTCACACAGTTGTTCTTTTTTGCTCTTAGTGCAGCCTGCTGCACATTTTTTCTCAAATTTCCTATTAGTGTTTTTCCACCAGTCTCCAGCTCTATTGTGGAAAAACACTACATAGGATAACCTAGAGGGGGGTTTTTGGGCCTTGCAGCGCCGTTTACGGCTGTCTGCACGGTCTCCGTGTGAGCCCAGCTCGCCCTGTAGTCTGTGTGCAGCCATAGCCGGTTGGATTCAGCTCAGGGTTCGTTACTGGCTCATACCTTGAGAAAAATTTTCCTTTTTTTCAAATAGTGCAGCCTGTTTAAAATTTGAAAAAAAAAATTCCTATTAGTGTCTTTCCACTCGTATCCAGCTAAATAGTGGAAAAACACTATATAGGATAACCTAGAGGAGGGTTTTTTGGCCTTGCAGCGCCGTTTACGGCTGTCTGCACGGTCTCCGTGTGAGCCCAGCTCGCCCTGTAGTCTGTGTGCAGCCATAGCCGGTTGGATTCAGCTCAGGGTTCGTTACTGGCTCATACCTTGAGAAAAATTTTCCTTTTTTTCAAATAGTGCAGCCTGTTTAAAATTTGAAAAAAAAAAAAATTCCTATTAGTGTCTTTCCACCAGTCTCCAGCTCAATTGTGGAAAAACACTACATAGGATAACCTAGAGGTTTTTTTGGGCGCCTTGCAGCGCCGTTTACGGCTGTCTGCACGGTCTCTGTGTGAGCGCAGCTCGCCCTGTAGTCTGTGTGCAGCCATAGCCGGTTGGATTCAGCTCAGGGTGCGTTACTGCCTCATACCTTGAAAAACAATTTCCTTTTTTTCAAATAGTGCAGCCAGTTTAAAATTTGAAAAAAAAAATTCCTATTAGTGTCTTTCCACTTGTATCCAGCTAAATAGTGGAAAAACACTATATAGGATAACCTAGAGGAGGGTTTCTTGGCCTTGCAGCGCCGTTTACGGCTGTCTGCACGGTCTCCGTGTGATTTAAACTAGCTCTGTAGCCCGATCTGCACCAAAAAAAAGGTTAAGTTCACCAAACACAACTTACACTTGTGTAGGCCACATTTGAAAAATAATAAAGTTTAGTCCACAATTTACAACATTAGTGTTTCTTACACCTGTTAGGAGGAGCATTACAGGAATAAGCACACTAAGGCCTTAGTACTTTTCTGCTTATCTTTATCTGTCAACCAAGATGAAGAGGGCAGGGAGTAAGGCACGTGGGCGTGGGCGCGGAGCAGGGAGAGGAGCAGGGAGAGGACGTGGTGATTCTGTGCCTGCTGCGGGCGCCGGTGACTCGTCGTCACTCAGTTTCAGCAGGGAACAGTCCTTCATGCGCAGCTTTGTCGGAGAGCGCCGTGCACCGCTGCTGCGTGAAGACCAAATTGAAGCCGTTGTCGGGTGGATGGCAGCTAACGCCTCGGCATCGACTTCAGTTAGTGCCACATCCTCTCAGGCACAGAGCACTGGAGAGCAGCCATCTGTCTCTTCACCACCTGCCAAATTGGCCAGGCAGTCAGAGAGCCCAGGACAGGAGCCGTCTCTACTTCTGTTCTCTGAATCTCTTGGCTTGGAAACAGGGGGCCAGCCAAGCAGCATTGGAGAAATGGAAGAAGAGGCAGTGTGCAGTGATGCCCAACACCTTTTTCTCTCTGACTCTGAAGAGGCAGGTGGGCCAGTGCCTCCGGTGACCACAGCGCAGTACGCATCTGATGATGAAACTCAGGTGCCGCTTTCTCGTGCGTACTGTGCTGCTGAGACTACCCAGGAGGAGCAGTTGGTGGCAGAGGGTAGTGGAGATGATGAGGTCCTTGACCCATCGTGGCGTGAGGAACAGGAAGGTGGTGGGAGCAGCTCAGAGGAAGAGCTTCCTCTTACGGGCCAAAGAGGGAGAGGGAGGGGGAAGACTGCGGAGCCTGTAGCCTCCACTTTGGCACCCGTTAGGAGCCTGTCTCTTTCCAAAGCCAAAAAGGGCGCTCCCAAGACTTGCAGTGCCTGGTCCTTTTTTGACACAGTTGCAGATGACATTTGTTTTGTCAAATGCAAGCTGTGTCATCATAAAGTAAAAAGAGGGAAAAATGTCAGCAACCTCAATACCACAAATATGTGGAAACATGTGCGGACCAGGCACGCGGTGGAGTTACAGAAACACACTGAAGATGTAGGCCAACCAACAGCGGCAGCTACCACCTCTTCAGCTCGTGTTGCCTCTTCCTCCAGCTCACGCACAGCTGGTTTGGCTTCCTCCCAGAGACCTTGTGTAATTCCACCCACAGCACCACCTTCCCAGTCATCCTCACACTCCCAGTCTACTCTACAGCCATCGGTAGTACAGGCATGGGAGAAAAGGCGGGCATTCTCGGCCAACCACCCCCGAGCACAGGCTCTGAATGCAGGCATTGCCAAACTGTTGTCCCTGGAAATGCTCTCGTTCAGGCTGGTGGAGACTGACAGCTTCCGTGACTTGATGGCATTGGCAGTCCCACAGTACAAGGTGCCCAGCCGCTTTTACTTCAGCAGGCAGGCTGTCCCTGCCCTGCACAGGCATGTTGAGGCAAACATAAAACATGCGCTACTGAACGCCGTCAGTAGCAAGGTCCACCTCACCACCGATGCGTGGACCAGTCAGCATGGACAGGGGCGATATGTTTCCCTCACTGCCCATTGGGTTAATGTTGTTGAGCCAGGTACAGATCGTGCGAGTGGCGCAGGACGTGTCCTGCCCACTCCAAGGATTGCAGGAATCCAGTCTGTACGCATCGACTCCTCCTCTTACACCAGTTCCTCTGATTCCTCTCTGCAGGATCCGTCACAGTCCACCCCCACATGGACCCGTGAACGTTTACCTATGACCGACATGAGCACAGCCGTGGCCAAACGTCAGCAGGCCGTCTTGAAACTAGTTTCATTGGGGCATCGAAGCCACACAGCGCAGGAGCTCTGGAATGCCATAAAGCAGGAGAGCGATGTGTGGTTACTGCCAGCGAATCTCCAGCCAGGCATGGTAGTGTGTGACAATGGCCGAAATCTGGTGGCAGCTTTGGCCCTTGGCAACCTCACTCACATCCCATGTCTGGCACATGTGCTCAATTTGGTTGTGCAGAGTTTTCTGAGGGACTATCCGGATCTTGATGCCCTGCTGCACAAGGTCCGCCTAGAGTGTGCTCACTTGCGGCGTTCCAGCTTGGCCAGATCCCGCATTGCTGCTCTGCAGCGCCGATTCCGCCTTCCGGAACACCGCATCATATGTGACCTACCTACCCGGTGGAATTCCACGTTACATATGTTGGAGCGGTTGTGTGAGCAGCAGCAAGCAGTTATGGAGTACCAGCTGCATCAGGCGCAAAGAAGTCGCAGTCAGCGCCGATCAGACTTCACAACCACAGAGTGGGCCACTATGAAGGACGTCTGCCAGGTTTTGCGTCCTTTTGATTATTCCACGCGGATGGCAAGTGCAGATGATGCACTAGTCAGCATGACTGTCCCCCTTATCTGCCTGCTTCAGCAAACTTTGCAAGGGTTAAGGGATGATGTGGTGGAAGAGGTGGAGGATGAGGAGTCACCTTTTCCATCAGCTTCTGGAGAGTCAGCGCCACGTGGTTCCTCACAAAGGGGTACGCAGGGGCCAATTTGTGAGGAGGATGAGGAGGAGTCAATGGAGGAGGAAGAGCTCCGTCCAGAGGAGGGAGCGACACAATTGTCCAGTGGTCAGTGTGTACAGCGAGGGTGGGGTGATGACGAGCGGGCAGAGATCATGTCTCAAGCAGGGGACAGCGTTTCTGGGCCGGTTGGCACTCTGCAGCACATGGTGGATTTCATGCTGCAGTGCCTGAGAAACGACCGCCGCATCGACCACATTCTCAACATGCCTGATTATTGGGTGTTCACCCTCCTCGATCCTCGCTACCGGGACAACGTCCAAAACCTCATCCCTGCGTTGACCCGGGAGCGTAAATTGCGGGAGTACCACGACACACTGGTGAATTCCATCATCTTCTCCTGTCCAACTGAGAGGAGTGCTGCTAGTGCTTTACAAAGCAGCTCAGTGCGTCGAGGCAGTGGGGGAGGCTCTGCCCAAAGAGGGAGCAGAAGCAGTGCCTCTGCCCAAGGCAAGCCCAGTATGGCACAACTCTGGCACACTTTTGTGTGCCCGCCCCAAATGTCTACACCATCACCGGCGGCTCCAGTCAGCAGGAGGCAACGGTTCCGTCAGATGGTGACAGACTACATGGCTTGCCCTCTTACTGTACTCCCAGACGGCTCTTCCCCGTTCAAGTTTTGGGTCTCTAAGCTGGATACATGGCCAGAGCTAAGCCAGTATGCATTGGAGGTGCTGGCTTGCCCTGCGGCTAGTGTCTTATCGGAACGTGTCTTTAGTGCCGCAGGTGGTGTACTAACAGACCGTCGCATGCGACTATCCTCCGATAACGTTGACCGGCTTACTTTCCTGAAAATGAACCAGGCCTGGATCTCGCAGGAATTTGCCACTCCTCTGCCTGATTAAGTAATTGGGTGTCATCCAGGTCTCCTGCTGTGTTCATCTTTCTACCACCTGAACTGCTATTCCTGGGCTCCAACACCGCCAGTTGCGGCTCAGAAGTGCAGGCTGCACAGTAAAAACATACGACCCAGTGTTATTGGGTTTCAGTAACGTCAGCTGATCCCCAGCTGTGTAGCCGGCAATGTGTCCTGCGACCGCCACGCTGGCACAACAACCTAAATGTAAGGGAACCTCTCCCCCCCCCCCCCCGTCGTTTGTTACTGAAAGAGCCATCTTGTGCAGCAGTAATGCTGCGCAAGGAAAAGGTAGCTCTTTTTTTTTAGCTCTTTGCACACGCAGAACTTAACACTTATAAAATGTGTTCACTGATACCGTTATACCGTCCCGGAGCTGGGACTTTCCTTCGTAATGTGACGCAGCACAGCCGTCATTCCTACCCCCTTGGTGCCATGCGCTGCCTCCTCAGCGTTGTTTTAAGCTGTCACGGAGCCTGCGCTGTTCTGTTATCCCTTGGGCATGCCCTATTTGCGCTGCCTGTCTTCTGACATAATTTGGTGTCAGGCTGGCTGCGCCTGTGCGGCCGCGGTGCCCGAGATCCCGCCTCGCAGTGTCTTCTGATTGAGTCACACTGCGGGCCTGGGATCCATGGGCATGCGCAGTGCATATCTTCCCCTCGGGCTCTCGCTCATTTCCCTCCGCCTTCTTTAGACTGTGCGCCGTCAGCTGATCCCTAGCATGCCACGGCCGTGACACCGCACAGTCTGAAGAAGAGGGAAGGAGGGGAGTGAGAGTCGAGGTTATGCACTGTGCATGCCCATGGTTCCAAGGCCCGCAGTGGGATTACGTTAGATGAGACTGCGAGGTGGGATCTGGAGCAGCGTGGACGCACAGGCACTGACAGCCTGACACCAAATTATGTCAGAAGACAGGCAGCGCTAATTGGGCATGGCCAAGGGCTAACAGAACAGCGGAGGCTCCGTGGCAGCTTAAAACAACGCTGAGGAGGCAGCGCACGGCATCAAGGGGATAGGAATGACAGCTGTGCTGTGTCCCATTACGAAGGAAATTCGCACCTCCGGAACGGTTTAACGGTATAAAGGGACACATTTTTAGTGTTTACTTCGGTGTTTGCAAGGAGCATAATTAAAAGAGCAACCTTTTCCTTTTGCATCCTTAGTGCTGCACAACATGGCTCTTTCAGCTACAAACGTCTTGGGGGGGGGGGTTAAAGGTTTCCTTTCAACTTGCTCCAATCAGGCTTCGGCCTACACTCTGTTCCTCTGCTCCTCCTGCTGTCCCTGGGCTCTAACACCGCCAGTTGGTGCCTGGAAGTGCTGTGTGCACAGTCAACAGTCGATCCTCTGTTATTGGGGTTCAGTAACGTCAGCTGATCCCCAGCTGTGTGTGCGGCAATACCTCCAATCTGCTCCTCCTGCTGTCCCTGGGCTCTAACACCGCCAGTTGGTGCCTGGAAGTGCTGTGTGCACAGTCAACAGTCGCTCCTCTGTTATTGGGGTTCAGTAACGTCAGCTGATCCCCAGCTGTGTGTGCGGCAATACCTCCAATCTGCTCCTCCTGCTGTCCCTGGGCTCTAACACCGCCAGTTGGTGCCTGGAAGTGCTGTGTGCACAGTCAACAGTCGCTCCTCTGTTATTGGGGTTCAGTAACGTCAGCTGATCCCCAGCTGTGTGTGCGGCAATACCTCCAATCTGCTCCTCCTGCTGTCCCTGGGCTCTAACACCGCCAGTTGGTGCCTGGAAGTGCTGTGTGCACAGTCAACAGTCGCTCCTCTGTTATTGGGGTTCAGTAACGTCAGCTGATCCCCAGCTGTGTATCCGGCAACGTGTCATGCGACCGCCACGCTGGCACAACTAAAATGTAAGGGGACCTGTCCCCCCCCCCCCCTAGGCGTTTGTTACTGAAAGAGCCACCATGTGCAGCACTAATACTGCACAAGGGAAAGGTCGCTCTTGAAATTATGCTCCTTGCAAACGCTGAACTACACACTCATGTAATGTGTCCCCTCACACCGTCCAACCGTCCCGGAGGTGGGACTTTCCTTTGTAATGTGACGCAGCACAGCCGTCATTGCTACCCCCTTGGCACCGTGCGCTGCCTCCTTAGCGTTGTTTGATTCCGTCATGGACCCTGCGCTGTTATGTTATCCCTTGGCCATGCACAGTTTGCGCTGCCCGTCCTCTGACATCATTTGTTGTCGTCCTGGCTGCGCCTGTGCGTCCACGCTGCCCGAAATCACACCTCGCAGTGTCGTCTAATGTGATCCCACAGTGGGCCTGGTATCCATGGCCATGCGCAGTGCATATACTAGCCTCTCACTCCCCTTCTTCACGCTTCTTCAGACTAGGCGGCGTCAGCTGATCCCTAATAGCATGCCACGGCCGTGACGCCGCACAGTCTGAAGAAGCAGGAAGGAGGTGAGTGAGAGGCGATGATATGCACTGCGCATGCCCATGGATCCCTGGCCCGCAGTGGGACTACATTAGATGACACTGCAAGGTTGGATCTCGGGCAGCTTGGACGCACAGGCACTGCCAGCCTGACACCTACATGATGTCAGAAGACGGGCACCGCTAACTGTGCATGGCCAAGGGATAACATTACAGTGCGGGCTCCGTGACAGAACCAAACAACGTTGAGGAGGTGGTGCCCGGCACCAAGGGGGTTGGAATGACGGCTGTGCTGTGTCACATTACAAAGGAAAGTCCCACTTCCGGGATGGTTTGACGGTGTGAGGGGACACATTATATGAGTGTGTACTTCAGCGTTTGCAAGGAGCATAATTTTCGGAGCCACCATTTTCCATGTGCAGTATTACTGCTGTACAAGATGGCTCTTTCAGCAACAAATGCCTGGGGGGGGGGGTTAAAGGTTCCCTTTCAACTTGCTCCACTGCAGGCTTCGGCCTACACTCTGCTCCTCTTTGATTCCCTGGGTTTCAACACTGTCAGTTGCCACCTGGAAGTGTTGTCTACACAGAAAAAAACACTAGGTGATGTGTCAGTGGGGTTCAGCACCGCCAGCTGTTCCCCTGCTGTGTAGTCGGCAACGTGTCCAGCACAAGCCACGCTGGCACAACAGAACAAAAGCTGCCACCAGTGCAGGCTTCGGCCTACACTCTGCTCCTCTCCTCCTCCTGCTGACCCTGGCCTCAAACACCGCTAGTTTTTGCCCGGAAGTGCTAGCTGCACAGAGAAAAACACCAGCCAATGTGTTAGTGGGGTTCAGCAACGCCAGCTGTTCCCCTGCTGTGTAGCCGGCAACGTGACCTGCAAACGCCATGCAGGCACAGGAACTGAAATTAAAAGGGAACCTGGCCCCACCCCCCCAGGTGTTTCTATGTATAACAGCCACCTAGTACAGCAGTACTGCTGCATTTGTACAAGGTGGCTGACTTTTTCTCCTTGCCCACGTGGAACTCAACACGTACAAAATGTGTCTCATTGAGACCATTCCACTGTCCCTGAGGTGTGACTTTCCTTTGTAATGATACGCAGCACCCCCCTTGGTAGCGTTTCCCGTCTTTTGTCATCATGGTTAGCTGGCTGCGCCTGTGCATCCGCCCTGCTAGAAACAACGCCCCTCGTTGTCATATTTATTTTGTCAGCGAGGGTGTGGTTTATGGGCACGAGCAGTGCATATGTTCGCCTGTCTTAACTCATCTCCTTCCGCCTTCTTCAGACTGTGCGGCCTCCTGGCCGTGGTAGGCGATAAGGGATCAGCTGAGGCCGCCCAGTCTGGAGCAGGTGTAAGGACATGTGTAAGCGGCAAACCTATTTACTGCACAAGGCCACGAATCCCAGCCACGCAGTGTGATTTTTTGAAAACACACTGTGGGTCTGGGATTCATGTCCATCGCTAACCGCAACGGCCGACATGAAATGAGGTCAGAAGACAGGAAGCGCTCACAGCGCATGGCCAAGGGATCACAATAGCGCAGACTCCTGTACAGCAAATAACAACGCTCAGGAATCTGCGCCCAGTACCTAGGTGCAAATTTTGACACCTGTGCTGCGTCTCGTTAAAAAGACAAGTCACGCCTCCACAACTGTTTGACAGTATAATGGGCTAAATAGTGTACGTGTTTTAGTCAGCGTGTGCAAGGAGCAAAACAAATAGAGCAACCTTTTACTTGTGCAGCATTAATGCTGCACAAGGTGTGGCTCTTGTACCTTGCAACACCTGAGGGGGGGGTTAAAGGTAACCTTTGAAATTGGTTCAACTAGGCTTCGGCCTACACTCTGCTCCTCTACTCCTCCTGCTGACCCTGGGCTCAAACAACGCCAGTTTCTGCCCGGACATGCTAGCTGCACAGAGAAAAACACCAGCCAATGTGTTAGTGGGGTTCAGCACCGCCTGCTGTTCCCCCGCTGTGTAGCCGGCATCGTGTCCAGCACAAGCCACGCTGGCACAACCGACCAAAAGCTGCCACCAGTGCAGGCTTCGGCCTACACTTTGCTCCTCTCCTCCTCCTCCTGCTGACCCTGGGCTCTAACACCGCTAGTTTTTGCCCGGACATGCAATCTGCACAGAGAAAAACACCAGTCAATGTGTCAGTGGGGTTCAGCAACGCCAGCTGTTCCCCTGCTGTGTAGCTTGCAACGTGACCTGCAAACGCCACGCAGGCACATGAACTGAAATTGAAGGGAGCCTGCCCCCCACCCACAGGTGTTTCTATGTATATCAGCCACCTTGTACAGCAGTACTGCTGCATTTGTACGAGGTGGCTGACTTTTTCTCCTTGCCCACGTGGAACTCAACACGTACAAAATGTGTCTCATTAGAGACCATTACAATGTCCCTGAGGTGTGACTTTCCTTTGTAATGACACGCAGCACCACCCTTGTTAGCGCTGCCCGTCTTTTGACATCATTGGTTAGCTGGCTGCGCCTGTGCATCTCCCCTGCTCGAAACAACGGCCCTCGGTGTCTTATTTTTTTGGACAGCGAGGGTGTGATTGATGGGCATGTGCAGTGCATATGTTTGCCTGTGTTCACTCATCTCCTTCCGCCTTCTTCAGACTGGGTGTCCTCATGGCCGCGGCAGGCGATAAGGGATCAGATGAGGCCGCCCAGTCTGAAGCAGGTGTAAGGACATGTGTGAGCGGCAAACATATTTAGTGCACCAGGGCACAAATCCCAGCACCGCAGTGTGATTTTTTAAAAACACACTGTGGGTCTGGGATTCATGTCCATCGCTAACCGCAACGGCCGACATGAAATGAGGTCAGAAGACAGGAAGCGCTCACAGCGCATGGCCAAGGGATCACAATAGCGCAGACTCCTGTACAGCAAATAACAACGCTCAGGAATCTGCGCCCAGTACCTAGGTGCAAATTTTGACACCTGTGCTGCGTCTCGTTAAAAAGACAAGTCACGCCTCCACAACTGTTTGACAGTATAATGGGCTAAATAGTGTACGTGTTTTAGTCAGCGTGTGCAAGGAGCAAAACAAATAGAGCAACCTTTGACTTGTGCAGCATTAATGCTGCACAAGGTGTGGCTCTTGTACCTTGCAACACCTGAGGGGGGGGGTTAAAGGTAACCTTTGAAATTGGTTCAACTAGGCTTCGGCCTACACTCTGCTCCTCTACTCCTCCTGCTGACCCTGGGCTCAAACACCGCTAGTTTTTGCCCGGAAATGCTAGCTGCACAGAGAAAAACACCAGCCAATGTGTTAGTGGGGTTCAGCACCGCCAGCTGTTCCCCTGCTGTGTAGTCGGCAACGTGTCCAGCACAAGCCACGCTGGCACAACAGAACAAAAGCTGCCACCAGTGCAGGCTTCGGCCTACACTTTGCTCCTCTCCTCCTCCTGCTGACCCTGGGCTCAAACAACGCCAGTTTCTGCCTGGACATGCTAGCTGCACAGAGAAAAACACCAGCCAATGTGTTAGTGGGGTTCAGCACTGCCTGCTGTTCCCCCGCTGTGTAGCCGGCATCGTGTCCAGCACAAGCCACGCTGGCACAACCGACCAAAAGCTGCCACCAGTGCAGGCTTCGGCCTACACTTTGCTCCTCTCCTCCTCCTCCTGCTGACCCTGGGCTCTAACACCGCTAGTTTTTGCCCGGACATGCAATCTGCACAGAGAAAAACACCAGTCAATGTGTCAGTGGGGTTCAGCAACGCCAGCTGTTCCCCTGCTGTGTAGCTTGCAACGTGACCTGCAAACGCCACGCAGGCACATGAACTGAAATTGAAGGGAGCCTGCCCCCCACCCCCCCAGGTGTTTCTATGTATAACAGCCACCTTGTACAGCAGTACTGCTGCATTTGTACAAGGTGGCTGACTTTTTCTCCTTGCACACGTGGAACTCAACAAGTACAAAATGTGTCTCATTACAGACCATTACAATGTCCCTGAGGTGTGACTTTCCTTTTTAATGACACGCAGCACCCCCATTGTTAGCGCTGCCCGTCTCCTGACATCATTGGTTGGCTGGCTGTGCCTGTGCGTCCCCCCTGCCCGACACAACGCCCCCCGTTGTCTCATATATTTTGACTGCGAGGGTGTGATTGATGGGCACGAGCAGTGCATATGTTCCCCTGTTTTCACTCCCCTCCTTCCGCCTTCTTCTGACTGTGCGGCCTCATGGCCGCGGCATGCGATAAGGGATCAGCTGAGGCCGCCCAGTCTGAAGCAGGTGTAAGGACATGTGTGAGCGGCGAACATATTTACTGCACAAGGCCACGAATCCCAGCACCGCAGTGTGACTTTAGGAAAAGCCACTGTGGGTCTGGGATTTATGGCCATCGTTAACCGCACCGGCCAACATGAAATGAGGTCATGAGACGGCCTGCACTAACAGGGTATTGCCAAGGGATAACACAAGAGCGCAGTTTCCTGTACTGCAAATAACAACGGTAAGGAATCTGCGCACAGCACCTAGGTGTAAATTTGTACACCTGTGCTGCGTCTCCTTAAAAAGACTAGTAGTCACGCCTCCACTACTGTTTGACAGTATAATGGGCTAAATAGTGTACGTGTTTAATTCAGCGTGTGCAAGGAGCAAAATTAAATAGAGCAACCTTTGACTTGTGCATCAATAATGCTGTTCAAGGTGTGGCTCTTGTACCTTGCAACACCTGAGGGGGGGGTTAAAGGTAACCTTTGAAATTGGTTCAACTAGGCTTTGGCCAACACTCTGCTCCTCTACTCCTCCTGCTGACCCTGGGCTCAAACACCGCTAGTTTTTGCCCGGAAATGCTAGCTGCACAGAGAAAAACACCAGCCAATGTGTTAGTGGGGTTCAGCACCGCCAGCTGTTCCCCTGCTGTGTAGTCGGCAACGTGTCCAGCACAAGCCACGCTGGCACAACAGAACAAAAGCTGCCACCAGTGCAGGCTTCGGCCTACACTTTGCTCCTCTCCTCCTCCTGCTGACCCTGGGCTCAAACAACGCCAGTTTCTGCCCGGACATGCTAGCTGCACAGAGAAAAACACCAGCCAATGTGTTAGTGGGGTTCAGCACCGCCAGCTGTTCCCCTGCTGTGCAGCTTGCAACGTGACCTGCAAACGCCACGCAGGCACATGAACTGAAATTGAAGGGAGCCTGGCCACCACCCCCAGGTGTTTCTATGTATAACAGCCACCTTGTACAGCAGTACTGCTGCATTTGTACAAGGTGGCTGACGTTTTCTCCTTGCCCACGTGGAACTCAACACGTACAAAATGTGTCTCTTTGAGACCATTCCACTGTCCCTGAGGTGTGACTTTCCTTTCTAATGATACGCAGCACCCCCCTTGGTAGCGCTTCCCGTCTTCTGACATCATTGGTTGGCTACTTGCGCTTGTTCGTCCGCCCTGCCTGAATAAAATGCTCCTCGTTGTCTTAATTATTTTGACTGCGAGGGTGTGATTGATGGGCACGAGCAGTGCATATCTTCGCCTGTCTTAACTCATCTCCTTCCGCCTTCTTCAGACTGTGCAGCCTCATGGCCGCGGCATGCGAGAAGGGATCAGCAGAGGCCGCCCAGTCTGAAGCAGGTGTAAGGACGTGTGTGAGCGGCCAAAATATTTACAGCTCAAGGCCACGAATCCCAGCACCGCAGTGTGGCTTTATGAAAAGACACTGTGGGTCTGGGATTTATGGCCATCGTTAACCGCACCGGCCAACATGAAATGAGGTCATAAGATGGGCAGCGCTAACAGGGCATTGCCAAGGGATAACACAAGAGCGCAGACTCCTGTACAGCAAATAACAACGCTCAGGAAGCTGCGCCAAGCACCAAGGCGTTATTTTGGACACCTGTGCTGCGTCTCATCAAAAAACCAAGTCACGCATCCACTACAGTTTGACTGTAGAATGGGGTAAATTGTGTATGTCTTTCATTCAGCGTGTGCAAGTAGACAAATTAATAGAGCAACCTTTCACTTGTGCAGCATTAATACTGCACAAGGTGTGTCTCTTGTACTTTGTAACACCTGAGGGGGGGGTTAAAGGTTTCCTTTGAAATTGGTTCAACTAGGCTTCGGCCTACACTCTGCTCCTCTCCTCCTCCTCCTGCTTCAACACGGGCTCTAACATCGCAAGTTTTTGCCCGCAAGTGCTAGCTGCACAGATAAAAACACAAGCCATTGTGTTAGTGGGGTTCAGCAACGCCAGCTGTTCCCCCAGTGTGTAGCCGGCAAAGTGTCCTGCAAACGCAACGCAGACACAAAGCTGCCTCCAGTGCAGGCTTCGGCCTACACTCATCTCCCCCTGCTTACCCTTTGCTCCAACACCGCTAGTTGGGGCTCTAGGAAGACAATCTTTAATAGGCAAGGCAACGCATCCGGGTTCCAGCACCGCCAGCTGGTTCTCGGCAGTGTTCTTGTCACAGGTACTCCCTCGTGCCAAGCCTGGTTTCAGCACCGTCAGCTGTTTCCGGGTTGTGTCAACTTCACTGAGACGCCTATGCTTGCCCCGTCGTGGGGCGGTCGAGTTAGCCAACTCCAGGGTGCCTCCAGTTTAGGAGCTTCCTATGTGGGCTGCGTGAACTGGTAGTCAAGGCTGGTTCTGTAGTGCCAGTAGGCCCAGCTCCCCCTGTAGGACTGTTGGGGTTCGGTAACTGCGGCTGCCTCGCGGCCTAGCTGTTCTCTCCTCTCCTGTGGGCCTTGGGGTCCACCACCTGGTTCCAGCACCGTCAGCTGGTTCCGGGCCGAGCCTTTGGCTTAGGTGCCTCCTCCTGGGTATCCGAGTTCCGCCAACGCCAGGCGGTCCTTGGTAGTGCTTTTAAGCGCGGGCACCTACAGCTTAGTAACCGGGTTCCAGCACCGTCAGCTGGTCCTCGGTCGTGCCATTGGCTCTTGCACACTGGGGCAACGCATCCGGGTTCCAGCACCGCCAGCTGGTTCTCGGCAGTGTTCTTGTCACAGGTACTCCCTCGTGCCAAGCCTGGTTTCAGCACCGTCAGCTGTTTCCGGGTTGTGTCAACTTCACTGAGACGCCTATGCTTGCCCCGTCGTGGGGCGGTCGAGTTAGCCAACTCCAGGGTGCCTCCAGTTTAGGAGCTTTCTATGTGGGCTGCGTGAACTGGTAGTCAAGGCTGGTTCTGTAGTGCCAGTAGGCCCAGCTCCCCCTGTAGGACTGTTGGGGTTCGGTAACTGCGGCTGCCTCGCGGCCTAGCTGTTCTCTCCTCTCCTGTGGGCCTTGGGGTCCACCACCTGGTTCCAGCACCGTCAGCTGGTTCCGGGCCGAGCCTTTGGCTTAGGTGCCTCCTCCTGGGTATCCGAGTTCCGCCAACGCCAGGCGGTCCTTGGTAGTGCTTTTAAGCGCGGGCACCTACAGCTTAGTAACCGGGTTCCAGCACCGTCAGCTGGTCCTCGGTCGTGCCATTGGCTCTTGCACACTGGGGCAACGCATCCGGGTTCCAGCACCGCCAGCTGGTTCTCGGCAGTGTTCTTGTCACAGGTACTCCCTCGTGCCAAGCCTGGTTTCAGCACCGTCAGCTGTTTCCGGGTTGTGTCAACTTCACTGAGACGCCTATGCTTGCCCCGTCGTGGGGCGGTCGAGTTAGCCAACTCCAGGGTGCCTCCAGTTTAGGAGCTTCCTATGTGGGCTGCGTGAACTGGTAGTCAAGGCTGGTTCTGTAGTGCCAGTAGGCCCAGCTCCCCCTGTAGGACTGTTGGGGTTCGGTAACTGCGGCTGCCTCGCGGCCTAGCTGTTCTCTCCTCTCCTGTGGGCCTTGGGGTCCACCACCTGGTTCCAGCACCGTCAGCTGGTTCCGGGCCGAGCCTTTGGCTTAGGTGCCTCCTCCTGGGTATCCGAGTTCCGCCAACGCCAGGCGGTCCTTGGTAGTGCTTTTAAGCGCGGGCACCTACAGCTTAGTAACCGGGTTCCAGCACCGTCAGCTGGTCCTCGGTCGTGCCATTGGCTCTTGCACACTGGGGCAACGCATCCGGGTTCCAGCACCGCCAGCTGGTTCTCGGCAGTGTTCTTGTCACAGGTACTCCCTCGTGCCAAGCCTGGTTTCAGCACCGTCAGCTGTTTCCGGGTTGTGTCAACTTCACTGAGACGCCTATGCTTGCCCCGTCGTGGGGCGGTCGAGTTAGCCAACTCCAGGGTGCCTCCAGTTTAGGAGCTTCCTATGTGGGCTGCGTGAACTGGTAGTCAAGGCTGGTTCTGTAGTGCCAGTAGGCCCAGCTCCCCCTGTAGGACTGTTGGGGTTCGGTAACTGCGGCTGCCTCGCGGCCTAGCTGTTCTCTCCTCTCCTGTGGGCCTTGGGGTCCACCACCTGGTTCCAGCACCGTCAGCTGGTTCCGGGCCGAGCCTTTGGCTTAGGTGCCTCCTCCTGGGTATCCGAGTTCCGCCAACGCCAGGCGGTCCTTGGTAGTGCTTTTAAGCGCGGGCACCTACAGCTTAGTAACCGGGTTCCAGCACCGTCAGCTGGTCCTCGGTCGTGCCATTGGCTCTTGCACACTGGGGCAACGCATCCGGGTTCCAGCACCGCCAGCTGGTTCTCGGCAGTGTTCTTGTCACAGGTACTCCCTCGTGCCAAGCCTGGTTTCAGCACCGTCAGCTGTTTCCGGGTTGTGTCAACTTCACTGAGACGCCTATGCTTGCCCCGTCGTGGGGCGGTCGAGTTAGCCAACTCCAGGGTGCCTCCAGTTTAGGAGCTTTCTATGTGGGCTGCGTGAACTGGTAGTCAAGGCTGGTTCTGTAGTGCCAGTAGGCCCAGCTCCCCCTGTAGGACTGTTGGGGTTCGGTAACTGCGGCTGCCTCGCGGCCTAGCTGTTCTCTCCTCTCCTGTGGGCCTTGGGGTCCACCACCTGGTTCCAGCACTGTCAGCTGGTTCCGGGCCGAGCCTTTGGCTTAGGTGCCTCCTCCTGGGTATCCGAGTTCCGCCAACGCCAGGCGGTCCTTGGTAGTGCTTTTAAGCGCGGGCACCTACAGCTTAGTAACCGGGTTCCAGCACCGTCAGCTGGTCCTCGGTCGTGCCATTGGCTCTTGCACACTGGGGCAACGCATCCGGGTTCCAGCACCGCCAGCTGGTTCTCGGCAGTGTTCTTGTCACAGGTACTCCCTCGTGCCAAGCCTGGTTTCAGCACCGTCAGCTGTTTCCGGGTTGTGTCAACTTCACTGAGACGCCTATGCTTGCCCCGTCGTGGGGCGGTCGAGTTAGCCAACTCCAGGGTGCCTCCAGTTTAGGAGCTTCCTATGTGGGCTGCGTGAACTGGTAGTCAAGGCTGGTTCTGTAGTGCCAGTAGGCCCAGCTCCCCCTGTAGGACTGTTGGGGTTCGGTAACTGCGGCTGCCTCGCGGCCTAGCTGTTCTCTCCTCTCCTGTGGGCCTTGGGGTCCACCACCTGGTTCCAGCACCGTCAGCTGGTTCCGGGCCGAGCCTTTGGCTTAGGTGCCTCCTCCTGGGTATCCGAGTTCCGCCAACGCCAGGCGGTCCTTGGTAGTGCTTTTAAGCGCGGGCACCTACAGCTTAGTAACCGGGTTCCAGCACCGTCAGCTGGTCCTCGGTCGTGCCATTGGCTCTTGCACACTGGGGCAACGCATCCGGGTTCCAGCACCGCCAGCTGGTTCTCGGCAGTGTTCTTGTCACAGGTACTCCCTCGTGCCAAGCCTGGTTTCAGCACCGTCAGCTGTTTCCGGGTTGTGTCAACTTCACTGAGACGCCTATGCTTGCCCCGTCGTGGGGCGGTCGAGTTAGCCAACTCCAGGGTGCCTCCAGTTTAGGAGCTTCCTATGTGGGCTGCGTGAACTGGTAGTCAAGGCTGGTTCTGTAGTGCCAGTAGGCCCAGCTCCCCCTGTAGGACTGTTGGGGTTCGGTAACTGCGGCTGCCTCGCGGCCTAGCTGTTCTCTCCTCTCCTGTGGGCCTTGGGGTCCACCACCTGGTTCCAGCACCGTCAGCTGGTTCCGGGCCGAGCCTTTGGCTTAGGTGCCTCCTCCTGGGTATCCGAGTTCCGCCAACGCCAGGCGGTCCTTGGTAGTGCTTTTAAGCGCGGGCACCTACAGCTTAGTAACCGGGTTCCAGCACCGTCAGCTGGTCCTCGGTCGTGCCATTGGCTCTTGCACACTGGGGCAACGCATCCGGGTTCCAGCACCGCCAGCTGGTTCTCGGCAGTGTTCTTGTCACAGGTACTCCCTCGTGCCAAGCCTGGTTTCAGCACCGTCAGCTGTTTCCGGGTTGTGTCAACTTCACTGAGACGCCTATGCTTGCCCCGTCGTGGGGCGGTCGAGTTAGCCAACTCCAGGGTGCCTCCAGTTTAGGAGCTTCCTATGTGGGCTGCGTGAACTGGTAGTCAAGGCTGGTTCTGTAGTGCCAGTAGGCCCAGCTCCCCCTGTAGGACTGTTGGGGTTCGGTAACTGCGGCTGCCTCGCGGCCTAGCTGTTCTCTCCTCTCCTGTGGGCCTTGGGGTCCACCACCTGGTTCCAGCACCGTCAGCTGGTTCCGGGCCGAGCCTTTGGCTTAGGTGCCTCCTCCTGGGTATCCGAGTTCCGCCAACGCCAGGCGGTCCTTGGTAGTGCTTTTAAGCGCGGGCACCTACAGCTTAGTAACCGGGTTCCAGCACCGTCAGCTGGTCCTCGGTCGTGCCATTGGCTCTTGCACACTGGGGCAACGCATCCGGGTTCCAGCACCGCCAGCTGGTTCTCGGCAGTGTTCTTGTCACAGGTACTCCCTCGTGCCAAGCCTGGTTTCAGCACCGTCAGCTGTTTCCGGGTTGTGTCAACTTCACTGAGACGCCTATGCTTGCCCCGTCGTGGGGCGGTCGAGTTAGCCAACTCCAGGGTGCCTCCAGTTTAGGAGCTTCCTATGTGGGCTGCGTGAACTGGTAGTCAAGGCTGGTTCTGTAGTGCCAGTAGGCCCAGCTCCCCCTGTAGGACTGTTGGGGTTCGGTAACTGCGGCTGCCTCGCGGCCTAGCTGTTCTCTCCTCTCCTGTGGGCCTTGGGGTCCACCACCTGGTTCCAGCACCGTCAGCTGGTTCCGGGCCGAGCCTTTGGCTTAGGTGCCTCCTCCTGGGTATCCGAGTTCCGCCAACGCCAGGCGGTCCTTGGTAGTGCTTTTAAGCGCGGGCACCTACAGCTTAGTAACCGGGTTCCAGCACCGTCAGCTGGTCCTCGGTCGTGCCATTGGCTCTTGCACACTGGGGCAACGCATCCGGGTTCCAGCACCGCCAGCTGGTTCTCGGCAGTGTTCTTGTCACAGGTACTCCCTCGTGCCAAGCCTGGTTTCAGCACCGTCAGCTGTTTCCGGGTTGTGTCAACTTCACTGAGACGCCTATGCTTGCCCCGTCGTGGGGCGGTCGAGTTAGCCAACTCCAGGGTGCCTCCAGTTTAGGAGCTTTCTATGTGGGCTGCGTGAACTGGTAGTCAAGGCTGGTTCTGTAGTGCCAGTAGGCCCAGCTCCCCCTGTAGGACTGTTGGGGTTCGGTAACTGCGGCTGCCTCGCGGCCTAGCTGTTCTCTCCTCTCCTGTGGGCCTTGGGGTCCACCACCTGGTTCCAGCACCGTCAGCTGGTTCCGGGCCGAGCCTTTGGCTTAGGTGCCTCCTCCTGGGTATCCGAGTTCCGCCAACGCCAGGCGGTCCTTGGTAGTGCTTTTAAGCGCGGGCACCTACAGCTTAGTAACCGGGTTCCAGCACCGTCAGCTGGTCCTCGGTCGTGCCATTGGCTCTTGCACACTGGGGCAACGCATCCGGGTTCCAGCACCGCCAGCTGGTTCTCGGCAGTGTTCTTGTCACAGGTACTCCCTCGTGCCAAGCCTGGTTTCAGCACCGTCAGCTGTTTCCGGGTTGTGTCAACTTCACTGAGACGCCTATGCTTGCCCCGTCGTGGGGCGGTCGAGTTAGCCAACTCCAGGGTGCCTCCAGTTTAGGAGCTTCCTATGTGGGCTGCGTGAACTGGTAGTCAAGGCTGGTTCTGTAGTGCCAGTAGGCCCAGCTCCCCCTGTAGGACTGTTGGGGTTCGGTAACTGCGGCTGCCTCGCGGCCTAGCTGTTCTCTCCTCTCCTGTGGGCCTTGGGGTCCACCACCTGGTTCCAGCACCGTCAGCTGGTTCCGGGCCGAGCCTTTGGCTTAGGTGCCTCCTCCTGGGTATCCGAGTTCCGCCAACGCCAGGCGGTCCTTGGTAGTGCTTTTAAGCGCGGGCACCTACAGCTTAGTAACCGGGTTCCAGCACCGTCAGCTGGTCCTCGGTCGTGCCATTGGCTCTTGCACACTGGGGCAACGCATCCGGGTTCCAGCACCGCCAGCTGGTTCTCGGCAGTGTTCTTGTCACAGGTACTCCCTCGTGCCAAGCCTGGTTTCAGCACCGTCAGCTGTTTCCGGGTTGTGTCAACTTCACTGAGACGCCTATGCTTGCCCCGTCGTGGGGCGGTCGAGTTAGCCAACTCCAGGGTGCCTCCAGTTTAGGAGCTTTCTATGTGGGCTGCGTGAACTGGTAGTCAAGGCTGGTTCTGTAGTGCCAGTAGGCCCAGCTCCCCCTGTAGGACTGTTGGGGTTCGGTAACTGCGGCTGCCTCGCGGCCTAGCTGTTCTCTCCTCTCCTGTGGGCCTTGGGGTCCACCACCTGGTTCCAGCACCGTCAGCTGGTTCCGGGCCGAGCCTTTGGCTTAGGTGCCTCCTCCTGGGTATCCGAGTTCCGCCAACGCCAGGCGGTCCTTGGTAGTGCTTTTAAGCGCGGGCACCTACAGCTTAGTAACCGGGTTCCAGCACCGTCAGCTGGTCCTCGGTCGTGCCATTGGCTCTTGCACACTGGGGCAACGCATCCGGGTTCCAGCACCGCCAGCTGGTTCTCGGCAGTGTTCTTGTCACAGGTACTCCCTCGTGCCAAGCCTGGTTTCAGCACCGTCAGCTGTTTCCGGGTTGTGTCAACTTCACTGAGACGCCTATGCTTGCCCCGTCGTGGGGCGGTCGAGTTAGCCAACTCCAGGGTGCCTCCAGTTTAGGAGCTTCCTATGTGGGCTGCGTGAACTGGTAGTCAAGGCTGGTTCTGTAGTGCCAGTAGGCCCAGCTCCCCCTGTAGGACTGTTGGGGTTCGGTAACTGCGGCTGCCTCGCGGCCTAGCTGTTCTCTCCTCTCCTGTGGGCCTTGGGGTCCACCACCTGGTTCCAGCACCGTCAGCTGGTTCCGGGCCGAGCCTTTGGCTTAGGTGCCTCCTCCTGGGTATCCGAGTTCCGCCAACGCCAGGCGGTCCTTGGTAGTGCTTTTAAGCGCGGGCACCTACAGCTTAGTAACCGGGTTCCAGCACCGTCAGCTGGTCCTCGGTCGTGCCATTGGCTCTTGCACACTGGGGCAACGCATCCGGGTTCCAGCACCGCCAGCTGGTTCTCGGCAGTGTTCTTGTCACAGGTACTCCCTCGTGCCAAGCCTGGTTTCAGCACCGTCAGCTGTTTCCGGGTTGTGTCAACTTCACTGAGACGCCTATGCTTGCCCCGTCGTGGGGCGGTCGAGTTAGCCAACTCCAGGGTGCCTCCAGTTTAGGAGCTTTCTATGTGGGCTGCGTGAACTGGTAGTCAAGGCTGGTTCTGTAGTGCCAGTAGGCCCAGCTCCCCCTGTAGGACTGTTGGGGTTCGGTAACTGCGGCTGCCTCGCGGCCTAGCTGTTCTCTCCTCTCCTGTGGGCCTTGGGGTCCACCACCTGGTTCCAGCACCGTCAGCTGGTTCCGGGCCGAGCCTTTGGCTTAGGTGCCTCCTCCTGGGTATCCGAGTTCCGCCAACGCCAGGCGGTCCTTGGTAGTGCTTTTAAGCGCGGGCACCTACAGCTTAGTAACCGGGTTCCAGCACCGTCAGCTGGTCCTCGGTCGTGCCATTGGCTCTTGCACACTGGGGCAACGCATCCGGGTTCCAGCACCGCCAGCTGGTTCTCGGCAGTGTTCTTGTCACAGGTACTCCCTCGTGCCAAGCCTGGTTTCAGCACCGTCAGCTGTTTCCGGGTTGTGTCAACTTCACTGAGACGCCTATGCTTGCCCCGTCGTGGGGCGGTCGAGTTAGCCAACTCCAGGGTGCCTCCAGTTTAGGAGCTTCCTATGTGGGCTGCGTGAACTGGTAGTCAAGGCTGGTTCTGTAGTGCCAGTAGGCCCAGCTCCCCCTGTAGGACTGTTGGGGTTCGGTAACTGCGGCTGCCTCGCGGCCTAGCTGTTCTCTCCTCTCCTGTGGGCCTTCGGGTCCACCACCTGGTTCCAGCACCGTCAGCTGGTTCTCGGCAGTGTCTTTTGCTCTTGTACCTTCTGCTCCCCATCCTGGTTCCAGTACCGTCAGCTGGTTCCGGGCAGAGCCTTTGGCTTAGGTGCCTCCTTCTGGGTATCCAAGTTCCACCAATGTCAGGTGGTCCTTGGTAGTGCTTTCAGGCACGGGTACCTCCTGCTTAGTAACCGGGTTCCAGTAACGTCAGCTGGTCCTTGGTAGTTCCATTGGCTCTTGGACATTCGGCTACCCATCCGGGTTCCAGTACCGTCAGCTGGTTCTCGGCAGTGTCTTTTGCTCTTGTACCTTCTGCTCCCCATCCTGGTTCCAGTAACGTCATCTGGTTCCGGGCAGAGCCTTTGGCTTAGGTGCCTCCTTCTGGGTATCCGAGTTCCGCCAACGTCAGGCGGTCCTTGGTAGTGCTTTTTAGCACGGGTACCTCCTGCTTAGTAACCGGGTTCCAGTAACGTCAGCTGGTCCTCGGTAGTTCCATAGGCTCTTGAACCTTCGGGTAGCCATCCGAGTTCCAGTTCCATCAGCTGGTTCTTGGCATTTTCTCAGCCTTCTTGTACCTTCTGCTACATTTCCAAGTTGAAGACCCTAACGTCGACAACCCGGAAGACCACCCCGATGACGACGACCCGGAAGACCACCCCGATGACGACGACGACGACGACGGCGGAGACGACGACGGCTGAGACGACGACGGCGGAGATGACGACACTGGAGACGAAGACCCTGGAGACGACAACATGGAAGACCGAGAAGCAGAAGAACAAGAGGCTGCAGAACAAAGAGCAGAAGAACATTAAGCATAAGACTTAATATCAGAGCAAAAGATATTATCTAAATTATATGCAGAAGAAGACTAAGCAGTGTATGGGGGTGAGTCCGTTCCTCCTCGTGGTGCCCCTGGATAAAGCCTGATGCTGCAGGCCAAACTGAACGCGGACAAATGTAACTTTTGTGACTGGCAGAACGGAAGGTGTAATCTTCCAACTTTTATAGATAACAACTACGGGAATGCCTGTCACAAATGAGAATATGATGAAGAAGTAGAATAGGAAGAATAATAACAGTGGAATAAAAAGAATATGTAGAATAGGAAGAATAATAATAGTTGAAGAAAATGAATATGAAGAATGTAATAAAAAAAAAAATAGGTAGAAGATGAAGAAGAAGATGAATAAGGTGAAGAAGTTGATGTCAAGGATGCTGATGATGATGAAGATGAAAGTGTGGGAAAAGAAAAAGAAAAAAAAGAAGGGGAAGGGCGTGGAATAGTGAAACATCAATATCTGACAAAATAAAAAAAATTTACATACTCAATATCTTTTTCAATCCGAACTTCTTTAAAAAAAAAAAAAAAACATGCTATTCTATTTGATTGGACTAATCCTCATTGCCTTTAATGTCTCCGCCACCTCCCCCATACATCCTACATTATTCTTAGTTGTTTTCCTTCAGGTAGAATGAACCTACAAGGAAAGAAAGGGTTTATTTTAATTCCGATATTTTGGTCCCATTGACTTGCATTGGGATCGGGTATCGGTATCGGCGATATCCGATATTTTTTGAATATCGGCCGATCCAAACCGATACCGATACTTTCCGATATCGGAAGGTATCGCTCAACACTAATAGCTAGCCACTGTACAATACCATTCATAATACTGTCCCCAAGTTCATTACAAACCCCTGTCCTGTCTCCTTTCACCCCAGTTCATTACTAATTCATGTATTTTTTCCTCTCTTCTCACCAATTCATTACAAATCATCATCCTGTGTTCTACCCCCCAATTGATTACAAGTCCCTGTCCTTTTTGTTCTCTCTTATCCAATTTATTATATGTCCATGTCCTCTGTACTCTCTCTCACCCCTCAATTCATTATAAGTCTCTGTCCTGTCTCTTCACTCCCCTTAATATCTTATAGGTACCTTTCATGTGTCCTCTCCTCACCCTCCAAAATTGTGCTCACGCATTGTGTTAAAAAAAGAATGGCTTACCTCTTCAGATGATACTCCAAAGTTTTGCTTCTCTCATCTTCTGGCTGAGCACCCATTAAATGATGCAGATGGCGCAATGACTTAAAGGGAACCTGTCACCCCGTTTTTTCAGATTGAGCTATAAATACTGTTAAATAGGGCCTGCGCTGTGCGTTACTATAGTGTATGTAGTGTACCCTGATTCCCCATGTATGCTGAGAAATACATTACCAAAGTCGCCGTTTTCGCCTGTCAATCACGCTGGTCTGGTCAGGTGGGCGTGTTCACAGCGCTCTTTTCTTCCCCAGCTTTCCGTTGGTGGCGTAGTGGTGTGCGCATGTCCAGAGTTCCGACTTCCCTGCGCCCACGTGAAGACACAGCGCGCGATCTGCGCTGTAATCCCTTGCATCGGTTGGGGCGGCCATCTTCCTGGGGCCGCGCGTGCGCAGATGGAGTGCTCTGCTGCACGGGGCTTCAGGAAAATGGCTGCGGGATGCCGCGCGTGCGCATTAGAGATCGCGGCGGCCATTTTCCCAAAGCCGAGATGCAAACTCGGCTTTGGGAAAATGGCCGCCGCGATCTCTAATGCGCACGCGCGGCATCCCGCGGCCATTTTCCTGAAGCCCCGTGCAGCAGAGCACTCCATCTGCGCACGCGCGGCCCCAGGAAGATGGCCGCCCCCACCGATGCAAGGGATTACAGCGCAGATCGCGCACTGTGTCTTCACGTGGGCGCAGGGAAGTCGGAACTCTGGACATGCGCACACCACTACGCCACCAACGGAAAGCTGGGGAAGAAAAGAGCGCTGTGAACACGCCCACCTGACCAGACCAGCCTGATTGACAGGCGAAAACGGCGACTTTGGTAATGTATTTCTCAGCATACATGGGGAATCAGGGTACACTACATACACTATAGTAACACACAGCGCAGGCCCTATTTAACAGTATTTATAGCTCAATCTCAAAAAACGGGGTGACAGGTTCCCTTTAAATGCCAGGGAGAAAATTGACAATGGCTACATGGCTATTCTCTTTTGCAGGCAATGGAGCTACACAATTGCTCCTTGCTAGTGTTGAGCATTCCGATACCGCAAGTATCGGGTATCGGCCGATATTTGCGGTATCGGAATTCCGATACTGAATTCCGATACTTCCCGCGTATTGGATACCGGAATCGGAAGTTCCCAGAATTCAAATTGAACGCAGCAGCCAATGAGGAATGAATGAAAGTGTGGGCACATCCTGTTTAGCATGGTGGGCATGTAAGTACTGGCAAGGCTTGGATTGGCTGCTGAAATGATGTCACTCTGCACTATAAAAAAGCGCTGCCGCCATTTTGCGCTCACTCTGCTGTGATTTCAGTTAGGGACAGGACGCTGTGTTCTAACTGAGGGCCAGTTGAGCTTGCTAATTGCTTTATTTTCCTTTCCAAAGGCTAATTTAGCAAAACGCTGTGTGTTCTTCACTGTTCACCTTGCTCTTGCCTTGCAGCGCTGTTTTAACAGCGTTCTGCAAGGTCTCTGTGTGTGTGTGTGTGTGCAGCTCACTCTGTAGTCTGTGTGCAGCCATATACCCGGTTGTATTCAGCTCAGGGGGGGTTCACACTGCCTCACACAGTTGTTCTTTTTTGCTCTTAGTGCAGCCTGCTGCACATTTTTTCTCAAATTTCCTATTAGTGTTTTTCCACCAGTCTCCAGCTCTATTGTGGAAAAACACTACATAGGATAACCTAGAGGGGGGTTTTTGGGCCTTGCAGCGCCGTTTACGGCTGTCTGCACGGTCTCCGTGTGAGCCCAGCTCGCCCTGTAGTCTGTGTGCAGCCATAGCCGGTTGGATTCAGCTCAGGGTTCGTTACTGGCTCATACCTTGAGAAAAATTTTCCTTTTTTTCAAATAGTGCAGCCTGTTTAAAATTTGAAAAAAAAAATTCCTATTAGTGTCTTTCCACTCGTATCCAGCTAAATAGTGGAAAAACACTATATAGGATAACCTAGAGGAGGGTTTTTTGGCCTTGCAGCGCCGTTTACGGCTGTCTGCACGGTCTCCGTGTGAGCCCAGCTCGCCCTGTAGTCTGTGTGCAGCCATAGCCGGTTGGATTCAGCTCAGGGTTCGTTACTGGCTCATACCTTGAGAAAAATTTTCCTTTTTTTCAAATAGTGCAGCCTGTTTAAAATTTGAAAAAAAAAATTCCTATTAGTGTCTTTCCACTCGTATCCAGCTAAATAGTGGAAAAACACTATATAGGATAACCTAGAGGAGGGTTTTTTGGCCTTGCAGCGCCGTTTACGGCTGTCTGCACGGTCTCCGTGTGAGCCCAGCTCGCCCTGTAGTCTGTGTGCAGCCATAGCCGGTTGGATTCAGCTCAGGGTTCGTTACTGGCTCATACCTTGAGAAAAATTTTCCTTTTTTTCAAATAGTGCAGCCTGTTTAAAATTTGAAAAAAAAAAAATTCCTATTAGTGTCTTTCCACCAGTCTCCAGCTCAATTGTGGAAAAACACTACATAGGATAACCTAGAGGGTTTTTTTGGGGCCTTGCAGCGCCGTTTACGGCTGTCTGCACGGTCTCTGTGTGAGCGCAGCTCGCCCTGTAGTCTGTGTGCAGCCATAGCCGGTTGGATTCAGCTCAGGGTGCGTTACTGCCTCATACCTTGAAAAACAATTTCCTTTTTTTCAAATAGTGCAGCCAGTTTAAAATTTGAAAAAAAAAAATTCCTATTAGTGTCTTTCCACTTGTATCCAGCTAAATAGTGGAAAAACACTATATAGGATAACCTAGAGGAGGGTTTCTTGGCCTTGCAGCGCCGTTTACGGCTGTCTGCACGGTCTCCGTGTGATTTAAACTAGCTCTGTAGCCCGATCTGCACCAAAAAAAAGGTTAAGTTCACCAAACACAACTTACACTTGTGTAGGCCACATTTGAAAAATAATAAAGTTTAGTCCACAATTTACAACATTAGTGTTTCTTACACCTGTTAGGAGGAGCATTACAGGAATAAGCACACTAAGGCCTTAGTACTTTTCTGCTTATCTTTATCTGTCAACCAAGATGAAGAGGGCAGGGAGTAAGGCACGTGGGCGTGGGCGCGGAGCAGGGAGAGGAGCAGGGAGAGGACGTGGTGATTCTGTGCCTGCTGCGGGCGCCGGTGACTCGTCGTCACTCAGTTTCAGCAGGGAACAGTCCTTCATGCGCAGCTTTGTCGGAGAGCGCCGTGCACCGCTGCTGCGTGAAGACCAAATTGAAGCCGTTGTCGGGTGGATGGCAGCTAACGCCTCGGCATCGACTTCAGTTAGTGCCACATCCTCTCAGGCACAGAGCACTGGAGAGCAGCCATCTGTCTCTTCACCACCTGCCAAATTGGCCAGGCAGTCAGAGAGCCCAGGACAGGAGCCGTCTCTACTTCTGTTCTCTGAATCTCTTGGCTTGGAAACAGGGGGCCAGCCAAGCAGCATTGGAGAAATGGAAGAAGAGGCAGTGTGCAGTGATGCCCAACACCTTTTTCTCTCTGACTCTGAAGAGGCAGGTGGGCCAGTGCCTCCGGTGACCACAGCGCAGTACGCATCTGATGATGAAACTCAGGTGCCGCTTTCTCGTGCGTACTGTGCTGCTGAGACTACCCAGGAAGAGCAGTTGGTGGCAGAGGGTAGTGGAGATGATGAGGTCCTTGACCCATCGTGGCGTGAGGAACAGGAAGGTGGTGGGAGCAGCTCAGAGGAAGAGCTTCCTCTTACGGGCCAAAGAGGGAGAGGGAGGGGGAAGACTGCGGAGCCTGTAGCCTCCACTTTGGCACCCGTTAGGAGCCTGTCTCTTTCCAAAGCCAAAAAGGGCGCTCCCAAGACTTGCAGTGCCTGGTCCTTTTTTGACACAGTTGCAGATGACATTTGTTTTGTCAAATGCAAGCTGTGTCATCATAAAGTAAAAAGAGGGAAAAATGTCAGCAACCTCAATACCACAAATATGTGGAAACATGTGCGGACCAGGCACGCGGTGGAGTTACAGAAACACACTGAAGATGTAGGCCAACCAACAGCGGCAGCTACCACCTCTTCAGCTCGTGTTGCCTCTTCCTCCAGCTCACGCACAGCTGTTTTGGCTTCCTCCCAGAGACCTTGTGTAATTCCACCCACAGCACCACCTTCCCAGTCATCCTCACACTCCCAGTCTACTCTACAGCCATCGGTAGTACAGGCATGGGAGAAAAGGCGGGCATTCTCGGCCAACCACCCCCGAGCACAGGCTCTGAATGCAGGCATTGCCAAACTGTTGTCCCTGGAAATGCTCTCGTTCAGGCTGGTGGAGACTGACAGCTTCCGTGACTTGATGGCATTGGCAGTCCCACAGTACAAGGTGCCCAGCCGCTTTTACTTCAGCAGGCAGGCTGTCCCTGCCCTGCACAGGCATGTTGAGGCAAACATAAAACATGCGCTACTGAACGCCGTCAGTAGCAAGGTCCACCTCACCACCGATGCGTGGACCAGTCAGCATGGACAGGGGCGATATGTTTCCCTCACTGCCCATTGGGTTAATGTTGTTGAGCCAGGTACAGATCGTGCGAGTGGCGCAGGACGTGTCCTGCCCACTCCAAGGATTGCAGGAATCCAGTCTGTACGCATCGACTCCTCCTCTTACACCAGTTCCTCTGATTCCTCTCTGCAGGATCCGTCACAGTCCACCCCCACATGGACCCGTGAACGTTTACCTATGACCGACATGAGCACAGCCGTGGCCAAACGTCAGCAGGCCGTCTTGAAACTAGTTTCATTGGGGCATCGAAGCCACACAGCGCAGGAGCTCTGGAATGCCATAAAGCAGGAGAGCGATGTGTGGTTACTGCCAGCGAATCTCCAGCCAGGCATGGTAGTGTGTGACAATGGCCGAAATCTGGTGGCAGCTTTGGCCCTTGGCAACCTCACTCACATCCCATGTCTGGCACATGTGCTCAATTTGGTTGTGCAGAGTTTTCTGAGGGACTATCCGGATCTTGATGCCCTGCTGCACAAGGTCCGCCTAGAGTGTGCTCACTTGCGGCGTTCCAGCTTGGCCAGATCCCGCATTGCTGCTCTGCAGCGCCGATTCCGCCTTCCGGAACACCGCATCATATGTGACCTACCTACCCGGTGGAATTCCACGTTACATATGTTGGAGCGGTTGTGTGAGCAGCAGCAAGCAGTTATGGAGTACCAGCTGCATCAGGCGCAAAGAAGTCGCAGTCAGCGCCGATCAGACTTCACAACCACAGAGTGGGCCACTATGAAGGACGTCTGCCAGGTTTTGCGTCCTTTTGATTATTCCACGCGGATGGCAAGTGCAGATGATGCACTAGTCAGCATGACTGTCCCCCTTATCTGCCTGCTTCAGCAAACTTTGCAAGGGTTAAGGGATGATGTGGTGGAAGAGGTGGAGGATGAGGAGTCACCTTTTCCATCAGCTTCTGGAGAGTCAGCGCCACGTGGTTCCTCACAAAGGGGTACGCAGGGGCCAATTTGTGAGGAGGATGAGGAGGAGTCAATGGAGGAGGAAGAGCTCCGTCCAGAGGAGGGAGCGACACAATTGTCCAGTGGTCAGTGTGTACAGCGAGGGTGGGGTGATGACGAGCGGGCAGAGATCATGTCTCAAGCAGGGGACAGCGTTTCTGGGCCGGTTGGCACTCTGCAGCACATGGTGGATTTCATGCTGCAGTGCCTGAGAAACGACCGCCGCATCGACCACATTCTCAACATGCCTGATTATTGGGTGTTCACCCTCCTCGATCCTCGCTACCGGGACAACGTCCAAAACCTCATCCCTGCGTTGACCCGGGAGCGTAAATTGCGGGAGTACCACGACACACTGGTGAATTCCATCATCTTCTCCTGTCCAACTGAGAGGAGTGCTGCTAGTGCTTTACAAAGCAGCTCAGTGCGTCGAGGCAGTGGGGGAGGCTCTGCCCAAAGAGGGAGCAGAAGCAGTGCCTCTGCCCAAGGCAAGCCCAGTATGGCACAACTCTGGCACACTTTTGTGTGCCCGCCCCAAATGTCTACACCATCACCGGCGGCTCCAGTCAGCAGGAGGCAACGGTTCCGTCAGATGGTGACAGACTACATGGCTTGCCCTCTTACTGTACTCCCAGACGGCTCTTCCCCGTTCAAGTTTTGGGTCTCTAAGCTGGATACATGGCCAGAGCTAAGCCAGTATGCATTGGAGGTGCTGGCTTGCCCTGCGGCTAGTGTCTTATCGGAACGTGTCTTTAGTGCCGCAGGTGGTGTACTAACAGACCGTCGCATGCGACTATCCTCCGATAACGTTGACCGGCTTACTTTCCTGAAAATGAACCAGGCCTGGATCTCGCAGGAATTTGCCACTCCTCTGCCTGATTAAGTAATTGGGTGTCATCCAGGTCTCCTGCTGTGTTCATCTTTCTACCACCTGAACGGCTTTTCCTGGGCTCCAACACCGCCAGTTGCGGCTCAGAAGTGCAGGCTGCACAGTAAAAACATACGACCCAGTGTTATTGGGTTTCAGTAACGTCAGCTGATCCCCAGCTGTGTAGCCGGCAATGTGGCCTGCGACCGCCACGCTGGCACAACAACCTAAATGTAAGGGAACCTGTCCCCCCCCCCCCCCGTCGTTTGTTACTGAAAGAGCCATCTTGTGCAGCAGTAATGCTGCGCAAGGAAAAGGTAGCTCTTTTTTTTTAGCTCTTTGCACACGCAGAACTTAACACTTATAAAATGTGTTCACTGATACCGTTATACCGTCCCGGAGCTGGGACTTTCCTTCGTAATGTGACGCAGCACAGCCGTCATTCCTACCCCCTTGGTGCCATGCGCTGCCTCCTCAGCGTTGTTTTAAGCTGTCACGGAGCCTGCGCTGTTCTGTTATCCCTTGGGCATGCCCTATTTGCGCTGCCTGTCTTCTGACATAATTTGGTGTCAGGCTGGCTGCGCCTGTGCGGCCGCGGTGCCCGAGATCCCGCCTCGCAGTGTCTTCTGATTGAGTCACACTGCGGGCCTGGGATCCATGGGCATGCGCAGTGCATATCTTCCCCTCGGGCTCTCGCTCATTTCCCTCCGCCTTCTTTAGACTGTGCGCCGTCAGCTGATCCCTAGCATGCCACGGCCGTGACACCGCACAGTCTGAAGAAGAGGGAAGGAGGGGAGTGAGAGTCGAGGTTATGCACTGTGCATGCCCATGGTTCCAAGGCCCGCAGTGGGATTACGTTAGATGAGACTGCGAGGTGGGATCTGGAGCAGCGTGGACGCACAGGCACTGACAGCCTGACACCAAATTATGTCAGAAGACAGGCAGCGCTAATTGGGCATGGCCAAGGGCTAACAGAACAGCGCAGGCTCCGTGACAGCTTAAAACAACGCTGAGGAGGCAGCGCACGGCATCAAGGGGATAGGAATGACAGCTGTGCTGTGTCCCATTACGAAGGAAATTCGCACCTCCGGAACGGTTTAACGGTATAAAGGGACACATTTTTAGTGTTTACTTCGGTGTTTGCAAGGAGCATAATTAAAAGAGCAACCTTTTCCTTTTGCATCCTTAGTGCTGCACAACATGGCTCTTTCAGCTACAAACGTCTTGGGGGGGGGGTTAAAGGTTTCCTTTCAACTTGCTCCAATCAGGCTTCGGCCTACACTCTGTTCCTCTGCTCCTCCTGCTGTCCCTGGGCTCTAACACCGCCAGTTGGTGCCTGGAAGTGCTGTGTGCACAGTCAACAGTCGCTCCTCTGTTATTGGGGTTCAGTAACGTCAGCTGATCCCCAGCTGTGTGTGCGGCAATACCTCCAATCTGCTCCTCCTGCTGTCCCTGGGCTCTAACACCGCCAGTTGGTGCCTGGAAGTGCTGTGTGCACAGTCAACAGTCGCTCCTCTGTTATTGGGGTTCAGTAACGTCAGCTGATCCCCAGCTGTGTGTGCGGCAATACCTCCAATCTGCTCCTCCTGCTGTCCCTGGGCTCTAACACCGCCAGTTGGTGCCTGGAAGTGCTGTGTGCACAGTCAACAGTCGCTCCTCTGTTATTGGGGTTCAGTAACGTCAGCTGATCCCCAGCTGTGTATCCGGCAACGTGTCATGCGACCGCCACGCTGGCACAACTAAAATGTAAGGGGACCTGTCCCCCCCCCCCCTAGGCGTTTGTTACTGAAAGAGCCACCATGTGCAGCACTAATACTGCACAAGGGAAAGGTCGCTCTTGAAATTATGCTCCTTGCAAACGCTGAACTACACGCTCATGTAATGTGTCCCCTCACACCGTCCAACCGTCCCGGAGGTGGGACTTTCCTTTGTAATGTGACGCAGCACAGCCGTCATTGCTACCCCCTTGGCACCGTGCGCTGCCTCCTTAGCGTTGTTTGATTCCGTCATGGACCCTGCGCTGTTATGTTATCCCTTGGCCATGCACAGTTTGCGCTGCCCGTCCTCTGACATCATTTGTTGTCGTCCTGGCTGCGCCTGTGCGTCCACGCTGCCCGAAATCACACCTCGCAGTGTCGTCTAATGTGATCCCACAGTGGGCCTGGTATCCATGGCCATGCGCAGTGCATATACTAGCCTCTCACTCCCCTTCTTCACGCTTCTTCAGACTAGGCGGCGTCAGCTGATCCCTAATAGCATGCCACGGCCGTGACGCCGCACAGTCTGAAAAAGCAGGAAGGAGGTGAGTGAGAGGCGATGATATGCACTGCGCATGCCCATGGATCCCTGGCCCGCAGTGGGACTACATTAGATGACACTGCAAGGTTGGATCTCGGGCAGCTTGGACGCACAGGCACTGCCAGCCTGACACCTACATGATGTCAGAAGACGGGCACCGCTAACTGTGCATGGCCAAGGGATAACATTACAGTGCGGGCTCCGTGACAGAACCAAACAACGTTGAGGAGGTGGTGCCCGGCACCAAGGGGGTTGGAATGACGGCTGTGCTGTGTCACATTACAAAGGAAAGTCCCACTTCCGGGATGGTTTGACGGTGTGAGGGGACACATTATATGAGTGTGTACTTCAGCGTTTGCAAGGAGCATAATTTTCGGAGCCACCATTTTCCATGTGCAGTATTACTGCTGTACAAGATGGCTCTTTCAGCAACAAATGCCTGGGGGGGGGGGGGGGGGTTAAAGGTTCCCTTTCAACTTGCTCCACTGCAGGCTTCGGCCTACACTCTGCTCCTCTTTGATTCCCTGGGTTTCAACACTGTCAGTTGCCACCTGGAAGTGTTGTCTACACAGAAAAAACACTAGGTGATGTGTCAGTGGGGTTCAGCACCGCCAGCTGTTCCCCTGCTGTGTAGTCGGCAACGTGTCCAGCACAAGCCACGCTGGCACAACAGAACAAAAGCTGCCACCAGTGCAGGCTTCGGCCTACACTCTGCTCCTCTCCTCCTCCTGCTGACCCTGGGCTCAAACACCGCTAGTTTTTGCCCGGAAGTGCTAGCTGCACAGAGAAAAACACCAGCCAATGTGTTAGTGGGGTTCAGCAACGCCAGCTGTTCCCCTGCTGTGTAGCCGGCAACGTGACCTGCAAACGCCATGCAGGCACAGGAACTGAAATTAAAAGGGAACCTGGCCCCACCCCCCCAGGTGTTTCTATGTATAACAGCCACCTAGTACAGCAGTACTGCTGCATTTGTACAAGGTGGCTGACTTTTTCTCCTTGCCCACGTGTAACTCAACACGTACAAAATGTGTCTCATTGAGACCATTCCACTGTCCCTGAGGTGTGACTTTCCTTTGTAATGATACGCAGCACCCCCCTTGGTAGCGTTTCCCGTCTTTTGTCATCATGGTTAGCTGGCTGCGCCTGTGCATCCGCCCTGCTAGAAACAACGCCCCTCGTTGTCATATTTATTTTGTCAGCGAGGGTGTGGTTTATGGGCACGAGCAGTGCATATGTTCGCCTGTCTTAACTCATCTCCTTCCGCCTTCTTCAGACTGTGCGGCCTCCTGGCCGTGGTAGGCGATAAGGGATCAGCTGAGGCCGCCCAGTCTGGAGCAGGTGTAAGGACATGTGTAAGCGGCAAACCTATTTACTGCACAAGGCCACGAATCCCAGCCACGCAGTGTGATTTTTTGAAAACACACTGTGGGTCTGGGATTCATGTCCATCGCTAACCGCAACGGCCGACATGAAATGAGGTCAGAAGACAGGAAGCGCTCACAGCGCATGGCCAAGGGATCACAATAGCGCAGACTCCTGTACAGCAAATAACAACGCTCAGGAATCTGCGCCCAGTACCTAGGTGCAAATTTTGACACCTGTGCTGCGTCTCGTTAAAAAGACAAGTCACGCCTCCACAACTGTTTGACAGTATAATGGGCTAAATAGTGTACGTGTTTTAGTCAGCGTGTGCAAGGAGCAAAACAAATAGAGCAACCTTTTACTTGTGCAGCATTAATGCTGCACAAGGTGTGGCTCTTGTACCTTGCAACACCTGAGGGGGGGGTTAAAGGTAACCTTTGAAATTGGTTCAACTAGGCTTCGGCCTACACTCTGCTCCTCTACTCCTCCTGCTGACCCTGGGCTCAAACACCGCCAGTTTCTGCCCGGACATGCTAGCTGCACAGAGAAAAACACCAGCCAATGTGTTAGTGGGGTTCAGCACCGCCAGCTGTTCCCCCGCTGTGTAGCCGCCATCGTGTCCAGCACAAGCCACGCTGGCACAACCGACCAAAAGCTGCCACCAGTGCAGGCTTCGGCCTACACTTTGCTCCTCTCCTCCTCCTCCTGCTGACCCTGGGCTCTAACACCGCTAGTTTTTGCCCGGACATGCAATCTGCACAGAGAAAAACACCAGTCAATGTGTCAGTGGGGTTCAGCAACGCCAGCTGTTCCCCCGCTGTGTAGCCGGCATCGTGTCCACCACAAGCCACGCTGGCACAACCGACCAAAAGCTGCCACCAGTGCAGGCTTCGGCCTACACTTTGCTCCTCTCCTCCTCCTCCTGCTGACCCTGGGCTCTAACACCGCTAGTTTTTGCCCGGACATGCAATCTGCACAGAGAAAAACACCAGTCAATGTGTCAGTGGGGTTCAGCACCGCCAGCTGTTCCCCTGCTGTGTAGTCGGCAACGTGTCCAGCACAAGCCACGCTGGCACAACAGAACAAAAGCTGCCACCAGTGCAGGCTTCGGCCTACACTTTGCTCCTCTCCTCCTCCTGCTGACCCTGGGCTCAAACAACGCCAGTTTCTGCCCGGACATGCTAGCTGCACAGAGAAAAACACCAGCCAATGTGTTAGTGGGGTTCAGCACCGCCAGCTGTTCCCCCGCTGTGTAGCCGGCATCGTGTCCAGCACAAGCCACGCTGGCACAACCGACCAAAAGCTGCCACCAGTGCAGGCTTTGGCCTACACTTTGCTCCTCTCCTCCTCCTCCTGCTGACCCTGGGCTCTAACACCGCTAGTTTTTGCCCGGACATGCAATCTGCACAGAGAAAAACACCAGTCAATGTGTCAGTGGGGTTCAGCAACGCCAGCTGTTCCCCTGCTGTGTAGCTTGCAACGTGACCTGCAAACGCCACGCAGGCACATGAACTGAAATTGAAGGGAGCCTGCCCCCCACCCACAGGTGTTTCTATGTATATCAGCCACCTTGTACAGCAGTACTGCTGCATTTGTACAAGGTGGCTGACTTTTTCTCCTTGCCCACGTGGAACTCAACACGTACAAAATGTGTCTCATTAGAGACCATTACAATGTCCCTGAGGTGTGACTTTCCTTTGTAATGACACGCAGCACCACCCTTGTTAGCGCTGCCCGTCTTTTGACATCATTGGTTAGCTGGCTGCGCCTGTGCATCTCCCCTGCTCGAAACAACGGCCCTCGGTGTCTTATTTTTTTGGACAGCGAGGGTGTGATTGATGGGCATGTGCAGTGCATATGTTTGCCTGTGTTCACTCATCTCCTTCCGCCATCTTCAGACTGGGTGTCCTCATGGCCGCGGCAGGCGATAAGGGATCAGATGAGGCCGCCCAGTCTGAAGCAGGTGTAAGGACATGTGTGAGCGGCAAACATATATAGTGCACCAGGGCACGAATCCCAGCACCGCAGTGTGATTTTTTAAAAACACACTGTGGGTCTGGGATTCATGTCCATCGCTAACCGCAACGGCCGACATGAAATGAGGTCAGAAGACAGGAAGCGCTCACAGCGCATGGCCAAGGGATCACAATAGCGCAGACTCCTGTACAGCAAATAACAACGCTCAGGAAGCTGCGCCCAGTACCTAGGTGCAAATTTTGACACCTGTGCTGCGTCTCGTTAAAAAGACAAGTCACGCCTCCACAACTGTTTGACAGTATAATGGGCTAAATAGTGTACGTGTTTTAGTCAGCGTGTGCAAGGAGCAAAACAAATAGAGCAACCTTTTACTTGTGCAGCATTAATGCTGCACAAGGTGTGGCTCTTGTACCTTGCAACACCTGAGGGGGGGGTTAAAGGTAACCTTTGAAATTGGTTCAACTAGGCTTCGGCCTACACTCTGCTCCTCTACTCCTCCTGCTGACCCTGGGCTCAAACACCGCTAGTTTTTGCCCGGAAATGCTAGCTGCACAGAGAAAAACACCAGCCAATGTGTTAGTGGGGTTCAGCACCGCCAGCTGTTCCCCTGCTGTGTAGTCGGCAACGTGTCCAGCACAAGCCACGCTGTCACAACAGAACAAAAGCTGCCACCAGTGCAGGCTTCGGCCTACACTTTGCTCCTCTCCTCCTCCTGCTGACCCTGGGCTCAAACAACGCCAGTTTCTGCCCGGACATGCTAGCTGCACAGAGAAAAACACCAGCCAATGTGTTAGTGGGGTTCAGCACCGCCAGCTGTTCCCCCGCTGTGTAGCCGGCATCGTGTCCAGCACAAGCCACGCTGGCACAACCGACCAAAAGCTGCCACCAGTGCAGGCTTCGGCCTACACTTTGCTCCTCTCCTCCTCCTCCTGCTGACCCTGGGCTCTAACACCGCTAGTTTTTGCCCGGACATGCAATCTGCACAGAGAAAAACACCAGTCAATGTGTCAGTGGGGTTCAGCAACGCCAGCTGTTCCCCTGCTGTGTAGCTTGCAACGTGACCTGCAAACGCCACGCAGGCACATGAACTGAAATTGAAGGGAGCCTGCCCCCCACCCCCCCAGGTGTTTCTATGTATAACAGCCACCTTGTACAGCAGTACTGCTGCATTTGTACAAGGTGGCTGACTTTTTCTCCTTGCACACGTGGAACTCAACAAGTACAAAATGTGTCTCATTACAGACCATTACAATGTCCCTGAGGTGTGACTTTCCTTTTTAATGACACGCAGCACCCCCATTGTTAGCGCTGCCCGTCTCCTGACATCATTGGTTGGCTGGCTGTGCCTGTGCGTCCCCCCTGCCCGACACAATGCCCCCCGTTGTCTCATATATTTTGACTGCGAGGGTGTGATTGATGGGCACGAGCAGTGCATATGTTCCCCTGTTTTCACTCCCCTCCTTCCGCCTTCTTCTGACTGTGCGGCCTCATGGCCGCGGCATGCGATAAGGGATCAGCTGAGGCCGCCCAGTCTGAAGCAGGTGTAAGGACATGTGTGAGCGGCGAACATATTTACTGCACAAGGCCACGAATCCCAGCACCGCAGTGTGACTTTAGGAAAAGCCACTGTGGGTCTGGGATTTATGGCCATCGTTAACCGCACCGGCCAACATGAAATGAGGTCATGAGACGGCCTGCACTAACAGGGTATTGCCAAGGGATAACACAAGAGCGCAGTTTCCTGTACTGCAAATAACAACGGTAAGGAATCTGCGCACAGCACCTAGGTGTAAATTTGTACACCTGTGCTGCGTCTCCTTAAAAAGACTAGTAGTCACGCCTCCACTACTGTTTGACAGTATAATGGGCTAAATAGTGTACGTGTTTAATTCAGCGTGTGCAAGGAGCAAAATTAAATAGAGCAACCTTTGACTTGTGCATCAATAATGCTGTTCAAGGTGTGGCTCTTGTACCTTGCAACACCTGAGGGGGGGGTTAAAGGTAACCTTTGAAATTGGTTCAACTAGGCTTTGGCCAACACTCTGCTCCTCTCCTCCTCCTGCTGACCCTGGGCTCAAACACCGCTAGTTTTTGCCCGGAAATGCTAGCTGCACAGAGAAAAACACCAGCCAATGTGTTAGTGGGGTTCAGCACCGCCAGCTGTTCCCCTGCTGTGTAGTCGGCAACGTGTCCAGCACAAGCCACGCTGGCACAACAGAACAAAAGCTGCCACCAGTGCAGGCTTCGGCCTACACTTTGCTCCTCTCCTCCTCCTGCTGACCCTGGGCTCAAACACCGCTAGTTTTTGCCCGGAAATGCTAGCTGCACAGAGAAAAACACCAGCCAATGTGTTAGTGGGGTTCAGCACCGCCAGCTGTTCCCCTGCTGTGTAGCTTGCAACGTTTCCTGCAAACGCCACGCAGGAACATGAACTGAAATTGAAGGGAGCCTGCCCCCCACCCCCCAGGTGTTTCTATGTATAACAGCCACCTTGTACAGCAGTACTGCTGCATTTGTACAAGGTGGCTGACTTTTTCTCCTTGCACACGTGGAACTCAACAAGTACAAAATGTGTCTCATTACAGACCATTACAATGTCCCTGAGGTGTGACTTTCCTTTTTAATGACACGCAGCACCCCCATTGTTAGCGCTGCCCGTCTCCTGACATCATTGGTTGGCTGGCTGTGCCTGTGCGTCCCCCCTGCCCGACACAACGCCCCCCGTTGTCTCATATATTTTGACTGCGAGGGTGTGATTGATGGGCACGAGCAGTGCATATGTTCCCCTGTTTTCACTCCCCTCCTTCCGCCTTCTTCTGACTGTGCGGCCTCATGGCCGCGGCATGCGATAAGGGATCAGCTGAGGCCGCCCAGTCTGAAGCAGGTGTAAGGACATGTGTGAGCGGCGAACATATTTACTGCACAAGGCCACGAATCCCAGCACCGCAGTGTGACTTTAGGAAAAGCCACTGTGGGTCTGGGATTTATGGCCATCGTTAACCGCACCGGCCAACATGAAATGAGGTCATGAGACGGCCTGCACTAACAGGGTATTGCCAAGGGATAACACAAGAGCGCAGTTTCCTGTACTGCAAATAACAACGGTAAGGAATCTGCGCACAGCACCTAGGTGTAAATTTGTACACCTGTGCTGCGTCTCCTTAAAAAGACTAGTAGTCACGCCTCCACTACTGTTTGACAGTATAATGGGCTAAATAGTGTACGTGTTTAATTCAGCGTGTGCAAGGAGCAAAATTAAATAGAGCAACCTTTGACTTGTGCATCATTAATGCTGTTCAAGGTGTGGCTCTTGTACCTTGCAACACCTGAGGGGGGGGTTAAAGGTAACCTTTGAAATTGGTTCAACTAGGCTTCGGCCTACACTCTGCTCCTCTACTCCTCCTGCTGACCCTGGGCTCAAACACCGCTAGTTTTTGCCCGGAAATGCTAGCTGCACAGAGAAAAACACCAGCCAATGTGTTAGTGGGGTTCAGCACCGCCAGCTGTTCCCCCGCTGTGTAGCCGGCATCGTGTCCAGCACAAGCCACGCTGGCACAACCGACCAAAAGCTGCCACCAGTGCAGGCTTCGGCCTACACTTTGCTCCTCTCCTCCTCCTCCTGCTGACCCTGGGCTCAAACACCGCTAGTTTTTGCCCGGAACTGCTAGCTGCACAGAGAAAAACACCAGCCAATGTGTTAGTGGGGTTCAGCACCGCCAGCTGTTCCCCCGCTGTGTAGCCGGCATCGTGTCCAGCACAAGCCACGCTGGCACAACCGACCAAAAGCTGCCACCAGTGCAGGCTTCGGCCTACACTTTGCTCCTCTCCTCCTCCTCCTGCTGACCCTGGGCTCAAACACCGCTAGTTTTTGCCCGGAACTGCTAGCTGCACAGAGAAAAACACCAGCCAATGTGTTAGTGGGGTTCAGCACCGCCAGCTGTTCCCCCGCTGTGTAGCCGGCATCGTGTCCAGCACAAGCCACGCTGGCACAACCGACCAAAAGCTGCCACCAGTGCAGGCTTCGGCCTACACTTTGCTCCTCTCCTCCTCCTCCTGCTGACCCTGGGCTCTAACACCGCTAGTTTTTGCCCGGACATGCAATCTGCACAGAGAAAAACACCAGTCAATGTGTCAGTGGGGTTCAGCAACGCCAGCTGTTCCCCTGCTGTGTAGCTTGCAACGTGACCTGCAAACGCCACGCAGGCACATGAACTGAAATTGAAGGGAGCCTGCCCCCCACCCCCCCAGGTGTTTCTATGTATAACAGCCACCTTGTACAGCAGTACTGCTGCATTTGTACAAGGTGGCTGACTTTTTCTCCTTGCCCACGTGGAACTCAACACGTACAAAATGTGTCTCATTAGAGACCATTACAATGTCCCTGAGGTGTGACTTTCCTTTGTAATGACACGCAGCACCACCCTTGTTAGCGCTGCCCGTCTTTTGACATCATTGGTTAGCTGGCTGCGCCTGTGCATCTCCCCTGCTCGAAACAACGCCCCACGGTGTCTTATTTTTTTGGACAGCGAGGGTGTGATTGATGGGCATGTGCAGTGGATATGTTTGCCTGTGTTCACTCATCTCCTTCCGCCTTCTTCAGACTGGGTGTCCTCATGGCCGCGGCAGGCGATAAGGGATCAGATGAGGCCGCCCAGTCTGAAGCAGGTGTAAGGACATGTGTGAGCGGCAAACATATTTAGTGCACCAGGGCACGAATCCCAGCACCGCAGTGTGATTTTTTAAAAACACACTGTGGGTCTGGGATTCATGTCTATCGCTAACCGCAACGGCCAACATGAAATGAGGTCATAAGACAGGAAGCGCTCACAGCGCATGGCCAAAGGATCACAAGAGCGCAGACTCCTGTACAGCAACTAACAACGCTCAGGAAGCTGCGCCCATGCAAAAAGGTGTTGTTTTCGACACCTGTGCTGCTTTTCTTTAAAAAGACAAGTCACGCCTCCACTACTGATTAACAGTATAATGGGCTAAATAGTCTACGTGTTGCATTCAGCTTGTGCAAGTAGAAAAATTAATAGAGCAACCTTTTACTTGTGCAGCATTAATGCTGCAGAAGGAGTGGCTCTTGTACTTTGTAACACCTGAGGGGGGGTTAAAGGTAACCTTTGAAATTGGTTCAACTAGGCTTCGGCCTACACTCTGCTCCTCTCCTCCTCCTGCTGACCCTGGGCTCTAACAACGCTAGTTTTTGCCCGGAAATGCTAGCTGCACAGAGAAAAACACCAGCCAATGTGTTAGTGGGGTTCAGCACCGCCAGCTGTTCCCCCGCTGTGTAGCCGGCATCGTGTCCAGCACAAGCCACGCTGGCACAACCGACCAAAAGCTGCCACCAGTGCAGGCTTCGGCCTACACTTTGCTCCTCTCCTCCTCCTCCTGCTGACCTTGGGCTCAAACACCGCTAGTTTTTGCCCGGAAATGCTAGCTGCACAGAGAAAAACACCAGCCAATGTGTTAGTGGGGTTCAGCACCGCCAGCTGTTCCCCTGCTGTGCAGCTTGCAACGTGACCTGCAAACGCCACGCAGGCACATGAACTGAAATTGAAGGGAGCCTGGCTCCCACCCCCAGGTGTTTCTATGTATAACAGCCACCTTGTACAGCAGTACTGCTGCATTTGTACAAGGTGGCTGATGTTTTCTCCTTGCCCACGTGGAACTCAACACGTACAAAATGTGTCTCTTTGAGACCATTCCACTGTCCCTGAGGTGTGACTTTCCTTTCTAATGATACGCAGCACCCCCCTTGGTAGCGCTTCCCGTCTTCTGACATCATTGGTTGGCTACTTGCGCCTGTTCGTCCGCCCTGCCTGAATAAAATGCTCCTCGTTGTCTTAATTATTTTGACTGCGAGGGTGTGATTGATGGGCACGAGCAGTGCATATCTTCGCCTGTCTTAACTCATCTCCTTCCGCCTTCTTCAGACTGTGCAGCCTCATGGCCGCGGCATGCGAGAAGGGATCAGCAGAGGCCGCCCAGTCTGAAGCAGGTGTAAGGACGTGTGTGAGCGGCCAAAATATTTACTGCTCAAGGCCACGAATCCCAGCACCGCAGTGTGGCTTTATGAAAAGACACTGTGGGTCTGGGATTTATGGCCATCGTTAACCGCACCGGCCAACATGAAATGATGTCATAAGATGGGCAGCGCTAACAGGGCATTGCCAAGGGATAACACAAGAGCGCAGACTCCTGTACAGCAAATAACAACGCTCAGGAAGCTGCGCCAAGCACCAAGGCGTTATTTTGGACACCTGTGCTGCGTCTCATCAAAAAACCAAGTCACGCATCCACTACAGTTTGACTGTAGAATGGGGTAAATTGTGTATGTCTTTCATTCAGCGTGTGCAAGTAGACAAATTAATAGAGCAACCTTTCACTTGTGCAGCATTAATACTGCACAAGGTGTGTCTCTTGTACTTTGTAACACCTGAGGGGGGGGTTAAAGGTTTCCTTTGAAATTGGTTCAACTAGGCTTCGGCCTACACTCTGCTCCTCTCCTCCTCCTCCTGCTTCAACACGGGCTCTAACATCGCTAGTTTTTGCCCGCAAGTGCTAGCTGCACAGATAAAAACACACGCCATTGTGTTAGTGGGGTTCAGCAACGCCAGCTGTTCCCCCAGTGTGTAGCCGGCAAAGTGTCCTGCAAACGCAACGCAGACACAAAGCTGCCTCCAGTGCAGGCTTCGGCCTACACTCATCTCCCCCTGCTTACCCTTTGCTCCAACACCGCTAGTTGGGGCTCTAGGAAGACAATCTTTAATAGGCAAGGCAACGCATCCGGGTTCCAGCACCGCCAGCTGGTTCTCGGCAGTGTTCTTGTCACAGGTACTCCCTCGTGCCAAGCCTGGTTTCAGCACCGTCAGCTGTTTCCGGGTTGTGTCAACTTCACTGAGACGCCTATGCTTGCCCCGTCGTGGGGCGGTCGAGTTAGCCAACTCCAGGGTGCCTCCAGTTTAGGAGCTTCCTATGTGGGCTGCGTGAACTGGTAGTCAAGGCTGGTTCTGTAGTGCCAGTAGGCCCAGCTCCCCCTGTAGGACTGTTGGGGTTCGGTAACTGCGGCTGCCTCGCGGCCTAGCTGTTCTCTCCTCTCCTGTGGGCCTTCGGGTCCACCACCTGGTTCCAGCACCGTCAGCTGGTTCCGGGCCGAGCCTTTGGCTTAGGTGCCTCCTCCTGGGTATCCGAGTTCCGCCAACGGCAGGCGGTCCTTGGTAGTGCTTTTAAGCGCGGGCACCTACAGCTTAGTAACCGGGTTCCAGCACCGTCAGCTGGTCCTCGGTCGTGCCATTGGCTCTTGCACACTGGGGCAACGCATCCGGGTTCCAGCACCGCCAGCTGGTTCTCGGCAGTGTTCTTGTCACAGGTACTCCCTCGTGCCAAGCCTGGTTTCAGCACCGTCAGCTGTTTCCGGGTTGTGTCAACTTCACTGAGACGCCTATGCTTGCCCCGTCGTGGGGCGGTCGAGTTAGCCAACTCCAGGGTGCCTCCAGTTTAGGAGCTTCCTATGTGGGCTGCGTGAACTGGTAGTCAAGGCTGGTTCTGTAGTGCCAGTAGGCCCAGCTCCCCCTGTAGGACTGTTGGGGTTCGGTAACTGCGGCTGCCTCGCGGCCTAGCTGTTCTCTCCTCTCCTGTGGGCCTTGGGGTCCACCACCTGGTTCCAGCACCGTCAGCTGGTTCCGGGCCGAGCCTTTGGCTTAGGTGCCTCCTCCTGGGTATCCGAGTTCCGCCAACGCCAGGCGGTCCTTGGTAGTGCTTTTAAGCGCGGGCACCTACAGCTTAGTAACCGGGTTCCAGCACCGTCAGCTGGTCCTCGGTCGTGCCATTGGCTCTTGCACACTGGGGCAACGCATCCGGGTTCCAGCACCGCCAGCTGGTTCTCGGCAGTGTTCTTGTCACAGGTACTCCCTCGTGCCAAGCCTGGTTTCAGCACCGTCAGCTGTTTCCGGGTTGTGTCAACTTCACTGAGACGCCTATGCTTGCCCCGTCGTGGGGCGGTCGAGTTAGCCAACTCCAGGGTGCCTCCAGTTTAGGAGCTTCCTATGTGGGCTGCGTGAACTGGTAGTCAAGGCTGGTTCTGTAGTGCCAGTAGGCCCAGCTCCCCCTGTAGGACTGTTGGGGTTCGGTAACTGCGGCTGCCTCGCGGCCTAGCTGTTCTCTCCTCTCCTGTGGGCCTTGGGGTCCACCACCTGGTTCCAGCACCGTCAGCTGGTTCCGGGCCGAGCCTTTGGCTTAGGTGCCTCCTCCTGGGTATCCGAGTTCCGCCAACGCCAGGCGGTCCTTGGTAGTGCTTTTAAGCGCGGGCACCTACAGCTTAGTAACCGGGTTCCAGCACCGTCAGCTGGTCCTCGGTCGTGCCATTGGCTCTTGCACACTGGGGCAACGCATCCGGGTTCCAGCACCGCCAGCTGGTTCTCGGCAGTGTTCTTGTCACAGGTACTCCCTCGTGCCAAGCCTGGTTTCAGCACCGTCAGCTGTTTCCGGGTTGTGTCAACTTCACTGAGACGCCTATGCTTGCCCCGTCGTGGGGCGGTCGAGTTAGCCAACTCCAGGGTGCCTCCAGTTTAGGAGCTTCCTATGTGGGCTGCGTGAACTGGTAGTCAAGGCTGGTTCTGTAGTGCCAGTAGGCCCAGCTCCCCCTGTAGGACTGTTGGGGTTCGGTAACTGTGGCTGCCTCACGGCCTAGCTGTTCTCTCCTCTCCTGTGGGCCTTGGGGTCCACCACCTGGTTCCAGCACCGTCAGCTGGTTCCGGGCCGAGCCTTTGGCTTAGGTGCCTCCTCCTGGGTATCCGAGTTCCGCCAACGCCAGGCGGTCCTTGGTAGTGCTTTTAAGCGCGGGCACCTACAGCTTAGTAACCGGGTTCCAGCACCGTCAGCTGGTCCTCGGTCGTGCCATTGGCTCTTGCACACTGGGGCAACGCATCCGGGTTCCAGCACCGCCAGCTGGTTCTCGGCAGTGTTCTTGTCACAGGTACTCCCTCGTGCCAAGCCTGGTTTCAGCACCGTCAGCTGTTTCCGGGTTGTGTCAACTTCACTGAGACGCCTATGCTTGCCCCGTCGTGGGGCGGTCGAGTTAGCCAACTCCAGGGTGCCTCCAGTTTAGGAGCTTCCTATGTGGGCTGCGTGAACTGGTAGTCAAGGCTGGTTCTGTAGTGCCAGTAGGCCCAGCTCCCCCTGTAGGACTGTTGGGGTTCGGTAACTGCGGCTGCTTCGCGGCCTAGCTGTTCTCTCCTCTCCTGTGGGCCTTGGGGTCCACCACCTGGTTCCAGCACCGTCAGCTGGTTCCGGGCCGAGCCTTTGGCTTAGGTGCCTCCTCCTGGGTATCCGAGTTCCGCCAACGCCAGGCGGTCCTTGGTAGTGCTTTTAAGCGCGGGCACCTACAGCTTAGTAACCGGGTTCCAGCACCGTCAGCTGGTCCTCGGTCGTGCCATTGGCTCTTGCACACTGGGGCAACGCATCCGGGTTCCAGCACCGCCAGCTGGTTCTCGGCAGTGTTCTTGTCACAGGTACTCCCTCGTGCCAAGCCTGGTTTCAGCACCGTCAGCTGTTTCCGGGTTGTGTCAACTTCACTGAGACGCCTATGCTTGCCCCGTCGTGGGGCGGTCGAGTTAGCCAACTCCAGGGTGCCTCCAGTTTAGGAGCTTCCTATGTGGGCTGCGTGAACTGGTAGTCAAGGCTGGTTCTGTAGTGCCAGTAGGCCCAGCTCCCCCTGTAGGACTGTTGGGGTTCGGTAACTGCGGCTGCCTCGCGGCCTAGCTGTTCTCTCCTCTCCTGTGGGCCTTCGGGTCCACCACCTGGTTCCAGCACCGTCAGCTGGTTCCGGGCCGAGCCTTTGGCTTAGGTGCCTCCTCCTGGGTATCCGAGTTCCGCCAACGCCAGGCGGTCCTTGGTAGTGCTTTTAAGCGCGGGCACCTACAGCTTAGTAACCGGGTTCCAGCACCGTCAGCTGGTCCTCGGTCGTGCCATTGGCTCTTGCACACTGGGGCAACGCATCCGGGTTCCAGCACCGCCAGCTGGTTCTCGGCAGTGTTCTTGTCACAGGTACTCCCTCGTGCCAAGCCTGGTTTCAGCACCGTCAGCTGTTTCCGGGTTGTGTCAACTTCACTGAGACGCCTATGCTTGCCCCGTCGTGGGGCGGTCGAGTTAGCCAACTCCAGGGTGCCTCCAGTTTAGGAGCTTCCTATGTGGGCTGCGTGAACTGGTAGTCAAGGCTGGTTCTGTAGTGCCAGTAGGCCCAGCTCCCCCTGTAGGACTGTTGGGGTTCGGTAACTGCGGCTGCCTCGCGGCCTAGCTGTTCTCTCCTCTCCTGTGGGCCTTCGGGTCCACCACCTGGTTCCAGCACCGTCAGCTGGTTCCGGGCCGAGCCTTTGGCTTAGGTGCCTCCTCCTGGGTATCCGAGTTCCGCCAACGCCAGGCGGTCCTTGGTAGTGCTTTTAAGCGCGGGCACCTACAGCTTAGTAACCGGGTTCCAGCACCGTCAGCTGGTCCTCGGTCGTGCCATTGGCTCTTGCACACTGGGGCAGCGCATCCGGGTTCCAGCACCGCCAGCTGGTTCTCGGCAGTGTTCTTGTCACAGGTACTCCCTCGTGCCAAGCCTGGTTTCAGCACCGTCAGCTGTTTCCGGGTTGTGTCAACTTCACTGAGACGCCTATGCTTGCCCCGTCGTGGGGCGGTCGAGTTAGCCAACTCCAGGGTGCCTCCAGTTTAGGAGCTTCCTATGTGGGCTGCGTGAACTGGTAGTCAAGGCTGGTTCTGTAGTGCCAGTAGGCCCAGCTCCCCCTGTAGGACTGTTGGGGTTCGGTAACTGCGGCTGCCTCGCGGCCTAGCTGTTCTCTCCTCTCCTGTGGGCCTTCGGGTCCACCACCTGGTTCCAGCACCGTCAGCTGGTTCCGGGCCGAGCCTTTGGCTTAGGTGCCTCCTCCTGGGTATCCGAGTTCCGCCAACGCCAGGCGGTCCTTGGTAGTGCTTTTAAGCGCGGGCACCTACAGCTTAGTAACCGGGTTCCAGCACCGTCAGCTGGTCCTCGGTCGTGCCATTGGCTCTTGCACACTGGGGCAACGCATCCGGGTTCCAGCACCGCCAGCTGGTTCTCGGCAGTGTTCTTGTCACAGGTACTCCCTCGTGCCAAGCCTGGTTTCAGCACCGTCAGCTGTTTCCGGGTTGTGTCAACTTCACTGAGACGCCTATGCTTGCCCCGTCGTGGGGCGGTCGAGTTAGCCAACTCCAGGGTGCCTCCAGTTTAGGAGCTTCCTATGTGGGCTGCGTGAACTGGTAGTCAAGGCTGGTTCTGTAGTGCCAGTAGGCCCAGCTCCCCCTGTAGGACTGTTGGGGTTCGGTAACTGCGGCTGCCTCGCGGCCTAGCTGTTCTCTCCTCTCCTGTGGGCCTTCGGGTCCACCACCTGGTTCCAGCACCGTCAGCTGGTTCCGGGCCGAGCCTTTGGCTTAGGTGCCTCCTCCTGGGTATCCGAGTTCCGCCAACGCCAGGCGGTCCTTGGTAGTGCTTTTAAGCGCGGGCACCTACAGCTTAGTAACCGGGTTCCAGCACCGTCAGCTGGTCCTCGGTCGTGCCATTGGCTCTTGCACACTGGGGCAACGCATCCGGGTTCCAGCACCGCCAGCTGGTTCTCGGCAGTGTTCTTGTCACAGGTACTCCCTCGTGCCAAGCCTGGTTTCAGCACCGTCAGCTGTTTCCGGGTTGTGTCAACTTCACTGAGACGCCTATGCTTGCCCCGTCGTGGGGCGGTCGAGTTAGCCAACTCCAGGGTGCCTCCAGTTTAGGAGCTTCCTATGTGGGCTGCGTGAACTGGTAGTCAAGGCTGGTTCTGTAGTGCCAGTAGGCCCAGCTCCCCCTGTAGGACTGTTGGGGTTCGGTAACTGCGGCTGCCTCGCGGCCTAGCTGTTCTCTCCTCTCCTGTGGGCCTTCGGGTCCACCACCTGGTTCCAGCACCGTCAGCTGGTTCCGGGCCGAGCCTTTGGCTTAGGTGCCTCCTCCTGGGTATCCGAGTTCCGCCAACGCCAGGCGGTCCTTGGTAGTGCTTTTAAGCGCGGGCACCTACAGCTTAGTAACCGGGTTCCAGCACCGTCAGCTGGTCCTCGGTCGTGCCATTGGCTCTTGCACACTGGGGCAACGCATCCGGGTTCCAGCACCGCCAGCTGGTTCTCGGCAGTGTTCTTGTCACAGGTACTCCCTCGTGCCAAGCCTGGTTTCAGCACCGTCAGCTGTTTCCGGGTTGTGTCAACTTCACTGAGACGCCTATGCTTGCCCCGTCGTGGGGCGGTCGAGTTAGCCAACTCCAGGGTGCCTCCAGTTTAGGAGCTTCCTATGTGGGCTGCGTGAACTGGTAGTCAAGGCTGGTTCTGTAGTGCCAGTAGGCCCAGCTCCCCCTGTAGGACTGTTGGGGTTCGGTAACTGCGGCTGCCTCGCGGCCTAGCTGTTCTCTCCTCTCCTGTGGGCCTTCGGGTCCACCACCTGGTTCCAGCACCGTCAGCTGGTTCCGGGCCGAGCCTTTGGCTTAGGTGCCTCCTCCTGGGTATCCGAGTTCCGCCAACGCCAGGCGGTCCTTGGTAGTGCTTTTAAGCGCGGGCACCTACAGCTTAGTAACCGGGTTCCAGCACCGTCAGCTGGTCCTCGGTCGTGCCATTGGCTCTTGCACACTGGGGCAACGCATCCGGGTTCCAGCACCGCCAGCTGGTTCTCGGCAGTGTTCTTGTCACAGGTACTCCCTCGTGCCAAGCCTGGTTTCAGCACCGTCAGCTGTTTCCGGGTTGTGTCAACTTCACTGAGACGCCTATGCTTGCCCCGTCGTGGGGCGGTCGAGTTAGCCAACTCCAGGGTGCCTCCAGTTTAGGAGCTTCCTATGTGGGCTGCGTGAACTGGTAGTCAAGGCTGGTTCTGTAGTGCCAGTAGGCCCAGCTCCCCCTGTAGGACTGTTGGGGTTCGGTAACTGCGGCTGCCTCGCGGCCTAGCTGTTCTCTCCTCTCCTGTGGGCCTTCGGGTCCACCACCTGGTTCCAGCACCGTCAGCTGGTTCCGGGCCGAGCCTTTGGCTTAGGTGCCTCCTCCTGGGTATCCGAGTTCCGCCAACGCCAGGCGGTCCTTGGTAGTGCTTTTAAGCGCGGGCACCTACAGCTTAGTAACCGGGTTCCAGCACCGTCAGCTGGTCCTCGGTCGTGCCATTGGCTCTTGCACACTGGGGCAACGCATCCGGGTTCCAGCACCGCCAGCTGGTTCTCGGCAGTGTTCTTGTCACAGGTACTCCCTCGTGCCAAGCCTGGTTTCAGCACCGTCAGCTGTTTCCGGGTTGTGTCAACTTCACTGAGACGCCTATGCTTGCCCCGTCGTGGGGCGGTCGAGTTAGCCAACTCCAGGGTGCCTCCAGTTTAGGAGCTTCCTATGTGGGCTGCGTGAACTGGTAGTCAAGGCTGGTTCTGTAGTGCCAGTAGGCCCAGCTCCCCCTGTAGGACTGTTGGGGTTCGGTAACTGCGGCTGCCTCGCGGCCTAGCTGTTCTCTCCTCTCCTGTGGGCCTTGGGGTCCACCACCTGGTTCCAGCACCGTCAGCTGGTTCCGGGCCGAGCCTTTGGCTTAGGTGCCTCCTCCTGGGTATCCGAGTTCCGCCAACGCCAGGCGGTCCTTGGTAGTGCTTTTAAGCGCGGGCACCTACAGCTTAGTAACCGGGTTCCAGCACCGTCAGCTGGTCCTCGGTCGTGCCATTGGCTCTTGCACACTGGGGCAACGCATCCGGGTTCCAGCACCGCCAGCTGGTTCTCGGCAGTGTTCTTGTCACAGGTACTCCCTCGTGCCAAGCCTGGTTTCAGCACCGTCAGCTGTTTCCGGGTTGTGTCAACTTCACTGAGACGCCTATGCTTGCCCCGTCGTGGGGCGGTCGAGTTAGCCAACTCCAGGGTGCCTCCAGTTTAGGAGCTTCCTATGTGGGCTGCGTGAACTGGTAGTCAAGGCTGGTTCTGTAGTGCCAGTAGGCCCAGCTCCCCCTGTAGGACTGTTGGGGTTCGGTAACTGCGGCTGCCTCGCGGCCTAGCTGTTCTCTCCTCTCCTGTGGGCCTTCGGGTCCACCACCTGGTTCCAGCACCGTCAGCTGGTTCTCGGCAGTGTCTTTTGCTCTTGTACCTTCTGCTCCCCATCCTGGTTCCAGTACCGTCAGCTGGTTCCGGGCAGAGCCTTTGGCTTAGGTGCCTCCTTCTGGGTATCCAAGTTCCACCAATGTCAGGTGGTCCTTGGTAGTGCTTTCAGGCACGGGTACCTCCTGCTTAGTAACCGGGTTCCAGTAACGTCAGCTGGTCCTTGGTAGTTCCATTGGCTCTTGGACATTCGGCTACCCATCCGGGTTCCAGTACCGTCAGCTGGTTCTCGGCAGTGTCTTTTGCTCTTGTACCTTCTGCTCCCCATCCTGGTTCCAGTACCGTCAGCTGGTTCCGGGCAGAGCCTTTGGCTTAGGTGCCTCCTTCTGGGTATCCGAGTTCCGCCAACGTCAGGCGGTCCTTGGTAGTGCTTTTTAGCACGGGTACCTCCTGCTTAGTAACCGGGTTCCAGTAACGTCAGCTGGTCCTCGGTAGTTCCATAGGCTCTTGAACCTTCGGGTAGCCAGCCTTCTTGTACCTTCTGCTACATTTCCAAGTTGAAGACCCTAACGTCGACAACCCGGAAGACCACCCCGATGACGACGACCCGGAAGACCACCCCGATGACGACGACGACGACGGCGGAGACGACGACGGCGGAGACGACGACGGCTGAGACGACGACGGCGGAGATGACGACACTGGAGACGACGACCCTGGAGACGACAACATGGAAGACCGAGAAGCAGAAGAACAAGAGGCTGCAGAACAAAGAGCAGAAGAACATTAAGCATAAGACTTAATATCAGAGCAAAAGATATTATCTAAATTATATGCAGAAGAAGACTAAGCAGTGTATGGGGGTGAGTCCGTTCCTCCTCGTGGTGCCCCTGGATAAAGCCTGATGCTGCAGGCCAAACTGAACGCGGACAAATGTAACTTTTGTGACTGGCAGAACGGAAGGTGTAATCTTCCAAGTTTTATAGATAACAACTACGGGAATGCCTGTCACAAATGAGAATATGATGAAGAAGTAGAATAGGAAGAATAATAACAGTGGAATAAAAAGAATATGTAGAATAGGAAGAATAATAATAGTTGAAGAAAATGAATATGAAGAATGTAATAAAAAAAAAAAAATAGGTAGAAGATGAAGAAGAAGATGAATAAGGTGAAGAAGTTGATGTCAAAGATGCTGATGATGATGAAGATGAAAGTGTGGGAAAAGAAAAAAAAAAAAAGAAAAAAAAGAAGGGGAAGGGCGTGGAATAGTGAAACATCAATATCTGACAAAATAAAAAAAAATTACATAGTCAATATCTTTTTCAATCCGAACGTCTTTAAAAAAAAAAAAAAACATGCTATTCTATTTGATTGGACTAATCCTCATTGCCTTTAATGTCTCCGCCACCTCCCCCATACATCCTACATTATTCTTAGTTGTTTTCCTTCATGTAGAATGAACCTACAAGGAAAGAAAGGGTTTATTTTAATTCCGATATTTTGGTCCCATTGACTTGCATTGGGATCGGGTATCGGTATCGGCGATATCCGATATTTTTTGAATATCGGCCGATCCAAACCGATACCGATACTTTCCGATATCGGAAGGTATCGCTCAACACTACTCCTTGCCCAGTGATGCACCACTAATGGAGGAGAAAAAGGCTATAATGAAGGCAATCTGGCTATGGAGCCCCCCTGAGCCTTTGCTCCTGAGGGTAGCCCAGATTGCCCTCTCTATGATCCACTTATGATACAGTTTGCACCTCACAATTTGACTCTTAAATACCAATATGTACAACACTGCTCCCTGATTTAAAAACTACCCATACTATGTCCATTGAAAAAAGTGGCCCATATTGGGTCCCAATTAAATAATGCCTATATCAGGTTTAAATTTATATCAGATCTCATAGGAGGCTTAAAAAAAATAAAACCTTATTCTAACCTCCTCTTTCTCTCCGTCAGTTCCTCCACTTCATCGCCTATGCCTTGCTGTAACATACTCTGCCAAAAAATAGAGTTGCCAGTGCCCCCCAAAAATGCAATTAAATATTATCCAAACATTGTATGGACCCCTAAATAGTATCAATAAACTCTTCAGCTTGCCAACAACTCTTTACACAGCTCCATCTTTACAAGTTTAGTATCGCCACATTCATATTAACTGGTGAAATCGTGCTGCGAGATGATTGATATGCTGAACGTTGTAAAAAAAATAAATGATTGATATTGAATATGATTCTTATAAAAAAGGGAGGAATAAAATGAAAGTACAAAAATTAAAATCTTACCCTTTAATTAAAAATGTGTTGTTATTTATGAAAGTGTCAAAATTTTCACCATCCAAAAACAGACGTTCAGATTTAGTTTCAGACATATCCATGATTCTGGTGTGCAAGTCCATAAAATTTGCCCAAAAGTAAAAATTCATGTACATTGGACCAAATTCGTTTGTTAACATTTGTGATAAATTTGAAATTAAATAATGCAAATTGTGGACAAAAAAAGTGAAAAAAGTCTTAGGGTATGTGCACACGTTGCAGATTCTCTGCGGATCCGCAGCGTTTTTTGAGGTGCAGAAACGCTGCAGATCCGCAATTGATTTACAGTACAATGTAAATCAATGAGAAAAAAAAATGCTGTGCACACTTTGCGGAAAATCAGCTGAGGAAACGCTGCAGTTTAAAAGAAGTAGCATGTCACTTCTTTTTTGTGAATCTGCAGCGTTTTTGTACCCATTCCATTATAGAAAACCGCAGGGGTAAAAAATGCAGCAAATCCGCAAGAATACCGCAGCAAAAACGCACAAAAAACGCTGCGGAACCGCACAAAAAATGCAACAAATTTCGCAGGTGCGTTTTCTGCCAGGAGAGGCAGAATCCGCACCAGAAATTCCTAAGGCTAATCCGCAACGTGTGCACACAGCCTAATAAAGTAAACTTATACTTCCCTCAGATAACATTCAGTCCTAGCTGCAGTTTGTTAGAAAATAACAGGAAATCAGTAAGCTCAGCGGTTCTGCCAGTGTAGATGGAAGGCCCCATTCAGAGCCGCTGAGATCACTGATTGGCTGCCGCACTATTGAGGTGAGATCACCACCGCAGCCAATGGCAGACTCTGGGAGGAGCAGCAGAGACTTGTTGGTGGTCCCGGGGAAGGTAAGTGCAGCACGGTTTGTTATTTTTGAACGAATTGCAGCTAGGGCCCAAACATTATCTGAATATTTTACTGCACTACACTGTCCCAGTTTGTGCACATATGATGAAAGACGTGGAGAGAAACAGTGTAGGGTGGATATGTAATAAATTATGTTTTCTATAAAACTAGAAATTAAAGTCAATACTAGGATGCAAGCCAGCAACTTGTGATATGGAAGGCAAAAGCTCTACAACCTGAGTCACCAGCTGCTGCAATACATATTTGTACTAAATTTGCTGACACATTTCGCTATATAGGCCCATTATACTTTTTTGTCCCAGTTATGAGAAATCAGTGTAGAATAGTTTAGAATTCGTATGCAAATCAGCTGTGAGTGCACTGGGTCTGCATCACTGCCTTTAGACTGCTTCTTCCAAGTGCCTTGACACACCCTGAGTGCACTTGAAGCTTAATTTGCATACGCATTAATGACTAGCACCTCAGATTTCTTCGAAAAGGGTATTATCTGTATTGTGGAACAAACGCCAAAACAAACATACCACAGCTTTCATATGTAAAAAATCTGATGACAAATTTCCTTAATTTTTTTCTTTTATATTTTGGGTTAGCTGTTTTGGATGCGTCAGAAGTAGTTTTTCTTTTTTCTTTAAAGGGAACCTGTCACCCCCAAAATCGATGGTGAGGTAAGCTCACCGTCATCAGGGGCTTATCTACAGCATTCTGTAATGCTGTAGATAAGCCGCCGATGTTACCTGAAAGAGGAGAAAAAGACGTTATATTATACTCACACAGGGGCGGTCCGGTCCAATGGGTGTTGCGGCCCGGTCCGGGGCCTCCCATCTTCATAGGATGACATCCTCTTCTTGTCTTCACGCTGCGGCTGCGGCGCAGGCGTACTTTGTCTGCCCTGTTGAGGGCAGAGCAAAGTACTGCAGTGTGCAGGCGCCGGAAAGGTCAGAGAGGCCTGGCGCCTATGCACTGCAGTACTTTGCTCTGCCCTCAACAGATCAGACAAAGTACGCCTGCGCCGGAGCCGCGGCATGAAGACCAGAAGAGGACATCATGGAATGAAGATAGGAGGCGCCGGTGCGGACCTGAGACACCCATTTGACCGGATCGCAGCGGGATCACCCTTGGGTGAGTATAATCTAACCTCTTTTTCTCATCTTTCAGGATACATCGGGGGCTTATCTACAGCATTACAGAATGCTGTAGATAAGCCCCTGATGATGGTGAGGTTACCTCACCATCGATTTTGGGGGAGACAGGTTCCCTTTAAGTTATATTCTCAGGTTCAAATATATAAACTTACAATTGTCACCCTAGAACTTGTAAATTGAGAGGCTACCAATTGTTTCATAAGTAGAGATGAGCGAATATTTCAACATTTGGTTCGGATTACGATCGCCATATTTGCAATATTTGGCGAACATAGCCAAACGAGTCAATGGGAGTACAGATAAGCGAACCGATCGTCAAACATAAATTTGGCACAAATATGGTACAAATATGGCACGTATATGGCAAATTCGGATTCGGCGATCATTTTCCGAACATATTCGCTCATCTCTACTCATAAGGAGACACCTTAAATATTATTATATGCATGCATAGTTAAACTTATGTATAGATTGTGACTATGCCTGGCTAAGTTACATGGTTGAAGAAGAATGTAATATAATCTGTGCAAAATTCACTTAACAGCAGATCATTTACGTTAAAAAGAGAAAAGCAAGAGAGAAAAAGAATAGGTGCACGTTGCTTCTATATTCCTGCGGCATCCGTAGCAGCTGCCTAATGACACATGTATCATTATATCCTGAAGTAGTTGCAGGGCATAAAACAGACTTGATTACACTACAGACAATTGTTTCACAATAATTCTGGGCTATTTTTCATTAGCCGTCTTTCCTTACAGCAATGTAGGGGATCATTTTTTAAAATGGAAAAGAAATATAAAATACTACACCTCTCATAGATTGTCTTACAGTCTGAGATTTTTAATAATTCATCATGTGAAACATCTTAAGCAAAATTTTGTTTTGTTTTTTTAATTTTTTTATTTTATTTTCCAGGCAAAATCTGAAAGGAGATAAATGGAAGTAACTTGTTTTATATACACTGTGCATTAATGCAAATAATTGGTCCATTTGTTATTATTGTAAATTTATACATTGCACTTAACTTTCTAGTCCACGGGCTATTGTTATTTTTCTACTCAAAAGAAAAAGAAAACGATGACAGAAGGTGGATTAATGCTGTCTTGTGTACTTATCTAAGACTCTCTGATGCTACAACTACAACCCCTATTATTCTAGACATTGATCATGCAGCTAAAGATTGTATAATTAGATAATTAGGGAGATCCTGGACATTCCCATGACAACCTGCAGTTATAAATTAAATCACATGTTGCTTTAAGACCTAGTTGTTGCCAAGTACAGACCCTTTATAGACAGATTGATCCATCGTTCTCACAGTTCATTGACACATTGCCCTGAGACAAATAACATAATGTACAGAGCCTAATGCAGTAAAGCATGTCCCTAAATGGTGTGGACATGCCTGTAAATATAATCACAATGGATCACCCTTACTGGGTTGTGCAGGAACGGAAAAAAAAATATTTTTTATTCCAGTTAACTCTTTTTTATATCATAGTACCCAGAGTACACTTTTTTTAAGCTTGAGATTTTAGATAAGGCAAATATTATCTTTAAAAAAAAAACACTTTTACAGTAAAACAATAATATATAGTTAACCTCATTTCATGTCTTAATTATGGAAAGAATAGGATTAAAAATTCGTTATAATTTAAATTCTAGCTTGTGTTACGATAATTATGGAATACTAGATAGTGGCCCGATTCTAACGCATCGGGTAATCTAGAATATGCATGTCCTCGTATTATATTGCCCAGTCACATAGTATATTGCCCAGCCACATACTATATTGCCCAGCCACGTACTATATTGCCCCAGCCACGTACTATATTGCCCCAGCCACGTACTATATTTCCCAGCCACATAGTATATTGCCCAGCCACGTACTGTATTGCCCAGTCACGTAGTATATTGGCCAGCCACGTAGTATATTGCCCAGCCACGTAGAATATTGCCCAGCCACATACTATATTGCCTAAACTAAACTAAAGTTGGGGACACACAGGGTTAATAGCGGCGGTAACAGAGTGCGTTACCCGTGGCATAACGCGGTCCGTTACCGCCGGCATTAACCCTGTGTTAGCGGTGACCGGAGGGGAGTATGCGGGCGACAGGCACTGACTGCGGGGAGTAAGGAGCGGCCATTTTCTTCCGAACTGTGCCCGTCGCTGATTGGTCGCTGCAGCCATGACAGGCAGCTGCCCGAGACCAATCAGCGAATGAATAACCGTGACAGACAGAAGGCCCAGACAGACGGAAGTGACCCTTAGACAATTATATAGTAGATAGTTGTTCAGAATAGTCTTGATGAGGAGGCGTGCTGGAGTCCGTCATTCCTAATTCATAAAGAAGCATGCACCTTTTTATGAATCAGAAGCATCTGATGAGTGACATGCACCTTGTTGTGTGCCACAACACGAATCTTACTGCAGTCCCTGCTGGAGTAAGAATTGTGGCATAGCATACACCACCGCTCGTCATGAATTTGCCAATGTAACACCTGTGACGATTCATTCCTCCATTGTTTCCACTTTGGCCATTGGTCAGTGGAATTTATTGCTTGCGATGCTTTACAGCTTCAATTCCATTTTTTCCCTTAGGCTTTTGGTACTGCTTTTTAAGGAGTTAATTTTAGTTTACCTTTAATCACTCCTTACTGAGACCTCTGGACAGGGCAGTCAGCAATTTAAATCCCTGAGGATCTGACTCCCACTGCCAGTCAGGTGTTGCTGTCCTGGCTTATACAGGTCCTTCTCAAAAAATTAGCATATAGTGTTAAATTTCATTATTTACCATAATGTAATGATTACAATTAAACTTTCATATATTATAGATTCATTATCCACCAACTGAAATTTGTCAGGTCTTTTATTGTTTTAATACTGATGATTTTGGCATACAACTCCTGATAACCCAAAAAACCTGTCTCAATAAATTAGCATATTTCACCCATCCAATCAAATAAAAGTGTTTTTTAATAACAAACAAAAAAACCATCAAATAATAATGTTCAGTTATGCACTCAATACTTGGTCGGGAATCCTTTGGCAGAAATGACTGCTTCAATGCGGCGTGGCATGGAGGCAATCAGCCTGTGACACTGCTGAGATGTTATGGAGGCCCAGGATGCTTCAATAGCGGCCTTAAGCTCATCCAGAGTGTTGGGTCTTGCGTCTCTCAACTTTCTCTTCACAATATCCCACAGATTCTCTATGGGGTTCAGGTCAGGAGAGTTGGCAGGCCAATTGAGCACAGTAATAACATGGTCAGTAAACCATTTACCAGTGGTTTTGGCACTATGAGCAGGTGCCAGGTCGTGCTGAAAAATGAAATCTTCATCTCCATAAAGCATTTCAGCCGATGGAAGCATGAAATGCTCCAAAATCTCCTGATAGCTAGCTGCATTGACCCTGCCCTTGATGAAACACAGTGGACCAACACCAGCAGCTGACATGGCACCCCACACCATCACTGACTGTGGGTACTTGACACTGGACTTCAGGCATTTTGGCATTTCCTTCTCCCCAGTCTTCCTCCAGACTCTGGCACCTTGATTTCCGAATGACATGCAAAATTTGCTTTCATCAGAAAAAAGTATTTGGGACCACTTAGCAACAGTCCAGTGCTGCTTCTCTGTAGCCCAGGTCAGGCGCCTCTGCCGCTGTTTATGGTTCAAAAGTGGCTTTACCTGGGGAATGCGGCACCTGTAGCCCATTTCCTGCACACGCCTGTGCACGGTGGCTCTGGATGTTTCCACACCAGACTCAGTCCACTGCTTCCTCAGGTTCCCCAAGGTCTGGAATCGGTCCTTCTCCACAATCTTCCTCAGGGTCCGGTCTCCTCTTCTCGTTGTACAGCGTTTTCTGCCACATTGTTTCCTTCCAACAGACTTACCATTGAGGTGCCTTGATACAGCACTCTGGGAACAGCCTATTTGTTGAGAAATTTCTTTCTGGGTCTTACCCTCTTGCTTGAGGGTGTCAATGATGGCCTTCTTGACATCTGTCAGGTCGCTAGTCTTACCCATGATGGGGGTTTTGAGTAATGAACCAGGCAGGGAGTTTATAAAAGCCTCAGGTATCTTTCGCATGTGTTTAGAGTTAATTAGTTGATTCAGAAGATTAGGGTAATAGGTCGTTTAGAGAACCTTTTCTTGATATGCTAATTTATTGAGACAGGTTTTTTGGGTTATCAGGAGTTGTATGCCAAAATCATCAGTATTAAAACAATAAAAGACCTGACAAATTTCAGTTGGTGGATAATGAATCTATAATATATGAAAGTTTAATTGTAATCATTACATTATGGTAAATAATGAAATTTAACACTATATGCTAATTTTTTGAGAAGGACCTGTACTTCTGCACTGGGTTCCTGTTTGTTCTGCTTATTCCTGTTCTCTGATCTTGACTGGTTTATTGATGTTTCTCCCGCATTACAATTTTGTACTTCCCATACCGACCATCATGGGTGTTTCCTTCTGGGTCCACACAGGTTGAAATATCCTTTTTACACACACCCTTATGTATTTATGTGCTAATCTATGTCCATTTATTGAACTGGTAGCTATGTTGTATATGATTTTTTGAGCAGACCTTTCTGCCAATTTAGTAAAACTTTTTGCTATTTGGGAAAAAGAAGTTCAAGACCAGAAAGCAAAAAACGTTAAGCGAGACTTACAGGACTTTCAAAATAAAACTGTGTATAAATGGTAGCAGGGAAACATCAGTAAGTATTCCTATCCTAATGTACCCTCACTGTCCTCACTCTCATCAAATGAAGATGAATTGGAATCCGTCAATGGCAGAACAAGATATTTGTTTTGAAAAGGGAAATGAAAGGCTGTAAATTACTGAAGAAACTTTGATTGGAAGAAATGAGTGCCATCTGGAGTGTTAGAGTCATCTACCTTACAGGTGATCATAGTAACATAGTAACATAGTTAGTAAGGCCAAAAAAAGACATTTGTCCATCCAGTTCAGCCTATATTCCATCATAATAAATCCCCAGATCTACGTCCTTCTACAGAACCTAATAATTGTATGATACAATATTGTTCTGCTCCAGGAAGACATCCAGGCCTCTCTTGAACCCGTCGACTGAGTTCGCCATCACCACCTCCTCAGGCAAGCAATTCCAGATTCTCACTGCCCTAACAGTAAAGAATCCTCTTCTATGTTGGTGGAAAAACCTTCTCTCCTCCAGACGCAAAGAATGCCCCCTTGTGCCCGTCACCTTCCTTGGTATAAACAGATCCTCAGCGAGATATTTGTATTGTCCCCTTATATACTTATACATGGTTATTAGATCGCCCCTCAGTCGTCTTTTTTCTAGACTAAATAATCCTAATTTCGCTAATCTATCTGGGTATTGTAGTTCTCCCATCCCCTTTATTAATTTTGTTGCCCTCCTTTGTACTCTCTCTAGTTCCATTATATCCTTCCTGAGCACCGGTGCCCAAAACTGGACACAGTACTCCATGTGCGGTCTAACTAGGGATTTGTACAGAGGCAGTATAATGCTCTCATCATGTGTATCCAGACCTCTTTTAATGCACCCCATGATCCTGTTTGCCTTGGCAGCTGCTGCCTGGCACTGGCTGCTCCAGGTAAGTTTATCATTAACTAGGATCCCCAAGTCCTTCTCCCTGTCAGATTTACCCAGTGGTTTCCCGTTCAGTGTGTAATGGTGATATTGATTCCTTCTTCCCATGTGTATAACCTTACATTTATCATTGTTAAACCTCATCTGCCACCTTTCAGCCCAAGTTTCCAACTTATCCAGATCCATCTGTAGCAGAATACTATCTTCTCTTGTATTAACTGCTTTACATAGTTTTGTATCATCTGCAAATATCGATATTTTACTGTGTAAACCTTCTACCAGATCATTAATGAATATGTTGAAGAGAACAGGTCCCAATACCGACCCCTGCGGTACCCCACTGGTCACAGCGACCCAGTTAGAGACTATACCATTTATAACCACCCTCTGCTTTCTATCACTAAGCCAGTTACTAACCCATTTACACACATTTTCCCCCAGACCAAGCATTCTCATTTTGTGTACCAACCTCTTGTGCGGCACGGTATCAAACGCTTTGGAAAAATCGAGATATACCACGTCCAATGACTCACCGTTGTCCAGCCTATAGCTTACCTCTTCATAAAAACTGATTAGATTGGTTTGACAGGAGTGATTTCTCATAAACCCATGCTGATATGGAGTTAAACAGTTATTCTCATTGAGATAATCCAGAATAACATCCCTCAGAAACCCTTCAAATATTTTACCAACAATAGAGGTTAGACTTACTGGCCTATAATTTCCAGGTTCACTTTTAGAGCCCTTTTTGAATATTGGCACCACATTTGCTATGCGCCAATCCTGCGGAACAGACCCTGTCGCTATAGAGTCCCTAAAAATAAGAAATAATGGTTTATCTATTACATTACTTAGTTCTCTTAGTACTCGTGGGTGTATGCCATCCGGACCCGGAGATTTATCTATTTTAATCTTATTTAGCCGGTTTCGCACCTCTTCTTGGGTTAGATTGGTGACCCTTAATATAGGGTTTTCATTGTTTCTTGGGATTTCACCTAGCATTTCATTTTCCACCGTGAATACCGTGGAGAAGAAGGTGTTTAATATGTTAGCTTTTTCCTCGTCATCTACAACCATTCTTTCCTCACTATTTTTTAAGGGGCCTACATTTTCAGTTTTTATTCTTTTACTATTGATATAGTTGAAGAACAGTTTGGGATTAGTTTTACTCTCCTTAGCAATGTGCTTCTCTGTTTCCTTTTTGGCAGCTTTAATTAGTTTTTTAGATAAAGTATTTTTCTCCCTATAGTTTTTTAGAGCTTCAATGGTAGATCAATCTACTGTATGCAATATTGATCTTTTTCCCACAAAGATCAAGGTCCTTGAATTGAGTCTTACTTTTTCCCCTACATCGCCCTTTGATATCTTTACAGCCACAAAGGGCCTGCATCTCTTCTCCCGGAAATTAATTTAAAATAAACTTCATGAGAACCCCAGTGAACAAGGTGAATGGTCCAGCAAGGAATTAGAAGCTATTCAGATTTTGGAAGAATTCAGTGATGAACAAGTTGTATCTCTGACTAGGGGTAAGTTCATTTTGCAAAAAAGAAAAAAGTTTCCTCTTTCAAATCTCCTACCCTAGTATTAAACCTTTTGTCAGGTTGGTCAGTGAAGAGATTCCAAAATTTTCCACAAGAATTAAAAATTATAACCTGTACCCCACACGACAGGCATTGAATTGAAGCAATTAAAAGAAGTTGTTATCAAGCCGGCTGACAAAGGCGGCAACATTGTTCTTTGGCCCACCACTCTGCATGAAAGAGAAGCCTTCAGACAACTTAGCAATGGGGAATACTACAAGAGACTTGCTTTTAACCCAACATCCTCTTTTCATATTCAATTAGGTTTAATCGTGGACGAGGCATTGCAGAAGGGAGTAATTGTATTTTGGACAAAATATTGATCAATACCTCATGTAATGTATTTTTTATATACAACATTTGTCATTTTTTGTTGCACATTTTTACACCGGGTCCGGCTCCTGTACCTTCCCGGGGTCCCCATCAGGGCTCCCGCTCTGTGCCAGCTCCACGGTGTCCAGACATGGCCTCTGCTACACTTTCCTCCTCCACTTCCTGGTATGCTGCAAGCAGGTTCTCAGGACGTGTGCTTAGGTCGCGCGCTCACTCCCTCCAGGTCTCTTAAAGAGACAGCACGCATTTTCCAAAAGGTGCTTCTGACCAATGGCGTGTTAATGATGACTATTTCTAGCCCCTCCACCATAGGGAGGGTGTCGGAGCAACAAGTATCCTTAGTTGGTCCTTCCGGTCCTGCTAGCATGTGCTCCTATTCTGAAGTCTCTTTCAGTGTCACGCTTATATTGTTTGTCTCCTTAGACTATCTGCTACCCGTTACCTGGCTTTTCTGGACGTTCTCCAAACTGCTTACTCCAATTCCATCTCATCCCGCCATTCAGTCACCAGAACCTCTGGACTATGTCAGTACCGCTGGAACCGGCTTCTACCCGTACACCCGGTATTACCTGGTTAGCTCCACGTCTTTTGCTAACCCTGCTTGACCATCTGTTCCGCTGGGACAGCTGCCATGAGTCCAGGATCTAAATGGAGGTAGCACCCGTGTCCCCCAGGCATTCCATTTGGACCCTATTCGAGGGAACATATTAGGAGTGTCTGGGGCTCACATAGTCACACCCCCTTCGGAGACCCCCGGACCATGGTCCCGAGGTTCCACATTAAACTTCAATAAAAACGAATGTGAACTTTACCGTCAGTGCCTCAGTTTCCATTCATTACAGATTGCTCCGGCCATTGAACCTGCTGGATCCCAGGCACCACCGGCTGTGGAGCTATGTCAAAGGGTTACCCGTTTGAGGAGTCAACAGGACAAGATCACGACTTCCCTGTAGAACTTGGGCACTCGTATGGATACCCTGGTCTCTTTGCTTGCACCCAACCCTGCCACAGGTATCCAGGTACCTAGCTGCACAGTAGGTAGAGGTCCTCATTTGGCGGCTCCCATCCGCTTCAGTGGTGACCCCATTCAGTGTTGGGGATTCATTAACCAGTGCACGTTGCACTTTGAACTCTTGGAGCATATGTTTAATTCTGATCGGGCCAAGGTGGGCTTCATTATGTCTCACCTTGACGGAGAGGTCCTCGCCTGGCTACATCCGCTGTGGGAGAGAATCGATCCTCTGGTTACTAATCTTCAGTCCTTTCTAGAGGCATTCCGCAGGACCTTTGACAAACCAGGTCATGCTATGTCGACAGCTTCGGCTCTTCTTTGACTACGCCAGGAGGCTTTTACTGTGGCTCAGTATGCAGTGCGGTTCCGTACCATTTTGTCTGAATTATCCTGGAACAATGAGGCCTTTGTGGCTATCTTCTGGGTAGGCCTCTCAGGAAGAATTAAGAATGAGCTGGTGGGACGGGACGTGACTACAACTTTGGATGACCTGATTTCCCTGGCAATCCGGATTTACCTACGGTTTCAAGAACTATCCAAGGAGATCGAATGTGAAAAAGGTTCCTACCACTCGGTTGCTAGTATGCCAAAATCAGCCTCTTCCCTGACTTTGTTCTCTTCACCAGTAGCTATGGAAGTAGATTGGGTAAACTTGAGTAATCGCCACCAGGAGGAGAGCTGTTTTGGCAATTCCAAAGAAGTTGGGAAGCTCCAGTGCCTTGGGTCTGTAGGAGAGGAGGCCCTAGGTAAGGATCATCTCTCTCCAACAGTGCAAATAACTGTTTTGGCAAGGTAAAATTTTATGAACTCTGTCACTTGGATTCTGGAGCTGCTGGGAGTCTCATTCAGCAGGCGATCATGGATCATTATCAGATAGCCGTCCAACGCCTTCCTGAACCATTGCAGGTGACATCCGTGGATGGCAAACCCCTGTCCAAGTCCACTTGGTTCTAGACTGAGCCAATGGAACTCCAGGTAGGTTTAACGCATTCTGAAAGAATTCACTTTTATGTCTTGCCTGGTTCCTCTCTCCCCTTGCTTTTAGGTCTACCCTGGCTCTGAATGCATGAACTGGTCTTAAATTGGAAGACGGGAGAGGTTTTGCGCAGGCGAGACTACTGCTTGGATAGATGTATCATTCTGGTTCGACCTGTTCTCCCTCCAGTTCAGCCCACTGCCCTGCCGGGTCTACCCTCCTCTTACTGGGCCTTTTCGGATGTCTTAGGCAGAGAAATTACCTCCACACAGGTTGTATGACTGCCCGATTGATCTGCTCCTTGGAACGTCTCTCCCTCGGGGGCAAATCTATCCTCTTTCTCAAACAGAGACCCAGTCCATTTCGGATTACATTCATGAGAACCTAGCCAGAGGATTTATCTGGAAGTCTTCTTCGCCAGCTGGAGCAGGATTCTCCTTCGTGAAGAAAAAAGATCGATTACAGGGGGCTGAACCAGATTACGGTAAAGAACAGGTATCCAATGCCTCTTATCTCAGAGTTGTTTGATCGTCTTAGGGGTTCTAAAATCTTCACTAAACTGGACCTCAGAGGGGCCTACCACCTAAAATGTATTTGTAAAGGAGACGAGTGGAAAACCACTTTTAACACCCGGGATGGACACTACGAATACCTGGTTATGCCGTTCGGTCTAAGTAATGCACCTGCGGTTTTTCAGGAGTTTGTAAATGACATTTTTAGAGATCTGCTCTATTCGTGTGTTGTTGTTTACCTGGACAACATTTTGATCTTCTCTGCAGATTTTGCCTCCCACGGGAGACAAGTACGTCTGGTCTTACAAAGACTCAGAGAGAACAGACTTTATGCTAAATTTGAAAAATGTCTCTTTGAACAATCGACTCTGCCTTTCCTTGGTTATATTGTCTCATCCACAAGATTAAAGATGGATCCAGAGAAGGTATCTGCCATTCTTAAGTGGCCTCGCCCATCCGGTCAGAAAGCCATACAACAGTTCCTAAGGTTTGCCAACTATTACCGTTTATTTATTCCACATTTTTCCACCCATGTGGCACCCATCTCGGCCTTGACCCGGAAAGGTGCAAATATCAAGGATTGGACTCCTACGGCAGAGGATGCTTTTGTTTCTCTAAAACAGGCTTTCTCTTCACTTGTTCTTCATCGACCAAATTCAGAGAAACAATTTTTACTAGAGGTAAACGCTTCTTCCATAGGTGTTGGGGTGGTTCTCACACAGAAGTCATCCTCCAGTCGGATGGTCACCTGTGGTTTCTTCTCAAAGGTCTTTTCTACCTCAGAAAGGAACTATTCCGTGGAAGATCAAGAATTATTGGCAGTTAAGTTAGACCTGCAAGAGTGGCGACATCTCCTCGAGGGAGCAGTCCATCAGGTTGTCATCTTCACTGATTATAAGAACCTCGCTTATCTCCAATCCGCACAAAGACTGAATCCTCGTCAGGCCCGCTGGGCCTTGTTTTTTGCCCAATTTAATTTTGTTCTTCATTTCCGTCCGGCTGATAGGAACGTTAAAGCTGATGCGCTCTCTAGAGCGTTCCTGCCTCCTGATTTTGTGGAAGAATCACAACACATCATTGAACCATCCAGGTTTGTGTCCGTAGCCGCAGCTAATCTTGCTTGACTTCCCCCAGGTAAAACTCTTGCTTCTACTGAAAGGTGGCAGATGAGGTTTAACAATGATAAATGTAAGGTTATACACATGGGAAGAAGGAATCAATATCACCATTACACACTGAACGGGAAACCACTGGGTAAATCTGACAGGGAGAAGGACTTGGGGATCCTAGTTAATGATAAACTTACTCCAAAGAGCCAGACTCAATTTGGGTCCATGTGATAATAATACTATGCAGTGGTAATGCACAACACTATGGTAATAGGAAATCTGTATCAAAGGATCCCAAAAGAAGCAAGGAGGGGTTGAAATCGTTTAAACAGTATATCTTTATTAGAAAAATATCACACAATACAACAGGAATACAAAATAGAGGGTATCATGGGTAGAGTACAGCTAAAAAGTAGTTGGCACCATACAGATGACAAAAATGTGGTGCCAAAAGATAGCAAAAAACGTGTCTCAAAGGACACAGCCTCACATAGTATCCAGAACAAAGAGTAACGCACTAGTCTCAGAATTAGAGATCTGCCTCTATATAATCAAATAAATGCAGTCAGCTGAAGATAAAAGCTGACATCCTGCCCATAGACAGCTATGGAAAATGATTAATAAGTGATAATGCTCTGCTGCAGTACAATAATAACAAGTGTGAACAGGCTATATAACTGGCAGCTGCTGATGACTGGTAATGGTCTAATATGGTGCAGGAGTAGCAGTAATCATAGACAGACAGAGGTTAAAGTCTGGAATCCTAACACAAGGTAGCGAAAAATAATGTCATACCTTGAGACATGGTGGTCTATTAGTGCTGCTGTGTCCGTGAGACGCGATGGCCTCGACGCGCGTTTCACCACCTACGGCTTCGTCAGGTGGTGAAACGCGCGTCGAGGCCAGCGCGTCTCACGGACACAGCAGCACTAATAGACCACCATGTCTCAAGGTATGACATTATTTTTCGCTACCTTGTGTTAGGATTCCAGACTTTAACCTCTGTCTGTCTATGATTACTGCTACTCCTGCACCATATTAGACCATTACCAGTCATCAGCAGCTGCCAGTTATTTAGCCTGTTCACACTTGTTATTATTGTACTGCAGCAGAGCATTATCACTTATCAATCATTTTCCATAGCTGTCTATGGGCAGGATGTCAGCTTTTATCTTCAGCTGACTGCATTTATTTGATTATATAGAGGCAGATCTCTAATTCTGAGACTAGTGCGTTACTCTTTGTTCTGGATACTATGTGAGGCTGTGTCCTTTGAGACACGTTTTTTGCTATCTTTTGGCACCACATTTTTGTCATCTGTATGGTGCCAACTACTTTTTAGCTGTACTCTACCCATGATACCCTCTATTTTGTATTCCTGTTGTATTGTGTGATATTTTTCTAATAAAGATATACTGTTTAAACGATTTCAACCCCTCCTTGCTTCTTTTGGGATCCTTTGATACAGATTTCCTATTACCATAGTGTTGTGTATTACCACTGCATAGTATTATTATCACATGGACCCAAATTGAGTCTGGCTCTTTGGAGTATTTTTTTCTTTTCGGTATAGATGTTTGGTCTGAGGGGTTTTTCCGTTTTGGCCACGGAAAATTCTGTTGTAGGTTATATAGTTTAATGATAAACTTACCTGGAGCAGCCAGTGCCAGGCAGCAGCTGCCAAGGCAAACAGGATCATGGGTGCATTAAAAGAGGTCTGGATACACATGATGAGAGCATTATACTGCCTCTGTACAAATCCCTAGTTAGACCGCACATGGAGTACTGTGTCCAGTTTTGGGCACCAGTGCTCAGGAAGGATATAATGGAACTAGAGAAAGTACAAAGGAGGGCAACAAAAATAATAAAGGGGATGGGAGAACTACAATACCCAGATAGATTAGTGAAATTAGGATTATTTAGTCTAGACAAAAGACGACTGAGGGCCGATCTAATAACCATGTATAAGTATATAAGGGGACAATACAATCATCTCGCTGAGGATCTGTTTATACCAAGGAAGGTGACGGGCATAAGGGGGCATTCTTTGCGTCTGGAAGAGAGAAGGTTTTTCCACCAACATAGAAGAGGATTCTTTACTGTTAGGGCAGTGAGAATCTGGAATTGCTTGCCTGAGGAGGTGGTGATGGCGAACTCAGTCGAGGGGTTCAAGAGAGGCCTGGATGTCTTCCTGGAGCAGAACAATATTGTATCATGCAATTATTAGGTTCTGTAGAAGGACGTAGATCTGGGATTTATTATGATGGAATATAGGCTGAACTGGATGGACAAATGTCTTTTTTCGGCCTTACTAACTATGTTACTATGTTACTATGTTACTTCGGATCAGAGCCATATCCTCCGGTGAGGTCATTTTTCCAAGTTGGCAGGCCATGCTGGCCAGAAAAAGACTCTGCAGCTCGTCTCCCGTTCTTACTGGTGGCCCACCATGGGCAAAGATGTCCAGGAATATGTTTCTGCCTGTCCTTTGTGCGCGCGCAACAAGATGGCTAAGCATCCACCCTCCGGGCAGCTATTACATCTTTTGGTTCCTTCAGTGCCCTGGCAGCACATCGCAACGGATTTCATTACTGATCTTCCAATCTCTCCCGGCTGTTCCGCCATCTGGGTAGATCGTTTTTTGAAGATGGCTCATTTCATTCCGTTACCTGGTCTTCCGTCTGCTTCTGAGCTCGCAGACCTTTTCATACAGCACATTTTCAGTCTTCATGGGTTTCATCTCCACATTGTGTCCGACAGGGGTGTCCAGTTCACCTCCAAGTTCTGGAGAGCGGTTTGTAAATCGATGCAAGTGGAACTGGACTTCTCTTCTGCATACCACCCTCAATCCCAAACAAATCCTGATTGGATTCCTGCATCACTTCGTCAATGACCATCATGATGACTGGATCAAATTGCTGCCTTGGGCAGAATTTTCGTACAACAATCAAGTAAGTGAATCCTCTACGAAATCTCCTTTCCAGATAGTGTTTGGACTCCAACCTGAGATTCCTCTTCCTATTTCGGGGTCTTCTGGTGCCCCTGCCGCTGACACCTTTACTGGAGAATTCTCGAAAGTATGGAGCAACACCAAGGTTGCTTTGTAGAAAGCCTCACAATGCATGAAGAAGCATGCGGACAAAAGACATCTTCATGCACCTTCCTTTCAGCTCGGAGATAAGGTGTGGCTCTCCTCCAGGTATATCCATCTGAAGATGCCCTCTTACAAGTTGGGGCCCCGCTTCATTGGTCCATTTGAGGTCTTGAAACAGATCAATGCAGTCTCGCAAAAATAGAAATTGCCTGCTTCTTTAAGTGTGCCTTACTCTTTTCATGTTTCCGTCCTCAAACCAGTAGTTTTGAGCTCCTTCTATAAAGATCCAGGTTCTACTCCTGATCCCATCAGTGAGGAGGATGTTTTTGAGGTAAAGAACATCCTGGCCACCAAAAGAGTAAGGGGTAAGATTTTGTATTTGGTGGATTGGAAGGGCTTTGGTCCCGAGTAGAGGTCATGGGAGCCTAAAGAGAATATCTGGGCTCCTCTCCTTCTGAATAGATTTTATGCAGGCTTGAAAAAGAGGGGGTGTAAGGAGGGGGATACTGTTACACCCGGTCCTGCTCCTGTACCTTCCTGAGGTCCCCGTTGGGGCTCCTGCTCTGTGCCAGCTCCATGCTGTCCAGACATGGCCTCTGCTACTCCTTCCTCCTCCACTTCCTGGCGTGTTGCCAGCAGGTTCTCAGGACATGTGCTTAGGTCACGCACTCCCTCCCGGTCTCTTAAAGAGACAGCGCAAATCTTCCAAAGGTGCTTCTGACCAATGTCGTGTTCATGATTACTATTTCTAGCCCCTCCACCATAGGGAGGGTGCCCGAGCAACAAATATCCTTAGTTGCTCCTTCCGGGTCTTACTAGCATGTGCTTCTGTTGTGAAGTCTCTGTCAGTGCCACACTTATACTGTTTGTCTCCACAGAATATCTGCTACCCGTTACCTGGCGTTTCTGGACGTTCTCCAACTTGCTTACTCCAGTTCCGTCTCCTCCTGCCATTCAGTCACCTGAACCTCTGGACAACGTCAGTACCACTGGAACCGGCTTCTACCCGTACACCCGGTATTACCTGGTTAGCTCCACGTCTTCTGCTACCCCTGCTTGACCGTCTGTTCCGCTGGGACAGCTGCCACGAGTCCGGGGTCTAACTAGAGGTAGCACCCATGTCCCCCAGGCATTCCATTCTGACCCTATTCGAGGGGACATACTATGGGTGTCTGGGGCTCACGTAGTCACGCCGCCTTCAGAGCCCCCAGACTGTGGTCCCAAGGTTCCACATTAAACTTCAATAAAAATGAATGTGAACTTTACCGTCAGTGCCTCCCTTTCCATTCATTGCACACATTTTTCTATTTTTTTGCAGGATGCAGCAAAGCCCTTTAGTGTTGGTTGGGTGAACTTGGATGTCTGTTCTTGTGGTGAGCGGTCATTTAGTGCTAATCAGCCCACCTGATCTAGTAGTATGGGAGTCATTAATAGACTGTGCATCACACAAACTTGTGTGATTGACTTTCTATGTAAGCCTCATTTGTGTGCATTTTTTTACTAGGCAGCCACCCCCTCCATGAATTAGTAGGTTTATGAATGGCTGTTTTCATCACCATTTTGCACCTATACCCTCACCTTTATCAAAGGAGTCAGCTACATCTTGCTAGTGTATTTGTAAGCTGACTTGGAGTTGGTAAGGTTGTTTCTTTTTCAGGTATGTTTTTTATAATTTATGTCCTGTGGTGAACCTTTTTTAATTTTTTGTTAGGACTTGCAAGTGTGAAAACCCTTGACGTGGGTTGCAAGCTTGTGTATTTTGGCCACATTATTGACCAGTACCTCAAGTAATGTATTTGTCTTATACATTATTTTTCTTTTTTTTTGCAGCTCTAAAGTCTTGGTTGGGTGAACTGGGGCATCTGTCAATGTGGGGTTTACTCACATAATGGTGGACAGCCTGCCTTATCTAATAGTATGGGTGTCATCAATGGCTGTAAGCCAGACACTGGGCAACACACGCACATGTGTGACTGGCATTCTAAAAAAAGACTTATTTGTGTGTATGTTTTACTAGGCAGCCACATCCTTCATGAATTGGTAGGTTTGTGAGTGGTCGCTTTTTATCAGTATTTTGCACCTGCGCTGCCCTCACCTTTATCATGGGGGTCTGCTGCATCTTGCTAGTACATTTGTAATCTGACTTTGTGCTTGTAAGACTATTTATTTTTCTGGTATGTCTTTCCTTATGTTGCACAGCACCAAAACAACAAAATCATAGACATAACTCCTGAACCTTGTCCAGGCATTATCTAAATAGTATACACCATGACTACTTTAGACACCGCTGAGCTAGGTCCAGTTCGGTCACAGAAAACTGCTATCACCCATAGCAACCAAATATATTTGCAGTTTGGTGCTCACAGTCTGTGTAGACTCTTCTCAAAGAGATTCTCCCATGTTTCTCTCTTCATATTCAAGACACATCCAGTCTGGTCAGCTTCCCTGAGCTGACTGACTAAAGGTACCGTCACACTAGACGATATCGCTAGCGATCCGTGACGTTGCAGCGTCCTCGCTAGCGATATCGTCCAGTGTGACAGGCAGCAGCGATCAGGCCCCTGCTGTGCTGTCGCTGGTCGGGGAAGAAAGTCCAGAACTTTGTTTCGTCGCTGGACTCCCCGCAGACATCGCTGAATCGGTGTGTGTGATACCGATTCAGCGATGTCTTCGCTGGTAACCAAGGTAAACATCGGGTAACTAAGCGCAGGGCCGCGCTTAGTAACCCGATGTTTACCCTGGTTACCATCGTTAAAGTAAAAAAAACAAACGCTACATACTTACCTACCGCTGTCTGTCCCCGGCGCTGTGCTTCTCTGCTCTGCCTGTGAGCATAGCGGCCGGAAAGCAGAGCGGTGACATCACCGCTCTGCTTTCCGGCTGCCCGGCGCTCACAGCCAGAGCAGAGAAGCACAGCGCCGGGGACAGACAGCTGTAGGTAAGTATGTAGCGTTTGTTTTTTTTACTTTAACGATGGTAACCAGGGTAAACATCGGGTTACTAAGCGCGGCCCTGCGCTTAGTTACCCGATGTTTACCTTGGTTACCAGGGACCTCGGGATCGTTGGTCGCTGGAGAGCTGTCTGTGTGACAGCTCTCCAGCGACCAAACAGCGATGCTGCAGCGATCCGGATCGTTGTCGGTATCGCTGCAGCGTCGCTTAGTGTGACGGTACCTTTAGATGAACACCTAGCCATTTTATTTGCAGAGTTAGCCAGGTGTACTCTTCAAAGCCTGCTGATATGGAAATTAACCCTAACCTAACTGTCATTGGTACAACAAGGATAGCATTTTATAGAGATGGGACTGTTATGATAGTTAGAACAGCTCAAACAGTGTTGTGCCATTTGGCTGATATGAACATAAAAAACATTAGGCTTAAAACTATGAGTCTGCTGTATTCATGAAGGAAGTGCTCTTCTAATTAACAGGTTAAGAAAAAATAGAGAACTCCGCACTCTTTGTGTACAATGCAAATTTAGACTGATATGAAGTGGACATGTTATAGCACTTCCTTAACTAACATATTCACTTTATCTTATTTGCTCTGCTACAGAAATCCATTTCTGATGAAGGTCTGATTATCGAAAGACTGAAATGTCATATGGTTACTTGTGGTATCATGCCATTCTGTCTGCTTCTGGTTTTCGGCATGACAATGCATATGTTTGCTTTAACCCTTTACTCTTTTCCCCCTAATTTGAGCTGGGATACTGTTGGCTGTTACTTGGATGGAGCCTTTTCAGTTCCCTGCTCTGCTGCGCAGTCGTACATGGGTGTTTAGGTATTTGCCCTGCTGCATACCACCCTCATGTGCGGTCCCTGGTTGCTGCTGTGAAGCTGTCCGCGGGTTGTGAGGTCATTTGCAGCTGGTGCATGACTTTCCACGTGGGTCAGTTCATGCAGTTTCAGTCAGGTGCCCTGAGCCTCAGATCCTGCACTGCTTGTGCTGTAATGGTTTCTGTGTGTGCTTAGGGCGTGCGCGGCCACACCTCCCCTGCTTTTATCAGGGTGAGGGTGTGTACTTCAAATGCTGTCCCCAGCCAATTAATGAGGGGCAGCTCCTATATAAAGTACCCCGTCCCTATGGGCGGGGCCTGAGCTACTTACTAAGCTCCTGAACTTTGCTATGTGTGTTTGTGTTTCTGCACCTCTCCTGTCTATGTTTTGGTACCAAAGTCCTTGCCTTGATTCCTGTTTTGTCCTGTTCTTGTGCCTGTCCTGGAGGCGATATAACCAGGCCCGAATCCTTGATCCTGTACCTGTCCTGTACCTGAACCTGTCTGGACTGTGTCCGCTGTGATTATGTTCCTGGAATCCCCCTGCATCTGGAACCTCACTCCCAGTGACTTTGAGTCTCTTGAAACCGGTGTTTCTGCTGAGCATCTACTACTCTGTGCTCTGACTACCATGCGGTGTTAACCCCGTCTGGCTCTTGTCCAGTATGGCGGTGTTTGCACCTTCACGCTTGAGTTCCTTCCTAGGTTCGATGCTTGGAGCCTGACGACCACATTCTGGAACCTGATGACCGCTGTCTGGAGCTTGGAGCCTGATGTCTCTGGTGGTGCCTGTAGTTTGTTTAGGATGTCCGGAACCGAACGACTCCTGTCTGATGTCTGCCGGTGACCCTGCATCCAGATGTCCTGATGTCCTGTACCCTGATGTCCTGCCTGTGTCTTGATGACCTCATGGACCCTGATGTCCTGATATCCTGTCTGTTCCCTGATGTCCTGATGTCCTTCCTGTGTCTGATATCCTGATGTCACTGATGCTCTGGGCTGCCACACCAGTGTCCCAGCCGATGACCTGGGCTGCCACGTCTGTGTCCCAGATGTCTATCCGGTATCCCTGATGTCCTGATTTAATCTGATTACCTGGGCTGCCACGCCAGTGTCCCAGCTGATGACCTGGGCTACCATGCCAGTGTCCCAGATGTCTGTCCAGTATTCCTGTGTCCTGATGCCCTGCCTGTGTCCTGATGTCCTGAGGTCTTTCCTAAGTCCAGATGTCCTGTATGTATCCTGATGTCTTGCCTGCGCCCTGATGTCCTTGTGTACCCTGATGCCCTACCTGTGTCCTGATGTCCCACCTATGTGTGCCTCGGTGATCCGTTGGTGCTTTGGGGTCCACTGTGTGGTTTCCCTTCTGAGGTGTGGAATCGGGAGCCTGATATCGTCATGTTTTGTTTATGTACTGTGTGACTTTACTTTAGTAAACTTTACTTTCTCTATAGCTGAAGTTGTGCGGTGTAATATAGTCCTACATGTCTCTTTCCTTGTCCACATGCTCAGCTGCCACAGAACCCCGGTCACTGCCCTCCCCTAGTTCGGGAAGGCCGGGTCCCCCTCTGCGGGTTAAAGAGTCCCCGGGGGACGTGCGCCCCACGCCTTCTGAGGCTGGTCGGCTTGGGGGCGTCTTTGGGCTGGGCCGCATCTGCGATTGCAGCTTACCGTGACATGTGGGTTGTTAGCACAATAAATTCAAAATTTGAATGCTATGGAAAGAGGATCAACCTATCTATATTTCTTGAAATTGGGGTAGAACCCTAGTTGTGAACCCACAGTGCTAGAGTGCCATGTATCCCTTTGCAGATATTAGTTAATGGGTTCAACTACAGGACTGACATTGATTGTGCACTCACATGGCCATAGAGTCTCTCATGCGAGAAAATCTGGCCAATTATGCTAATAACACTCGAGTTAAACTCTGTGATGGTATATACAGTATATTTAATCTTTGACTAATCATGGAAACCCATGAATTTTTGCTGCAGAGGATATTTCAAACTGAGAAATCATATTCCTTTCTGCCTGTTATCACTCTAAGTAGTCCTTAAAGGAATTGTCTCATCTCGGCAATAATTTTGTCTAAGTGAGGCATTTTTTTTTGTCTGTAACCTTTATAAATTCAAAAACAGCTTTTCCAGTGGTCTGCATCTGTCAAGAATGGATGCGGTCCTTTCTTGACCACTGAGACTCATGATTGGCTGCAGTGATCAGGTGTCTGAAATAGGATGTCATACAAGGCACTTTTGATGATGTCCCTTTCCAGTTGAATGACAGCTTCAGCAAATTAAAAGCCTCAGCAGTTAAGTGACTGAAGAAGGTGACATCATTTCTGCCTGAGCGCAAACCTTGGATTTGACATTACTGTGTCCATGGAGGTTAAAGCTTGTGAGTAGACTTAATTTTATCATTTCAACACCATCCCTTAAAAAGAAACCGTCATTTTATTTTTATTTTTTTCACAAATAATACACATGGACTGATAATTCATTCTCAAAATTCTCAATTCACAGGCAAAATCTGTCTTCAGTGTCTACAGATTTCCAATTAATTAGATAGCAGATGACAATTAATGCTCTTAAAGTTCCATTGAACTCCTCTCCTCCCATTGTCATCTTCTTTCTCAGTAATGGTAATATCTGTCTTCACTGAATACAGATTTTCCCAATGAATTCAGAATGAAAGATCAATCCTGGAAGAGAAAGAATCACATTTCTCTGATTAGTAAGTTGATTATTTGCATGTGTGTTAATAATACATGAAATCAAAATTAAACAATGGTTACTCTTTAAGAACGTGAGAATTTTGCAGCAGTCAGACAACCATTTTAAAATGATTGTCACATCTGGGTCACTGATCACATACCAGCAGGAAAGAAATAAATGTTCAATACTTGCCGGTCTTTTCAATGGTCTCATAATATTGAACGAAGAAAAAGCTGAATATATCCCCACCATCCATTCATCAGAACACGCAACAAGTGATTGTGGACACTGAACAGGCAAAGAACAGCTAAAGCTGTGTCAACAAATGATATAGTTTTTTCTTAAATGTGTCATGTATGATCATATTAGTGACTATAAGCTTAAAGGGAACCTGTCACCCCGAAAATCGCGGGTGAGGTAAGCCCACCGGCATCAGGGGCTTATCTACAGCATTCTGTAATGCTGTAGATAAGCCCCCGATGTTACCTGAAAGAGGAGAAAAAGACGTTATATTATACTTACCCAGGGGCGGTCCCGCTGCTGGTCAGGTCAGATGGGCGTCTCCGGTCCGTTGCGGCGCCTCCTATCTACATTACAAGACGTCATTTTCTGATCTTCAGCCACGGCTCTGGCGCAGGCGTACTTTGCTCTGCCCTGTTGAGGGCAGAGGATAGTACTGCAGTGCGCAGGCGCCGGAAAGGTCAGAGGCCCGGCGCCTGCGCACTGCAGTACTATAAATAAATAAAAAGCGTCTTTCAGTGTGTGACGGCTGCCAATCATAAAAATCCGCTAAAAGACCCGCTATAAAAGTAAATCAAACCCCCCTTCATCACCCCCTTAGTTAGGGAAAAATTAAAAAATTAAAAAAATGTATTTATTTCCATTTTCCCATTAGGGCTAAGGTTAGGGTTAGGGCTAGGGTTAGGGCTAGGGTTAGGGCTAGGGCTAGGGCTAGGGTTAGGGCTAGGGTTAGGGCTAGGGTTAGGGCTAGGGTTAGGGTTGGGGCTAGGGTTAGGGCTAGGGTTAGGGCTAGGGTTGGGGCTAGGGTTAGGGTTAAGGCTACAGTTAGGGTTGGGGCTAAAGTTAGGGTTAGGGTTTGGATTGCATTTGCGGTTGGGATTAGGATTAGGGGTGTGTCTGGGTTAGAGGTGTGGTTAGGGTTACCGTTGGGATTAGGGTTAGGGGTGTGTTTGGATTAGGGTTTCAGTTATAATTGGGGGGTTTCCACTCTTTAGACACATCAGGGGCTCTCCAAACGCGACATGGCGACCGATCTCAATTCCATCCAATTCTGCATTGAAAAAGTAAAACAGTGCTCCTTCCCTTCCGAGCTCTCCCGTGTGCCCAAACAGGAGTTTACCCCAACATATGGGGTATCAGCATACTCAGGACAAATTGGACAACAACTTTTGGGGTCCAATTTCTCCTGTTACCCTTGGGAAAATACAAAACTGGGGGCTAAAAAATAATTTTTGTGGGAAAAAAAGAGATTTTTTATTTTCACAATGCTCTGCGTTATAAACTGTAGTGAAACACTTGGGAGCTCAAAGTTCTCACAGCACATCTAGATAAGTTCCTTAGGGGGTCTAGTTTCCAATATGGGGTCACTTGTGGGGGGTTTCTACTGTTTAGGTATATTAGGGGCTCTGCAAACGCAATGTGACGCCTGCAGACCATTCCATCTAAGTCTGCATTCCAAATGGCGCTCCTTCCTTTCCGAGCCCTCCCATGCGCCCAAACGCTGGTTCCCCCCCACATATGGGGTATCAACACACTCAGGACAAATTGGAAAACTTTTGGGATCCAATTTCTCCTTTTACCTTCGAGAAAATACAAAACTGGGGGCTAAAAAATGATTTTGAGGGGAAATTTTTTATTTTATTTTCACGGCTCTGCGTTATAAACTGTAGTGAAATACTTGGGGGCTCAAAGTTCTCACAACACATCTAGATAAGTTCCTTGGGGGGTCTAGTTTCCAATATGGGTCACTTGTGGGGGGTTTCTACTGTTTAGGTACATTAGGGGCTCTGCAAACACAATGTGACGCCTGCAGACCATTCCATCTAAGTCTGTATTCCAAATGGCGCTCCTTCCCTTCCGAGCCCTCCCATGCGCCCAAACGCTGGTTCTCCCCCACATATAGGGTATCAGCGCACTCAGGACAAATTGCACAACAACTTTTGGGGTCCAATTTCTCCTTTTACCCTTGGGAAAATACAAAACTGGGGGCTAAAAAATTATTTTTGTGGGAAAAAATTTTTGTTTCATTTTTACGGCTCTGCATTATAAACTTCTGTGAAGCTCTTATTGGGTCAAAGTGCTCACCACACACTAGATAAGTTCCTTACTTTTGTAAGTCCAATTTCTTCTCTTACCATTGGGAAAATAAAAAAATTGGGGGTGAAAAGATAATTTTTGTGGAAAAAAAAGATTTTTTATCTTTACGGTTCTGCATTATAAACTTCTGTGAAGCACTTGGTGGGTCAAAGTGCTCACCACACATCTAAATAAGTTCCTTATGGGGTCTACTTTCCAAAATGGTGTCACTTGTGGGGGGTTTCAATGTTTAGGCACATCAGTGGCTCTCCAAACGCAACATGGCATCCCATCTCAATTCCAGTCAATTTTGCATTGAAAGGTCAAACGGCGCTCCTTCCCTTCCGAGCTCTCCCATGCGCCCAAACAGTGGTTTACCCCCACATATGGGGTATCAGAGTACTCAGGACAAATTGTGCAACAACTTTTGTGGTCCAATTTCTTCTCTTACCATTGGGAAAATAAAAAATTGGGGGCGAAAAGATAATTTTTGTGGAAAAAAAAGATTTTTTATTTTTACGGTTCTGCATTATAAACCTCTGTGAAGCACTTGGTGGGTCAAAGTGCTCACCACACCTTTAGATAAGTTCCTTAGGGGGTCTACTTTCCAAAATGGTGTCACTTGTGGGGGGTTTCAATGTTTAGGCACATCAGTGGCTCTCCAAACGCAACATGGCGTCCCATCTCAATTCCAGTCAATTTTGCATTGAAAAGTCAAATGGCGCTCCTTCCCTTCCGAACTCTGCCATGCGCCCAAACTGTGGTTAACCCCCACATATGGGGTATAAGCGTACTCAGGACCAATTGTACAACAACGTTTGGGGTCCATTTTCTCCTGTAACCCTTGGTAAAATAAAACAAATTGGAGCTGAAGTAAATGTTTTGTGAAAAAAAAGTTAAATGTTAATTTTTATTTAAACATTCCAAAAATTCCTGTGAAGCACCTGAAGGGTTAATAAACTTCTTGAATGTGGTTTTGAGAACCTTGAGGGGTGCAGTTTTTAGAATGGTGTCACACTTTGGCATTTTCTATCATATAGACCCCTCAAAATGACTTCAAATGAGATGTGGTCCCTAAAATAAAATGGTGTTGTAAAAATGAGAAATTGCTGGTCAACTTTTAACCCTTATAACTCCCTAACAAAAAAAAATTTTGGTTCCAAAATTGTGCTGATGTAAAGTAGACATGTGGGAAATGTTACTTATTAAGTATTTTGTGTGACATATCTCTGTGATTTAATTGCATAAAAATTCAAAGTTGGAAAATTGCGAAATTTTAAAAATTTTCGCCAAATGTCCATTTTTTCACAAATAAACGCAGGTAATATCAAAGAAATTTTACCACTATCATGAAGTACAATATGTCTCGAGAAAACCATGTCAGAATCACCAGGATCCGTTGAAGTGTTCCAGAGTTATAACCTCATAAAGGGACAGTGGTCAGAATTGTAGAAATTGGCCCGGTCCATAACGTGCAAACCACCCTTGGGGGTAAAGGAGTTAAAGGAGAAAACTGTCTTTGTTGCCCACAGTGACCAATCCCCAAAACTGCTTTTACTTTCTATTGTGCTTTTGAAAAATAAAAGCTACACTGTGATTGGTTTTTATAGACCACACAGACTACTAGTTTCATATTTCTGACCTTAGATTACATTTATTGAGATTAAAGTAGTTAGTTCAATTTAGTCCCCTTATAAATGATTCATTTCATAATAGAAAATGAACTCAAAATCTTAAAATGTCGGTATGCAAACTGCCGGTCCAGAAAGAAAAAGAACTAGAATTCTATAGCGCTACCTATTGGAAGCAGCAATCCTATAAGTCACTATTCACATTTTAGCGAGCCTTGCAATATGACTTAGGATAAAAGCCTTGCACGGCGAATAAGCCTCCTTACATTGCATTGCATGCCAGGGCTGGTATGTCACTTTCCACAAAGAGAAACGTTACCCCTTAGACCTAAAATTCTGGTGTATTTTACAGGTTTTATGCCTATTATGTTGCCCTTAAAGGAGTATTGTCAAATTTGGAAGCTACCCCTACCCATTGGATAGGCAATAACTTCACAATCACTCGGAATCCAACTGATGAGATCCACAGAGATTCAAACCACAGATATATGTTTTTTTATGAAGAACTGTAGACAAATTAACCATATCTTTAAATTTCCTGGATCCTAGGCTCCATTCATCTATAGGCCTTCGATCTAGCAGCACATAATTCAACCCATTTTTCCAAAAATTACTGTGATATGATGGTGACAGACTATTGGAGTTCACCGCATTCAGATCTGATTTTTCAGGTTTAGAGTAGGGTTTTCATTCAAGAGTGAATAATAATATACAGTAATTATAATGAATCTGCATGTGTCATACAAGAATCCAAAAGAGGTGTTTATTTTATCATAATGGATTAGCGTAACATCGCCATAGTAATCTAATATATATTTTTTTTTACCAAAAAATGTCTATATTGGTTGTGATTGTTTCATACTACTACACTTGGAAAGCATATTTTCCAGCAGGATGCATAATGATTATGAAGTACTGTATACGCCTGTAAGTAATTATGTGATAAAAATTTTAGCATGGCAGTTCTTAATAAACAAAGAGCTGTAAGTACTGACATGTCATTTCAATAACATTTTCCTTCATCCACGTTAAAGCCTGAGAAAATTTCTGGCGCATTTTGAGGTTAACCTCAAAGCTTGTTGGAATCAAGTTTTGACAGATTCCGGTAAAAGGAAATCCTTTTTCCTAAATCACTTAAATGAAACATATTTGTTCAGAATTTGGACTCAGATAATGTTCTCATTGTAAAAGAAGTAACATCCTACATATCTTCTTTAATTTTTTCTAGGACTTCATTGTTGCATAAGGAACATAACTAAATCTTGGAGGGTTTCTTCAGATTCACACAATGAAGTCACAGTAATTGATTAGGAGTCTGTACATGTAGATGGGAGTTTCCCTAAAAATATTTCTAACATTCTAAACATACCAAATCCTAATAAAACAATACTGTATTGTGACATTGGGAAATTAATTATTCTAAATAATTAATTTCTCATATAAACAGGTATGGTTGCCAAGCTATTATTGAAATATCTAAAGTTGAAACAAAAGCACTCTGTTAGCATCCACTTCTAACTTTAGGAAATACTGCCACTATAGTAAATGAGGTGGTATAAAAATACCAAAAGTTGCAACATTTTTGTTACATTTTTAAAATTTCAAACAGATTTATGAATTGAGAGAAATTCAGGAACCAGGGTACCAGATGTCCTCCTTTGGTACAGAAAAATCAGAATGTTTTGGCCATGCAAGACATTTATCAAGCCATGAAAATGAGAGCTATGCACAAAGTCATAAAAAAAGAGAGGCATACTTGATAAAGACCCTGTGCACCCGAAAGTTTGTGATTTTTCTGTACCAGTAAAGTTATCAAAGGAGGACATCTGGTACACTGGAAGGTTGCACCAAGCGTGCAAGGACAACAGAGTTGTGCATCGGACGCATCTATTGCAAGTATTATGTAAGATTTATGAATTGAGGCGCAAACTGTCTAATTGATCTTTCCCATTATGTTCATGTTTTTGTGGTATTAATGGTTAAACCACCATGTTACTCTCGCGGATATGGGTAACATACAGTATTTTCACACACCAATAAAGACGTGATAAGTAAGTGACAATTATCTCCATACATTTCTTGAATATGAGTAGGGATAAGCGGAGCTGTGGATGTTGGGTATGGCCAAATTATAATTCAAAGTTCAGTAACCAAACTTGACCCTGAACCCAAATCCAATAGGAGTCAATGGGGACCCCAACTTCAGTGCTTTGAAATGGCTGTAAAATGGTTATAGTAAGGGCTAGGGGGTGGCAAAAAGAACCAAAATGGGGGTAAAAGCAGCACAATTGCTGTTGCGCAATGCACACAATGCTTTGGAACTTTCAATAACCAGCTCACTAGAACTAGAGGCACCCTAGTCTATCCCTGTCCACCGGATTACTCCTGAAAGTGGAGACGCCGGGTTCATGTGCTTTGCTATACTCCTAAATCAACCCTTATATGTCCCCTCCCCCACCCAAACGCCAAACAACAATTTTTTGAGCAAATCTCCAAATGCCAACTCCATCCACGAATTATACCTCCACCTCCAAACCAGGAAGTAGAAATTAACACTGCAATTCCTAAAAGTGGAGATGCCAGGTTTACGTGCTTTGCTATGCCCCTAAATCAACCCTTATCAGTCTCTTACCCCACCCAAACACCAAACAGCAATGTCTTGAACAAATCTCCAAATGCCAACTCCATCCACGAATTACACCTCCAACTCCAAACAAAGCAGTAAGAACTAACACTGAATAAATAAAATAAAAATAGCTGCGCTGGTGCAGATGGAAGTGAGACGCAGCAGGTAATATTCTGTACCACACACAGAAAAAAATGAATAAATATATATGAAATACGTAAAACCTGCGCTGTCTACTATATATACACAAAAATCAAGCGATCACAGTACAAGATTACCTGTCAGGTGAAGAGCGATAATCGCATAGAAGTGTATGTAAATGCTCAAACTCAGATAGGTGTAGTTAGCAACTATAATGGAGAAAAGGAAAAAGGAATGGGAAAACGATATTAATAAATAGTTCCTATTAAAAAAAGTAAAAATACTGCTATAATATGTGCTAATATAATCGGGAGTGCACTTAATAGTACTCCCAAAAATACCAGAAAAAAAGGGGTTAAAATATATTATAGTAAAATAATACACTCCTGTGCTTTGAACGCTGTTAGTGAGGCACCCGTAACTGCCTGAAAATAGAGTCAATGTAGTAGCAAACAGGTACTTGTATATAAATCAATACAAACGTAGTAGCTGCACGTGCAGTGTCAGTACAGACCTGTGATATAGATAGGTGCCTTAAGAACCTCCGTGGTTGCTGCAGATGAACGTTGCTGAATGCTCAGCTTATAGATCCGGGAATGATGTTCTTCTGAGCGGCTTATGCAGGCGCTGTCCTGGCCGGTGACAGGCGCCTGTGCGGCCGCGGCTTGGAAGTCCTAGTAGGTAGCTTCGCAGGACCTGCAGTGACGTTGTAGTCACGTGTTCTTGAATCACGTGGTGCCCCTGGAGACACTACGGATCGCAGTGGGAGCCAAAAAACCAACGCGTTTCGGAATGACGCGGATTCCTTCATCAGGGTTGGCTCCCCCTGCATTGGAATGACTCTATATACCTGCGGTATGTCTCTCATAGGCTTAATTAACCTACTAGGATTTATATACAAGTACCTGTTTGCTACTACATTGACTCTATTTTCAGGCAGTTACGGGTGCCTCACTAACCTTGTGCAAAGCACAGGAGCGTATTATTTTACTATAATATATTTTAACCCCTTTTTTTCTGGTATTTTTGGGAGTACTATTAAGTGCACTCCCGATTATATTAGCACATATTATAGCAGTATTTTTACTTTTTTTAATAGGAACTATTTATTAATATCGTTTTCCCATTCCTTTTTCCTTTTCTCCATTATAGTTGCTAACTACACCTATCTGAGTTTGAGCATTTACATACACTTCTATGCGATTATCGCTCTTCACCTGACAGGTAATCTTGTACTGTGATCGCTTGATTTTTGTGTATATATAGTAGACAGCGCAGGTTTTACGTATTTCATAAGAACTAACACTGGCAATTCTTAAGTGCCAGAGGCAAGCATAAATAGCAGGGAGAGTGGCAATCAATCCCTGGATGAGGGGTAGGCAGGTTAGTCATCTGCCTAGGTTGCTACCTCCTGCCTTCCTGAGGAGGGTGCACTTTAAAAAAAAAATTGCTGAATGTCTACAGTCACCCGATATCTTCCTGCAGCTGCAGATATTCAGCACAATGATTGCTGGGACTCAGGCATGGATGTGAGCGATTGCCTGTCAGTGTCACTGCTTATCCCTCTCTCTGTGCTGCTTCCCGCCCTCGCTCCCCCACACACTCAATTGTATTTGCATCTGTCGGATTTGAATACAATTGCTGTGTGTGTCACCCGGGACAGGAGCATAGGAGCTATAATCTCCCTTGCTCCACCAGGATCTTCAGCAAGATGAAGGCCACTTCACAGCACCTTTTTGGAGAAGGCGCATGCAGGGGATGTTGAATGGCGGTGTTCACTGATGTCCACTGCTGCACTTCACAGAAGAGGAGATGGTGAAAGGGAGCCTAGATCATGAACAGTTAGGGCCAGAAATATTTGGACAGTGACACAAGTTTTGTTATTTTAGCTGTTTACAAAAACATGTTCAGAAATACAATTATATATATAATGTGGGCTGAAAGTGCACACTCCCAGCTGCAATATGATAGTTTCCACATCCAAATCGGAGAAAGGGTTTAGGAATCATAGCTCTGTAATGCATAGCGTCCTCTTTTTCAAGGGACCAAAAGTAATTGGACAATGGACTTTAAGGGCTGCAATTAACTCTGAAGGCGTCTCCCTCGTTAACCTGTAATCAATGAAGTAGTTAAAAGGTCAGGGGTGGATTCCAGGTGTGTGGTTTTGCATTTGGAAGCTGTTGCTGTGAGCAGACAACATGCGGTCAAAGGAACTCTCAATTGAGGTGAAGCAGAACATCCTGAGGCTGAAAAAAAAGAAAAAATCCATCAGAGAGATAGCAGACATGCTTGGAGTAGCAAAATCAACAGTTGGGTACATTCTGAGAAAAAAGGAATTGACTGGTGAGCTTGGGAACTCAAAAAGGCCTGGGTGTCCACGGATGACAACAGTGGTGGATGATCGCCGCATACTTAATTTGGTGAAGAAGAACGCGTTCACAACATCAACTGAAGTCCAGAACACTCTCAGTGAAGTAGGTGTATCTGTCTCTAAGTCAACAGTAAAGAGAAGACTCCATGACAGTAAATACAAAGGGTTCACATCTAGATGCAAACCATTCATCAATACCAAAAATAGACAGGCCAGAGTTAAATTTGCAGAAAAACACCTCAAGAAGCCAGCTCAGTTCTGGAAAAGTATTCTATGGACAGATGAGACAAAGATCAACCTGTACCAGAATGATGGGAAGAAAAAAGTTTGGAGAAGAAAGGGAACGGCACATGATCCAAGGCACACCACATCCTCTGTAAAACATGGTGGAGGCAACGTGATGGCATGGGCATGCATGGCTTTCAATGGCACTGGGTCACTTGTGTTTATTGATGACATAAGAGCAGACAAGAGTAGCCGGATGAATTCTGAAGTGTACCGGGATATACTTTCAGCCCAGATTCAGCCAAATGCTGCAAAGTTGATTGGACGGCGCTTCATAGTACAGATGGACAATGACCCCAAGCATACATCCAAAGCTACCCAGGAGTTCATGAGTGCCAAAAAGTGGAACATTCTGCAATGGCCAAGTCAATCTCCAGATCTAAACCCAATTGAGCATGCATTTCACTTGCTCAAATCCAGACTTAAGACGGAAAGACCCACAAACAAGCAAGACCTGAAGGCTGCGGCTGTAAAGGCCTGGCAAAGCATTAAGAAGGAGGAAACCCAGCGTTTGGTGATGTCCATGGGTTCCAGACTTAAGGCAGTGATTGCCTCCAAAGGATTTGCAACAAAATATTGAAAATAAAAATATTTTGTTTGGGTTATGTTTATTTGTCCAATTACTTTTGACCTCCTAAAATGTGGAGTGTTTGTAAAGAAATGTGTACAATTCCTACATTTTCTATCAGATATTTTTGTTCAACCCTTCAAATTAATTGTTACAATCTGCACTTGAATTCTGTTGTAGAGGTTTCATTTCAAATCCAATGGGGTGGCATGCAGAGCCCAACTCGCGAAAATTGTGTCACTGTCCAAATATTTCTGGCCCTAACTGTATGAGCTTTTAGTTCATTCTAGTATTTCTGTGCAGGGAGGCATAAAATGAGGGTCTGTGCAGATGGGGGAATAAAATGAGATGAGGGGCTGTGCAGATGGTGATAATATGAGGACTCTGTGCGGGGAACCCTCCTTGTGACGCGTGCGCTCTCCGAGCTGTAGTTAGTTCAGGAGCCGCCAGGTGGCGCTGTGGTCTCTGCTGCACATACGTCCGCTGTGATCTGGTCTTTTCCCGCTTCCCCTCTGTACAGTTGCTCTCTGCGCACACACTGAGGAGGAGATTACCGTCACTGAGAACATCATCGCCGGGGCTAGATACAGACATGCCGACCGTGGAGGAGCTGTACCGGAACTACGGGATCCTGGCCGACGCCAAGGACGACGTGAGCCAGCACAAAGCTTCGTATCAGGTTATCCTGGATGGTGTGAAAGGAGGAGCGAAGGAGAAGAGATTGGCGGCTCAGTTCATTCCCAAATTTTTTAAATATTTCCCGGAACTTTCCGATGCGGCGCTCAACGCTCAGCTGGACCTATGCGAAGATGAGGAAGTGTCGATCCGCCGTCAGGCTATTAAAGAACTGTCGCAGTTTGCTACAGGAGAGAACCTGCCCCGTGTGGCAGACATCCTTGCTCAGCTTTTACAGTCTGATGACTCCGCTGAGTTCACATTGGTGAACAATGCTTTGGTGAGCATATTCAAAATGGATGCAAAAGGCACATTGGGAGGTTTGTTCAGTCAGATCCTTCAAGGAGAAGATATAGTTCGTGAACGAGCCATTAAATTCCTTTCCTCTAAGCTGAAAACACTTCCAGACGATGTTATGACTAAAGAAGTGGATGACTTCATATTCTCTGAATCCAAGAAGGTTCTGTATGACGTCACGGGAGAAGAATTCGTCCTGTTTATGAAAATTCTTTCTTCATTGAAAAACCTCCAGACGGTCAGCGGCAGACAGCAGCTGGTGGATTTAGTGTCTGAACAGGCAGGACTGCAGCAGACCCCACTCAATCCTGCAGACCCCGACTCCGTGGATCGCTTGCTCCAGTGCATGCGCCAGGCAGTGCCGCTGTTTTCAAAAAACGTTCACTCCACAAAGTTTGTGACCCATTTCTGTGAGCACGTTCTCCCCATCCTCAACACCCTGACCAGCCCAGCCGAGGGCATCGATGTCCAGTTGGAGGTATTGAAGCTGTTGGCCGAGATGAGTTCCTTCTGTGGAGACATGGATAAATTAGAATCGAACTTGAACAAGCTTTTTGATAAGTTGCTGGAGTACATGCCTCTTCCACCCGAAGAAGCAGAAAATGGGGAGAACTCTGCAAATGAAGAGCCGAAACTTCAGTTCAGTTACGTCGAATGATAATATGAGGAGAAGGGCTGTGCTGATGGGGAATAAAATGAGGAGAGTGGCTGCCCTGATGGGGAATAACATGAGGGGAGGGGCTGTGCTGATGGGGGAAGATAAAATAATGTGAGGGGCTGTGCTGATGAGGGAATAAAATGAGGTGCGGTGCAGATGAGGGAATAAAGTGAGGGTCTATGCAGATGGGGAAATAAACTGAGGGGTTATGTTGATAGGGGAATAAACTGAGGGTCTGGCCAGATAGGATAATTAAAATAAGGGGCTGTGCAGAGGGAGTTGAATAAAATGAGGTGCTCTATAGATTAGTGAATAAACAGAGAGGCTGTACAGTTGGGGGTGAATAAACAGAGGTGTTGTGCAGATGGGGGAATAAACTGATGTGTTGTACAGATGGTGGAATAAACAGGCTTGCAGATGGGGGAATAAGCTGAGGTGCTGTGCAGAGGTGACAATAAAATGAGAGACTGTGCAGATTTGGTGAATAAACATAAGGGCTGTGCAGATGAGCATAAATAAACTGGCTGTCAAGATGGCAGAAATAAACTGATGGGTTGTGCAAATGGAGGGAATAAGCTGAGGGGCTGTGTAGAGGGGGAAATAAAATGAAGGGCTGTGTAGATGGGGAATAAAATGTGGAGAGGGGCTGTGCAGATGGGGGAATAAAATGAGGGGAATAAACTGAGGAGCTGTGCAGATGGGGAAATAAATTGAGTGGCTGTGCAGAGGTGGATGAAATGTGGGGCTGTGCAGATGGAAATAAACAGAGGGGTAATAAACTGAGGGACTGTTAAGGTGAGCATGCAATGAAAGGCAGTGCGGGGGCATGAAATGAAGGGCTGTGCTGGAGACATGAAATGAGGGGATATGCAGGTGGGCCATGAAATGAGGGGCTGTGAAGGTGTTTGGGGTGTTATTTGTGGGCAAATGGGGGGAATAAACTGAGAGTTTGTGCAGATGGGGGATAAACTGAGAGGCTGGGTTGATGAGGGAATAAACTGTGGGGCTGTGCTGATGGAGGAATAAACTGAGGGGCTATGCAGAGGGGGAAATAAAATGAGGGGCTGTACAGAGGAGGGAGAATTACCTGAAGGGGCTGTGCTGATGGGGGTATAAAACGAGGGGAAGTGCTATGCTAATGGGGGTATAAAATGAGGTGGGGGGCTGTGCAGATGTGGGAAAAAACTGAGGGGCTGCGCAAATGGGGGAAATAAATTGGGCTGTGTTAATGGAGAGAATAAACTGAGTGGCTGTACAGATTTGGGAATAAAATGAGGGGATGTGGAGAGGAGGGAGAATTACCTGAGAGGCTGGGAACATAGGATAAATTAAATGAGAGGTTGTGTAGAGGGGGAGAACAAAATGAGGGGCTGTATACAGTAGATGAGGGAATAAACAGAGAGGCTGTACAAATGGGGGTGAATAAATAGATGTATTGTGCATATGGCGGAATAAATTGATGGGTTTTACAGATGGGGGTATAGCCTGACAGGCTTGCAGATGGGGGAGTAAGGTGAGGTGATGTGCAGAGGTGGCAATAAAATGAGAGTGTGCAGATTGAATGAATATACATAAGGGCTGTGCAGATGGGCATAAATAAAGAGGGACTGTGCAGATGGGGGAATAATCTGATGGGTTGTCCAGATGGGGGGAATATGCTGAGGGGCTGTGCAGAGGGGGGAATAAAATGAGGGGCTGTGTAAATGGGGGAATAAAATGAGGAGAGTGACTGTGCAGTTGGGGAATAAAATGAGATGAGAGGAATAAACTGAGGAGCTGTGAAGATGGGGAAATAAATTGAGTGGCTGTGCAGAGGTGGATAAAATGTAGGGCTGTGCAGATGGGGGAATAAACAGAGGTTTAATAAACTGAAGGACTGTTAAGGTGAGCATGTAATGAGAGGCAGTGTGGGGGGCTATAAAAATGAAGGGCTGTGCAGGGTACATGAAATGAGGGGATGTGCATGTAGGACAAGAAATGAGGGGCTGTGAAGGTGCGTGGGGTGTTGTTTGTGTGTGGATAGGGGGAATAAACTGAGAGATTGTGCAGATGGGGGGAATAGTCTGAGGGGCTGGGTTGATGGGGAATAAACTGAGAGGCTATGCAGAGGGGGAAATAAAATGAAGGGCTGTACAGAGGAGGGATAATTACCTGAAGGACTGGACACATAGGATAAATAAAATGAGGGGCTGTGCAGAGGGAAGAGAATAAAATAAGGGGCTGCATAGATGAGGGAATAAACAGAGAGGCTGTACAGATGGGGAGTGAATAAACAGAGGGGCTGTGCAGATAGGGAATAAACTGATGGGCAGTTCAGATGTGGAATAAACTGACAGGCCATGCAGAGGGGAAAATTAGCTGAGGGGCTGTGCAGAGGGGGCAATAAAAGGAGAGGCAGTGCAGATGGGGTGAATAAAAACATGGGTTGTACAGATGGGGGAAGTAAACTGGCAGGCTGTACAGATGGGGAAATAAGCTGAGGGGCTGTGCAGAGGGGACAATAAAAGGAGAGGCTGTGCAGATGTGGTGAATAAACAGAGGGGTTTTGCAGATGGGCATAAATAGAGGGGTTGAGAATATGGGGGAATAAACTGGCAGGCTGTGCAGATGGGGATAAATTGATTGACTGTGCAGATAAAGGGAATAAACTGAGGGGCTGTGCAGAGGGGGTAATGAAATGAGATGTTGTGTAGAGGGGGAATAAAATGAGGAGCTGTGCATATGGGGATGAATAAACAGGGTCTGTGCATATGGGAGGTAATAAACTGATGGGCTTTGAAGATGGGGAATAAACTAACATGCTGTGCAGATGGGAGAATAAGCTGAGGGGCTGTGCAGAGAGTGGGGTAAAATTAGGGCCTGTACAGATGGGGGAATAAAATGAGGGGAATAAAATATGAGGCTGTGCAGATGGGGAAAATAAACCGAGGGGGAATAAACTGAGGTGCTGTTAAGAAGAGCATGAAATGAGAGGCAGTGCGGGGGGCCATGATATGAAGGGCTGTGCGGCGGACATGAAATGAGGGGCTGTGGACGGTGTTTGGTATGTTGGTGTGGTGGATATCATACTATATATTGGGGGCTGTGATGTTGACCATACTACCATATTTTTTGGACCATAAGACCACATTTTTGCCAAAAATTTTGGGGGGAAAATGGTGGTGCGTCTTATGGTCAGGATCCACTTACCAGGAGACACATCCCAGGCTGATGCATGGCATTTTGGCAGATGATCGGTGGTGCGGGGGCTCCGCCAGCCTTTTGTGAAAGGCTGGAGCCCCTGAACTTCGATTGCTGTAATGATGATTTGATCTTCATGAAAAAGGCCGCTGGAGGCGACGCATGCGCAGAATGAGAACTCGGGAGACGGGATCTCGGTGCCGAGATCTCGTCTCCTGAGATCTCGGCAATGAGATGTCATTCTGCGCATTCACCGCTTCGGTGCCCATTTTCATGAAGATCAACTCACGATCTGCATGATGATGCTTCTGGTACCACTATTGATGGTTCTGGTGCTCTAATTATGTACCAATAATGATTTTGGTTTTATATTCATTTATTGATGATGGTTCTGGTGACGAATATATCACCAGAATAATCACTACTACATGAATAAAGCACCAGAATTGGAATACGTTACCAGAACCCCCATGAGCTTTGTGCAAGCTGTATTTGTCGCATGACAGATACAAACACCATTAGATATGTTTCTTTATTTATAATACAGGTCTGTTTGTTTTCCATTACGATACTTGGTAAATGCAGGAAACCTTCACTGATACCAAATGGCCCCAATTTTAGTTACCATGGATTCTGTATCTATCAACATCCCTAAAGTACACAACTTTTTTTTACTTTGATATCATTCTTTTAAAAAATATAACGATTCTAGTGTAAGTGGTCATCAGAGTTTGCCACCTAACCCATTGGAGGGGAAGGGGGATATGCATTAGAGGTAATGTAACCTTAGTCTCTGAGCCATTCATTTGCTTTAGAGAGGGGAGGCACCATAGGCTTCATCAATCAAGGGACTCAAAATTCTTTGTCCCATCCCTGGTGGCAAACACTGAACAACTGAGAAAATCCAGGTAGGAAAGATCCAGGAGATTCAACTGAGGAGATTAACCCTTGCGCTGCCAGCAAGGAAAAAATTTGTTCTGTTTAATAAAATGATGAAGTTTTACTAACCTGTGCAGGAGTTTGTGAAACCATATGCTGTGACCTTTTGGCTCCTCTTGGTCACAGTATCCCTGTGAAAATTGCCTTGCAAACAAAAATGGAGAAGGAAATGACTTAAAAGAACATAGAATAAAAAAAAATCTTGAACTGGGAATTGGAGGTCAAAGTGGAGAAGGAGATGGAGTAGGTTGGAGTAGGTCTAAGAAAATTAGGTGGAAGACACGGTAAAAAGACACTAAGTGTTTTTGTGTTTTTTTTTGTTTTATTTTGTTTTTTTTTCTGTTTTCTTTCTTTTTTTTTATAGGGAACTGCCTTAAAAGTACATAGATTTAAAAAAAATAAATAACAATCTAGAACCAGGAGGCGGAGGTCTAAGTGGAGAAGTGAGCGGAGTAGGTGAAGAAGGTGGAGGTGGATATATCGGTGGAGGTGGAAGAGATGAACAAGGAGGTAGCCAACACTGTTTTTTTTTATTTGGGGAAGCCCCAAAGTTAAACGAATGGCAAGTAGAGTTGAACAATGGCTGGGTGTAGCTGGTATAGTTTTCTAGTCAGCCAAAGGTAGGGACAAGTCCTGTGAGATCCACACCTGATTCATTTTAATGAATATTCACTTCCCCACATTTCCTGTGGACAGGCAGATACACCTGTCGTGATCGCGCCCCAGGCCGTGCTAAACACACTTCTGACAATACCTTTGCCACAGGGCATGCCAGCACCTCCAAGGCATAAAGGGCAAGCTCATGCTATGTCTCTAATTTGAAGACCCAGAAGTTAAATGGTGTAGACCCATCAGCTAGTACGTGAAGACATGTGGACATGTACTCTTCTACATGTTGTAATGCTGCCTCCTGCTAATACATATCAAATGGTGGTTCTGAATGTCGTGACACGCTGAGAAAGTTTTGCCACATTTTGGTAATACTAACCCTGCTTTCCGAGGTGGTGGCAGTGCCTCAGCTGCATTGGTGACTTCCTCCTCCTCTGACTTCTTCTTCCTCTGAGCCCTTGCTATCAGAAGGGAACCCCGTCAGTAGTGCCTCTACCAGCGTGTGCTTTTATTCACACATTTTGCGATCCTGCTCCAGTGATGGAAGTAATAATGGAATCTTGTCCTTGTAGCAGGGATTTAGCATGGTAGTCACTGAGTAATCAGCATGGTAAGAAAACAGGCAACTTGGCAGTCTTTGCGCATGTACAGCATCATGTATTGGCTCATGTGTGTCAGGCTGCCCAGAGGCAGAGACAAACTGTCCTCGATTTGCTATGAAAACTGTTGGAGGAAAATAGCGCAATAGGGATTTATCCGAGATTAAGCAGTCAATGCAAGGTAAAAGCACTCACCAGATGTAGCTTAAGACAAGCATTGGAAAGATTCGCTGCTGCAGATCCACAGATCCATGAGGGACCGACCATTGAAAATACAATGTAGGAGAACGTGGTCAACTTCTGCGCTGCTGAATCATGTAGTCCAAAGGTATTGTTAAAAAGTGGTCTTTATTCAACACGTTTCTGAGTTTCAAAGAACTCCTTCATCAGGATATACCACATAAGAATCCTTATGTGGTCGTCTTCCTGATGAAGGAGTTCTTCGAAACTTAGAAACGCGTTGAATAAAGACCACTTTTTAACAATACCTTTGGACTACATGATTCAATACCTTTGGACCACAGGATTCAGCAGCGCAGAATTTGGTCACGTTCTCCTACATTGTATTGTCAAGCTGTCCTCGTTGAAAGTTGTATGGTCTGTGCCCCCTGTATCCTCACAGCCATGCTCCAGTGATGCCATGAGCTGATTTTAGTACCACCTTGCTATGAACACGGTTCTTCTTGCTCCTCATCCTCCAAAAATGTACCCTGCCTGGAAAGTTGTGTACATTTCCACTCTTGGTACAGAAACCCACCCTCAGAGCCATGTGTGGACGACAGGCCTGATAATAGTGTGAATGGTTCCTGTTCCTACTGCTATACTTCCTCCTCTGTCCAAGGCCGTATTTAGAGTTCATGCTGCCCTAAGCACTTTTCATGCCTCCCCCATTGGTGACTATGACTAATGCAGACACTGTCAGCAGGGATTTAGGCTACTTTCACAGCGATTTTTACCTTTTGTGGCAGATCCGGCAGTTTTTCTGCATCTGCCACGTAACGCATCACTTACGGCAACACTGCTTTCAGCCTCATTCATTCCCTGTGGGACTTGCGGACATGTGCGGCACTTGCGGTTTTGCCGCAATACGGTACATGCGGTACTTGCAGCAACGGAAAAAAATGCTGCTAGCAGTGTTTTTTTGGCTCATCGTAAGTGCAAAACCGCAAGTGCTGCACATGTTCGCAAGTCCCATAGGGAATGAGTAAAGGGTTCAAATCTATGTATTTGCCCATGTAGCTCTTTCAAAGGCAATTCCAGCAATATTTTTACATGTTCAGTCCATTCATCTGAAATCGGTTTGCATACATATGCAAATTAGGGTGTAGATCTGTTACTCCAGCTCTATACCTGCTCAGTGCCACCTCTTCCTGATCAACTTACAGCCCTTTTATCCAGAAGGAAACACAGCATAGAGGCTGTCAGTGAAGCAAAAGGAGGTGGCACTCTGCGGGAAATAGAGCTGTAGTGATAGAGGGTTAAGATCCACCATAGTCGTTAGGCATTATTTATATATCAATTGAAATGCTGATTTCTGAATAAGGGAGTAAGGGACTGACCATATAAAAGGTATTTATGTTTTTGAAAGAGTTTGAGTTTGTCTTTGAAAGAGCTATATACATGCACATATAAAAAGTTTGAAGGGGTGAAATCCTGCAGACAGACTGCCTTTAAATAATTCCAAAAAATAATCTTTTAATGATTTTATTGGTTTATGTGCAAAAGGCAGCAATAAGGTGCTAATAAACAATGCTACATTATAATATCAATAACAATAATATTATATTATTGTTATATATATAATAGCAATTAACAAAAATAATAATATTAACATACAAGAACTAGTGCAATTGTAAACTTTCTTTCTAACCTTGCTTATCTTCAAAAACGTGGTGAAAATAAATAATCAAAATTAACAATAATATAGAGCAAGAACCAGTGCAATTGGTAATAAGGAAAGTAACTGTGCATTTTGCACACATCTTTGCATTCTGTGAAGCAGATATTTAAAACTTTTTACGGCGTGCTCTTTGGGCTGCAAAATGGTCAATGATTTTGTCATAATTCAGCGACCTTACAAGATCACTTTCAATGGCCAACATTGCAAGAGCATTTAGGCGATCTTCACGCATGCTAGACCTCAAATAATTTTTAATTCACTTTAATGCAGAAAACGAGTGTTCTGCTGAACAGGTAGTTGCTGGTGTACACAGAAACATTCTCAAAGCAATATCCACATTAGGATAAATGTTATGAAGGTCGTCTTTACGAATTTTCCTAAGGATACTCAAAGAGGAGTTATATTCTTCCTCCAGAGTCAAAAAGTGTCCTTGCAAGTGTAGACATTCTTCAACAAAGTCAGTTGCCTCAATGTCTGTTTTGTAAACCTCTCCAAGTTTTTTCAGCTTGTTCCCTTATAGCAGAAGCTTCTAGTTTGGTTAAATTTGGCAGAAATTTAAATTTTTCGAAAAACTCCTCATAGGCTGACTTTCTCCATTCCAGTTCCGATATTAGATTGTCACAGATGATAAAGTAGGTGTTTACACGGAAATCTTTTGTATGTCTTCTTGACTTTCAGTAGTGTTGCGCTTCCTTTTCCTGAATCGAAGATTATATTCTTTCACACTTGATTTAGCCATGGCACTCGACTCAAATGTGTCAAACATCTCCCTGATCTGCTTCACAAACTGCACAAGAGAATCATACAGTTCTATTACTAAACATACATCTATATCTTTTTGTAGTAATTTGCAACTAACAGCTTGAAATCTTTCCAAAATGGACCCCCAAAAGTGTGCCATGAATACAGTTTCAAGTTGTTGTAGTTGACTTAGTAGCCCATCAGCAGAACATCGTGAAGCAGCTTTTTCACTGTTGTCTTCTGAGATTGCAGACAGTGCATTTAATATTTGTTCAAACTCCTTGTTCAAACTGCAACAGGTCTCCTCACGAGCAGACCAGCATGTCTCTGACAATCTTTTTACAGTTAACCCCTTCATGACCCAGCCTATTTTGATCTTAATGACCTGGCCGGTTTTTGCAATTCTGACCAGTGTCCCTATATGAGGTAATAACTCAGGAACGCTTCAACAGATCCTAGCAGTTCTGAGAATGTTTTTTGTGACATATTGGGCTTCACATTAGTGGTAAACTTAGGTCGATAATTTTTGCATTTATTTGTGAAAAAAATGGAAATTTGGCTAAAATTTTGAAAATTTCACAATTTTCAAATTTTGAGTTTTTCTTCTGTTAAACAAGAGAGTTATATGACACAAAATAGTTAATAAATAACATTATCCACATGTCTACTTTACATCAGCACAATTTTGGAAACAAATTTTTTTTTGCTAGGAAGTTATAAGGGTTAAAATTTGACCAGCGATTTCTCATTTTTACAACATTTACAAAACCTTTTTTTTTAGGGACCACCTCACATTTGAAGTCTGTTTGAAAATACCCCAAAGTGACACCATTCTAAAAACTTCACCCCTCATGATGCTCAAAACCACATTCAAGAAGTTTATTAACCCTTCAGGTGCTTCAAAGCAGCAGAAGCAACATGGAAGGAAAAAATGAACATTTAACTTTTTAGTCACAAAAATGATCTTTTAGCAACAATTTTTTTTATTTTCCCAAGGGTAAAAAGAGAAACTGGACATGAAAAGTTATTTTACAATTTGTCCTGAGTACACTCATACCCCTTATGTGGGGGGAAGCCACTGTTTGGGCGCATGACAGGGCTCGGAAGGGAAGGAGCGCCATTTGACTTTTTCAATGAAAAATTGGCTCCAATCTTTAGCGGACACCATGTCGCGTTTGGAGAGCCTCTGTGTGCCTAAACATTGGAGCTCCCTCACAAGTAACCCCATTTTGGAAACTAGACCCCCCAAGGAGCTTATATAGATGCATAGTGAGCACTTTGAACCCCCAGGTGCTTCACAAATTGATCCGTAATAATGAAAAAGTACTTTTTTTCACCAAAAAATTATTTTAGCCTCAATTTTTTCATTTCCACATGGGCAACAGGATAAAATGGATCCTAAAATTTATTGGGCAATTTCTCCTGAGTACACTGATACCTCACATATGGGGGTAAACCACTGTTTACCAGAGCTCGGAAGGGAAGGAGCGCCATTTGACTTTTTGAATGAAAAATTAGGTCCAATCGTTAGCGGACACCATGTCGCGTTTGTGTGCCTAAACATTGAAGCTCCTCCACATGTGACCCCATTTATGGAAACTAGACCTCCCATAGAACTAATCTAGATATGTGGTGAGCACTTTAAACCCCAAGTGCTTCATAGAAGTTTACAAGGCAGAGCCGTGCAAATAAAAAATCATTTTTCTTTCCTCAAAAATGATGTTTTAGCAAGCAATTTTTTATTTTCACAAGGGTAACAGGAGAAATTGGACCGCAATATTTGTTGACCGGTTTATCTTGAGTACGCTGATCCCCCATATGTGGGGGTAAACCACTGTTTGGGCACACGTCGGGGCTCGGAAGTGAAGTAGTGACGTTTTGAAATGCAGACTTTGATGGAATGGTCTGCGGGCATCATGTAGCATTTGCAGAGCCTCTGATGTGCCTAAACAGTAGAAACCCCCCACAAGTGACCCCATTATGGAAACAAGACCCACCAAGTAACTTATCTAAATATGGGGTGAGCACTTTGAACCCCACAAGTGCTTCACAGAAGTTTATAACGCAGAGCCATGAAAATATAAAATAATTTTTCATTCCTCAAAAATTATGTTTTAGCAAGCAATTTTTTATTTTCACAAGGGTAACAGGAGAAATTGGACCCCAATAGTTGTTGCCCAGTTTGTCCTGAGTATGCTGGTACCCCATATGTGGGGGTAAACCACTGTTTGGGCGCACGTCGGGGCTTGGAAGGGAGGGAGCACCATTTGACTTTTTGAACGCAAGATTGGTTGGAATCAATAATGGCGCCATGTTGCGTTTGGAGACCCCTGATGTGCCTAAACAGTGGAAACCCCTCAATTTTAACTCCAACAGTAACCCCAACACACCCCTAACCCTACTCCCAACTCTAGCCATAACCTTAACCACAACCCTAACCCCAACACACCCCTAACCACAACCCTAACCCCAACACACCCCTAACCCTAATCCCAACCCTAACCCTAATCCTAACCCTAATCCCAACCCTAACCACAACCTTAACCCCAACACACCCCTAACCCTAACCATAACCCTAACCACAAGCCTAATCTTAACCCTATTTCCAACCCTAGCCCCATTTCCAAACCTAACCTTAAGGCTATGTGCCCACATTGCGGATTCGTGTGAGATTTTTCCACACCATTTTTGAAAAATCCGCAGGTAAAAGGCATTGCGTTTTACCTGCTGATTTACCGCGGATTTCCAGTGTTTTTTGTGCTGATTTCATATGCGGATTCCTATTAAGGAACAGGTGTAAAATGCTGCAGAATCCGCACAAAGAATTGACATGCTGTGGAATATACAATGCAGCGTTTCCGTGTGGTAATTTCTGCACCATGGGCACAGCGGATTTGGTTTTCCATAGGTTTACATGGTACTGTAAACCTGATGGAAAACTGCTATGAATCCTCAGCGGCCAATCCGCTGCGGATCCGCAGCCAAATCCGCACCGTGTGCACATAGCCTAATTCTAACCCTAACCCTAGTTCTAACCCTAATTCTAACCCTAGCCCTAACCCTAACCCTAACCCCAGCTCTAAACCTAGCCCTAGTGGAAAAATAAAAGTAAATATATTTTCTTTATTTTATTATTGTCCCTACCTATGGGGGGTGATAAAGGGAGGGTTCATTTACTATTTTTTTTATTTTGATCACTGTGATAGGTTTTATCACAGCGATCAAAATGTGCCTGGAATGAATCTGTTGGCCGACAGATTTGGCGGGCGCACTGCGCATTCGCCTGCCATTTTGGAAGATGGCGGCGCCCATGGAGAAGACAGACGGACACCGGGAGGCTCGGTAAATGTGAGGGGGTGGGATTGGAGCACGGGGGGGTGGATCGGAGCACGGGCGAGTGGACAAGAGGATGGGGGAGCGGACAGGAGAACGGAGGGGAGCGGACCACAGTACGGGGCAGGGGAGGAGATCGGTAGCGGGGGGCAGATCAAGGTTTCCAGCCATGGCCGGTGATATTGCAGCATTGGCCATGGCTGGATTGTAATATTTCACCACTTTTCATAGGTGAAATATTACAAATTGCTCTGATTGGCGGTTTCACTTTCAACAGCCAATCAGAGCGATCGTAGCCACGGGGGGCGAAGCCACCCCCCCTGGGCTGAAGTACCACTCCCCTTGTCCCTTTCATGACGCCTACGTGGCGTCACAGGTCGGGAAGGGGTTAAAGTTCCTGTTTCTGCAGATAATTCTTTTTGTAAAACATCCCAACGGTTTGTGGAGGCTGTAAAAAACACATACAAATGCTGTAAAAGTTCAAAGAAAGAACACGCTTCCTTACAGCTCTCAGCTGCACATGTACCAATTAAATTCAGGGAATGTGCAGAGCAGGGAATATAGACAGAAAGTGGGTTAATTTGCTTAATTCTTGCTTGCAGACCACTGTAGTGACCAGAGACGTTGTTGGCATTGTCATATGACTGCCCTCGACAATTTCTGATGTCCAAGTCAAAATGCTTCAGTGTGTTAATCACCGCTTCTGTCAGCCTTTCTGATCGATGTCCTGGATTTGATATGAAGAGTAGAAAACGTTCCATAGGTGTCCCATCATCCTTGACATATCGTATTATAAAAGCAAGCTGGTCAACATGTGAAATATCAGGAGTTGAGTCCACACTGATTGAGAAATATTTCTCAGTTTTGATCTCTTTGATGATATTTTTGTGACTTCATCAGCCATCACATTGATAAATTCCTTACATGTTTCAAACGATAGGTATGATGTCTTTCCTTTACCTGAGTTCCCAAAACGAGTGATGTGATCAGCCAGGAAAGGGTTATACTCTGCTATGACTTCCAGAAGCATTTTAAAGTTCCCACTATGCTTGGAACCAAAGCAGTCATTACTCCCTTTGAAGGCAATTCCGTGTGTACCAAGTGCCCTTACCACAGACACAACTCTTTTCAAAACATTTCTCCAATAATTAATTTCACAAGTCAATTCCTCAGTAAGCAGTTTATTTATTTTTCCCAATGTGCTTCCCGGTGTATGAAAAGCAAGTACACATGTTTTATGCTCCATTGATGGCTCATGTTCATTTAGTCTTAACCCCTCTGTGACCTTAGACGTACTATCCCGTCGAGGTGCCCTGGGCTTATCTGACCCTGGACGGGATAGTACGTCATAGCCGATCGGCCGCGCTCACGGGGGGAGCGCGGCCGATCGCGGCCGGGTGTCAGCTGCTTATCGCAGCTGACATCCGGCACTATGTGCCAGGAGCGGTCACGGACCGCCCCCGGCACATTAACCCCTGGCACACCGCGATCAAAGATGATCGCGATGTGCCGGCGGTGCAGGGAAGCATCGCGCAGGGAGGGGGCTCCCTGCGGGCTTCCCTGAGCCCCCCGCAGCAACGCGATGTGATCGCGTTGCTGCGAGGGTCTCCTCACCTCCCTCCCTGCTCGAGCCCCGGATCCAAGATGGCCGCGGATCCGGGTCCTGCAGGGAGGGAGGTGGCTTCACAGAGCCTGCTCAGAGCAGGCACTGTGAAGGCTGCAGCGCTGCATGTCAGATTAGTGATCTGACAGAGTGCTGTGCAAACTGTCAGATCACTGATCTGTGATGTCCCCCCCTGGGACAAAGTAAAAAAGTAAAAAAAAAATTTTCCAAATGTGTAAAAAAAATAAAAAAAAATATTCCAAAATAATGAAAAAAAAAAAAAAATATTATTCCCATAAATACATTTCTTCATCTAAATAAAAAAAAAAAACCAATAAAAGTACACATATTTAGTATCACCGCGTCCGTAACGACCCGACCTATAAAACTGTCCCACTAGTTAACCCCTTCAGTAAACACCGTAAGAAAAAAAAAAAAAAACGAGGCAAAAAACAACGCTTTATTATCATACCGCCGAACAAAAAGTGGAATAACACGCGATCAAAAGGACAGATATAAATAACCATGGTACCGCTGAAAGCGTCATATTGTCCCGCAAAAAAAGAGCCGCCATACAGCATCATCAGCAAAAAAATAAAAAAGTTATAGTCCTGAGAATAAAGCGATGCAAAAATAATTATTTTTTCTGTAAAATAGTTTTTATCGTATAAAAGCACCAAACCATAAAAAAATGATATAAATGAGGTATCGCTGTAATCGTACTGACCCGAAGAATAAAACTGATTTATCAATTTTACCAAACGCGGAACGGTATAAACGCCTCCCCCAATCGAAATTCATGAATAGCTGGCTTTTGGTCATTCTTCCTCACAAAAATCGGAATAAAAAGCGATAAAAAAAGTCACGTGCCCAAAAATGTTTTCAATAAAAACGTCAACTCGTCCCGCAAAAAACAAGACCTCACATGACTCTGTGGACCAAAATATGGAAAAATTATAGCTCTCAAAATGTGGTATTGCAAAAAATATTTTTTGCAATAAAAAGGGTCTTTCAGTGTGTGACGGCTGCCAATCATAAAAATCCGCTAAAAAACTCGCTATAAAAGTAAATCAAACCCCCCTTCATCACCCCCTTAGTTAGGGAAAAATAAAAAAAAATGTATTTATTTCCATTTTCCCATTAGGGCTAGGGTTAGGGCTAGGATTAGGGTTAGGGTTAGGGTTAGGGCTAGGGTTAGGGCTAGGGTTAGGGCTAGGGCTAGGGTTAGGGCTAGGGTTAGGGCTAGGGCTAGGGTTAGGGCTAGGGTTAGGGCTAGGGTTAGGGCTAGGGTTAGGGCTAGGGTTAGGGTTAGGGTTAGGTCTAGGGTTAGGGCTAGGGTTAGGGTTAGGGCTAGGGTTAGGGCTAGGGTTAGGGCTAGGGTTAGGGTTAGGGTTAGGGCTAGGGTTAGGGCTAGGGTTAGGGTTAGGGTTAGGGTTAGGGCTAGGGCTAGGGCTAGGGTTAGGGCTAGGGTTAGGGTTAGGGTTGGGGCTACAGTTAGGGTTGGGGCTAAAGTTAGGGTTAGGGTTTAGATTACATTTACAGTTGGGAATAGGGTTGGGATTAGGGTTAGGGGTGTGTCAGGGTTAGAGGTGTGGTTAGGGTTACCGTTGGAATTAGGGTTAGGGGTGTGTTTAGATTAGGGTTTCAGTTATAATTGGGGGGTTTCCACTGTTTCGGCACATCAGGGGCTCTCCAAACACGACATGGCGTCCGATCTCAATTCCAGCCAATTCTGCGTTGAAAAAGTAAAACAGTGCTCCTTCCCTTCCGAGCTCTCCTGTGTGCCCAAACAGGGGTTTACCCCAACATATGGGGTATCAGCGTACTCAGGACAAATTGGACAACAACTTTTGTGGACCAATTTCTCCTGTTACCCTTGGGAAAATACAAAACTGGGGGCTAAAAAATAATTTTTGTGGGAAAACAAAAAGATTTTTTATTTTCACGGCTCTGCGTTATAAACTGTAGTGAAACACTTGGGGGTTCAAAGTTCTCACAACACATCTAGATAAGTTCATTGAGGGGTCTAGTTTCCAATATGGGGTCACTTGTGGGGGGTTTCTACTGTTTAGGTACATTAGGGGCTCTGCAAACGCAATGTGACGCCTGCAGACCAATCCATCTAAGTCTGCATTCCAAATGATGCTCCTTCCCTTCCGAGCCCTCCCATGCGCCCAAACGGTGGTTCCCCCCCACATATCGGGTATCAGCGTACTCAGGACAAATTGGACAACAACATTTAGGGTCCAATTTCTCCTGCTAACCTTGGAAAAATACAAAACTGGGGGCTAAAATATAATTTTTGTGGAAAAAAAAATATTTTTTATTTGCATGGCTCTGCGTTATAAACTGTAGTGAAATACTTGGGGGTTCAAAGCTCTCACAACACATCAAGATGCGTTCCTTAGGGGGTCTACTTTCCAAAATGGTGTCACTTGTGGGGGGTTTCTACTGTTTAGGTACATTAGGGGCTCTGCAAACGCAATGTGACGCCTGCAGACCATTCCATCTAAGTCTGCATTCCAAATGGCGCTCCTTCCCTTCCGAACCCTCCCATGCGCCCAAACGGTGGTTCCCCCACACATATGGGGTATCAGCGTACTCAGGACAAATTGGACAACAACTTTTGGGGTCCAATTTCTCCTGTTACCCTAGGGAAAATACAAAACTGGGGGCTAAAAAATAATTTTTGTGGGAAAAAAATTTTGTTTTATTTTTATGGCTCTGCATTATAAACTTCTGTGAAGCCCTTGGTGGGTCAAAGTGCTCACCACACATCCAGATAAGTTCCTTAGGGGGTCTACTTTCCAAAATGGTGTCACTTGTGGGGGGTTTCAATGTTTAGGCACATCAGTGGCTCTCCAAATGCAACATGGCGTCCCATCTCAATTCCTGTCAATTTTGCATTGAAAAGTCAAACGGCGCTCCTTCCCTTCCGAGCTCTCCCATGCGCCCAAACAGTGGTTTACTGCCACATATGGGGTATCAGCGTACTCGGGACAAATTGGACAACAACTTTTGAGGTCCAATTTCTTCTCTTACCCTTGGAAAAATAAAAAATTGGGGGCAAAAATATAATTTTTGTGAAAAAATATGATTTTTTATTTTTACGGTTCTGCATTATAAACTTCTGTGAAGCACTTGGTGGGTCAAAGTGCTCACCACACATCCAGATAAGTTCCTTAGGGGGTCTACTTTCCAAAATGGTGTCACTTGTGGGGGGTTTCAATGTTTAGGCACATCAGTGGCTCTCCAAACGCAACATGGCGTCCCATCTCAATTTCTGTCAATTTTGCATTGAAAAGTCAAACTGCGCTCCTTCCCTTCCGAGCTCTCCCATGCGCCCAAACAGTGGTTTACTGCCACATATGGGGTATCAGCGTACTTAGGACAAATTGGACAACAACTTTTGAGGTCCAATTTCTTCTCTTACCCTTGGAAAAATAAAAAATTGGGGGCAAAAATATAATTTTTGTGAAAAAATATGATTTTTTATTTTTACGGTTCTGCATTATAAACTTCTGTGAAGCACTTGGTGGGTCAAAGTGCTCACCACACATCCAGATAAGTTCCTTAGGGGGTCTACTTTCCAAAATGGTGTCACTTGTGGGGGGTTTCAATGTTTAGGCACATCAGTGGCTCTCCAAACGCAACATGGCGTCCCATCTCAATTCCTGTCAATTTTGCATTGAAAAGTCAAATAGCGCTCCTTCCCTTCCGAGCTCTCCCATGCGCCCAAACAGTGGTTTACTGCCACATATGGGGTATCAGCGTACTCAGGACAAATTGGACAACAACTTTTTGGGTCCAATTTCTCCTGTTACCCTTGGCAAAATAAAACAAATTGGAGCTGAAATTTTTTGTGTAAAAAAGTTAAATGTTCATTTTTATTTAAACATTCCAAAAATTCCTATTAAACACCTGAAGGGTTAATAAACTTCTTGAATGTGGTTTTGAGCACCTTGAGGGGTGCAGTTTTTAGAATGGTGTCACACTTGGGCATTTTCTATCATATAGACCCCTCAAAATGACTTCAAATGAGACGTGGTCCCTAAAAAAAAATGGTGTTGTAAAAATGAGAAATTGCTGGTCAACTTTTAACCCTTATAACTCCCTAACAAAAAAAAAAATTGGTTCCAAAATTATGCTGATGTAAAGGAGACATGTGGGAAATGTTACTTATTAAGTATTTTGTGTGACATATCTCTGTGATTTAATTGCATAAAAATTCAAAGTTTGAAAATTGCGAAATTTTCAAAATTTTCGCCAAATTTCCGTTTTTTTCACAAATAAACGCAGGTACTATCAAAGAAATTTTACCACTATCATGAAGTACAATATGTCACGAGAAAACAATGTCAGAATCACCAGGATCCGTTGAAGCGTTTCGGAGTTATAACCTCATAAAGGGACAGTGGTCAGAATTGTAAAAATTGGCCTGGTCATTAACGTGCAAACCACCCTTGGGGGTAAAGGGGTTAAGCCACTATTTTTCCAGTTATTAAAACCAACTAGGGCAATAGCTGCTTTGCCACCAAATAGTCGACATGGGGCACAAAAAAACCTGCCTGTACTTTCAGAATATACCAGGTAGGGACGTATTTTCTTTTCATCATTCACTAGCTGTTTTTCAAACATATTTTTAGTCAGCATCCTGTACCAAACTGCTTTCTTGATTTGCAGAAGTCAGCATCCATGTTTTGATTAAAGCCATTGATAGCCACATAATCTCTTGTAGCATTATTTAGCAGCGATTCTGCGAGATCATTACTAATCTCTGGAAGTACAGCTGATTCATTTACACTTGAAACATCTTCTGCAGGAGGGTCAGTCTACTGATGAGCACTAGAACTCCCAGGCTCCTGTCTGGTATCTTCACTGACATCAATAACTTCTTCTGTTATTTCTGGCACAGTGCTACTTGTGCTAGGTGTTCCAGGCATCGAAAAAAAAGCATCAATTTTCACTGCTTTTTCTGTCTCTTTTGCAGTTCGCAAAGTCTTTTCCTTAGCACGTTTACGATACTCGGCCCCGCTCAGTTTTTTCCTGCTCTCGTTCATTTTGGAATAATAAAATTTCACTAAAAAAAAAAAAAAGAAGTATTTGTTGGATGCTATGATACTGAGATATATAGCACTACAGTAAAAAGTAGCACACTGAGAGGAAACCACTGAGTACTAAAAAAAAAACGCAAGATAATTAGTTTTCCACATGAGCCCAATTGAAGAAAAAAATATAAAGGATGTTCGCCATTATTAACCCCTTTACACCCAAGGGTGGTTTGCACGTTAATGACCAGGCCAATTTTTACAATTCTGACCACTGTCCCTATATGAGGTTATAACTCTAAAAACGCTTCAACGGATCCCAGTGATTCTGACATTGTTTTCTCGTGACATATCGTACTTCATGATATTGGTAAAATTTCTTTGATAATACCTGCGTTTATTTGTGAAAAAAACAGAAATTTGGCGAAAATTTTGCAATTTTCCAACTTTTAATTTTTATGCAATTAAATCACAGAGATATGTCACACAAATTACTTAATAAGTAACATTTTCCACATGTCTACTTTACATCAGCACAATTTTGGAACCCACATTTTTTTTGTTAGGGAGTTATAAGGGTTAAAAGTTGGCCAGCAATTTCTCATTTTTACACCTTTTTTTAGGGACCACATCTCATTTGAAGTCATTTTGATAGAAAATACCCAAGTGTGACACCATTCTAAAAACTGCACCCCTCAAGGTGCTCAAAACCACATTCAAGAAGTTTATTAACCCTTCAGGTGTTTCACAGTAATTTTTGGAATGTTTAAATAAAAATGAACATTTAACTTTTTTTCACAAAAAAATTATTTCAGCTCCAATTTGTTTTATTTTACTAAGGGTAACAGGAGAAAATGGACCCCAAAAGTTGTTGTACAATTTGTCCTGAGTACGACGATGCCCCATATGTGGGGGTAAACCACTGTTTGGGCGCATGACAGAGCTCGGAAGCGAAGGAGCGCCATTAGACTTTTCAATGCAAAATTGACTGGAATTGAGATGGGACGCCATGTTGTGTTTGGAGAGCCACTGATGTGCCTAAACATTGAAACCCCCCACAAGTGACACCATTTTGGAAAGTAGACCCCCTAAGGAACTTATCTAGATGTGTGGTGAGCTTTTTGACCCACCAAGTGCTTCACAGAAGTTTATAATGCAGAACCGTAAAAATAAAAAATCATATTTTTTCACAAAAATTATATTTTAGCCCCCAATTTTTTATTTTCCCAAGCGTAAGAGAAGAAATTGGACCCCAAAATTTGTTGTACAATTTGTCCTGAGTACGCTGATATCCCATATGTGGGGGTAAACCACTGTTTGGGCGCATGGGACAGCATAGGACAGCTCGGAAGGGAAGGAGCGCCGTTTGACTTTTCAATGTAAAATTGGCAGGAATTGAGATGGGATGCCATGTTGCATTTGGAGAGCCACTGCCTAAACATTGAAACCCCCACAAGTGACACCATTTTGGAAAGTAGACCTCCTAAGGAACTTATCTAGATGTGTGGTGAGCACTTTGAGCCACCAAGGGCTTCACAGAAGTTTATAATGCAGAGCTGTAAAAATAAAACCAACATTTTTTCCCACAAAAATTATTTTTTAGCCCCCAGTTTTGTATTTTTCCGAAGGTTACAGGAGAAATTGGACCCCAAAAGTTGTTGTCCAATTTGTCCTGAGTGCGCTGATACCCCATATGTGGGGGGAACCACCGTTTGGGCGCATGGGAGGGCTCGGAAGGGAAGGAGCACCATTTGGAATGCAGACTTAGATGGAATGCAGGCGTCACATTGCGTTTGCAGAGCCCATAATGTACCTAAACAGTAGAAACCCCCCACAAGTGACACCATTTTGGAAAGTAGACCCCCTAAGGAACTCATCTAGATGTGTTGTGAGAGCTTTGATCCCCCAAGTGTTTCACTACAGCTTATAACACAGAGCCATGCAAATAAAAATTATTTTTTTTCCACAAAAATTATTTTTTATCCCCCAGTTTTGTATTTTCCCAAGGGTAACAGGAGAAATTGGACCCTTAATATTGTTGTCCAATTTGTTCTGAGTATGCTGATACCTGATATGTGGGGGGAACCACCGTTTGAGCGCATGGGAGGGCTCGGAAGGGAAGGAGCGCCATTTGGAATGCAGACTTAGATGGAATGGTCTACAGGTGTCACATAGCGTTTGCAGAGCCCCTAATGTACCTAAACAGTAGAAACCCCCCACAAGTGACCCCAAATTGGAAACTAGACCCCCAAGGAACTTATCTAGATGTGTTGTGAGAACTTTGAGCCCCCAAGTGTTTCACTACAGTTTATAACGCAGAGCCGTGAAAATAAAATCTTCTTTTTCCGACAAAAATTATTTTTTAGCCCCCAGTTTTGTATTTTCCCAAGGGTAACAGGAGAAATTGGACCCCAAAAATTGCTTGACCACGACGTCATCGAAGGTCCTTCACTCTCTGCATGCTTAGGAACGGAGGCAGACGCTTGCAGCGGTGACAGCCAGGGTTCGTCGGAGGGGTGAGTATATCCATATTTTTTATTTTTAGTCTTTATTTTTTACATGAATATGGATCCCAGGGCCTGAAGGAGATTTTCCTCTCCTTCAGACCCTGGGAACCATCCAGGATCACTTCCGATATTTGTGTCCCATTGACTTGCATTGGTATCGGGTATCGGTATCGGCGATATCCGATATTTTTTGGATATCGGCCGATCCCATCCGATACCGATACTTACAAATATCGGAAGGTATCGCTTAACACTAGTTATTATGTTAATGTCAAAATTTACCTCTAATTGTTCCACTTCTTGTTTAGGCTTACAAATACTGTTATCAAACACTGACCACATACTGCTAGTGTGACGGCAGCCATGTTGCTTTAAGCTTCTGTTCTGCAGTATCCATTGGACACAGACTGAAGAGACAATGACTGTCACATTAAAGAGATCTATACTCATCAAGTCAGGTGACAGAAATAATGAATTCATGATGCACATATAACAGCCTCATGAATTCACTATTTCTGACACCTGTGCAGGTGAGCATAGATATACCGTGTATGACGACCATCGTCCCTTCACTTTGTGTGGAATAGATTACGTATACAGAAGAGAAAATGGAGGTTATCATACAAGGCAGTTCTCTACTCCCCAGGTCAGGTGTCCTAACTAATGAGTTTTTTGACACCTGACCTGTTGAGTTTAGTTCTGCATTGTATTTCCGCCATTTTCTCTTCAGACTGCAACACTAGTCACAGATTAAGCAGAATGAAGAGTTTATGGAGAAAATACATGAATTTTTTGGCCCACCTCATATCTCTATACTAAAGACACACAAAGCTGTAGTCTTTTATTTGCTAACTACTGGATGATGTGGCCAAAAAATAAAGTGTGTGGCGAAGTTTATTATTTGGCGCATGGTGTGTGTTGCTGGCGGCGAAAGACACAATAAACCAAACATAATTGGGGCAAAAAAATTTGTTTTTGTTTTTTTACAACAAAAATATTTCTTTTACTGCGCCGGCTTGGGGTAGAGTGATGTAAATGGGGGGGGGAGGGTGTGAAGCACTGAGGCCTCGCTAACCGTGGACGACGCAGAGGTGGCAAGAGAAGGGGCAATGAAACTAGTGGGGACTGGTAGTTCGGGGATGGGGCTTGACACATGAGAGGCTTGAGACGCACTGGAAGGGTGAGACAAACCTGACATTACAGACACACTGGGGGGTGAAGGGGGAGGAATACTAAGAGTACGCTGTTTTTTTTTTTGTGATTGCCGGTTTCTGGGAAGCCTCGGTCGGCTTATATGTCTTTGCATGGTCATGATGGGTGACCTGTCAGGGTCCGGCTGCACTGTGTCAGAATCCATAGTGCTTGTAGAGTGTGCAGCCATGCCAGAGTCCATAGTGCTCGTAGAGCGTGCAGCCATGCCAGAGTCCATAGCACTCGTAGAGCAGAAGGCCATGTCAGGGTCCTGCTGCATCGTGGTGGTGGCGGTACGGAAGGCCATGCCAGGGTCCTGCTGCATCGTGGTGGTGGCGGTACGGAAGGCCATGCCAGGGTCCTGCTGCATCGTGGTGGTGGCAGTAAGGAAGGCCATGCCAGGGTCCTGCTGCATCGTGGTGGTGGCGGCACGGAAGGCCATGCCTGGACCCGCTGCATCGTGGTGTCAGTGGAAGAGGTCCAAGCAGGAGCAACGGTTGTCATGGTGGTGGCGGTGGGCTGTCCAACAGCACTCGGCATGGTGGTGGTGCTGTATTGGTGTCCGGCAGTGCTAGGAATAGAGGTGGCCGTGCAGTGGTATGCAGCAGAGGTCGGCATTGAGGTTAATCGTGACAGTGAAGGCACAGGTGGATATGCTGCCACTGTCTGCTGAAAATACCGAGTCTGCTGCATAGCCTGCATGTAAGCAGCATTGCAGGCCTGCATGACACTAAGCTGGAGGTCAGGAGTAAGGTGTTCCGACATGCCCTGCTCAATTTGGTTAAAAAAAGATGTGCTTGCCTCTGGAGGTCAGCTTTTACTTGGTCAAGGCTTTTGGTGACCTCCTGGATACGTGCATTCATGTGGGTAAGGAAAATATCCATTCGGTCACCCAAAGCCTTGAGTCCTTCATGAAGACCGAGCTCAAGTGCAAAAACTCGGGCATGAGAGACCTGTCCAATGCCCTCTGCCGCTGTCGGGAGGAGCCCCAAAAAAAAGAGGCAGTGGCAGAGGACTGGGAAAGGGGAACACCTGATGGACCAGCTTCCTGGTCTCCAGTTAGTGTGGCAGGCCCACTTGCTGCAGCGCTGCTGGATGGCTGGGACAGGTCCGTGGTTGTCTGATGAAGGACCGCTCCCGAACCTGGGCCAACAGTAGTGCTCCATGTTCTGTGAAAAAAGTAAAAAGAACATTAATGCCAAAAAATAACCAGATGCTAAATCCTGTGGAATAGAAACATACAGATTATGGCAATACAATACAACCTAATGCAAGGGAAAAATACTTACGTTCTCTGGGCAAGGACCGGTCTTAAAAATGCCAGAGCACGATGGTATTTATATCTTCGGATCCTTGCTCCTGAACCACAGGGAATACGGCTCTCTTGACGCAGGTCCTTGTTGAAGCGGTCCTTCATCGAACGCCAACGTGTTTTGACTTTGGCCACTGTTAAAAAAAAACATTATGGTCAGAAAATGAACTTTTGACTGTGCTCACACAACTGTGTGTGATGAGAGAAACTCCTGAGAGTTTCTTTCATCACACACAGTTGTGTGAGCACGGCCAAGGTCTCTGCTGCTTCACACTGCATTGCAATACTTACCAAATGCAGTCCGGACCCGAGTCGGGGCGTTGTCCCAGCCATCCAACATCGGTTTGGCCACCTCATTCCATACACGCTGGATCGTTACGTTGTTTGAGTGCAGTGGATCCCGGGTGTCCCACAACGGGACTCGCTCCTGGACCAGGGAGATGAGAAAGTAATTCTCTATTATGTCTTCATCCCGTTCTGGAACCTAAAAATGAAATAAAGAGATTAATGTTGGGTCAATTAAGGAAAAGAAAGAAAACAGAGGCTGAGAAATGGCATGAATAGGAAAGTCAAGATACAAAAGGATTCCAGAAGAAAAATGTAAAGAAATAGGAATGTAAAGAAAGGAAGATTCAAGAATACTAAAGTAAGGATACAGTAAACAGTCAGCCTTATATATGTACCCGCTGCTGCCTTGCCACCTGACCTTGACTCCGCTGCTCCTGCCCAGTCTCTGCCGCAGTAGAAGAAGAGCTCTAAAAAAATGAAAAACAAACATTGTCATATGTGTTGATGTGACAGTGAATACTTACCAATCTGAGGAGGCAAGTACTCACCTCACTGACATGTTCTACTTCAGAAGGCCCAGGACGTTGCTCCTCATCAGAAGAAGAAGACATTCTGATGCATGCAGAAAGAAAGAAATAGTAGAAATCAGGACATGTAGAGACAGAAAATATAAAATAAAGGCATTGGCTAGGATATACTCACATTGTTCTGGGTGTAGATTCCTTCCTGTGTCTGCTCTTCTGCATCTGGAAAGTTTCTCTGTCTGCTGCATAGTGACCTGCAACTGTCCACTCCCTCCCTTTATCACCTTGTATGTGGGGGGTGGCTTATCAGTGTCTAGACATGTTTTTCTCTTGTGGAACGCATGCGTTCACGAACCCAAGCAAATGCATGTGCTTGTGAACGCATGTGGTCATATAGACATCAATGCATTTTTTTTCCGCATTCCTTGCGCAATCGACCGCATACATTTCCAGGCAGCAAATTGACACCTCTAAAAATTACTACATGTTGCATTTCCGTGACAAGCCGCAGACGACAAAACGACGCATGCGTCGTCAAACGCAGCAAAACGCGAACGGTCGCAGACGCATGTGTCCCTAATGTTAAAGATAGGAATACACAACGCATGCAGATATTTGTGGAAGAAACGCTGCAGACACAACCGCAAATGTGAAACCGGCCTAAGAGAGTTGCTGTTAAAATACCATTAGAAAGGGCAAACATTTTTTATAGCTGCTGATTTCTCTGGAGTCTGTGAACCCCAAGGTGCAGGATTCTCCAGAGGTTGCAGCTGTGCATAAACCTACTGTTCAGCTGCCCCTAACATACCCCTGCGGGTGCATGGGCTGTACGGTCTGGGTCCGGGCGCATGCGCAGTGCGCATATTGAAGCTGGCCCGTCTGTGCATCATACTATGAGGAGGTGGTTATTTCAACATAGGGGGCGAGAAGAGAAGGAATGATGATGCCCAGCGGGGCGTGATAAGAGCAGTGAGGGGGAGAGAATGGAGACTTGCCATCCCAGTCTATGCCGTAACCTGGAGCACTCATTATTATAGGAGTATGTAAGTTAATGAGTTGTTTTTCTAAAGCTTTATAGCGCAAACCGTGCTGCACACGTACACATGGAGAACACACTTTGATATCCTCCGTGTGCATGGCTGGCCGGCTGGGAAGTAGCGCTAATGTAAGTCGCTCTCCCTGGCGGCTGGTGCTTAACCTGGCTGTCATTTTTCTCTCCTGCTCTGCCGGCAAGCAAGGAAGAATGAATGAATGAGAAACTGACCTGCTGTGACCTCTGGAGCGTGGGAGAATGCAAGAGATGAGGTCACTGTGACAGAGCTTGAACTGCCGTGACCTCATGTCTTGCATTCTCGCATGGTCCAGAGGTTGCAGCAGGTCAGTTTCTCATTCATTCTCCTATTCTCACGCTGATCGCGGCAGAGCAGGGAGAATGGATGAAAGCCGGCTTCAGCACCAGCTGCCGGGGGACAGCGCATACTGTAGTGATTGTTCCCCGGCAGCCATCCGTGTGATCCTGATGCAGCACACGGGCAGCACACGGACACTGATATCAGGACATGTGAATCCGGCCTAAGCCAAAAAATCTAAGATGGTTGGAGGTAGTATCGATCAATACAGCAGCCCTGGGAGTCAATTCTGACATCCTGCAAAGAAATGCAAGCATAAACTATCCAAAAACTCACAAGTTCAATAAATGCAAGAACTGTGAAGGTGATATGAAAGAAAGGTGATATGTTAACCTGTAACTTGGCCGGTTAAGGCTGCTTTCACACTATCATATTTTCCATTCTGTTTGAATCCTTGAATTTCCAGGACTCCCTGGACAGGCATGGATCTATGCCAACGTATGTCCACCGACAATTTTTTAACAGATATGTCATCAGTGACCAGAGATAGGGCTGGGAGGAGCTGTAACTTGCTTCTGAGCATGCTCATTACAGCAAAACAGATCTGTTTCTTTCACAGATCTGTACAGATCTGTCTCCATAGACATCCGTGTTATTTGACTCAGACAGCTACGGATCCGTGTCTGTCCGTTTGTGAAGGCGTTTTTCAAGGCAGCCCAAAACTGGAGCAGTCTCCAATTCTGGGTGCATGAACAAAACTGGCACAAATAGATCAATTACAAAACTGACACACATGGATGGCCATATAGGACCTATCCATGCCCATAGGGATACATGGGAGGCTAAAACCGATCCATGGCGATCCGTTTTAAAACTAATAAATACATTTTAGAAATTTAGCAGTGTGAAAGCACCCTAAGATGTTTTTGATTGAAACAGTATTTGAATTCAGTAAATGTGGCCTCTTAGACTGGAAACACACGGTGTGAGATGCATGTGAGATACTTGTACGAGTCTTGCATGACTCCCCTGGGACGGTTGCAGGAGGGAACATGCCAGCTGAAGCACTCACGTCCAGAGAGCCTGCAGATGTCCCGTGTGAGACATGCGGGACTCATGCGAGTATCTCGCCTGCCTCTCAGTCCATGTTTAACGCCTTAATGCTGCAAAATCAACAAATAACCATTGGAACATAGCATATTAATATGGTAAAATAGCAGTCATTATTAGTGTTGAGTGATACCTTCCGATATCAAGAAGTATCGGTATCAGATTGGATCGGCCGATATCCAAAAAATATCAGATATCGCCGATACCCGATACCAATGCAAGTCAATGGGACACAAATATCGGAATGTAAATAAGCCCTTTCTGTCCTTCTACATCTTGTTCCGGAGGGGGGAAGAGTGTGGGTGGTGCTTGGGCGGACACTGTGAGTGTCTGTGTGTGCAGGCGGGGTCTGTTCGGGCCTGCCAGGGATCTGTACGGGTGTCTTGGGGGTCTGTGCGTGCTTGCCAGGGTTCTGTGCGGGCTGCCGGGGCTCTGTGCGGGCCTGCCAGGGCTCTGTGTGGCCTGCTGGGGCTCTGTGCGGCTTGCCAGGGTTCTGTGCGGACTTGCAAGGGCTCTTTGCGGCCTACCGGGGCTCTGTGCGGGCTTGCTGGGGCTCTGTGCGGGCTGCAGAGGCTCTGTGCGGGCTTGCGAAGGCTCTGTGCGGGCTTGTCAGGGCTCTGTGCGGGCTTGCTGGGGCTCTGTGCGGGCTTGTCGGGGCTCTGTGCGGGCTTGCTGGGGCTCTGTGCGGCCTGCCGGAGCTCTGTGTGTGCTTGCCAGGGCTCTGTGCGGCCTGCTGGGGCTCTGTGCGGGCTTGCCAGGGCTCTGTGCAGGCTGTCAGGGCTTTGTGCGGGCTTTCTGGGGCTCTGTGCAGCCTACCGGTGCTCTGTGCGGGCTTGCAGGGGCTCTGTGCAGCCTGCCGGGGCTCTGTGTTGGCATGCGGGCTTACCGGGGCTCTGTGCGGCCTGCCGGGGCTCTGTGCAGGCATCGTCCGATGGGACTACAAGTCCCATCGGACGATGCCTGCAACAGTGACAGTGATTGACACATTAGCCAATGGTGGGAGAGTAGTAGTCCCATCATGCGGCTAATGTGTTGAATGTAAAAAAAACATACATACTACATACATAATACATACAATACATTCATACGTTACATACATACAGACATACAGTACATATAACATAGAGTACATACTCACCATTACTTGTTATTTTGATCACCGAAGCCAGCGTCACCTGTAAAAAATATTAAAATAACATACAACCAATATACTCCCTGTTCACAGAAATCCACGAGTGTCCCATGACGATCTCCCGTTCAGAACAGCAGCATCAGTGATGCGACCGCTCTCCTGGGGCTCCAGGAACACAATGACAGGAGGAAAGTATCCTTCCGTACTATATTCTTCCGCCGCTGTAAAAAAATAGTCCCTAGTCTCACTTTTGGCATTGCTGTGTGAGAAATTTTCCCACGCAGCAATTGCCATAAAGTGAGACTTTGTCCTAAGGTAACCTCTCAGTGATGCACTGCAGGAGCCATTGTTACCCCTGTACAGAGCCATTGTCGGATCCTGCAAATGTGCTCGCAGGATGTGTTTTTTACCCATAGACTTGTATTAGCGACAAATCGCGACGGATGGCCACACATCACATCCGTCGTGCAACGGATCCGTCGTGTTTTGGCGGACCATCGGCACGAAAAAATGTTCAAGTGAACGTTTTTTTGTCCGTCGCATCCGCCATTTTCTACCGCACATGCGCAGCCAAAACTCCACCCCCTCCTCCCCGGACTTCAGAATGGGCAGCGGATGCATTGAAAAACTGCATCCGCTGCCCACGCCATGCACAAATTTTACAAAGTGTGTCAGTACGTCGGCCCGACGCATAGCGATAGACCCTTACCAACGCAAGTGTGAAAGATTCCTTAATGAGCGTTGAATTAAAAAAAAAAAACGGAAAAAAATGGCGTGGGCTCCCGTGCAATTTTCTGCGCCAGAGGGGGAAAGCCGACGGCCGGGGGCCAATATTTGTAGCCTGCTATGAATATCAGCACACAGCTGTCTGCGTAGCCTTTACTGGCAATTAAAATAGGGGGACCCCCTCAAAAAATGATGTGGGATCCCCCTATATTTTATAGCCACAAAGGCTACGCAGACAGCTGTGGGCTGATATTCATAGCCTAGAGAGGGCCCATGGATATTGCCCCCCCCGGCTACAAATACCAGTCCGCAGCCGCCCCAGAAATGGCGCATCTGCAAGATGCGCCAATTCCTTCCGGCACTTAGCCCCTCTCTTCCCATTGCCGTGTAGCGGTGGGATATGGGGTAATAAGGGGTAAATGTCACCTTGCTATTGTAAGGTGACATTAAGCCGGGTTAATAACGGAGAGGCGTCAATAAGACGCCTATCCATTATTAATCCAATAGTAGGAAAGGGTTAATAAAACACGCACACATTAGGAAAAAAGTATTTTAATATTCTTCATTTAACCATACTTACAATACTTAAGCGCCTGCAAAAAACGTAAAATAGTAAACCGTATACTACCTGTCCGCCGTAGTCCAATTAATAACGAGTATCCCACGACGATTACCTCTATAGAACAGTGACATCGGGTGATGTCACTGCTCTATAGGACCCTCAGTGACACACTGACAGGAGAAAATGGCTCCTGCAGTGTATCACTGAGAGGTTACGTTAGGACAAAGTCTCACTTTACGGCAATTGCTGAGTGGGAAAATTTCTCACACAGCAATGCCAAAAGTGAGACTAGGGACTATTTTTTTACAGCAGCGGAGGAATACAGTGCTGAAGGATACCTTCCTCCCATCATTGTATTCCTGGAGCCCCAAGAGAGCAGTCGCATCAGCTGATGCTGCTGCTCTCCACGGGAGATTGTTGCAGGACACTCGTGGATTTCTGCGTACAGGGAGGATATTGGTTGTTGTTATTTTAATTTTTTTTACAGATGACACTGGCTTCGGGGAACAAAGTGACAAGTAATGGTGAGTATGTACTCTATGTTATATGTACTGTATGTCTGTATGTATGTATTGTATGTAACGTATGAATGTATTGTATGTAGTATGTATGTAGTATGTACGTAGTATGTATGCATGTAGTATGTATGTAGTATGTATGTTGTATGTATGTACTATGTAGTAGTATGTATGTAGTATGTATATAGTTATTATGTAGTATGTATGTAGTATTTTTTTTTTTACATTCAACACATTAGCCGGATGATGGGACCACTAGTGTCCCATCATTGGCTAATGTGTCAATCACTGTCACTGTTGCAGGCATCGTCCGATGGGACTTATAGTCCCATTGGACGATGCTCGCACAGAACCCCGGCAGCCTACACAGAGCCCTGGCAAGCCCACAGAGCTCTGGCTGCCCGCACAGAGCCCCGGCAAGTCCGCACAGAGCCCCGGCAGGCCCGCACAGATCCCTGGCAGATTGTTTTTTGCTTTGAAACCCCGTTCTTCTGGTGATCCCATTCAGCAAGTAAAAATCATCATATCCTTGCTGCGTGGTGACCCTCAAGACTGGGCTTTTTCTCTTGAAACAGGGGATCCGTGTTGTGAATTCTGTTGTCGGGCTCCCTCCTGTGGTCATGAATGGTCTTTGCTCCATGCCACCTGTCAATGTTCCAGTATTGGTCTAGTTCACTCCTGGATCGTTCTTGTGACCTGTCTTCCCAGCAGAAGCTAAGTGACTGCTTGTTTTTCTCTGGTTTCCTATTTTTCTGTCCAGCTTGCTATTTTGATTGTTCTTGCTTGCTGGAAGCTCTGGGACGCAGAGGGAGCGCCTCCGCACCGTGAGTCGGTGCGGAGGGTCTTTTTGCGCCCTCTGCGTGGTCTTTTTGTAGGTTTTTGTGCTGACCGCAAAGCTACCTTTCCTATCCTCAGTCTGTTCAGTAAGTCGGGCCTCACTTTGCTTTATCTATTTCATCTCTGTGTTTGTATTTTCATCTTTACTCACAGTCATTATATGTGGGGGGCTGCCTTTTCATTTGGGGAATTTCTCTGAGGCAAGGTAGGCTTTATTTTTCTATCTTTAGGGCTAGCTAGTTCCTTAGGCTGTGCCGAGTTGCATAGGGAGCTTTAGGAGCAATCCACGGCTATTTCTAGTGTGGTTGATAGGATTAGGGATTGCGGTCATCAGAGTTCCCACGTCCCAGAGATCGTCCTATATTATCAGTAACTATCAGGTCATTCCGTGTGCTCTTAACCACCAGGTCCATTATTGTCCTGACCACCAGGTCATAACAGTACAGGTGGCCCAAAGTACTAATGCATCTCAATAGAGGGATAAGAGAAGTTCTGAGACCATTTTTTTTTCTTTGCAGTGTGTTTTGTTTCTCTTTTCCCCTTTACATCTGGGTGGTTCAGAACACAGGTGTAGACATGGACATTCAAGGTCTGTCCTCTTTGATGGATAATCTCACTATAAGTGTACAAAACATTCAAGATTTTGTGGTTCAGAATCCGATGTCAGAGCCTAGGATTCCAATTCCTGATTTGTTTTTTGGTGATAGATCTAAGTTCTTGAATTTCAAAAATAATTGTAAATTGTTTCTTGCCTTGAAACCTCGCTCCTCAGGTGACCCTGTTCAACAAGTAAAGATCATTATTTCTTTGTTACGCGGTGACCCTCAAGACTGGGCATTTTCCCTTGCGCCAGGAGATCCGGCATTGCGTGATGTTGATGCGTTTTTCCTGGCGCTTGGATTGCTTTATGACGAACCTAATTCAGTGGATCAGGCAGAGAAAATCTTGCTGGCTCTGTGTCAGGGTCAGGATGAAGCGGAGATATATTGTCAGAAGTTTAGAAAGTGGTCTGTGCTCACTCAGTGGAATCAATGTGCCCTGGCAGCAATCTTCAGAAAGGGTCTCTCTGAAGCCCTTAAGGATGCCATGGTGGGATTTCCCATGCCTGCTGGTCTGAATGAGTCTGTCTTTGGCCATTCAGATCGATCGACGCTTGCGTGAGCGTAAAGCTGTGCACCATTTGGCGGTACTATCTGAGCATGGGCCTGAGCCTATGCAATGTGATAGGACTTTGACCATAGCTGAACGGCAAGAACACAGACGTCGGAATGGGCTATGTTTTTACTGTGGTGATTCCACTCATGCTATCTCCGATTGTCCTAAGCGCACTAAGCGGTTCGCTAGGTCTGACACCATTGGCACGGTACAGTCTAAATTTCTATTGTCCGTTACTCTGATTTGTTCTTTGTCATCCTATTCTGTTATGGCATTTGTGGATTCAGGCGCTGCCCTGAATTTGATGGACTTGGAGTATGCTAGGCGCTGTGGTTTTTTCTTGGAGCCCTTGCAGTATCCTATTCCATTGAGAGGAATTGATGCTACGCCTTTGGCCAAGAATAAGCCTCAGTACTGGACCCAATTGACCATGTGCATGGCTCCTGCACATCAGGAGGATATCCGCTTTCTGGTGTTGCATAATCTGCATGATGTGGTCGTTTTGGGGTTGCCATGGCTACAGGTTCATAATCCAGTTTTGGACTGGAAATCTATGTCTGTGTCCAGCTGGTTTTGCCAGGGGGTACATGGTGATGTTCCATTTTTGTCTATTTCGTCTTCCACTCCTTCTGAAGTTCCAGAGTTTTTGTCGGATTATCGGGATGTATTTGATATATGTATTTGAGCCCAAAGCCAGTGCCCTACCTCCTTATAGGGATTGCGATTGTGCAATTAATTTGATTCCTGGTAGTAAGTTTCCTAAGGGCCGATTGTTCAATTTATCTGTGCCAGAACACGCCGCTATGCGGAGTTATATAAAGGAATCCTTGGAGAAGGGTCATATTCGCCCGTCGTCGTCACCATTGGGAGCAGGGTTCTTTTTTGTGGCCAAGAAGGATGGCTCTTTGAGACCTTGCATTGATTACCACCTTCTCAATAAAATTACAGTCAAATTTCAGTATCCTTTGCCGTTGCTGTCTGATTTGTTTGCTCATATTAAAGGGGCTAGTTGGTTCACCAAGATAGATCTTCGAGGGGCGCATAATCTTGTGCGTATTAAACAAGGCGATGAATGGAAAACAGCATTTAATACGCCCGAGGGCCATTTTGAGTACCTGGTTATGCCATTCGGGCTTTCCAATGCTCCATCAGTATTTCAGTCCTTTATGCATGACATCTTCCGAGAGTACCTGGATAAATTCCTGATTGTGTATTTGGATGATATTTTGGTCTTTTCGGATGATTGGGAGTCTCATGTGAAGCAGGTCAGAATGGTGTTCCAGGTCCTTCGTGCGAATTCCTTGTTTGTGAAGGGGTCAAAGTGTCTCTTTGGAGTTCAGAAGGTTTCATTTTTGGGGTTCATTTTTTCCCCTTCTACTATCGAGATGGACCCTGTTAAAGTCCAAGCCATTTACGATTGGACTCAGCCGACATCTGTGAAGAGCCTGCAAAAGTTCCTGGGCTTTGCTAATTTTTATCGGCGCTTCATCGCTAATTTTTCTAGTGTGGCTAAACCGTTGACTGATTTGACCAAGAAAGGTGCTGATGTGGTCAATTGGTCCTCTGCGGCTGTAGAGGCTTTTCAGGAGTGGAAGCATCGTTTTTCTTCTGCCCCTGTGTTGTGCCAGCCAGATGTTTCGCTCTTGTTTCAGGTTGAGGTTGATGCTTCTGAGATTGGAGCTGGGGCTGTTTTGTCGCAAAGAAGTTCTGATGGCTCGGTGATGAAGCCATGTGCTATCTTTTCTAGAAAGTTTTCGCCTGCTGAGCGCAATTATGATGTTGGTAATCGAGAGTTGTTGGCCATGAAGTGGGCATTCGAGGAGTGGCGTCATTGGCTTGAAGGAGCCAAGCATCGCATGGTGGTCTTGACAGATCACAAGAATTTGACTTATCTTGAGTCTGCCAAACGGTTGAATCCGAGACAGGCTCGATGGTCGTTATTTTTCTCCCGTTTTAATTTTGTGGTTTCGTACCTTCCGGGCTCTAAGAATGTAAAGGCTGATGCCCTGTCAAGGAGTTTTGTGCCTGACTCTCCGGGTGTTCCTGAGCCGGCGGGTATTCTCAAAGAGGGGGTAATTTTGTCTGCCATCTCCCCTGATTTGCGGCGGGTGCTGCAAAAATTTCAGGCTGATAGACCTGACCGTTGCCCAGCAGAGAAACTGTTTGTCCCTGATAGATGGACTAGTAGAGTTATCTCTGAGATTCATTGTTCAGTGTTGGCTGGGCATCCTAGAATCTTTGGTACCAGAGATTTGGTGGCCAGATCCTTTTGGTGGCCGTCTTTGTCACGGGATGTGCGTTCTTTTGTGCAGTCCTGTGGGACTTGTGCTCGGGCTAAGCCCTGCTGTTCTCATGCCAGTGGGTTGCTTTTGCCCTTGCCGGTCCCGAAGAGGCCCTGGACGCATATTTCTATGGATTTTATTTCGGATCTCCCCGTCTCTCAAAAGATGTCGGTCATTTGGGTGGTTTGTGATCGCTTTTCTAAGATGGTCCATTTGGTACCTTTGTCTAAATTGCCTTCCTCCTCTGATTTGGTGCCATTATTTTTCCAGCATTTGGTTCGTTTACATGATATCCCGGAGAACATCGTTTCTGACAGAGGTTCCCAGTTTGTTTCGAGGTTTTGGCGATCTTTTTGTGCTAGGATGGGCATTGATTTGTCTTTTTCCTCGGCTTTCCATCCTCAGACAAATGGCCAAACCGAACGAACTAATCAGACTTTGAAAACATATCTGAGATGCTTTGTTTCTGCTGATCACGATATTTGGGTGTCCTTTTTGCCGTTGGCTGAGTTCGCCCTTAATAATCGGGCCAGCTCAGCTACTTTGGTTTCGCCGTTTTTCTGCAATTCTGGTCTCCATCCGCATTTCTCTTCAGGGCAGGTTGAGTCTTCGGACTGTCCTGGTGTAGATACTGTGGTGGATAGGTTGCAGCAGATTTGGACTCATGTGGTGGACAATTTGACATTGTCCCAGGAGAAGGCTCAACGTTTCGCTAACCGCCGGCGTTGTGTGGGTCCCCGACTTCGTGTTGGGGATTTGGTTTGGTTGTCGTCTCGTTATGTTCCTATGAAGGTTTCCTCTCCTAAGTTTAAGCCTCGTTTCATTGGTCCGTATAAGATTTCTGAGGTTATCAATCCTGTGTCATTTCGTTTGGCCCTTCCTGCTTCTTTTGCCATCCATAATGTGTTCCATAGGTCGATGTTGCGGAGATACGTGGCGCCTTTGGTTCCATCCGTTGATCCTCCTGCCCCGGTGTTGGTTGAGGAGGAGTTGGAGTATGTGGTGGAGAAGATTTTGGATTCTCGTATTTCGAGACGGAAACTCCAGTACCTGGTCAAGTGGAAGGGTTATGGTCAGGAAGATAATTCCTGGGTTTTTGCCTCTGATGTTCATGCTGCCGATCTGGTTCGTGCCTTTCATTTGGCTCGTCCTGGTCGGCCTGGGGGCTCTGGTGAGGGTTCGGTGACCCCTCCTCAAGGGGGGGGTACTGTTGTGAATTCTGTTGTCGGGCTCCCTCCTGTGGTCATGAATGGTACTTCGGCTGGTTCTGTCCATGGACTTTCTCTGGTGGCTGTGGGTGTTTCTGATTTTCCTTCCACAGGTGATGAGGTTAATTCGTTAGCTGGCTGCTCTATTTAACTCCACTTAGATCTTTGCTCCATGCCACCTGTCAATGTTCCAGTATTGGTCTAGTTCACTCCTGGATCGTTCTTGTGACCTGTCTTCCCAGGAGAAGCTAAGTGACTGCTTGTTTTTCTCTGGTTTGCTATTTTTCTGTCCAGCTTGCTATTTTGATTGTTCTTGCTTGCTGGAAGCTCTGGGACGCAGAGGGAGCGCCTCCGCACCGTGAGTCGAGGCGGAGGGTCTTTTTGCGCCCTCTGCGTGGTCTTTTTGTAGGTTTTTGTGCTGACCGCAAAGCTACCTTTCCTATCCTCAGTCTGTTCAGTAAGTCGGGCCTCACTTTGCTTTATCTATTTCATCTCTGTGTTTGTATTTTCATCTTTACTCACAGTCATTATATGTGGGGGGCTGCCTTTTCCTTTGGGGAATATCTCTGAGGCAAGGTAGGCTTTATTTTTCTATCTTTAGGGCTAGCTAGTTCCTTAGGCTGTGCCGAGTTGCATAGGGAGCGTTAGGAGCAATCCACGGCTATTTCTAGTGTGGTTGATAGGATTAGGGATTGCGGTCAGCAGAGTTCCCACGTCCCAGAGCTCGTCCTATATTATCAGTAACTATCAGGTCATTCCGTGTGCTCTTAACCACCAGGTCCATTATTGTCCTGACCACCAGGTCATAACAGATCCGGCATTATTGAATGTTGATGCATTTTTTCAAGCGCTCGGATTATTGTATGATGAACCTAATTCTGTGGATCATGCAGAAAAAACCCTGTTGGCCTTGTGTCAAGGTCTGTTAGGACTGGCGGAACGCACCAAGACAGATGGTATAGATGCGTTTGCAGTCCGGGGTCCACCGTGCAGGTGAAAACCTGCTGCTAGCAATTAGCAGACTATATGGCGGTACACTAGAGTATACACGCGTGGGTTAACCTCACCCAGCGTGAAAGAAGCAATCCTGTTAAGGTACAGGACCGCGGTACCGCACCTAAAGCGCGAGCAAGTAGTCAGCGAACTCAACCCCAATTGGGATTGAAGTCCGATTAGACCCTTGCTGGCGCAACACCGCAACTGGGTGTGAGATGAAACAGAAGAGCATGCAGTGCCGCACTCACGAACGCCACTAACCAACCAGACTTGGGTAAGGAAAGCACAGAGGAAGTGCACGGCGCCGTACTGGCGGTCACAGCAACTGGACGCTATAATGTGTGACTAGTGCTGTAGGATAAGTCGGGCGCTAGGTAGCAGCCATACACCTTCCGCGAACAGTCATACTATAGGGTAGGGGTATCCAAGGACGACTTGCACTCACAACATACACACATTAGCAATTGTTTGACAATACTAGCGCATGGCCGTGCGGTCATGCGCAGTTTATATAGCAGCAGCACAGGAAGTGGCCACAGCACTTTTGCCCTTCTAGGACCTGCCAAGAGGACCAATGGAATGTGCTGCAGAGCCTGAGCACATGACCCTCGATCTCCAACGGGAAACCTTACGCTGGGCATGCTCAGTACGTGCAGACAAGGACTTAGTCCCAGAGAAGTCCGCTCGCTGCTGACCAGCACAGACTTTAATAGCAGAGACTGGAGAAGCAGCAGTAACTCTCAGAACAGAGTGAGAATGAGCAAGACGCTGGGACCGACGTCCTTGCTGAGCAGACTCCACTGCGGCTGGACAAGAATGGGAGACCGCAGCGGAGGTGGCTCGAGATTCCCCCTGTGCAGAAGCGGGAACTCGACCCCTAACAAGGTCAGGAAGCGGCAGAGTTATACTGCCAGAAATTTAGAAAATAGTCTGTGCTCACTAAATGGAATGAAGAGGCTCTGGCTGCTATTTTCAGAAAAGGTCTTTCTGAAGCCCTTAAAGATGTTATGGTGGGCTTTCCTACGCCTGCCGGTTTGAGCGAATCTATGTCTCTAGCCATTCAGATTGATCGGCGTCTGCGCGAGCGCAAAGCTGTGCACCATATGGCAGTATCCTCTGAGCAGAGTCCAGAACCTCTGCAATGTGATAGGATTTTGACTAGAACAGAACGGCAGGAATTCAGACGTCAGAATAGGCTGTGTTTTTACTGTGGTGATTCTGCTCATGTTATCTCTGATTGCCCTAAGCGTACTAAGAGAGTCGCTAGGTCTGTTACCATTAGTACTATACAGCCTAAATTTCTCTTATCTGTGACCCTGATTTGCTCATTGTCGTCCTTTTCTGTCATGGCATTTGTGGATTCCGGCCCTGCCCTGAACTTAATAGACTTAGAATTCGCCAGGCGCTGTGGTTTTTCCTTGCAGCCTTTGCAGAGCCCTATTCCTTTGAGGGGTATTGATGCTACACCCTTGGCCAAGGATAAACCTTAGTACTGGACACAGATGACTATGTACATGGCTCCAGCACATCAGGAAGATTGCCGTTTTCTGGTGTTGCATAACCTGCATGATGTTGTTGTACTTGGTTTTCCATGGTTACAGGAACATAATCCTGTGCTGGATTGGAAAACTATGTCGGTGACTAGTTGGGGTTGTCAAGGGGTACATAGTGACGTTCCTGTGATGTCAATTTCCTCTTCCCCCTCTTCTGAGGTCCCTGAGTTTTTGTCGGATTTCCAGGATGTATTTGATGAGCCCAAGTCCAGTTCCCTTCCTCCACACAGGGACTGTGATTGTGCTATTAACTTGATTCCTGGTTGCAAGTTCCCTAAGGGCTGACTTTTCAATCTGTCTGTGCCAGAGCATGCCGCCATGCGGAGTTATGTCAAGGAGTCTTTGGAGAAGGGGCATATTCGGCCCTCTTCGTCACCATTGGGAGCGGGTTTCTATTTTGTTGCTAAGAAGGATGGCTCCTTGAGACCCTGTATTGATTATCGTCTTCTTAATAAGATCACGGTCAAATTCCAATACCCCTTGCCTTTGCTTACTGATTTCTTTGCTCAGATTAAGGGGGCTAGTTGGTTTACTAAGATTGACCTCCGAGGGGCATATAATCTTGTTTGTTAAACAGGGTGACGAATGGAAAACTGCATTTAATACACCCGAAGGCCATTATGAATACCTTGTGATGCCATTTGGGCTCTCTAATGATCCATCTGTGTTCCAGTCTTTCATGCATGATATTTTCCGCAATTATCTTGATAAATTCATGGTCGTGTATTTGGATGATATTTTGATTTTTTCCGATGATTGGGAGTCTCATGTGAAGCAGGTCAGGATGGTGTTCCAGATCCTTCGTGATAATGCTTTGTTTGTGAAGGGGTCTAAGTGCCTATTCGGAGTTCAGAAGGTCTCTTTTTTGGGTTTTATTTTTTCTCCCTCGTCTATAGAAATGGATCCTGTTAAGGTCCAAGCTATTCATGACTGGATCCAACCCACATCTGTGAAGGGCCTTCAAAAATTTTTGGGCTTTGCTAATTTCTATCGCCGTTTCATTGCCAACTTTTCCAGTGTGGTTAAGCCCCTTACTGATTTGACGAAGAAAGGCGCTGATGTGACGAATTGGTCCTCTGAGGCTGTTGAGGCCTTTCAGGAGCTTAAACGCCGATTTACTTCTGCCCCTGTGTTGCGTCAGCCGGATGTTTCTCTTCCTTTTCAGGTTGAGGTCGATGCTTCTGAGATTGGGGCAGGGGCTGTTTTGTCTCAGAAGGAGTCTGATGGTTCTTTAATGAAACCGTGTGCTTTTTTTTCTAGAAAGTTTTCGCCTGCAGAACGCAATTATGATGTCGACAATCGGGAGTTGTTGGCTATGAAGTGGGCGTTCGAGGAGTGGCGACATTGGCTTGAGGGAGCTAAGCACCGCGTTGTGGTCCTGACCGATCATAAGAATCTGATTTACCTTGAGTCGGCCAAGCGGCTGAATCCTAGACAGGCTCGATGGTCCCTATTTTTCTCCCGTTTTGATTTTGTGGTCTCGTATCTTCCGGGATCTAAGAATGTTAAGGCTGATGCCCTCTCTAGGAGTTTTTTGCCTAATTCTCCTGGAGTCCTTGAGCTGGTTGGCATTCTTAAGGAGGGGGTGATTCTTTCTGGTATCACCCCTGATTTGCGGCGAGTGCTTCAGGAATTTCAGGCTGATAGGCCTGACCGCTGTCCAGTGGGGAAGCTGTTTGTTCCTGATAGATGGACAAGTAAGGTAATTTCTGAGGTTCATTGTTCAGTGTTGGCTGGTCATCCTGGGATTTTTGGTACCAGAGATTTGGTTGCTAGGTCCTTTTGGTGGCCTTCCTTGTCGCGCGATGTGCGTGCTTTTGTGCAGTCCTGTGGGACTTGCGCCCGGGCCAAGCCTTGCTGTTCCCACGCTAGTGGGTTGCTTTTGCCTTTGCCGGTCCCTGAGACGCCCTGGACGCATATTTCCATGGATTTTATTTCGGATCTTCCTGTTTCCCAGAAGATGTCTGTTATGTGGGTTGTTTGTGACCGGTTCTCTAAAATGGTCCATCTGGTACCTTTGCCTAAGTTGCCTTCCTCCTCAGATCTGGTTCCATTGTTTTTTCAGCATGTGGTTCATTTGCATGGCATTCCGGAGAATATTGTGTCTGACAGAGGTTCTCAGTTTGTCTCTAGGTTTTGGCGGGCCTTTTGTGCTAGGATGGGCATTGATTTGTCTTTTTCTTCGGCGTTTCATCCTCAGACTCATGGCCAAACTGAGCGAACTAATCAGACTTGGAGACCTATTTGAGATGCTTTGTGTCTGCTGATCAGGATGATTGGGTGTCTTTCTTGCCGTTGGCCGAGTTTGCCCTTAATAATCGGGCTAGTTCGGCTACTTTGGTTTCACCTTTCTTTTGTAATTTTAGTTTTCATCCTCGTTTTTCTTCTGGGCAGGTTGAGCCTTCTGATTGTCCTGGTGTTGATTCTGTGGTGGACAGGCTGCAGCAGATTTGGACTCATGTGGTGGACAATTTGACGTTGTCTCAGGAAAGGGCTCAATGTTTTGCTAACCGCCATCGGTGTGTTGGTCCCCGGCTTCGTGTGGGGGATTTGGTTTGGTTGTCTTCTCGTTATGTTCCTATGAAGGTTTCTTCCCCTAAGTTTAAGCCTCGGTTTATTGGTCCTTATAAAATTTCTGAAATTATTAATCCGGTGTCTTTTCATTTGGCTCTTCCAGCCTCTTTTGCCATTCATAATGTTTTCCATAGATCTTTGTTGCGGAGATATGTGGTGCCCGTTGTTCCCTCGGTTGACCCTCCTGCCCCGGTGTTGGTTGAGGGAGAGTTGGAATATGAGGTTGAGAAGATTTTGGATTGTCGTTTTTCGAGGCGGAGGCTTCAGTATCTTGTCAAGTGGAAGGGTTATGGCCAGGAGGATAATTCTTGGGTTGTTGCCTCCTATGTCCATGCCACCGATTTGGTTTGTGCTTTTCATTTGGCTCATCCTTATCGGCCTGGGGGCTCTGGTGAGGGTTCGGTGACCCCTCCTCAAGGGGGGGTACTGTTGTGAATTCCGCTCTTGGGCTCCCTCCGGTGGTTGTAAGTGGCACTTTTGTGAGTTCTGCTCTTGGGCTCCCTCTTGTGGTTTCTAGTGGTATGGCTGCTCCTTGGAGTTAGCTGTCTTCAGCTGCCTCCACTTATCGTCTCTTCTGCTCGGCTATTTAGGCCTGGCTCTTTCTTCAGCCAGTGCCACTTGTAAATGGTTCCAGGTTGGATTCACATCTCTTTGGATTTCCCTGTTATGCTGATCAGTTCAGCAAAGCTAAGTTTTTGCTTGCGCTTTTCTGTTCACAGATTGTGGACTTATCCATTCAGTGCTTTCTATGTTTGTCCAGCGTTATCAGTATGAATTAATTCAGTTAAGCTGGAAGCTCTGGGAAGCAGATTTACCCTCCACACCATTAGTCAGGTGTGGAGATTTTTGTAAACTCTGTGTGGATTTTTGTAGTTTTTTATACTGACCGCACAGTATTCCGTCCTGTCCTATCTATCTAGCTAGACTGGCCTCCTGTGCTACATCCTGGTTTCATTCTACGTATGTCTTTTCCCTCTCCACTCACAGTCATTACTTGTGGGGGGCTATCTATCCTTTGGGGATTTTCTCTGAGGCAAGATAGTTTTCCTGTTTCTATCTTTAGGGGTAGTTATTTCTCAGGCTGTGACGAGGTGCCAAGGGAGTGACAGGAGCATCCCACGGCTACTTCTAGTGTTGTGTCGAGCTTAGGGACTGCGGTCAGTACAGGTACCACCTCCTTCAGAGCTCGTCCCATGTTGCTCCTAAACCACCAGATCATAACAGCCCCCTCCATGCATGGCTCATTGGCTCGGCTCCCCGCCGCTCCTATCTTGCATGGCTCACCTCTCCCCCCTGGCCCCCTCCATGCATGGCTCATCGGCTCGGCTCCCCGCCACTCCCATCTTGTATGGCTTGGCTCCCCATCCTCTTTCATCCTCCCCCCGTCCTCCCTGGCTGGCTGGCATGCTCACCTTTTCCACACAGCGCAGAACGGAATCCTCCAGCTCCACCTCTGTCCCGACTCCTGGCGCAGCACCTTCTGCCTGTGTGAGCGGTCACATGGTACCGCTCATTAAGGTCATGAATATGCATCCATATTCATCACCTTAATGAACGGTACCACGTGACCACTCACACAGGACGAGCTGCAGTCGCTGAGACCAGACCAGCCTAGGCATCGCTGGAGTAGGTGAGTATGAATCATACTGTATGATGTCTTCAAGTAGGCAAGCGGGTGGGTGGGCAGGCGGGTGAGGGGGGGTTTAAGGTGACCCTGGCCGGACTTTATAAAAAAAACTTGCTCAGGTGCCGCCCCCCCCGCATCGTCCCACCCTAGGCGCGTGCCCTCAAGTGCCTAGTGGCAAATACGGCCCTGCCTCTGTCACTATCTCATCTATTGTCACCTGAAGTGGTATAGCATTGCTCATGCATTATCAGTGCTGGCCATGTTGGTGGAGTATTTGAAGCAATGCTACGCAATACACACATCCTGCATGGAGACCCACCTATTGGTGGTAAAGTGGTGTTCCGCAGAGTGACTCAGCCAGGTGTGCTGCAGCTGAAACTCCACTGTTGCCTGCTGCTGCACACACAGTCTCTCCAGCATATGCAAGGTGGAGTTCCACCTTGGTACGTCACATATGTGATGGTGAGCAGGAAGGCAAAATGATGCTGCCGCGCAGACAGGCAAGCATCAGAAGGGTGAGAACACCGAAAGCACACACACACTGACAACACTTTCAGCCTCAGCTCGGACATAAGAGGGTAATTTTTCAGGAAGCTCTGCACCACCAAATTAAGCACATGCATCAGGCAAGGTATGAGAGCTGCTGCGAGATTTTCCCTGTTATCACACACCACCAATCCAGGCATGAGATTAATTGCAACCAACTAGTGATGAGTGAGTATACTCGTTGCTCAGGTTTTTCCGAGCATGCTCGGGTGGTCTCTGAGTATTTGTGAGTGCTTAGAGTTTTTGTTTTTGTCCACGCAGCTGCATGATTTACAGCTGATAGCAAGCCTGAGTACATGTTGGGGTTGCCGGGTTGCTAGGGAATCCCCACATGTATTCAAGCTGTCTAGTAGAGTTGAGCGACCTTGACCTTTTTAGAGTCGAGCCGGGTTTTGCGAAACCCGACTATGTCCAAAGTCGGGTCGAGTGAAATCGGCCGATTATGACGTAAAGTCGGGATCGACCGAAACACGAAACCCAATGCAAGTCAATGGGGCAGCATAGTCGGCAGTGAGTGGGGGCCAGGAAAACACCTAGAGTGCCCATTTTAATGTCAAAACCATCCATTCTTCTTAATGAAGCTTGTCAAGCGTAATTTACCTTATAATAATTGGAAGGCATTTGAAATTGGGGGTCATTTGGCTAAAGTTGTGGTGGGTAGGGCTGGTTCAAGTAATTAGTGGGCCCAGGAAATCTGGACCACGTCACGGCAGTGGAGCAGGGAGAGGTAAGTATTTCAACTTTGCAAGTGCTGTGAACCTGAGCAAGCAGGGGGGGCCCACTCGTTGGCATTGGCACTGGCACAGGGCCCCTCAAAGTACAGCGGTGTGTTTGCACGGCGGGGGCGCCTCCCACCGGCAGCAACACTTTTGCGTACTATGAGAGGCCCTGTGCCAGTGACGTCGCCAACTAGTATTCCTCCCCCCACCTGATGAAGGAACCTGCACTTTCATCTGCACCTTCCTCTTTGTCCCCGTGTAAGGTGGTATGGTATGCGGGAAGAGCAACCTGACTTTCAGCAGGGTCACAATGTTGTTGTGTAGCGTGCACGGGGAATGTTGCGTTATGGGTCAATGTACCAGCAGACTCATCTATCACTGGCTGGGCAATGGGCACGATGAAGTGGAAACACAGATATAGGCCCAAAGAAGAAAGTGGGCTAAATGCAGTTCAAAATTGGTAACACAGGAATAACCAGGGGGCATTGCAGTGGAGGACAACTGGAATGAGAGGCTGACACAGAGAGTAGGGCCAAATCAGTAAGTAGTCGAAATGCAGTTCAAAATTGACAACCGTAGTAAACAGGCGGCACAGCTTTGTTCAGTGGAGGAGAACAGCAAGGAGTGGCAGACACCGATAGTAGGCCCCAACCCAACTAGTAGGCCAAATGCAGTCTAACATTAACAACTACTTAACGAGAGGCTGAAAATGGAATTTCAGGACAGGAAACCAGGAGAACAGCAAGGAGTGGCAGACACCGATAGTAGGCCCCAAACCAACTAGTACGCCAAATGCAGTTGTTCCATTTAACCACAATTTAATGAGAGCCTGAGGATAGAAGCTCAGGAAAGGCAACCTGGTGAAAACCTTGGAGTGTAACACAACCTGTCTCTACACCCCATACCAAATTTGTAGGCCTAATGCAGCGTAGTTTCCACCAACTACTAAACGAGAGCCGGAAGATCGAAGCTCATGAAAGGCAACCCGGGGAACACCTTGGAGTGTAACACAACCTCTCTCTACACCACGGAAGGGCTGATTCTTAGGAAGGAAGGCTGTTGTAAATAAGCATTGCGCGTCCGAGGGTGATTATATTCTTATTCGGTATCTACTCACCCTCGGACGCGCCATGCTTCTTGATTTGTAATTAATGTTTATTTGCAATGTGCTTTTGACTTACTCAATTATTTTTTTAATTATTGATTTTATTAAATTAATAGTTTAACATCTTATTGGAAATAATTTAAAGGAGACGCGACAGGACAACACTCGGTGGATGCCATATCTGTGTTAACAACTCCAAAAAACTTTCAGTTAACTTCTTGCAGGAGAAAGAAATTGTAGCTGTTGGACCTTTGTAGTACAGTTCCAGATATTTGTTGTGTGTTTGTTTTGATTGTTAAAATGTCTGCATTTGAGATCTCAACACGATCTTATTTTTTATAATCAAATTAATTTTTTAAATATTTTATTAGGTTGGTTCAAGGGGTACACGGGCCGCAGTAGACAGGTCAGTGGAGGCCTAGTGGAAGGAGGGACCGCAGATGCGCCACTGTTTCACCCATACACAATTAGTAGGCCTAATGCAGCGTAGTTTCCAACAGCTACTAAACGAGAGCCGGAAGATCGAAGCTCAGGAAAGGCAACCCGGGGAACACCTTGGAGTGTAACACAACCTCTCTCTACACCACGGAAGGGCTGATTCTTAGGAAGGAAGGCTGTTGTAAATAAGCATTGCGCGTCCGAGGGTGATTATATTCTTATTCGGTATCTACTCACCCTCGGACGCGCCATGCTTCTTGATTTGTAATTAATGTTTATTTGCAATGTGCTTTTGACTTACTCAATTATTTTTTTAATTATTGATTTTATTAAATTAATAGTTTAACATCTTATTGGAAATAATTTAAAGGAGACGCGACAGGACAACACTCGGTGGATGCCATATCTGTGTTAACAACTCCAAAAAACTTTCAGTTAACTTCTTGCAGGAGAAAGAAATTGTAGCTGTTGGACCTTTGTAGTACAGTTCCAGATATTTGTTGTGTGTTTGTTTTGATTGTTAAAATGTCTGCATTTGAGATCTCAACACGATCTTATTTTTTATAATCAAATTAATTTTTTAAATATTTTATTAGGTTGGTTCAAGGGGTACACGGGCCGCAGTAGACAGGTCAGTGGAGGCCTAGTGGAAGGAGGGACCGCAGATGCGCCACTGTTTCACCCATACACAATTAGAAGGCCTAATGCAGCGTAGTTTCCAACAGCTACTAAACGAGAGCCGGAAGATCGAAGCTCAGGAAAGGCAACCCGGGGAACACCTTGGAGTGTAACACAACCTCTCTCTACACCACGGAAGGGCTGATTCTTAGGAAGGAAGGCTGTTGTAAATAAGCATTGCGCGTCCGAGGGTGATTATATTCTTATTCGGTATCTACTCACCCTCGGACGCGCCATGCTTCTTGATTTGTAATTAATGTTTATTTGCAATGTGCTTTTGACTTACTTAAATATTTTTTTTAATTATTGATTTTATTAAATTAATAGTTTAACATCTTATTGGAAATAATTTAAAGGAGACGCGACAGGACAACACTCGGTGGATGCCATATCTGTGTTAACAACTCCAAAAAACTTTCAGTTAACTTCTTGCAGGAGAAAGAAATTGTAGCTGTTGGACCTTTGTAGTACAGTTCCAGATATTTGTTGTGTGTTTGTTTTGATTGTTAAAATGTCTGCATTTGAGATCTCAACACGATCTTATTTTTTATAATCAAATTAATTTTTTAAATATTTTATTAGGTTGGTTCAAGGGGTACATGGGCAGCAATAGACAGGTCAGTGGAGGCCTAGTGGAAGGAGTGACGGCAGACAGGCATCAAAGGCCTAACATTGGGCTGGCTGTAGGCAAGTTAAAATTGGTTCCAGGGGAACACGGCCATCAGTGGCCTGGTCAGTGTAGTTGTAGTTGAAAGAACGGGACGCAGACAGGCTTTGAAGGCCTAACATAATAACATAGGGCTGGCTGTAGGCAAGTTAAAATTGGTTCCAGGGGAACACGGCCATCAGTGGCCTGGTCAGTGTAGTTGTAGTTGAAAGAACGGGCCGCAGACAGGCTTCGAAGGCTTAACATAACAAACTTGGGCTGGCTGTAGGCACTTTTAAATTGGTTCCAGGGGTACACGGGCAGCAGTGGTCTGGTCAGTGGAAGTCTAGTGGAAGGAGTGACCGCAGACAGGCTTCGAAGGCCTAACATAACAAACTTGGGCTGGCTGGAGGCACTTTTAAATTGGTTCCAGGGGTACACGGGCAGCAGTGGTCTGGTCAGTGGAAGTCTAGTGGAAGGAGTGACCGCAGACAGGCTTCCAAGGCCTAACATAACAAACTTGGGCTGGCTGTAGGCACTTTTAAATTGGTTCCAGGGGTACACGGGCAGCAGTGGTCTGGTCTGTGGAAGTCTAGTGGAAGGAGTGACCGCAGACAGGCTTCGAAGGCCTAACATAACAAACTTGGGCTGGCTGGAGGCACTTTTAAATTGGTTCCAGGGGTACACGGGCAGCAGTGGTCTGGTCAGTGGAAGTCTAGTGGAAGGAGTGACCGCAGACAGGCTTCGAAGGCCTAACATAACAAACTTGGGCTGGCTGTAGGCACTTTTAAATTGGTTCCAGGGGTACACGGGCAGCAGTGGTCTGGTCAGTGGAAGTCTAGTGGAAGGAGTGACCGCAGACAGGCTTCCAAGGCCTAACATAACAAACTTGGGCTGGCTGTAGGCACTTTTAAATTGGTTCCAGGGGTACACGGGCAGCAGTGGTCTGGTCTGTGGAAGTCTAGTGGAAGGAGTGACCGCAGACAGGCTTCCAAGGCCTAACATAACAAACTTGGGCTGGCTGTAGGCACTTTTAAATTGGTTCCAGGGGTACACGGGCAGCAGTGGTCTGGTCTGTGGAAGTCTAGTGGAAGGAGTGACCGCAGACAGGCTTCCAAGGCCTAACATAACAAACTTGGGCTGGCTGTAGGCACTTTTAAATTGGTTCCAGGGGTACACGGGCAGCAGTGGTCTGGTCTGTGGAAGTCTAGTGGAAGGAGTGACCGCAGACAGGCTTCGAAGGCCTAACATAACAAACTTGGGCTGGCTGGAGGCACTTTTAAATTGGTTCCAGGGGTACACGGGCAGCAGTGGTCTGGTCAGTGGAAGTCTAGTGGAAGGAGTGACCGCAGACAGGCTTCGAAGGCCTAACATAACAAACTTGGGCTGGCTGTAGGCACTTTTAAATTGGTTCCAGGGGTACACGGGCAGCAGTGGTCTGGTCAGTGGAAGTCTAGTGGAAGGAGTGACCGCAGACAGGCTTCCAAGGCCTAACATAACAAACTTGGGCTGGCTGTAGGCACTTTTAAATTGGTTCCAGGGGTACACGGGCAGCAGTGGTCTGGTCTGTGGAAGTCTAGTGGAAGGAGTGACCGCAGACAGGCTTCGAAGGCCTAACATAACAAACTTGGGCTGGCTGGAGGCACTTTTAAATTGGTTCCAGGGGTACACGGGCAGCAGTGGTCTGGTCAGTGGAAGTCTAGTGGAAGGAGTGACCGCAGACAGGCTTCGAAGGCCTAACATAACAAACTTGGGCTGGCTGGAGGCACTTTTAAATTGGTTCCAGGGGTACACGGGCAGCAGTGGTCTGGTCAGTGGAAGTCTAGTGGAAGGAGTGACCGCAGACAGGCTTCCAAGGCCTAACATAACAAACTTGGGCTGGCTGTAGGCACTTTTAAATTGGTTCCAGGGGTACACGGGCAGCAGTGGTCTGGTCTGTGGAAGTCTAGTGGAAGGAGTGACCGCAGACAGGCTTCGAAGGCCTAACATAACAAACTTGGGCTGGCTGGAGGCACTTTTAAATTGGTTCCAGGGGTACACGGGCAGCAGTGGTCTGGTCAGTGGAAGTCTAGTGGAAGGAGTGACCGCAGACAGGCTTCGAAGGCCTAACATAACAAACTTGGGCTGGCTGTAGGCACTTTTAAATTGGTTCCAGGGGTACACGGGCAGCAGTGGTCTGGTCAGTGGAAGTCTAGTGGAAGGAGTGACCGCAGACAGGCTTCCAAGGCCTAACATAACAAACTTGGGCTGGCTGTAGGCACTTTTAAATTGGTTCCAGGGGTACACGGGCAGCAGTGGTCTGGTCTGTGGAAGTCTAGTGGAAGGAGTGACCGCAGACAGGCTTCGAAGGCCTAACATAACAAACTTGGGCTGGCTGTAGGCACTTTTAAATTGGTTCCAGGGGTACACGGGCAGCAGTGGTCTGGTCAGTGGAAGTCTAGTGGAAGGAGTGACCGCAGACAGGCTTCCAAGGCCTAACATAACAAACTTGGGCTGGCTGTAGGCACTTTTAAATTGGTTCCAGGGGTACACGGGCAGCAGTGGTCTGGTCTGTGGAAGTCTAGTGGAAGGAGTGACCGCAGACAGGCTTCGAAGGCCTAACATAACAAACTTGGGCTGGCTGGAGGCACTTTTAAATTGGTTCCAGGGGTACACGGGCAGCAGTGGTCTGGTCAGTGGAAGTCTAGTGGAAGGAGTGACCGCAGACAGGCTTCGAAGGCCTAACATAACAAACTTGGGCTGGCTGTAGGCACTTTTAAATTGGTTCCAGGGGTACACGGGCAGCGGTGGTCTGGTCAGTGGAAGTCTAGTGGAAGGAGTGACCGCAGACAGGCTTCCAAGGCCTAAAATAACAAACTTGGGCTGGCTGGAGGCACTTTTAAATTGGTTCCAGGGGTACACGGGCAGCAGTGGTCTGGTCAGTGGAAGTCTAGTGGAAGGAGTGACCGCAGACAGGCTTCCAAGGCCTAACATAACAAAATTGGGCTGGCTGTAGGCACTTTTAAATTGGTTCCAGGGGTACATGGGCAGCAGTGTATGGTCAGTGGAAGTCTAGTGGAAGGAGTGACGGCAGACAGTCTTCGAAGGCCTAACATAACAAAATTGGGCTGACTGTAGGCACTTTTAAATTGGTTCCAGGGTAACACGGCCAGCAGTGGCCTGGTCAGTGGAAGTCTAGTGGAAGGAGTGACCGCAGACAGGCTTCCAAGGCCTAACATAACAAATTTGGGCTGGCTGTAGGCACTTTTAAATTGGTTCCAGGGGTACACGGGCAGCAGTGGTCTGGTCTGTGGAAGTCTAGTGGAAGGAGTGACCGCAGACAGGCTTCGAAGGCCTAACATAACAAACTTGGGCTGGCTGGAGGCACTTTTAAATTGGTTCCAGGGGTACACGGGCAGCAGTGGTCTGGTCAGTGGAAGTCTAGTGGAAGGAGTGACCGCAGACAGGCTTCGAAGGCCTAACATAACAAACTTGGGCTGGCTGTAGGCACTTTTAAATTGGTTCCAGGGGTACACGGGCAGCGGTGGTCTGGTCAGTGGAAGTCTAGTTGAAGGAGTGACCGCAGACAGGCTTCCAAGGCCTAACATAACAAACTTGGGCTGGCTGTAGGCACTTTTAAATTGGTTCCAGGGGTACACGGGCAGCAGTGGTCTGGTCAGTGGAAGTCTAGTGGAAGGAGTGACCGCAGACAGGCTTCCAAGGCCTAACATAACAAAATTGGGCTGGCTGTAGGCACTTTTAAATTGGTTCCAGGGGTACATGGGCAGCAGTGTATGGTCAGTGGAAGTCTAGTGGAAGGAGTGACGGCAGACAGTCTTCGAAGGCCTAACATAACAAAATTGGGCTGACTGTAGGCACTTTTAAATTGGTTCCAGGGTAACACGGCCAGCAGTGGCCTGGTCAGTGTAGTAGTTGTAGAAAGAAGGGACCGCAGACAGGCTTCCAAGGCCTAACATAACAAACTTGGGCTGGCTGTAGGCACTTTTAAATTGGTTCCAGGGGTACACGGGCAGCGGTGGTCTGGTCAGTGGAAGTCTAGTGGAAGGAGTGACCGCAGACAGGCTTCGAAGGCCTAACATAACAAACTTGGGCTGGCTGGAGGCACTTTTAAATTGGTTCCAGGGGTACACGGGCAGCAGTGGTCTGGTCAGTGGAAGTCTAGTGGAAGGAGTGACCGCAGACAGGCTTCGAAGGCCTAACATAACAAACTTGGGCTGGCTGTAGGCACTTTTAAATTGGTTCCAGGGGTACACAGGCAGCAGTGGTCTGGTCAGTGGAAGTCTAGTGGAAGGAGTGACCGCAGACAGGCTTCCAAGGCCTAACATAACAAACTTGGGCTGGCTGGAGGCACTTTTAAATTGGTTCCAGGGGTACACGGGCAGCGGTGGTCTGGTCAGTGGAAGTCTAGTGGAAGGAGTGACCGCAGACAGGCTTCGAAGGCCTAACATAACAAACTTGGGCTGGCTGTAGGCACTTTTAAATTGGTTCCAGGGGTACACGGGCAGCAGTGGTCTGGTCAGTGGAAGTCTAGTGGAAGGAGTGACCGCAGACAGGCTTCGAAGGCCTAACATAACAAACTTGGGCTGGCTGTAGGCACTTTTAAATTGGTTCCAGGGGTACACGGGCAGCAGTGGTCTGGTCAGTGGAAGTCTAGTGGAAGGAGTGACCGCAGACAGGCTTCCAAGGCCTAACATAACAAAATTGGGCTGGCTGTAGGCACTTTTAAATTGGTTCCAGGGGTACATGGGCAGCAGTGTATGGTCAGTGGAAGTCTAGTGGAAGGAGTGACGGCAGACAGTCTTCGAAGGCCTAACATAACAAAATTGGGCTGACTGTAGGCACTTTTAAATTGGTTCCAGGGTAACACGGCCAGCAGTGGCCTGGTCAGTGTAGTAGTTGTAGAAAGAAGGGACCGCAGACAGGCTTCGAAGGCCTAACATAACAAAAATGTCAAAACAATGGTATTGTCAGTGCCAGGCATTGAAGGATGTCAGCGCCTAGACTACACATTGGTGAAGCTGTGAGAGATAATTTTGCTAGTGGTAGAGCACTGTTTGAGCTGGGGGGGGGAACTGTCTTGTGGCCGGCGGTACAGGCACAGGGCCCCTCATATTACAACGGTGTGTCTGACGTTGGGTGCGCACCACCACCGCCAGAGACACTTTATTGTACTATGAGGGACCCAGTGGCAGTGCCGTCGACCAAAAGCGGCCACACCCACCTCTTCAGACAAACAGCACTCTCAAGGGTCCAAGCGCAAAGTGGCGATAGCACGGCCCCGTGTGGGGACTTTGGCCATTTCGTGAGGTGGAAACATGTCGTATGCTGGACAATCAGGTGAAGAAAATTACGAGATTGGAAAAGTCATTCAGAATAGTCCACAGGCAAGACCTTTTCATAGGAAAGCTAGGTGTCAGCCGGGCAGGGTGGGGCAAAAGATTTTGAAATCCAGTTGTGGTTCATTTTAATGAAGGTTAGATCATCTACATTTTGGGTAGCCAGACGAGTCCTTTTTTCTGTTAGTATTGAACCTGCAGCACTGAATACTCTTTCTGATAGGACACTAGCTGCCGGGCAAGCAAGCTCCTGCAATGCATATTCTGCCAATTCTGGCCAGGTGTCTAATTTTGATGCCCAGTAATCAAATGGGAATGACGGTTGAGGGAGAACGTCGATAAGGGATGAAAAATAGTTTGTAACCATACTGGACAAATGTTGTCTCCTGTCACTTTGAATTGATGCTGCAGTACCTGTCCTGTCTGCGGTCATAGAAAAATCACTCCACAACCTGGTCAGAAAACCCCTCTGGCCAACGCCACTTCTGATTTCTGCCCCTCTAACACCTCTGGTCTGCTGGCCCCTGGAGCTCGTGTGAGAATGATCACGGGCGCTGTGTGCAGGGAATGCCAGAAGCAAACGGTCAACAAGAGTTGATTGTTTTGTTGCTAATATTAGTTCCAAGTTCTCATGTGGCATAATATTTTGCAATTTGCCTTTATAGCGAGGATCAAGGAGGCAGGCCAACCAGTAATCGTCATCGTTCATCATTTTTGTAATGCGTGTGTCCCTTTTGAGGATACGCAAGGCATAATCCGCCATGTGGGCCAAAGTTCCCGTTGTCAAATCTGCGGTTGTGCTTGGTTGAGGGGCAGTTGCAGGCAAATCTACGTCACTTGTGTCCCTCAAAAAACCAGAACCCGGCCTTGCCACGCCACCAATTTCCCGTGCCCCCGGGAAAGCTTCCTCATTAAAAATATACTCATCCCCATCATCCTCCTCATCCTCCACCTCCTCTTCGCCCGGTACCTCGTCATGTACACTGCCCTGATCAGACAATCGCTGACTGTCATCAAGGCTTTCCTCTTCCTCTGGTGCAGACGCCTGATCCTTTACGTGCGTCAAACTTTGCATCAGCAGACGCATTAGGGGGATGCTCATGCTTATTATGGCGTTGTCTGCACTAACCAGCCGTGTGCATTCCTCAAAACACTGAAGGACTTGACACATGTCTTGAATCTTCGACCACTGCACACCTGACAACTCCATGTCTGCCATCCTACTGCCTGCCCGTGTATGTGTATCCTCCCACAAAAACATAACAGCCCGCCTCTGTTCGCACAGTCTCTGAAGCATGTGCAGTGTTGAGTTCCACCTTGTTGCAACGTCTATGATTAGGCGATGCTGGGGAAGGTTCAAAGAACGCTGATAGGTCTGCATACGGCTGGAGTGTACAGGCGAACGGCGGATATGTGCGCAAAGTCCACGCACTTTGAGGAGCAGGTCGGATAACCCCGGATAACTTTTCAGGAAGCACTGCACCACCAGGTTTAAGGTGTGAGCCAGGCAAGGAATGTGTTTCAGTTGGGAAAGGGAGATGGCAGCCATGAAATTCCTTCCGTTATCACTCACTACCTTGCCTGCCTCAAGATCTACAGTGCCCAGCCACGACTGCGTTTCTTGCTGCAAGAACTCGGACAGAACTTCCGCGGTGTGTCTATTGTCGCCCAAACACTTCATAGCCAATACAGCCTGCTGACGTTTGCCAGTAGCTGCCCCATAATGGGAGACCTGGTGTGCAACAGTGGCAGGTGCGGATGGAGTGTTTGTGCGACTGCGGTCTGTGGACGAGCTCTTGCTTCTGCAGGAGGACGAGGAGGAGGAGGAGGAGGAGGGGGTGCGAACGGCTACAGACAACTGTTTACTAGACCGTGGCCTAGGCAGAACTGTCCCAAACTTGCTGTCCCCTGTGGACCCTGAATCCACCACATTTACCCAGTGTGCCGTGATGGACACGTAACGTCCCTGGCCATGCCTACTGGTCCATGCATCGGTTGTCAGGTGCACCTTTGTGCTCACAGATTGCCTGAGTGCATGGACGATGCGCTCTTTAACATGCTGGTGGAGGGCTGGGATGGCTTTTCTGGAAAAAAAGTGTCGACTGGGTAGCTCGTAGCGTGGTACAGCGTAGTCCAACAGGTCTTTGAAAGCTTCGCTTTCAACTAACCGGTAGGGCATCATCTCTAACGAGATTAGTCTAGCTATGTGGGCGTTCAAACCCTGTGTACGCGGATGCGAGGCTAAGTATTTCCTTTTTCTAACCATAGTCTCATGTAGGGTGAGCTGGACTGGAGAGCTGGAGATCGTGGAACTAGCGGGGGTGCCGGTGGACATGGCAGACTGAGAGACGGTGGGAGATGGTATTGTTGCCGCCGGTGCCCTAGATGCAGTGTTTCCTACTACGAAACTGGTGATTCCCTGACCCTGACTGCTTTGGCCTGGCAAAGATACCTGCACAGATACAGCAGGTGGTGCGCTAAATGGTGGTCCTACACTGCCGGAAGGGATGTTGCGTTGATGACTAGCTTCATTGGCCGAGGGTGCAACAACCTTAAGGGACGTTTGGTAGTTAGTCCAAGCTTTCAAATGCATGGTGGTTAAATGTCTATGCATGCAACTAGTATTGAGACTTTTCAGATTCTGACCTCTGCTTAAGGAAGTAGAACATTTTTGACAGATGACTTTGCGCTGATCAATTGGATGTTGTTTAAAAAAATGCCAGACTGCACTCTTTCTAGCATCGGATACCTTTTCAGGCATTGCAGACTGAGCTTTAACCGGATGGGCACGCTGTCCTCCACCAGGTTTTGGCTTTGCCACGCGTTTTGGGCAAGATACGGGCCCGGCAGATGGAACCTGTGGCGATGTTGATGCCTGCTGCGGCCCCTCCTCCTCCTCTGCTTCAGAACTGCTGCCGCCTGCACCCTGTTCCCCCAATGGCTGCCAATCGGGGTCAAGAACTGGGTCATCTAATAACTCTTCTTGTACCTCCTGCGCAACTTCGTCTGTGTCACCGTGTCGTTCGGTGGTATAGCGTTCGTGATGGGGCAACATAGTCTCATCAGGGTCTGATTCTTGATCAGCACCCTGCGAGGGCAATGTTGTGGTCTGAGTCAAAGGACCAGCATAGTAGTCTGGCTGTGGCTGTGCATCAGTGCACTCCATGTCAGATTCAACTTGTAATGGGCATGGACTGTTAACTGCTTCACTTTCTAAGCCAGGGACGGTATGTGTAAAGAGCTCCATGGAGTAACCCGTTGTGTCGCCTGCTGCATTCTTCTCTGTTGTTGTTTTTGCTGAAGAGGACAAGGAAGTGACTTGTCCCTGACCGTGAACATCCACTAACGACGCGCTGCTTTTACTTTTACCAGTTTTACGAGAGGAGGCAAAAGAGCTAGAGGCTGAGTCAGCAAGATAAGCCAAAACTTGCTCTTGCTGCTCCGGCTTTAAAAGCGGTTTTCCTAATCCCAGAAAAGGGAGCGTTCGAGGCCTTGTGTAGCCGGACGACGAACCTGGCTCCACAGCTCCAGACTTAGGTGCAATATTTTTTTCCCCACGACCACCTGATGCTCCACCACTACCACTACCCTCATTACCAGCTGACAATGAACGCCCCCGGCCACGACCTCTTCCACTAGACTTCCTCATTGTTTTAAAAACGTAACCAAACTAACGTTATTTGTTGCAGTCACACAACTTACACGGTGAGCTATAACTTCAGTATGATTTAGCTACCCCTTTACAGGTTGGTGAGACCACAGCGAAAATCAGGCCCAATGTTACACACTCTGTTTTTGGTGGCTGCAAATTAGAGAGATGCCCCACACGCAGGACTGTCACTGAAGCACAAATGTTAATATTAATGTCACACTATTATTTTTTTTTTATTTTTAATTTTTTCAGGAACACTTTAGAAACCCCAAAAAAAAAAAAAAATAGATTTTTGCAGGGAGAATTTAGAAAACAAATGTAACAAACTATATGCTTTCTATGGGCCACTGAGTGAGAGATGACGCACACAGGAATCAGGAGTGGCACACAAGCCCAGAGGCCAATATTTTTCTACCAATGATTGATGGAGTTATTTTCTCTGGTAGATTTTGGAACCCAAATCAAGGAAAAAAAATATAGGCTTTCTATGGACCACAATTGGAGAGAGAGAGAGAGAGAGAGAGAGAGATGGCACACCCAGGAGTCAAGACTGGCACACAAGCAGAAAGGCCAATATTAATCTCCCACTGTTTTTTTTGGTTGTTTTTTTTTTTTTTTTTTCAGGGAGACTTTAGAAAAAAAAATAATAAAAAAAATATGATTTTATCAGGAAGAATTTAGAAACCAAATAAAATAAAATGATTTTTTCAGGGAGAATTTATAAAACAAATAAAAACAAAAATAGGCGTTCTATGGCCCACTGACTGAGAGATGACGCACAGAGGAGTCAGGAGTGGCACACAAGCCCAGAGGCCAATATTTTTCTACCAATGATTGATGTAGTTATTTTCTCTGGTAGATTTTGGAACCCAAATCAAGGAAAAAAAATATAGGCTTTCTATGGACCACAATTGGAGAGAGAGAGAGAGAGAGAGAGAGAGAGAGATGGCACACCCAGGAGTCAAGACTGGCACACAAGCAGAAAGGCCAATATTAATCTCCCACTGTTTTTTTTGGTTGTTTTTTTTTTTTTTTTTTCAGGGAGACTTTAGAAAAAAAAAATAATAAAAAAAATATGATTTTATCAGGAAGAATTTAGAAACCAAATAAAATAAAATGATTTTTTCAGGGAGAATTTATAAAACAAATAAAAACAAAAATAGGCGTTCTATGGCCCACTGACTGAGAGATGACGCACAGAGGAGTCAGGAGTGGCACACAAGCCCAGAGGCCAATATTTTTCTACCAATGATTGATGTAGTTATTTTCTCTGGTAGATTTTGGAACCCAAATCAAGGAAAAAAAATATAGGCTTTCTATGGACCACAATTGGAGAGAGAGAGAGAGAGAGAGAGATGGCACACCCAGGAGTCAAGACTGGCACACAAGCAGAAAGGCCAATATTAATCTCCCACTGTTTTTTTTGGTTGTTTTTTTTTTTTTTTTTTCAGGGAGACTTTAGAAAAAAAAATAATAAAAAAAATATGATTTTATCAGGAAGAATTTAGAAACCAAATAAAATAAAATGATTTTTTCAGGGAGAATTTATAAAACTAATAAAACAAAAAATAGGCGTTCTATGGCCCACTAAGTGAGAGATGACGCACACAGGAGTCAAGACTGGCACACAAGCAGAAAGGCCAATATTAATCCCCCACTGTTTTTTTTGTTTGTTTTTTTTTTTGTTTTGTTTTTTTCAGGGAGACTTTAGAAAAAAAAAAATAAAAAAAATATGATTTTATCAGGAAGAATTTAGAAACCAAATAAAATAAAATGATTTTTTCAGGGAGAATTTAGAAAACAAATAAAACCAAAAATAGGCGTTCTATGGCCCACTGACTGAGAGAGAGAGAGAGATGGCACGCTTAGTACTGGCACACAAGCCCAAAGGGCAATATTAATCTCCCTTTTTTTTTCAGGGAGAATTTCTAAAACCCAAAAAAAAAAAAAAAAAGGCTTTCTATGGCCCACTATTTGTGAGAGAGATGGGACGCTCAGGACTGGCACAGATGGCACGCTCAGGACTGGCACAGAAGCCCAGAGGCCAATATTAATCTCCCTTTTTTTCTGGGAGAATTTATAAAACCAAAAAAATATTTAAATAGGCTTTCTATGGCCCACTATTTGTGAGAGAGATGGCACGCTCAGGACTGGCTCAGATGGCACGCTCACAACTGGCACACAAGCCCAGAGGCCAATATTAATCTCCCTTTTTTCAGGGAAAATTTATAAAACCAAAAAAAAAATTAAATAGGCTTTCTATGGCCCACTATTTGTGAGAGAGATGGCACGCTCAGGACTGGCACAGATGGCACGCTCACAACTGGCACACAAGCCCAGAGGCCAATATTAATCTCCCTTTTTTTCAGGGAGAATTTATAAAACCCAAAAAAAAATTAAATAGGCTTTCTATGGCCCACTATTTGTGAGAGAGATGGCACACTCAGGGCTGGCACAGATGGCACGCTCAGGACTGGCACACAAGCCCAGAGGCCAATATTAATCTCCCTTTTTTTCAGGGAGAATTTATAAAACCCAAAAAAAAATTAAATAGGCTTTCTATGGCCCACTATTTGTGAGAGAGATGCCAGACTCAGGACTGGCACAGATGGCACGCTCAGGACTGGCACACAAGCCCAGAGGCCAATATTAATCTCCCTTTTTTTCAGGGAGAATTTATAAAACCCCAAAAAAAATTAAATAGGCTTTCTATGGCCCACTATTTGTGAGAGAGATGGCACACTCAGGACTGGCACACAAGCCCAAAGGCCAATATTAATCTCCCACTGTATTTTTATCAGGGAGAATTTATACACCCCACAAAAAAAAATACAGAAAAATGAAAAGGCTTTCTATGGCCCACTATGTGAGAGAGATGGCACACACAGGGATGGCACTCTAGCAGAAATGCCAAATTGCCAATCTTAATCTCACACCAAAAAAAAAAAAAAAAAAAAAAAAACAGGGAATGTCCTACAATTACTATCTCCCTGCCTGCAGTAATCTCAGCCAGGTATGGCAGGCAGCTACTATCTCCCTGCCTGCAGTAATCTCAGCCAGGTATGGCAGGCAGCAATAAGGAGTGGACTGATGCACAAATCAAATAAAAAGTGTGGACAAACAAAAAAGATAGCTGTGCAGAAAGGAAGGAACAAGAGGATTTGTGCTTTGAAAAAAGCAGTTGGTTTGCACAGCGGCGTACACACAGCAATGCAGCTATCAGGGAGCCTTCTAGGGCAGCCCAATGAGCTACAGCGCTGAGGGGGAAAAAAAAAAAAAAAAACTTCCACTGTCCCTGCACACCGAGGGTGGTGTTGGACAGTGCAAATCGCTGCAGCACAAGCGGTTTTGTGGTTAATGGACCCTGCCTAACGCTATCCCTGCTTCTGACAAAGCGGCAGCAACCTCTCCCTAAGCTCAGATCAGCAGCAGTGAGATGGCGGTCGGCGGGAACGCCTCTTTATAGCCCCTGTGACGTCGCAGACAGCAAGCCAATCACTGCAATGCCCTTCTCTAAGATGGTGGGGACTAGGACCTATGTCATCACGCTGCCCACACTCTGCGTTTACCTTCATTGGCTGAGAAATGGCGCTTTTCGCGTCATTGAAACACGACTTTGGCGCGAAAGTCGCGTACCGCATGGCCGACCCCGCACAGGGGTCGGATCGGGTTTCATGAAACCCCGACTTAGCCAAAAGTCGGCGACTTTTGAAAATGTTCGACCCGTTTCGCTCAACCCTACTGTCTAGCAGACGTAAATCATGCAGCTGTGTCAACAAAAACGAAATCTCCGAGCACTCACAAATACTCGGAGTCCACCCGAGTGTGCTTGTGAAAACCCAAGCAATGAGTGTACTTGCTCATCACTAGCACCAACCACTCATCTGTTTGCTATTTTATCCATGCCCACAGTTCCTGCATGTTGTGGGATTTGGCTCTCAAGTGGATGAGTTTCAGAATATCCTGCTGTCATTTCCACCTGACTGTGATGAAGTTGGTGATGTAGGTCTTACTGTGAGCAGATTAGGAGTCGGTGTAGGAAGTGGAGTAGAAGGAGGAGGAAAACTGGACAGAGAAACATTCAGTAATCTTTGGTGGTGTTAGGATATGCGCTAGAATGCCTTCTGGTTCTGTCCAAGTCTTCAGACCATTTAGCCAGTGGGCAGTTAGGGAGATCTAATTTCCCTGGCGATGCTTAGTGGTCCATGTATCAGTGCTAATGGGGACTGTGAGGAGATGGCCACTTACTAAAGACTATAGGATGAATAGACATAGAGCGGAGCCCACAGCTCTATGAGATACAGACTTTTTCCAGCACAGAGCATCAGTTACATCAATATTATTGTAAACTAATAGTTAATTTGCTTGATGTGTTTTATTAGTTATTTGCTTGCTCGTCAGTTCATCCTCAGGAATCAATGTTACTATTCAGTAACAGTAAGCAAAGGAAGGCATGCATGTTGGATCTTATGTATACCTAAGGCCAGACCCTATAAATGTCATTTGTATCAACGTCTCACTCACATTATACTCCCAATCCTAGGTCCAATTTTTGGTTGGGGATAGCAGACTCAGGTGAGCCGTCACCATGGAGGGTCTCACATGCAGTCCCAGGTGATGGAATATGCTTTGTTCTGTGAGCCAAAGGAAAATTTTTAAGAGGGAGGGAGAAAAAGACATGAGGGTTGAATCAGGAGTTGTTGGAAGGACTTCGAAGGGAGAGGATCCAAGCTGGGATGGACGATCTATTGAGTTTTTGGAGAATGGTTGCTGGATGGAGGGATATCCATGAGCTAGAGTCATGATTTCCATCATCTGGAGGAACATAGGCTGTGACTGCTCACGATACCGGCTGGAGATACCAAAAGCTATGGGCCAACCAAAAGTTGGGAGACAGTGGTATCACCTATTAAGGGGCCAGTGAAACTACCAATCTCAGATTGTGAACTTGTGGACTGAGGACATTGTATGTTGGCCATCTATCTCCATTTGTTGTACAACCCTGGATGTATGGAATAAAAAATTGTTGCATCGTTAACCTGCCTAGGTGGTTTTTATGTCCCACAACCTCAGATCCTCACAGGGACCTTGCCACTGATGTCATTGCGCAGTACACACCTTACTTGGTCCGCAACATGTAGCTGGGATGGCTAGCATGGAAAAGTAATGGTGGCTGGGAACAACGTACTGCAGGACAGCCACCGCCATCAGTTTTTTTTAAACTATCCATCTCCACTAGAGATGAGTGCACCTTGTAAGGTTCATTTTGGGTCAGATCGCATGGACTACACCTTCACAGAGGCACAAAAGCTGCCAAAACAGCTCAAATTAGGGGGAGACACCAGGAAAAGTATAATTAGGATAATTGTGCAGCATGGATGCATGGGACAAGGCCTGGGACATGGTTTGGACCAGCATTTGTAGCTTAAACTTTGATCAGTAACAGGTAAATGAGTGACAGGAGTAGGACTGGTGATCTGAGACTCAACTTGGAATTCAAACACAAACATTTTCAAAAATTAGGGGCAGACACCAGGAAAAGTGGCATCAAGTGACCCACAGTAAAAATTTTATGATGGCACAGGAGGCAGGCATTCACCATGCACAAAACAGGGTTTGGACCAGCATGTAAAGCTTTGAATTTAAGATAAGATTATGAGATTTGTGACTAACTAGTGTAGGCCTCCTGTGTTGTGAGCCCTGGTGCCTCATGCAACAGCTCAAACTGCTTTTCTGCTCAGCCACACTCAGTTGGCATAAATATCAGCTTTGTAGACTACTATTGTTAGAAACATTTAAGGATAGTAGCACAAGTAGTTGACTGAAAGTAAGAACGAGCCTGCCGGTCTGGGAGCCCTACTGGTACAGGCAACATGCATGAAGGAGACCCAACTTGGAGTGCAACATTTCCAAACATTAGGGGCATACACCAGGAAAAGTGGCATCAATTGACCCACAATATAAACTTTATAACGGCACAGCATTCAGGCAATCGCCATGCATGAGACAGGGTCTGGGCCAGCATATACAGCTTTGAAATTAAATTAAAAGAAAGAGGTGGATGATGGATTTGTGTATGCCTTCTGTGCTATGAGCCCTGTTACCTCATGCAACTGCTCAAACTGCGTTTCAGTTCAGCCACACTCAGGTGGTACAAATATCAGCTTCGTAGACTACTATTGTTAGAAACATTTAAGGATAGTATCACAGGTAGTTGACTGAAAGTAAGTGCAAGCCTGTTGGTCTGGGAGTCCTACTGCTACAGGCAACACACATGAAGGAGTCCCAACTTGGAGCCCAAACATTTCCAAAAATTATGGACAGACCCCAGAAAAACTGGCATCAATTGACTCACCGTAGAAGTTTTATAATGGCTCAGCATGGATGGATGAGACTTGAGGAGCAGTCCATTGCTCACCTGCCCCACAGCAACCAGAGTCACCCAGTGCCCAGTCAGCAAGATGTAACTGTGATGTTTTCTGTGACATGTTGGTGTAGCGCAGGCACAGCTTTCTTGAAGAAGTAGGGGTAACTGGGCAACTGGTACTGGGAGACTGCGACTTCCATCAGCTTTCAGAAATTGCCTTTATCCACCAGGTGAAAATGCAGCATTTCTTTAGCCAACAGATTGGAGATAGTGGAGTTCAAGTTCTTAGCTTTGGTTTTAGTAGGAGGAAACATTCTTTTATGTGACCACAACTGTGGGACCGAGGGCTGGCTGCTGTCCTGAGAGATGGTGGAGTAGAATGAACACAACGACCTGCTGGACTGTGAGTGAGGTGCAGGCAGAGATGCTATGGTGGATTGAGAAAGATGTGGTGTGCTTGGTGAAACTAAAACAGCAGGCATCTCTGCTTCCATAATAGCTGATGGGCTCTCACTCACACAGGATCCTATCTATCTGACTACTTTTAGCAGCAGCAGAAGCATCCTCTCTGTGCTGTTACACTGACAAAATGGCACTAACAAATAACATGTTTGCTTTTTATATGGAGAAGGACATGTGACTTTGGCAGCCAATGACAGAAGCCCTTGTGTGTAGACATTGTGGATGGTGTCTGTGCCCTGATTGGCTGCCAGAATGTCGACATATTAGGTTAATACATTGTGTTCCAAGTTACTATGCAAATTAGATTTAAGTGTCATAAAGATTTATGAGGAGTAGGGTTGAGCGACTTTTCTTTTTATAGGATCGGGTCGGGTTTCACGAAACCCGACTTTTTCAAAAGTCGGGTCGAGTGAAATCGGCCGATCCTATAGAAAAGTCGGGGTCGGCCGAAACACGAAACCCAATGCAGTGCATTGGGTTTCTAATGGTTCCCAGGGTCTGAAGGAGAGGAAACTCTCCTTCAGGCCTTGGGATCCATATTTAAGTGTAACATAAAGAATCAAAATTAAAAATATTGATATACTTACCCTCGGACGCGCCCTGGTTCTCACCGGCAGCCTTCCTTCCTAAGAATGAGCGCCTGAAGGACCTTCGATGACATCGCGGCTAGTGATTGGTCGCGTGAGCGGTCACATGGGCGTCACGCGACCAATCACAAGCCGCGACGTCATCTAAGGTCCTTCAGGCGCTGATTCTTAGGAAGGAAGGCTGTGGGTTAGAACCATGGCGCGTCCAAGGGTGAGTATATACCTATTAGGAATATACTCACCCTCGGACGCGCCCTCGGACGCTTCCTTCCTAAGAATTAGCACCTGAAGGACCTTAGATGACGTCGCGGCTTGTGATTGGTCGCGTGACTGCCCATGTGACCGCTCACGTGACCAATCACAAGCCGCGACATTATCGAAGGCCCTTCAGGCGCTCATTTTCAGGAAGGAAGGCTGCCGGTGAGAACCAGGGCGCGTCCGAGGGTGAGTATATCAATATTTTTTTATTTTTATTCTTTATTTTACACTTAACTATGAATTCTGATACTGATTCCCGATATCTTAAACATATCGGAACTCGGTATCGGAATTCCGATTCCAGATCAGAAGATCGCCGACCTCATGGCCGACCCCACACAGGGGTCGGGTCGGGTTTCATGAAACCCGACTTTGCCAAAAGTCGGCGACTTCTGAATCTGGCCGACCCGTTTCGCTCAACCCTAATGAGGAGCATTGCATGGCGAATAAGCCTCCTTACCTTGACAAGCCAGAGATGGTATGTCACTCTCCATAAGGAGAAACGATACACCTTAGACCCCAGTCCAGAGCCTCTCACCTAGCCAAATCAGTTCTCATGCTTCGCACTGACGAGGGCCAACAGCCCGAAACACCGTGTCTGCGAATTGAGATATTGATTTGGCTTTTATCCTAAGTCATATTGCACGACTCATTAAAGGGTTGATTGTGACTTGTAGGATCGCTACTTCCAACAGGTGGCGCTATAGAGTTTAAGTCCTCTTTTTCTCAGAAGAGGCAATTTGCATATTATAAAAATTTCAATGTTTTGTTTTTCAAATAAACTTGTGGATCGTATTGTGTCTCAGGTCTCAATGGATTACTGAAATCAATCTTAAACATACGTGGTAATTAGTTTTCCAGGTGATTCTAATTAAAGGAAAACTACTGAAAAATGATGTTCCACATTATTAAGCAGGCCACAGGTTTCAAGCAATATGGGAAATAAAAAGGATCTCTCTGCTGCTGAAAAGCGTTAAATACAATGCAATGCCTTGGACAAGGTATGAAAACATTAGCTATTTCATGAAAACTTAAGAGTGATCATCATACTGCGAAGAGATTTGTGACTGAAACAGAGCACAGACAGAGTTCATGCAGATAAAGGTATAATGAGGAAGATTTCTGCCAGACAAATTCATTTGATTAAGAGAGCATCTGCCAAAATACCATTACAAAGCAGCAAACAGTTATTTGAAGTTGCTGGTGCCTCTGGAGTCCCTTGAACCTCAAGGTGTAGGATGCTTCAAAGGCTTGCTGTGGTGCATAAACCTCCTATTCGGGCACCCCTAAACAGTGTTCACAAGCAGAAACGGTTGCAGTGGGACCAGACATACATGAAGACTAATTTTCAAACAGTCTTGTTAACTGATAAGTGTTGAGCAACCCTGGATGGTCCAGATGGATGGAGTAGTGGATGGATAGTGGATGGCCGCCATGTCCCAACAAGGTTGCGACATCAGCAAGAAGGTGGAGGAGTCATATTTTTGGCCGGATTCATGGGGAAACAGCTGGTAGGGCCCTTTAAGGTTCCTGAAGGTGTGAAAAGGACCTCTGCAAAGTATATAGAGTTTCTGTCTGACAACTTTCTTCCATGGTATAAAAAGCAGAAACGTTCCTTCAGGAGCAAAATCATTTTCATGCATGACAACGCACCATCTCATGCAGCAAATAATACCTCTGAGTCATTGGCTGCTATGGGGATAAAAGGAGATAAACTCATGGTGTGGCCAGCATCTTTCCCTGACCTCTACCAGGTAGAGAACCTTTGGAGTATCATCAAGCAAAAGATCTATGAGGGTGGGAGGCAGTTCACATTAAAACAGCAGCTCTAGGAGGCTATTCTGACTTCATGCAAAGAAATACAAGCAGAAACTCTCCAAAAACTCACAAGTTCAATGGATGCAAGAATTGTGAAGGTGACATAAAAGAAGGGTTCCTATGTTAACATGTAACTTAGCCTGTTAGGAGGTTTTGGAGTTAAATAGCATTTTTTGTTCAGTGAATGTGACCTCCTAATGCTGCAAATTCCACAAATGAGCATTTTCAGTTCTTTAAAACATATCAAATGTATAGAAATTCTACTGTGCCTAATAATTTGGAACAGTGCATTTTGAGTTTTTATTTGTTTTGGAGATTATACTGTTATTATTGGGAGGTTTTTTCAATAAAATTCGATGTATACTCTAACGGGTGATGACTTTTATTAGACTGACTGTCACTTGCACCAACCATTTAGGAAACTCCAAGAAAAATATCATTTGCATAATAATTTGGAACATGGTGTAGAAAACAAGAAGAAAAAGACATTCGGCTGTTACTCAGACCTCTTCCCCCCCTGTTCAAACATGTCCCCCTCACTCATCATACATTTCCACTATCCTAACTAAAGTCCTAACAAAAGTATTAGGGCTCTTTCACACTTCCTGATATTTCCGGTACTGGAGAGAGGAACCTTTTTTCTGGGGCGGTAGTGAGCTGCTATTTTTAGGCTGGGGGTGGTCAATATCCATGGCCCCTTATCAGCCTGAGAATCACTGATCTGCTTTAGCTTGGTTGGTTGTCAAATATGGGGGGGTCCCCATGCTGTTTTTAAAAATTATTTATTTAAATTATAAAAATATGGCGTGAGGACCCGTCTATTATTGTTAACCAGCCTTGCTAAAGTTGACAGCTAAGGGTTGCAGCCGACAGCTGTCAGTTTGGCCAGACTGGCTCTCAGAAATACAGTGGAGTCCCACATCTGTTTTTAATATTTATTTATTTATAGCACAGCTGGTGGCTGATGAATACTCCCATCGAACGCTGCCTGCTCTCGCTGTTAACAGTTAAATACAACTCTCAACATTGTCCCCTACTAGTGCTGATTGCAGTGCAAGCAGGGGATGGTGATATGAGCTGTCTTCAGCACTCTACATCAGGGAACAGGGCTAACAATACAGCTGCTTCCCAGGCTCCAGTACGTGTCCCACTGATGACACACATGGATGCCAATTGTCTGTCATCAGTGTGCACGTGTACAGGTCTTTTTGCGGCCCATCCTGCTACCAAAAACACTGACATCTGAAAAAGCCCTTAGTAGAAAATTGGTGATTTACCGAGCTTTGGCCCAATTTTACCGATTTTTTAGGAAAAATGTTGCTCAACAATCCAAACATGAATCCGATTGTGCAACGTTCGTGCCGAATTTGAGATTGGCAAATGTTTTCTGAACAAGTTTGCTCATCTCTAATCATGACGTGATGTATATGTAGTGTCCCAGTACCTCCTCCTATCTGTTGCAAAATATAGTTGTCGGGTGGTTACTAATGATGAGCAAATATACTCGCTGCTCGGATTTTCCAGAGCATGCTCGTGTGGTCTCCGAGTATTTTGTAGTGCTTGGACATTTAGTTTTCATCCCAGAAAAGGCACATCTGTAAGATGCGCCTATTCTGGCACTTAGCCTCTCTTCCCACTGCCCTGTAGCATTGGCATATGGGGTAATAAGGGGTTAATGTCACCTTGCTATAGGAAGGTGACATTAAGCCTGGTTACTAATGGAGAGGTGTCAATATGACACCTATCCATTATTAATCCAATAGTAGGAAAGGGTTAAAAAATACACACACACATTAAGAATAAAGTCTTTTAATGAAAGAAAGAAACACACAGGTTTTACCATCTTAATTGTACGCTCAAAACAAAGCGAAGCCCTCGTTCTTCTGAAAAAAAGCAACAAAATCCCATACCTGTCCGCCGTACAGTCAAGTCCCACGCAGTAATCCATCTTAAAACCAGGATCTCTGCTCATGCAAAAAATGGAGACGCTACCGGTATCGGAAAATTGCGCAACTGTTTTTTTAGAAAAATTTTGAATTTTTTTAACACTTTGATAAAAGACAACCTAGACATGTTTAGTGTCTATGAACTCGTAATGACCTGAAGAATCACAATGACATGTCAGTTTTAGCATTCAGTGAACCTAGGAAAAAAGACAATCAAAAAAGTGTGGGATTGCGCTTTTTTTGCAATTTCATTGCACTTGGAATTTTTTTTCCCATTTTCTTTTACACGACAAGATACATCCAATGGTATTGTTCTAAAGTACAACTCGTCTCACAAAAAATAAGCCCTCACATGGCCATATTGATGGAAAAATATAAAAGTTATGGCTCTGGAAAGAACAGAGTGAAACATGAAAAAACTGAAAAAGCTCCGGGGTTAAGGGATGGGACCTTGGTTCCAACTGTCTAGCTCTTGCAGCCTTCAAGGTAAGTGTTCTAACACTACTGCACGCTGGTTGAGCGAAATGTGTTGACAGGTCCTGCATTTTTGGATGGACCCCCTTTTCTGCTGCTGGTCAAACGTAACGACCAACCCTGGGATGCCAACTGTCAGTATCTTGTGGCTAGCGGACCTGAGATCATTTTTCCAGCTCTGGTTCTGGCTCGCCTCTTTGTCTCTTCTGACCAGCCTAGGCCATGCAGTCTGTTCACCAGTCCCTGGTTCTTGGCTCTCCTGCCTGCAGTCTGCAAGAACCCCAGCGCTGAAGGCTGCTGCCACAGGTTTCTACCACCTTTGCTGTCGCCTCACCTTCCTCTGCCTCCAATATTCCTCACGTCACTCCCTCGGGAGTCTTACAAGCTTCTGCCATCTTTATCACCCACTAAGCATTTTACCCTGTACAGTCATGGCCAAAAGTTTTGAGAATGAGACAAATATTAATTTTTCCAAAGTCTACTGCTTCATTTTTTCTAATGGCAATTTGCATATACTCCTGAATGTCAGAGTGATCAGCTTAACAACAATTACTGTACTTGCAAAGTCAATATTTGCCCAAAAAATGAACTTTAACCCCCAAAACACATTTCAACATCATTGCAGTCCTGCCTTAAAAGGAGCAGCTAACATCGTTTTAGTGATTGATCCATTAACACAGGTGTGGGTGTTGATGAGGACAGGGCTGGCGATCAATCAGTCATGATTAAGTAAGAATGACATCACTGGACACTTTAAAAGGAGGCTGGTGCTTGGTATCATTGTTTCTCTTCAGTTAACCATGGTTATCTCTAAAGAAACACGTGCAGCCATCATTGCACTGCACAAAAATGGCCTAACAGGGAAGAGTATCGCAGCTACAAAGATTGCACCTCAGTCAACAATCTATCGCATCATCAAGAACTTCAAGGAGAGAGCTTCCAGTGTTGTCAAATAGGCTCCAGGGCGCCCAAGAAAGACCAGCAAGCGCCAGGACCGCATCTTAAAACTGTTTCAGCTGCAGGATCGGACTACCAGCAGTGCCGAGCTTGCTCAGGAATGGCAGCAGGCTGGTGTGAGTGCTTCTGCACGCACTGTGAGGCGGAGACTCTTTGAGCAAGGCCTGGTTTCAAGGAGGGCAGCAAAGAAGCCACTTCTCTCCAGAAAAAACATCAGGGACCGACTGATATTCTGCAAAATGTACAGGGAGTGGACTGCTGAGGACTGGGGCAAAGTCATTTTCTCTGATGAATCCCCTTTTCGATTGTTTGGGACATCTGGAAAACAGCTTATTTGGAGAAGAAGAGGTGAGCGATACCACCAGTCTTGTCTCATGCCAACTGTAAAGCATCCTGAAACCATTCATGTGTGGGGTTGCTTCTCAGCCAAGGGAATCGGCTCACTCACAGTCTTGCCTAAAAACACAGCCATGAGTAAAGAATGGTACCAGAATGTCCTCCAAGAGCAACTTCTCCCAACCGTCCAAGAGCAGTTTGGCGCCCAACAATGCCTTTTCCAGCATGATGGAGCACCTTGCCATAAACCAAAGGTGATAACTAAATGGCTCATGGAACAAAACATAGAGATTTTGGGTCCATGGCCTGGAAACTCCCCAAATCTTAATCCCATTGAGAACTTGTGGTCAATCATCAAGAGACAGGGGGAAAAACAAAAACCAACAAATTCTGTCAAAATGCAAGCATTGATTATGCAAGAGTGGACTGCTATCAGTCAGGATTTGGTCCAGAAGTTGATTGAGAGCATGCCAGGGAGAATTGCAGAGGTCTTGAAGAAGAAGGGTCAACACTGCAAATATTGACTTGCTGCATTAACTCATTCTAACTGTCAATATAACCTATTGGTACTCATAATATGATTGCAATTATATTTCTGTATGTGATATAAACATCAGACAAACACTAATAAAAACCAGAGGGCAGCAGATCATGTGAAAATATAATTTTGGTCTCATTCTCAAAACTTCTGGCCATGACTGTATATGACTAATTAAATGCAGCAAAAATTGTTAACACTATTTTGGAGTGTTAGATATCACAGAAATCTATCCCAGAGCTTGTAATACTCTATGGATGAGTAAGTAACTACAGCAAAAAATGTAATGCTTTTTGGAGAAAGGCCCTACCTGTAGGGAATGGGGGATGGTCTCCACCTGAGCTCAAACTTGAGCCAGTTTCTGCAGTCCTCTAATGTCCTATGCGAGTCCTTCCCCCACCACTGTCAGGATACCTCGTCCCTAGTAGTCACCTATTACTGCCCTGGCTATTGCACTGGCTGGCAAGGAGCACTAGCCTCACCTCTGCAGATAATACACACAGGGGGATGTGACAAACACCAAAGGGACAAGGTAACAAAAACACCACACTTAGCTTATGAACACCACTGCTAAGCTCCACACCGCAGATAAGAACAGCAACTGGACTCCAATAACCAGACATGGCTAACACCAGAGAGCTGATCCTGCTATGCTGGTCTCCAGAAAGAAACTGTATCACCAACAGTCAGCTGATGCATCAGGTGAACTTTTAAAGGATGATGGGAGTGGTCACCACCTGCATCAGCTGACCCAACAGCACTGCAGAAACATCAGATAGCCAACGGGGAAAAACTGACATTAAACCCCAATAGTCCAAAAAGAAAAAAGTTTTAAACTGAGAGGAACCAACTGCCACAAATCCAAAAATGGATCGTGACAGTTATATGGCACAAAAATGTACCTCAAAGCATGGAATACTCTATGGGTGAGTACTTTAATTCAGAAACATTTTTCAACATTTTTTGTGAGTGTTATGTGTCACCAAAATGTACCACAAAGCACAAAATACTTGATGGATCACAATATATTAAATGTTTTCACACACACAAAAAAGCAACTACAGCTCCTATATATTTAGAAATGGACCTCAAAGCCTAGTCAATGCCTACAGACTGTATTTTGCCACTATCCCTGCTCCTGCAACTCTCTCTCCCTCGCTACTTGAAATGCAGAATGTATGTGATACAAACAGCAAAGCAAAGGATTAGCCATTACAATGGTTGTTAGTATGATAGTTCACCTTTAGCACCAGTGTCAACACTACAGGACTCTGATTTGTTATACTGTGCACACACAGGCCTAGGCAGGTTCTCTCACCCTCCCTTAGGAGGTGTCACAGAGCCTGGCTGCACCTGTCCTTTTATAATCCCCGATGATGTCATACGACCAGCCAATGACAGTAATGTGACTATCAGGATGGCTATGGCATTACAGTGACTTGCAGGCAATTCCTGCATGCCTATTGGCTGTGTAACAGGCGCCAAACATGTGTGGTGGGGATTCGAGTTTGAAATCGAGCACTGGCTAATGCTCGTGAAGTAACAAACAGATCTGTGCCCCCAGATACTCAAGTGATATCTGAGTATCACCGAGCACGGTCGCTCATCCCTAGAAAGTACAAATCACCTATATCTTCTGAATATGCAATCAATGTTCAGGGTGAAATTCCCTATTATTACTGGATATGACAGAAACATGTCAATACACTCAGTGGATCACAGCTGGTTTCCTTTGGGGCTGCGTAGTTGCAGAACAGTTAGAGTATCGAGGCTGATTACTGTTCACTGTGGAAGGAACTTGTAATGGGAACTTGAGCTAGGCCATGAATAATATTAGAAGGTGGCCTGGTCTTATGAATCATGATTTCTTTTACATTCTTTAGACATCTGGGTATTAATCATTTTCCAGAGTAGAGATGGTACCAGAATGGAAAGAAAGCAAAATAACGAAGGCAGTGTGCTGTCTGGACAATGTTCTACGACCTGATCTATGATTCTCAATGGATTATACATCTTGCCATACTTCAAAAATGTTTAGGAATAATTCCAGGAGCATAAAATAAGGTTCAATGCGTTTACTTGGTCTCAAATATTCTCAGATTTTGATTTGATCAGTCAAATGTGTGATTTTGCTTTTAACAAGTCTATTCGATGGAGACACCAACTCCCGATTTACAGGACATAAGGGATCTGCGATTAACATATTGTGAAGCCCTTGTCTCAGTGGGTCAGAGATGTTTTGGGAGCATGAATTGGACACATACAATAACAAAAATTCAAAAGGTTCTAATATGTGCAAATGTAAAATATTCTGCAGCTCTTTATCTATAATGCAAAATTATGAAAATAATGACAATGCCAAGAAGACTAGCTGACAGTGACTTTTATAAATAGGAAAAGTCATTAGATAACAAAGTCAATGAGAAAAAGAAAATAATGAGAAAGAAAAGGCTATAGTGTTTGTCCAATCCCCGATATTCATGTAAGGCAACATATATACATAATATTCATTCCAACTATATTTATATGTAAAATAATCCCAGCTTGTGGAAAGTGACAGAACAATTATAATGTGACATACCATTACCTTAGCATAGGAAAGGTTGATTTATAATCACCTGGTGCATAGACCTACAAAAATACAACAATGTATCAAATTGCAATAGCCTGTCCTAACCCAATGTCTGCATTGACTTTTTCTTATTTTCTAAGTTTCTCCTTTATTACTGTAAAACTACAGTTATCTATTACTGCTGTTCTTGGGTCCCTTGAGGATCTAGTCAATATATTTGGTAATGACTTTTAGAAAGGAAAGGCAAACAAAGATTTTCTTCTGTTTTGATGAATGCGCATGTGAACTCTCATTTGGATTTTGCTTGAAGAACTGCATTGCACTTGCAGAACGAAAAAAATGTTCATTTAGATAGAAAACTCTGACGATGATGCACAAAACATACTAGAAAAAGTATTATAATCAAATTTCCCATTTATTTTACTAAATAAGGTTCTTCCGCGTCTCCTGATTTGTTGGTTTCTCTAGATACTTGCATTCCTGGTACTTGAGCACCTTTTCTTAGTATACTGAGGTGTCTCTGTATTCTATTATTCCTCCTGGAAATATCTGAATAAGTTGCCATTTGGACATTAGCTGTTCGAGATATGTCCCAACATGGTCTAATCAGTCGTCACAGTTTCAGACTATAGTCACATAGATTACACACATATGACTTGGATACGACTGACCCAACTATGTGATGGCAAGAAGTTCACAAAAAACATTCTAATGGGGAAATGTAGAAAAAGCAACTTATTATTATAATTCACTGACCATTAAAATAATATTTATTTAGTAAAAAGGGGTAGTCAGCTACTAGACAACTTCTGCTTTAATGTTAAAATGTCCACAGTAAAATAAAAAATCATATACTCACCTTTCGTCGCTCAGGCCCCCGACACTTTCAATATTCACCTGCTCCTCATTCCGGCGCCGCTCCATCTTCAGCATCTTCTGCACTGACATTCAGGCAGAGGGTGCGCACTAACCACGTCATCACACCCTCTGACCTGAGCGTCACTGCAGAAGACACTGAAGATGGAGCGGCGCCCAGAACGGGGAGCAGGTGATATCGCGCAGCACTCCCCTCCCCGTTATACTCACCTGGTCCTGGCGCTGTTCAGTCACAGCTTCCCCGGCGCTGCAGCTTCTTCCTGTACTGAGCAGTCATCGTTACTGCTCATTACAGTAATGAATATGCGGCTCCACCCCTTTGGGAGGTGGAGCCGCATATTCATTACTGTAATGAGCGGTACCATGTGACCGCTCAGTACAGGAAGAAGCTGGGGCGTCAAGAAGCCAGGGACGTGCAGTGACCACGCCAGGAGCAGGTGAGTATAATTAGACAGCCCCCGCTCCCCTCTCCCCTGCTGACCCCTGGGTATGACTCGAGTATAAGCCGAGAGGGGGACTTTCAGCCCCAAAAAATGGGCTGAAAATCTCGGCTTATACTCGAGTATATACGGTATATATTTTTTAATTTTACTATGGACACTTTAGCATTTAGTGACCAACACATTTAGCAAGTTAGCTAATAAATATGTAAAGGATATTACCCTGTTGTTACAAACAATAATGGCATAATGTTTCAGAAATTTATCACAAAAAATCCCTACATCTGGAACTGGGACTACACTCTATTTTTTACAGATGCATAAAAAGAACAGAGTATAACAGTCTGTGCAAATGTTGAAGTTTTGTAGCATGTTTGTCCCTTTTTTACTGCGCACATTTGTTACAAAACCTGAAGGATTTCCTAGTGCCACCAAAGTGACATCTCATGCACACATTGTCAATTCTTTCAGCATTTTTGCTGTAGATTTTATCCATACTAATGAGTTGGGGAAAATCTGCAACAAAAATGCATCAAAAATAGATAAAAAACTTAGCAAAAATGCATGTATTGTATGTAGTGTTTATCCAGCCAAGAGATGCAGAAATAGTGGAGAAATTACAAATACTTAATGCGTGTTAAGCATATAAGGCTCAGAAAAGTGAAATAACAAAATGTCTCTTAAAAGCATCAGCTTTTATTTAAAACAAACATCACATAAATACCATATATACTCGAGTATAAGCCGAGATTTTCAGCCCAAATTTTTGGGCTGAAAGTGCCCCTCTCGGCTTATACTCGAGTCACGGTAGCGGTGGGGTCGGCGGGTGAGGGGGAGAGGGCGCTGAGGTATACTTACCTAGTCCCAGCGATCCTGGCGCTCCCCCTGCCGTCCCACGGTCTTCTGTGCTGCAGCTTCTTCCCCTCTTCAGCGGTCACGTGGGACCGCTCATTAGAGAAATGAATAGGCGGCTCCACCTCCCACAGGGGTGGAGCCGCCTATTCATTTCTCTAATCAGCGGTGTCGGTGACCGCTGACAGGAAGAGCTGCAGCACAGAAGACCTTGTGACAGGCGGGGAGCGCCAGGATCGCTGGGACTAGGTAAGTATGTCATACTTACCTGTCCACGTTCCAGCCGCCGGGCGCCGCTCCATCTTCCCGGCGTCTATCTGCGCTCTGACTGTGCAGGTCAGAGGGCGCGATGACGCATATAGTGTGCGCGGCGCCCTCTGCCTGATCAGTCAGAGCAGTGAGAGACACCGGGACCAGACGTCGGAACGAGACGCCGGGAGCTGCAATCAAGAGAGGTGAGTGTGGCTTTTTTTTTTTATTGCAGCAGCGGCACAGATTTATGTGGAGCATCTATAGGGAAATATGAACGGTGCAGAGCACTGTATGGGGCAGTATGAACGGTGCAGAGCACTATATGGGGCAGTATGAATGGTGCAGAGCACTGTATGAGGCAGTATGAATGGTGCAGAGCACTATATGGGGCAGTATGAACAGTGCAGAGCACTGTATGGGGCAGTATGAACGATGCAGAGCACTATATGGGGCAGTATGAACGGTGCAGAGCACTGTATGAGGCAGTATGAACGGTGCAGAGCATATATGGGGCACAGATATGGGGCAATATGAACGGTGCAGAGCATACAGGGCACAGATATGGGGCAATATGAACGGTGCAGAGCATATAGGGCACAGATATGGGGCAATATGAACGGTGCAGAGCATATAGGGCACAGATATGGGGCAATATGAACGGTGCAGAGCATATAGGGCACAGATATGGGGCAATATGAACGGTGCAGAGCATATAGGGCACAGATATGGGGCAATATGAACGGTGCAGAGCATATAGGGCACAGATATGGGGCAATATGAATGGTGCAGAGCACTATATGGCACAGCTATGGGGAAATAATGAACAGTGCAGAGCACTATATGGCACAGCTATGCGGAAATAATGATCTATTTTTATTTTTGAAATTCACCGGTAAATGCTGCATTTCCACCCTAGGCTTATACTCGAGTCAATAAGTTTTCCCAGTTTTTTGTGGCAAAATTAGGGGGGTTGGCTTATACTCGGGTCGGCTTATACTCGAGTATATACGGGTAGTTATTGCATTTATACAAGGTACATCCGAGCATGAACACACAAAAAGCCTTACACTAAATTTTGTACCAGTAATGCAAATGGTGTCAGAATACCTGGTGTACAGAGACCAGCGCCTTCCCACCAAGTGATGTCACTAGTCTCTGCGAAGTCTTGGAGATTTTTATGAATTTTGTTCCATCATCTGAAACCTTGTTGTAAGTCGAGCATAGTCAGATTACAATATACAGGAGCACGATATGACCATCTAGCAGTTCCTATTTGAGATGTAAGTTGCATTGTAAGCAATTGATGGCTAATTAAGATAAAATACAGTATACATCGCTATGCATATTGCATAAAGAGAATAATACATATAATTATATCTAGATGTAGTATCCTCCATTCAACAACCAGTTCGGGAGACCGGAGCTTGTTTAGCAAATCTTTTGTTTGTGTTTTAGATTCTTTTGACTCTTGCCAAGGAAGGTTCGAAAGAAGGCTCCAAGAAAAAAATAATGTCAACTCCAGTGATGATAAGGCCATCCGTAAAAATTTTTCATTTGTTTAAGTATTGACGGCATGTCTTATTTTGGTCACAATTAGAGAGACAGAAGTTTGCCAAAGTCAAAATTTTGGAGTAAATCGAGATCTTAACAAACATATACTTCCCCTCTGTGTCAGACAGTTTTTCTAAAATAGTATGCGTCAGTGATTTGTGTATGCGTATACTCTGTCCTTTAGATTTTAAAACCACATTTGTACTGTGTGGCCAAGATGAGTAATATCTGTTAGTAAACTGAGGTATATGATTGCCTCTAAAGTGGGTTTCCTGAAGAAAGAGAAAATGCACATATTGTTTATCCTTACGGTAAAACACTTGAGCTCTTTTATCTGGAACATTAAGCCCCCTGACATTCAATGAGCAAGTTTTGAGTTGTGCCATATTATATATAACAAAAGAAGGGAGAGGAGAGAGTGGGAAAGGAAAAAAGATAGAGAGTTTAAGAATAAGGAGAAAGTATAGATGTTAGATAGTAACCTCTACCTCTCAGCGTCTAATCTAAGGTATAGATTATGAATACATCAAACACTAGGAAACTGTGCAACAAGCAGATCCCAATGCAAGTCCCTAATTGGCCATTGTCTCTACAGGTATAAGTCAAATTTTCACACCAAGGGTTCCCATTAAGGGGAACCATGGAATATATAGCGAGTAAGGAAATGCGGCCTGATATTACAATAATATAATGTGAACTCAACTTAAATGCTGTTCTAAGATATTACATGAACTAAGAATTCTATATAGTGGAAGCGTGGCACTTAAAATTTCATTTAGCTATATCTAATTATATTCTTAAAGAAAAAAGTAAACATCTACAAACTGTCCTTTCACCAAGGAAGACGAGATTAATTTTAGGAGCTCATAAAATTGGCTGGTTCCTTTCCTATCTAGGTGCATAACCATCAAGTTCCTGATCCATTGATCTCCTTCTGCAACGTGCTGGAACTCTCTGTGGCAATAGTAGAGTGGGTGGTCAGATATATGGATTCTAGGAATGTCTATGGCATCACAGAATCATCTCATGTCCCTTGGATCTTTCAAAGTATACAATATTACATTTTTCCAGACCTGCAGCTGGAATGGGTACTCCCAGAAGTACATCAAGCCATTTTCCTAGAGGACAAGTAGTTGATTCAATACCCTTCTTTTAGTAAGAGTCATTCAAGATAGATCTGTTTTCCATTAAAATCAATAGGGCACAACTGCCTTGCTTTCCTCATAAAGGACTTTAAAAGGACATTAAAAAAATGTATGTGACAGATAATGTTCCTTGGACGCTCAGGATCTGGGCTACGAGGCTCTAGTGTACTGTGCACCCAGTCGAACTCCAGCTCCTTATCAATAGGATCACCAAGGATAATATTGAATAACTAGATGGTGGCCCGATTCTAACACATCGAGTATTCTAGAATATGTATGTAGTTTATTTATGAAGGTTTCAGAATAATGCAATGAACACACAGGAATCGGCCGGCCGGGAGCGACCAATTAGCGAAGCCAGGGCCAGCTCACAGTTTTTGAGGACCCCGGACGAAAGAGTCTCACAGCCCATGTAGCATATAACACACCTCACATAGTATATAGCTCAGCCACGTAGTATATAGCACAGCCATATAGTATATAGCACAGCCACGAAGTAAATTGCACAGCCATGTAGTAAATTGCACAGCCATGTAGTAAATTGCACAGCCATGTAGTATATAGCACAGCCACGTAGTATAAAGCACAGCCCATGCAGTATATAACACAGTCCATGCAGTATATAACACCTCCCACGTAGTATATACCAGCCACATAGTATATAGCACAGCCACGTAGCATATTGCACAGCCACGTAGTATATAGCACAGCCCACGTAGCAAATATCACAGCGATGTAGTATATAACACAGCCCACGCAGTATATAACACAGCCCATGCAATATATAACACAGCCCACATAGTATATAAAGGGAAAGGTGCTGGTGTAGTGGGCTGAATAAGCCCATAAACATAAAAATGAACAGTATACACCACACACTCTGGGAGTAAATAATGCAAAGATAGTGGAATTTATTTGTACTATATTAAACATAAGATTCAACAATGCAGAAGGCGACCAGAAGTGATAAGCTGACCTTTCGACTCGTCCCGAGTCTTTATCAAAAAGGTCGCTAGAAAAATTAAAACATATGTGAGCAAACAATGCCAATGGTATAGATATCATACATACAGAACGAAAATTAAAATAAAACAAATAAAGGTCAGGCTCAAAGTTGAGTAAAGGCACAATAAGTCCATAGCAAACAATAGGCACAATAAGTCCATAGCAAACAATAGGCACCAATCAATCAAACAAGATAAAGTTTATGCCCAAAGTAAAGTAAAAGAACATCGACGTCCATAGCAAACAATAGGCACCAATCAATGAAAAACTGTGTCAAAAAAGAGAAACTTGGGAGACGTGACATAGTAGAGATACACGAGGACCAGGGTGTGGAATGAGTTACGCGAGTAGTCGAGTCATGTTGTGTATGTAATAGTAGACAGGGTAGAAGCATACACTAGCATAATAGGTTTTACCTTAGCAAGTGAATAGTGGTGAATGTAGGAAGATCCCTTGTAGGGTTAGAGTATTCTGCAGAGAATAGATAGGGTTAATAGGGATGCAAAAAGGGATTAAATAAAAGGAGGGCACCCAGATGCTGTGTGCACAGTACCTGTTAATAACGTATTATGGGATAAAGTTGTACATAACCTTCCCGACGAGCTTGGGGTCTAAAATTAATGCAAATACTTAGACATTGGTGACAGTGTGGGCGATGGTGGATGTGCCCATGCTAGATGGGGCAGTAGATTACCTGGAGAGAGGATAGTCTGAGCGGCGCTCCCACACCTAGCTGAGTGTGACCTGCTGCTGTTGGCATGAGCGCTCCGGTATGAGAGCGCAAAGGGACCCGCGGCACCGGAAGTGCATCATCCGGTACCGGAAGTGGCGTCGCGCTCACAGTAAGCGCTGTTGCGCTTGCGTGGAAATGCCAAGAGAGGAGATGTGTAGCTAGGAGATGTGAAAACATGTCCCTGCATGGGTAAATGTCCATGTGAATACTGCGGGGTCCCATATATTGTAGCGCTGAGTTAAGTATACGATAAGGGAACCAACAAAAGTAGTATTGTATGTGTGCTAGGTGGGTAGACTAAATAAAAATAAAAATAACAGTAAAACCCTAGAAAGGGGGGAAAAAAGGGGGAGGAAAGAGGAGGCAAATGTCACTAGGGATTATAAGAGGGACTCACCGGTAAATTCATCGGGTCTGTGGTGAGGGAAAGAAGAAAAAGTAATTAGTAACATGGTCAAATGAGCCAGTCCATTTCTCTGCTAAGACCCCTGGGTGCTAGCGTGTCAAGGGTATATATCCAGTATGTTTCCCTGGATTTGAGAAGCTTAATTTGATCACCCCCGCGTCTGGGTCATGGTACTTGCCCAAGAACCTGGAACTTGAGCTGCGCTACAGAGTGTCTAGCTGTTGTAAAATGCTCAAGGAGGGGGAGCCACGTCTTTCTATATCTTATGGTGGACTTGTGGCTGGCAATCCTATCCCTTACGTGTTGTATCGTCTCTCCTACATAGAGCAAGCCACAAGGGCATTTGATCATATAACCGACAAAGTTGGACTCGCATGTAAAAAAGCCTCAGATGGGAAAGGACTTGCCAGTCCTGGGGTGTGTGACATTATCCGATCGAATGACATTGGAGCATGCGGCGCAGTTCAAGCACGGAAGGGTGCCCTGGCACCGTGTAATGAGCAGTTTTTGAGTGTATTCTAGACGGGTACTGCCAATATCGGCTTTGACAACCTGATCCTTGATATTAGGAAGCCTCCTAGTGCTCATCAGTGCCAGAGTATGGAAGGAAGGTACAGTGGCCAGTGCCTTCTGATTACTGAATGGACCTTGGGCATAAAAGGATGGTGCGTATGCACAAAGGGTATCCTATCCTGTGGTTGTCGGGGAATCACGTTGCGCGAGGTATTAAAGGAACACGTCAGCTCCTGTTTTAAGAATGTGGGGGGATATTCCCGATCGCTGAATTTTTGTGACATGTGATTGAGTCTAACATGTCGTGTCACTAGGTCAGTCACTATCCGGGAAACCATTTTAAATTGGGAGTGGGGTAAGCTGTCTTTAGTAGATTTTGGATGACCGCTTGAATACAGTAGCAAACTGTTACAGTCAGTCGGTTTGGTATACAGGTCAGTAGTGAAAAAACCCTGGTGGTCCTTTAAGACCAGAGTGTCCAGAAAGGCAATCTGAGTCTCGCTCGAGTGGATGGAAAACTGAAGCACCGAGAAGATAGAATTGAGATATATGTAAAAGGATTCTAGTAAAACTGGTATGCCCGTCCATATCAAGAAGATGTCATCTATATAACGATGGTAGCTAATGACATATTGTAAAAAGAGCTCACTGTTGTAAACATACTGCTCCTCGAAGTGATTCATATACGCATTTGCATAGGCCGGGGCTACGTTTCAGCCCATCATGGTCCACTGCGCCTGAACATAATAGGTGTCTCCATAGAGGAAGAAATTCTCATATAGTACTATCCTTAGTAGATCGAGACAAAAATTGATAGAATTATGGGACAACTCAGATTTTTCCAGGAAGTCCTTGGTTGCAATAATACCCTTTTCGTGGGAAATGGACGTATATAAGCTATTCACGTCAAGTGTGACTAGTAGGCCCTGTGTAGGTACTTGCTGAATATGTTTGATCGTGTCCAAAAACTGACTTGTGCCCAATAGGAAAGACCTCGTATCCTTGGTTAGTGGTGTCAAGACTTTTTCGAGGAAGACAGAAAGGGGTGACAAAATGGAATCAGTGGAGGCCACAATGGGCCTCCCCGGAGGGTTATTCAGAGATTTGTGTATTTTAGGTAAGGTGTAGAACACCGGAGTTATTGGGTGAGGATTCCTGAGAAAGGAGGCTGTTTTGGTGTCAATGGTTTTGCTGTCAAGATAAGACTTGAGAAGATCCTGGATAAGCGAGACCGCTACATCATCTGGGATCATTGACGCAACGCATTCTTGGGACCGGAGCGTCGCGAGGAGCAGGAAATGCTGCCGCAGATGCTGGAAGGTGAGAATATAATGATTTTTTTATGATTATTTTTAACATTATATGTTTTTACTATTGATGCTGCACAGGCAGCATTAATAGTAAAAAAGTTGGTCACACTTACAGGGTTAATGGCAGCGTTAACAGACTGCGTTACACCGCGTTATGCCGCAGTGTAAGCAGTCCGTTTAACGGACTGCTAAAACACCATGTGGGTGCTGACTGGAGGGGAGTATGGAGGGGCACTGACTGGAGGGGAGTAGGGAGGGGCCAATTTGCCACCGGACTGTGGCTGTCACTGATTTGTCGCGCCCAGCCAGCCGCGACCAATTAGCAATGCGGGATATCCGTGACAGACAAACAGACAAACAAACAGACAATCAGACAGAAGTGGATCTTAGACAATTATATAGATAGATGTCCGCAGTGTTGGCATAATTGCTTGTGCATTGATACTTTCAGGTATATTCTTTATCTAAATATTATTGCAGCAATTGCGATTCTCTTGGTCATCAACCATATTAAACAGTCTGTTTATTTGCTGGCTGTGAAAATCCAGTGTTTTTTTGAAGAGCATAAGGATGGCCCACAACTTGTATGACATCATTCTCTAATCTATGTACCTTTTCAGTAAGCTGTGACAGACTAGAAGTAAGGGAATGTATTTCAGGTTTGTACAGTTATATGAAAAAGTTTGGGCACCGCTATTAATCTTAAGCTTAATGTTTTATAAAAATTGGGTTTTTTGCAACAGCTATTTCAGTTTCATATAGCTAATAACTGTTAGACACAGTAATGTTTCTGCCTTGACATGAGGTTTATTGTACTAACAGAAAATGTGCAATCTGCATTCAAACAAAATTTGACAGGTGCATTAGTATGGGCACCCCACCAGAAAAGTGACATTAATATTTAGTAGATCCTCCTTTTGCAAAAATAACAGCCTCTAGTTGCTTCCTGTAGCTTTTAATGAGTTTCTGGATACTGGATGAAGGTATTTTTGACCATTCCTCTTTACAAAACAATTCCAGTTAAGTTTGATGGTCGCCGAGCATGGACAACCCTCTTCAAACGATCCCATAGATGTTCAATGATATTCAGGTCTGGGGACTGGTATGGCCATTCCAGAACAGTGTAATTGTTCCTCTGCATGAATGCCTGAGTAGATTTGGAGCGGTGTTTTGGATCATTGTCTTGCTGAAAGATCCATCCCCTGCATAACTTCAACTTTGTCACTGATTCATGAACATTATTGTCAAGAATCTGCTGATACTGAGAGGAATGCCTGCCTGCCGGTGCCTGCATTGGCCACACAGCCCCAAAGCATGATGGAACCTCCACCAAATTTTACTGTGGGTAGAAAGTGTTTTTCTTGGAATGCTGTGTTTTTTGGCCGCCATGCATAACGCCTTTTTGTATGACCAAACTACTCAATCTTGGTTTCATCAGTCCACAGGACCTTCTTCCAAAAAGAAATTGGCTTCTCCAAATGTGCTTTTGCATACCTCAGCCGACTCTGTTTGTGGCGTGCTTGCAGAAATGGCTTCTTTCGCATCACTGTCCCATACAGCTTCTCCTTGTGCAAAGTGCGTTGTATAGTTGACCGATGCACAGTGACACCATCTGCAGCAAGTTGATGCTGCAGCTCTCTGGAGGTGGTCTGAGGATTGCCCTTTGACTGATCTCACCATTCTTCTTTTCTGCCTTTCTGATGTTTTTCTTGGCCTGCCACGTCTGGCCTTAACAAGAACTATACCTGTGTTCTTACATTTCCTTACTATGTTCCTCACAGTGGAAATTAACAGGTTAAATCTCTGAGACAGCTTTTTGTATCCTTCCCCTGAACAACTATGTTGAATGTTTTCAGATCATTAGACAGTTGTTTTGAGGAGCCCATGATGACAATCTTCAGAGGAGATTCAAACAGGAGAACAACTTGCAAGTGGCCACTTTAAGTAGCTTTTCTCATGATTGCATACACCTGGCTATGAAGTTCAAAGCTCAATGAGGCTAGAAAACCAAAAAAAGTGCTTTAGTAAGTCAGTGAAAAGTAGGTAGGAGTATTTAAAACAAGAAAATGATAACGGTGCCCATACTTATGCACCTGTCAAATTTTGTTTGAATGCAGATTGCACATTTTCTGTTAGTACAACAAACCTCATTTCAAGGCAGAAACATTACTGTGTCCAACAGTTATTAGATATATGAAACTGAAATAGCTGTTGCAAAAAAAAACAATTTTTATAAAACATTAAGCTTAAGATTAATAGGGGTGCCCAAACTTTTCATATAACTGTATGTGCTATCCAGCCTCTTTATATATTGCTCCAAGTCTTGTTTAGTAGGGATAGTTGCAGTGTGATGTTTTAAATCAATTATTGTGTTACCCATATCAGAATTCCTTGTGGCTGAGGAGGGGTGTAAAATCTCCTGTGAAGCAAGTATTTCTGAGTATGTGGGCTTTAAAGAAAGTACAGGAAGGTGTGTGGAACTGTTATCTTGTGAGGCTGACATTGAGCCAGGAGAAGTTGGTGCAGGACTCACTGATTTAAGCAGTCTAACATGATGAGAGTTAAGACTGCTTCTTGTTCCATGCTGAGTTGAGGCAGCAATGGCGCCAGCTGCTGCATGGGAAGAAGAGCCCTCTTTTAAAAAACCCTGCATACTAGACATGCTGCCAGAGGTGGAGGTCCTCAGATTAAGCTCTAGTCTCTTGTATTTATTTCCCATGACAGATGGCATGTGGGTGGCTGTAAATTTCTTGTAATTCCTATAAGAACACAGTCTGAGTTCTTAGTGTGTGTGTTCTCTCAGTTACTTGTCCAAGCCACGCCCTCATACTATCAACGATTTAAGAAAAAGAATAGCAGGGATCCAAATTGAATAGCAAAAATAGAATTTAGGATATCATCGTTTATGGGTAAATGTTTTTTTCCTTACATTTTACATTTTATTTTTAGCCTCTGTAAATGTGGAACTCATCTGATAATAATGCTATGTCTGTTAGGGGTCGAGTTCTTGCCTCTGCACAGGGGGAATCTCGATTCTTCTCCAGCCGCAGTGGAGTCTGCTCAGCAGGAACGTCGATCCCAGCGTCTCGCTCAGTCTGACTCTGTGCGAAGAGTTACGGCTGCTTTTCCTGCTTCTGCCATTGAAGCCAGTGCTGGGCAGCGGCGAGTGGGCGTTTCTGGATCTAAGTCCTACTTTTCTCTGTCTGAGCATGCCCAGGGCAGGATTTCCCGTTGGAGATCGAGGGTCACATGCTCAGGTATTGCAGCACATCCCATTGGTCCTCCAGGAAGGTCCTGAAAGGGCAAAACTTCGGTAGCAGCTTCCTGTGCTGCAACTATATAAGCTGCGCATGACCGCACGACCATGCGCTAGTATTGTCTTTGATATTATGTGTGTGTGTAGATGGATTTATGTCGAAGGATGAAAGCTCCTAAATATCCCTCCCTAGTGTTGTTGACTGTTTGCGGATGATGGTAGCTATCTAGCGCCCGACTAGCCATCAGCACGAAACACACATAACAGCGTCTAGTTGCTGTGACCGCCTGTACGGCGCCGTGCGCTTACCTGACCCAAGCCTGGGTGGTTAGCGGCGTCCGTTTGTGCAGCACCGCACGCACTTTTGTGCCACTTATATCATATTGTTTCTGTCTCTCTGACACCCCTGTTACGGTGTTGAGCGCATGAGGTTCTCTGAACTCAAATCCTAAGTCTTGGGATTGAGTTCTGAAACTCCTTGCTTGCGCTCTTTGTGCGGTACCGCGGCCCTGTGACGCAACAGGGATCGCTTCCTCCACACTGGGTGAAGTTAACCCATGTGTGTATCTTTATTGTACCGCCATATCGTCCTCTTTACTAGCAGCAGGGTTTTCACCTGCACGGTGGACCTCGGACTGCGAACGCACCTTATACCATAACATCTTGTACTTGGTGCGTTCCGCCAGTCGTAACATAATACTAGCGCCAAGGTCTGGCTAGTAAAGGATGGACGATCAGCGTGCACTGCGGTACATCCAGCAGCTGGAGGGAAGGTTGGCAGCTCTTGAGCGTTCAACCTCAGCTGTGGATGTCACTGCTGTCGCTGTTCAGGCTGCTAGTGTTGCTGCAGCCACCTTGTCCACTGCTGCTCCTGTCCCGACTCTAACCCGCCTCCCGCTACCAAAGAAATTCTCTGGTGACAGTAAGTCTTATAGGGGTTTCGTGAGTCAGTGCTCTATCCATCTCGAGCTTCTGGCCTCTCGTTTCCCTACAGAGCAGGCTAAGGTGGGGTTTATTGTGTCTCTTCTATCGGACAGGGCGTTGCAGTGGGCTACACCGCTATGGGAGCGTGGCGATCATGTGGTGCAGAGTGCTCCGTTGTTTCTGAGCACTCTGAAACAGGTCTTTTTGGGACCTCGTGTCACCCATGATACGGCGCTCCAACTGTTGGCATTGACTCAGGGCTCATCCTTGGTCAGCCATTTTGCCGTCCACTTCCGCACCTTAGCTTCTGAGCTGGAGTGGTCGGATAAAGCTCTCATTCCTATATTTTGGAGGGGGCTGGCTGACCATGTTAAGGACGCCCTGGCCACTAGGGAGATTCCTGCCACACTGGAGGAATTAATAACTCTATCCACTCGTATTGATCTCCGTTTTCATGAGCGGAGGTTAGAGCGAGCCCAGTGTAGGCAGAGGTTTCGGCCGGCTCCCACCTTCGCCAGACCTTTGGAATCTCCAGACCAGGCTCCTGAGTCCCATGAGCCTGTGGTAGTGTCACGAGCGGGATCTAAGTCCCAGACCGCTCGTGCACTCCAGATTTGTCATCATTGCCAACAGTCAGGACATCTTGCCTCCAGATGTCTCCAGCGGTCGAGGAAACGTCAGCGTCTAGTGGTAGTTGGTGGAGGTGCACTAGACACAGCAACGTTTGCCTCCAAATTGTCCTTTAAGGGGACAATAACATTAGGCCCGTCCTCCCACTCGGTAGAACTCTGCGTGGATTCTGGGGTGGAGGGCAATTTTATGTCTTCTGCCTTCGCCCAACGTCCCCCTGGTCATGCTACCTCGACCAGTAACGGTACGAGTGGTGAATGGGTCGACACTGCCCGCACAGATTACACATCAGACTATCCCTTTTACTCTGTCCATGTCACCATCTCATCAGGAGATTATATCCCTACTCATCATTCCTGAGGGAATTGATGAGGTTCTCTTGAGGATACCTTGGTTACGGTACCACTCTCCTCACATCGAGTGGTCCTCAGGCAGAATTCTGGGATGGGGTGAATCTTGTGGGAACAGGTGTCATCGAGAGTGCGTTCAGGTTGCTACTACAGAGGTACCCGCAGATCTTTCCTCTCTCCCCAAGCAATATTGGTCTTATGCAGACGTGTTCTCCAAAAAGGCGGCGGAGACCCTTCCGCCCCATCGCCCCTATGACTGTCCTATTGATCTCTTGCCTGGTGCTGAGCCTCCCCGGGGTCGAGTTTATCCACTATCTCTCCCGGAGACGGAGGCAATGTCTCAGTACATTCAAGAGAATCTGGCAAGAGGGTTCATCAGGAAGTCAGTGTCACCTGCTGGGGCAGGGTTCTTTTTCGTGCAGAAGAAGAATGGAGAACTATGTCCATGCAAAGACTACAGGGGTCTTAATACTATCACAGTTAAGAACAAGTACCCTTTGCTTTTGATATCTGATCTTTTCGATAGGCTTCGGGGAGCTAGAGTGTTTACTAAACTAGATCTGCGGGGTGCTTACAACTTGATTTGCATCCGTGAGGGGGACGAATGGAAATGGTTTAACACCAGAGATGGGCACTATGAGTATCTGGTGATGCCCTTCGGGCTCTGTAATGCCCCAGCCGTTTTCCAAGACTTTGTCAACGACATCTTCTGGGATATGCTTTCCACCTCAGTTGTAGTCTATCTGGATGATATTCTCATCTTTTCTCCAGATATTGACTCCCACCGGAGAGATGTTGGCAGAGTCTTCGACCTCCTACGGGCAAACTCTCTTTATGCGAAGTTGGAGAAGTGTATGTTTGAGCAGGAGTCCTTACCTTTCCTGGGCTATATCATCTCCGCCCAGGGATTGGCTATGGATCCTGCCAAACTACAGGCTGTGATGGACTGGCAAGAGCCCCATTCTCTTAAAGCAGTGCAGCGCTTTATGGGGTTCATTAACTATTACCGCCAGTTCATTCCCCACTTCTCAACTCTGGTAGCTCCCTTGGTAGCCCTCACCAAGAAGGGAGCGAATCCCAAATTGTGGTCGGAAGAGGTCTCCAAGGCCTTCACTTCTATTAAGTCCCACTTTGCTAGCGCTCCCATCTTACATCGTCCCGATGTGGATAAGCCATTCCTAATGGAGGTGGATGCCTCATCCGTTGGTGCTGGAGCAGTCCTCTATCAAAAGGATGCTCAAGGTCGGAAGCATCCATGCTTCTTCTTCTCTAAGACCTTCACGCCAGCGGAGAGAAACTACTCCATTGGGGATAGGGAGTTGCAAGCCATGAAGTTGGCCTTTTCAGAGTGGAGACACCTTCTGGAGGGTGCGCGGTTTCCCTTTCAAGTTTACACAGACCACAAAAATTTGGTCTATTTGCAAACAGCCCAGCGGCTTAATTCTCGCCAGGCCAGATGGTCCTTGTTCTTCTCCCGGTTTCACATTTCCCTTCATTTTCTCGCCGGGGAGAAGAATATTCTTGCTGACGCTCTCTCTCGCTCCCTTATGTCAACTGAGGAGGAGGAAGAGGAGCCTCGGCTTATTGTCCCTTCTGAGAGCCTGAGAACCGTAGCGCCGGTTTCGCTAGAGTCTGTGCCCCTGGGCAAGACTTTTGTGCCCATTAATTTGCGTCCGGAGGTTCTCTCTTGGGCTCATTCGTCCAGGGTGGGTGGACACTTTGGGACAAAGAGGACATCTGAGCTAGTGGCGAGGACGTACTGGTGGCCGCATATGGTCCGGGATGTCAGGGATTATATTCTGGCATGTGTCTCCTGCTCCAAAAATAAATCTCTGCGTCAAAGGCCAGCTGGGTTGCTCTATCCCTTGCCGGTGGCAGATAGGCCCTGGGAGATGGTTGGGATGGACTTTGTCATGGGTTTACCCAAGTCTCGCCGCTGTACCATCATTTGGGTCATCACCGATCATTTCTCAAAAATGGTGCATTTGGTGCTGCTACCACGGTTACCTTCTGCATGGGCCTTGGCAGCGTTGTTCATTAAACACATCTTCCGCCTACATGGTATGCCTGACAAAATTGTCAGTGACCGGGGTCCCCAGTTTGCGTCTCGGTTCTGGAGAGAGCTTTGTCGTCTTCTCAGTATTGAGTTGAATCTCTCTTCCGCTTATCATCCCGAGACGAATGGGTTGGTAGAGAGGGCCAACCAGACCTTGGTCACATACCTGCGACATTTTGTTTTGCAGCCAGGCAGGATGACTGGGCATCCTTGCTATCATGGGCAGAGTTTGCGCTGAACAACGCCGACTCCACTGGACAAACTCCATTCCTCCTCAACTATGGTCAGCATCCACGGGAACCTGTGCCTATGCCCGTGTCTTCCGCAGACTCCAGGGTGGCAGACTGGGCTGTGGAGGCACGGGATATTTAGGACCGCACTCAGGATGCCATTCGGGCCTCTAAGGAGAGAATGAAGTCCTCCGCCGATGCTCATCGGCGCCCCGCTCCGACCTTTGCTCTTGGCGACTTGGTGTGGCTCTCCGTCCGTAACATCAGGCTGCGAGTTGAGTCCACTAAATTTGCTCCTCGCTACTTGGGTCCCTTCAAGGTCCTCGAACAGGTTAATCCTGTGGTCTATCGTTTGGCCCTTCCGCCACGCCTGGGTATCACCGACACCTTTCATGTGTCCCTCTTGAAACCCGTGTATATGTCCTGGTTTTCCGAGTCATCTGCTGGGACATCGGGTTCGTCTACGGACGATTATGAGGTGAACGCTATTTTGGGGTGCAAGGTGGTACGTGGCAAAAAATTTTATTTGGTGGACTGGAAAAGTTATGGCCCCGAGGACAGGTCCTGGGAGCCTGTTGAGCACATTCGGGCCCCACAGCTCATTGCTGCCTTCGAACGTAGCGAGGCCCAGGAGGGGGGGGGGCCCTAGGAGGGGGGGTAATGTTAGGGGTCGAGTTCCTGCCTCTGCACAGGGGGAATCTCGATCCATCTCCGCTGCGGTCTCCCATTCTTCTCCAGCCGCAGTGGAGTCTGCTCAGCAGGGACATCGATCCCAGCGTCTCGCTCAGTCTGACTCTGTGCGAAGAGTTACTGCTGCTTTTCCTGCTTCTGCCATTGAAGCCAGTGCTGGGCAGCGGCGAGTGGGCGTTTCTGGATCTAAGTCCTGCTTTTCTCTGTCTGAGCATGCCCAGGGCAGGATCTCCCGTTGGAGATCGAGTGTCACATGCTCAGGTATTGCAGCACATCCCATTGGTCCTCCAGGAAGGTCCTGAAAGGGCAAAACTTCGGTAGCAGCTTCCTGTGCTGCAACTATATAAGCTGCGCATGACCGCACGGCCATGCGCTAGTATTGTCTTTGATATTATGTGTGTGTGTAGATGGATGTATGTCGAAGGATGAAAGCTCCTAAATATCCTTCCCTAGTGTTGTTGACTGTTTGCGGATGATGGTAGCTATCTAGCGCCCGACTAGCCATCAGCACGAAACACACATAACAGCGTCTAGTTGCTGTGACCGCCTGTACGGCGCCGTGCGCTTACCTGACCCAAGCCTGGGTGGTTAGCGGCGTCCGTTTGTGCAGCACCGCACGCACTTTTGTGCCACTTATATCATATTGTTTCTGTCTCTCTGACACCCCTGTTACGGTGTCGAGCGCATGAGGTTCTCTGAACTCAAATCCTAAGTCTTGGGATTGAGTTCTGAAACTCCTTGCTTGCGCTCTTTGTGCGGTACCGCGGCCCAGTGACGCAACAGGGTTCGCTTCCTCCACACTGGGTGAAGTTAACCCATGTGTTGTGAATTCTGTGGCAGAGTTCACTCCTGTGGTCACAAGTGGTACTTCGGCTGATTCTCTCTGGGATCTTCCGTTTGTGGAGGAAAGTGGTACTGCAGCTTCTGAGTTTCCTCCCTCAGGTGATCTGGTGAGCTCGTTAGCTTCTTCTCTACTTAACTCCACCTGATGTTTTGATCTATGCTTCCTGTCAATGTTCCAGTGTAGGACTTGCTTTTTCCCTGGATCATTCCTGTGGCCTGCTGCTCTGCAAAGCTAAGTTTTGCTTATGTTATTTTGTTGCTATTTTTCAGTCCAGCTTGCTTTATTGGTTTTTCTCGCCTGCTGGAAGCTCTGAGACGCAGAGGGACCACCTCCGTACCGTTAGTCGGTGTGGAGGGTCTTTTTGTCCCCTCTGCGTGGTTATTTATAGGTTTTTGTGCTGACCGCAAAGTTATCTTCCCTATCCTCGTTCTGTTCAGCTAGTCGGGCCTCACTTTGCTAAATCTGTTTCATCTCTATGTTTGTGTTTTCATCTTACTCACAGTCATTATATGTGGGGGGCTGCCTTTTCCTTTAGGGAATTTCTCTGAGGCAAGGTAGGCTTATTTTTCTATCTTCAGGACTAGCTAGTTTCTCAGGCTGTGACGAGGCGCCTAGGTTCTGGTCAGGAGCGCTCCACGGCTACCTTTAGTGTGGTTTGATAGGAGTAGGGATTGCGGTCTGCAGAGTTCCCACGTCTCAGAGCTCGTTCTATTATTTTGGGTTATTGTCAGATCACTGTTTGTGCTCTGACCTCCATGTCCATTGTGATTCTGAATTGCCTTTCATAACAGTACAGGTAGCCCAAAGTGCTAATGATTCTCAATAGAGGGAAAAAAGAAGTTCTGAGACCATTTTTTTTTCTTTGCACTGTGTTTTGTCTTTTTTTTCCCCTAGACATTTGGGTGGTTCAGGACACAGGTGTAGCAATGGACATTAAAGGTCTGTCTTCATGTGTGGATCAGCTCATGGCAAGAGTTCAAAATATTCAAGATTTTGTGGTTCAGAATTCTTTGCTAGAACCGAGAATTCCTATTCCAGATTTGTTTTTTGGAGATAGAACTAAATTTCTGAGTTTCAAAAATAATTGTAAACTATTTCTGGCTTTGAAACCTCGCTCTTCTGGTGACCCAATTCAACAGGTTAGGATCGTCATTTCTTTTTTACGCGGCGACCCTCAGGCCTGGGCGTTTTCTCTTGCGCCAGGAGATCCTGCATTGAGTAATATCGATGCGTTTTTCCTGGCGCTTGGGTTGCTGTACGATGAGCCTAATTCAGTGGATCAGGCAGAAAAAAATTTGCTGGCTCTTTGTCAGGCTCAGGATGAGATAGAGGTATATTGTCAGAAATTTAGAAAGTGGTCAGTGCTCACTCAATGGAATGAATCTGCGCTGGCAGCAATATTCAGAAAGGGTCTCTCTGAAGCCCTTAAGGATGTCATGGTGGGATTTCCTATGCCTGCTGGTTTGAATGAGTCTATGTCTTTGGCCATTCAGATCGGTCGACGCTTGTGTGAGCGTAAATCTGTGCACCATTTGGCGGTATTACCTGAGCTTAAACCTGAGCCTATGCAGTGTGATAGGACCTTGACCAGAGTTGAACGGCAAGAACATAGACGTCTGAATGGTCTGTGTTTCTACTGTGGTGATTCCACTCATGCTATCTCTGATTGTCCTAAGCGCACTAAGCGGTTCGCTAGGTCTGCCACCATTGGTACTGTACAGTCAAAATTTCTTCTGTCCGTTACCTTGATCTGCTCTTTGTCATCGTATTCTGTCATGGCATTTGTGGATTCAGGCGCTGCCCTGAATTTGATGGACTTGGAATATGCTAAGCGTTGTGGGTTTTTCTTGGAGCCCTTGCAGTGTCCTATTCCATTGAGAGGAATTGATGCTACGCCTTTGGCCAAGAATAAGCCTCAATACTGGACCCAGCTGACCATGTGCATGGCTCCTGCACATCAGGAGGTTATTCGCTTTCTGGTGTTGCATAATCTGCATGATGTAGTTGTGTTGGGGTTGCCATGGCTACAAGCCCATAATCCAGTATTAGATTGGAAATCCATGTCGGTGTCCAGCTGGGGTTGTCAGGGGGTACATGGTGATGTTCCATTCCTGTCAATTTCGTCATCCACCCCTTCTGAGGTCCCAGAGTTCTTGTCTGATTACCGGGATGTATTTGATGAGCCCAAGTCCAATACCCTACCTCCGCATAGGGATTGTGATTGTGCTATCAATTTGATTCCTGGTAGTAAATTCCCAAAAGGTCGATTGTTTAATTTGTCCGTGCCTGAGCACACCGCTATGCGCAGTTATGTGAAGGAATCCCTGGAGAAGGGGCATATTCGCCCATCATCGTCGCCATTAGGAGCAGGGTTCTTTTTTGTAGCCAAGAAGGATGGTTTGCTGAGACCTTGTATAGATTACCGCCTTCTTAATAAGATCACGGTTAAATTTCAGTACCCCTTGCCATTGTTATCTGATCTGTTTGCTCGGATTAAGGGGGCTAGTTGGTTCACAAAGATAGATCTTCGTGGTGCGTATAATCTGGTGCAAATTAAGCAAGGCGATGAATGGAAAACTGCATTTAATACGCCCGAGGGTCATTTTGAGTATCTCGTGATGCCGTTCGGACTTGCCAATGCTCCATCAGTGTTTCAGTCCTTTATGCATGACATCTTCCGAGAGTACCTGGATAAATTCCTGATTGTGTACTTGGATGACATTTTGATCTTCTCGGATGATTGGGAGTCTCATGTGAAGCAGGTCAGAACGGTTTTTCAGGTCCTGCGTGCTAATTCTTTGTTTGTGAAGGGATCAAAGTGTCTCTTTGGTGTGCAGAAGGTTTCTTTTTTGGGGTTCATCTTTTCCCCTTCTACTATTGAGATGGATCCTGTTAAGGTCCAAGCAATCCATGATTGGACTCAGCCGACATCTCTGAAAAGTCTGCAAAAGTTCCTGGGCTTTGCTAATTTTTATCGTTGCTTCATCTGCAATTTTTCTAGTATTGCTAAACCATTGACCGATTTGACCAAGAAGGGTGCTGATGTGGTCAATTTGTCTTCTGCTGCTGTGGAAGCTTTTCAAGAGTTGAAGCGTCGTTTTTCTTCTGCCCCTGTGTTGTGTCAACCAGATGTTTCTCTTCCGTTCCAGGTCGAGGTTGATGCTTCTGAGATTGGAGCAGGGGCTGTTTTGTCACAGAGAGGTTCTGGTTGCTCAGTGATGAAACCATGCGCTTTCTTTACCAGGAGGTTTTCGCCTGCTGAGCGAAATTATGATGTGGGCAACCGAGAGTTGCTGGCCATGAAGTGGGCATTCGAGGAGTGGCGTCATTGGCTTGAAGGAGCTAAGCATCGCGTGGTGGTATTGACTGATCATAAGAACTTGACTTATCTCGAGTCTGCCAAGCGCTTGAATCCTAGACAAGCTCGTTGGTCGTTGTTTTTTGCCCGTTTTGACTTTGTGATTTCGTACCTTCCGGGCTCTAAAAATGTGAAGGCGGATGCTCTGTCTAGGAGTTTTGTACCCGACTCTCCGGGTTTGTCTGAGCCGGCGGGTATCCTCAAGGAGGGAGTAATTGTGTCTGCCATCTCCCCTGATTTGCGGTGGGTGCTGCAAAAATTTCAGGCTAATAAACCTGATCGTTGCCCAGCGGAGAAACTGTTTGTCCCTGATAGGTGGACGAATAGAGTTATCTCTGAACTTCATTGTTCGGTGTTGGCTGGTCATCCTGGAATCTTTGGTACCAGAGAGTTAGTGGCTAGATCCTTTTGGTGGCCCTCTCTGTCGCGGGATGTGCGTACTTTTGTGCAGTCCTGTGGGATTTGTGCTCGGGCTAAGCCCTGCTGTTCTCGTGCCAGTGGGTTGCTTTTGCCCTTGCTGGTCCCGAAGAGGCATTGGACACATATCTCTATGGATTTTATTTCTGACCTTCCCGTTTCTCAAAAGATGTCAGTCATTTGGGTGGTCTGTGATCGCTTTTCTAAGATGGTCCATCTGGTACCCTTGTCTAAATTGCCTTCCTCCTCTGATTTGGTGCCTTTGTTCTTCCAGCATGTGGTTCGTTTGCATGGCATTCCAGAGAATATTGTTTCTGACAGAGGTTCCCAGTTTGTTTCGAGGTTTTGGCGAGCCTTTTGTGGTAGGATAGGCATTGACTTGTCTTTTTCCTCGGCTTTCCATCCTCAGACTAATGGCCAGACCGAGCGAACCAATCAGACCTTGGAAACATATCTGAGGTGCTTTGTTTCTGCTGATCAGGATGACTGGGTGTCCTTTTTGCCTTTGGCTGAGTTCGCCCTTAATAATCGGGCCAGCTCGGCTACCTTGGTTTCACCGTTTTTCTGCAATTCTGGGTTCCATCCTCGTTTCTCTTCTGGACAGGTTGAGTCTTCGGACTGTCCTGGTGTGGATACTGTGGTGGACAGGTTGCAGCAGTTTGGACTCAGGTAGTGGACAATTTGACCTTGTCCCAGGAGAAGGCTCAACTTTTCGCTAATCGCAGACGCCGTGTGGGTCCCCGACTTCGTGTTGGGGATCTGGTTTGGTTATCTTCTCGTCATATTCCTATGAAGGTTTCCTCTCCTAAGTTTAAACCTCGTTTTATTGGTCCGTATAGGATTTCTGAGGTTCTTAATCCTGTGTCTTTTCGTCTGACCCTTCCAGATTCTTTTTCCATACATAACGTATTCCATAGGTCATTGTTGCGGAGATACGTGGCACCTATGGTTCCATCTGTTGAGCCTCCTGCCCCGGTTTTGGTGGAGGGGGAATTGGAGTATATTGTGGAGAAGATTTTGGATTCTCGTTTTTCAAGACGGAAACTCCAGTATCTGGTTAAATGGAAGGGTTATGCTCAGGAAGATAATTCCTGGGTTTTTGCCTCTGATGTCCATGCTCCCGATCTTGTTCGTGCCTTTCATGTGGCTCATCCTGGTCGGCCTGGGGGCTCTGGTGAGGGTTCGGTGACCCCTCCTCAAGGGGGGGGTACTGTTGTGAATTCTGTGGCAGAGTTCACTCCTGTGGTCACAAGTGGTACTTCGGCTGATTCTCTCTGGGATCTTCCGTTTGTGGAGGAAAGTGGTACTGCAGCTTCTGAGTTTCCTCCCTCAGGTGATCTGGTGAGCTCGTTAGCTTCTTCTCTACTTAACTCCACCTGATGTTTTGATCTATGCTTCCTGTCAATGTTCCAGTGTAGGACTTGCTTTTTCCCTGGATCATTCCTGTGGCCTGCTGCTCTGCAAAGCTAAGTTTTGCTTATGTTATTTTGTTGCTATTTTTCAGTCCAGCTTGCTTTATTGGTTTTTCTCGCCTGCTGGAAGCTCTGAGACGCAGAGGGACCACCTCCGTACCGTTAGTCGGTGTGGAGGGTCTTTTTGTCCCCTCTGCGTGGTTATTTATAGGTTTTTGTGCTGACCGCAAAGTTATCTTCCCTATCCTCGTTCTGTTCAGCTAGTCGGGCCTCACTTTGCTAAATCTGCTTCATCTCTATGTTTGTGTTTTCATCTTACTCACAGTCATTATATGTGGGGGGCTGCCTTTTCCTTTGGGGAATTTCTCTGAGGCAAGGTAGGCTTATTTTTCTATCTTCAGGACTAGCTAGTTTCTCAGGCTGTGACGAGGCGCCTAGGTTCTGGTCAGGAGCGGTCCACGGCTACCTTTAGTGTGGTTTGATAGGAGTAGGGATTGCGGTCTGCAGAGTTCCCACGTCTCAGAGCTCGTTCTATTATTTTGGGTTATTGTCAGATCACTGTTTGTGCTCTGACCTCCATGTCCATTGTGATTCTGAATTGCCTTTCATAACACCCATGTGTGTATCTTTATTGTACCACCATATCGTCCTCTTTACTAGCAGCAGAGTTTTCACCTGCACGGTGGACCTCAGACTGCGAACGCACCTTATACCATAACATCTTGTACTTGGTGCGTTCCGCCAGTCGTAACAATGTCTTCCTTGACAGTATTATCCTCAAATACTTAAAAGAAGATGGTTATAACTCCAGTGCACATGTTTCTGGTATCTCAATCCCATTGCATTGAGGAAGGAGAAGAGATTTTTACTAGTGATGAGCGAATATACTCGTTACTCGAGATTTCCCGAGCACGCTTGGGTGCCCTCAGAGTATTTGTAGGTGCTCGGAGATTTAGTTTTCCTTGCGGCAGCTGAATGATTTACATCTGTTAGACAGCTTGATTACATGTTGGGATTCCCTAGCAACCAGGCAACCCCCAAATGTACTTATGCTGGCTAATAGCTGTAAATCATGCAGCTGCGGCGATGAAAACTAAATCTCTGAGCACTTACAAATACTTGGAGGACACTCGAGCATGCTCGGGAAATCTCCAGTAGCGAGTATAGTATATTCGCTCAGCACTACTTTTTACCAATTCATTTGTATCCCATAGAAGAAACCATAATTCTGGAAATGACTCATTAAAGTAGGCAAAGATTTCAAAATAGTGACTACATATAGTAGCCGATCATCTGCACATAGCTAAACTTTTTGCCACCATTACTAAAATCCTCAATTTTCTTCTCTCCTTTAATAATATTCACTAAATTATTAGTAGCTAAGGTGAATTGCAGAAAGAACAGTGGACAACCTTAACTTGTCCCTCTCTCTAGGGCAAACCTGATGTGTCTTTCCATTTGCTGTTACCCTTATTTGCAAGTGTGATTGCAGAAGCCTGGCCCATGTAATAAATTTAGACTCAAATCTGAAATTACTCAACACATTTCATAATTATTTCCACTAAATTTAGTTGAACCCATTTGAAGTGTCCAGTCACAGTATCCTTATACTTCAACATTTGATGCATCTATTTGAAAATTCAGGAAAAAATTCCTTAGATTATCGCTTACAGACGTCACTTAACTAAAGCTGGTCAGTAAGGATCACTTTATCAGCGTCAACTGTTTAGTATATAGCAGGTGTGGGCAATTCATTTTCCCAATGCACCACATAACAAACTGTAATACATGTGGAGGATAGAGATGAGCGAATAAATTCTTGTGTAATTCAATTCTATTCAAATTTTACAAAAATCAGTATTCACCAAAATGTGATTTTTTTGGAATCTGCTTCCATGCGGTTTCTGAGCCATAATGAACCATCAAAAGGTTGAAGAATACAAAAATACTACCCTTAAACATTCCTTTGTCACCCATCCAGTCTCTATCACCACCCCCTGATGATGATTCATTTAAGGGTGATCATAGCAGCTATGTCATGCTCCTGGTGTCACTTACCCTACTTCTATCTCCACACCCTGACAATGTCTCTTTTTACAGTAAGAAGCTGCAGTGGTGGAGAGAGAGGCAGTGTGTCGGCATTGCCTGTCATTGCCCTCACCTCTCCCACAGCCTCCATCAGCCCTATGGATCCAATACTTCTTCAGAGGGTGGTGATAAAACGGCTGTAGCAAGTGATTGATGACTTCCTGTGCTAGGGAGTGTGATAGAAGTAATAAAAATTCCTTAAAACATCTCTCTCATTATTCTGGCATTTGACAAACATTAATAATTATGGTAATCCTGATTGACCTAAAATGGGAAAGGTTTATTCTGATTTGATGATATATATTACCAAAAACATTCATTTGTGTCTTTTTATATAGTGTATGTGAACTTCTGGTTTCAACTGTATCTTTATGGCACTATTACAATGTTGTTTTGCCTATAAGGTATTAACTTGAATATTGTGAGAAAGTGACTGGCGTAGTTGTGAATGGCCGGTATGTGTTGCAGAGGAGGAGGTCCTCTGTGCTGTAAGCCTGAAATGTTGCTCTGGGACCTGTAGTTCCACGAGCTTTGTTTAGCTTGTAAGGGGCTTGGCTCACAAGGTTGGCCAGAGAGCTGGGTGGGTCTGGCCCACCACCTACCTCCCAGCAAAGGGTGTGTCTCATGCTCACTGTGGTGTGGTCACATGGTCTGTGTTGGAAGGTCCTGTGAGTGGACAGGATTCCTGAAGAAGAATTGGTGAGGCCATGTACCTGGATGGTCTGTGTTGGAAGGCCCTGCAAGAGGACAACATTTCTGAATGGAATGTGGTGAGGCCATGTACCTACAAAGCCTGTGATGGCTAACTGTGTTGGAGAAGCTACCGTCCTTCAAAGCGTCTGGAACTGTCGGGTGGGATGTTGCACAGCAAGTCATCATCATACGGGACAGTGATCCTAGTAAGGCAGTTTCCCTGGAAGCCAAGACTGACAAGGAGTCAGCGTGTGGAGCTGAGCTCCTGGAAGGTAATCTCAGACGAAGGGAGTGGTAGGAAACGGGAGAGAGGTTTATCTGCTACATGAACAGACTGGTGGTCATGATATGTTCGTGGATGTAATGAAATGGACTTTACGTCCATTTGTGGTTTATGCTGAGTAAATAAACCAAATGGACTGCTTTTGTGTGCAACCGTTCCTGTGTATCGTAATCCCGTTGTGAAGCGAGTGTCCCCAACACACTCAAGGAGCGCTATCTCACAATATGTAGCCAAGATATTTTAAAAATATCTCTCAAAGTCACCTTCAAGTCATAATCATCTTATCTGCAGCTCATATTTTACACTGCATTCAGGATCAGAAAATATCTTGGATCATTTTTTTGCAAATCCAGTATATATGTTATTGTAGCATGATAGCTTATATATAAATCTAAGAAACTTTTTTCCCATTTTAACATAAAAGAACAATGAACACTTAGGAATCAGAGGACTAGAAGTGAGAACGTACCTAGAGAATGAAATATTAGATGCTGTTTTTTGTGTATTGCCATAATCAATTTCTTATTATCATGTTTTTATCCAATATAATATTATAATTTGTAATTATGTGTTCCAAGCATGCTAAATTCAACCTTGATCAATATAATGTTGTTTAATAACACATCAAAACAATGTGATAATTAAAAGATTCAGGGAAGGTATCAACTTGGTCAAGTGGTAAATATCTCATCTGTGAATTCTACCTGAGGCACAATTTAATTTTAACAACATACGACAAGCAGAAGTGTTAGACAAGGCCATTTGTGCTGTACGTGTGAAATCTAAGATGTCACTCGCTAAAGTAATGATTTCATTCAAGCTCCATGGCAAAGCCCTGCAAAGCAATTCTGACGACTGCAAACAGAAAAAGTATTCGTATATTCTGAAAGCAAAGGGTGCAAATATTATGGGTAGAAGGGTGAGATATTTTCATATGAAAGAGCATCCAAACTACATAATGAGTATTCAATATTTAACCCCTTCCTGCCATTGGACGGAATAGTACGTCCGATGGCAGAACCCACGCTTTGATGCGGGCTCCGGCAGAGAGCCCGCATCAAATCCGGAACATGTCAGCTGCGCAATATTAACTAGTTAAATGCCGCTGTCAAACTCTGACAGCGGCATTTAACACGCACTTCCGGTCATCGGGCCGGAAATGTGTGCACCGCTGACCCCCGTCATGTGATGGGGGTCGGCGAAGCATCAGCATGACAACCAGAGGTCTCCTGAATGAAGACCTCTATGGTTGTTGATGCTAGATTGCTGTGAGCGCCACCCTGTGGTCGGCGCTCATAGCAATGCTGTAATTCAGCTACATAGGAGCGATCTGACCATTGTTCCTATGTAGCAGAACAAATCAGGCTATGCCAGCTTCTGGCCTCCCATGGAGGCTATTTAAGCATGGCAAAAGTAAAAAAAAAATGTTTTAAAAAAATATGAATAAAGTAAAAAAAATATAAAAGTTCATTTCACCCCCATTTCGTGCCATTCAAAATAAAATAATTAAAAAAATCAAACATACACATATTTGGTATTGCCACGTTCAGAATTGCCCAATCTATCAATAGAAAAAAAGGATTACCTTGATCGCTAAACGGCGTAGCGAAAAAAATTAAAAATGCAGAATTACTCTTTTTTGATTGCCACGACATTGCATTAAAATGCAATAACGGGCGATGAAAAAAACATATCTGCACCACAATGGTATCATTAAAAATGTCAGCTCGGCCTGCAAAAAATAAGCCCTCATCCGACCCGAGATCACAAAAAGTTGAGACGCTCTCGGAAAATTGCGCAATATTTTTTTATTTTTAGCAAAGCTTGGAATTTTTTTTTCCACTTAGATAAAAAATAACATAGACATGTTTGGTGTCTATGAACTCATAATGACCTGGAGAATTATAATGGCAGGTCAATTTTAGCATTTAGTCTTTTTCTAACCGGATTTTTGAGTGTGTAATACTTAGATTGCCTAAAAAAACAAGAATTGCTGGTTAATTAGTGTCTCTCTAATCTGGATCATAGATGGGGTCGCAGAGTGAAAGAAATTGTTGGAATGAGATAATAACTTTACAATTATTAGGGAATTGAGGTTTATAATATATTTATTAATACAGTAAAAAACATACAGATATAGTTAAGGTTCTCATATCTGATAATGTTTGATCTTGATACTAACTTGGCACCGAAGTTTAGCTCACTTGACAGGACTAAAATAATGTAATATTGCACAAGCCATGGATCAATATTGTATTACATTATTTTGTGTCATGATATCCCAGTGCTGTGTTATCTGAGTCAAGGTAAGCTTTGCTACACATGTGTATGCAGACTGAGGGCTATTCAATTCGGGTCTGGGGTTAATAGTGTGTAAAGTATAATTAAATTATATTTACAGAGATGACAAACAACAATTTACTTCTAATAAGCCTATTATAACATGCTGACAATAAATGCTTGACTTAATTCTAAATTCCCATGACCCCCTAAATAAAAGTCATTTTAACAGAATTAATTTTTACTCCAGAGCTGAACTATTTGCTTAAGACTGAATGTACATTTACAGTCACAATTGCCCTCACAGCCACATCGCATCCCTATGACAGTAAAATTCAGTCATCACTTGGTGAATTATCTATGTTTATTTTTTTGCATGCAAAAATAATCACCATTTGATATTTTTAAATGAGATTTAATAAGTTATTTTAGAAAATATTAATTAGTGTGATAATATTATTAAGATGTGTAAGAAACTTATTAATTTATTCCAGAGAGACTAACACTAAGTATAGGAAAAGGTATAGGAAAATGTATAGGAAAAGGTAATCAATTTGCACCTCTTTTCTATACATTAGTACCAACAATTTTATAAATATTATTGCCTTTTATGTGTTTCTCTGCTTAATACATAAAATATAAAAATAAAGGACAGGTTATATTCCTATGGTCAGTCATTAATATCTACATTTTTATTAAAAAACACATAATGTGAAAGGGACTGAGTACGTCTGGGCGTCTTGGTCAGATAACAGATGCCCAAGGGCACTTCCAACAGTTTCGTTACGGGTATTCTCTACCAAATTCACAACTATATACTTACCTGCAGCTTACAGCCCTGCTCATCGTTATTGGCACCCACAAAATTTAAGTACAGTATATACTCAAGTATAAGCTGACCCGAGTATAAGACAAGGCACCTAATTTTACCTAAAAAAAACTGAGAAACCTTATTGACTCAAGTGTAAGCCTGGTATGCATTGTCCCCTCATCCCCATCTTGGTATGCGTGGTCTCCTCATTCCCATCCTGGTATGCATGGCTCCTCATCCTTATACTTGTATGCATTGTCCCCTCATCCCTTTCCTTTTCCGCATGGCTCCTCATCACTATCCTTGTCTGCATGGCTCCTCATCCCTATCCTTGTATGCATGGCTCCTCATCCCTATCCGTACAATTGTATGTAAGGCTCCTCATCCCTATCTTGGTATGATTGGACCCCATCCCTATCCTGGTATGCATGGCTCCATCCCTAACTTTATATACATGGCCCCAGCCCTATCCTTTTATGCATGGCCCCATCCTTATCGTTGTATGCATGGCCCCATCACTATCCTTGTATGCATGGTCCCATCTCTACCCTTGAATGCATGGCCCAATCCCTATCTTTGAATGCATGGCTCCATCCCTATCCTTGAATGCATGGCTCCATCCCTATCATTGTATGCATGGCTCCATCCCTATCCATGTATGCATGACACCATTCTTATCCTGGCATGATTGTCCCCCATCAAAAAATCTAAAAAATAAACCATTGCACTTACCTTCCTGCGCTCCCTCGCAGCGTCTTGTTCTGGTGCCAGCAGCTGCTTTATGCTTGTAAGCAGTCCATGGAAAGGAGGTAATGCGCTGCTCAAAAGCAGAGCACAGCTGCTGGAATACTCACTGCTCACCATGCCAGAACTATGTGCATGGAGGGCAGTGAGTATTAAGTAGCGCGCACAATGTCAGCCGCCGAGCGGTTACGAGTTCCGCTACTTAAGAGAAATGAATGTTCACCTCTCTCCACACCCATAGAAGTGGAGAGAAGTGAATATTCATTTCTCTTAAGTAGCGGCACACGTGACCACCCGGCAGCTGCAGGAGTCGGCTGCTGTGGCTGACACTGTGCACACTATTACAGAGAAATGAATATTCATTGCCAGTGCAGTGAATATTCATTTCTATTTAGCAGCGGGCACTGGAGTTAGCCACAACAGCCAGCTCCTACCTCCTGTGACATGCTGGTCTGCTGCTACTGCTCCCCCTCTACGTTTTGGACCCCTCACTCGAGTATAAGCTGAGGGGGGCATTTTCAGCACAAAAAATGTGCTGAAAAACTCAGCTTATACTCGAGTATATAAGGTACATAATGTGGAATATTTCCTGAAAAAATTAATGAAGTGAATTTTTTTTTTGTATAGAACACTTGTGTTAAATACAAAAGAGCAAATGATAAACAATAATTTAAAACAAAAAACAATGGGAGGTAAACATAGAAAAACCTACATCTTGCTGTGACACTGGTACTAGCACCCTTTACATTAAATTAGTACAGAAACTCATGTTAACTCGCCTGTGGTAAATTATAAATGAGAATCACATATGATTAATTGTCGGTGTCCATATGACATGAATTGGCCAATGAAGGGTGACTTAAGTGTTTCAAAAAGCCCACATGGTAGACCCTGTTCCTTTGTCACAACGGTGACGACAAAAGATCTGTCTGAGGATATCAGAACTGCTATTATTAGAAAACTCAAGACTTCCAAAGGGTATAAGGTCATCTACAAAGACCTTGGTATCCCAGTTTCAACAAATGTGAAATGTTATTAAGAAGCGTGCCAAGAGGTGTGCAACCAAGTATTAATTAGGGGTGAATTTATTTCTTAACATGCGGTTTATTCTGTTTCTTCTTTGAAATTGCAACATGTAAGTTGAAAAACAATGTTTTATTGCTGTATTACTTTGGACCACTTATTAAGAGATCCTGAGGATATAACTTCGGTATATTTCCATTTATTTCTGAAGATATTGTACAGTCTATGATAAAAATGAAGGGGTTCCAATAATGGTGAGCAGCACTGCACATATAGCTCAGAAGTACAGTCACATAGTTTAGAAATTATGAAGAACTCCATAATGAAGATTAATAATATGTCTGGAATGACATCTAGAATGATCATGCTAATCTATCAGAGTTCACTATGTAAGTTTGTGAACAATTGTTACAATTCTGCTAAAGATAAATAAAAGTGAGATCTTTGACAAATAGAGCAGTGGAATGGTTCATGGTTCCCAAGCTATCGGTTAGTGAAGTTTGTAGATTTTGTAGACTTATTAATATAAAAAAAATTATAAAAGAGTATCAATGATGGATATGTGTTTAACCCTTAGAAGAAATTAATGTGTTGATGATTTTCCATCAGGTTTCCATGTCCTTAATAAAATATGTGTCAGAAAAAAAGCCAACCATTATGTGTCAACGGCATCTGTCAATATCTGTTGCAAAATAGATTAAAACATATCCTTCGTAGATTATATAAAAACATGACCTCTGGCAAAATTGTATGAAGAGTCATTATTACATTCAGTAACTGGGAGACTGCTATGTGGCCAAACTGTTTACATGGCGATCTATGTATGATGCTATATGATGCTTATAGGGGTTTTCTCTTTTAACATCCTGCATGCCATCAGCATGACTTTGTTACAAATAATAGAAATAAGCCCTGTGCTACGCCTCCACCACTGCTCTACTGATTGTTTACCGGCATCGGCAGTGACATTAAGTCAACAGCACTGCATTCAATTACTGAGTCCAGTACAGGGGCGGACATACCATTGGTGCATCCTGTGCAGGGACACAGGAGCCTGGGAGATAGATGGTCCCACTTCCACCTCTAAATGCAGCCAAAAAGGATACATAGTATCCAAATATCACCACTCAAAGAGGTATCTAGTGTTAAAATAGAATATAAATTGTATTATAAATTATCAAACATTAAAAAAAATGATCAAGACGTAAACCTAAAACATGTTATAGGAATCAAAGAGGAAATTAATCAAATATGAAAAGGTGGCAAAAGTGGAGGAAGGTCAGGCTGCAGGTACTAGTAGCCTAGGTATATATAAACCCTACTTACCATGGATGCCAAAAAAAGGCAACTAATTGTATAAATACACAAGTACAGGCAATGTTTCGTAGGTCCACATAGGAATGGATAAGAGTCAAGCTTACCCATAGTGCAGTTAGTTATCCACCCACAGTGCCAAGAACTCCCCAACGCCAGTTTCACTGATCCGCTTTCTCAAGGAGAGTGTCAACGCATTTACATATAAATGTTATTATGATGAGCTATTGGACTGCAAAGGGTCCACATACTATTCTTGCACAGGGGCACTCTTTTGTCTCTGTCTACCCCTGGTCCAGAGGCTAGTGCCATCTACATCGACAGATCTGCTGAGTGATTAGCTGCAGCATGCTTGACTTATTGTTACCACTATAGACAGTAACCAAATAACCAGAGCAGAAGTCCTGGATCTGGGAGGTTAAGTAATGGCTGTCTCTATTATTTTTTAACTTAAGCATCCCGATTGTGTGCAAAATGTTAAAATGAGGAAAGACTCTTTATAGAAGCAAAAGATTCACCCAGTGTAGCCACATAACAATTTAATGATATATTGTAGTCTTTTTAAAAAAATATATATATAGACACCAATTCCCTTTTCTTTCTTTGTATTTCAGTAAACTGTATTTGCAAGAATTTGTGCAGAATATCATTAGAACATTTCTTAAACACATACTGAAATATTTGATATACCGAAAGAGAAAATGGGAATGTGCCACCTCCCATAAGGCTCTCGGGGTGCTGTGAAACCAACTTGTCTGCAACTTGCATTTTGCTGACCACTTTTTCTCCTTGGTATATTTTTATTAGAAACCAGAATACTCTAAACAGCACAGTTAGCTGATCCAACGGAGTGCGTGACTGGCCAATTATGTTCATTAGTCATATTTTTCATTGGTTGATCAGTGTTTGGCTTGGAGTCGACATGAGGAACAGATGTAATCTGAAACACAGCAATGTTTACCTCTTGTTTAACAGATATGCTGAGCGTGTTTAAACCCAGAGGGAGGGAAAATAAACACTTGAAATGAAGGTACCTGTGTGCACTTCAATCTCTAGGCTGCCTCTTTGGTCTACGTCCAAACTCTGAAGGCTTTAACTTGAGTCTTTCAGCAAGGTCATGCCTGTGCACTGTAGATATAGGAGTTTTGTATAACATGCAGCTCATAAATTATGCATACAGTGGAAATCTATTAAAAATAACTATTAATGAAATACATGGATGGTAAAATTCCTGGGAAATGTTTCGACTTGCTAACTTGGTGGATTCAAATGTAGCACACTTAATGGTCATATGTCTGAGTATAGATGCGATGATCAGATTTCATTAGAGCTATTAGAACCTATTTGACAGAAGAGTTGATTCATGAATGTCTAACGGCTCCTTACACGGAATTCAGGATGTAAATTTCCTTCAAGCTTGAGAGGTGTAAGTAAAAACTCTGAATTGAAAAGTTTATAGAGATCAGTTCAAAATTATGAGCAAATTAAAGTTATTAGAAAAAAAAACAAGGTATATGCAAAAACAGATTTTTACAAAACAAGTGTTAGGAGTCGAGTTTCCTCTGCTGCACAGGGGGAATCTCGATCCGTATCTGCTGCGGTCTCCCATTCTGCTTCAGCCGCAGTGGGCTCTGCTCAGCCGAGGCGTCGCTCCCAGCGTCTTGCTGGGACTGATTCTGTGCAGGAGGTTACTGCTGCCTTTTCTGGCTCTCCTGTTGTACCCTGCACTGATCTGCGGCGAGCGGGCTTCTCTGGGACTAAGTCCTTATTTGCACACACTAAGCATGCCCAGGGCAAGATCTCCCGTTGGAGATCGAGGGTCACATGCTCAGGCACTGCAGCACATCCCATTGGTCCTCTTGGCAGGTCCTGAAAGGGCAAAACTTCTGTAGCTGCTTCCTGTGCAGCAACTATATAAACTGCGCATGACCGCATGGCCATGCGCTAGTATTGTCTTGATATTATGTGTGTGTGTAGATGGATGTATGTCGATGGATGAAAGCTCCTAAGTATCCCTACCTAGAGTTGTTGACTGCTCGCGGATGATGGTAGCTATCTAGCGCCCGACTAGCCATCTGCACGTAACACACATCACAGCGTCCTGTTGCTGTGTCCGCCAGTACGGCGCCGTGCGCTTCCTCTGCGCTTTCCTTACCCAAGCCTGGGTGGTTAGTGGCGTCCGTCAGTGCGACACCGCACGCACTCTCGTGCCTATAGATTCTATTTAATTAGTTTCCTTACACACCCAGTTGCGGTGTTGTGCCAGCAAGTGTCTAATCGGACTTCAATCCTGTGTAGGGGTTGAGTTCGCTGACTCCTTGCTCGCGCTCTATGTGCGGTACTGCGCTCCTGTGACGCAACAGGATCGCTTCCTTCACGCAGGGTGAAGTTAACCCATGTGTGTATTCTTAGTACCGCCATATAGTCCGTCTTACTAGCAGCAGGGTCTTTTACCTGCACGGTGGACCTCGGACTGCGAACGCACCTAGTTTCATATCATCTTTACTTGATGCGTTCCGCCGGTCCTTAACAACAAGTTTCAATAGGAAAAAAGATAAGACATACATTACACCTTTATCAGAATAACTCCCTCTGTGACCTCTTTTGATCTCATAATGGAACATGTCAATTGCAATTCCCACAATTACTGTGCAAATCCATACAACTCATACCTTATAATAACAAAGTTCCAGTGCCATTGTAAAAAGACTTTGCTTGCTGATAATTTCCATGAAATTTCTTTTCTTTGTGGACCTCTAGCACTTATAATGCTTGAAGCACACTCCTTAACAATGAAATTGCAATATCAAGAAGGAAAAGTAATAGAATTGTATGAAGAATGTTCTGCCATGCTGAATGCTCTTGAGCATGCAAATCAATAATATCCGCTGTTGGCAGCTCCCTTTGCAATTGCCAATCATTCACATCCCAGATGTGCCCAATGGGAAACAAGTCTGGAGACGCTACAAGTCATGGTAGCATATTTTGGCCATGCAGGCTGCTCATAGTAGCTTGAGCAACACATGGCCTGACTTAAGTCACTTTGAAAAACGGCTCCTAGGACACTTTTGAGAAATGGCTGTACCACTAGTCCTCCGACCATATCAATGTAACACCGAACTGTTGTTGTACCTGGAATGAAGACTGCAGGAGCCAAGCTGCTGTAAATTATGATAATCCATACCATAATCTCAGGAGTAGGACCCATGTTGTATTCCTTCGTAAAGGCTTTGTTATGGCATTATTCATGTGGTCTCCAAACAAATCTCCAGCTCCAAGACAAAAAAGTGAGATTTATCGGTGAAAAGAATAGACCTCAATTCCGACCTCCATTGTCATATTGCTCTGCATCACAAAACCTTTGAGAATGGTCAATGGGATACCTGAAGTTGGATGTCTGGCTTGCAAATGCCTTCTGATGGTCTGTATAAACACTATTTGATGCCTTAGTCTTGGTATGTGATGTTCAATTTTACTACAGATTGGTTCACTATGTGCCATTCTTCTAATCTGATGATCAGTTCATGCAGACATTTGCTTCTGTATACCTCTTACTGTTATTCCATTTCATAATTGTTCTCCCAACCACTGGGACATGTCATGCTAATCATCTTGGCCTACTTGTGCAGCAAACTGCTAGATTGATAAACCAAGGTCTTTCAGTTCAAAACTTTAGTCCTTCTCAGATTGCAACAAGTGACTGCCACATTGACAGGCAGGAGGTATCGAGCAATCATTCAACAAGGCTTGATCTGATTTTTGAGGTTTCTTGTGGCTAAAAAATTGCTTTCAATGTGACTTTGATGTCTCTCTCATTTGCCACAAATTGAATCTTTGAGCTTAAAAAGTTGATCATTTGCAGATATCTGTGACACCAGCTACCAACTGCTGAGACAACTGTTAATCCCAGTCCAATGACAATAAAATTGACTGGTGTGCATACCTGGTCTCCGCTCCATTTAGATGTAGCTCTAGGATACGTGGTAGTCCCAGCAGTTGGACCTCCTTTGAATACTAAGTTTTTGAATGCGTCTTGCACAGGCTGGCTTTTACTTCTGCATCCGAATCATCCTACATAGGGGTCCCTGGGTGTGTGCACATGTTTCTGATTCAGCTGCGGACATCTTCAGACATTGTTCTACCATGATTTGTGAGACACTGGGGCATTTTAACTACGCGATGAAGATGACAGACAAGTTAACAAAAATAAACTCTTGTTTACTACATCTGGAAGAATATGTACAATTAGCTGAAGTGCTGGGCGTTACCCGAGCATAGTAACTAACTGTGGTTAGTTATAGCCCCTAACTTTTCTTATTTTCCCATCACGCCTCTCATTTTCCCCCTCACATCTCTCATTTTCCCCCTCACTCCTCTCATTTTCCCATCACATCTCTTATTTTCCCCTCACTCCTCTAATTTTCCCCCTCACATCTCTCATTTCCCCCCTCACTCCTCTCAGTTTCCCATCACATCTCTTATTTTCCCTCATTCCTCTCATTTTCCCCTCATACCTCTCATTGTCCCCTCACACCTCTCATTTCCCCCTCACTCCTCTCATTTTCCCCTCACACCTCTTATTTTCCCCCTCACTCCTATCATTTTCCCCCCTAACACCTGTCATTTTGACCTCCCACCTGTCATTTTTTTGATCACTCCACTATTTTCCCCTCACTCCTCTCATTTTGCACTCACACCTCCCATTTTTACCTCACATCTCTCATTTTCCCCTCAGTATCTCCCCTGTATATAGTATATACCTGTATGTCATCTCCTCCTGCATATAGTAAATACCTGTGTGTCATCTCCTGCTGTATGTAGTATATGCCTGTGTGTCATTTCCTTCTGTATATACAGTGCCTTGCGAAAGCATTCGGCCCCCTGGAACTTTTCAACCTTTTCCCACATATCATGCTTCAAGCATAAAGATACCAAATGTAAATTTTTGGTGAAGAATCAACAACAAGTGGAGCATGATTGTGAAGTTGAACAAAATTTATTGGATATTTTAAATTTTTGTGGAAATTCAAACAAAAGCACATGATAGCAGGAACCGGAAGTTAGCAACTGAGTATACTATGTTGCTCTGGCACCCTCCCTATGGTGGAGGGCTAGAAATAGTGATCATTAACACGCCATTGGTCAGAAGCACTTTTTGGAAAATGCACGCTGTCTCTTTAAGAGACCGGAAGCGAGCGCGCGCGACCTAAGCATACAGCCCGAGGACCTGCTGGCCGCATGCCAGGAAGCAGAGGAGGATGGGGAAGCAAATGCCCTGTCAGGACAGCATGGAGCCAGCACAGAGAGTGAATCCTGACGGGGACCTCACGAAGGTACAGGGACCAGACTGGGTGTAACAGTAACCCCCTCTTTATGCCCCCTCTTTTTCAAGCCTGCATAGAATCTCTTCAGAAGGAGAGGAGCCTGGATATTCTCTTTAGGCTCCCATGACCTCTCCTCAGGACCACAGCCTCTCCAATCCACCAAATAAAAAATCTTACCCCTTACTCTTTTAGTGGCCAAGATGTTATTTACTAGTGATGAGCGAATATAATCGTTACTCGAGATTTCCTGAGCACGCTCGGGTGTCCTCTGAATATTTGTAAGTGCTCGGAGATTTCATTTTCCTTGCAGCAGCTGAATGATATACATCTGTTAGTCAGCTTGATTACATGTGGGGATTCCCTGGCAACCAGGCAACCCCACATGTACTTATGCTGCCTAGTAGCTGTAAATCATTCAGCTGCAGCGATGAAAACTAAATCTCTGAGCACTTACAAATACTCGGAGGACACCCAAGCGTGCTTGGGAAATCTCGAGTAACGAGTATATTCGCTTATAACTATTCTTTGCCTCAAAAACATCCTCCTCACTGACGGGCTCAGGAGTGGAACCTGGGTCTTTAACCCCTTCCCAACCTATGACACAGCGTATGTCTCGTGAAAATCGGTGCCAATCCGACCTGTGCCACATACAGTGGGGCAAAAAAGTATTTAGTCAGTCAGCAATAGTGCAAGTTCCACCACTTAAAAAGATAAGAGGCGTCTGTAATTTACATCATAGGTAGACCTCAACTATGGGAGACAAACTGAGAAAAAAAATCCAGAAAATCACATTGTCTGTTTTTTAACATTTTATTTGCATATTATGGTGGAAAATAAGTATTTGGTCAGAAACAAAATTTCATCTCAATACTTTGTAATATATCTTTTGTTGGCAATGACAGAGGTCAAACGTTTTCTGTAAGTCTTCACAAGGTTGCCACACACTGTTGTTGGTATGTTGGCCCATTCCTCCATGCAGATCTCCTCTAGAGCAGTGATGTTTTTGGCTTTTCGCTTGGCAACACGGACTTTCAACTCCCTCCAAAGGTTTTCTATAGGGTTGAGATCTGGAGACTGGCTAGGCCACTCCAGGACCTTGAAATGCTTCTTACGAAGCCACTCCTTCGTTGCCCTGGCGGTGTGCTTTGGATCATTGTCATGTTGAAAGACCCAGCCACGTTTCATCTTCAATGCCCTTGCTGATGGAAGGAGGTTTGCACTCAAAATCTCACGATACATGGCCCCATTCATTCTTTCATGTACCCGGATCAGTCGTCCTGGCCCCTTTGCAGAGAAACAGCCCCAAAGCCTGATGTTTCCACCACCATGCTTTACAGTAGGTATGGTGTTTGATGGATGCAACTCAGTATTCTTTTTCTTCCAAACACGACAAGTTGTGTTTCTACCAAACAGTTCCAGTTTGGTTTCATCAGACCATAGGACATTCTCCCAAAACTCCTCTGGATCATCCAAATGCTCTCTAGCAAACTTCAGACGGGCCCGGACATGTACTGGCTTAAGCAGTGGAACACGTCTGGCACTGCAGGATCTGAGTCCATGGTGGCGTAGTGTGTTACTTATGGTAGGCCTTGTTACATTGGTCCCAGCTCTCTGCAGTTCATTCACTAGGTCCCCCCGCGTGGTTCTGGGATTTTTGCTCACCGTTCTTGTGATCATTCTGACCCCACGGGGTGGGATTTTGCATGGAGCCCCAGATCGAGGGAGATTATCAGTGGTCTTGTATGTCTTCCATTTTCTAATTATTGCTCCCACTGTTGATTTCTTGACTCCAAGCTGGTTGGCTATTGCAGATTCAACTAAATAGCAAAGCCACTAGAGACTCAAGGTCTACAAAAATTCAATTTGCAACAGCAGAAAAAAAGGCAGCAACCCTTACCTGCCCAGATCTTAGAACAAATGCACTACAGGGTGCAGCCAGCCCATAAAGAGTGCATTTGTTCTAAGATCTGGGCAGGTAAGGGTTGCTGCCTTTTTTTTTTTTCTGCTGTTGCCTATTGCAGATTCAGTCTTCCCAGCCTGGTGCAGGGCTACAATTTTATTTCTGGTGTCCTTTGACAGCTCTTTGCTCTTCACCATAGTGGAGTTTGGAGTCAGACTGTTTGAGGGTGTGCACAGGTGTCTTTTTATACTGATAACAAGTTTAAACAGGTGCCATTACTACAGGTAATGAGTGGAGGAAAGAGGAGACTCTTAAAGAAGAAGTTACAGGTCTGTGAGAGCCAGAAATCTTGATTGTTTGTTTCTGACCAAATACTTATTTTCCACCATAATATGCAAATAAATTGTTAAAAAAACAGACAATGTGATTTTCTGGATTTTTTTTCTCAGTTTGTCTCCCATAGTTGAGGTCTACCTATGATGTAAATTACAGACGCCTCTCATCTTTTTAAGTGGTGGAACTTGCACTATTGCTGACTGACTAAATACTTTTTTGCCCCACTGTATGCTGTGTCACAGCATGATTGCGCTCCTGCAGGTCGGGTGAAAGGCTTAAATCAAATTTCACCTGACCGGCAGGTAAAGGGGGACTTGTACTTTAGCCCAGGGAGGGGTGGCTTTGTCCACCTTGGCTACGATTTCTCTGGTGACCACTTTGTCACCACCCCCCAGATCTGATTGGAGCAAGCGTTCATGTGACGCTATCTCTCCATTCAGATGTGGAGGGGCAGAGTGAGTGATGGCTGCCTCGCTGTCCAGCTTCATGGTGCCCCTGGAAGCTGAACATTGAGGTGCCTGCATGCTGCCTTGCAACATACTCACCTCGATAGCCGTCATCACCGCTGCCGCTTCCAGGTACTTCCTTTTGCTTCCCTCTGCACCCCCTGCTGTCCAATTCCATGCCCCTGACCTTCGCTCACCCCCGCCCTCCGCTCCCTTCCCCCTGTGCCAGTGATCACCCCTTCCCCCTGCCCCAGTGATCACACTCACCTGCTGCTGCTGCTGCAGGCTCCATCTCCTCCTGCATATCCTCAGCCCCCTCACACCAGACATCCCCTTCAGCCCCGGTATTCACCCCCCACCCCCTGATTGCCCCCCTGGACGCTGATCTCTCCCGATGATGCTGATATCCCCCTGCCCCTGCGATGCTGATCTCCCCTTCCCTTCCCCCTGTGATGCTGATCTCCCCCCTGCGACGCTGATCCCACCCCACGACGCTGATCTCCCCATGACGCTGATCTACCCCCTGTGACACTGATCTCCCCCTTGCCCCGATGATCTCCCCTCTGCCCCGATGATCTGCCCCTGTGATCACCCCTATGCGCCAGTTTTCCCATTAGGGTTAGGGTTGGGGCAAAAATTAGGGTTAGGGGTAGGGTTGGGATAGCGTAGGGTTAAGGATGGGGCTAGGGTTGGGATTAGGGGTAGGGTTTGGATTAGGGGTAGAATTATTGTTGGGGTTAGGGGTAGGGTTAGGGCTGGGATTAGGGTTAGGGGTAGGGTTAGGATTAAAGTTGGGATTAGGGGTAGAGTTGGGATTAGGGGTAGGGTTAGGGTTGGGTTTATGGGTAGGGTTAGGGTTGGAATTAGGGGTAGGGTTAGCATTGGAATTAGGGTTAGGATTAGGTGTAGGGTTAGGGGTGTGTCGGGGTTTCAATTGGGGGGTTTCCACTGTTTAGGCACATCAGGTGGTCTCCAAACGCAACATAATGCCCGCAGACCATTCCATCAAAATCTGTATTCCAAAACGCCACTACTTCCCTTCCGAGCCCCAACGTGTGCCCAAACAGTGGTTTACATCCAAATATGGGGTATCGGCATACTCAGGATGGTCTGGACAACAACATTTGGGTCCAATTTCTCCTATTACCCTTGGGGGAAAAAAATTGAGGACTAAAAAAATCATTTTTACTTTAAAAAAAAATATTTTTTATTTTCACGGCTCTGCGTTATAAACTTCTGTGAAGCACTTGCAGGTAAAAAGTGCTCAACACACATCTAGATAAATTCGATGCGGCGTCTAGTTTCCAAAATGGGGTCAATTGTGGGGGTTTTCTACTGTTTAGGCACATGAGGGGCTCTGCAAACGTAACATGACACCCGCAGACCATTCTATCAAAGTCTGCATTCCAAATCATCACTACTTCTCTTCCGAGCCCCGACGTGTGTCCAAACAGTGGTTCCTCTCCACATGTTGGGTATCGGCGTACTCAGGACAAACTGGACAACAATTTTTTGGGGTCCAATTTCTGCTGTTACCCTTGTGAAAATAAAAATTGCGGGCTAAAAAATAATTTTTGAGGGAAAAAAGATTTTTATATTTTCACGGCTCTGCGTTATAAACTTCTGTGAAGCACTTGGGGGTTCAAAGTGCTCACCACACATCTAGATGAGTTCCTTCGGGGGTCTAGTTTCCAAAATGGGGTATCAGCGTACTCAGGACAAATTATACAATAACTTTTGGTCCAGTTTCTCCTTTTACCCTTGGGAAAATAAAAAAATTGTTGCTAAAAGATCATTTTTGTGACTAAAAAGTTAAATGTTGATTTTTGCCTTCCATGTTGCTTCTGCTGCTGTGAAACACCTGAAGGGTTAATAAACTTATTGAATGTTGTTTTGAGCACTTTGAGGGGTGCAGTTACCAAATGTAAGGTGGTCCCTAAAAAAAAATGGTTTTGTAAATTTTGTTGTAAAAATGACAAATCGCTGGTCAAATTTTAACCCTTATAACTTCCTAGCAAAAAAAAATGTGTTTCCAAAATTGTGCTGATGTAAAGTAGACATGTGGGTAATGTTATTTATTAACTATTTTGTGTCACATAACTCTCTGGTTTAACAGAATAAAAATAAACAATGTGAAAATTGCAAAATTTTCTAAATTTTTGCCACTTTTCCATTTTTTTCACAGATAAACGCAAAAATTATCGACCTAAATTTACCACTAACATGAAGCCCAGTATGTCACAAAAACTAAATCTCCGAGCTGAAAACTAAATTTCCAAGCACTTAAAAAGATTCAGAGGTCACCCGAGCGTTCTCTTGAAATCTCGAGTAACGAGTATATTCGCTCATCACTAATCCAGACGTCTCTTGTCCACATGCCTCTTCATACGTTGTGAGGTTTTCTCCAAGGTGACCTCGGTGTCACTCCATACTTTCGAGAATTCCCCAGTAAAGATGTCAGCTGCAGGGACGCCTGAAGACCCAGAGATGGGGAGATGGATCCCGGGTTGGAGTCCAAACCCAATCTGAAATGGAGATTTTCTAGAGGATTCACTTACTTGATTATTGTACGAGAATTCTGCCCAAGGCAGCAATTTGATCCAGTCATCATGATGCACATTGATGAAGTGACGTAAGAATCCAGTTAGGATTTGATTGGTCCTCTCTACTTGCCCATTGGATTGCGGGTGGTATGCAGAAGAGAAGTCCAGTTCCACTTGCACAGATTTACAAACCTCGCTCCCGAACTTGGAGGTGAACTGGATGCCCCTGTTGAACACAATGTGGAGAGGAAACCCATGAAGGCGGAAGATGTGCTGTATGAAATGGTCAGCGAGCTTAGGAGCAGAAGGATGAACATCTTCGAGAAACAATTCACCACTACCCAGATGACGGAACAGCTGGAAGAGACGGGAAGATCAGTAATGAAGTCCATCGCGATGTTCTGCCAGAGAACTGAAGGAACAGAGATAGGTAATAGCTTCCCGGAGGGCAGATGCTTAGCAGTCTTGTTGCGGGCACACTAAGGACAGGCAGCAACATATTCCTGGACTTCTGGTGGTGGGCCGCCAGTAATAATGAGAGATGAGTTGCAGAGTCTTTTTCTGACTGACATGGCCAGCCAACTTGGAAGAATGACCCCACCGGAGGACACGGCTCTGATCCGAAGTAGATACGAGTCTTTCCTGGGGGAAGTCGAGCAAGATTAACTGTGGCTACGGGCACAAACCTGGACGGTTCAATGATGTGTTGCAGTTCTTCCTCAAAATCGGGAGGCAGGAACGCTCTAGAGAGTGCATCGGCTTTAACGTTCCTGTCAGCAGACAGAAAGAAAGAACAAAATTAAATCGAGCAAAAAACAAGGCCCAACGGGCTTGACGAGGATTCAGTATTTGTGCGGATTGGAGATAAGTGAGGTTCTTATGATCCGTGAAAATGACAACCTGATGGACCGCTCCCTTGAGGAGATGTCGCCACTCTTGCAGGGTTAACTTGATTGCCAACAATTCTCAATCTCCCACGGAATAGTTCATTTCTGAGATAGAAAAAATCTTTGAGAAGAAAACACAGGTGACCATCTGACCGGTGGATGACTTCTGGGTGATAACCACACCAGCACCTATGGAAGAAGCGTCTACCTCTAGCAAGAATTGTTTATCTGAATCCGGTCGATGAAAAATGGGTGCGGAGGAGAAGGCCTGTAACAAAAGCCTCCTCGGGAGTCCAATTCTTGGCATTTGCACCTTTCCGGGTCAAGGCCAAGATGGGTGCCACTCGGGTGGAAAAGTGTGGAATAAATAAACGGTAATAGTTGGCGAACCCCAGGAACTGTTGTATGGCTTTCAGACCGGATGGGCGAGGCCACTTAAGGATGTCAGATTCCTTCTTCGGATCCATCTTTAATCCTGTGGACGAGACAATATAACCAAGGAAAGGCAGAGAGGATTGTTCAAAGAGACATTTTTCAAGTTTAGCATAAAGTCTGCTCTCCCTGAGTCTTTGTAAGATCAGACGTACTTGTCTCAGGTGGGAGGCTAAATCTGCAGAGAAGATCAGGATGTTGTCCAGGTAAACAACAACACATGAATAGAGAATAGCTCTGAAAATATCATTTACGAATTCCTGAAAAACTGGAGTTGCATTACTTAGACGGAACGGCATAACCAGGTATTTGTAGTGTCCGTCCCGGGTGTTGAAAGCAGTTTTCCACTCATCTCTTTTAAGAATACATATTAGGTTATAGGTCCCTCTGAGGTCCAGTTTGATGAAGATTTTAGAACCCCTAAGACAATCAAACAACTCTGAGATAAGCGGCAACGGATACCTGTTCTTTACCGTAATCTGGTTCAGCCCCCTGTAATCGATACAGGGCTGAAGAGATCCATCTTTTTTCTTCACGAAGAATAATCCTGCTCCAGCTGGCGAGGATGACTTCCAGATAAATCATCTGGCCAGGTTCTCCTGAATGTAGTCAGACATGGACTAGGTCTCTGTTTGAGAAAGAGGATAGATTCGCCCCCGAGGGGGAGATGTTCCGGGGAGCAGATCAATCGGGCAATCATACGACCTGTGCGGAGGTAATTTCTCTGCCTCCTTTTTCCCGAAGATGTTAGCGAAGGCCCAGTAAGAGGAGGGTAGGCTCGGCAGGGCAGTGGACTGGGCTGGAGGAAGAACAGGTTGAACAGGGATGATACACCTATCCAAGCAGGAGACTGGTTCATGCATCCAGAGCCAGGGTAGACCTAAAAGCAAGGGGTGAGACAAGCCAGGCAACACATAAAAGCAAATTCTTTCTGAATGCGTTAAAGCTACCTGGAGTTCCACAGGCACAGTCTGGAACCGAATCGACTCCACGGATGTCACCTGCAACGGTTCTGGAAGGTGCTGGACTGGTATCTGATAATGATCCATGACCGCCTGCTTAATGAGATTCCCGGTGGCTCCAGGTTCCAGGTGACAGAGTTCCGAAAATTTTACCTTGCCAAACACCACGGAGACTGTTATTTGCAGTGGTGGAGAGAGATGATCCTTACCTAGGGCTGCCTCTCCCACAGACCCTAGGCACTGGAGTTTTCCGACTTCCTTGGACAGGAGTGGATAAAATGCTTGGAACTGCCAGAGTAGAAACAGCTCCCCTCCTGGTGATGCACCTCCTGGCGGCGGATACCCAAGCTTACTTTATCTACTTCTATAGCCATAGGTGAGGGGAGTGAAGTCGGGGAGGTTGCTGGTTTAGGAGTACTAGCAACCAGGCGGTAGGACCCCTTTTCACATCTGATCTCATTGGATCATTCTTGAAACCGTAGGTCTGTCCAGACTGCCAGGGAAATCAAGTCATCCAGAGTAGTAGGCCTGTCCCGTCCCACCAGCTCATCCTTAATTCTTCCTGAAAGACCCTCAAGGAAGGTGGCCACCAAGGCTTCATTGTTCCAGGATAATTCAGATGACAGGGTACGGAACTACACAGTATACTGTGCCACAGTACGAGCCTCCTGACGTAGTTGAAGAAGAGCCGAAGCTGTCGACGTAGCACAACCAGGTTCATCAAAGGGCCTGCAGAATTCCTGTAGAAAAGACTGAAGATTAGTAACCAGAGGATCCATTCTCTCCCACAGCAGATTCAGCCAGGTGAGGGCCAAAGTGAGACATAATGAAGCCCACCTTAGCCCGATCAGAAGCAAGCATATGCCCCAGGAGTTCAAAGTGCAGCGTGCACTGGTTAATGAACCCCCGACACTGAACAGGATTGCCACGGAAGTGGGTGGGAGCCTCTAGGCAAGGACCTACTTGCTGTGCAGTTAGATACCTGGATGCCAGTGGCAGAGACAGGTGCAGTTGAAGAAACCAGGGTATCCATACGAGTAGACAAGTTGTGCAGACAAGTTGTGATCTTGTCCTCTTGACACCTAAAATGGGTAACCTCTTGACATAGCTCCACGGTCAGAGGTGCCTGGTATCCAGCGGGTTCCATGGTCGGATCAATCTGTAACGAATGGAAACAGAGGCCCAGATGGTGAAGTTCACAGTTCACATTCATTTTCATTGTAATTTAACGTGGAGGGTCCTGTTACAACTTTTGTTTTGCCTATTCTGAAAATTCAGAGCGCCGGTCTGGGTCATCCTAGTTGAGATGCTGCAGCAGCTGATTTTGTAAGGGTGCCATTTGTGAGTAGCTAATATCCGCTGAAGGGATGTTCGACTGATGTCAGATCGGCACACAAAACAAAAATTTGAACAGGACCCTTAGTTTACACAGAACATTATGTGCAGTGATGTGGCAAACTTTTTGGGTGGGCCATTTATATGGATACACCTAAATCAAATGGGAATGGTGACAGTTTTCTTGCATAGGGTGTCTTGCATTGAAATCTGCTGCTTGTAAATAACTCATGAATGAATAAAATTACATTAAAACCAAGTACACCATTGTTTTCTTGTGAAATTCTCAATAAGTTTGATGTATCACATGAACCTCTTCCCATTGAAAAAAATAAAGGTGGATACAAAATGGCCAACTTCAAAATGGCTGCCATGGTCACCACCCATCTTGAAAAGTTTTCCCCCTCCCATATACTAATGTGCCACAAACAGGAAGTTGATATCACCAACCATTCCCATTTTATTTAGGTGTATCCATATACATGGCCCACCCTGTATAGTATATACCTGTATGTCATCTCCCACTGTATATAGTATATACCTGCATGTCATCTCCTCCTGTACATAGTATACACCTGTATGTCATCTCCTACTGTATATAGTATATACCTGTGTGTCATCTCCTCCTGTTTTAGACCTCATTCACACGTTATTTGGTCAGTATTTTTGCCTCAGTATCTGTAAGCTAAAATTTGGAGCAAAACAATCAGAGGAAAAGTATATTAGAAACACATCACCACTTCTGTATTTTTCTGCCACTCATGGTTTTGGCTTATAAATACTGAGGTAAAATACTGACCAAATACTGAATGTGTGAATGTGGCCTTATACACAGCCTCCACCTGCAGCGCCTCACTCTTCTCTATACACAGGCTCATAAATGCAGCAGCACCGCACTTCTCTCATTTTCCCCCTGACATCTCTCATTTTCCCCCTCACATCTCTATCCATGAGGCTCCTCCTTTTCCCTTGACGTCATACCTCACAGGAGCAACTCCATTCTACATGACGGAACTAGATGTGGGCTGTGCCTGCTATGTGGAGTGGGTGTGGCCATGTGGATTGGGCGTGTCTCGATACATACACACACATGCATACACTCAACTTTATATATAGAAGGTTAGCAAGAACAATGCTTGAATTTTCTTCTGTACAGTGTGACAAAGGTTCATACTTGACAGTTGTGGATGGCTGTACATTATTTGTGTAGAACAATGCAAATGAATGAGTGCCTCTATCTTCCCAGTACATCGAGGTATTGCATTGTGACCACTGCACCCAAACTGCACTCTGTGAACTGTGTACAGGAGCTAGCCCAGCCTCCACCTTATGGACATGGCCTTGTGTGGCTGATCCCATATTTATTCACCTCCAGGTCTGGCTAACACTGAGACTTCCTAAAATTCACTTCCATTAGGTATTCCAACTTGCCTGCTATGAGGAGAGACTGCTGCCACTGTTACTTGCTTGCTAAAAATATGCTACCTTGCAGTTCTGCACTTCACACACCCGATGTTGACCAGAACTGACAAAGAAGAGTGTCCATGCTTCTCTCTAGCTCATCCAACACTAACTATAAAAACAGGAACTAACACCTAGTGCCCATTTACACCTCCCCAACTGAAGGCTGGCCATACAGCTAACCCTTTCCACCCCTGCCTAACAGGAAACTGCAGCTGACATGAAGATAAACGCACAGTAACACACAGGTCACGTTAGATATAATGCAAGGGTCTTCAGAGAGGTGGTTCAGACATTGTCACTACTTTTACAATTTCATGCAAAGTCCAAGAAAGTTCTGCATTCCTGTGTGTCAAAAAAGAATCATATGTACAGTAGAACTCCAAAGAAGTTCGTTGTTGTTTTACATCTCTGCACAAAAGCATTTGGACTGTCCTAATGAAGCCTGGTGCACAGGGGCTAAACAATGGGTTTGCCTGCCAGTAGTTCTACTGTATATATGGCCACAATTATCTCACTGCTTTATCACAGTGATTTACGGTATAAAGCTCAGCTATCTCAGTTTTGCTACATCTATGGTCTACTTACTATTGTGACACAACTTTATACTTATACTTTTATACATATAGACCTGCATTCATTAAATGATCCCAATATTAGAATAATATTACATTTTTGTTTTTCTTTGCATTAATAAATGCATTAAGATTGTAATCAATATAAGAAAACAAGTTTACTATTTCTTAAATGCTATATCTATGTTGAGACAACATTTACTTCACATTTGATAACATCAAAATTATTCTTTCTGTGTATTTGTTTTCCTTAGATTTTGGCAAGTCTCCCAGCAGTCCATTGAAAATATAATATTACTTGATATTTCTGACAGATTGGCAAGACATGGTGTTTACTACAAAGTGGCATTTTAGTAAAATGTAAGTACGGTACATACAGTACTAAGGAACTTTTTCTAGTATGGGTACAATCATTTTATCATGGGCAAATTGATGGCAAAAATTACAATATGTTAAGAAATTCTTACATTTTGGCTATCTCACTTAACATGAACTTGTGCCTTAAATACATATGGTATGTGTATATAAGACCACGATTCCCAAAATGTTGGAAAATGTAAAGAAAGCAAGAATGCAATGATTTGGAAATCACTTATATCCATATTTTATTCACAACAGAACAAAGATCACAGGCCTGAAGTTGAAAGTTACACATTTTTTAATTTAGAAAAAAAATTGATGACAGCAACATGTCTCAAAAACATTGGGGCAAGTGTTAGGGTTGGCGGAACGCACCAAATATATAGTTTATTAGATGGAATTGGTGCGTTTGCAACTCGGGATCCACCGTGCAGGAAAGTACCTGCTGCTAAGTAAGACGGACTATATGGCGGTACTATAAGTATACATACAACGGTTAACTTCACCCTGCGTGAAGGAAGCGATCCTGTTGCGTCACAGGACCGCGGTACCGCACATAGAGCGCGAGCAATAAGTCAGCGAACACAACCCCAACTAGGATTGAAGTCCGATTAGACCACTGCTGGCACAACACCGCAACTGGGTGTGTAAGGAAACTATCGAAATAGTAAATAAAGGCACGAGAGTGCGTGCGGTGCCGCACAAACGGACGCCGCTAACCACCCAGGCTTGGGTAAGGAAAGCGCACGGCGCCGTACAGGCAGTCACAGCAACTAGACGCTGCTATGTGTGTTTTGTGCTGATGGCTAGTCGGGCGCTAGATAGCTACCATCATCCGCAAACAGTCAACAACACTAGGAAGGGATATTTAGGAGCTTTCATCCTTCCACATACATCCATCTACACACACACATATTTTCAAGACAATACTACCGCATGGTCGTGCGGTCATGCGCAGTTTATATAGTTGCAGCACAGGAAGCTGCTACTGAAGTTTTTGCCTTTTCAGGACCTTCCAGAAGGACCAATGGAAAGTGCTGCAGTACCTGAGCATGTTTTGCCCTTTCAGGACCTTCTAGGAGGACCAATGGAATGTACTGCAGCACCTGAGCATGTGACCGAACATGTGGCCCTCGACCTCCAATGGGAGACCCTGCCCTGGGCATGCTCAGTGTGAGTAAACAAGGACTTAGTCCCAGAGAGGCTCGCTCGCCGCAGATCAGTGCAGGGTACCATAGGAAAGCCAGAAAAGGCAGTAGTGACACTATGCACCGAATCAGCCTCAGCGAGACGCTGGGAGCGACGTCTCCGCTGAGCAGAGCCCACTGCGGCCGATACCGAATGGGAGACCGCAGCAGACACGGATCGAGATTCCCCCTGTGCAGCAGAGGAAACTTGACTCCTAACATTACCCCCCCTCCTAGGGCTCCCCCCCCTCCTTGAGCCTCACTACGCTCAAAAGCTGCGATAAGCAGCGGAGCCGGAATGTGCTCCACAGGCTCCCAGGTTCTATCCTCTGGGCCGTGACCCTTCCAGTCCACCAGATAAAATTTCTTGCCACGTACCACCTTGCACCCCACAATAGCATTCACCTCAAAATCATCTGTGGATGAACCCGATGTCCCAGCAGATGACTCAGAAAACCGGGACAAATGAATGGGCTTTAAGAGGGAAACGTGGAAAGTATCGGTGATACCAAGGCATGGAGGAATAGCCAAACGGTAGACCACAGGGTTGACCTGTTCCAGAACCTTAAACGGGCCAATGTAGCGAGGAGCAAACTTAGTGGACTCAACTCGCAGCCTGATGTTACGGGCGGAGAGCCACACTAAGTCGCCAGGAGCAAAGACCGGAGCGGGGCATCGGTGTGTATCAGCCGAAACCCTCATTCTCTCCTTGGAGGCCCAGATGGCATCCTGTGTGCGGTCCCAGATGACACGTGCCTCCACCGCCCAGTCTGCCACCCTAGAATCGGTGGATGACACGGGCATGGGCACAGGGACACGCGGATGCTGGCCGTAATTAAGGAGAAAAGGAGTTTGACCAGTGGAATCGGCTACGGCGTTGTTCAAGGCAAACTCCGCCCAAGGTAGCAAAGATGCCAAAACATCCTGCCTAGCAGAGACAAAATGTCGCAAATATGTCACCAGAGTCTGGTTGGTTCTCTCCACCAACCCATTCGTCTCGGGATGGTATGCAGAGGAGAGTTTTAACTCTATGCTGAGTAAACGGCAGAGCTCTCTCCAAAACCGAGATGCGAACTGGGGACCCCGATCGCTGACAATCTTATCAGGCATACCATGCAATCGGAAAACGTGTTTAATGAACAACACCGCAAAGGCCCGTGCTGAGGGTAACCGAGGAAGCGGCACCAAATGCACCACCTTGGAGAAATGGTCGGTGACAACCCAAATAATGGAGCAGCCACGCGACTTGGGTAGACCCACCACAAAGTCCATCCCGACCATCTCCCAGGGCCTGTCTGCCACCGGTAGAGGGTAAAGCAACCCAGCAGGCCGTTGCCGAGGAGACCGATTCTGGGTGCAAGAAACGCACGCCTGAATATAGTCCTTGACATCTCGGGCCATATGCGGCCACCAGTATGTTCTCGCCAGAAGCTCAGATGTCCTCTTGGTCCCAAAATGCCCACCCACTCTGGAGGAGTGAGCCCAAGAGAGAACCTCCGGTCGCAAGTTAGCTGGTACGAAAGTCTTTCCCGGGGGCACAGACTCTAGCGAAACCGGAGCTACAGTTCTCAGGCTCTCAGAAGGGACAATAAGCCGAGGCTCCTCCTCCTCCTCCTCCGATGACACCACGGAGCGGGAGAGAGCGTCAGCATGAACGTTCTTCTCCCCGGAGAGGAATTGGAGAGTAAAATGGAACCGGGAGACGAACAGGGACCATCTAGCCTGGCGAGAATTCAGCCGCTGGGCCGTTTGCAGATACACCAAGTTCTTGTGGTCAGTGAAGACTTGGAAGGGAAAGCGAGCTCCCTCCAAGAGATGTCTCCACTCTGAAAAAGCCAACTTCATGGCTAGCAACTCCCTGTCCCCGATGGAATAATTCCTCTCCGCTGGTGTGAAGGTCTTGGAGAAGAAGAAGCAAGGATGCTTCCGACCTTGAGCATCCTTTTGGAAAAGGACTGCTCCAGCACCAACGGATGAGGCATCCACCTCCAAGATAAATGGTTTATCAACATCGGGGCAATGTAGGATGGGAGCGCTAGCGAAGTGTGACTTGATCGAGAGAAAGGCTTTGGCGACCTCCTCTGACCACAACTTGGGATTTGCTCCCTTCTTGGTGAGGGCAACCAAGGGAGCTACCAAAGTTGAGAAGTGTGGAATGAACTGGCGATAGTAATTAATGAACCCAATAAAGCGCTGCACCGCTTTAAGAGAATGGGGTTCCTGCCAGTCCATTACAGCCTGTAGCTTGGCAGGATCCATAGCCAAACCCTGGGCAGAGATGATATAACCAAGGAAAGGCAAGGACTCCTGCTCAAACACACACTTCTCCAACTTGGCGTAGAGGAAGTTTGCCCGTAAGAGGTCGAAGACTTTGCGAACATCTCTCCGATGGGAGTCAATATCTGGAGAGAAGATGAGAATATCATCCAGATAGACTACGACCGAGGTGGTGAGCATATCCCGGAAGATGTCGTTCACAAAGTCTTGGAAAACGGCTGGGGCATTACAGAGCCCAAAGGGCATCACCAGATATTCATAGTGCCCATCCCTGGTGTTAAAAGCCGTCTTCCATTCATCCCCCTCACGGATGCGAATCAGGTTGTAGGCACCCCGCAGATCTAACTTCGTAAATACCCTCGCTCCCCGTAGCCTATCAAACAGCTCAGATATCAGGGGTAATGGGTACTTGTTCTTTGCGGTGATGGCGTTAAGACCCCTGTAGTCTATGCATGGACGTAAGTCTCCAGTCTTCTTCTGTACGAAGAAGAACCCAGCCCCTGCCGGTGACACTGACTTCCTAATGAATCCTCTTGCCAGATTCTCTTGGATGTACTGAGACATTGCCTCCGTCTCCGGGAGAGATAACGGATAGACTCGACCCCGGGGAGGCTCAGCACCAGGCAAGAGGTCAATAGGACAGTCATAGGGGCAGTGAGGCGGAAGGGTCTCCGCAGCTCTTTTGGAGAACACGTCTGCATAGGGCCAATAGTGCTTGGGGAGAGAGGAAAGATCTGCGGGTACCTGTGTAGTAGCAACCTGAACGCACTCCCTCTGACATCTACCCTCGCAGGATTTACTCCATCCCAAAATTCTCCCAGAGGACCACTCAATATGAGGAGAATGGTAGCGAAGCCATGGTATCCCCAACAGGACCTCATCAATTCCCTCAGGAATGACTAATAGGGAGATTATCTCCTGATGTGATGGAGACACAGTAAGCGTGAAAGGAATGGTTTGGTGGGTAATCTGTGAGGGTAGTGTTGACCCATTTACCACTCGAACGGTCACAGGCTTGGCGAGCATCACCAAGGGTATTGCGTGACGCTGGGCAAAAGAGGAAGACATAAAATTACCTTCTGCCCCAGAATCTACGCAAAGCTCGACCATAAGAGTGGATGGGCCTATGGCAATTGTCCCCTTGAAGGACAACTTTGAGGCAAACGTCGCTGTGTCTAGTGTACCTCCTCCAATTGCCACTAAACGCTGACGTTTCCCCAACCGCTGAGGACCCTTGGAGGCAAGATGTCCTGACTGCCGGTAAACATGACGGACCTTATGTGCACGGGCGGACTGAGACTTGGATCCCGCTCGTGTCACCTCTAAGGCCTCATGTGACTCGGACGCCTGGACTGGAGATTCCAAAGGTTTGGCGAAGGTGGGAGCCAGCCGAAACCTCTGCCTACACTGGGCTCGCTCCAACCTTCGCTCGTGAAACGAAGGTCTATGCGAGTAGATATGGCTATGAGCTCCTCCAGTGTGGCGGGAATCTCCCTAGTGGCCAAAGCGTATTTCACATGGTCAGCCAGCCCCCTCCAAAATACGGGAATGAGGGTTTTATCTGACCATTCCAACTCAGACGCTAATGTCTGGAAGAGAACAGCAAAATGGCTGACCATGGTTGAACCCTGAGTCAAAGCCAGCAGCTGGAGCGCTGTATCATGGGTGACTTGAGGTCCTAAAAAGACCTGTTTCAGAGAGTCCAGAAACCGAGGAACACTCTGCACCACATGATCGTTGCACTCCCACAGTGGCGTAGCCCACTCCAACGCTCTGTCCGACAAGAGGGAGATTATGAATCCCACCTTTGCCCGCTCAGTAGGGAATCGTGCAGCCAGGAGCTCGAGGTGTATACCACATTGGCTCACGAAACCCCTACAGGACTTACTGTCCCCAGAGTATCTCTCAGGCAAAGGAAGGTGAGATAGGGTCGGAACAGAGGTGGCAGTGGGTAAAGCTGCTGCAGCCACGCTAGCAGCCTGAACAGCTATTGTGGTAACATCCACCGCCGAGGTTGCACGCTCAAGAGACGCCAACCGGCCCTCCAGCAGCTGGATGTACCCCTGCAATCGCTGTTCATCCGCCATTACTTAGCCAGATCCTGGCGCTAGTATTCTGTTAGGGTTGGCGGAACGCACCAAATATATAGTTTATTAGATGGAATTGGTGCGTTCGCAACCAGGGATCCACCGTGCAGGAAAGTACCTGCTGCTAAGTAAGACGGACTATATGGCGGTACTATAAGTATACATACAAGGGTTAACTTCACCCTGCGTGAAGGAAGCGATCCTGTTGCGTCACAGGACCGCGGTACCGCACATAGAGCGCGAGCAATAAGTCAGCGAACACAACCCCAACTAGGATTGAAGTCCGATTAGACCACTGCTGGCACAACACCGCAACTGGGTGTGTAAGGAAACTATCGAAATAGTAAATAAAGGCACGAGAGTGCGTGCGGTGCCGCACAAACGGACGCCGCTAACCACCCAGGCTTGGGTAAGGAAAGCGCACGGCGCCGTACAGGCGGTCACAGCAACTAGACGCTGCTATGTGTGTTTTGTGCTGATGGCTAGTCGGGCGCTAGATAGCTACCATCATCCGCAAACAGTCAACAACACTAGGGAGGGATATTTAGGAGCTTTCATCCTTCGACATACATCCATCTACACACACACATATTTTCAAGACAATACTAGCGCATGGCCGTGCGGTCATGCGCAGTTTATATAGTTGCAGCACAGGAAGCTGCTACTGAAGTTTTTGCCCTTTCAGGACCTTCCAGAAGGACCAATGGAAAGTGCTGCAGTACCTGAGCATGTTTTGCCCTTTCAGGACCTTCCAGGAGGACCAATGGAATGTACTGCAGCACCTGAGCATGTGACCGAACATGTGGCCCTCGACCTCCAATGGGAGACCCTGCCCTGGGCATGCTCAGTGTGAGTAAACAAGGACTTAGTCCCAGAGAGGCTCACTCGCCGCAGATCAGTGCAGGGTACCATAGGAAAGCCAGAAAAGTCAGTAGTGACCCTATTCACCGAATCAGCCTCAGCGAGACGCTGGGAGCGACATCTCCGCTGAGCAGAGCCCACTGCGGCCGATACCGAATGGGAGACCGCAGCAGACACGGATCGAGATTCCCCCTGTGCAGCAGAGGAAACTCGACTCCTAACAGCAAGTTCATGTCCAACATGGTGTAGCATCCCATAATTTTACAACAGTCTGTAAACATTGGATCAAGACAAAAAGGTTAAAAAAAAATAACCACCAGAGTATAAACCCATAAAATCATTTTATTATTTTAAATATTAAAATTGTTTAACAAAAATACCAGTGGATATAAACAAAAGAATGGGGAAGCCAATATATATACCATATCACATAGTGCCTTGTGCCTTATCACACTAGCTGAATCCAGGAGACTATAATAGTATCAGGGGTTTACTTTCCCCAAATATAAATCAGCAATTAAATCTTTAAACATCAGACAGCAAGATGGCAACACTTACTCAGATATAAACTTGAAAGGAGCATCCCCACCACCCCAACGCACGTTTCGTCTCAATACTTTATCAGGGGATGTGTAAACATCTGTAAAAAGGAAAGACCAATTGCTGAAGTTTTGGGAAATGGATGTTGTTTTATTCTTATCTGATGTAGGATTCTAAGTGCTCTACAGTCCTGGTTCTTGTTTGCCAGATTTTTTATTCACAATGTGCCAAATGTTTTCTCTTGGTGAAAGGTCTGGACTGCAGAAGGTAGTTCATCTATAGAAATCTTGTTCTGTGAAGACATTTTGTGATGGATGAAGCATTTGATTTAGCATTGTCTTGCTGAAATGTGCTAGGCCTTTACTGAAATAAACATTGTATGAGAGCAAATGTTGTTCTAAAACTTATATATAATGATCAGCATTAAAAAATGTATTTCAAGATAATTTGCTCCTACTATAAAATCTAATACAACACCATACCATAAGAGATGCCGTGACCTCGGTGAGATGCTAGTGGGGATATCACCGAGGTTACCGCAGTTTAGCTAGCATAGGAATGCAGCCTCAGTGACCGGAGGTAACCTCAGTGACTGCACCGCCAGTCACTGAGTCTGCGCTTGCAGCAACTCATTCACCAGTGGTTCTCAGCCTAGACAGTCACATGTTGACACCGTTCAGGCAGAAAACGTTTTTCCCCCCAGACATGGATTACGGTGTGGGACAGAATGACAGATAGGTGAGGGATAATATTGTTTTTTATTTTTGGTTTATTACAGGAGAACGAGGGCTTCGATGGAATAGGTTTTGATGACTATAACTGTGTTTATTTTTAAATAAGTAAAAGTGTGTTTTGTATTATTTCTAATAAAAGACTTTATTCTGGCTGTGTCTTTATTTACAAAACAGCTATAGGATTAGTAATGGATAGGTGTTTTTTAGATGCCTCTCCATTACTAAGCTGTGGGTTTTATGTCACCTGACAATACAAAGGTGGCATGAACCCCACAAATATTAACCTTACTTGCCACCGCTACAGAGCAAACGGGAACAGCCAGGCAAAGCACCAGAATTGGTGCATCTAATAGATGCGCCTTTTCTGGGCAGCTGCGGGTTGCTATTTTTAGGCTGGGTGAGGGTCAATATCTATGGCCACTTACCAGCCTGGGAATACCAGCCCCAGCTGTCTGCATTAACAAGGCTGGTTGTCAAAAATGGGAGGGATCCCATGCCTTTTTAAAATTATTTATTTAAATAATTAAAAAATCTAGCATGGGGACCCCTCTATTCTTGATAACTAGCCTTGTTGAAGCTGACAGCTGAGGGTCGCAGCCCCTAGCTGTGAGTTTTGCCTGGTTGGTTAGAAAAAATACAGGGGAACCCATGCCAGGGTTTTTTTTATTATTTATTTACAGTGCAGGAGACAGCTAATGAATATACCCATCAGCTGCTCCTGATCTCGCTGTATTTAGCAGCAGCAGGTGTGAGATGATGGAACAGTATTCCCATTCGCTGACACCAGTAACGGGAGGTAAACTGTTCACCTCCGATCACAGCTGAGTGCTCACGCTGTCTTTTGACAGCTTGGGAACCATGGCGCTCTGACCGGTGGGGATGATTTCACCGCCAATCAGAAGCAGTGTTTTCTGTTATGCACATGACAGCATGACAAACACTCAATGTTTGGGCAGCCAAACTCGAACCGTAACATGTTCGGTGTCCGTGCTCCATGCCCAAACAGTAGGTGTTCGGTACGGACACTGAACTTTACTGTTCGTGTTCTCCCATCTCTATCCATGACAAACATATTTATAACCTATTAATAGGATTTATTTGAATAGTATTTCATATGCATTACCCGGTAGTAGCCACTGAACAGTGTATGGATCTACGCTGTCTTGTTTCCATACATTGTTTACAATCAACCACCAATGGTGCAGATAAACTCTGACTGTGAGGGTGGGGATGTTCTATACCATGGATGAGTGATTTCAAGAGAACCTGTCAGGGGATTGATTCAAGCTGCCAAAATCAGGGGCAGGATGTTTCACAGCTTGGCTTCATGATTGCAGCCAGGTATGTTATTCACTGAAACAATCTAGAATTTCAGAGAAAATAGACTTTGAATTTCCATCTGGCTTGTGCCAACGCTGCTATAGATGATTTACAAGTCTTTTCCTTGTATGTACATACGGAGAAATCTATCAATCATTTAAAGTAGCTTTATTAACTCCTTTACGACATATGACACACATACACATCACATGCCGTGCCCCTGACTATGGTACAGGCTTACAAGCCACGCTAGCATCTTTCAAGGCTGATGAGGGCTGATTTAATCAGCCCTCATCTGCCTCTAACAGCCAAGGGTGGAACAGAGCTCATCTCACGGCTGTTAACCTGTTAAATGCCTCTCCCAATCTCTGACAGCAGCATTTAGCACATGCTGACAGGGTGCATAGTCATTCGACATGCCCATCGGAGTGCCTGTGAAATGATAACTGGGTGCCAAAGATTTGCTGTGAGAGCCAAGCATCTGTAGAAGACCTCCATGCTTGTCATGATAGTTCTCCTGTGAATGCCAGCGTTTAGCTGGCATTCATAAGAGACCGTGATTTTCACTATGTATAGCAGTGAATAGTACAAGCGATCGGATCATCGCAGCTTCAAGTCCCCTAGGAGGACTAACTAATATAGATAAAAAAGTTTTAAAAAATATGAAAAAATATAAAAAATACAAAATTTGAAATCACCCCCCTTTTGCCTCATTAAAATGAAAACAATTACAAAAAATAAAAAAAACACATATTTTGTATTGCTGCGTTCGTAAAGGTCCAATTTTTCAAAATGCAAAATAAATTAAACCGAACAGTAAACGGCGTAATAAGAAAAAAGATCAAAAGGCTAGAGTTACATTTTTTTGGCAGCTGCAAAATTAAAAAAATGCAATAAGAGACAATCAAAACATCATATCTACCTCAAAATGGTATCAGTAAAAACGTCCGCTATGGTGCACAAAAATATAAGCCCTCACATAACCCCGTATCTTGGAAATTCAAAATGTTACGCGTCTTGGAGATTGGGGTCACAAGCAATATCTTTTTTGTTTACAAAATTCAGAATTTTTTTTTTACCACTTAAATAAAAAAAGCTATACTTGTTTGATATCAGCATATAGCGAAAATGGTAAAAAATAAAATAAAATATGGAATTGTACTTTTTTTTTGCAATTTCACCGCACTATGAATTTCTTTTCTATATTCCAGTACATTATATGGTAATATCAACCAAAAGTACAACTCGTCCTGCAAAAAAAACCTGTCCTACAGTTATATTGATGGAAATATAAAAAAGGTTATGGAATTAGGAAAGGAGAATGTGAAAGCTAAAAAACTGAAATTGGTCGTGGTGTAAAGGAGTTAAAAGAAAACTGTTATGTCAGAAAATGTTATTTACCTGCAGATAAATGGTTAACCTTCATGTAAATAGTATTAAATGCCTTATTGGAAGCACAGCTACAAGGAGAAAACAAAATTATGTCCTCCCTGTATCTTATTGCTTTTCGTCATAGGGTGTGTACAGAGCTGTTACTGTCACTGCTCATTATACAGTGATCATGGCTGTGATCACTACCCAGAATTTGTATAGAGAACATACTGTTAGGGCTAGTGGAACGCACCGAGTATAGGAAGGAAACAACAAGGTGCATTCGCAGCCCGGGGTCCACCGTGCAGAGATATCTGCTGCAAAGTAATTGGTGGCACTATATGGAGGTGTAAGTGAACTCTGTTAACTTCACAGAATCGCAAAGATATGAAAACGCTGTGCCCTGTTAACCTCACAGAGGATCACAGCTACCTAACTGAGCAAAGCAAAGAGTGGTCATGCAGACAGCATAGCACACAAACAACTCCTCACCGGAGGTGCCGGTATTCTAGGGGCTTATTTCAGCCAACCTTGACCACATGTAGACATGACCAAGAAGTAGCAAAGCTCATAACATAGGTTGATACTAGCGCATGGACGTATGGCCATGCAAAACTTATATAGCTGCAGCAGACAAGGGCCTTCCTAGTGGTCCAATTGGAGCTGCTACAGGACCTGAGTGTGTGAACCCCGACCTCCAATGAGAGGTCCTCCCATGGGCATGCTCAGTGTGTGCAAAGCAGGACTTAGTCCCAGAAAAGCCTGCTCCCTGCTGACCAGTGCTGGCTACAAAAGCAGAGCCTGAAAAGGCAGCAGTAACCCTTTGCACAGTATCAGGCTGAGTGAGATGCTGGGACCGACGTCTCCGCTGACTAGGCTCCACTGCCGCTGATGCACAATGGGAGACCGTAGCAGACATGGCTCGAGATTCCCCCTGTGCAGTGGCGGGAACTCGACCCCTAACACACTCTTTGCACAGATACTCTGCTGTTATGGACCTGGTGGTTAGGAGCACCCGAAACGACCTGATGGTTAAACTTAACAAAGGACAAGCTCTGGGAAGTGGGAGCTCTGCTGACCGCAACCCCTAATCCTATCACACACACTAGAAATAGCCGTGGAGCGTACCTAACTCTCCCTAGACGCCTCTTCACAGCCTAAGAGCTAACTAGCCCTAGAAATAGAAAATAAAGCCTACCTTGCCTCAGAGAAATTCCCCAAAGAAAAAGGCAGCCCCCCCACATATATTGACTGTGAGTTAAGATGGAAGTCACAAACACAGAAATGAAACAGGTTTCAGCAAAGGGAGGCCAGACTTACTAAACAGACTGAGGATAGGAAAGGTAACTTTGCGGTCAGCACAAAAAACTACAAAAAGACCACGCAGAGTGTGCAAAAAGACCTCTGTACCGACTCACGGTGTGGAGGTGCCACTCTGCATCCCAGAGCTTCCAGCTAGCAAGGCAAAATCATGATAGCAAGCTAGACAAGAAAACAATGAAGAAATAATTAACTAGCAGGGACTTAGCTTCTGCTGGAGTAGACAGGTCACCAGAAAGATCCAAGAGTGAACTGAACCAGTACAAGAACATTGACAGCTGGCATGGAGTAACGATCTGAGTGGAGTTAAATAGAGCAGCCAGCCACAGAATAAACTACGTCACCTGTGGAAGGAACCTCAGAAGCAGCAGCTCCACTCACAGCCACCAGAAGGAGTCCATGGACAGAACTCGCCGAAGTACCATTCATGACCACAGGAGGGAGTTCGATAACAGAATTCACAACACTCTGCACTGTCAATAAAAGTGTCTGTGAGTGGTTATAGCTGAGCCCACAGAATGGTGAGCTGTGACTGTAACTGCTTCCTGCACAGCCCCTATTTCTGAAAATGGTCAGTTACAGAGAGGATCTTATTTAATTTTCTCCCTGTAGACAGACTTCCAATTAGGCAAGAAGGCATCATTTTACGTTCCCTTACCTGCAGATTGACTCTATAGTTTATCTACAGGTAAATAGCATTTCTCAACATTACAGATTCTCTTTAAACCCAAAATTAAGTGGAAACCTACAGATTTGTTCTTTTGATTATATGTACTGTGCAACATGTACCAGAATGGAGGAAATCGTGTTAGGTGGACTGCTTTGCGGGAAATGAAGAGCATTGGAGCTTCAGATATGGTTTCAGTTAGTATCAGTATGCTTCAACACTTTTCTCAAAGTCAAAAACAAATGTTTCTCAAGGTCATCCAGCATTGAAATACTTGGGTACTAATAACAACCTTATCTAAAGCTCCAAGGCTGCTCATTTGTGTTGCATAGTTTGGTCGGAGAAGAAACTTGTGAGAGTAGATTATATGGGGTAATTCAATTTTTATCTACACAGAACATGAGGTACATGCATCAGTTTCTTAATACAGCATAACATGAAGTCTAAAGGACCTTTTACCAGAAAGAAAGTGAAACCAAAGTACAACAAGTATATGCATTACATTCAACTAAGCATATAACAGTAACAACATCGCCATCTACTGTCAGAAAAGTGTAAACTCCTCCTGCACATAAATAAGTCTGTATCTGTTGCATCTCTGCCAACAATTTGCCACAACGCCGAACGCCTTACCTGATTCTCTCCATTCTGGTGAATAAATATCTGGAATATATCTCCTCCAGCTATAGAGCAGCAGCTGCAGGTATTCGTGCTTAAAGAGGGGTTGTGCATTCACACAACACCCCCAGATGAGCGCAATCACCCCGTCAGTAGTGTTCTTTTTAAATGGTACTGCCCTTTTGTGTGCGCTTTTACCCATCTCTAGAGCTCCTCTTTATGTAATAGGCCATTCTTTTCTTTGGATGTTGTGTGCTATATCTACTATATAATTGTCTAATTCTGTCTGTTTGTCTGTCTTGGAAATCCCGCGTCACTGATTGGTCACACCAGCCGCCCGCGACCAGTCAGCGACAGGCGCAGTCCGGCCATAGTTCAGTCACATTTACTGAACAAGTTCTGTCAGTCAGTGCGACATAGTTCACTCACGTTTACTGAACACGTTCAGTCAGTCACAGTGCAACATAGTTCAGACACGTTCACTAAACACGTTCTGTCAGTCAGAATATTCTAGAATACCCGGTGCGTTAGAATCGGGCCACCATCTAGTGTATTAATTAGTACCTACGAAAAAATAATCCACAGTTCACCATTTATTGATTCCAATGCAATTTTTTTTTATAATCAATGTAATTGGTTTTTAAACATGTGCAGATATGTTTTTACATGACAAAGTGCCGGGTTTTAGACTTTAACCTTTATCCTTTAGAAAAACGTATGTCAGTTCCGACACGTTATACACAGACACAAAGACACACACACGTATAATAATAATCTTTATTTTTATATAGCATTAACATATTCTGCAGCGCTTTACAGACATTATCATTGTATCACACGTTTGTTTGAGAAATGTGAGATTGAAAAATATGATTTGCTTTTATTCCCTGATTTAGAAACTATTCAAAGGTGGCAGACAATACTTTTATCTACCAAGAATAAGAAACTGTAAGCAATCCCTAGAGGGCTCGTCTGATCTCATTCTCCTTTATTTTCCATCCCTATGCATTAAAGAATGTTGGATACAAAGTAGCATACTACTTCATCCACTACAAAAGGGGAGTAAAGTAAACACCCCCACCACCACAAAGAAAAATGTATTTGAGTCATGTTTTCTTATTATTTCAGCTTATTTCAAATTGTTGAACATTTTATAGAAAATTTCAGCTATATCTGTTCCTAGGAAGATTTCAGGAACAACCTGTTACGTCACTATCATGGTTCCCATAAAGGTCCCAAAAAAAGCTTGAAGCGATATTCCCATCTCCAAAATCATATCCCAATATGTAGTAGCTACAATAATAATAGCAAATATCTCCAATTAGAAATTTAGCATAGTTTTTCTGATTCACTATGTCTCTTTCCTCATGTGCAGGCTTTGCAGGACCTTGGGTACTCATGGTAGCTACAACTAGCAACTAGGTAACTAACTGTTAGGGCTAGCGGAACGCACCAAGTAAATATAAATGTTTTTATTGATATTGGTGCGTTCGCAGCCCGGGGTCCACCGTGCAGGAGAACCTGCTGCTAGCAAACGGCGGCACTATATGGCGGTATGGACTAACTCAGTTAATTCACCGAGTAGCCGTGAAAGCAAAGCACTGTGCCCTGTTAGACTTCACAGAGGCACAGGCTAACTGCCCAAACAGAGAGCAGTCAGTGGTCACGCATGCACACAAAACTCCTTGCCGGATGTGCCAGCATTCTAGGGGCTTATTTCAGCCGGGTCCCTGGCCGTGTGGCCATGTGAGCCTTAAATAGTTGCAGCACGTACAAGACCTTCCTAGAAGGACCAATGAGAGGCTGCCACAGAGCGTGAGCACCTACAAGTCCTTCCTGAAAGGACCAATGACCTTAGGTGCAGAAACTGATCATGTGACCCTCGATCTCCCCTGAGAGATCTTACTCTGGGCATGCTCAGAACGAGAAAAGCAGAACTTAGTCCCAGAAGCGTGTGCTCGCCGCTGCTCAGCACTGACTCCAATGGCAGAAGCAGGAAAAGCAGCAGTAACTCTTTGTACAGAGTCAGACTGAGCAAGACGCTGGGACCGACATCTCCGCAGAGCAGGCTGCACTGTGGCAGGAGAAGAATGGGAGACCGCAGCGGAGATGGTCCGAGATTCCCCCTGTGCAGAGGCAGCAACTCGACCCCCAACATTAACTGTCACTATATCAGTGGATGTAACCATGGATACCTAAAGTCCTGCAATGCCTGCACATGAGGAAGGAGCGAATCAGAAAAATTATACTACATTTCTAATTGGAGTTATTTGCTATTATTATTATTATTATTATTATACAGTGGGGCAAAAAAGTATTTAGTCAGTCAGCAATAGTGCAAGTTCCACCACTTAAAAAGATGAGAGGCGTCTGTAATTTACATCATAAGTAGACGTCAACTATGGGAGACAAACTGAGAAAAAAAAATCCAGAAAATCACATTGTCTGTTTTTTTAACATTTTATTTGCATATTATGGTGGAAAATAAGTATTTGGTCAGAAACAAAATTTCATCTCAATACTTTGTAATATATCCTTTGTTGGCAATGACAGAGGTCAAACGTTTTCTGTAAGTCTTCACAAGGTTGCCACACACTGTTGTTGGTATGTTGGCCCATTCCTCCATGCAGATCTCCTCTAGAGCAGTGATGTTTTTGGCTTTTCGCTTGGCAACACGGACTTTCAACTCCCTCCAAAGGTTTTCTATAGGGTTGAGATCTGGAGACTGGCTAGGCCACTCCAGGACCTTGAAATGCTTCTTACGAACCCACTCCTTCGTTGCCCTGGCGGTGTGCTTTGGATCATTGTCATGTTGAAAGACCCAGCCACATTTCATCTTCAATGCCCTTGCTGATGGAAGGAGGTTTGCACTCATAATCTCACGATACATGGCCCCATTCATTCTTTCATGTACCCGGATCAGTCGTCCTGGCCCCTTTGCAGAGAAACAGCCCCAAAGCATGATGTTTCCACCACCATGCTTTACAGTAGGTATGGTGTTTGATGGATGCAACTCAGTATTCTTTTTCCTCCAAACACGACAAGTTGTGTTTCTACCAAACAGTTCCAGTTTGGTTTCATCAGACCATAGGACATTCTCCCAAAACTCCTCTGGATCATCCAAATGCTCTCTAGAAAACTTCAGACGGGCCCGGACATGCACTGGCTTAAGCAGTGGGACACGTCTGGCACTGCAGGATCTGAGTCCATGGTGGCGTAGTGTGTTACTTATGGTAGGCCTTGTTACATTGGTCCCAGCTCTCTGCAGTTCATTCACTAGGTCCCCCCGCGTGGTTCTGGGATTTTTGCTCACCGTTCTTGTGATCATTTTGACCCCACGGGGTGGGATTTTGCGTGGAACCCCAGATCGAGGGAGATTATCAGTGGTCTTGTATGTCTTCCATTTTCTAATTATTGCTCCCACTGTTGATTTCTTCACTCCAAGCTGGTTGGCTATTGCAGATTCAGTTTTCCCAGCCTGGTGCAGGGCTACAATTTTGTTTCTGGTGTCCTTTGACAGCTCTTTGGTGTTCACCATAGTGGAGTTTGGAGTCAGACTGTTTGAGGGTGTGCACAGGTGTCTTTTTATACTGATAACAAGTTTAAACAGGTGCCATTACTACAGGTAATGAGTGGAGGAAAGAGGAGACTCTTAAAGAAGAAGTTACAGGTCTGTGAGAGCCAGAAATCTTGATTGTTTGTTTCTGACCAAATACTTATTTTCCACCATAATATGCAAATAAAATGTTAAAAAAACAGACAATATGATTTTCTGGATTTTTTTTTCTCAATTTGTCTCCCATAGATGAGGTCTACCTATGATGTAAATTACAGACGCCTCTCATCTTTTTAAGTGGTGGAACTTGCACTATTGCTGACTGACTAAATACTTTTTTGCCCCACTGTATCTACTACATAATGAGATAGAATCATGGAGATAGGAATACCCCTTTAACAGCAAATGTTAAAGCATCAGTGGGATATTGTTCTTTAAAATGTACATATCAATTAAAACAATATTTATCATTCGGGTATCCTTGTGCTGCCGATCACTTGGTGGCCAGGGTCTGGAGCTGTGTATGGGTTCAATTGTTAGTAAGTGTACGGATCACTGTCACAAAGACTTACTTTTAAACCCTCATACCTGTGTGTGCAGCAGGAGTGGACACAGACAGAAGAAGACCCTTGTGCAAGAATAAAATAAGGGCCCTTTGAGCTACGTTCCCACAATGAGCATTTGGTGAGTTTTTGATGTTGCAGATTTTCTACAGCATTTCTGCACCTATTGTGTAAAATAGATTACCTGAGTTTTGAGTTTTTTCAATGTGCTATTGAATGCATCTCTTACATGCATTTTTTATCTATGAGATTTTTGTTTCTTCGGTATGTCATGCTTTGATAAAACTTTATTGATACAATGATGGGCGGATTACATGCGGTTTTAGTGTGTTTCCAAAAGGGGAAAAGCACTAAAAATGCTCATGCGTATTTTTACCTGTAAATTTTTTGCATATAATGCAATTCTATGGGGTGAATCTGGAAGAGAAAGTGACATGTGGATTTGAAATATGCACAGCAAGTCAGTTTATGCTGCTTTATGCAGCTTAAAAAGAAAGCTCATTGGACATGAGATGTCTGTAAATCCCATCCACGTTGTATGAACAGTAAGATGCTGCATTTGTTTTTCCAGCAGAGAAAAAGCACAGGGTGAAAAAACAAAACAATAGCTTTTTTGGGGAACTTAACCTTGCGGTCCATCATAATGCACCACTCCACATAGTTTGGGGTGAAATTGGGCCTTTTAAACTCATAGGCCTCTGTGCAGCACTACCCACCTGATGATGTCTTCTTTCACAAAAAGCAGCAGGGGTAGAGAGAGGTGCAGAGTGCAGATGCTGCACTCACATCTCCCAAGGATTCTTTCGCCATGACCAATGTATCCAAGACATCGTCAAAGGGTGGAGAGGCAAGAAACTGTAGTAACTACAGCGTTTCCCCCTTATGTCATCCTATTCCAGGACGGGTGCAGGGAAGTAAGTGCAGCCCCAGCCTCCTAGGACATCCTCTTTGAGACTTCTCTCAGATAAACATCACAGGAAGTAAAGTTAAAAACAAAAAAAAATTAGGGATTAGCTAGATAGGAAGAAGTGTGGGGTATTATATATTAAAGATAATTACAAAAGCGGTTAGTGTGTAAAAAGATATTTAGACAGGACATTTTAGGAACCAGGTATATATAAAATATATTTATATGTATATATATAGTATATACATATATATATATATATATATATATATATATATATACATATATATATATATATATATATATATACTATATACAGTACAGACCAAAATTTTTGGACACACCTTCTCATGTAAAGATTTTTCTGTATTTTCATGACTATGAAAATTGTACATTCACACTGAAGGCATCAAAACTATGAATTAACACATGTGGAATTATATACTTAACAAAAAAGTGAGAAACAACTAAAATTATGTCTTATATTCTAGGGTCTTCAAAGTAGTCACCTTTTGCTTTGACGACTTCTTTGCACACTCTTGGCATTCTCTTGATGAGCTTCAAGAGGTAGTCACCGGGAATGGTCTTCCAATAATCTTGAAGGAGTTCCCAGAGATGCTTAGCACTTGTTGGCCCTTTTGCCTTCACTCTGCGGTCCAGCTCACCCCAAACCATCTCGATTGGGTTCAGGTCCGGTGACAGTGGAGGCCAGGTCATCTGGCGTAGCACCCCATCACTCTCTTTCTTGGTCAAATAGCCCTTACACAGCCTGGAGGTGTGCTTGGGGTCATTGTCTTGTTGAAAAATAAATGATGGTCCAACTAAATGCAAACCGGATGGAATAGCATGCCGCTGCAAGATGCTGTGGTAGCCATGCTGGTTCAGTATGCCTTCAATTTTGAATAAATCCCCAACAGTGTCACCAGCAAAGCACCCCCACACCATCACACCTCCTCCTTCATGCTTCACGGTGGGAACCAGGCATGTCGAGTCCATCCGTTCACCTTTTCTGCGTTGCACAAAGACACGGTGGTTGGAACCAAAGATCTCAAATTTGGACTCATCAGACCAAAGCACAGATTTCCGCTGGTCTAATGTCCATTCCTTGGGTTCTTTAGCCCAAACAAGTCTCTTCTGCTTGTTGCCTGACCTTAGCAGTGGTTTCCTAGCAGCTATATTACCATGAAGGCCTGCTGCACAAAGTCTCCTCTTAACAGTTGTTGTAGAGATGTGTCTGCTACTAGAACTCTGTGTGGCATTGACCTGGTCTCTAATCTGAGCTGCTGTTAGCCTGTGATTTCTGAGGCTGGTGACTCGGATAAACTTATCCTCAGAAGTAGAGGTGACTCTTGGTCTTCCTTTCCTGGGGCGATCCTCATGTGAGCCAGTTTCTTTGTAGCACTTGGGAACACTTTCAAAGTTTTCCCAATATTTCGGACTGACTGACCTTCATTTTTTAAAGTGGTGATGGCCACTCGTTTTTCTTTACTTAGCTGCTTTTTTCTTGCCATATAACAAATTTGCGCGCAATTGGTGGATGCCGGAGGGTGAGTATATAACTATTTTTTTATTTTAATTCTTTTTTTTAACAGAGATATGGTGCCCACACTGCTGTATAATACGTGGGCTATGTTATATACTGCGTAACTTATATATACTACACGGGCAGTGTTATATTCTGTGCGGGCTGTGTTATTTATTGCGTGGGCTGTGTTGTATACTATGTAGTTGCTATATACTACGTAGCTGCTATATACTACATGGCTGCTATATACCACGTGGCTGTGCTATATAATATGTGGCTGCTTTATACTATGTGGCTGCTATACACTATGTGGCTGTGCTATATACTACATGGCTGTGCTATATACTATGTGGCTGCTATATACTACGCGTGGCTGCTATATACTATGTGGCTGCTATATACTACGTGGCTGTGCTATATACTACATGGCTGCTATATACTACGTGGCTGTCTGTTACATAGTACGTGGGCTGTGTTATATACTACATGGCTGTGCTATCAGCAATATTGGCACATGATTTACACACCGCTTCGGTCATTGTTTGTGCCCGGCCAGCCGCAACCAATTAGCAATATTGGCACGGAATTTAAACACCGCTTCAAATATTGGTAGCTCACGGCCGGCCACAACCAATCAGCGATATTGGTGCGGTCTGGCTGCGAATTGGCAGCAGATTTGAATCACGCTTCGCTGATCGGCCAGCCGGGCGCGATCAGCGATATTGGCGCGTAATTTAACCCCCACTCACAGCGCGACATACATACATACATACATACATACATACACACATATTCTAGAATACCCGATGCGTTAGAATTGGGCCACCATCTAGTATATATATATATATATATATATATATATATATATATATATAGACACTCAAAAAAGAGGCAGCACTCCATAGTTTAAGTGAAAAATGTGGAAGGTTTAATCGATCCACATAACCGGGCGACGTTTCAGCTCCATCTGAGCCTTTATCAAGCAGTGAGTAACCATTCCTAGTATCTATTTATATGTGTCTCAACCCATGTTAAATTAGGTCCAATTAAAAAATTTTTTTTATTTTTAAATTTTACATACTATTAGTGTTCATAATGACATATACATTGTTCATATTCATTTATATTTACATCTAGTGCTCATTTACATTTGCATCCAGTGCTCATATACTGTATAAGGTGTGTTGTGCTTATGTGCATTAAAACCAAGCTATCTATAACCCAGCAGATTATCCTGAAGATATTCACAATTATAATAATAATAGATACAGTGGGGCAAAAAAGTATTTAGTCAGTCAGCAATAGTGCAAGTTCCACCACTTAAAAAGATGAGAGGCGTCTGTAATTTACATCATAGGTAGACGTCAACTATGGGAGACAAACTGAGAAAAAAAAAATCCAGAAAATCACATTGTCTGTTTTTTTATCATTTTATTTGCATATTATGGTGGAAAATAAGTATTTGGTCAGAAACAAACAATCAAGATTTCTGGCTCTCAGAGACCTGTAACTTCTTCTTTAAGAGTCTCCTCTTTCCTCCACTCATTACCTGCAGTAATGGCACCTGTTTAAACTTGTTATCAGTATAAAAAGACACCTGTGCACACCCTCAAACAGTCTGACTCCAAACTCCACTATGGTGAAGACCAAAGAGCTGTCAAAGGACACCAGAAACAAAATTGTAGCCCTGCACCAGGCTGGGAAGACTGAATCTGCAATAGCCAACCAGCTTGGAGTGAAGAAATCAACAGTGGGAGCAATAATTAGAAAATGGAAGACATACAAGACCACTGATAATCTCCCTCGATCTGGGGCTCCACGCAAAATCCCACCCCGTGGGGTCAGAATGATCACAAGAATGGTGAGCAAAAATCCCAGAACCACGCGGGGGGACCTAGTGAATGAACTGCAGAGAGCTGGGACCAATGTAACAAGGCCTACCATAAGTAACACACTACGCCACCATGGACTCAGATCCTGCAGTGCCAGACGTGTCCCACTGCTTAAGCCAGTACATGTCTGGGCCCGTCTGAAGTTTGCTAGAGAGCATTTGGATGATCCAGAGGAGTTTTGGGAGAATGCCCTATGGTCTGATGAAACCAAACTGGAACTGTTTGGTAGAAACACAACTTGTCGTGTTTGGAGGAAAAAGAATACTGAGTTGCATCCATCAAACACCTTACCTACTGTAAAGCATGGTGGTGGAAACATCATGCTTTGGGGCTGTTTCACTGCAAAGGGGCCAGGACGACTGATCCGGGTACATGAAAGAATGAATGGGGCCATGTATCGTGAGATTTTGAGTGCAAACCTCCTTCCATCAGCAAGGGCATTGAAGATGAAACGTGGCTGGGTCTTTCAACATGACAATGATCCAAAGCACACCGCCAGGGCAACGAAGGAGTGGCTTCGTAAGAAGCATTTCAAGGTCCTGGAGTGGCCTAGCCAGTCTCCAGATCTCAACCCTATAGAAAACCTTTGGAGGGAGTTGAAAGTCCGTGTTGCCAAGCGAAAAGCCAAAAACATCACTGCTCTAGAGGAGATCTGCATGGAGGAATGGGCCAACATACCAACAACAGTGTGTGGCAACCTTGTGAAGACTTACAGAAAACGTTTGACCTCTGTCATTGCCAACAAAGGATATATTACAAAGTATTGAGATGAAATTTTGTTTCTGACCAAATACTTATTTTCCACCATAATATGCAAATAAAATGATAAAAAAACAGACAATGTGATTTTCTGGATTTTTCTTTGTCAGTTTGTCTCCCATAGTTGAGGTCTACCTATGATGTAAATTACAGACGCCTCTCATCTTTTTAAGTGGTGGAACTTGCACTATTGCTGACTGACTAAATACTTTTTTGCCCCACTGTATATTTATGTTAGTTATATTTACATTCCTCTGCACTCACCCATGTCACTCATGTGGGCTCATGGAGGACGACATGCCTGCAAGTCGGCGTACTCTGCCGCTCACTGCGCATGTCACAGACGCATCATCATGTTGAAACGCCATATCAGCCAATGAGGCGCCCTGTGTGGCATTTTTCACATGGCGCATGCGCAGTAGCGCCGAAAACCGCCATGTTGGTAGTGGCTGATCATTCACTATATTGTCTATACACTTATGCACATTAATAGTGCTCGCGCTGCAGCGCTAGGTAAGTATATACCGTTAAGACACTCATATGTCAGCGACTGCACAATTGCATATAAAAAGGGCCTTATGTTAATTTAAAATCAGCCATTTACCTTGGAGTGCTGTCTGGCTACACAAAGCACCCACACCCAAAATAAATCGGATCTAACACCCAATAGGAAGTATGTATTATTTAATGTTTATTTCAAATTCTTAATTCCTAAATCTATTCCTTTATGGACTTAAATGGACTATATAAGGTGTATAAACATTCCTCGGCACTACGGACGACTGCTTCTCAAAACAGCCCCCGTGAGCCAATAGAGTTACTCTGCCCCTTAGTTGTCCCTACGGACCAAAGTGTTGCAGACATAACATCTATATGGTATTTTCACCATTGTCCTGGTCCACTTATCTCATATACTAAAGATATTCAACACTCAGTTGTTTTTACTATTTATTTAGATGAAAAATCCACCCGGGTCATAGGTACTGTAATAGCTAAACAGCAAGAATTACATTGAATATTCGTATATATTTAGTAATAATAAAAAATAAAAATAAACAAAAGCAAATTAATATCTCTGTCCTCCATGATACCACATTCTGTCCAGGTGACATTTTTCAGGAATAGCATCTGTTGGGTAAAAAATAAGATAAAAATTACTGATATGAAGTATCCGACATATCTTAAAACATCCTGGCCCCAATTATACAGGAAGGAAAAAGGTTAGTACATACCCCCCTATAACTCCGTATGCTGCAATCGCTGGACTGGTTGCTTGAGGCCCTGCACCTGAAGATAAGTACTAGTGTTGTGCTGTTCCTTTTTTTCTTCTATATATATATATATATATATATATATATATATATATATATATATATATATCTTCTTTTTTTAAGTGATAATTATCATTTGAATTGTATGTATATATAGCAATCACCCAGAAGCTACTGTAAATTTAGATTGCAGTGGCAAGATTAAAAAATTTGATTATTTTTCCTTATCATATATTTTCAGATTTTGTATACATCTTGTTTTTTTTTATGTGATGCATAGTAATGACTTCAGCGTCAAACATAAACACAACCTTATGTTGTTATATTACTATTTTATGCTCTAAAATTAATGAAGCCATTAAGAAAAAGCTGAGGTGTAGGTTGCAATTGAGCCTAATGTCCTTACCCTATAACCTTAGGGTCAAGGAAGTAAACTGAATTTGAAAACATACACAGAACCTACAAACAATACTACAAGTCACATAAATCTTGGTGTAATGATTTTTTCCTGACAGCTAAATTCATTCTGAGGTTCACATGTTTGTGTTAGCTCTTAAGGGACTCAGAGTGTAGCACATTATTTATACAATGTTTTTCAATTGTTGATTATTATTAATTACTATCCTGAATAGCTTCCAAGTCTAGGCAAACTCCCCAAAGAACTTCAGCTTGGGCAATTGCCTATACTGAATGTTTTTTAGTCTTAATATATTTTAGATAATGACTTTAAAAAAAATATTTTTTCTGAAAATGTAATTTTCCTTCTATACATGAAAATAAAATACAAACTATGAGATCTGGTGGACTACATTTATATTGAAGGCTTAATGCAATGTGTCATCAGAAAATAGAGGTATTTCAGTTTATAAAAATTATCGCAATTCACTTGGATAGGCAGTTAGTTTTTTTTTCATGGCAAGTTATGCTGTATATTATATAGGGAAGAGCATATTGATTTGCGGAGGATAGAGTTCAAGTTGAATTTCCTGAAATTCAAGGTTCCATGTGAATTTAAATTAGTTACGTTTCAATTAATAAAAACAAGAGAATTTTTTTTTATGAACCACTTAGGGCCAGCAACTTGTAAAAAACAAGCAAAAAAAACTAATACTCTCCTCACCGCTCACTTCTCTCATGCTGCTAGCCATCCGGTCCTCTCCTTTCCAACGTTGCATGCCACCTCTCCAGCCTGTTCATTATAGGCCAGGACTTTGGGTTGCAGTTAAGTCTAAGGAGTCACTTTGCATCATAGTTGTAACACTGTGACATCATGACACGTGCCACTATTCTACAACATGCAGAGTCCTGTGAGGCGAGACCCCAGAGAAAAATAAGTACCCTTCAATTTGCAGCATATTTAGTTAGCATAAATTTAATTTTTGTTGAAAGCTTGGCAAAGTCTGCAAATTTAAATCAGAAACAATTCCTAGAATTATAGATTGAAATTTTGTAATAATGGCAGCCCCTCTAAATCATGTTCAGAACAAGAATAAATAAACTACAACCAGAAAATAAAAACTGTTTAAGAAATAAAAAATATGTATCAATATGGGGTTTTATAGCATCTACTTATTTTTTTGGAACTATAATCTGTTTCATGTCAAACCCTGTAACTTCTAAGACCCCATAAGTAGATGAATGTCCTGCCTTAAAGAGGTTGTCTGAGCCAAATTGACAAGTCTGCAGTCACACCCGACCAGAGCCTGTCTAGTGGGTATGGCCTTGCTCCATACAATTGTATAGAGCTTGCCCCCCTCTAGTGACGCGGTCGTGCAGTGGGTATGGTCAACTAGAAAGCATAGCCTTGTTCCACACAAGTGTATGAAACAAGGCCTTGACCATTAGATGGGCTCTGGCCAGTAGTATGTATAACATATGCATAATTTATGATCCCGGCTCAGAAAACAGTGAATCCCACAGTGCCCAGTGTGTGTGCTAGGGAATTTGGTAAGTCTGCAGTCACACAGATTGAATGCAGACTTATTTATTTGGACTGGGTAACTCCTTTACTGTACAGTAGCTTGTGTGAAGTATTGGACTGCAGTTACTTGAGACGACCAGAAATGAAATTGCTGTTGATTAAATATATTAATCGCAAAAGACTACAGTTTGAAACCTGTCACCTGAACTAGACCAGATTTTTCTTTGACAGATTTTTATTTCTCTTTTATCCTATGTGTTTTGACCTTCCTTATAAAAGACCAATAATTTATTACAATTTTGTAGGATTATCTTAAGGAGGTTTTGCTGTAATTGTTTAATGAAGATTTATTTATCAGCTCTTAAAGGTTACAACATATAATAGGTGATATAAAGGGATGAGCGAACCCAAACTGTAAAGTTCGGGGTCCGTTACGGACACCTAGTGTCTGGTACCGAACCCCAAATACAGGCTTTTAACAGGTTGTCTGGTTTGCTGTTTGGGTTCTGATGACTAATAAAGTTTGTTGAAAGGCTGCAGTATTGGCACTGCTGTGATTGATTGACGTACCACATGACCCGGTCTGTATAAATGCCAGATCATGAGGGCCGCCACCGTTCTGCTTCTGATTAGTATAGGGAGAGGCGCAGCTGGAGTAAGGGACAGATTTAGGTTGTGAACTCTACAAACAAGCTGCTGTGTGCACTCTGCACGAGTCTCAATGGGAGAACTGTGCCAAAAAGCCACTATGTGTACACTGCCCCCTGATCTATGGAAGTAATTTGCCAAAAAGCTGCTGTGTGTGCACAGTACCCTCGCCTGTTTGAGTACTGTGCATTTAAACTGCTTTGTGTGCTCTTCATTCTGGGATACTGTGCCTTTTAGCCAGTGTTTGTACTTTGCAACCCTGCTTGTGGTGGGAGTACTGTGCCAAAAAATTTCTGAGTGTACTCTGCCACCCTGCCTGTGGGAGTACTGTTTAAAAAGCTTCTGTGTACTCTGCAGCCGTGTCTGTAAGAGTAGCGTGCCTAAAACAATTAATTTACTCTGCAGCCATCTTTTTACTATTTGTAGGCCAAAAAAATAATTTTACTGTACTGCTGTGTCTACACGAGTAGTGTGGCAAAATTAAATCTACTCTTTACACATCTCTGTGCAAGTAGTATGCCAAAAAATACTTCCTAAAATGAGGAAAGAATCAATTAGGGAACTTGTCCGTGGTGGTGCTGCTATAGCTGGTGGTGGTGTGGCTGCTGCAGGGAGAGGACATGGTTGATCTGTGCCTGCTACATGCCCAAATGCAACACTTTCCTCTGGTGTATGCAGGCATCAGGAAATTCTGCATCATTTTGTAGTGCTGCTGAGCACCACTGCACAAATGTTGAGGACACAAGATGCTGAAAAGGTGTTAGATTCAATGACTAAGAGTGCCTCCAGTTCCTTTACATTATTTTCCACCCAGTCCACTGCAGAAAGTGCAGAGTTGGCAATTGAGGACCACCCCACTCCCTTGCAAATCAGTCAAGCTGTCTGAGCCCCATGTAATGCAGAAGTCTTTCCTGCTTTTTCATGACTCTGCTTGCTGGGGTTCTTTGACCCATCCACCTGTCCCTGCCCCAAAAGTGGGAGAGAATGAGTGCACTGATGCCCAACCACTTGTTAGGTTGGAGAATGAGTATGTAAGTAAGCTAATGAACACAGTCAGTGGACCACCGCAGCACATGTCAAAGCATGAGGAAATACAGTTGCCAACTTCAGCATTTTTCTGCAGTGTGCAGACTGGCAAGGAGGACAGGGCTGAGGAATGGGTGTAAAATCATGTGGAGGATGCTGGGGTCCTAGACCCCACACGGGACAGAGGCCATCCTAGTGAAGTGCTCAGTTCAGAGGAAGGAGGAGGTGGCCACACTACCCCAGCAGCATGGCAAAAGAGGGAGCAGGGTGCAAAGGCAGAGCGGATGGTCCCTAGCCAGTATGTTAGCTGATAATGCACAATGTGCCACCGAAATCAGCACACCAAAGTCCTCTCAAAAGGGCAACCTGGCGTGGCATTTCTTCAAGGATTGTGGTGACGACAAGCAATGAGTTGTTTGCAAAATATGCCATCAGAGCCTGAAGCGAGGCATAAATCTTCTGAGCCTGAGCACTACCTGCATGACGGGCATCTGAATTCCAAGCAAGAGGTGCAGTGGAGTACAACTTATTTAGAATGGCTGTCCCACAGTATGATCTTCCAAGCCACCACTACTTTTCCAGGTGTGCCAGCTTTGCCCTTCATACACATGTTGCATTCGGCATTCTCACCCTGCTGTTACTCACCTGTCTGTGCTGCAGTGTCACTTCTACCTTCCCACTCAACAGCTTATATGCCACATACTGACAAGGTGAAACACCACCTTGCGAGGGCATGGGACCTATATGACTCCTCTGTTTGACTTTCTATGCATTCCATTACCGGTCCATAATTCTGTAGACATAAATTCCAACAATTTAATCCATATTGACAGATTTAATGACTATTCGCATTTTCACTGCATCGTCCATATGTACGAGGCCGTCGTGCTGCAAGGCCTCATCTTGAAAAATGTAAGTCATTTATTTATCCAAATTTGTTTACAGGGCACTTGTCCTGCTCTTACCCCATGCGGCTTCCTTTTGCAGCCTCCTAGCTCTTACTATGACCATTTAAGGCCATTTTAAAGCACTAAAGCTAGGGTCGCCACTGACTTCTATTAGGTTCGTTGCAAGCTTGGGGTCAAGTTTGTATCCCAAACTGAACTTTTAACTCAAGTTCGGCTGAACCCGTCAAACTTGAACATCCCGGTAATGCTCGTGCCCAGACTGGGTGGCGCGAATGAGGATTGTGGCCCCACTGTGCCACAAACCAGACTAACCATGGAGGGGCGTGACTAAGCAGCTACCCTGGTGTTCACTGGAGCCTCTAGAGGTGAGGTCAGGCTTGCACGGCTGGTAGCTGCCAGGTACCACTCCAGGGCAGCGTCTGGCAGAAGCAGCTGATTCCACAGTGGGACAGGACACTAATGACAGGTGCAGGCAAGTAGTGTAGATAGCTGAGGTTTAGATTGGCAAGTACTGGTGGGCATGGATGATGTTCTGGCAGGCAGGCGGGCACTCTGGCAGGCCAGTGGGCATGGCTGGCACTCTGGCAGGTAGGCGGGCACGGCTGGCACGCTGGCAGGCAGGCAGACACGGCTGGCACTCTGGCAGGCAGGCAGGCATGATTCAGACTGAAGGGACCAGAACTGTTTCGGGTAGGACAGGAACACTGGCAGATACGAGTGGGAAATGGGATCAGGTAGGAACCAGTTCAGACTGGAGGGACAGGAACTGTTTTGGGAAGGACAGGAACATGGGCTGGTACGAGTGTGAAACAGATAGGAAGCAGTTCAGAATATAAGGATCAAGGAACAGGTAGGAACCAGTTCAGACAAAAGGGACAGAGCTGCAGGGTATGGAATGAGAGCAGAGCCTCAGGGTGCAGAGCAGAGCTACTGGGTGCAGAACCAGAGCAGAGCCACAGGGTGCAGAACGGGAGCAGAGCCGTAGGATGCAGGACGGGAGTACAGTAGAACCATTGGATGCAGGACAGGAGCAGAGCAGAGCTGCAGGATGCGGGACGGGAGCAGGGCAGAGTTACTGAGGCAAAGAGTGAGCAAACACAAGGATAGAAACAGCAGGGTAGGGAAGGCTTCAGACAAGGATACAAACAGGTTTAGGCAAAGGACTTAGTTCAGACAAGATCAGACACTGGAACAAGTTCAGGATGATGGATTCATGCCTGGGTATACAGCCCCCAGGTTGGAAGAAAAAAGACAAACATGATACAGGAACAGACCTGGGTATACAGCCCCCAGGGTGGAAGAAACAAGAGCAGGGACAGGACACCACCTGGCAACTCATTGGCAGAACACAGACTGAGAGAGAATGTTGCTCAGGAATCTTTCTATTGGTGGAGATGCCTTAAGTACCTGGTACCTCTTGGCAACAGACTGTTGACACATTAGGAATGTTCACACTGTTTCTTTAAGACTCAGGAAGTGCCAACGCCGACACCGTAAGCATACAGCCAGGAAGTATGCACACACCAAGCAGAGGACACATGGTATACAGCATGGAGCAAGCGGAGGGCAGAAATCACAGCATTGCCCAGAGTGGTGAGTAAGTCGGTGTATCAGCCTGATGGGAGATGTGAAGCCATGCAGTGATGCCAGCAGGGATGTCACAATCCCTAGTGCTTTATATTAAAGATGATAGGAGAGATTTTATGTGCAGTGCCCCAGAGATCTGGTCGTTGCAGTATGACACTCTGCCACTAAGGGGAGTGATGGTACGTCTGATGGCACTGAAGGAATTCTACTGACCAGGTATCACCAGCACACATTACACTTCACACTCCGGCCACTAGGGGGAGCCAAAGGCTTTATTTATTGGGCCACTCCTCACACTGGTAAAACTAGGGGTCGGATCGAAAGTTAGTCAGAAGCTGACTGGGTTGGATTCAGGCAACATCCCGTGGCAGGGGGTGTTGTAGGGAGAAGACTCAGGGGGGTCCCTGTCAGGTGGGGGAACCTGGCAGCACCTAGCGACCAGAATAGAACATTACGGAACCGCGCCTGCACACCCCGCGGCGGTATCCTAAGAAAGAGACACGAAGTGAAGGATATTGTGAGACAGTGAGAAACGAGATCAAGCACAAAGGAGAGCCAGTAGGAGTCGTGCCGTGAGACCGAGGCAACATCCTACTGAGGCGCATAGCCAGTGGCCGGAACACCGAGGGAGTAACCGACTCTACGCCTTACTCCAAACTCCGCAGGACAGTTAATTATAGGTTGGCTGTCTCACCTAAACACCTAAGAAGACATAGGGGGCAACAGTGGGAGAGGGGCATCTCTAGGGTTCCGGAAGACCTCCAGGCCTTCCCGTCATATGGGTGCGTCCTAGCCATAACATACCTGGGGGACGTTGAACTAGAAACATCTGGAACATATTAGAAAGAACGAACGAACGAGAACAGAAGTTGCGAGGACTATTCCGAATGCTCAGCAGGGTAGCACTACAACACACAGGCGCTATTGGTAGGCAACGATTTCCACCTGCAACGGGAATTCTGGAAGTGCCCATCAGACCGGCCGGTCTCAGATAGCCCTGTTAAGCGTGCTCTGGATTGCGGATCCTGAAGTCTTCAGTAAAGAGGTAAAGAGACTGCAACCTTGTGTCCTCGTTATTGACTGCACCTCACACCATCACCATCCACCTTACTGGGAAGCCCTGGGGACATACTTCACCTGTGGGAAGGTATACCATCCAGCTGCCATTCCATCACCCCAGTGGACCCCACAGCAGTGTCGGTCACCCTGACCGAACACCACAGGTGGCGTCACGAATCCCAGACAGACTGTACCTCCTTTATTGGACGCCCCTTAGTAGGGTCGCGGACCGGGCCTAGCCACCATGACAGCTCCAGAACCGAACCAGAGAGGCCCGGTACAGAGAACACGTGGCCCTGTGTCTGGGGGCACTCCATATGCAAATTGAATTTATGGCAAGTCTTACGAAATTTTCAGGTTCTGGCGAATTTGAACAATTTGACATGAATTTCACAGAAATTGCCAAAAAATGTCTGTCACCATTTTAAAGAACATTTCTTCAGCCACAGAAGGCTCACATGACTTCAGGCACTATCACCGGGCTTCTCCACAATGCTTTGCAGTTATTGCATCACATGGTATAGCATAGCTAATTTGGAGGGACTAATATAGCCTGCATAAAACTTGAGATAAGGAATGTAGCCACCATTTTAGAGTGATTTAATGTAGTGAGAGGATGTCAAATATCAAAACTCAGCAAATAGAGGTAGCAAAAAACAAAACATTGGACAAATGCTTCAAACAGTGATATGTTGTACAACTGCAGCTGTGAAGAACATGAGTTTGGTAGTCTGTAAATAATACACACATAGAATTTTTAGTGGGAGAGAGCAAAATAGATAGGTGCTAGGAGTACCAGTGAGATTGATCAGTAATGTGATGCAACTAGCATTTGTCCTGCTGCATTTGAATTACATTTTTTCATTTTTTAATTCATTCATAATGCACTAGAAAGCAGCAGTAAGCCAGCACTCTATTTTTTGTGAAATCGGTGTCAGTTAGGCCGGTTTCACAAGTCCTGATATTTTCGGTACCGGAAAAATCGGTACTGGAGAAATCCATGTCACTGTGTCCATGTGTCTGTTTGTCACATCCATGTGGCATCCGTGTGCTTTCCATGTGTCCGTGTGTACCATTTGTGTGGCATTCGTATGCTGTCCATGTGTCTGTGTATTGAATCAATTTGTTTCAATTTTAATACTATGACTTTTTAAAACGCCCACGGATGGCACACGGACGGCACACGGATGCCATCCATGTGAAGTACGTGTTTACATGGACCCATTGAGTTGTATGGGTCCGTGTGATCCGAGCTGTCACTCAAAAACGGACATGTCAGCATGTTTTGCACATGGACACATGGTCCGTGAAAACACGTTGACATGTGCATAGACCCATTCATTTGAATGGGTCTACGAGTGTCAGTGTCTGCGGTACGTGAGAAAACTGTCACCACACGTACCGGACACACTGATGTGTGAAACTGGCCTTAGAGAGAGTTTTCTATTTCATTTTTTTACATTTCCTATGCTGCAGTCCTTTTTGTGAAGGGGAAAGTTGTTTTTCAAAAATAAAAAAGTTCCCCAAAGTCTAGACATTTAATTGTGACTGTCTACTTTACAAAATATAGGTGTCACAAATTTTTTTTTATACACTTGATTATATCTATACTTACCATGCCAATACAGCACTGTGTTGCAGTTTCTGACTTTAGACGTGTACCTATCTAGCATTTTTTATATTGGAATTTTTGGAAAAAAGATTGAAGTTTGTTGAAAAATATAAAAAAAATAGTACAATATAGACACTTAACTTTTTATAACTTTTACACACCTGTTTCACTTGTACAATTTTACAAATATATAAGCCACATCTATACTGAGGCCTGCTGCCACAATCTGATTTTTGTATATGTACCTACATACAGCGGTGAAATAAATATTAAACATGTCACCAATTTTCTAACAAAATATATTTCTAAAGATGCTATTGACATTAAAATTCTCACCAGATGTCGGTAACAACCTATCTAATCCGCAAAGGCAAATAAATCAAACCATAGATGTCCATAAATTAAGTTATCTGTAATAATGAGAAATGACACATGGAAAAAGTATTCAGCATGCTTACTGAAATTTATTTAATACTTCATACAAAAGCCTCTGTTGGGGATGATAGCTTCAATACGCCTCCTGTATGGAGAAACTGGTCGCATGCATTGCTCAAGTGTGATTTTTGCCCATTCTTCCACCCACACATCAAATCCTGAAGGTTTTGTTGGCTCCTTCTATGAACTCTGAGCTTTAGTTCCTTCCATAAATGTTCTATTGCATTCAGATCAGGTGATTGGCTGGGACATTCGTTATTTTCTTTCGTTGAAACCAATTGAGAGTTTTCATGGCTGAGTGTTTGGGATCATTGTCTTGATAAAATGTCCAGCCTCATTTCATCTTCGTCATCCTGGTTGATGACAGCAGATTTTTATCAAGAATGTCTTGATACGTTTACCCATTCATCCTTCCTTCAATCACATGAAGTTTTGCCAGCGCAGTGTGCTGAAAAACAGCCCCACATCACGATGTTTCCACCTCTAAATTTCACTGATGGTATGATGTATTTGGGGTGATATGCAGTACCTTTTGGTCTCCAAACATGGTGTATATTATGGCATCCAAATAGTTCAATTTTTGTCTCTTTAAATGCGTTTGAACATGCTTTTTGTTCAGCAATGGAGTCTTGAGTGGATAGCATGCATTCAGGCCATGGAGATGGAATGCATTACTTATAGTTTTCTTTCTGTAACTCTCCACAATTGGTCCTTGGCTCTTGGACAATTCTTCTGGTAATTATTTTCGCTCCTCTGCCTGAAATCTTGTGGAGAGAATCTGGTCATGGCCGGTTTATGGTAAAATAATGTTCTTTCCACTTCCAGATTATGGTCCTAACAGTGCTCACTGAAACCTTCAGTAATTTAGAAATTCTTCAGTTACCAATGAGATCAGTATGTTTTGCAACAGTAAGGTTCCAAAGCTCTTGAGACAGCTCACTGGTTTTAACCATCATGAGATGTTTCTTGTGTGGCACCTTGGTAATGAGATACTTTTTAGAGGCCATCAGTTGAACCAGCTTATTCTCACCAAGTGGCAGGATTGTTTTCTAGTTACCGATAGATTTCAGATGGTGACAAGAGTTTCAATGGCTTTTTGCACCTCTCTTTCTTCATGTGTTCAATACTTTTTTCCTGTGTCCTTTCTCATTATTATGCATAATTTATGGACATCTATGGCTTGATTTCTTTGCCTGTGTGGATTTGATGGGTTGTTACTGAAATCTGGGAGTTTCATGTCAATAGCACCATTAGTAATATATTTACTTAAAAAATTGGTGACGTGTTCAATACTTATTACTTTTTACAACCTTTTTTTGTAACGGTTGAAGTTTTGTTTTTTTAAATGCTTTTTTCCTACATACATTTATTAGAGGATTTTTCTTTTCCTGTAAACAAAATTTCATTTAAATGGCTTACAAATCTGTTTTCCTCTATTTGCCTAAATTTGAATGGAGTGCTTTATCACAACTGACTTAGAGGGATGGATCATTTTTTATTTTAAGCAATGTGAAAAGTCTGTTAGTGCGCTTTTATTAAATGAGTAGTGCGTTACTACAGGGTTACAATTCATTTCTATGATAAGGTCGCTTTGACATTACTAAGGCTTGTGTCTGTAGAGTTTGAAAGAGAATGGATACAGTCCTGGCAGATAATAATATAATCATTATTTTTTTATTTTTTATATAGCGCTAACATATTCCGCAGCGCTTTACAGACATTATCATCGCTTTCCCCAATGAGGCTCACAATCTAAATCAGTATGTCTTTGGAATGAGGGAGGAAACCAGAGTACCCGGAGAAAACCCACGCAGACACAGAGAGAACATACAAACTCTTTGCAGATGTTGTCCTTGGTGGGATCCGAACCCAGGACTCCAGCGCTGCAAGGCTGTAGTGTTAACCACTAAGCCACCGTGCTGCCGGAGTGTATCAGAGTGTTATACAAATCTTTTCAGGGCAATTGAAGTTTTTGCAGTATGTCAATTTATTGATAAATAATTTTTGGAAAAAAGCCTTTGAACCTAGCAAATTTGAATTTTAAGACATTTGATCATCTCCACTATGTATATATTTTAATATTTAATGGAGACTATTGCACCAACCTAAATTACATTCTTTATCAGCAACCTTTTCAACCGGTTAATTTCTAGATGTGTTGATGGTGAGTGAGGACCCACTATGCCACTAACAGGGCTTACCCTTGAGGGGCATAACTAAGTGACTACCTGGTCATTACCAGAGCCTCTGATGGAGAGGATTGGCTTGGGCCGTTAGGGTGTTCACCAGATGCAACTCCAGTGCAGTCCCCAGACCTGCAGCAGTTGACCTGCGGGTAAAGGCAGAAATATGAAACATAGAGAGTGGAGATAGAGATCTGGTCAGACGGTCCATGGATGAGGCGAAAAGCGCAGGTTCAAAATATGAAGCTGGGATGAGGAGTCAAGAGATCAGACTAAATGAGTAAACAAGCCAGGTCGGTAACAGGAGAGACAAAACAATAATGCACCTTGACAGGGAACTAGTGGCCAATGTCAGATAGGACCTTAGCTCAGGCAAGGTGTGGAGGGAGGAGCTGCGTAATATACCACTGCTACCAGGGGATAGGCCAGGGAAACAGAACTCTGCATCAAAAAGTGGTTTTAAATTCCTGAAGAGTCTGGCCACTACTCCCTATAGCCTGGTAGACACTCTCCAGCAACAGGAGCATGCAGAAGTGCTACAAGTGTTGCACGAGGCAGCACAGCAAGATGGTCTGAAATTGGGAAGAGCAGAACGGTGCATACAGTGAGTAGGACAGCGCTTAAAAACTGTGGGAGTAACCGGCATGACACGAGGCAAATTCTTTACAAATGTTCCAAATAAATAAGAGAGAATACAGTAAATGATGTGTACCCATCTGTTGAAATATATAACCAAATTAATTGTAAAGTGTTGAATAAATGCATATGAGGAGGTTCTCCTGTGTGATAGCACTGCATGGAAAACATTATAGTACTACGGTACATATTCATTTATGCCATGGAACTGCTTCATCATGCAATTAATTAATAAGGGCCATATATTAACAGTTTTGACTGATTCATCTTCATTGAATAAGAAACAAATATTAAGTGACTTTACACCAACTTAAATGGATTTTCATCCCTTTCTTCATCCTGACACTAGGCCAGGCCCAAAGTGCTAAAAAATAGGAAAGCAAGTAAAGCAGTAGAATTCCAGAAAACATACTTATTTGCAGTTAAAGGGAATGTGTCATCAGAAAATGATCTATTGTTTATAGCTTGTTTTGTATAATCTTTTTTCTTACGTTTTTGGACATTTTTTTCCATGTCACCATTTTAATTAAAAATAAAAAATAAAAATCTTGCAGTATTCACTGGGGCTATTATAGACTCATAGATCCTTCTGTTTTAGGAAATCTACAAGTATAATAATAAACAGATAATAATAGACAGATAAAGTTCCTATTTATTGTATTGAAGCTTCAATTTAGTATATGCAAAGGGTACTGTGAATGATAAATCCTGGGTTATCAGCTGTGTACAAAGGGTTAATCTGTTATTTTAATACTGCCTCTGATTATAATGAAATTCTTTCAGCAAATTAATTCCCTAAGAATATATTAGAGTGTATTGATATGTTTAGTATATAAAATCATGACAACAATATTTAGGATTAAATTAGAAGTTTACATTCATTGGTGGGCATTTCCTCTGCCTGGCTCAAGGAACAGCAATCTGACCAAGCAGACAACCCATCTGCCGATTGCTCTTTCTATGCTCTCGGTGTTGTCTATTAAATTATCAACTGGTGGTTATCAATATAATCAAAGAAAACCACTCATGAGCCCAGATTCTGACATTATCTGGTTTTGTGTCTTTAATGTTACATGATATTGTTGAAGTTTTCACACTTATTTTACATGGATTCCTAAAGTTGTAATAACACAACACACTGGCTCATCTTCTCTTACAGCAGAGAGAGAAGTAAATGTGAGATTCCATCTCTATCAGCATAACTTACAGTATTTGTAGCATAGCTCCAGGCCTGGAGATGTGATACATCTGTACATCACACTACTGTAATTTGGAATTACATTCCCTGCATTGCAATTATCACCAGCAGGTAAATCAGATAGTAATATTCACGGGAACTACATACTTTTCTATTTATTTATTCATTTACAAAAAAGCATATTCTGAATGTGTATAGTAATTTTAGTTAAATTCAAGGAATTTCTAATGAAAAGAATACAGGAAAGATATATATCTTGGTACCGTGTTAGCCAGTAGATAGAAAAATATTTAGAATTGAGAGTCCTCAGTGGTTGATACCTTTTAATGGCTAACTGAAAAGATGGTAACAAATTGCAAGCTTTCGAGACTACACAGGTCTCTTCATCAGGCAAAAACTAAAAGAAATTCTGGAGAATCACATATTTATCCAAGAACTGGTCCAATATTTATGAACATGTCTTATGTTTTTTTTTTCTGTGCTGTGTTGTGCATAAATATGTGAGTCTTCAGAATTTCTTTTAGTCTTTGACTGATGAAGAGACCTGTGTAGTCTCGAAAGCTTGCAATTTGTTACCATCTTTTCAGTTAGCCATTAAAAGGAATCAACCACTGAGGACTCTCAATTCGAAATATTTTTCTAATGAAAAGAGTGTGACTTACAATGGATAAAGTAATATTTGTGAAAATGTAACTGTAATTGAAATCTATTCTATTAACATTGAACGCTTGTTGTATGGGCATGAAGATTATACTGAAGTTGAAGTTTTGCTTATTTTACTATTAAAGGGGTTTTCAATGGAAGTGATGACATCATGTCCAAAAGTCCCCAGAATGCTACACTGGCATCAGTAAGCCAGTTGTATGTACAGCATTTAAAGGGGTTGTCCACTACCCTAACTCAGTTACTATTTTTGCCATAAGTGCTTAAGGATAATGGCCCTAGTGAGTCTCATATAACTTGTCTGCCAGTTTCATGTTGTTTTCTGCCTTTTTCCTTTGCTTCCTGTGCCCTGACTTCAGCTCTGATGAAAAACCACTGGAAGTAAACGTCTAGATTTGCACACTTATTTAATGAGGTTGGTGCCACCGAGGAAAAAAACTAGATAATGTTCATATAGTAACCTCGGGCACACATTAAGTAGAGAAGTCCCGTTGCAATTGAAAAAAGGTTTATTTATCCGGGATTTCACAGCCAAGGATAAACAGAAGAAAATTTTTTAGCAGAAGGGAACATCTCAACGTTTCGGCTGAATTAGCCTTTATCAAGGGTACATTCAAAATAAGAAAATATATAACAAACAATAAATATATAATCACCATAGATACATGACATTCAATCATGAGGGTGGTTCATAATTAAATTATATACATATGATAGGCTGTGTTTCCTAAAAAAAGGAACCAAAAGGCATATATATGAAAAATGAGGATAAGAGTGAATATATATTCACCCACGCATATGCAATATATGATGTAGTTTTAACAAGAAAAAAGGGTTAGAAATACAATTGTATAAATAAAACACAATGCTGGGAAGGAGAGACTAATCCTTGTCAGCGTATTTAGAGTACAATTGAAAATAAACAATCTATTTAGAGAATTAGATCATGGGTATGGAGAACCATGAAGCAAAGATTAAAAAAGAAGCATAGAATTCCTGTAGCAGAAAGGAAAGAAAAGGAAAGTTACCTGCATAGTTGAAGACACAAACATGCGGCTTGTCCCAGGTGAGTGGTGGAGGAACTGTGCAATAGGACCTTTTCTACATCTCTTGCAGATTTCATAACGATCCGGGTAAAATTTCCCTTACTTTTGTCTTTTATTTTTTTTTTCCGAATTTCTTATTCCTTTATCTGTTTACCCTTTTGTTTTTTTTTCTTCATCCTTTTAATATTTCTAAGGCTTTTTTTTTTGTTGAAACTACATCATATATTGCATATACGTGGGTGAATATATATTCACTCTTAGGCCAGCGTCAGGGAAATACGGTCCATTTTTTACAGGCGTAATACGCAGAAACGTTTCTGAACAGTGATCCGTACTGAACGCGAGGATGCAATTTTTTCTCTAAAAATTATCTGTGTGTCATCCATATGGCGAGATTTTATCGCCGGCTTGAAAAATGGACATAGAATGGATCCATTGGCTCAAATATTTGTGAAAACATATATACAGTCTATATATACAGTATATGTCAGTGAGACACATACAGTCATGGCCAAAAGTATTGACACCCCTGCAATTCTGTCAGATAATACTCAGTTTCTTCCTGAAAATGATTGCAAACACAAATTCTTTGGTATTATTATCTTCATTTAATTTGTCTTAAATGAAAAAACACAAAAGAGAATGAAGCAAAAAGCAAAACATTGATCATTTCACACAAAACTCCAAAAATGGGACAGACAAAAGTATTGGCACCCTCAGCCTAATACTTGGTTGCACAACCTTTAGCCAAAATAACTGCGACCAACCGCTTCCGGTAACCATTAATGAGTTTCTTACAATGCTTTGCTGGAATTTTAGACCATTCTTCTTTGGCAAACTGCTCCAGGTCCCTGATATTTGAAGGGTGCCTTCTCCATATTGCCATTTTTAGATCTTTCCACAGGTGTTCTATGGGATTCAGGTCTGGACTCATTGCTGGCCACCTTAGAAGTATCCAGTTCTTTCTCTCAAACCATTTTCTAGTGCTTTTTGAAGCGTGTTTTGGGTCATTGTCCTGCTGGAAGACCCATGACCTCTGAGGGAGACCCAGCTTTCTCACACTGGACCCTACATTATGCTGCAAAATTTGTTGGTAGTCTTCAGACTTCATAATGCCATGCACACGGTCAAGCAGTCCAGTGCCAGAGGCAGCAATGCAACCCCTAAAACATCAGGGAACCTCCGCCATGTTTGACTTTAGGGACCGTGTTCTTTTCTTTGAATGCCTCTTTTTTTCTCCTGTAAACTCTATGCTGATGCTTTTGCCCAAAAAGCTCTACTTTTGTCTCATCTGACCAGAGAACATTCTTCCAAAACGTTTTAGGCTTTTTCAGGTAAGTTTTGGCAAACTCCAGCCTGGCTTTTTTATGTCTTGGGGTAAGAATTGGGGTCTTCCTGGGTCTCCTACTAGGGTTGAGCGAAACGGGTCGTTCATTTTCAAAAGTCGCCGACTTTTGGCAAAGTCGGGTTTCATGAAACCCGATCCGACCCCTGTGGGGGGTGGGCCATGCGGTACGCGACTTTCGCGCCAAAGTCGCGTTTCAATGACGCGAAAAGTGCCATTTCTCAGCCAATGAAGGTAAACGCAGAGTGTGGGCAGCGTGATGACATAGGTCCTGGTCCCCACCATCTTAGAGAAGGGCATTGCAGTGATTGGCTTGCTGTCCGCGGCGTCACAGGGGCTATAAAGGGGCGTTCCCACCGACCGCCATGTTACTGCTGCTGATCTGAGCTTAGGGAGAGGTTGCTGCCGCTTCGTCAGAAGCAGGGATAGCGTTAGGCAGGGTCCATTAACCACCAAACCGCTTGTGCTGTAGCGATTTCCACAGCCCAACACCACCTTCGGTGTGCAGGGACAGTGGAAGCTACATTTTTTTTTTCCTCAGCGCTGTAGCTCATTGGGCTGCCCTAGAAGGCTCCCTGATAGCTGCATTGCTGTGTGTACGCCGCTGTGCAAACCAACTGCTTTTTTCAAAGCACAAATCCTCTTGTTCCTTCCTTTCTGCACAGCTATCTTGTTTGTTTGTCCACACTTTTTATTTAATTTGTGCATCAGTCCACTCCTTATTGCTGCCTGCCATACCTGGCTGAGATTACTGCAGGGAGATAGTAATTGAAGGACAGTTCCTTTTTTTCTTTTTTTTTTTTGTGGGAGATTAAGATTGGCATTTCTGCTAGAGTGCCATCCTTGTCTGTGTCATCTCTCACTCAGTGGGCCATAGAAAGCCTATTTATTTTTTTGCTTGATTTGGGTTCTAAAATCTACCTGAAAAAATCACTACATCAATCAGTGGGAGAAAAATATTGGCCTCAGGGCTTGTGTGCCACTCCTTACTCCTGTGTGTGCCATCTCTCACTCAGTGGGCCATAGAAAGCCTATTTATTTTTTTGCTTGATTTGGGTTCCAAAATCTACCTGAAAAAATCACAACATCAATCAGTGGGAGAAAAATATTGGCCTCAGGGCTTGTGTGCCACTCCTGACTCCTGTGTGTGCCATCTCTCACTCAGTGGGCCATAGAAAGCCTATTAATTTTTTTGCTTGATTTGGGTTCTAAATTCTACCTGAAAAAATCAATAAATCAATCAGTGGGAGATTAATATTGGCCTTTGGGCTTGTGTGCCAGTCCTAAGTGTGCCATCTCTCTCTCTCAGATAGTGGGCCATAGAAAGCCTATTTATTATTTTTTTTATTGGGTTTATAAATTTTCCCTGGAAAAAAAAAAAAAAGTGGGAGATTAATATTGGCCTCTGGGCTTGTGTGCCAGTCCTGAGCGTGCCATCTCTCTCACAAATAGTGGGCCACAGAAAGCCTATTTATTTTTTTGGTTGATTTGGGTTCTAAATTCTACCTGAAAAAATCAATAAATCAATCAGTGGGAGATTAATATTGGCCTTTGGGCTTGTGTGCCAGTCCTAAGCGTGCCATCTCTCTCTCTCAGATAGTGGGCCATAGAAAGCCTATTTATTATTTTTTTTATTGGGTTTATAAATTTTCCCTGGAAAAAAAAAAAAAGTGGGAGATTAATATTGGCCTCTGGGCTTGTGTGCCACTCCTGACTCCTGTGTGCGTCCTCTCTCACTCAGTGGGCCCTACAAAGCCTATTTTTTTTTTATTTGTTTTCTAAATTCTCCCTGAAACAATCATTTTATTTTATTTTGTTTCTAAATTCTTCCTGAAAAATTCATTTTTTTGTATTTTTTTTTTCTAAAGTCTCCCTGAAAAAAAAAAAAAAATCAAATCAGTGGGAGATTAATATTGCCCTTTCTGCTTGTGTGCCAGTCTTGACTCCTGGGTGTGCCATCTCTCTCTCTCCAATTGTGGGCCATAGAAAGCCTATTAATTTTTTTGCTTGATTTGGGTTCCAAAATCTACCTGAAAAAATCACTAAATCAATCAGTGGGAGATAAATATTGGCCTCTGGGCTTGTGTGCCACTCCTGACTCCTGTGTGCGTCCTCTCTCAATCAGTGGGCCCTACAAAGCCTATTTTTTTTTTATTTGTTTTCTAAATTCTCTCTGAAACAATCATTTTATTTTATTTTGTTTCTAAATTCTTCCAGAAAAATTCATTTTTTTGTATTTTTTTTTTCTAAAGTCTCCCTAAAAAAAAAAAAAAAAATCAAATCAGTGGGAGATTAATATTGCCCTTTCTGCTTGTGTGCCAGTCTTGACTCCTGGGTGTGCCATCTCTCTCTCTCTCCAATTGTGGGCCATAGAAAGCCTATTAATTTTTTTGCTTGATTTGGGTTCCAAAATCTACCTGAAAAAATCACTAAATCAATCAGTGGGAGATAAATATTGGCCTCTGGGCTTGTGTGCCACTCCTGACTCCTGTGTGCGTCCTCTCTCACTCAGTGGGCCCTACAAAGCCTATTTTTTTTTATTTGTTTTCTAAATTCTCCCTGAAACAATCATTTTATTTTATTTTGTTTCTAAATTCTTCCTTAAAAAATCATTTTTTTTTATTATTTTTTTTTTCTAAAGTCTCCCTTTTAAAAAAAAAAAAAAAATCAGTGGGAGATTAATATTTACATTTGCGCTTCAGTGACAGTCCTGCGTGTGTGGCATCTCTCTCATTTGTTGCCACCAACAACAGAGTGTGTAACATTGTGCCTGATTTTCGTTGTGGTCTCACCCACCTGTAAAGGGGTAGCTAAATCATACTGAAGTTATAGCTCACCGTGTAAGTTGTGTGACAGCAACAAATACCGTTAGTTTGGTAACGTTTTTAAAACAATGAGGAAGTCTGGTGGAAGAGGTCGTGGCCGGGGGCGTTCATTGTCAGCTGGTAATGAGGGTAGTGGTAGTGGTGGAGCATCAGGTGGTCGTGGGAAAAAAAATATTGCACCTAAGTCTGGAGCTGTGGAGCCAGGTTCGTCGTCTGGCTACACAAGGCCTCGAACGCTCCCTTTTCTGGGAGTAGGAAAACCGCTTTTAAAGCCGGAGCAGCAAGAGCAAGTTTTGGCTTATCTTGCTGACTCAGCCTCTAGCTCTTTTGCCTCCTCTCGTGAAACTGGTAAAAAAAAAAGCAGCGCGTCGTTAGTGGATGTTCACGGTCAGGGACAAGTCGCTTCCTTGTCCTCTTCAGCAAAAACAACAACAGAGAAGAATGCAGCAGGCGACACAACAGGTTACTCCATGGAGCTCTTTACACATACCGTCCCTGGCTTAGAAAGTGAAGCAGTTAACAGTCCATGCCCATTACAAGTTGAATCTGACATGGAGTGCACTGATGCACAGCCACAGCCAGACTACTATGCTGGTCCTTTGACTCAGACCACAACATTGCCCTCGCAGGGTGCTGATCAAGAATCAGACCCTCATGAGACTATGTTGCCCCATCACGAACGCTATACCACCGACCGACACGGTGACACAGACGAAGTTGCACACGAGCTACAAGAAGAGGTAATAGATGACCCAGTTCTTGACCCCGATTGGCAGCCATTGGGGGAACAGGGTGCAGGCGGCAGCAGTTCTGAAGCGGAGGAGGAGGGGCCGCAGCAGGCATCAACATCGCAACAGGTTCCATCTGCCGGGCCCGTATCTTGCCCAAAACGCGTGGCAAAGCTAAAACCTGTTGGAGGACAGCGTGGCCATCCGGTTAAAGCTCAGTCTGCAATGCCTGAAAAGGTATCCGATGCTAGAAAGAGTGCAGTCTGGCATTTTTTTAAACAACATCCAATTGATCAGCGCAAAGTCATCTGTCAAAAATGTTCAACTACCTTAAGCAGAGGGCAGAATCTGAAAAGTCTCAATACAAGTTGCATGCATAGACATTTAACCACCATGCATTTGCAAGCTTGGACTAACTACCAAACGTCCCTTAAGGTTGTAGCACCCTCGGCCAATGAAGCTAGTCATCAACGCAACATCCCTTCCGGCAGTGTAGGGCCACCATTTTCTGCACCACCTGCAGTATCTGTGCAGGTTTCTTTGCCAGGCCAAAGCAGTCAGGGTCAGGGAATCACCAGTTTCGTAGTAGGAAACACTGCATCTAGGGCACCGGCGGCAACAATACCATCTCCCACCGTCTCTCAGTCTGCCATGTCCACCGGCACCCCCGCTAGTTCCACGATCTCCAGCTCTCCAGTCCAGCTCACCCTACATGAGACTATGGTTAGAAAAAGGAAGTACTTAGCCTCACATCCGCGTACACAGGGTTTGAACGCCCACATAGCTAGACTAATCTCGTTAGAGATGATGCCCTACCGGTTAGTTGAAAGCGAAGCTTTCAAAGCCCTGATGGACTACGCTGTACCACGCTACGAGCTACCCAGTCGACACTTTTTTTCCAGAAAAGCCATCCCAGCCCTCCACCAGCATGTTAAAGAGCGCATCGTCCATGCACTCAGGCAATCTGTGAGCACAAAGGTGCACCTGACAACAGATGCATGGACCAGTAGGCATGGCCAGGGACGTTACGTGTCCATCACGGCACACTGGGTAAATGTGGTGGATGCAGGGTCCACAGGGGACAGCAAGTTTGGGACAGTTTTGCCTAGCCCACGGTCTAGGAAACAGTTGGCTGTAGCCGTTCGCACCCCCTCCTCCTCCTCCTCGTCCTCCTGCAGAAGCGAGACCTCGTCCACAGACCGCAGTCGCACAACCACTCCATCCGCAGCTGCCACTGTTGCACACCAGGTCTCCCATTATGGGGCAGCTACTGGCAAACATCAGCAGGCTGTATTGGCTATGAAGTGTTTGGGCGACAACAGACACACCGCTGAAGTTCTGTCCGAGTTCTTGCAGAAAGAAACGCAGTCGTGGCTGGGCACTGTAGATCTTGAGGCAGGCAAGGTAGTGAGTGATAACGGAAGGAATTTCATGGCTGCCATCTCCCTTTCCCAACTGAAACACATTCCTTGCCTGGCTCACACCTTAAACCTGGTGGTGCAGTGCTTCCTGAAAAGTTATCCGGGGTTATCCGACCTGCTCCTCAAAGTGCGTGGACTTTGCTCACATATCCGCCGTTCGCCCGTACACTCCAGCCGTATGCAGACCTATCAGCGTTCTTTGAACCTTCCCCAGCATCGCCTAATCATAGACGTTGCAACAAGGTGGAACTCAACACTGCACATGCTTCAGAGACTGTGTGAACAGAGGCGGGCTGTTATGTTTTTGTGGGAGGATACACCAGGAAAAACCAGGGATTCAAGCTTCAGGAGGCTAATTTGCATATTCCAGGTGCCTTCTGGGAGAAGCGAAGTCTCCCTAAGCTAGAAGATCGTTGGGTACAGCCGGGACCAGCTGCTTCGAAAGCATCACCAAACCAGGGATTCAAGCTTCAGGAGGCTAATTTGCATATTCCAGGTGCCTTCTGGGAGAAGCGAAGTCTCCCTAAGCTAGAAGATCGTTGGGTACAGCCGGGACCAGCTGCTTCGAAAGCATCACCAAACCAGGGATTCAAGCTTCAATTTTTGCCTGTAGGACATTATTGCAAGAGAGCTTGGCTGAGTAGATTACACAAGAAGGAAAACACACAGCAAGTCAGCAGGATCTAGGAGCAACATGGCAGATGTGACAACCTACATGGTGAGCTGCAGCATGTGCTACATGTTCACAGATCGACCAGAAGAAGAATCCAATTTCACCTGTCAGAAGTGTAGACTAGTGGCCCTTTTAGAAGAAAAGGTGCGGGGTATGGAAGAAAGAATAGCAACTTTGAAACTCATCAAAGAGAATGAAGACTTTCTAGACAGAACAGAAGCATCTCTACTGGTCACAGAAGGTGAAAAAAGTGTCAGAGAACCTCCAAAAGCAGATGAGTGGAAGCATGTGACCAAAAGAAGCAAGAAGACCATGGAGAAATCACCAACCACACAACTGAAGAACCGATATCAAATCTTTGTAGAGGATGAAGATGGCACACCTAAGAATGAAGCAATACCAGCAAGCAAAAAAGAAAAGGGCACACAGCAACAAGTGACAGCAAAAAGTACAGCCAAGAAGCAACGAAGAGTGGTGGTGGTGGGAGACTCACTACTGAGAGGCACAGAAGCAACCATCTGCAGACCGGACATAACTGCAAGAGAAGTATGCTGCCTTCCAGGTGCGATGATCAAGGATGTGACCGATAGGATACCAAAGCTCTTCAGCTCCAAGGACGTCCACCCATTTCTTCTGATACATGTTGGCACCAATGACACGGCAAGGAAGGACCTACCGACAATCTGCAAGGACTTTGAAGAGTTGGGGAAGAAAGTAAAGGAACTGGATGCACAGGTAGTTTTTTCTTCCATCCTTCCAGTAGACGGGCATGGCACCAGGAGATGGAACAGGATCCTTGATGCAAACAACTGGCTAAGACGATGGTGCAGACAACAAGGATTTGGATTCCTGGACCACGGTGTGAATTACTGGTATGATGGACTCCTCGCCAGAGACGGACTACACCTCAACAAACCTGGGAAACACACATTCGCCAGAAGACTCGCTACACTCATCAGGAGGGCGTTAAACTAGAAGAAGAGGGGACGGGAAGAAAAACATTAGACTCGAACAAAGACGACCCAGGAAAACATATTCAGAAGGGAGGTAAGAACATTTCTAAAACAATCCACAGTGAGGAGATTGGAACAAAACAAAATCCTCTAAACTGCATGCTCGCAAACGCCAGAAGCCTGACAAACAAGATGGAAGAACTAGAAGCAGAAATATCTACAGGTAACTTTGACATAGTGGGAATAACCGAGACATGGTTAGATGAAAGCTATGACTGGGCAGTTAACGTACAGGGTTACAGTCTGTTTAGAAAGGATCGTAAAAATCGTAGAGGAGGAGGGGTTTGTCTCTATGTAAAGTCTTGTCTAAAGTCCACTTTAAGGGAGGATATTAGCGAAGGGAATGAGGATGTCGAGTCCATATGGGTTGAAATTCATGGAGGGAAAAATGGTAACAAAATTCTCATTGGGGTCTGTTACAAACCCCCAAATATAACAGAAAGCATGGAAAGTCTACTTCTAAAGCAGATAGATGAAGCTGCAACCCATAATGAGGTCCTGGTTATGGGGGACTTTAACTACCCGGATATTAACTGGGAAACAGAAACCTGTGAAACCCATAAAGGCAACAGGTTTCTGCTAATAACCAAGAAAAATTATCTTTCACAATTGGTGCAGAATCCAACCAGAGGAGCAGCACTTTTAGACCTAATACTATCTAATAGACCTGACAGAATAACAAATCTGCAGGTGGTTGGGCATTTAGGAAATAGCGACCACAATATTGTGCAGTTTCACCTGTCTTTCACTAGGGGGACTTGTCAGGGAGTCACAAAAACATTGAACTTTAGGAAGGCAAAGTTTGACCAGCTTAGAGATGCCCTTAATCTGGTAGACTGGGACAATATCCTCAGAAATGAGAATACAGATAATAAATGGGAAATGTTTAAGAACATCCTAAATAGGCAGTGTAAGCGGTTTATACCTTGTGGGAATAAAAGGACTAGAAATAGGAAAAACCCAATGTGGCTAAACAAAGAAGTAAGACAGGCAATTAACAGTAAAAAGAAAGCATTTGCACTACTAAAGCAGGATGGCACCATTGAAGCTCTAAAAAACTATAGGGAGAAAAATACTTTATCTAAAAAACTAATTAAAGCTGCCAAAAAGGAAACAGAGAAGCACATTGCTAAGGAGAGTAAAACTAATCCCAAACTGTTCTTCAACTATATCAATAGTAAAAGAATAAAAACTGAAAATGTAGGCCCCTTAAAAAATAGTGAGGAAAGAATGGTTGTAGATGACGAGGAAAAAGCTAACATATTAAACACCTTCTTCTCCACGGTATTCACGGTGGAAAATGAAATGCTAGGTGAAATCCCAAGAAACAATGAAAACCCTATATTAAGGGTCACCAATCTAACCCAAGAAGAGGTGCGAAACCGGCTAAATAAGATTAAAATAGATAAATCTCCGGGTCCGGATGGCATACACCCACGAGTACTAAGAGAACTAAGTAATGTAATAGATAAACCATTATTTCTTATTTTTAGTGACTCTATAGCGACAGGGTCTGTTCCGCAGGACTGGCGCATAGCAAATGTGGTGCCAATATTCAAAAAGGGCTCTAAAAGTGAACCTGGAAATTATAGGCCAGTAAGTCTAACCTCTATTGTTGGTAAAATATTTGAAGGGTTTCTGAGGGATGTTATTCTGGATTATCTCAATGAGAATAACTGTTTAACTCCATATCAGCATGGGTTTATGAGAAATCGCTCCTGTCAAACCAATCTAATCAGTTTTTATGAAGAGGTAAGCTATAGGCTGGACCACGGTGAGTCATTGGACGTGGTATATCTCGATTTTTCCAAAGCGTTTGATACCGTGCCGCACAAGAGGTTGGTACACAAAATGAGAATGCTTGGTCTGGGGGAAAATGTGTGTAAATGGGTTAGTAACTGGCTTAGTGATAGAAAGCAGAGGGTGGTTATAAATGGTATAGTCTCTAACTGGGTCGCTGTGACCAGTGGGGTACCGCAGGGGTCAGTATTGGGACCTGTTCTCTTCAACATATTCATTAATGATCTGGTAGAAGGTTTACACAGTAAAATATCGATATTTGCAGATGATACAAAACTATGTAAAGCAGTTAATACAAGAGAAGATAGTATTCTGCTACAGATGGATCTGGATAAGTTGGAAACTTGGGCTGAAAGGTGGCAGATGAGGTTTAACAATGATAAATGTAAGGTTATACACATGGGAAGAGGGAATCAATATCACCATTACACACTGAACGGGAAACCACTGGGTAAATCTGACAGGGAGAAGGACTTGGGGATCCTAGTTAATGATAAACTTACCTGGAGCAGCCAGTGCCAGGCAGCAGCTGCCAAGGCAAACAGGATCATGGGGTGCATTAAAAGAGGTCTGGATACACATGATGAGAGCATTATACTGCCTCTGTACAAATCCCTAGTTAGACCGCACATGGAGTACTGTGTCCAGTTTTGGGCACCGGTGCTCAGGAAGGATATAATGGAACTAGAGAGAGTACAAAGGAGGGCAACAAAATTAATAAAGGGGATGGGAGAACTACAATACCCAGATAGATTAGCGAAATTAGGATTATTTAGTCTAGAAAAAAGACGACTGAGGGGCGATCTAATAACCATGTATAAGTATATAAGGGGACAATACAAATATCTCGCTGAGGATCTGTTTATACCAAGGAAGGTGACGGGCACAAGGGGGCATTCTTTGCGTCTGGAGGAGAGAAGGTTTTTCCACCAACACAGAAGAGGATTCTTTACTGTTAGGGCAGTGAGAATCTGGAATTGCTTGCCTGAGGAGGTGGTGATGGCGAACTCAGTCGAGGGGTTCAAGAGAGGCCTGGATGTCTTCCTGGAGCAGAACAATATTGTATCATACAATTATTAGGTTCTGTAGAAGGACGTAGATCTGGGTATTTATTATGATGGAATATAGGCTGAACTGGATGGACAAATGTCTTTTTTCGGCCTTACTAACTATGTTACTATGTTACTATGTTACATACATGGGCAGGCAGTAGGATGGCAGACTTGAAGTTGTCAGGTGTGCAGTGGTCGAAGATTCAAGACATGTGTCAAGTCCTTCAGTGTTTTGAGGAATGCACACGGCTGGTTAGTGCAGACAACGCCATAATAAGCATGAGCATCCCCCTAATGCGTCTGCTGATGCAAAGTTTGACGCACATAAAGGATCAGGCGTCTGCAGCTGAGGAAGAGGAAAGCCTTGATGACAGTCAGCCATTGTCTGGCCAGGGCAGTGTACAGGACGAGGTAGCGGGTGAACAGGAGGAGGAGGACGAGGAGGATGATGGGGATGATTATATTTTTAATGAGGAAGCTTTTCCGGGGCCAGTGGAAATTGTTGGCGCGGCAAGGCCGGGTTCTGGTTTTTGGAGGGACACAAGTGATGTGGATTTGCCTGAAACTGCCCCTCAACCAAGCACAACCACAGATTTGAGAACTGGAACTTTGGGCCACATGGCGGATTATGCCTTACGTATCCTCAAAAGGGACACACGCATAACAAAAATGATGAACGATGACGATTACTGGTTGGCCTGCCTCCTTGATCCTCGCTATAAAGGCAAATTGCAAAATATAATGCCACATGAGAACTTGGAACTAATATTAGCAACCAAACAATCAACTCTTATTGACCGTTTGCTTCTGGCATTCCCTGCACACAGCGCCCGTGATCGTTCTAACACGAGCTGCAGGGGCCAGCAGACCAGAGGTGTTAGAGGGGCAGAAATCAGAAGTGGCGTTGGCCAGAGGGGTTTTCTGACCAGGTTGTGGAGTGATTTTGCTATGACCGCAGACAGGACAAGTACTGCAGCATCAATTCAAAGTGACAGGAGACAACATTTGTCCAGTATGGTTACTAACTATTTTTCATCCCTTATCGACGTTCTCCCTCAACCGTCATTCCCATTTGATTACTGGGCATCAAAATTAGACACCTGGCCAGAATTGGCAGAATATGCATTGCAGGAGCTTGCTTGCCCGGCAGCTAGTGTCCTATCAGAAAGAGTATTCAGTGCTGCAGGTTCAATACTAACAGAAAAAAGGACTCGTCTGGCTACCCAAAATGTAGATGATCTAACCTTCATTAAAATGAACCACAACTGGATTTCGAAATCTTTTGCCCCACCTTGCCCGGCTGACACCTAGCTTTCCTATGTAAAGGTCTTGCCTGTGGACTATTCTGAACGACTTTTCCAATCTCGTAATTTGCAGCACCTGATTGTCCAGCATCCGACATGTTAACACTTCCCTAAATGGCCAAAGTCCCCACACGGGGCCGTGGTATCGCCACTTGGCGCCAGCACCCGTGAGAGTACTGTTTGTCTGAAGAGGTGGGTGTGCCCGCTTTTGGTCAACGGCACTGCCACTAGGTCCCTCATAGTACAATAAAGTGTCTGGCGGTGGTGGTGCGCACCCAACGTCAGACACACCGTTGTAATATGAGGGGCCCTGGGCCTGTACCGCCGGCCACAAGACAGTCCCCCCCCCCAGGTCAAACAGTGCTCTACGACTTGCAAAATTTTCTCTCACAGCTCCACCAATGTTTAGTCTATGCGCTGACATCCTTCAATGCCTGGCACTGTCAATACCATTGTATTGACATTTTTCTTATGTTAGGCCTTCGAAGCCTGTCTGCGGTCACTCCTTCCACTAGGCCTCCACTGACCTGTCTACTGCTGCCCGTGTTCCCCTGGAACCAATTTTAAATTGCCTACAGCCAGCCCAATTTATTATGTTAGGGCTTCGAAGCCTGTTTGCGGTCCCTCCTTCCACTAGGCCTCCACTGACCTGTCTACTGCTTCCCGGGTTCCCCTGGAACCAATTGTAAATTGCCTACAGCCAGCCCAATTTATTATGTTAGGGCTTCGAAGCCTGTCTGCGGTCCCTCCTTCCACTAGGCCTCCACTGACCTGTCTACTGCTGCCCGTGTACCCCTTGAACCAACATCAGAAAATATAAAAATAAGTATTTTGCTTATAAAAAAGAAAATACTGGAGAGATATCAAATGCAGACATTTTAACATTAAAAACAAACACATACAACAAAAATCTGGTACAGTACTAAAAATGGCCACCAGCTACAATAACTTTCTCCTGCAAGTAGTTAACTGAAAGTTTTTTTCAATTTAAAACACAGATATGGCATCCACCGAGTGTTGTCCTGTCGCGTCTTCTTTATATTATTGCCAAGAAGATGCAAAACAATGAAAATAATAAAATCATTATTTACCAAAAAAATAGAGTAAGTCAAAACCACATTGCAAATAAACATTCATTACAAATAAAGAAGCAGGGCGCGTCCGAGGGTGAGTATATACCTAATAAGAATATATTCACCCTCGGACGCGCCCTGCTTCTTTCCGACAGCCTTCCTTCCTAAGAATCAGCCCTTCCGTGGTGTAGAGAGAGGGTTTGTTACACTCCAAGGTGTTCCCCAGGTTGCCTTTCCTGAGCTTCGATCTTCATGCTCTCGTTTAGTAGTTGTCGGAAAGTAGGCTGCATTAGGCCTACAAATTGGGTATGGGGTGGAGAGAGATGGTGTGTTACACTCCAAGGTGTTCCCCAGGTTTCCTTGCCATTGCTTCGGTCTTCCGACTCTCGTTTAGTAGTTGTAGAAAACTACACTGCATTAGGCCTACAAAATGGGTATCAGGTGGAGAGAGATGGTGTGTTACACTCCAAGGTGTTCCCCAGGTTTCCTTGCCATTGCTTCGGTCTTCCGACTCTCGTTTAGTAGTTGTAGAAAACTACACTGCATTAGGCCTACAAAATGGGTATCGGGTGGAGAGAGATGGTGTGTTACACTCCAAGGTGTTCCCCAGGTTTCCTTGCCATTGCTTCGGTCTTCCGACTCTCGTTTAGTAGTTGTAGAAAACTACACTGCATTAGGCCTACAAAATGGGTATCGGGTGGAGAGAGATGGTGTGTTACACTCCAAGGTGTTCCCCAGGTTTCCTTGCCATTGCTTCGGTCTTCTGACTCTCGTTTAGTAGTTGTAGAAAACTACACTGCATTAGGCCTACAAAATGGGTATCGGGTGGAGAGAGATGGTGTGTTACACTCCAAGGTGTTCCCCAGGTTTCCTTGCCATTGCTTCGGTCTTCCGACTCTCGTTTAGTAGTTGTAGAAAACTACACTGCATTAGGCCTACAAAATGGGTATGGGGTGGAGAGAGATGGTGTGTTCCACTCCAAGGTGTTCTCCAGGTTGCCTTTCCTGAGCTTCTATCTTCAGGCTCTCGTTAAATTGTGGTTAAATGGAACAACTGCATTTGGCGTACTAGTTGGTTTGGGGCCTACTAACAGTGTCTGCCACTCCTTGCTGTTCTCCTGGTTTCCTGTCCTGAAATTCCGTTTTCAGGCGCTCGTTAAGTAGTTGTTAATGTTAGACTGCATTTGGCCTACTAGTTGGGTTGGGGCCTACTATCGGTGTCTGCCACTCCTTGCTGTTCTCCTCCACTGAACAATGCTGTGCCGCCTGTTTACTACGGTTGCCAATTTTGAACTGCATTTCGACTACTTACTGATTTGGGCCTACTCTCTGTGTCAGCCTCTCATTCCAGTTGTCCTCCACTGCAATGCCCCCTGGTTATTCCTGTGTTACCAATTTTGAACTGCATTTAGCCAACTTTATTCTTTGGGCCTATATCTGTGTTTCCTGCTCATCCTGCCCATTGCCCAGCCAGTGATAGATGAGTCTGCTGGTACATTGACCCATAACGCAACATTCCCCGTGCACGCTACACAACAACATTGTGACCCTGCTGAAAGTCAGGTTCCTCTTCCCGCATACCATACCACCTTACACGGGGATAAAGAGGAAGGTGCAGATGAAAGTGCAGGTTCCTTCATCAGGTGGGGGGAGGAATACTAGTTGGCGACGTCACTGGCACAGGGCCTCTCATAGTACGCAAAAGTGTTGCTGCCGGTGGGAGGCGCCCCCGCCGTGCAAACACACCGCTGTACTTTGAGGGGCCCTGTGCCAGTGCCAATGCCAACGAGTGGGCCCCCCCTGCTTGCTCAGGTTCACAGCACTTGCAAAGTTGAAATACTTACCTCTCCCTGCTCCACTGCCGTGACGTGGTCCAGATTTCCTGGGCCCACTAATTACTTGAACCAGCCCTACCCACCACAACTTTAGCCAAATGACCCCCAATTTCAAATGCCTTCCAATTATTATAAGGTAAATTACGCTTGACAAGCTTCATTAAGAAGAATGGATGGTTTTGACATTAAAATGGGCACTCTAGGTGTTTTCCTGGCCCCCACTCACTGCTGACTATGCTGCCCCATTGACTTGCATTGGGTTTCGTGTTTCGGTCGATCCCGACTTTACGTCATAATCGGCCGATTTCACTCGACCCGACTTTTGAGATAGTCGGGTTTCGCGAAACCCGGCTCGACTCTAAAAAGGTCAAGGTCGCTCAACTCTATCTCCTACCATACAGTCAATTTTCATTCAGACGCCGACGGATATTACGGGTTGACACTGTTGTACCCTCGGACTGCAGGGCAGCTTGAACTTGATTAGATGTTAGTCGAGGTTCTTTATCCAACATCCGCACAATCTTGCGTTGAAATCTCTTGTCAATTTTTCTTTTCCGGCCACATCTAGGGCGGTTTGCCACAGTGCCATGTTCTTTAAACTTCTTGATGACACTGCGCACGGTAGACATAGGAACATTCAGGTCTTTGGAGATGGACTTGTAGCCTTGAGATTGCTCATGCTTCCTCACAATTTGGTTTCTCAAGTCCTCAGACAGTTCTTTGGTCTTCTTTCTTTTCTCCATACTCAATGTGGTACACACAAGGACACAGGACAGAGGTTGAGTCAACTTTAATCCATGTCAACTGGCTGCAAGTGTGATTTAGTTATTGCCAACACCTGTTAGGTGCCTGTTGTGAATTCTGTGGTGAAGCTCCCTCCTGTGGTCATGAGTGGTACTTCGGCTGGTTCTGTCTATGAGCTTCCTCTGGTGGATGTGAGTGGGGCTGCGGCTTCTGAGTTTCCTTCCTCAGGTGACGAGGTTAAGTCGTTAGGTGCTGCTCTATTTAACTCCACCTAGTTCTTTGTTCCTGGCCTCCAGTCAATGTTCCAGTATTGGTCTTGCTTTCTCCTGGATCATTCTTGTGGCCTGTCTGCCCTGCATAAGCTAAGTTCTGCTTGTGTTACTTTTGTTTGCTATTTTTTCTGTCCAGCTTGCTATATTGGTTTTTCTTGCTTGCTGGAAGCTCTGAGACGCAGAGGGAGCACCTCCGTACCGTTAGTCGGTGCGGAGGGTCTTTTTGCCCCCTCTGCGTGGTTGTTTGTAGGTTTTTGTGCTGACCGCAAAGCTATCTTTCCTATCCTCGGTCTATTCAGTAAGTCGGGCCTCACTTTGCTTAAATCTATTTCATCCCTGTGTTTGTATTTTCATCTTAACTCACAGTCATTATATGTGGGGGGCTGCCTTTTCCTTTGGGGAATTTCTCTGAGGCAAGGTAGGCTTATTTTTCTTTCTTCAGGGCTAGCTGGTTTCTCAGGCTGTGCCCGAGGCGTCTAGGTCTGGTCAGGAACGCTCCACGGCTACCTTTAGTGTGGTATGATAGGATTAGGAATTGCGGTCAGCAGAGTTCCCACGTCTCAGAGCACGTCCTATGTGATTAGCAACTATCAGGTCATTTTCTGTGCTCGTAACCACCAGGTCCATTGTGGTTCTGAATCACCTGTTCATAACAGTACTGGAGGCCCAAAGTACTAATGCTTCTCAATAGAGGGAAAAGAGAAGTTCTGAGACCATTTTTTTTTCTTTGCACTGTGTTTTGTCTTTCTTTTCCCCTTTACATCAGGGTGGTTCAGAACACAGGTGTAGACATGGACATTCAAGGTCTGTCCTCTTTGATGGATAATCTCGCTATAAGTGTACAGAACATTCAAGATTTAGTGGTTCAGAATCCTATGTTAGAACCTAAAATTCCTATTCCTGAGTTATTTTCTGGAGATAGAGCTAAGTTTCTGAATTTCAAAAATAATTGTAAACTATTTTTGGCCTTGAAACCCCGCTCCTCTGGTGACCAAGTTCAACAAGTTAAGATCATTATTTCTTTATTACGTGGCGACCCTCAAGACTGGGCATTTTCCCTTGCGCCAGGAGATCCTGCATTATGTGATATTGATGCGTTTTTTCTGGCGCTCGGGTTGCTTTATGATGAACCTAATTCAGTGGATCAGGCAGAGAAAATCTTGCTGGCTCTGTGTCAGGGTCAGGATGAGGTAGAGATATATTGTCAGAAATTTAGGAAGTGGTCTGTGCTCACTCAATGGAATGAATGTGCTCTGGCAGCAATTTTCAGAAAGGGTCTCTCTGAAGCCCTTAAAGATGTCATGGTGGGATTTCCTATGCCTGCTGGTCTGAATGAGTCTATGTCTTTGGCCATTCAGATCGGTCGACGCTTGCGTGAGCGTAAAACTGTGCACCATTTGGCGGTATTACCTGAGCATAAACCTGAGCCTATGCAGTGCGATAGGACTTTGACCAGAGCTGAACGGCAAGAACACAGACGTCAGAATGGGCTGTGTTTTTACTGTGGTGATTCCACTCATGCTATCTCCGATTGTCCTAAGCGCACTAAGCGGTTCGTGTTGTGAATTCTGTGGCAGAGCTCCCTCCTGTGGTCACAAGTGGTACTTCGGCTGGTTCTCTCTGTGAGCTTCCGTTGGTGGAGGAAAGTGGTACTGCGGCTTCTGAGTTTCCTTCCTCAGGTGATGTGGTGAAGTCGTTAGGTGCTGCTCTATTTAACTCCACCTAGTGCTTTGATCCTGGCCTCCAGTCAATGTTCTAGTATTGGACCTGTTTCCTCCTGGATCGTTCCTGTGGCCTGCTGCTCTGCATAGCTAAGTTCCTCTTTGCTATTTGTTTGCTGTTTTTTTCTGTCCAGCTTGTCTATTTGTTTTTTACCGCTTGCTGGAAGCTCTGGGACGCAGAGGGTGTACCTCCGTGCCGTTAGTTCGGTACGGAGGGTCTTTTTGCCCCCTTTGCGTGGTTCTTGTAGGGTTTTGTGTTGACCGCAAAGTTACCTTTCCTATCCTCGCTCTGTTCAGAAAGTTGGGCCTCACTTTGCTAAATCTATTTCATCTCTACGTTTGTCTTTTCATCTTAACTCACAGTCATTATATGTGGGGGCTGCCTTTTCCTTTGGGGTATTTCTCTGAGGCAAGGTAGGCTTATTTTCTATCTTCAGGCTAGCTAGTTTCTCAGGCCGTGCCGAGTTGCATAGGGAGCGTTAGGCGCAATCCACGGCTGCCTTTAGTGTGGTTGGAGAGGATTAGGGATTGCGGTCAACAGAGTTCCCACGTCTCAGAGCTCGTTCTTGTTTTTTGGGTTATTGCCAGGTCTCTGTATGTGCGCTGACCTCTATGTCCATTATGGTACTGAATTACCTTTCATAACAGGTTCGCTAGGTCTGCCACCATTGGTACGGTACAGTCGAAATTTCTTTTGTCCATTACTTTGATCTGCTCTTTGTCGTCCTATTCTGTCATGGCATTTGTGGATTCAGGCGCTGCCCTGAATTTGATGGACTTGGAGTATGCTAGGCGCTGTGGGTTTTTCTTGGAGCCCTTGCAGTATCCTATTCCATTGAGAGGAATTGATGCTACACCTTTGGCCAAGAATAAGCCTCAGTACTGGACCCAGCTGACCATGTGCATGGCTCCTGCGCATCAGGAGGATATTCGCTTTTTGGTGTTGCATAATCTGCATGATGTGGTCGTGTTGGGGTTGCCATGGCTACAAGTCCATAACCCAGTATTGGATTGGAAATCTATGTCTGTGTCCAGCTGGGGTTGTCAGGGGGTACATGGTGATGTTCCATTTCTGTCTATTTCATCATCCACCCCTTCTGAGGTCCCAGAGTTCTTGTCGGATTACTGGGATGTATTTGATGAGCCCAAGTCCAGTGCCCTACCTCCGCATAGGGATTGTGATTGTGCTATCGATTTGATTCCTGGTAGTAAGTTTCCTAAAGGTCGACTGTTTAATTTGTCTGTGCCTGAGCACGCCGCTATGCGGAGTTACGTAAAAGAATTCTTGGAGAAGGGTCATATTCGCCCGTCGTCGTCGCCATTGGGAGCAGGGTTCTTTTTTGTAGCCAAGAAGGATGGTTCGCTGAGACCTTGTATTGATTACCGCCTTCTAAATAATATCACGGTCAAATTTCAGTACCCCTTGCCGCTGCTGTCTGACTTGTTTGCTCGAATTAAGGGGGCTAGTTGGTTCACCAAGATAGATCTTCGTGGTGCGTATAATCTTGTGCGTATTAAACAGGGCGATGAATGAAAAACAGCATTTAATACGCCCGAGGGCCATTTTGAGTACCTGGTTATGCCATTCTGGCTTTCTAATGCTCCATCGGTGTTTCAGTCCTTGATGCATGACATCTTCCGAGAGTACCTGGAAAAATTCCTGATTGTATACTTGGATGATATTTTGGTCTTCTCGGATGATTGGGAGTCTCACGTGAAGCAGGTCAGAATGGTGTTCCAGGTCCTGCGTGCGAATTCTTTGTTTGTGAAGGGGTCAAAGTGTCTCTTTGGTGTTCAGAAGGCTTCGTTTTTGGGTTTCATTTTTTCCCCTTCTACTATCGAGATGGACCCTGTTAAAGTTCAGGCCATTTATGATTGGACTCAGCCGACATCTCTGAAGAGTCTGCAAAAGTTCCTGGGCTTTGCTAATTTTTATCGTCGCTTCATCAATAATTTTTCTAGTATTGCTAAACCGTTGACTGATTTAACCAAGAAGGGTGCTGATGTGGTCAATTGGTCTTCTGCTGCTGTGGAAGCTTTTCAAGAGTTGAAGCGTCGTTTTTCTTCTGCCCCTGTGTTGTGCCAACCAGATGTTTCACTCCCGTTCCAGGTCGAGGTTGATGCTTCTGAGATTGGAGCAGGGGCTGTTTTGTCGCAATGAAGTTCTGATGGCTCGGTGATGAAACCATGCACCTTCTTTTCCAGGAAGTTTTCGCCTGCTGAGCGTAATTATGATGTTGGCAATCGAGAGTTGCTGGCCATGAAGTGGGCATTCGAGGAGTGGCGTCATTTGCTTGAAGGAGCTAAGCATCGCGTGGTGGTCTTGACTGATCACAAGAACTTGACTTATCTTGAGTCTGCCAAATGGTTGAATCCTAGACAGGCTCGTTGGTCGCTGTTTTTCTCCCGTTTTGACTTTGTGGTTTCGTACCTTCCGGGCTCTAAAAATGTGAAGGCGGATGCCCTGTCTAGGAGTTTTGTGCCCGACTCTCCGGGTGTGTCTGAGCCGGCGGGTATTCTCAAAGAGGGGGTAATTTTGTCTGCCATCTCCCCTGATTTGCGGCGGGTGCTGCAAAAATTTCAGGCTAATAGACCTGACCGTTGCCCAGCGGAGAAACTGTTTGTCCCTGATAAATGGACGAGTAGAGTTATCTCTGAGGTTCATTGTTCGGTGTTGGCTGGTCATCCTGGAATCTTTGGTACCAGAGATTTGGTGGCTAGATCCTTTTGGTGGCCGTCTCTGTCACGGGATGTGCGTTCGTTTGTGCAGTCCTGTGGGATTTGTGCTCGGGCTAAGCCCTGCTATTCTCGTGCCAGTGGGTTGCTTTTGCCCTTGCCAGTCCCGAAGAGGCCATTGACACTTATCTCTATGGATTTTATTTCGGATCTCCCCGTCTCTCAAAAAATGTCGGTCATTTGGGTTGTTTGTGATCGCTTCTCTAAGATTGTCCATTTGGTACCCTTGACTAAATTGCCTTCCTCCTCTGATTTGGTGCCATTGTTCTTCCAGCATGTGGTTCGTTTACATGGCATTCCGGAGAACATCATTTCTGACAGAGGTTCCCAGTTTGTTTCGAGATTTTGGCGAGCCTTTTGTGCTAGGATGGGCCTTGATTTGTCTTTTTCCTCGGCTTTCCATCCTCAGACAAATGGCCAGACTGAACGAACCAATCAGACCTTGGAAACATATCTGAGATGTTTTGTTTCTGCCGATCAGGATGATTGGGTGTCCTTTTTGCCTTTGGCTGAGTTTGCCCTTAATAATCGGGCCAGCTCGGCTACTTTGGTTTCGCCGTTTTTCTGCAATTCTGGTTTCCATCCTCGTTTCTCTTCAGGGCAGGTTGAGTCTTCTGACTGTCCTGGTGTGGATACTGTGGTGGATAGGTTGCAGCAGATTTGGACTCATGTGGTGGACAATTTGACATTGTCTCAGGAGAAGGCTCAACGTTTCGCTAACCGCAGGCGCTGTGTGGGTCCCCGACTTCGTGTTGGGGATTTGGTTTGGTTGTCATCTCGTTATATTCCTATGAAAGTTTCCTCTCCTAAGTTTAAGCCTCGTTTCATTGGTCCGTATAGGATTTCTGAGGTTCTTAATCCTGTGTCTTTTCGTTTGAACCTTCCAGCTTCTTTTTCCATCCATAACGTATTCCATAGGTCATTGTTGCGGAGATACGTGGCACCTGTGGTTCCATCCGTTGATCCTCCTGCCCCGGTTTTGGTGGAGGGGGAGTTGGAGTATATAGTGGAGAAGATTTTGGATTCTCGTATTTCGAGACGGAAACTCCAGTACCTGGTTAAGTGGAAGGGTTATGGTCAGGAAGATAATTCCTGGGTCTTTGCCTCTGATGTTCATGCGGCCGATCTGGTTCGTGCCTTTCATTTGGCTCATCCTGGTCGGCCTGGGGGCTCTGGTGAGGGTTCGGTGACCCCTCCTCAAGGGTGGGGTACTGTTGTGAATTCTGTGGTCAAGCTCCCTCCTGTGGTCTTGAGTGGTACTTCGGCTGGTTCTGTTTATGAGCTTCCTCTGGTTGATGTGAGTGGGGCTGCGACTTCTGAGTTTCCTTCCTCAGGTGACGAGGTTAAGTCGTTAGGTGCTGCTCTATTTAAATCCATCTAGTTCTTTGTTCCTGGCCTCCAGTCAATGTTCCAGTATTGGTCTTGCTTTCTTGTGGCCTGTCTGCCCTGCATAAGCTAAGTTCTGCTTGTGTTACTTTTGTTTGCTATTTTTTCTGTCCAGCTTGCTATATTAGTTTTTCTTGCTTGCTGGAAGCTCTGAGACGCAGAGGGAGCACCTCCGTACCGTTAGTCGGTGCGGAGGGTCTTTTTGCCCCCTCTGCGTGGTTGTTTGTAGGTTTTTGTGCTGACCGCAAAGCTATCTTTCCTATCCTCGGTCTATTCAGTAAGTCGGGCCTCACTTTGCTTAAATCTATTTCATCCCAGTCATTATATGTGGGGGGCTGCCTTTTCCTTTGGGGAATTTCTCTGAGGCAAGGTAGGCTTATTTTTCTTTCTTCAGGGCTAGCTAGTTTCTCAGGCTGTGCCCGAGGCGTCTAGGTCTGGTCAGGAACGCTCCACGGCTACCTTTAGTGTGATATGATAGGATTAGGAATTGCGGTCAGCAGAGTTCCCACGTCTCAGAGCTCGTCCTATGTGATTAGCAACTATCAGGTCATTTTCTGTGCTCGTAACCACCAGGTCCATTGTGGTTCTGAATCACCTGTTCATAACAGGTGCCACAGGTAAGTTACAGGTGCTGTTCATTACACAAATTGGAGAAGGATCACATGATTTTTCGAACAGTGTCAATACTTTTGTCCACCCCCTTTTTTATGTGCGGTGTGGAATTATATCCAATTTGGCTTCAGGACAATTATTTTTGTGTTTTTTCATTTAAGACAAAATAAATTAAGATAATAATACCAAACAATTTGTGTTTGCAATCATTTTCAGGAAGAAAATGAGTATTATCTGACAGAGTTGCAGGGGTGTCAATACTTTTGGCCATGACTGTATATATATATATTTATATTTCATACAGCGCTAGATAGCAGAAAAGCCGGTAATTCAATTGCCGGCTTTTGCTATCTCCTTATCAAACCCGACAGGATATGAGATATGGTTTACATACAGTAAACCTTTTCATATCCCTTATTTTTTACATATTCCTCACTACTAATGCTAGAAGTGTCTGTGTGCAAAATTTGCTGGCTCTAGGTGTTAAAATAAAGAGTTAAACGGAACCTGTCACCTGTATTTGGCGGGACCGGTTTTCGGTCATATGGGCGGAGTTTTCAGGTGTTTGATTCACCCTTTCCTTGCCTTGTGCAGGCGTGTACTATGGAGGACAGAGAATGAACTTCAATCCAATATTGCAGCCAGCATGCAGCCAGCGGGTAAGGAAAGGGTGAATTAAACACCTGAAAACTCCGCCCATATGACCGAAAACCAGTCCTGCCAAATTCAGGTGACAGGTTCCCTTTAAATCACGGAAAAAACTGGCGTGGGCCTGTTAACCCTTTATTTTAACACCTAGAGCCTCCAAATTTTGCACACAGACATTTCTAACATTAGTAGTGAGGAACATGCAGCTGATCGGCCGGCGTGATCCAGGAAGCCAGGTTCCCTCTGCAGCTTATTCGGCAAGTGCCGAATAAGAGGGAACCCAAGCAAATTCACTCATCTCCAAATGTCACACACATGCTGTTTAAATTTTACTTGCAGATTTGAACCTCCACCCCAGACCATTTTTTTTCAAAAAAAGTGCTCCTGGCACTTTAACCCCCGGAACATTGCAATCAAACAAGATCGCAGCATTCTGATGGCATAGAGAAGTATCGCGCAGGGAGGGGGATCCCTGTGTGCTTCTGTGAGATTCTCAGAACAATGTGATGTGATTGCGTTGTTCTGAGGTTCTCCCTGCTTGCAGACCTCCGAATCCAAGATGGCCACGGGGTCCTTCCGGGTCCTGCAGAGAGGTGGCTTGTCAGAACCTGCTGTGAGCAGGACCTGAGAAGCCTCCTTCCCTGCCTGTCAGATCGCTGATCTGACACAGTGCTGTGCAAAGTGTCAGATCAGCGATTTGACTTTATACAGTGATGTCCCATTCGGGGACAATGTACTAAAGTAAAAAAAAATTATTATACTGTTTAAAAATATATATGTTTTTAATTCCTAAATAAAGAAAATATAAATATTGTTCCAATAAATACATTTCTTTATGTAAATAATAAAAAACAGTAAAAGTCCACATATTTAGTATCCCCGAGTCCGTAACGACCCGACCTATAAAACTGTCCCACTAATTAACCCCTTCAGTGAACACGTAACAAAATAAATAAAAAAGGAGGCAAAAAACAATGCTTTATCATCATACCACTGAGCAAAAAGTGGAATAACACACAATCAAAAAGACGGATATAAAACATGGTACCACTGAAAACGTCATCTTGTCCCCCAAAAAATGAGCCATGAAAAAGCATTATCAAAGAAAAAATAAAAAAAGTTATAGCCCTCAGAATAAAGCAATGCGAAAATAACTATTTTTTATATAAAATAGTTTTTATTGTATAATAGTGCCGAAACATAAAAAAATGATATAAATGAGGTATCGCTGTAATCGTACTAATCCGAGGAATAAAACTGCTTTATCAATTTTACCACACGCGGAACGGTATAAACGCCCCATCCAAAATAAATTCATGAATTGGTTGTTTTTGTTCATTCTGCCTCCCAAAAATCGTAATTAAAAGCAATCAAAAAATGTCATGTGCCGAAAATGGTACCAATAAAAAAGTCAACTTGTCCCACACAAAGAAGACCTCACATGACTCTGTGGGCCAAAATATGGAAAAATAATGTAGATCGACAAAAGTAGAAAACACAGCTCACCTGTTAGGCATGTGTTGTGGAGAAGCACGGATATCATGTAGTCATCATGTGGAACAAATGTAGCAAGGAAAGGAAAAATCCAGCTTCCAAAACATTCCAAATTTATTGTGAATAAAACAAAGAGTCCAGTTGGATGAATTCACATGGTAATGAGTAATAGAAGCTGGATTTTTCCTTTCCTTGCTACATGGAAAAACTATAGCTCTCAAAATGTGGTGATGCAAAACCTATTTTTTGCAATAAAAAGCGTCTTTTCGTGGTGTGACAGCTGCCAAACATAAAAACCCACTATAAAAACCCACTATAAATAGGGTTGGGTTGGGCTAAAGTTAGGGTTAGGGTTGGGCTAAAGTTAGGGTTAGAGTTGGGGCTAAAGTTAGGGTTGGGGCTAGAGTTAGGGTCAGAGTTTGGATTATGTTTACAGTTGGGGTTAGGGTGGAATTAGGGTTGGGATTAGGGTTAGGGGTGTGTTGGGGTAAGGGGTGTATTTGGCTTCGGGGAGTGGTTAGTGTTATGATAAGGTAATTCAGTACCACAATGGACATAGAGGTCAGAGCACATACAGTGACCTGACAATAACCCAAAAACATTGAACGAGCTCTGAGACGTGGGAACTCTGCTGACCGCAATCCCTAATCCTCTCCAACCACACTAGAGGCAGCCGTGGATTGCGCCTAACGCTCCCTATGCAACTCGGCACAGCCTGAGAAACTAGCTAGCCTGAAGATAGAAAATAAGCCTACCTTGCCTCAGAGAAATATCCCAAAGGAAAAGGCAGCCCCCACATATAATGACTGTGAGTTAAGATGAAAAGACAAACGTAGAGATGAAATAGATTTAGCAAAGTGAGGCCCGACTTTCTGAACAGAGCGAGGATAGGAAAGGTAACTTTGCGGTCAACACAAAACCCTACAAAAACCACGCAAAGGGGGCAAAAAGACCCTCCGTACCGAACTAACGGCACGGAGGTACACCCTCTGCGTCCCAGAGCTTCCAGCAAGCAGGAAAAAACAAATAGACTAGCTGGACAGAAAAAAACAACAAACAAAATAGCAAAGCAGAACTTAGCTATGCAGAGCAGCAGGCCACAGAAACGATCCAGGAGGAAACAGGTCCAATACTAGAACATTGACTGGAGGCCAGGATCAAAGCACTAGGTGGAGTTAAATAGAGCAGCACCTAACGACTTCACCACATCACCTGAGGAAGGAAACTCAGAAGCCGCAGTACCACTTTCCTCCACCAACGGAAGCTCACATAGAGAATCAGCCGAAGTACCACTTGTGACCACAGGAGGGAGCTCTGCCACAGAATTCACAACAGTACCCCCCCTTGAGGAGGGGTCACCGAACCCTCACCAGAGCCCCCAGGACGACCAGGATGAGCCATATGAAAGGCACGAACAAGATCGGGAGCATGGACATCAGAGGCAAAGACCCAGGAATTATCTTCTTGAGCATAACCCTTCCACTTAACCAGATACTGGAGTTTCCGTCTTGAAACACGAGAATCCAAAATCTTCTCCACAATATACTCCAACTCCCCCTCCACCAAAACCGGGGCAGGAGGATCAACAGATGGAACCATAGGTGCCACGTATCTCCGCAACAATGACCTATGGAATACGTTATGTATGGAAAAAGAATCTGGAAGGGTCAGACGAAAAGACACAGGTTTAAGAACCTCAGAAATCCTATACGGACCAATGAAACGAGGTTTAAACTTAGGAGAGGAAACCTTCATAGGAATATGACGAGAAGATAACCAAACCAAATCCCCAACGCGAAGTCAGGGACCCACACAGCGTCTGCGATTAGCGAAACGTTGAGCCTTCTCCTGGGACAAGGTCAAATTGTCCACTACATGAGTCCAAATCTGCTGCAACCTGTCCACCACAGTATCCACACCAGGACAGTCCGAAGACTCAACCTGCCCTGAAGAGAAACGAGGATGGAACCCAGAGTTGCAGAAAAACGGCGAAACCAAGGTAGCCGAGCTGGCCCGATTATTAAGGGCGAACTCAGCCAAAGGCAAAAAGGACACCCAGTCATCCTGATCAGCAGAAACAAAGCATCTCAGATATGTTTCCAAGGTCTGATTGGTTCGTTCGGTCTGGCCATTAGTCTGAGGATGGAAAGCCGAGGAAAAAGACAAGTCAATGCCCATCCTACCACAAAAGGCTCGCCAAAACCTTGAAACAAACTGGGAACCTCTGTCAGAAACGATATTCTCTGGAATGCCATGTAAACGAACCACATGCTGGAAGAACAATGGCACCAAATCAGAGGAGGAAGGTAATTTAGACAAGGGTACCAAATGGACCATCTTAGAGAAGCGATCACAGACCACCCAAATGACTGACATCTTTTGAGAGACGGGAAGATCTGAAATAAAATCCATAGAGATATGTGTCCAAGGCCTCTTCGGAACCGGCAGGGGCAAAAGCAACCCACTGGCACGAGAACAGCAGGGCTTAGCCCGAGCACAAATCCCACAGGACTGCACAAAAGAACGCACATCCCGCGACAGAGATGGCCACCAAAAGGATCTAGCCACTAACTCTCTGGTACCAAAGATTCCAGGATGACCAGCCAACACCGAACAATGAACCTCAGAGATAACTTTATTCGTCCACCTATCAGGGACAAACAGTTTCTCCGCTGGGCAACGATCAGGTTTATTAGCCTGAAATTTTTGCAGCACCCGCCGCAAATCAGGGGAGATGGCAGACAGAATTACTCCCTCTTTGAGGATACCCGCCGGCTCAGATAAACCCGGAGTGTCGGGCACAAAACTCCTAGACAGAGCATCCGCCTTCACATTTTTAGAGCCCGGAAGGTACGAAATCACAAAGTCAAAACGGGCAAAAAACAGCAACCAACGAGCCTGTCTAGGATTCAAGCGCTTGGCAGACTCAAGATAAGTCAAGTTCTTATGATCAGTCAAGACCACCACGCGATGCTTAGCTCCTTCAAGCCAATGACGCCACTCCTCGAATGCCCACTTCATGGCCAGCAACTCTCGATTGCCCACATCATAATTTCGCTCAGCAGGCGAAAACTTCCTGGAAAAGAAGGCGCATGGTTTCATCACCGAGCAATCAGAACTTCTCTGCGACAAAACAGCCCCTGCTCCAATCTCAGAAGCATCAACCTCGACCTGGAATGGAAGCGAAACATCTGGTTGACACAACACAGGGGCAGAAGAAAAACGACGCTTCAACTCTTGAAAAGCTTCCACAGCAGCAGAAGACCAATTGACCACATCAGCACCCTTCTTGGTCAAATCGGTCAATGGTTTAGCAATACTAGAAAAATTGCAGATGAAGCGACGATAAAAATTAGCAAAGCCCAGGAACTTTTGCAGACTTTTCAGAGATGTCGGCTGAGTCCAATCATGGATGGCTTGGACCTTAACAGGATCCATCTCGATAGTAGAAGGGGAAAAGATGAACCCCAAAAATGAAACCTTCTGAACACTAAAGAGACACTTTGATCCCTTCACAAACAAAGAATTAGCACGCAGGACCTGAAACTTCGTTCTGACCTGCTTCACATGAGACTCCCAATCATCCGAGAAGATCAAAATGTCATCCAAATACACAATCAGGAATTTATCAAGGTACTCTCGGAAGATGTCATGCATAAAGGACTGAAACACTGATGGAGCATTGGCAAGTCTGAATGGCATTACTAGATACTCAAAATGGCCCTCGGGCGTATTAAATGCAGTTTTCCATTCATCGCCTCACTTAATACGCACAAGATTATACGCACCACGAAGATCTATCTTGGTGAACCAACTAGCCCCCTTAATCCGAGCAAACAAATCAGATAACAACGGCAAGGGGTACTGAAATTTAACCGTGATCTTATTTAGAAGGCGGTAATCTATACAAGGTCTCAGCGAACCATCCTTCTTGGCTACAAAAAAGAACCCTGCTCCTAATGGCGATGATGACGGGCGAATATGCCCCTTCTCCAAGGACTCCTTCACATAACTCCGCATAGCGGCGTGCTCAGGCACAGATAAATTAAACAGTCGACCTTTTGGAAATTTACTACCAGGAATCAAATCGATAGCACAATCACAACACAATCCCTATGCGGAGGTAGGGTATCGGACTTGGGCTCATCAAATACATCCCGGTAATCAGACAAGAACTCTGGAACCTCAGAAGGGGTGGATGACGAAATAGTCAGAAATGGGACATCACCATGTACCCCCTTACAACCCCAGCTGGACACAGAGATGGATTTCCAATCTAATACTGGATTATGGACTTGTAGCCATGGCAACCCCAACACGACCACATCATGCAGATTATGCAACACCAGAAAGCGAATAACCTCCTGATGTGCAGGAGCCATGCATATGGTCAGCTCGGTCCAGTACTGAGGCTTATTCTTGGCCAAAGGCGTAGCATCAATTCCTCTCAATGGAATAGGACACTGCAAGGGCTCCAAGAAAAACCCACAACGCCTAGCATACTCCAAGTCCATCAAATTCAGGGCAGCGCCTGAATCCACAAATGCCATGACAGAATACAATGACAAAGAGCAGATCAAGGTAACGGACAGAAGAAATTTTGACTGTACCGTACCAATGGTGGCAGACCTAGCGAACCGCTTAGTGCGCTTAGGACAATCAGATATAGCATGAGTGGAATCACCACAGTAGAAACACAGCCCATTCAGACGTCTGTGTTCTTGCCGTTCAACTCTGGTCAAAGTCCTATCGCACTGCATAGGCTCAGGTTTAAGCTCAGGTAATACCGCCAAATGGTGCACAGATTTACGCTCACGCAAGCGTCGACCGATCTGAATGGCCAAAGACATAGACTCATTCAGACCAGCAGGCATAGGAAATCCCACCATGACATCCTTAAGGGCTTCAGAGAGACCCTTTCTGAAAATAGCTGCGAGCGCACCTTCATTCCATTGAGTGAGTACTGACCACTTTCTAAATTTCTGACAATATACCTTTATCTCATCCTGACCCTGACACAGAGCCAGCAAATTTTTCTCTGCCTGATCCACTGAATTAGGTTCATCGTACAGCAATCCGAGAGCCAGGAAAAACGCATCGATATTACTTAATGCAGGATCTTCTGACGCAAGAGAAAATGCCCAGTCCTGAGAGTCGCCACGTAAAAAAGAAATAATGATCCTAACTTGTTGAACTGGGTCACCAGAGGAGCGAGGTTTCAAAGCCAGAAATAGTTTACAATTATTTTTGAAACTCAGAAATTTAGTTCTATCTCCAAAAAACAAATCAGGAATAGGAATTCTCGGTTCTAACATAGAATTCTGAACCACAAAGTCTTGAATATTTTGTACTCTTGCCGTGAGCTGATCCACACATGAAGACAGACCTTTAATGTCCATCGCTACACCTGTGTCCTGAACCACCCAAATGTCTAGGGGAAAAAAAGGCAAAACACAGTGCAGAGAAAAAAAAATGGTCTCAGAGCTTCTTTTTTCCCTCTATTGAGAATCATTAGTACTTTGGGCCTCCAGTACTGTTATGATAAGGTAATTCAGTATCACAATGGACATAGAGGTCAGAGCACATACAGTGACCTGACAATAACCCAAAAACATTGAACGAGCTCTGAGACGTGGGAACTCTGCTGACCGCAATCCCTAATCCTCTTCAACCACACTAGAGGCAGCCGTGGATTGCGCCTAACGCTCCCTATGCAACTCGGCACAGCCTGAGAAACTAGCTAGCCTGAAGATAGAAAATAAGCCTACCTTGCCTCAGAGAAATATCCCAAAGGAAAAGGCAGCCCCCACATATAATGACTGTGAGTTAAGATGAAAAGACAAACGTAGAGATGAAATAGATTTAGCAAAGTGAGGCCCGGCTTTCTGAACAGAGCGAGGATAGGAAAGGTAACTTTGCGGTCAACACAAAACCCTACAAAAACCACGCAAAGGGGGCAAAAAGACCCTCCGTACCGAACTAACGGCACGGAGGTACACCCTCTGCGTCCCAGAGCTTCCAGCAAGCAGGAAAAAACAAATAGACTAGCTGGACAGAAAAAAACAACAAACAAAATAGCAAAGCAGAACTTAGCTATGCAGAGCAGCAGGCCACAGGAACGATCCAGGAGGAAACAGGTCCAATACTAGAACATTGACTGGAGGCCAGGATCAAAGCACTAGGTGGAGTTAAATAGAGCAGCACCTAACGACTTCACCACATCACCTGAGGAAGGAAACTCAGAAGCCACAGTACCACTTTCCTCCACCAACGGAAGCTCACAGAGAGAATCAGCCGAAGTACCACTTGTGACCACAGGAGGGAGCTCTGCCACAGAATTCACAACAGGTTAGGGTTGGGATTAATTTTTGGGAGTGTGTTCAGGTTAGGAGTGTGGTTAGGTTTATGGTTAGGGTTGGGATTAGGGTTAGGGGTGAGTTCCGGTTAAGGTTGGAGTCAGAATTGGGGGGTTTCCACTGTTTAGGCACATAAGGGGCTCCCCAAATGTGACATCGCGTCTGATCTCAATTCCAGCCAATTCTGCTTTGAAAAAGTTAAATGGTTCTCCTTCTCTTCCGAGCTCTGCCGTGTGCCCAAACAGTGGTTTAACCCTACATATGGGGTATCAGCGTATTCAGGATAAATAGGACAACAACTTTTGTGGTCAAATTTCTCCTGTTACCCTTGGGGAAAATACAAAACTGGGGGCTAAAAATCATTTTTGTGGAAAAAAAATTATTTTTTATTTTCAGGGTTCTGCGTTATAAACTTTAGTGAAACACTGGGGGGTTCAAAGTTCCCACAACACATCTAAATAAGTTCCTTAGGGGGTCTAGTTTTCAAAATGAGGTCACTTCTGGGCGGTTTCTACTATTTAGGTAAATCAGGGGCTCTGCAAATGCAACGTGATGACCGCATACCATTCCATCAAAGTCTGCATTCCAGAATGGCGCTCCTTCCCTTCCAAGCTCCGCCATGTGTCCAAACAGTGGTTTACCCCAACATAAGGAGTATTAGTGTACTCAGGACAAATTGCACAACAACTTTTGGGGTCCAAATTCTCCTGTTACCCTTGAGAAAATAAAAATTGGGGTCAAAAAGATCTTTTTGTGAAAAAAAAATATGATTTTTTATTTTTATGGCTATATATTATAAACTTCGGTGAAGCACTTGGGGGTTTAAAGTGCTCTCCACACATCTAGATTAGTTCCTTTGGGGGGTCTACTTTCCAAAATGATGTCACTTGTGGGGTGTTTCCACTGTTTAGGCACATCAGTGGCTCTCCAAACGCGACATGGAGTTCGATCTCAATTCCAGCCAATTTTGCATTGAAAAGTCAAACAGCGATCCTTTCTTTCCGCAGTTGATTACCCCCACATATGGGGTATCAATGTACTCAGGATAAATTGTACAACAAGTTTTGGGGTCAAATGACTCCTGTTATCCTTGGTAAAATAAAAAAATTGGATCAGAAATAAAATTTTTTGTGAAAAAAAGTTAAATGCCCATTTTTTTTAAACATTCCAAAAATTCCTGTGAAGCACCTGAAGGGTTAATAAACTTCTTGAATGTGGTTTTGAGCACCTTAAGGGTGCAGTTTTTAGAATGGTATTGGGTATTTGGGTATTTTCTATCATATAGACTCGTCAAAGTGACTTAAAATGTAATGTGGTCTCTAAAAAAAAATATTGAGAAATCGCTGGTCAAATTTTAACCCTTATAACTTCCTAACATAAAAAAATTTTGGTTCCAAAATTGTGCTTATGTAAAGTAGACATGTGGGAAATGTTACCTATTAAGTATTTTTTGTGACATACTCTATCTCTGTGATTTAAGGGCATGAAAATTCAAAGTTGGAAAATTTTTGCCAAATTTCCTTTTTTTTCACAAATAAACACAAGTCATATCAAAGAAATTTTACCACTAACGTGAAGTAAAATATGTCACGAGAAAAAAGTGTCAGAATCACCGGGATCCGTTGAAGCATTCCAGAGTTATTACCTCATAAAGGGACAGTGGTCAGACTTGTAAAATATGGCCCGGTCATTAACGTACAAACCACCCTTGGGGATTAACGGGTTAATAAGTTTGCCTTAATTCTCAATACTGCAAATCCTCTAATTGTCTGAAAAATGTGTGTATTACACTTGGTGGTCTCCTAGTACTATATTGAACGAACCCCTTTTGAGTTCTTTAATGCAAATGCAGACTTTTTAATGTTGAAATTACCTTAATTTAGCCAGGGAAAAAAGGATAGCCAGGGAAAAAAGGATAGTCAATAGTGGTAATCAGCAGCCTATTTAGCATCATACTGCACCTATAGACTTTTTCATCTACTTAAATTGTAAAAACTGTCCAAAATATTTCCCTTTTTCAATATTTTTCAGCACTGCGGTAGTATACTACAATGAGATTTAGATATTGTTATCCCTAGCTGTAATAATGAGCTGTGGGTTATAACCTCCTATCCCTAATGCTGTAAAATCCTAAATTGGCCACTGTTTTCCCTGCCCTCCTCTTTTCATATCCCCTTGCGCAGGCGTGTACTATGGAGGACAGAGAATGAACTTCAATCCAATATTGCAGCCAACATGCAGCCAGCGGGTAAGGAAAGAGTGAATCAAACACCCGAAAACCCCGCCCCTATGGCTGAAGATTGTTCCCTCCAAATTCAGGTGACAGAGTTCCTTTAAAGCCCCATTGCATTATGAGAAAGCTTGCACAGTTGTGATAGATGTCACAAACCACTCTCTGAATAATACAATATTTAGAAGTGTGTGAAATAGTGCTGTGTATTTTTTTTCTATCTGTGTGAGTCGAATTGCAAATCAATCAAATTTGCTGAGATCTGTGAATTTCAAGAAATTGGACTTAAAGTCAATTTGAAGCAGACCGATCTGCTCATCTCTAGTAAATAATAATAATAATAATAATAAACTGTGACACTGTCATGAGGAAAAGAGAAAAAAAAATCCTTGTGGCTGTATGAATAAAAATATTCTACACACATGCTAGCCACCTTAGGGAGAGACCCAAGTTGGGCTAAATGTAGCGGGACGAAAGAGACCGAAAAGCCCTCTACTTAAAGGAAATACATAGTGGATGCTTTCCTGAAACGGAAAGTACTTGCAAGCAGCATAATACAAAGAATAGGAGGTTTACCCAGAATCCTTTGCAGTAGGCGGAGCTATGCAAATCATCTCTTTCCACCCCAGTCTAATCCACAGCGCTTGGAACCGCCAAGCGTGCAATGCTGCGGATTAGTTTCTAAATTTACACAGCCAACCAATTCCTACCTGTGGACACGTGTTTCGGGCTTTAGGCCCTCATCAGCACAGGGCTGGAATTGGTTGGCTGTATGGAGTGGGGCTCGGTGAGCAAGCGATACACACATGCTAGCCACCTTAGGGAGAGACCCAAGTTGGGCTAAATGTAGCGGGACGAAAGAGACCGAAAAGCCCTCTACTTAAAGGAAATACATAATGGATGCTTTCCTGAAACGGAAAGTACTTACAAGCAGCATAATACAAAGAATAGGAGGTTCCAGCCTCTAGTCTTTATTTCGCATGATTAAAAGCAAAAATGTCCAGACAGTTAAAAAACTGTGCCAATTCTGACGCTTTTCTGGGAGGAGCCCTTAGTCATAGAGTGCGTCTGAATATCACAGGAATTGAACAGTAAAATTTCCCTTTTTCATTCATGTCCATTGTAACCATTTAGATCACCTGTGCTGAAAATGCTGGATCCTTTCTTTTTAAAGGGGCTGTCTAGTTTCAAATATTATTACTGCATAGGCTTAATGATATATAAAATGACTACATTTTACTCACTCTTCCAAGGTCCAGCAATGCATCTCGTTGCTGCTTTAGTCTTTGTTGTTAGGCTGCAACAGTGACATAACTCTAACAGCACTGCAGTCCATCACTGAGCTCAGCGACCCCACTAAAATTCATGGTATAAGGTATTGAGCTCAGTGATTTGCTTCAATTCTGTGAATGTGACATCAACACTGCCACATATCAAAAAGGCTGAAGCAGTGACAGAGATGCATCGCCTGACCTGCAGAAGGTGAATAATTGCTCAGTTTATTTTATGCATCAATAGACCAATAGGCTAATGATATTTAAAATGGGGCAAACCTTTTAAGATAGAATAGAGTAGCAGATCTAAACATTGTGATAAAAATATTCATCCAGATGAGGAGTACAGACTTTCAATTTAAAGCACCACTCCAGCATTTTATTTTCAGCACTGTAGTGGTGCCACTATTGTAAGTTCTCTACCCCTCATCGTATACTTACACTCCAATGTCTTCATCTTTTATCAGCACCGCTTCAGGCTAACGGCGTCATCTTGTGATCACAACTCCTGACAGTGTAATTCTATGAGAGCCAGAATGAGGCTTTCATAGACTTGCATTGAAAAGTGAACTCTGACTTGTTTCAGCAAACAGTGGAGTCATCCGGCAGCTAAAAAACTGCTAAAGACTGACTGGACCGGTGCCTGCAACAGCTGAAGATGGCAACTGGTAAGAATAAGAGTAGGGACAGGGAACTTAGATTAGAAGCACCACTGCAGAGCTTCAATAAAAAAATTGATGGAGTGGTACTTTAATGTGATCATTTTGTTATCTCAAAGTGATTTTGAGGCAGCAACCCTGAGTGGGAGTTTGGCTGCATAGTCTCTGATATCAAACATCGAAATCAGTGTTATACACAGTGCTAACAAAAAGGGCAGGAAATAGAAATTGGAAGGTGATATCCGGTTCACTTGGCAGTGCCTTCTCAGGCTTTTTTCCTGTAACATCAATACTAGATATCATTATAGACAGAAGATATTAAAAATTAATTTCATATTGTCTTGTATATATTGAGTAAATATGGCTATTTTACCATTTCCACAATTATGGTAATACTACACAGTTAGGCCGGCTTCACACTTGCGAGTTTTACGGACATAAGAGCGCAGAAACTACGTCCGTAAATCTCGCAAAAAATACGGCACAATTATTCTCTATGCCCCTGCTCCTATCTGCCGTATTTTACTGATCAGTATTATACGGCTTTCTACGGCCGTACAAAATCGCAGCATGCTGCGTTTGTCACCGTACTGTGCAAGAAATACGCCAATGAAAGTCTATGGAAGCGTGAAAAATACGGATTGCACACGGACAAGCAGTGTGACTTGCGAGAAATACGCAGCGCTGTTAGAGAGAAAAGCCGGTAATTCAGTGCGGTGTACAGTAAAATCACACTGACAGCTTACAGTCCAATAGGTAGAATAAATGTGTACACATAGAATAGGTATATACAGTGGGGCAAAAAAGTATTTAGTCAGTCAGCATTAGTGCAAGTTCCACCACTTAAAAAGATGAGAGGCGTCTGTAATTTACATCATAGGTAGACCTCAGCTATGGGAGACAAACTGAGAAAAAAAATCCAGAAAATCACATTGTCTGTTTTTTTAACATTTTATTTGCATATTATGGTGGAAAATAAGTATTTGGTCAGAAACAAAATTTCATCTCAATACTTTGTAATATATCCTTTGTTGGCAATGACAGAGGTCAAACGTTTTCTGTAAGTCTTCACAAGGTTGCCACACACTGTTGTTGGTATGTTGGCCCATTCCTCCATGCAGATCTCCTCTAGAGCAGTGATGTTTTTGGCTTTTCGCTTGGCAACACGGACTTTCAACTCCCTCCAAAGGTTTTCTATAGGGTTGAGATCTGGAGACTGGCTAGGCCACTCCAGGACCTTGAAATGCTTCTTATGAAGCCACTCCTTCGTTGCCCTGGCGGTGTGCTTTGGATCATTGTCATGTTGAAAGACCCAGCCACGTTTCATCTTCAATGCCCTTGCTGATGGAAGGAGGTTTGCACTCAAAATCTCACGATACATAGCCCCATTCATTCTTTCATGTACCCGGATCAGTCGTCCTGGCCCCTTTGCAGAGAAACAGCCCCAAAGCATGATGTTTCCACCACCATGCTTTACAGTAGGTATGGTGTTTGATGGATGCAACTCAGTATTCTTTTTCCTCCAAACACGACAAGTTGTGTTTCTACCAAACAGTTCCAGTTTGGTTTCATCAGACCATAGGACATTCTCCCAAAACTCCTCTGGATCATCCAAATGCTCTCTAGCAAACTTCAGACGGGCCCGGACATGTACTGGCTTAAGCAGTGGGACACGTCTGGCACTGCAGGATCTGAGTCCATGGTGGCGTAGTGTGTTACTTATGGTAGGCCTTGTTACATTGGTCCCAGCTCTCTGCAGTTCATTCACTAGGTCCCCCCGCGTGGTTCTGGGATTTTTGCTCACCGTTCTTGTGATCATTCTGACCCCACGGGGTGGGATTTTGCGTGGAGCCCCAGATCGAGGGAGATTATCAGTGGTCTTGTATGTCTTCCATTTTCTAATTATTGCTCCCACTGTTGATTTCTTCACTCCAAGCTGGTTGGCTATTGCAGATTCAGTCTTCCCAGCCTGGTGCAGGGCTACAATTTTGTTTCTGGTGTCCTTTGACAGCTCTTTGGTCTTCACCATAGTGGAGTTTGGAGTCAGACTGTTTGAGGGTGTGCTCAGGTGTCTTTTTATACTGATAACAAGTTTAAACAGGTGCCATTACTAAAGGTAATGAGTGGAAGAAAGAGGAGACTCTTAAAGAAAAAGTTACAGGTCTGTAAGAGCCAGAAATCTTGATTGTTTGTTTCTGACTAAATACTTATTTTCCACCATAAAATGCAAAAAAAATGATAAAAAAACAGACAATGTGATTTTCTGGATTTTTTTTTCTCAGTTTGTCTCCCATAGTTGAGGTCTACCTATGATGTAAATTACAGACGCCTCTCATCTTTTTAAGTGGTGGAACTTGCACTATTGCTGACTGACTAAATACTTTTTTGCCCCACTGTATATATATATATATATATATATATATATGTCAGTGAGACACATATATGTATATATATTAATATTTATTCCAGCGCTATACAGCTTGAAAGCCGGTAATTCAATTACCGGCTTTTTCTTTCTCCTTCCTAAACCCGACATGATTTGAGACATGGTTTACATACAGTACACTCTCTTCCCATTCCCGTGTAGCGGTGGGATATGGGGTAATGAAGGGTTAATGCCACCTTGCTATTGTAAGGTGACATTAGGCCTAATTAATAATGGAGAGGCTTCAATTATGACACCTATCCATTATTAATCCAATTGTAGTAAAGGGTTAAATAAAACACAAACACATTATTTAAAATTATTTTAATGAAATAAAAACAATGGTTGTTGGAGTATTTTATTCTACGCCGAATCCAGTCACTGAAGACCCTCGTTCTGTAAGTAAAAAAACATAATAAACCAACAATATCCTTACCCTCCGCAGATCTGTAACGTCCAACGATGTAAATCCTTCTGAAGGGGTTAAAACATTTTGCAGCAAGGAGTTCCGCTAATGCAGGCTGCTCCTTGCTGCAAAACCCCGGGGAATGAGGCTAAATATAGATCAATGATCTTTCTTTAGCTTTATTTGCGGTGAGGCGCCCTCTGCTGGCTGTTCATAGATCGTGGGAACTTACCTAGAAAGCTCCCAGGCTTTCTAGGAAAGTTCCCACGATCTATGGACATCCAGCAGAGGGCGCCTCACCGCAAATGAAGCTAAATATAGATCATTGATCTATATTTAGCCTCATTCCCCGGGGTTTTGCAGCAAGGAGCAGCCTGCATTAGCGGAACTCCTTGCTGCAAAATGTTTTAACCCCTTCAGAAGGATTTACATCGTTGGACGTTACAGATCTGCGGAGGGTAAGGATATTGTTGGTTTATTATGTTTTTTAACTTACAGAACGAGGGTCTTCAGTGACTGGATTGGGCGTAGAATAAAATACTCCAACAACCATTGTTTTTATTTCATTAAAATAATTTTAAATAATGTGTCTGTGTTTTATTTAACCCTTTACTACAATTGGATTAATAATGGATAGGTGTCATAATTGACGCCTCTCCATTATTAATTAGGCTTAATGTCACCTTACAATAGCAAGGTGGCATTAACCCTTCATTACCCCATATCCCACCGCTACACGGGAATGGGAAGAGAGTGGCCAAGTGCCAGAATAGGCGCATCTTCCAGATGTGCCTTTTCTGGGGTGGCTGGGGGCACGTGTTTTTAGCCGGGGGGGGGGCAATAACCGTAGACCCTCTCCAGGCTATTAATATCTGCCCTCAGTCACTGGCTTTACTACTCTGGCGGAGAAAATTGTGCGGGAGCCCACGCCAATTTTTTCCGCCATTTAACCCTTTAATTTACTAGCTAGAACGGCCAAATTTTGCAGATACACACTACTGACATTAGTAGTGTGGAATCTGCAAAAAAAAGGAGAGAAGACATGGTTTACTGTATGTAAACCATGTCTCAAATCATGTCGGGTTTTAGGAAGGAGAAAGAAAAAGCCGATAATTGAATTACCGGCTTTCAAGCTGTATAGCGCTGGAAAAAATATTAATATATATACATATATGTGTCTACTGACATATATATATATATATATATATATATATATATATATATAGACAGTATATATATATATATTTTTTTTCTTTTTGGGACACATGGATCACTTCTATAGCGGTATGTTGGTTTTGCAAGCCTGCGAGAAAACCACGCAGTACGGATGCCATACGGATTACATACGGAGGATGCCATGCGCAAAAAACGCTGACACACCCTGCCTGCGGAGGAGCTACGGACCACTATTTTCGGGACTTTTCAGCGTATTACGGCCGTAATATACGGACCGTATTTTCATACTCTGAGTGTGAAGCCGGCCTAACTCTTCAATTTACACAAGTCACATAATAATGTTTGCTACTCAATGTTAATGTTTAAAGGGACACTGTCACCTGAATTTGGAGGGAACAATCTTCAGCCATGGAGGCGGGGTTTGGGGTTTTTTGATTCACCCTTTCCTTACCCGCTGGCTGCATGCTGGCTGCAATATTGCATTGAAGTTCATTCTCTGTCCTCCGTAGTACATGCCTGCACAAGGCAATCTTTCTTTAGCTTTATTTGCGGTGAGGCGCCCTCTGCTGGCTGTTCATAGATCGTGGGAACTTACCTAGAAAGCTCCCAGGCTTTCTAGGAAAGTTCCCACGATCTATGAACATCCAGCAGAGGGCGCCTCACCGCAAATGAAGCTAAATATAGATCATTGATCTATATTTAGCCTCATTCCCCGGGGTTTTGCAGCAAGGAGCAGCCTGCATTAGCGGAACTCCTTGCTGCAAAATGTTTTAACCCCTTCAGAAGGATTTACATCGTTGGACGTTACAGATCTGCGGAGGGTAAGGATATTGTTGGTTTATTATGTTTTTTAACTTACAGAACGAGGGTCTTCAGTGACTGGATTGGGCGTAGAATAAAATACTCCAACAACCATTGTTTTTATTTCATTAAAATAATTTTAAATAATGTGTTTGTGTTTTATTTAACCCTTTACTACAATTGGATTAATAATGGATAGGTGTCATAATTGACGCCTCTCCATTATTAATTAGGCTTAATGTCACCTTACAATAGCAAGGTGGCATTAACCCTTCATTACCCCATATCCCACCGCTACACGGGAATGGGAAGAGAGTGGCCAAGTGCCAGAATAGGCGCATCTTCCAGATGTGCCTTTTCTGGGGTGGCTGGGGGCACGTGTTTTTAGCCGGGGGGGGGGGGCAATAACCGTAGACCCTCTCCAGGCTATTAATATCTGCCCTCAGTCACTGGCTTTACTACTCTGGCGGAGAAAATTGTGCGGGAGCCCACGCCAATTTTTTCCGCCATTTAACCCTTTAATTTACTAGCTAGAACGGCCAAATTTTGCAGATACACACTACTGACATTAGTAGTGTGGAATCTGCAAAAAAAAGGAGAGAAGACATGGTTTACTGTATGTAAACCATGTCTCAAATCATGTCGGGTTTTAGGAAGGAGAAAGAAAAAGCCGGTAATTGAATTACCGGCTTTCAAGCTGTATAGCGCTGGAAAAAAATTAATATATATACATATATGTGTCTACTGACATATATATATATATATATATATATATATAGACAGTATATATATATTTTTTTTTTCTTTTTGGGACACATGGATCACTTCTATAGCGGTATGTTGGTTTTGCAAGCCTGCGATAAAACCACGCAGTACGGATGCCATACGGATTACATACGGAGGATGCCATGCGCAAAAAACGCTGACACACCCTGCCTACGGAGGAGCTACGGACCACTATTTTCGGGACTTTTCAGCGTATTACGGCCGTAATATACGGACCGTATTTTCATACGCTGAGTGTGAAGCCGGCCTAACTCTTCAATTTACACAAGTCACATAATAATGTTTGCTACTCAATGTTAATGTTTAAAGGGACACTGTCACCTGAATTTGGAGGGAACAATCTTCAGCCATGGAGGCGGGGTTTGGGGTTTTTTGATTCACCCTTTCCTTACCCGCTGGCTGCATGCTGGCTGCAATATTGCATTGAAGTTCATTCTCTGTCCTCCGTAGTACATGCCTGCACAAGGCAATCTTGCCTTGCGCAGGCGTGTACTATGGAGGACAGAGAATGAACTTCAATCCAATACTGCAGCCAGCATGCAGCCAGCGGGTAAGGAAAGGGTGAATCAAAAACCCCCAAACCCCGCCTCCATGGCTGAAGATTGTTCCCTCCAAATCCAGGCGACAGTGTCCCTTTAAAGGGTATAATCCATCTCAAACATTTATTGTAACCACATTTACATTGGCATAAAAGTGTGATATATGCAAGACTCACCTCTGGGACCTACATCTAGATCCCTGTCCTGGCTCATGAGTTGTGTGCTGCTTGCTGCGTCTGGGCAGCACTTAAATGACTAACAAGGTTGTCAGCTGTCCAGCAATTCCAGGACCTTCTGTAACTATTGAGCTCTTTATTTTTAGGCTTTTTTTTAGAAATTTACATAGATTATTTTAACTGTTATTTTCATTTTACAGTTTTCAGTTAATGCAGCTGATGTCTACATATAAAAATTATGGGCTGTAGATATGTATCACATACATCCCCCTACTCTTGAACGCTCTACTCCAACATATCAGACTCTCTCCTACCGTGGAAATCTTCAAATGGAACATGAAGACCTACCTCTGATGACAACCATACAACCAGAACTAACCGTATTTCTACCATACTGCTGCACGACCAGCTCTACCCTCACCTACTGTATCCTCACCTATCCCTTGTAGAATGTGAACCGTCACGGGCTGGGTCCTCTCTCCTCCTGTACCAGTCTGTGACTTGTATTGTTTAAGATTATTGTACTTGTTTTCTGTTATGTTTACCCCATTTTCACATGTAATCCGCTATGGAAAAAATGGCGATATCATAATAAATAATAATAATTATTATTTATTATGGACTTCCAATGAGTTTGAAAAACATAGTGTGTCCGTAATTTTATGATAAGCTGCGCATAGAAAAAAGTCAAGCTGGCACCCTGATGACTAAGTAGCCACACTTGCTGACCCACTTATGCCAACATCTATATGGAAGTAGGGTTGAGCGAAACGGGTCGTTCATTTTCAAAAGTCGCCGACTTTTGGCAAAGTCGGGTTTCATGAAACCCGACCCGACCCCTGTGCGGGGTCAGCCATGCGGTATGCGACTTTCGCGCCAAAGTCGCATTTCAATGACGCGAAAAGCGCCATTTCTCAGCCAATGAAGGTGAACGCAGAGTGTGGGCAGCGTGATGACATAGGTCCTGGTCCCCACCATCTTAGAGAAGGGCATTGCAGTGATTGGCTTGCTGTCTGCGGCGTCACAGGGGCAATAAAGAGGCGTTCCCACCGACCGCCATCTTACTGCTGCTGATCTGAGCTTAGGGAGAGGTTGCTGCCGCTTCGTCAGAAGCAGGGATAGCGTTAGGCAGGGTCCATTAACCCCCAAACCGCTTGTGCTGTAGCGATTTCCACTGTCCAACACCACCTTCGGTGTGCAGGGATAGTGGAAGCTACATTTTTTTTTCTCAGCGCTGTAGCTCATTGGGCTGCCCTAGAAGGCTCCCTGATAGCTGCATTGCTGTGTGTACGCCGCTGTGCAAACCAACTGCTTTTTTCAAAGCACAAATCCTCTTGTTCCTTCCTTTCTGCACAGCTATCTTTTTTGTTTGTCCACACTTTTTATTTAATTTGTGCATCAGTCCACTCCTTATTGCTGCCTGCCATACCTGGCTGAGATTATTGCAGGGAGATAGTAATTGTAGGACAGTCCCTTTTTTTTTTAATTCTCCCTAAAAAAATAAGTTGTGGGAGATTAAGATTGGCATTTCTGCTAGAGTGCCATCCCTGTGTGTGCCATCTCTCTCACATAGTGGGCCATAGAAAGCCTATTTTTTTTGGGTTGATTTCGTTTCTAAATTCTACCTGAAAAAATCAATAAATCAATCAGTGGGAGATAAATATTGGCCTCTGGGCTTGTGTGCCACTCCTGACTCCTGTGTGTGCAATCTCTCACTCAGTGGGCCATAGAAAGCCTATTTATTTTTTTTGTTGATTTGGTTTCTAAATTCTACCTGAAAAAATCAATAAATCAGTCAGTGGGAGATAAATATTGGCCTCTGGGCTTGTGTGCCATTTCTGACTCCTGTGTGTGCCATCTCTCACTCAGTGGGCCATAGAAAGCTTATTAATTTTTTTGGTTGATTTGGTTTCTAAATTCTACCTGAAAAAATCAATAAATCAATCATTGGGAGATAAATATTGGCCTCTGGGCTTGTGTGCCACTTCTGACTCCTGTGTGTGCCATCTCTCACTCAGTGGGCCATAGAAAGCCTATTTATTTTTTTGGTTGATTTGGTTTCTAAATTCTACCTGAAAAAAATCAATAAATCAATCAGTGGGAGATAAATATTGGCCTCTGGGCTTGTGTGCCACTCCTGACTCCTGTGTGTGCCATCTCTCACTCAGTGGGCCATAGAAAGCCTATTTATTTTTTTGTTGATTTGGTTTCTAAATTCTACCTGAAAAAATCAATAAATCAGTCAGTGGGAGATAAATATTGGCCTCTGGGCTTGTGTGCCACTTCTGACTCCTGTGTGTGCCATCTCTCACTCAGTGGGCCATAGAAAGCCTATTTATTTTTTTTGTTGATTTGGTTTCTAAATTCTACCTGAAAAAAATCAATAAATCAGTCAGTGGGAGATAAATATTGGCCTCTGGGCTTGTGTGCCACTTCTTACTCCTGTGTGTGCCATCTCTCACTCAGTGGGCCATAGAAAGCTTATTAATTTTTTTGGTTGATTTGGTTTCTAAATTCTACCTGAAAAAATCAATAAATCAATCATTGGGAGATAAGTATTGGCCTCTGGGCTTGTGTGCCACTTCTGACTCCTGTGTGTGCCATCTCTCACTCAGTGGGCCATAGAAAGCCTATTTATTTTTTTGGTTGATTTGGTTTCTAAATTCTACCTGAAAAAAATCAATAAATCAATCAGTGGGAGATAAATATTGGCCTCTGGGCTTGTGTGCCACTTCTTACTCCTGTGTGTGCCATCTCTCACTCAGTGGGCCATAGAAAGCCTATTAATTTTTTTGGTTGATTTGGTTTCTAAATTCTACCTGAAAAAATCAATAAATCAATCAGTGGGAGATAAATATTGGCCTCTGGGCTTGTGTGCCACTTCTGACTCCTGTGTGTGCCATCTCTCACTCAGTGGGCCATAGAAAGCCTATTTATTTTTTTGGTTGATTTGGTTTCTAAATTCTACCTGAAAAAATCAATAAATCAATCAGTGGGAGATAAATATTGGCCTCTGGGCTTGTGTGCCACTCCTGACTCCTGTGTGTGCCATCTCTCACTCAGTGGGCCATAGAAAGCTTATTAATTTTTTTGGTTGATTTGGTTTCTAAATTCTACCTGAAAAAATCAATAAATCAATCATTGGGAGATAAGTATTGGCCTCTGGGCTTGTGTTCCACTTCTGACTCCTGTGTGTGCCATCTCTCACTCAGTGGGCCATAGAAAGCCTATTTATTTTTTTGGTTGATTTGGTTTCTAAATTCTACCTGAAAAAATCAATAAATCAGTCAGTGGGAGATAAATATTGGCCTCTGGGCTTGTGTGCCACTTCTTACTCCTGTGTGTGCCATCTCTCACTCAGTGGGCCATAGAAAGCCTATTTATTTTTTTTGTTGATTTGGTTTCTAAATTCTACCTGAAAAAATCAATAAATCAGTCAGTGGGAGATAAATATTGGCCTCTGGGCTTGTGTGCCACTTCTTACTCCTGTGTGTGCCATCTCTCACTCAGTGGGCCATAGAAAGCCTATTAATTTTTTTGGTTGATTTGGTTTCTAAATTCTACCTGAAAAAATCAATAAATCAATCAGTGGGAGATAAATATTGGCCTCTGGGCTTGTGTGCCACTTCTGACTCCTGTGTGTGCCATCTCTCACTCAGTGGGCCATAGAAAGCCTATTTATTTTTTTGGTTGATTTGGTTTCTAAATTCTACCTGAAAAAATCAATAAATCAATCAGTGGGAGATAAATATTGGCCTCTGGGCTTGTGTGCCACTCCTGACTCCTGTGTGTGCCATCTCTCACTCAGTGGGCCATAGAAAGCCTATTTTTTTTTTTTTTTGTTTCTAAATTCTCCCGGAAAAAATCCTTTTATTTTATTTAGTTTCTAAATTCTTCCTGAAAAAATCATTTTACTTTATTTTGTTTCTAAAGTCTCCCTGAAAAAAAAAAAAAATCAGTGGGAGATTAATATTGCCCTTTCTGCTTGTGAGCCAGTCTTGACTCCTGGGTGTGCCATCTCTCTCTCTCAAATAGTGGGCACTGGGCCATAGAAAGGCAATTTTTTTTTTTATTTGGTTTCTAAATTCTCCCGGAAAAAATCATTTTATTTTATTTGGTTTCTAAATTCTTCCTTAAAAAATCATTTTATTTTATTTTGTTTCTAAAGTCTCCCTGAAAAAAAAAAATCAGTGGGAGATTAATATTGCCCTTTCTGCTTGTGTGCCAGTCTTGACTCCTGGGTGTGCCATCTCTCTCTCTCAAATAGTGGGCACTGGGCCATAGAAAGGCAATTTTTTTTTTTTTTTTTGCTTTCTAAATTCTCCCTGAAAAAAAAAAAATACAGTGGGAGATTAATATTGACATTTGTGCTTGAGTGACAGTCCTGCGTGTGTGGCGTCTCTCTGATTTGGTGCCACAGAAAACAGAGTGTGTAACATTGTGCCTGATTTTCCTTGCGGTCTCACCAACCTGTAAAGGGATATCGAAATCATACTGAAGTTATAGCTCACCGTGTAAGTTGTTTGACAGCAACAAATACCATTACTTTGGTTAAGTTTTTAAAACAATGAGGAAGTCTGGTGGAAGAGGTCGTGGCCGTGGGCGTTCATTGTCAGCTGGTAATGATGGTAGTGGTAGTGGAGCATCAGGTGGTCGTGGGAAAAGAAATATTGCACCTAAGTCTGGAGCTGTGGAGCCAGGGTCGTCGTCTGGCTACAGAAGGCCTCGAACGCTCCCTTTTCTGGGAGTAGGAAAACCGCTTTTAAAGCCGGAGCAGCAAGAGCAAGTTTTGGCTTATCTTGCAGACTCAGCCTCTAGCTCTTTTGCCTCCTCTTTTGAAACTGGTAAATGTAAACGCAGCGCCTCGTTAGTGGATGTTCACGGTCAGGGACAAGTCACTTCCTTGTCCTCTTCAGCAAAAACAACAACAGAGAAGGATGCAGCAGGCGACACAACGGGTTACTCCATGGAGCTTTTTACACATACCGTCCCTGGCTTAGAAAGTGAAGCAGTTAACAGGCCATGCCCATTACAAGTTGAATCTGACATGGAGTGCACTGATGCACAGCCACAGCCAGACTATTATGCTGGTCCTTTGACTCAGACCACAACATTGCCCTCGCAGGGTACTGATCCAGAATCAGACCCTGATGAGACTATGTTGCCCCATCACGAACGCTCTACCACCGACTTACACGGTGACACAGATGAAGTTGCGCACGAGCTAGAAGAGGAGGTTATAGATGACCCAGTTGTTGACCCCGATTGGCAGCCATTGGGGGAACAGGGTGCAGGCGGCAGTAGTTCTGAAGCGGAGGAGGAGGGGCCGCAGCAGGCATCAACATCGCAACAGGTTCCATCTGCCGGGCCAGTATCTGGCCCCAAACGCGTGGCAAAGCCAAAAACTGTTGGAGGACAGCGTGTCCATCCGGTTAAAGCTCAGTCTGCAATGGCTGAAAAGGGATCCGAGGCTCGAAAGAGTGCAGTCTGGCATTTTTTTAAACAACATCCAATTGATCCGCACAAAGTCATCTGTAAAAAATGTTCAACTAGCTTAAGCAGAGGTCAGAATCTGAAAAGTCTCAATACAAGTTGCATGCATAGACATTTAACCACCATGCATTTGCAAGCCTGGACTAACTACCAAACGTCCCTTAAGGTTGTAGCACCCTCGGCCAATGAAGCTAGTCAGCAACGCTACATCCCTTCCGTCACTGTAAGGCCACCATTTTCCGCACCACCAGCAGTATCTGTGCAGGTTTCTTTGCCAGCCCAAAGCAGTCAGGGTCAGGGAATCACCAGTTTCGTAGGAGGAAATACTGCATCTAGGGCACCGGTGGAAACAATACCGTCTTCAACCGTCTCTCAGTCTGCCATGTCCACCGGCACATCCGCTAGTTCCACGATCTCCAGCTCTCCAGTCCAGCTCACCCTACATGAGACTCTGGTTAGAAAAAGGAAGTACTTATCCTCGCATCCGCGTACACAGGGTTTTAACGCCCACATAGCTAGACTAATCTCGTTAGAGATGATGCCCTACCGGTTAGTTGAAAGCAAAGCTTTCAAAGCCCTGATGGAGTACGCTGAACCACGCTACGAGCTACCCAGTCGACACTTCTTTTCGAGAAAAGCCATCCCAGCCCTCCACCAGCATGTTAAAGAGCGCATCATCCATGCACTCAGGCAATCTGTGAGTACAAAGGTGCACCTGACTACAGATGCATAGACCAGTAGGCATGGCCAGGGAGGTTACGTGTCCATCACGGCACACTGGGTGAATGTGGTGGATGCAGGGTCCACAGGGGACATCAATTTCGGGACAGTTGTGCCTAGCCCACAGTCTATGCTGTAGGCGTTTGCACCCCCTCCTCCTTCTCGTCCTCCTGCAGAAGGGAGAGCTCTTCCACAGACCGCAGTCGCCCAACCACTCCATCGGCAGCTGTCACTGTTGCACACCAGTTGTCCCATTATGGCCCAGCTACTGGCAAGCGTCAGCAGGCTGTATTGGCTATGAAGTGTTTGGGCGACAACAGACACACCGCGGAAGTTCTGTCCGAGTTCTTGCAGCAAGAAACGCAGTCGTGGCTGGGCACAGTAGATCTTGAGGCAGGCAAGGTAGTGAGTGATAACGGAAGGAATTTCATGGCTGCCATCTCCCTTTCCCAACTGAAACACATTCCTTGCCTGGCTCACACCTTAAACCTGGTGGTGCAGTGCTTATTGAAAACTTATCCTGGGTTCTCCGACCTGCTCCTCAAAGTGCGTGGACTTTGCTCACATATCCGCCGTTCGCCTGTACAGTCCAGCCGTATGCAGACCTATCAGCGGTCTTTGAACCTTCCCCAGCATCGCCTAATCATAGACGTTGCAACAAGGTGGAACTCAACACTGCACATGCTTCAGAGACTGTGCGAACAGAGGCGGGCTGTTATGTTTTTGTGGGAGGATACACATACACGGGCAGGCAGTAGGATGGCAGACATGGAGTAGTCAGGTGTGCAGCGGTCGAAGATACAAGACATGTGTCAAGTCCTTCAGTGTTTTGAGGAATGCACACGGCTGGTTAGTGCAGACAGCGCCATAATAAGCATGAGCATCCCCCTAATGTGTCTGCTGATGCAAAGTTTGACACACATAAAGGATCAGGCGTCTGCACCAGAGGAAGAGGAAAGCCTTGTTGACAGTCAGCCATTGTCTGGTCAGGGCAGTGTACAGGACGATGTAGCGGGCGAAGAGGAGGTGGAGGACGAAGAGGATGATGGGGATGAGTATATTTTTAATGAGGAAGCTTTCCCGGGGGCATTGGAAATTGGTGGCGTGGCAAGGCCGGGTTCTGGTTTTGTGAGGGACACAAGTGACGTAGATTTGCCTGAAACTGCCCCTCAACCAAGCACAACCGCAGATTTGACAACTGGAACTTTGGCCCACATGGCGGATTATGCCTTACGTATCCTCAAAAGGGACACACGCATTACTAAAATGATGAACGATGACGATTACTGGTTGGCCTGCCTCCTTGATCCTCGCTATAAAGGCAAATTGCAAAATATTATGCCACATGAGAACTTGGAACTAATATTAGCAACCAAACAATCAACTCTTGTTGACGTTTGCTTCAGGCATTCCCAGCACACAGCGCCCGTGATCGTTCTCACACGAGCTGCAGGGGCCAGCAGACCAGAGGTGTTAGAGGGGCAGAAATCAGAAGTGATGTTGGACAGAGGGGTTTTCTGACCAGGTTGTGGAGTGATTTTGCTATGACCGCAGACAGGACAGGTACTGCAGCATCAATTCAAAGTGACAGGAGACAACATTTGTCCAGTATGGTTACTATTTTTCATCCCTTATCGACGTTCTCCCTCAACCGTCATTCCCATTCGATTACTGGGCATCCAAATTAGACACCTGGCCAGAATTGGCAGAATATGCATTGCAGGAGCTTGCTTGCCCAGCAGCTAGTGTCCTATCCGAAAGAGTATTCAGTGCTGCAGGTTCAATATTAACCGAAAAAAGGACTCGTCTGGCTACCCAAAATGTAGATGATCTAACCTTCATTAAAATGAACCACAACTGGATTTCGAAATCTTTTGCCCCACCTTGCCCGGCCGACACCTAGCTTTCCTATGAAAAGGTCTTGCCTGGGGGCTATTCTGAATGACTTTCGCAATCTCGTAATTTGCAGTACCTGATTGTCCAGCATACAACATGTTTACACCTCCCTAAATGGCCAAACTCCCCACACGGGGCCGTGGTATTGCCACTTGGCGCCAGCACCCGTGAGAGTGCTGTTTGTCTGAAGAGGTGGGTGTTCCCGCTTTTGGTCGACGGCACTGCCACTGGGTCCCTCATAGTGCAATAAAGTGTCTCTGACGGTGGTGGTGCGCACCCAACGTCAGACACACTGTTGTAACATGAGGGGCCCTGGGCCTGTACCGCCGGCCACAAGAGAGTTCCCCCACCCCCAGCTCAAACATTGCTAAACCACTTGCACAATTATCTCTCACAGTTCCACCAATGTTTAGTCTATGCGCTGACATCCGTAAATTCCTGCCACTGACAATACCATTGTGTTGACATGTATGATGGTACTTAACATAGTCAGGGGCAGTGTCCTATATTTACCCAAGTAAATACTTTGTGCCAAATTACTAGGTCTGAAACTACGCAGAGGAGCCCACCCCAGTACCGAATGATTGCACCCTGTGGTGGTTTCGTTTTGTTGTCATGCGAGAGATTAACATGTATTTATTGTTTGGGACTACTAACTGGCAGACACTCATTACAATCGGCCTCCGCTGACAACACCAATGCTGCCCGTGTACCCCTGGAACCTTCAAAGCCTGTCTGCGGTCCGTTCTTTCTACTACTCCTCCACTGACCAGACCACTGCTGCCCGTGTACCCCTGGAACCAATTTAAAAGTGCCTACAGCCCAATTTTTTTTATGTTAGGCCTTCGAAGCCTGTCTGCGGTCCTTTCTTTCTACTACTCCTCCACTGACCAGACCACTGCTGCCCGTGTACCCCTGGAACCAATGTTAAAGTGCCTACAGCCCAATATTTTTTATGTTAGGCCTTCGAAGCCTGTCTGCGGTCCGTTCTTTCTACTACTCCTCCACTGACCAGACCACTGCTGCCCGTGTACCCCTGGAACCTATTTAAAAGTGCCTACAGCCCAATATTTTATTATGTTAGGCCTTCGAAGCCTGTCTGCGGCCCGTTCTTTCTACTACTCCTACACTGACCAGTCTACTGCTGCCCGTGTACCCCTGGAACCAATGTTAAAGTGCCTACAGCCCAATATTTTTTATGTTAGGCCTTCGAAGCCTGTCTGCGGCCCGTTCTTTCTACTACTCCTACACTGACCAGACCACTGCTGCCTGTGTACCCCTGGAACCTATTTAAAAGTGCCTACAGCCCAATATTTTTTATGTTAGGCCTTCGAAGCCTGTCTGCGGCCCGTTCTTTCTACTACTCCTACACTGACCAGACCACTGCTGCCTGTGTACCCCTGGAACCTATTTAAAAGTGCCTACAGCCCAATATTTTTTTATGTTAGGCCTTCGAAGCCTGTCTGCGGCCCGTTCTTTCTACTACTCCTACACTGACCAGACCACTGCTGCCCGTGTACCCCTGGAACCTATTTAAAAGTGCCTACAGCCCAATATTTTATTATGTTAGGCCTTCGAAGCCTGTCTGCGGCCCGTTCTTTCTACTACTCCTCCACTGACCAGACCACTGCTGCCCGTGTACCCCTGGAACCTATTTTTAATTGCATAGAGCATCCTTTTTTTAATAGTAGGCGTACAAAGTCTGTCTGCGGTCCACTATTGAAATTGTCCTCCACTGCCCAGAGCAATGCTGCCTGTGTACCCCTGTAACCTTTTTTAAGCTGCAGTGAGCCACATTTTTGGTTTAAGGCCTACTACCTGTGTCTGTCTGCGCCACTCAATACAGCTGTGTTCCTTTGAAAAAAGCTGAGCGTCAATAGTCTTGTTTTCAGCCTCTAGGAATTTTAAAACTGCATTGGGGCTACAACTTTGGTAGGGCCTACTAACGGTGTCTGCCGCCCCAAGGTGTGCCCCAGGTTTCGTCCACATTGCTTCGATCTTCCTACTCTCGTTTAGTAGTTGTTGCAAACTACACTGCATTAGGCCTACAAATTTGGTATGGGGTGTAGAGAGACGGTGTGTTACACTCCAAGGTGTTCCCCAGGTTTCGTCCACATTGCTTCGATCTTCCTACTCTCGTTTAGTAGTTGGTGAAAACTACATTGCATTAGGCCTACAAATTGGGTATGGGGTGTAGAGACGGTGTGTTCCACTCCAAGGTGTTCCCCAGGTTTCCTCGCCATTGCTTCGGTCTTCCGACTCTCGTTTAGTAGTTGTTGGAAACTACACTGCATTAGGCCTACAAATTGGGTATGGGGTGTAGAGACGGTGTCTTCCACTCCAAGGTGTTCTCCAGGTTGCCTTTCCTGAGCTTCTATCTTCAGGCTCTTGTTAAATAGTGGTTAAATGGAACAACTGCATTTGGCGTACTAGTTGGTTTGGGGCCTACTAACAGTGTCTGCCGCTCCTTGCTGTTCTCCTGGTTTCCTGTCCTGAAATTCCATTTTCAGGCTCTCGTTAAGTAGTTGTTAATGTTAGACTGCATTTGGCCTACTAGTTGGGTTGGGGCCTACTATCGGTGTCTGCCACTCCTTGCTGTTCTCCTCCACTGAACAAAGCTGTGCCGCCTGTTTACTACGGTTGCCAATTTTGAACTGCATTTCGACTACTTACTGATTTGGGCCTACTCTCTGTGTCAGCCTCTCATTCCAGTTGTCCTCCACTGCAATGCCCCCTGGTTAGTCCTGTGTTACCAATTTTGAACTGCATTTAGCCAACTTTATTCTTTGGGCCTATATCTGTGTTTCCTCCTCATCCTGCCCATTGCCCAGCCAGTGATAGATGAGTCTGCTGGTACATTGACCCATAACGCAACATTCCCCGTGCACGCTACACAGCAAGATTGTGACCCTGCTGAAAGTCAGGTTCCACTTCCTGCATACCATACCACCTTACACGGGGACAAAGAGGAAGGTGCAGATGAAAGTGCAGGTTACTTCATCAGGTGGGGGGAGGAATACTAGTTGGCGACGTCACTGGCACAGGGCCTCTCATAGTACGCAAAAGTGTTGCTGCCGGTGGGAGGCTGTTATGAAAGTCAATTCGGTATCACAATGGACATGGAGGTCAGAGCACATACAGTGATCTGACAATAACCCAAAATCATAGAACGAGCTCTGAGACGTGGGAACTCTGCAGACCGCAATCCCTAATCCTCTCCAAACAACACTAGAGGCAGCCGTGGATTGCGCCTAACTCTACCTATGCAACTCGGCACAGCCTGAGAAACTAACTAGCCTGAAGATAGAAAATAAGCCTACCTTGCCTCAGAGAAATACCCCAAAGGAAAAGGCAGCCCCCCACATATAATGACTGTGAGTAAAGATGAAAAGACAAACGTAGGGATGAAATAGATTCAGCAAAGTGAGGCCCGACTTTCTTAACAGAGCGAGGATAGGAAAGATAACTTTGCGGTCTACACAAAACCCTAAAGAAAACCACGCAAAGGGGGCAAAAAGACCCTCCGTACCGAACTAACGGCACGGAGGTACACCCTTTGCGTCCCAGAGCTTCCAGCAAAACAATTAGACAAGCTGGACAGAAAAAATAGCAAACAAATAGCAAAGAAGAACTTAGCTATGCAGAGCAGCAGGCCACAGGAATGATCCAGGGAAAAACAAGTCCAACACTGGAACATTGACAGGAAGCCAGGATCAAAGCATTAGGTGGAGTTAAGTAGAGAAGCACCTAACGACCTCACCAGATCATCTGAGGGAGGAAACTCAGAAGCCGCAGTACCACTTTCCTCCACAAACGGAAGCTCCCAGAGAGAGTCAGCCGAAGTACCACTTGTGACCACAGGAGGGAGCTCTGCCACAGAATTCACAACAGTACCCCCCCCTTGAGGAGGGGTCACCGAACCCTCACCAGAGCCCCCAGGCCGACCAGGATGAGCCACATGAAAGGCACGAACAAGATCGGGAGCATGGACATCAGAGGCAAAGACCCACGAATTATCTTCCTGAGCATAACCCTTCCACTTAACCAGATACTGGAGTTTCCGTCTTGAAACACGAGAATCCAAAATCTTCTCCACAATATACTCCAATTCCCCCTCCACCAAAACCGGGGCAGGAGGGTCAACAGATGGAACCATAGGTGCCACGTATCTCCGCAACAATGACCTATGGAATACGTTATGTATGGAAAAAGAATCTGGGAGGGTCAGACGAAAAGACACAGGATTAAGAACCTCAGAAATCCTATACGGACCAATGAAACGAGGTTTAAACTTAGGAGAGGAAACCTTCAGAATATGACGAGAAGATAACCAAACCAGATCCCCAACACGAAGTCGGGGACCCACACGGCGTCTGCGATTAGCGAAAAGTTGAGCCTTCTCCTGGGACAAGGTCAAATTGTCCACTACATGAGTCCAAATCTGCTGCAACCTGTCCACCACAGTGTCCACACCAGGACAGTCCGAAGACTCAACCTGTCCTGAAGAGAAACGAGGATGGAACCCAGAATTGCAGAAAAATGGCGAAACCAAGGTAGCCGAGCTGGCCCGATTATTAAGGGCGAACTCAGCCAAAGGCAAAAAGGACACCCAGTCATCCTGATCAGCAGAAACAAAGCATCTCAGATAAGTTTCCAAGGTCTGATTGGTTCGTTCGGTCTGGCCATTAGTCTGAGGATGGAAAGCCGAGGAAAAAGACAAGTCAATGCCCATCCTACCACAAAAGGCTCGCCAAAACCTCGAAACAAACTGGGAACCTCTGTCAGAAACGATATTCTCTGGAATGCCATGTAAACGAACCACATGCTGGAAGAACAATGGCACCAAATCAGAGGAGGAAGGCAATTTAGACAAGGGTACCAGATGGACCATCTTAGAAAAGCGATCACAGACCACCCAAATGACTGACATCTTTTGAGAAACGGGAAGATCTGAAATAAAATCCATAGAGATATGTGTCCAAGGCCTCTTCGGGACCGGCAAGGGCAAAAGCAACCCACTGGCACGAGAACAGCAGGGCTTAGCCCGAGCACAAATCCCACAGGACTGCACAAAAGTACGCACATCCCGCAACAGAGATGGCCACCAAAAGGATCTAGCCACTAACTCTCTGGTACCAAAGATTCCAGGATGACCAGCCAACACCGAACAATGAACCTCAGAGATAACTTTATTCGTCCACCTATCAGGGACAAACAGTTTCTCCGCTGGACAACGATCAGGTTTATTAGCCTGAAATTTTTGCAGCACCCGCCGCAAATCAGGGGAGATGGCAGACACAATTACTCCCTCTTTGAGGATACCCGCCGGCTCAGACAAACCCGGAGAGTCGGGCACAAATCTCCTAGACAGAGCATCCGCCTTCACATTTTTAGAGCCCGGAAGGTACGAAATCAAAAAGTCAAAACGGGCAAAAAACAGCGACCAACGAGCCTGTCTAGGATTCAAACGCTTAGCAGACTCGAGATAAGTCAAGTTCTTATGATCAGTCAATACCACCACGCGATGCTTAGCTCCTTCAAGCCAATGACGCCACTCCTCGAATGCCCACTTCATGGCCAGCAACTCTCGGTTGCCCACATCATAATTTCGCTCAGCAGGCGAAAACTTCCTGGGAAAGAAAGCGCATGGTTTCATCACTGAGCAATCAGAACCTCTCTGCGACAAAACAGCCCCTGCTCCAATCTCAGAAGCATCAACCTCGACCTGGAACGGAAAAGAAACATCTGATTGACACAATACAGGGGCAGAAGAAAAACGACGCTTCAACTCCTGAAAAGCCTCCACAGCAGCAGAAGACCAATTGACCACATCAGCACCCTTCTTGGTCAAATCGGTCAATGGTTTGGCAATACTAGAAAAATTGCAGATGAAGCGACGATAAGAATTAGCAAAGCCCAGGAACTTTTGCAGACTTTTCAGAGATGTCGGCTGAGTCCAATCATGGATGGCTTGGACCTTAACAGGATCCACCTCGATAGTAGAAGGGGAAAAGATGAACCCCAAAAATGAAACCTTCTGCACACCAAAGAGACACTTTGATCCCTTCACAAACAAAGAATTAGCACGCAGGACCTGAAAAACCGTTCTGACCTGCTTCACATGAGACTCCCAATCATCCGAGAAGATCAAAATGTCATCCAAGTACACAATCAGGAATTTATCCAGGTACTCTCGGAAGATGTCATGCATAAAGGACTGAAACACTGATGGAGTATTGGCAAGTCCGAATGGCATCACTAGATACTTAAAATGACCCTCGGGCGTATTAAATGCAGTTTTCCATTCATCGCCTCGCCTGATTCGCACCAGATTATACGCACCACGAAGATCTATCTTGGTGAACCAACTAGCCCCCTTAATCCGAGCAAACAAATCAGATAACAATGGCAAGGGGTACTGAAATTTAACCGTGATCTTATTTAGAAGGCGGTAATCTATACAAGGTCTCAGCGAACCATCCTTCTTGGCTACAAAAAAGAACCCTGCTCTTAATGGCGACGATGACGGGCGAATATGCCCCTTCTCCAGGGATTCCTTCACATAACTGCGCATAGTGGCGTGCTCAGGCACGGATAAATTAAACAGTCGACCTTTTGGGAATTTACTACCAGGAATCAAATTGATAGCACAATCACAATCCCTATGCGGAGGTAGGGTATCGGACTTGGGCTCATCAAATACATCCCGGTAATCAGACAAGAACTCTGGAACCTCAGAAGGGGTGGATGACGAAATTGACAGAAATGGAACATCACCATGTACCCCCTGACAACCCCAGCTGGACACCGACATGGATTTCCAATCTAATACTGGATTATGGGCTTGTAGCCATGGCAACCCCAACACGACCACATCATGCAGATTATGCAATACCAGAAAGCGAATAACCTCCAGATGTGCAGGAGCCATGCACATGGTCAGCTGGGTCCAGTATTGAGGCTTATTCTTGGCCAAAGGCGTAGCATCAATTCCTCTCAAGGGAATAGGACACTGCAAGGGCTCCAAGAAAAACCCACAACGCTTAGCATATTCCAAGTCCATCAAATTCAGGGCAGCGCCTGAATCCACAAATGCCATGACAGAATACGATGACAAAGAGCAGATCAAGGTAACGGACAGAAGAAATTTTGACTGTACAGTATCAATGGTGGCAGACCTAGTGAACCGCTTAGTGCGCTTAGGACAATCAGAGATAGCATGTGTGGAATCACCACAGTAGAAACACAGACCATTCAGACGTCTGTGTTCTTGCCGTTCAACTCTGGTCAAAGTCCTATCACACTGCATAGGCTCAGGTTTAAGCTCAGGTAATACCGCCAAATGGTGCACAGATTTACGCTCACGCAAGCGTCGACCGATCTGAATGGCCAAAGACATAGACTCATTCAAACCAGCAGGCATAGGAAATCCCACCATGACATCCTTAAGGGCTTCAGAGAGACCCTTTCTGAATATAGCTGCAAGTGCAGATTCATTCCATTGAGTGAGTACAGACCACTTTCTAAATTTCTGACAATATACCTCTATCTCATCCTGAGCCTGACAAAGAGCCAGCAAATTTTTTTCTGCCTGATCCACTGAATTAGGCTCATCGTACAGCAACCCAAGCGCCAGGAAAAACGCATCAATATTACTCAATGCAGGATCTCCTGACGCAAGAGAAAACGCCCAGTCCTGAGGGTCGCCACGCAAAAAAGAAATGTCGATCCTAACCTGTTGAACTGGGTCACCAGAGGAGCGAGGTTTCAAAGCCAGAAATAGTTTACAATTATTTTTGAAACTCAGAAATTTAGTTCTATCTCCAAAAAACAAATCTGGAATAGGAATTCTCGGTTCTAGCAAAGAATTCTGAACCACAAAATCTTGAATATTTTGAACTCTTGCCGTGAGCTGATCCACACATGAAGACAGACCTTTAATGTCCATTGCTACACCTGTGTCCTGAACCACCCAAATGTCTAGGGGAAAAAAAAGGCAAAACACAGTGCAAAGAAAAAAAAATGGTCTCAGAACTTCTTTTTTCCCTCTATTGAGAATCATTAGCACTTATGGCTTCCTGTACTGTTATGAAAGTCAATTCAGTATCACAATGGACATGGAGGTCAGAGCACATACAGTGATCTGACAATAACCCAAAATCATAGAACGAGCTCTGAGACGTGGGAACTCTGCAGACCGCAATCCCTAATCCTCTCCAAACAACACTAGAGGCAGCCGTGGATTGCGCCTAACTCTACCTATGCAACTCGGCACAGCCTGAGAAACTAACTAGCCTGAAGATAGAAAATAAGCCTACCTTGCCTCAGAGAAATACCCCAAAGGAAAAGGCAGCCCCCCACATATAATGACTGTGAGTAAAGATGAAAAGACAAACGTAGGGATGAAATAGATTCAGCAAAGTGAGGCCCGACTTTCTTAACAGAGCGAGGATAGGAAAGATAACTTTGCGGTCTACACAAAACCCTAAAGAAAACCATGCAAAGGGGGCAAAAAGACCCTCCGTACCGAACTAACGGCACGGAGGTACACCCTTTGCGTCCCAGAGCTTCCAGCAAAACAATTAGACAAGCTGGACAGAAAAAATAGCAAACAAATAGCAAAGAATAACTTAGCTATGTAGAGCAGCAGGCCACAGGAATGATCCAGGGAAAAACAAGTCCAACACTGGAACATTGACAGGAAGCCAGGATCAAAGCATTAGGTGGAGTTAAGTAGAGAAGCACCTAACGACCTCACCAGATCACCTGAGGGAGGAAACTCAGAAGCCGCAGTACCACTTTCCTCCACAAACGGAAGCTCCCAGAGAAAATCAGCCGAAGTACCACTTGTGACCACAGGAGGGAGCTCTGCCACAGAATTCACAACAGGAGGCGCCCCCGCCGTGCAAACACACCGCTGTACTTTGAGGGGCCCTGTGCCAGTGGCAATGCCAACGAGTGGGCCCCCCCTGCTTGCTCAGTCTCACAGCACTTGCGAAGTTGAAATACTTACCTCTCCCTGCTCCACTGCCGTGACGTCGTCCAGATTTAATGGGCCCACTAATTACTTGAACCAGCCCTACCCCCCACAACTTTAGCCAAATGACCCCCAATTTCAAATGCCTTCCAATTATTATAAGCTAAATTACGATTGACAAGCTTCTGTAACAAGAATGGATGTTTTCGCCATTAAAATGGGCAGTGTAGGTGTTTTCCTGGCCTTCACTCACTGCCAACTATGCTCCCCCATTGACTTGCATTGGGTTTCGTGTTTCGGTTGATACCCGACTTTTCGCGATAATCGGCCGATTCCACTCGTGTTTATCTGGAGCTGCAGTTCACATTAATCCACTTTATGACTGAGTTGCAGTTTCTGGACACCCTGGTATACAATGACAATGGCAAATTGAGTGCTGACTTGTTTGTGAAACATACTGATAAGAACAGTTTATTACGGTTTGACAGTTACCATCAGCGTGAAATGATGAACTCTCACCATTGGAGTCAGTTGATCAGAGGCAGACCTATTGTTTCATATGAGGACAGGATTGATAAAAGGTTGGATGAGATGTGTCAATAATTCAGATCTAGGAGTTATCCCAACTTGGAAATTCATAGATTTAAACTGAGGGCGGCAACATTCAAACAGGAGGATCTTTTGAGAAATGCACGTTCCAAATAGACCGTGAAGAGGATATCCTTTGTCTCTACTTTTTATCCTGTCAGTGGACATCTGGGAGGAATACTCAATAGACATTGACCCTTGTTGCAAAGAGGTCTGCCTTCTGTACCCGACTTCACATCTCGACCTCTTCTCTCATACAGACAGGACTGTAATTTGAAGGACAGGTTGGTTAAATGTGATTTTGGTGCTTTGAAAATGCCAACATAAACCATACTTAGCACACTCAGACTTGGAAATTGTCCTTGCTTGGGATGTGCTTGTTGTGGGAAAAAGATTAAGGGGAATTCCATTCATCATCTCTGCTCTGGGAGACGCTACTTGATCAAAGAGAGATACATATGTTCTTTAAGATTTGCTGCATATATGATTTCTTGTCTCTGTGGATTAATTTATGTAGGCAAAACTACAATGGAGATTCGAGCCTCTATCTCCATGCATGAGTACTGGCTTCATTGATTTGCCAGTGCCTAAACATTTTATAGACAACAGGCACTCTGTTCATCAATTGAGGTTTAGAATTATAGATAGCATACCTATACAGAGGAGGGGTGGTGTTAGACTTAAATGCCTATTGAAAAAAGAGTTTAAATGGATACATGAATTAGATAGCCTTCAGCCCAGGGGCTTGAATATTGAGTTTAGTTTACATAGTTGTTCCTCCTGATCTTTGACTCTGGATATTTTGTCAGTGTATGGCTTTAATCTTATTCTTGTGTTTGTTTTCCCTACAGGTCTTTTTTTCAAGAGGAGGACTTTGGAGTATAAAAAATGAAGGAAGATATCATTTACTTACATAGAATATAGATGATTTATTATAATGTATTGAGCCTGGAAAATTGCTTTGTAATTGAGCAATAAATTTCTCTTCTTCATTTTCCCTCTACTCTTTTTTTCCTTGATGTTTTGTCTTGTGGCTGTTCTGTTTCCTCCCCTTCCCCCTTCCTTTTTTCCTTTTTTTCATTCGCTTATATGTTTATGTATCTTAATACCATGGTGATGAGGTCTGGGCTTTGATTGGAAGACTTTGGGGGTGTGTAGCCTACATTGTTGAAGTAGCAGTCATGTGACTGCTTTCTGGTCACTAGGAATACACCTATGTGCTGTGGTGAGCACTGCTTGTGCATGCGCAATATGCCCGCAAGTCGCCTGCATTGAGGTCATGTGACAGATGGGCTAGTGAGTAGTGATGTGCGTGCCCACCCATTGTGAGCACAGCAAGATGTGTGTTGGTGAGGAAACCTTGATGCAGATACTTGATTGGACTGATGTAAGGATTCTGGACTTTCCCTGTGCCTTTTTGCCCTGATCCAAGATGGAGTCTTGGATCTCGCCCTGTCATGGAACTTCCTGTTTGTCCTGATTATTTAAGTCCTGGTCATGTGTTCTCCTGTGCCTGAGTATTTTGTGCTGTTGGCTTCTGAGCTTCTGCCTGTTTGCTGATGAACTCCCTGCTTCTGCTGCTCATTACTCGGTGGTCTCCCTCACCTCCTTCAGCTGCCTTCCATCTTCTGTGTGCTCCTAGATCCTGACCGAGGTTGTCTAGGGTGCTGCCTCTCGCCTCTGGAACCGCTGTGACGGGCAGCACACCAGTGCAAGGATCACCCTTGTTTGCAAAACTTTTCCCAGTGTTGTGCCTCCTTGGACAACCACACCAGGTGAGCAAGATTCAAGTTGTATTTTTCTCACCAAGAAAGATTTGCTCATCTGCTATGCTTAGATGGCGCACTCCCTCTTTGTCCCTTATCCTCTCTTTCCCAGGACTTCATTCTCGCAACGCACCATCTGCGTATTATTGAACTTCCACAAACAAGTGCTGTGCGCACGTGTGATCAAGTTATTGCTATACTTCCTCGTGTAAGTACTGTGTGCATTCCCACTACACTTTTGCTGGATTCCCACGTTTAAGTACTGTGTGCATTCACACTGGGGTTGAGCGACCTTTACTTTTATAGGATCGGGTCTGGTTTCATGAAACCCGACTTTTGAAAAAGTCGGGTCGAGTGAAATCGGCCGATCCTATAAAAAAGTCGGGGTCGGGGTCGGCCGAAACTCGAAACCCAATGCAGTGCATTGGGTTTCCAATGGTTCCCAGGGTCTGAAGGAGCGGAAACTCTCCTTCAGGCCCTGGGATCCATATTTAAGTGTAAAATAAAGAATTAAAATAAAAAATATCGCTATACTTACCCTCTGACGCGCCCTGGTACTAACCGGGAACCTTCCTTCCTTCGAATCAGCGCTTCCAGGACCTTGCGGTGACGTCGCGGCTTGTGATTGGTCGCGCGGCCGCCCATGTGACCGCTCGCACGACCAATCACAAGCCGCGATGTCACCGTGACGTCACGCAAGGTCCTGCAAGCGCTGATTCTTAGGAAGGAAGGCTGTCGGAAAGAAGCAGGGCGCGTCCGAGGGTGAGTATATACCTAATAGGAATATACTCACCCTCGGACGCACCCAATGTGACGGACATCTTATTTTTGAACTCTACCTGGAGCTGTCCTTGGGGACTCTCATTCTATTTCTTCCTAAATCACTCCTCCTACTTAAGTGAGGTTTGAGAAAGACCATACCTGGTCGAAACGTCACCTCGTTGTCCGCTATCACTTGTTACTTTTTTTCAAAAATTATTTGGTGGTGCCTATGCACTTGAATAAAAACAAAAAAATTTTCTACATTGAAATTAAGACTTGAGTGCGGCTGTTTTTCTTATATATTTGACGTTGGATGTCCAGCCAGCACCTCCTTCATTGGACTTTACAGTGTGCCCATCTTTCTTCTGGATATAAGTATGTGATTCTTCAGAATTTGCATTAGTCTTAGCCTGATGCGTAGTCTCGAAAGCTTGCAATTTGTTACCATCTTTTCAGTTAGCCATTAAAAGGTATCAACCACTGAGGATTCTCACGTCTAAATATTTTACTACTGATTGATAATTACTTCTGTGTCTTTACAATGTTTTTGTGATTATTTATATAATTGCATATGTAAATGATGTCTAATGCTGACACTATTTACATGAGCATTTAATACTGTATTTAGAATTGTAATTATAGTTTGTTTGTGCTAAGGGGCGGTCCATTCTGGGGTTTGGTGCTTGTATGTGCGACCAGACTATATAAACCCCCCTATACTTCATGGTAACATACTTGATAAAGACCTGCAATAGATCAAAATGTATTTTTTTATGATAGCAGAATAAAACTCTATTTTATTGACTCAAACGTATTGGCTTGGGCCCTATCTATCTTTTATCCTGAGACTTGTTGCTTCTGCCATATAACAGAATGGAGAGAGCAGAAGATGTGCACGGCAACATCTGGATTTTTTGTCCTACACTGTTAACGTATATTATTATATAGTAGTATTATATTGTATATGTGACAAAGTTGACCTGTCACATTAACTAAATAATTAAAATATAATGCAAATGTAGTTTCATGTTATTATAAATCATGCTTAAATATTTTCTTCCATATTAGGTGACTTTAAAGGGAATAAACAGACAGTAGCCATCCTTGTTGGATGTTGCAAATAGATTAACAGAAGCTCACAGACATAAGGTTCTTCTAACACTACATGATTTCTGTCTGTTTGTTTATATTACCTTACAAATAATAATTAGCATGCCATAATCAATCAGTTCCATTTCAATGTGGTGGTAATTTCAACAGGCCACGTCTTGTAATACTTTAGTGCCAAAGGGATCTACAGTAAATAGCTATGTAATGGCTTCAATGTCCGTTTGGCACTAAAGTAGTTAGCGCCAACATGTCAGCTTCCTTGTGATGGTCCACATTTACATTTGATTAATTAACACTCTTCTGCCAGTGAGAGCATTTATTTTACCGTAATGAAGTCCAATCTGTACAATTAAACTATATTTTAGAAAAACGTTTACTATGAAAAGTTGTATATCTTAAGTTTATGAAGGATTTATTCTTATATTTTACTATCTTTTATGTTGTCAAAGCCCAAAGTACACTATAATGCAAGAAAATTGCAATTGTTCACTTTTATTTATTTACTTTTTCAAGAAATGGTATGCTTTTGTCTATTTCTCTACTGATGTTTTTCTACATTGAGCATTTGAAAACTAGTTTGGTTAAATGTTATAAATACCATGTTATAATAAATGAAATGTGGATTACATCCGCGCTGCTGCGACAAATAATAGATCCAGATATACTGTTAGGGTCTTCGGGTGGTTTATTCAACGCGTTTCGAAGCTCAAAGGCTTCTTCTTCAGGAAGTTTCCACACAAAGATATCTTTGTAATCCACATTTCATTTATTATAACGGTTTTGAGAGGTCGCAACGCCGACCTGTGGATTTGCAGCAGCTGACAACTACACGCTTGTACTGTGTACCACCAGGTGAGCAGTTCTCTTACAATTGATTAAGAACAATCCTGGAGATAAGACCCTATTTGCGCTTTTTTTGTCTCCTATCTTTCAATACTAATAAATACCATGTTGACAAACCTCAAAGCTTAATAATAATAATAATAATTTTTATTTATATAGCGGCCGGCAACATATTCCGCAGCACTTTACAATTAAGTGGAGGCATGTACAAACAATAAATTCGGTACGAGCTAAGACAATTTAAACAGTGACATTAGGAGTGAGGTCCCTGCTCGCAAGCTTACGATCTACAAGATTCTATGTGGTCTTCAAGAAATGAGACTGTTGTGAATTCAGCTTTTGGGCTTCCTCCGGTGGTTGTAGAGGGTAATGCAGTTGTGCCTGGACTGCAGGATTGGACAGGTGTATCTACTAATTGCAAAACTGACTGGGGTATATAGCTTTTGCAGGACTCTTTAGTCCCTGCCAGTTGTCCATTGTTTTTTGGAGGATTCACTTCCTGCTGGTCTCTCCTGTTTGCTGTGCTTTTCTAGAAAGATAAGTCCTGGCTTTGTTTTTGCTGTTCACCTGCTGTGGACCTTATAGTTCTGTGCATATTCATGTTTTTGTCTTGTCCTGCTTTGTCTGTGAAGGATTTTTTGCAGCCAAGCTGTGTCTCTGGAGATGCAGATATACCCTCCATGTATTTAGTCAGATGTAGTGTTTTGTATTTTCTGTGGTTTATATTTTCTAGTGTTTTAATACTGACCGCATAATACTCTGTTCTATTCTTTCTTTTTAGCTAGTATGGCCTCCTATGCTAAATTCTGATTTCATGTCTGCGTATGTTATTTCCCTCTCCTCTCACAGTCAATATTTGTGGGGGGCTATCTATCCTTTGGGGATTTTCTCTGAGGCAAGATAGGTTTCCTGTTTCTGTCTTTAGGGGAAGTTAGATCTTAGGCTGTGCCGAGGGGTCTAGGGAGTGTTAGGTACCCCCCACGGCTACTTCTAGTTGTGCTGCTAGGTTCAGGGTTTGCGGTCAGTACAGGGACCACCTTCTCCAGAGTCCGTCTCATGCTGCTCCTAGGCCACCAGATCATAACAGTACAACTGGCCAACAATGAGTTAATTGCATCTCAGAAGAAGTTAGGGAAGCTTTTGAGCCATCTTTTTTTCCTTAGCCTGTTTGGTATTTTCCTCCCTCTTAATCTCTGGGTGGCTACGGAATCTAGTATTAACATGAATGTTCAGGAGTTAGTTTCTCGGGTGGATTAGCTTGCTGCTAGGGTACAGGGTATTTCAGATTATATTGTTCAGACTCCTGCCTTAGAACCTAAGATTCCCACTCCTGATTTATTCTTTGGTGACAGATCCAAATTTTTGAGTTTCAAAAATAACTGTAAACTGTTTTTTGCATTGAGACCCCGGTCTTCTGGTGATCCAATTCAGCAGGTTAAAATCATCATATCTCTGCTGCGTGGTGACCCACAGGATTGGGCATTTTCCCTGGAAACTGGCAATCCTGCTTTGCTTAATGTTGATTCTTTCTTTCAGGCATTGGGGTTGTTGTATGATGAGTAGTGTTGAGCATTCCGATACCGCAAGTATCGGGTATCGGCCGATACTTGCGGTATCGGAATTCCGATACCGAGATCCGATACTTTTGTGGTATCGGGTATCGGTATCGGATCCATAGTGAGGTGTAAAATAAAGAATTAAAATAAAAAATATTGATATATTCACCTCTCCGGCGGCCCCTGGACATCACCGCGGGTAACCGGCAGGCTTCTTTGTTTAAAATGAGTGCGTTTAGGACCTGATGAATGACGTCGCGGCTTCTGATTGGTCGCGTGCCGCCCATGTGACCGTCACGCGACCAATCAGAAGCCGCGACGTCATTCCTCAGGTCCTAAATTCCTAGAATGAGGAGTTTAGTGCCTGAGAATGACGTCGCTGCTTCTCATTGGTCGCGTGCCGGTCACATGGGCGGCACGCGACCAAACAGAAGCCGCGACGTCATTCTCAGGCACTAAACTCCTCATTCTAGGAATTTAGGACCTGAGGAATGACGTCGCGGCTTCTGATTGGTCGCGTGGCGGTCACATGGGCGGCACGCGACCTGTTATGGCTGGCAATCAGGCAACACAGCGTGCAGTAATCAGCGCACATACAGAGATCTGGCAATAACCCAAAACAATAGGACGAGCTCTGAGACGTGGAATCTCTGTAGACTGCAGTACCTGATCTATCCTCACACAACTGGAAGCAGCAGTGGATTGCGCCTATCAACTACCTATGCAACTCGGCACTGCCTGAGGAGCTGACTAGCCTGAAGATAGAAATACAAGCCTGACTTACCTCAGAGAAATACCCCAAAGGAATAGGCAGCCCCCACATATAATGACTGTTAGCAAGATGAAAAGACAAACGTAGGAATGAAATAGATTCAGCAAAGTGAGGCCCGATATTCTAGACAGAGCGAGGATAGCAAAGAGAACTATGCAGTCTACAAAAAACCCTAAAACGAAAACCACGCAAAAGGGGCAAAAAGACCCACCGTGCCGAACTAACAGCACGGCGGTGCACCCCTTTGCTTCTCAGAGCTTCCAGCAAAAGATAATAACAAGCTGGACAGAAAAAACAGAAAACAAACTAGAAGCACTTATCTAGCAGAGCAGCAGGCCCAAGGAAAGATGCAGTAGCTCAGATCCAACACTGGAACATTGACAAGGAGCAAGGAAGACAGACTCAGGTGGAGCTAAATAGCAAGGCAGCCAACGAGCTCACCAAAACACCTGAGGGAGGAAGCCCAGAGACTGCAATACCACTTGTGACCACAGAAGTGAACTCAGCCACAGAATTCACAACAGTACCCCCCCCTTGAGGAGGGGTCACCGAACCCTCACCAGAACCCCCAGGCCGACCAGGATGAGCCACATGAAAGGCACGAACAAGATCTGGGGCATGGACATCAGAGGCAAAAACCCAGGAATTATCTTCCTGAGCATAACCCTTCCATTTGACCAGATACTGGAGTTTCCGTCTAGAGACACGAGAATCAAAAATCTTCTCCACAATATACTCCAATTCCCCCTCCACCAAAACAGGGGCAGGAGGCTCCACAGATGGAACCATAGGTGCCACGTATCTCCTCAACAACGACCTATGGAATACATTATGTATGGAAAAGGAGTCTGGGAGGGTCAGACGAAAAGACACCGGATTGAGAATCTCAGAAATCCTATACGGACCAATAAAACGAGGTTTAAATTTAGGAGAGGAAACCTTCATAGGTATATGACGAGAAGATAACCAAACCAGATCCCCAACACGAAGTCGGGGTCCCACACGGCGTCTGCGATTAGCGAAAAGCTGAGCCTTCTCCTGGGACAAGGTCAAATTGTCCACTACCTGAGTCCAGATCTGCTGCAACCTGTCCACCACATAATCCACACCAGGACAGTCCGAAGACTCAACCTGTCCTGAAGAGAAACGAGGATGGAACCCAGAATTGCAGAAAAATGGAGAGACCAAGGTAGCCGAGCTGGCCCGATTATTAAGGGCGAACTCAGCCAACGGCAAAAATGACACCCAATCATCCTGGTCAGCGGAAACAAAACATCTCAGATATGTTTCCAAGGTCTGATTGGTTCGTTCGGTCTGGCCATTAGTCTGAGGATGGAAGGCCGAGGAAAAAGATAGGTCAATGCCCATCCTACCACAAAAGGCTCGCCAGAACCTCGAGACAAACTGGGAACCTCTGTCAGAAACAATATTCTCAGGAATGCCATGTAAACGAACCACATGCTGGAAGAACAAAGGCACCAAATCAGAGGAGGAAGGCAATTTAACCAAGGGCACCAGATGGACCATTTTAGAAAAGCGATCACAGACCACCCAAATGACAGACATCTTTTGAGAAACGGGAAGGTCAGAAATGAAATCCATCGAAATATGTGTCCAAGGCCTCTTCGGGACCGGCAAGGGAAAAAGCAACCCACTGGCACGTGAACAGCAGGGCTTAGCCCTAGCACAAATTCCACAGGACTGCACAAAAGCACGCACATCCCGTGACAGAGATGGCCACCAGAAGGATCTAGCAACCAACTCCCTGGTACCAAAGATTCCTGGATGACCGGCCAGCACCGAACAATGAAGTTCAGAGATAACTTTACTAGTCCACCTATCAGGGACGAACAGTTTCTCGGCCGGACAACGATCAGGTTTATTAGCCTGAAATTTCTGCAACACTCTCCGCAAATCAGGGGAGATGGCAGACACAATGACTCCTTCCTTGAGGATACTCGCCGGCTCAGATAACCCCGGAGAGTCGGGCACAAAACTCCTAGACAGAGCATCCGCCTTCACATTTTTAGAGCCCGGAAGGTATGAAATCACAAAATCAAAACGAGCAAAAAATAACGACCAACGGGCCTGTCTAGGATTCAAGCGCTTGGCAGACTCAAGATAAGTAAGGTTCTTATGATCAGTCAAAACCACCACGCGATGCTTAGCACCCTCAAGCCAATGACGCCACTCCTCGAATGCCCACTTCATGGCCAGCAACTCTCGGTTGCCCACATCATAATTACGCTCAGCAGCAGAAAATTTCCTGGAAAAGAAAGCACATGGTTTGAACACTGAGCAACCAGAACCTCTCTGTGACAAAACCGCCCCTGCACCAATCTCAGAAGCATCAACCTCGACCTGGAACGGAAGAGAAACATCAGGTTGACACAACACAGGGGCACAGCAAAAACGACGCTTCAACTCCTGAAAAGCTTCCACGGCAGCAGAAGACCAATTAACCAAATCAGCACCCTTCTTGGTCAAATCGGTCAATGGTCTGGCAATGCTAGAAAAATTACAGATGAAGCGACGATAAAAATTAGCAAAGCCCAGGAATTTCTGCAAACTTTTTAGAGATGTCGGCTGAGTCCAATCCTGGATGGCCTGAACCTTAACCGGATCCATCTCGATAGTAGAAGGGGAAAAGATGAACCCCAAAAATGAAACTTTCTGCACACCGAAGAGACACTTTGATCCCTTCACGAACAAGGAATTAGCACGCAGTACCTGGAAAACCATTCTGACTTGCTTCACATGAGACTCCCAATCATCTGAGAAGATCAAAATGTCATCCAAGTAAACAATCAAGAATTTATCCAGATACTCACGGAAAATGTCATGCATAAAAGACTGAAAAACAGATGGAGCATTGGCAAGTCCGAACGGCATCACCAGATACTCAAAATGACCCTCGGGCGTATTAAATGCCGTTTTCCATTCATCTCCCTGCCTGATTCTCACCAGATTATACGCACCACGAAGATCAATCTTAGTAAACCAACTAGCCCCCTTAATCCGAGCAAACAAGTCAGAAATCAATGGCAAGGGATACTGAAACTTAACAGTGATCTTATTAAGAAGGCGGTAATCAATACACGGTCTTAGCGAACCATCCTTCTTGGCTACAAAAAAGAACCCTGCTCCCAATGGTGACGACGATGGGCGAATATGTCCCTTCTCCAGGGACTCCTTCACATAACTGCGCATAGCGGTGTGTTCAGGTACGGACAAATTAAATAAACGACCCTTAGGGAATTTACTACCAGGAATCAAATCGATAGCACAATCACAATTCCTATGCGGAGGAAGGGCATCAGACTTGGACTCTTCAAACACATCCTGAAAGTCCGACAAGAACTCTGGGATGTCAGAAGGAATGGATGACGAAATAGACAAAAATGGAACATCACCATGTACTCCCTGACAACCCCAGCTGGTTACCGACATAGAGTTCCAATCCAATACTGGATTATGGGTTTGTAGCCATGGCAACCCCAACACGACCACATCATGCAAATTATGCAGTACCAAAAAGCGAATAACTTCCTGATGTGCAGGAGCCATGCACATGGTCAGCTGGGCCCAGTACTGAGGCTTATTCTTGGCCAGAGGTGTAGCATCAATTCCTCTCAACGGAATAGGACACTGCAAAGGCTCCAAGAAAAATCCACAACGTTTAGCATAATCCAAATCCATCAGATTCAGGGCAGCGCCTGAATCCACAAACGCCATGACAGAATATGATGACAAAGAGCACATTAAGGTAATGGACAAAAGGAATTTGGACTGTACAGTACCAATAACGGCAGAGCTATCGAACCGCCTAGTGCGTTTAGGACAATTAGAAATAGCATGAGTAGAATCACCACAATAGAAACACAGTCTGTTCAGACGTCTGTGTTCGTGCCGTTCTACTTTAGTCATAGTCCTGTCGCACTGCATAGGCTCAGGCTTACTCTCAGACAATACCGCCAGATGGTGCACAGATTTACGCTCGCGCAAGCGACGACCGATCTGAATGGCCAAGGACATAGACTCATTCAAACCAGCAGGCATAGGAAATCCCACCATTACATCCTTAAGAGCTTCAGAGAGACCCTTTCTGAACAAAGCCGCTAGTGCAGATTCATTCCACAGAGTGAGTACTGACCATTTTCTAAATTTCTGACAATATACTTCTACATCATCCTGACCCTGGCATAAAGCCAGCAGATTTTTCTCAGCTTGATCCACTGAATTAGGCTCATCGTAAAGCAATCCCAGCGCCTGGAAAAATGCATCAACATTACTCAATGCAGAATCTCCTGGTGCAAGAGAAAACGCCCAGTCCTGTGGGTCGCCGCGCAAAAAAGAAATAATAATCAAAACCTGTTGAATAGGATTACCAGAAGAATGAGGTTTCAAGGCCAAAAATAGCTTACAATTATTTCTGAAGCTCAGGAACTTAGTTCTGTCACCAAAAAACAAATCAGGAATCGGAATTCTTGGTTCTAGCATCGATTTCTGATCAATAGTATCTTGAATCTTTTGTACATTTACAACGAGATTATCCATTGAGGAGCACAGAGCCTGAATATCCATGTCCACAGCTGTGTCCTGAAGCACTCTAATGTCTAGGGGAAAAAAAAGACTGAAGACAGAGCTAAGAAGAAAAAAAAATGATGTCAGGATTTCTTTTTTCCCTCTATTGGAAATCATTGAATGGCTCCTTGTACTGTTATGGCTGGCAATCAGGCAACACAGCGTGCAGTAATCAGCGCACATACAGAGATCTGGCAATAACCCAAAACAATAGGACGAGCTCTGAGACGTGGAATCTCTGTAGACTGCAGTACCTGATCTATCCTCACACAACTGGAAGCAGCAGTGGATTGCGCCTATCAACTACCTATGCAACTCGGCACTGCCTGAGGAGCTGACTAGCCTGAAGATAGAAATACAAGCCTGACTTACCTCAGAGAAATACCCCAAAGGAATAGGCAGCCCCCACATATAATGACTGTTAGCAAGATGAAAAGACAAACGTAGGAATGAAATAGATTCAGCAAAGTGAGGCCCGATATTCTAGACAGAGCGAGGATAGCAAAGAGAACTATGCAGTCTACAAAAAACCCTAAAACGAAAACCACGCAAAAGGGGCAAAAAGACCCACCGTGCCGAACTAACAGCACGGCGGTGCACCCCTTTGCTTCTCAGAGCTTCCAGCAAAAGATAATAACAAGCTGGACAGAAAAAACAGAAAACAAACTAGAAGCACTTATCTAGCAGAGCAGCAGGCCCAAGGAAAGATGCAGTAGCTCAGATCCAACACTGGAACATTGACAAGGAGCAAGGAAGACAGACTCAGGTGGAGCTAAATAGCAAGGCAGCCAACGAGCTCACCAAAACACCTGAGGGAGGAAGCCCAGAGACTGCAATACCACTTGTGACCACAGAAGTGAACTCAGCTACAGAATTCACAACAGCGACCAATCAGAAGCCGCAACATCATTCCTCAGGTCCTAAACGCGCTCATTTTAAACAAAGAAGCCTGCCGGTTACCCGCGGTGATGTCCAGGGGCCGCCGGAGAGGTGAATATATCAATATTTTTTATTTTAATTCTTTATTTTACACATTAATATGGATCCCAGGGCCTGAAGGAGAGTTTCCTCTCCTCCAGACCCTGGGAACCATCAGGATACCTTCCGATACTTGGTGTCCCATTGACTTGTATTGGTATCGGATATCGGTATCTGCGACATCCGATACTTTTCGGGTATCGGCCGATACTATCCGATACCGATACTTTCAAGTATCGGACGGTATCGCTCAACACTAATGATGAGCCTAATTCTGTGGATCAGGCTGAGAAAATCTTGTTGGCCCTGTGTCAAGGTCAAGAAGCGGCAGAATCGTATTGCCAGAAATTTAGAAAATGGTCTGTACTGACTAAATGGAATGAGGATGCCTTGGCGGCAATTTTCAGAAAAGGTCTTCCTGAATCCGTTAAAAATGTTATGGTGGGGTTCCCCACGCCTGCTGGTCTGAGTGATTCTATGTCTCTGGCCATTCAGATTGATCGGCGCTTGCGCGAGCGCAGATTGTGCACACTGTGGCATTGTCCTCTGAGCGGAGCCCTGAGCCTATGCAGTGTGATAGGATTTTGTCTAGAGCTGAACGTCAAAGATTCAGGCGTCAGAATAGGTTGTGTTTTTACTGCGGCGATTCTGCTCATGTTATTTCTGATTGCCCTAAGCGTACAAAGAGAATCGCTAGTTCTGTTACCATCAGTACTATACAACCTAAATTTATGTTATCTGTGACCTTGATCTGCTCATTATCATCATTTTCTGTCATGACATTTGTGGATTCAGGCGCCGCTCTGAACTTAATGGACTTAGAATTTGCCAGACGTTGTGGTTTCCCCTTGCAGCTTTTGCAGAACTCTATTCCTTTAAGGGGCATTGATGCTACACCGTTGGCTAAAAATAAACCTCAGTTTTGGACACAGCTGACCATGCGCATGGCGCCAGCCCATCAGGAAGATTGTCGTTTTCTGGTGTTGCATAATTTGCACGATGATATTGTGCTGGGTTTTCCATGGTTGCAGCTACATAATCCGGTGTTAGATTGGAAATCCATGTCTGTAACTAGTTGGGGTTGTCATGGGGTTCATGATCATGTTCCTTTGATGTCAATTTCCTCTTCCCCCTCTTCTGAAATTCCTGAGTTTTTGTCAGATTTCCAGGATGTATTCGATGAGCCCAAATCCAGTTCCCTTCCACCGCATAGGGACTGCGATTGTGCTATTGACTTGATTCCAGGTTGTAAGTTCCCTAAGGGTCGACTTTTCAACCTGTCTGTGCCAGAACAAGCCGCCATGCGGAGCTATATTAAGGAGTCTTTGGAGAAGGGGCATATTCGGCCATCTTCTTCACCGTTGGGAGCGGGGTTCGTTTTTGTTGCCAAGAAGGATGGCTCCTTGAGACCCTGTATTGATTATCGCCTCCTGAATAAGATCACGGTCAAATTTCAATACCCTTTGCCTTTGCTTACTGATTTGTTTGCTAGGATTAAGTGAGCTAGCTGGTTTACTAAGATTGACCTTCGAGGGGCATATAATCTTATTCGTATTAAGCAGGGTGACGAATGGAAAACTGCATTTAATATGCCCGAAGGCCATTTTGAATACCTTGTAATGCCATTCGGACTCTCTAATGCCCCATCTGTGTTCCAATCCTTCATGCATGATATCTTTCGGAGTTATCTTGATAAATTCATGGTTGTATATTTGGATGATATTTTGATTTTTTCCAATGATTGGGAGTCTCATGTGAGACAAGTCAGGATGGTATTTCAGATCCTCCGTAATAATGCTTTATTTGTGAAGGGGTCAAAGTGCCTCTTTGGTGTGCAGAAGGTTTCTTTTTTGGGTTTCATTTTTTCTCCCTCATCTATAGAAATGGATCCGGTTAAGGTTCAGGCCATTCATGATTGGATTCAGCCCACATCTGTGAAGAGCCTTCAGAAATTCTTGGGCTTTGCTAATTTTTATCGTCGTTTCATTGCCAACTTCTCCAGTGTGGTTAAACCTCTGACCGATTTGACGAAGAAAGGCGCAGATGTGACGAATTGGTCCTCCGCGGCTGTTTCTGCCTTTCAGGAGCTTAAACGCCAATTTACTTCTGCCCATGTGTTGCGTCAGCCAGATGTTTCTCTTCCATTTCAGGTTGAGGTTGACGCGTCTGAGATTGGGGCAGGGGCCGTTTTGTCTCAGAGGAATTCTGATGGTTCCTTGATGAAATCGTGTGCCTTCTTTTCTCAGAAGTTTTCACCTGCGGAATGCAATTATGATGTCGGTAATCGGGAGTTGTTGGCTATGAAGTGGGCATTTGAGGAGTGGCGACATTGGCTTGAGGGGGCCAAGCACCGTATTGTGGTCCTGACCGATCATAAGAATCTGATTTACCTCGAGTCTGCCAAACGACTGAATCCTAGACAGGCTCGATGGTCCCTGTTTTTCTCCCGTTTTGATTTTTTGGTCTCGTACATTCCTGGTACTAAGAATGTTAAGGCGGATGCCCTCTCTAGGAGTTTTTTTCCTGATTCCCCTGGGGTTCTTGAGCCGGACGGCATTCTGAAGGAAGGGGTGGTCCTTTCTGCCATTTCCCCTGATTTACGATGGGTTCTTCAGGAATTTCAGGCTAATAAACCTGACCGCTGTCCAGTGGGGAAACTGTTTGTTCCTGATAGATGGACTAGTAAAGTGATTTCTGAGGTTCATTGTTCTGTGTTGGCTGGCCATCCTGGGATTTTTGGTACCAGAGATTTGGTTGGTAGGTCCTTTTGGTGGCCTTCTTTGTCGCGGGATGTGCGTTCTTTTGTGCAGTCCTGTGGGATTTGTGCGCAGGCTAAGCCTTGCTGTTCCCGCGCTAGTGGGTTGCTTTTGCCATTACTGGTCCCCGAGAGGCCCTGGACACATATTTCTATGGATTTTATTTCCGATCTTCCTGTTTCCCAAAGGATGTTGGGTATCTGGGTTGTCTGTGACCGATTTTCTAAGAGGGTTCATTTGGTGCCTTTGCCTAAATTGCCTTCTTCTTCTGATTTGGTTCCGTTGTTTTTTCAGCATGTGGTACGTTTGCATGGTATTCTGGAGAATATTGTGTCCGACAGAGGTTCCCAGTTTGTTTCTAGGTTTTGGCGGGCCTTTTGTGCCAAGCTGGGCATTGATTTGTCTTTTTCTTCTGCATTTCATCCTCAGACAAATGGCCAGACTGAGCGAACTAATCAGACCTTGGAGACCTATTTGAGATGCTTTGTGTCTGCTGATCAGGATGATTGGGTGGGTTTTTTGCCATTGGCCGAGTTTGCCCTTAATAATCGAGCTAGTTCGGCTACTTTGGTTTCGCCTTTTTTTTGTAATTTTGGTTTTCATCCTCGTTTTTCTTCTGGACAGGTTGAGCCTTCTGACCTTCCTGGTGTGGATTCTGTGGTCGACAGGTTGCAGCAGATTTGGGCTCATGTGGTGGACAATTTGGTGCTGTCTCAGGAGGAGGCTCAACGTTTTGCTAACCGTCGTCGGTGTGTTGGTTCCCGGCTTCGGGTTGGGGATCTGGTTTGGTTATCTTCCCGTCATGTTCCTATGAAGGTTTCTTCCCCTAAGTTTAAGCCTCGATTTATTGGTCCTTATAGGATTTCTGAGATCATTAATCTGGTGTCCTTTCGCCTGGCGCTTCCAGCCTCTTTTGCTATTCATAATGTCTTCCATAGATCTTTGTTGCGGAAATATGTGGAGCCCGTTGTTCCCTCTGTTGATCCTCCGGACCCTGTGTTGGTCGATGGGGAGTTGGAATATGTTGTTGAGAAGATTTTGGATTCTCATTTTTCGAGGCGGAAGCTTCAGTACCTTGTCAAATGGAAGGGTTATGGCCAGGGGGATAATTCTTGGGTTTCTGCCTCTGATGTCCATGCCGCTGATTTGGTTCGTACCTTTCATCGGGCTCATCCTGATCGGCCTGGGGGTTCTGGTGAGGGTTCGGTGACCCCTCCTCAAGGGGGGGGTACTGTTGTGAATTCAGCTTTTGGGCTCCCTCCGGTGGTTGTAGAGGGTAATGCAGTTGTGCCTGGACTGCAGGATTGGACAGGTGTATCTACTAATTGCAAAACTTTCTGGGGTATATACTTTGCAGGACTCTTTAGTCCCTGCCAGTTGTCCATTGTTTTTTGGAGGATTCACTTCCTGCTGGTCTCTCCTGTTTGCTGTGCTTTTCTACAAAGATAAGTCCTGGCTATGTTTTTGCTGTTCACCTGCTGTGGACCTTATAGTTCTGTGCATATTCATGTTTTTGTCTTGTCCTGCTTTGTCTGTGAAGGATTTTTTGCAGCCAAGCTGTGTCTCTGGAGATGCAGATATACCCTCCATGTCTTTAGTCAGATGTGGTGTTTTGTATTTTCTGTGGTGGATATTTTCTAGTGTTTTAATACTGACCGCATAATACTCTGTTCTATTCTTTCTTTTTAGCTAGTATGGCCTCCTATGTTAAATTCTGATTTCATGTCTGCGTATGTTATTTCCCTCTCCTCTCACAGTCAATATTTGTGGGGGGCTATCTATCCTTTGGGGATTTTCTCTGAGGCACGATAGGTTTCCTGTTTCTGTCTTTAGGGGAAGTTAGATCTTAGGCTGTGCCGAGGGGCCTAGGGAGTGTTAGGTACCCCCCACGGCTACTTCTAGTTGCGCTGCTAGGTTCAGGGTTTGCAGTCAGTACAGGGACCACCTTCTCCAGAGTCTGTCTCATGCTGCTCCTAGGCCACCAGATCATAACATGAGACCCTGCTTTGGTTGCCCCTGTTCCATTTGATAAAAGACCCTTGGCAAGAGTTCACCGTCCAAGAGAAACACTTGATTACTAACAAGGAGGAAAGCAATTGGCCAATGGGTCATGCAAAGATTGTGGATGAAACAAATTACTTATTGTCATTGGTGGCAACACCTAGCTCTACATTTGAGGAATCAGTTCATTATTACTATGAGGTTCCATACCCCTGTACCCGTTGTAAATAGAGATATTCGGACCCCTGGATGTTAATGTCCGGCACGTTCAGCCGAGCAGTTAAAAAAGTTACAGTTTGGGTACTAAAACAGAACCCAGACCTAAACTCGAACATGACTCCATTCACTTGAATGGGATCCTGAAAATCCAATGTTTACCACACTGTCATTTCCAACCTAAGAATACCAGCCCCCAGCTGTCTGCTTTAGCTTGCCTGGATGTCAAACATGGGGGGAACCCATGCCATTTTTAAAAATATTTTTTTTAAAAAATTCTGTGCAAAATGCACCCTTTTAAATAAATGAAAAGTTCAAAATGCTGCATATAAACGCACTATCTGAGACTGTGCGAAAACTAAATGAAACAAAATTTAAAAAAGGTATGCACTACAATTAACTATAGATGACTGAATAGGTAATGAATCAGCTGCTTGGGATTTTGCCAGGACGAATCATCCACCAATGTTGAAGACAGCGTGACGGCCGGATACGTCTGTCTTTCCACTGATGTGGGAGTTTCTGTCCTGTGGCCGTGTGACGTCACTTTAGATGCAAACTATCTTCCATGGGCAGAAAAGAAAAGATGCGACTGACCATCAGACATGTTTCAAAGATTGCGACCTCCTTTTCCAGGGATTAGGTACACAGGGATAGACATATATTTATATCCACGCATCTACAGTGTTGGGTGGAATTGATGATAATGCTCAGAAGGCAAATAACTTTATCACACTATTCAAACCATCTGGTTTTCAAGAGTTTAATGTGAAGATCCATTTACTCTCTCTTCTTGAGATAGGGTAGATACATTTTCTCCTCTACAATGTTCTTCCAAATGTTCTATCCCTCAAAGATTACTTTCTATCATTTGTCCGCTGTGTATTGTTTAATAATGATAGGACAATGGATGTCCCACAAATTGTCTTTTGAAATTGTAAAGATGTTCCTTCTTTAACGCTGTATTCCTATATGAAGCTTCTGGCAAGGTCATTGTATGCAAAATATGATACCTCTAGTATGACATGTTATATGTGTATTGATCATGAATGTTTTGTCAGAGTTAGAAAAAGTGAATGTGGGAAGGTAACTGTGTGGTGCTCTTCACATCCCACACATTTTTTTATATTTTATCCTTTCTGAACCAATTTATTTAGTATTTTCTTTGATTCTTCCTGATAATCCTCCTGATTTGTACAGTTCCTCCTAATTCTCATTAATTGTCCCCTGAGTATATTTTCCAGCCATGCTGGAAGATGGCAACTGACCATTGTAATATAGCTATTGTGACGCCCAGGAGACCGGGATACCCAGCACCGGACCAATGGGGTCTGTCTCTTAAGGGGGATGTCACGGGTGGCTTGACCCGGTGCTGTAGCCTCAGGCAATGCACAGTGTAAGGGGTATCGTGAGGGAGCAGGCACTTACTTGATCAGCAGCAGGTTCTCCCAGCGGCGATGATCCCGATCCTGGATATTGGCTATTGTCCAAATGAAAGACTGAGGCACTGAAACGTTTAACCAGTTTACTTTAACATAAAGGGATTTACAACCAGTCCTGTCACCGGAGTCTGTATGGGAACTCTGAGTTACTTTGACCCTGCCGGGGTCTTTGCCTCTTATTGTACGCAATTTCTGTGTGGCCCTGCTGCTGTATGTGAACTGGCTGCCGGCCCAATCTGTCCCCTCCGGGTCCTGGTTCGACGGGCAACCCGAGTCCTTTTATCAGCTTACCCCCTCCGGGAGTACCGCTGAACTCTGTGTCTGTTGCTGCGTCTGGCCCTAGTGAAGCTGATATCACCTCACGTTTTTCCGGTTGCTGTATTATATATAATGAATACAGCCACGGATCCGGTATCCGTCTTTGCGCCTGTTCTGGGTAGTGATTAATGCTACCCGGTTCTCACAATGTCCTTTTTCTCTGTCCCTCTTCTCCTCAGGCCGGTGATTTAGGCCTGGAAACAGTCACAGGACTGTTAGAAATTCAGCTGTATGACCTCTCACTTTCAGCTCCTTAGCCCAACTGCCATTTCTTCTCTCAGACCAGAATGGATCAAGGGGAGTTTCTGGAGCTCCCCCTTCTGGCCGGAGGTGGTAGTGCAGTCTTGCTATTTTAGTATTTGTATTTACTGTCAGTAGCTATTTTTGTGGCAAATACCCCTAGGGGTGCCACATTATTGTTATCGGTGGAATATTGCCTTCTTTCTATAAATACAGTAATATCCCAAAAATTATTGGGTTTATCACTGATGCTTGATGTAAATTAAAATTATTTTTATTAATATCATTTAAAAATAAATCCAGTGATAATGGACCCCCTGACCAAATTAAAATGACATCACCTATGAATAATTTCCATAGGAGCAGACCTTCACCAGGTTCTTGGTAGGATCGGAGGGTAATGTACTCCCACCTACCAACATACAGATTAGCGAAATCTGATGTAAATCTGCTCCCCATCGCAGTACCCCATGTCTGTAGATAAAACCGATCATCATATTTAAAGTAAGTATGTGTTAAAATGAACAAATTTCTGTAAAATATGAGCCAAATATTCAGACAAATTCACTGTCAGACAATTTATACCAGATATTATGGGTCTGCTCAGCGGATAGATAGGGAGGTATATTAAGGTATATCATGCTGACGTGACAGACCGGCACGCTGTCTTCAACATCGGTGGAGGATTCATACTGCAAAAAAAAAAATCCCCAGCAGGTAATTCATTACATTCATTACATTTTTGGGATGGATCCATATCAAGCCACCTGCACATGTCCTTATCCGCACGGAGCTGCTGACACAGAGGGATCTACATCCCGGCAGTTTGAAAAAAGGAGACAAGGTAGGATTAATTGATTTATAGTTAATTGTAGTGCAGTTTTATTCTATTTATTTTAGTAATTTAAAAAACAGCATGGGGACCCCTCTATTCTTGATAACCAGTCTTGCTAACACTTACAGCTGAGGGTTGCAGTCCCCAGCTGTCAGTTTTGCCTGGCTGGTTATCAAAAATACAAGGGAACCCATGCCATTTTTTTTAAATTCCTTATTTAGAGCACAGGCAGCGGCTGATGAATACTCCCATTAGCCGCCGCCTGCTCTCGCTGTTATTAGCAGCAGCAGGCGTAGGCTGATGGGAGCAGTAGTCCCATCAGATGATGGCAATGACCACAGGTAATCTTTTCACCTCTAATCACCGCTGTGGGCTCACCCTGTCATTTGACATCATGGGAACTACGACTGTCTGACCAGTGGTGATTTTACCACTGATCTGAATCAGTGCTTGCCGCACTGTCAGTACATGACAGTGCAAAAAACACTTAGTTTCTTTAATATATGTAGGAAGTTTGGGAACAAATTTCTGTAAAATATGAGCCAAATATTCAGACAAATTCACTGTCAGACAATTTATACCAGATATTATGGGTCTCCGCTGATCAGCTGTTGCTGGAGTCAGTGGTGGCCGTCTCCAGTCGGAAGCACTCAATTGCGAAGCTGCTCTGTCTTCTGATAGTGACTGCAGCAGATTACTGCGCATCCGTCCCCTACTTATTTGAGTAGGAGGCATGTGTGCAGTTTCCTGCTGCATCCACTATCAGAAAACAGAGCAGCTCCGCAATTGAGCATTTCCAGCAGGCAGCCGCCGACACCAAGAACTACTGATCAGTAGGGGTACCGGGTGTCGGACCTTGACTGATCATACTATGATGACCTATGTTAAGGATAGGTAATCAATGGTAAAGTAGTGGACGACCTCTTTAACTATTTTATTAATCAGTTTTTGCATAGAACTGGAGAAACAAATGAGTTATTTTGCACTGCCGTGGAGAAAAAATTAAGGATGCCAATCCAATATCAGGTAGTTTAAAGGTACCTTCACACTGAGCGACTTAACAACGATATCGCTAGCGATCCGTGACGTTGCAGCGTCCTGGATAGCGATATCGTTGTGTTTGACATGCAGCAGCGATCTGGATCCTGCTGTGACATCGTTGGTCGGAGCAGAAAGTCCAGAACTTTATTTCGTCGCTGGATCTCCCGCAGACATCGCTGAATCGGCGTGTGTGACGCCGATTCAGCGATGTCTTCCCTGGTAACCAGGGTAAACATCGGGTTACTAAGCGCAGGGCCGCGCTTAGTAACCTGATGTTTACCCTGATTACCAGTGTAAATGTAAAAAAAAAAAAAACAGTACATACTTACATTCCGGTGTAACCAAGGTAAACATCGGGTTACTAAGCGCGGCCCTGCGGGGACTTCAGCATCGTTGGTCGCTGGAGAGTTGTCTGTGTGACAGCTCTCCAGCGACCACACAGAGTCGAAACAGCGACGCTGCAGCGATCGGCATCGTTGCCTATATCGCTGCAGCGTCGCTTAATGTGACGGTACCTTTATTCTTCAATGCATTTCAAAGAATATAACTTCTTAATCAGGACAAACCATCGCAGAATAACTCATTTATTTCTCCAGATCTATGCATTTATCTCCCCATGGGTCTGCAGCAGCCTTAAGCCTTATAAGTGGTTGCGTGCACACGACAGAACCCATCCAGGTAAGCGCATTTGTGCATATCCTTCTACATTGTTACCCAGATAAGACAATATTTGCACTTTGTGTCCTCTCCAGTTTCTCTTTCTTGGATCATTAACCAGTTTTTGACATTACAATAAGTTTATCTGCAAGTAAACAACTAGATCTTGGAAATTTTGGCTACTATACTTTTTAGTGGTGTCAAAATGACCATTTTCAGTTTTGTGAACCTATTTTAAGAGCTTAGAATATTATATTGTGATTTCATTTTGAACAGAACCTGGTGTTTCACTGCTTACATTATTTTTTGTTTTTGTAATAATCGGGAAACTATCAGTGACAGATGTTACTGACTGTAGTGATGAGCGAATGTGCTTGGATAACATCTTATCCGACCATGCGTGGGTGTTATCCGAGTATCTTGGGTGTGCTCATATATTATGTTTGAGTCTCTGCGGCTGCATGATTTGCAGCTGCTAGACAGCCTGAACAAGTGGGGATTCCCTAACAAGCAGGCAATCCCTGCATGTGTTATGTCTGTCTAACAGCTGCAAATCATGCAGCCACGGAGACTCGAACATTATATCTGAGCACGTCCACGATACTCGAATAACACCCTCACATGCTCGGATAAGACATTATCCAAGCACCTTCGCTCATCACTAACTGTATGGCATTCATCACTAGAATGTATTTAACATATATATCATAAAAAGCTCATGATCTATATGTTAAATGGAACCCTTTTTAAGCCTTTAGATGGATAAAAATGTATACTCTGGAAGTTTCCTTCCGCAGATCCTCCTGATAGAAACCTCTTAGTTGGATTACAGTGTAAAAACAACATTACAGCACTGTGTATTATTCAGCTGTTATATAAGCCATGAAAAATAACATAAATAAATAATATTTTAATAGGTTGACCAGGTTTTATGTATTGATGAATTATCCTGTGTCAGAACAGCCAGGTCTGACACCATCCATCCACTGATTAGCTACTTGCAGCTCCTTCTGTTTATATGTACTGTGAAAAGTCTGAATAGCATGGCTCCATACACTATGTGGTGGCCATTCGTGGGTACTTCCTCTCTGCTCCAATTCACTTTAATAGACACTGAACTGCTGTACCCAAAAATGGCCACTGCACAATGCACAGCACTATGAGATTCAAGAAGAATGTGCTGCAGCAAGATGTGCAAACAGCTGACAAGTGGTTGTGCTGGTTTTCGGATTACTACTAATCTGATATTGATTACTTGGATTATCAGTATCCTAGTAATCCTAGACAACTCCTTTAGCAATGTGGAATAAGAAAATGACAAAAGATAAAACAGCCTGTATGACGTGTTAAAACCACCCACAAAAATTGTATGTTAGGAAGTGATATCTGGCACCTAAAGCTTATGCTTTAATTTCCCTTTAATTTGAGACCATGACTATGGAGTTAAGATACATAGACTTCACGTCAAATATGTTTCATTGACCTGCTGTGGCTAAGCAAAATTTAAAAAAAAATGAGCATGATGTTCTTTGTTGTCATTTTGATCAAAGTGTAGGAGCCCCTGGCCACATGACAGTGACCTCTTTAAATAGTCTTTAATATATTAAATGCAGCAGTGCATGGCAATCCCTATAGCTGCATTATAGCACCTGTAGGGTGAGTGACCCAGGTGGCAAAAAGCACTCCTGCAGCTATACAAAGCCCCTGTAATTCCATGCCACCCCTGCCCACAACACCATATCACAGCAACAATGGCTATCCACTGCAAGTACAATTTGGGGGCAGCAAATGTTGCTTAGCTGCAGTAAAACAATGTATTATATTTGGATGTGTGATGTATGGTGCTTTTTTCTAGTTTTTAACTTTAGTTTGAGACCCTTTACTGAAAGCGACCCACTTGATAACCCAAGATTTTTAACTAATAGCCGTTTGTTTAATTTTTCTTTTTGCTTGCATCCTTTACAAATTTTTGAATAAATTAATTAAATTTATGAATTTCAAGTTTTGCTGCAGAGGAAATTAAGAGGGATGTTCCCTTTCAAATAATGTTTGGCAATGACAGATGTGAAGCCAGTTCCAGACATTGGGAGTGGTGACGAAGACTCGTTGGTAGACATGGGTGAAAGCAATGACAGTGCATTTTTTTAAGTTTGGGTTGAACACTATCTGAAAGAGATCAGCCCCTTTAAAATTGTATTTTTCAAAAAAGAAGTTTTAGTTTAAGAATAAACTTTACTGATCTAGAGAGAGTACAAAGGAGGGCAACAAAATTAATAAAGGGGATGGGAGAACTACAATACCCAGATAGATTAGCGAAATTAGGATTATTTAGTCTAGAAAAAAGACGACTGAGGGGCGATCTAATAACCATGTATAAGTATATAAGGGGACAATACAAATATCTCGCTGAGGATCTGTTTATACCAAGGAAGGTGACGGGCACAAGGGGGCATTCTTTGCGTCTGGAGGAGAGAAGGTTTTTCCACCAACATAGAAGAGGATTCTTTACTGTTAGGGCAGTGAGAATCTGGAATTGCTTGCCTGAGGAGGTGGTGATGGCGAACTCAGTCGAGGGGTTCAAGAGAGGCCTGGATGTCTTCCTGGAGCAGAACAATATTGTATCATACAATTATTAGGTTCTGTAGAAGGACGTAGATCTGGGGATTTATTATGATGGAATATAGGCTGAACTGGATGGACAAATGTCTTTTTTCGGCCTTACTAACTATGTTACTATGTTACTATGATCACATAGTATAAGAAGCACCATTCATTTCCTTGCCTCTTTTTATTGTAAGTACATTGTCCTTTACTCGACCTAAAGTACTGAAGGAAACCCCCCAAAATTGTAATTTTGTTCATGACTATTTTAACATTTTTTTGAGTACAGAAACCTGACCGTACTACATGACAAAAACAAAATAGACCATGAAATATTGCACTTTTGGTAGCTGAGCCTGACAGATGTTATATACATAATAACTCCAAATATAATCAAGTGGACATTGTCAGATGCTCCTCAATCCAACCTATTCAGGACAAGGCATTTTCTGCTAGGCTTAAAGGGAATCTATCAGCCTATTCATGCTGCCTAAGCAGCAGTAACAATTGCAACCTGGTGAATTTTGTCTGAATCACTCCGGGGTTTCCGAGAAAATATAAGGTGAAGATCCAGCTGGAGACCATAGGCAGAGACTAGACTATTTTTGTACCTTACCAAGCCAGGCACTGTTTCATACTGCTCAGGATTTGGGAAGCTTGAATCAGCTGACCGATGCCCTTTAAATCAGTATAGAAATGTTCATTGCTATGGGGGATGCTCAGACTCACAGGTTAGGCTATAGTGCAAAGATCTTACTCTATGGCCACAATCACATATTCAGTACTTGGTCAGTATTTTATATCAGAATCTGTAAGCCAAAATCAGGAGCGGAACAAGCAGAGGAAAATATAATAGAAACACATCACCACTTCTGCATTGTTGGCTTTGGTTTTACAAATAATCATGGAAAATAATGACCAAATACTGAACGTGTAACCATGGCCTAACAATTCAGTTCACTTAGAGAACCTATGTGGTTCAATTTTCTGTTTCTGTGCTCCATTTATTTTCATGTCTTTTCCTATGTATAGCTTTCTACCAAGTACTGAGACATAGAACCCCAGGAATACCACCTTTACCAAGAGTATTATATGATACTTTAAAAAAAATCAATTTATGGTATAAAGCCTATTTATACAATACTTAGTATAAATGAGTACATCCCAGCAGATAACATTTATTTCCTTAAACAATCAACATTCCTATGGGATATCACTGACCCGCAGAAAAGGAACTGAGCGGCACTCGATGTGTTAATCTTCACAGGCAGTAACAGTGTAGGAGAAGTCTTGGCATAAACTTCAAGCCACCAGTCTATGTGTTTGCAGATGCCGGGTGGTGCTTAGCATATAAAGCAGACAGACTTTCCAACTTGTTAAATAACAAAAGATGCAGCACTCACCAGATTCTTGCTGAAGATAGTGTCCTTTATTCGCTTAAAGCGATATGAGACATTATGCGGAGAGGCGGCAGGAAAGAGGATTGGGTGCGGGGGAGAGGAGAAGGACTACGGCCGTTTCACGCAAAATGCGCTTCCACGGGTCCAGGTCCTGCCGCGTCTCCGCATAATGTCTCACATCGCTTTAAGCGAATAAAGGACACTATCTTCAGCAAGAATCTGGTGAGTGCTGCATCTTTTGTTATTTAACAAGTTGGAAATTCCTATGGGATACCATACTACAAAATACTCCCACAAATGTGGGTCATTAATTGCAAACAAGATTTGTTATTTTGCACACCTAAAAAAAGTTTTTTTCCTAAAAAAATTCATTTAAGAGCATGTTACGACATTGAGTACACCCTAATGAAAGTCTTAAGAGCAAATCTAAAGTTTAGACTACAAAATTCTAATGAACAAGAATTCTGCCACACTTAAGTCTCTTTACACGACCACACTAGTGAGGGGCAAAAACCCCGAAACAGCTGTCTGTGGATAGATACCATGCTTGGCATAGGTGGTTTTCCTTTATTGGATGTTTTCCTTTATTGGATGCTGCCCTTCCCTTGGTTGTTCCTTCCTGGGAAAAGGCCTGGCTATTCACTGCCTGCATTGAGAAACACGTGATGGTGTCTCTGCAGCTCCTCTACATGCATTTGCATATTTGGGGGCAGTGTTCTGGATCACTGCGTTGAGAAACACGTGATGGTGTCTCCGCGGTGCTGGATGTTGGATGGTCTCCATGAGGTCAATCATCCGTGCCTTTATAGACTTTCTACTAGGCACTGCTCCTGATAGCCAGTCTCCTACTCCACACTGATGAGGGGCAAAAACCCCGAAACAGCTGTCTGTGGATGGATACCATGCTTGGCATAGGTGGTTTTCCTTTATTGGATGTTTTCCTTTATTGGATGCTGCCCTTCCCTTGGTTGTTCCTTCCCGGGGAAAGGCCTGGCTATTCACTGCCTGCGTTGAGAAACACGTGATGGTGTCTCCGCAGCTCCTCTACTTGTATTTGATGCAGGAGAGTCGGACGAGTGTAATACAAATGTCATGCGTTTTTTATGCGAATACAATCCGATTTTTCACCCCTAGCATTCGATTTACATCAGAATGCAGTGTGATTGCTAACTGACTGCAATGCCATCTTAACATGAGCTTTCTATGAATTAACACATGTGGAATTATATTCTTAACAAAAAAGTGTGAAACAACTGAATATATGTCTTATATTCTAAGTTCTTCAAAGTAGCCACCTTTTGCTTTGATGACTGCCTTGCACACTCTTGGCATTCTCTTGATGAGCTTCAAGAGGTAGTCACCGGGAATGGTTTTCAATTCACAGGTGCCCTGTCAGGTTTAATAAGTGGGATTTCTTGCCTTACAAATGGGGTTGGGACCATCAGTTGTATTGTGCAGAAGTCTGGTGGATACACAGTTGGTAGCCCTACTGAATAGACTGTTAGAATTTGTATTATGGCAAGAAAAAAGCAGCTAATTAAAGAAAAATGAGTGGCCATCATTACTTTAAGAAATGAAGGTCAGTCAGTCCGAAAAATTGGGAAAACTTTGAAAGTGTCCCTAAGTGCAGTTGCAAAAACCATCAAGCACTACAAAGAAACTGGCTCACATGAGGACCGCCCCAGGAAAGGAAGACCAAGAGTCACCTCTGCTTCTGAGGATAAGTATATCTGAGTCACCAGCCTCAGAAATCGCAGGTTAGCAGCAGCTCAGATTAGAGACCAGGTCAATGCCACACAGAGTTCTAGCAGCAGACACATCTCTACAACAACTGTTAAGAGGAGACTTTGTGCAGCAGGCCTTCATGGTAAAATAGGTGCTAGGAAACCACTGCTAAGGACAGGCAACAAGCAGAAGAGACATGTTTGGGGGTAAAGAACACAAGGAATGGACATTAGACCAGTGGAAATCTGTGCTTTGGTCTGATGAGTCAAAATTTGAGATTTTTGGTTCCAACCACCGTGTCTTTGTGCGACGCAGAAAAGGTGAACGGATGGACTTTACATGCCTGTTCCCACCGTAAAGCATGGAGGTGGAGGTGTGATGGTGTGGGGGTGCTTTGCTGGTGACACTGTTGGGGATTTATTCAAAATTGAAGGCATACTGAACCAGCATGGCTACCACAGCATCTTGCAGCGGCATGCTTTTCCATCAGGTTTGCGTTTAGTTGGACCATCATTTATTTTTCAACAGGACAATGACCCCAAACACACCTCCAGGCTGTGTAAGGGCTATTTGACCAAGAAGGAGAGTGATAGGGTACTACGCCAGATGACCTGGCCTCCACAGTCACCAGACCTAAACACAATCGAGATGGTTTGGGGTGAGCTGGATCGCAGAGTGAAGTTAAAAGGGCCAACAAGTGCTAAGCATCTCTGGGAACTCCTTTGAGATTGTTGGAAGACCATTTCCGGTGACTACCTCTTGAAGCTCATCAAGAGAATGCCAAGAGTGTGCAAAGCAGTCATCAAAGCAAAAGGTGGCTACTTTGAAGAACCTAGAATATAAGACATATTTTCAGTTGTTTCACACTTTTTTGTTAAGTATATAATTCCACATGTGTTAATTCATAGTTTTGATGCCTTCAGTGTGAATGTACAATTTTCATTATCATGAAAATACAGAAAAATCTTTAAATGAGAAGGTGTGTCCAAACTTTTGGTCTGTACTGTATATATGTGTGTATTTATTTTGCACAGAAAGATAGATAAAAGAAAAGTCGGTAATTCATTTGTCGGCTTCTGTAAAATCATTGCAGGAGCCGACAGGATAGAAGACATGGTTTACATACTGTAAATAGATGCAGAATAGGTAGATATATAGATGTCAGTGATCAAACCAATTAATAGTGTGTGTGTGCAAATTAGGAGACATGTATGCAATTAATAACAAATTCTTTTTGCGGAAAAAAATGGCATGGGCTGGAATTGGCCCAGCGGGGCCCATCGGAAGAGTCACCGATTCCCCGTTGGGCCAGTCTGTGCCTGTGCCCATGTATAAAAAAGCCCATCTACAATTTTTTAGGTTAGTACTGAAAAATTTAAAGTCTCCTGTGACTGTACAGTCATGGCCAGAAGTTTTGAGAATGACACCAAAATTGTATTTTCACATGATCTGCTGCCCTCTGGTTTTTATTAGTGTTTGTCTGATGTTTATATCACATACAGAAATATAATTGCAATCATATTATGAGTACCAATAGGTTATATTGACAGTAAGAATGAGTTAATGCAGCAAGTCAATATTTGCAGTGTTGACCTTTTTTCTTCAAGACCTCTGCAATTCTCCCTGGCATGCTCTCAATCAACTTCTGGACCGAATCCTGACTGATAGCAGTCCATTCTTGCATAATCAATGCTTGCATTTTGCCAGAATTTGTTGGTTTTTGTTTGTCCACCTGTCTCTTGATGATTGACCACAAGTTCTCAATGGGATTAAGATCTGGGGAGTTTCCAGGCCATGGACCCAAAACCTCTATGTTTTGTTCCATGAGCCATTTAGTTATCATCTTTGCTTTATGGCAAGGTGCTCCATCATGTTGGAAAAGGCATTGTTGGGCGCCAAACTGCTCTTGGATGGTTGGGAGAAGTTGCTCTTGGAGGACATTCTGGTACTATTCTTTATTCATGGCTGTGTTTTTAGGCAAGACTGTGAGTGAGCCGATTCCCTTGGCTGAGAAGCAACCCCACACATGAATGGTTTCAGGATGTTTACAGTTGGCATGAGACAAGACTGGTGGTAGCGCTCACCTCTTCTTCTCCGAATAAGCTGTTTTACAGATGTCCCAAACAATCGAAAAGGGGATTCATCAGAGAAAATGACTTTGCCCCAGTCCTCAGCAGTCCACTCCCTGTACCTTTTGCAGAATATCAGTCGGTCCCTGATGTTTTTTCTGGAGAGAAGTGGCTTCTTTGCTGCCCTCCTTGAAACCAGGCCATGCTCAAAGAGTCTCTGCCTCACAGTGCGTGCAGAAGCACTCACACCAGCCTGCTGCCATTCCTGAGCAAGCTCGGCACTGCTGGTAGTCCGATCCCGCAGCTGAAACAGTTTTAAGATACGGTCCTGGTGCTTGCTGGTCTTTCTTGGGCGCCTTGGAGCCTTTTTGACAACAATGGAAGCTCTCTCCTTGAAGTTCTTGATGATGCGATAGATTGTTGACTGAGGTGCATTCTTTGTAGCTGCGATACTCTTCCCTGTTAGGCCATTTTTGTGCAGTGCAATGATGGCTGCACGTGTTTCTTTAGAGATAACCATGGTTAACTGAAGAGAAACAATGATACCAAGTACCAGCCTCCTTTTAAAGTGTCCAGTGATGTCATTCTTGCTTAATCATGACTGATTGATCGCCAGCCCTGTCCTCATCAACACCCACACCTGTGTTAATGGATCAATCACTAAAACGATGTTAGCTGCTCCTTTTAAGGCAGGACTGCAATGATGTTGAAATGTGTTTTGGGGGTTAAAGTTCATTTTCTGGGCAAATATTGACTTTGCAAGTACAGCAATTGCTGTTAAGCTGATCACTCTGACATTCAGGAGTATATGCAAATTGCCATTAGAAAAAATGAAGCAGTAGACTTTGGAAAAATTAATATTTGTCTCATTCTCAAAACTTTTGGCCATGACTGTATATTCTGAAGTGATGAATGGTTTTGGAACTGATGGCTTAAAAACTGTATGGCGTTACAAAGGTGAGGAGTGCAAACAAAATGCATGGTATCATAAATTCACAGATGTACTGCTCTATATTGAGAAAAAAGATGCTACCATCACTCCATACCCTTGGTAGATGTACACTTTTCCAACATGACAATGATCCAAAACACATTTAAAGGGACTCTGTCACCTGAATTTGGCGGGACTGGTTTTGGGTCATATGGGCGGAGTTTTCAGTTGTTTGATTCACCCTTTCCTTACCCGCTGGCTGCATGCTGGCTGCAATATTGGATTGAAGTTCATTCTCTGTCCTCCATAGTACACGCCTGCGCAAGGCAAGATTGCCTTGTGCAGGCATGTACTACGGAGGACAGAGAATGAACTTCAATGCAATATTGCAGCCAGCATGCAGCCAGCGGGTAAGGAAAGGGTGAATCAAACACCCGAAAACTCCGCCCATATGACCCAAAACCAGTCCCGCCAAATTCAGGTGACAGGTTCCTTTTAAGGCTACCCTTGCATCACTGAAGAAGAAAGTGAAAGTGATTAAGTGGTAAAGTATGTCTTCTGTTCTGAGCCCAATCGACCACCTATAAGAAGTTCTAAAGATACAACTAAGTAGGGTTGAGCGAAACGGGTCGAACATTTTCAAAAGTCGCCGACTTTTGGCTAAGTCGGGGTTTCATGAAACCCGATCCGACCCCTGTGCGGGGTCGGCCATGCGGTACGCGACTTTCGCGCCAAAGTCGCGTTTCAATGACGCGAAAAGCGCCATTTCTCAGCCAATGAAGGTAAACGCAGAGTGTGGGCAGCGTGATGACATAGGTCCTGGTCCCCACCATCTTAGAGAAGGGCATTGCAGTGATTGGCTTGCTGTCTGCAACGTCACAGGGGCTATAAAGAGGCGTTCCCGCCGACCGCCATCTTACTGCTGCTGATCTGAGCTTAGGGAGAGGTTGCTGCCGCTTTGTCAGAAGCAGGGATAGCGTTAGGCAGGGTCCATTAACCACAAAACCGCTTGTGCTGCAGCGATTTGCACTGTCCAACACCACCCTCGGTGTGCAGGGACAGTGGAAGTTTTTTTTTTTTTTTTTCCCCTCAGCGCTGTAGCTCATTGGGCTGCCCTAGAAGGCTCCCTGATAGCTGCATTGCTGTGTGTACGCCGCTGTGCAAACCAACTGCTTTTTTCAAAGCACAAATCCTCTTGTTCCTTCCTTTCTGCACAGCTATCTTTTTTGTTTGTCCACACTTTTTATTTCATTTGTGCATCAGTCCACTCCTTATTGCTGCCTGCCATACCTGGCTGAGATTACTGCAGGCAGGGAGATAGTAGCTGCCTGCCATACCTGGCTGAGATTACTGCAGGCAGGGAGATAGTAATTGTAGGACATTCCCTGTTTTTTTTTTTTTTTGGTGGGAGATTAAGATTGGCAATTTGGCATTTCTGCTAGAGTGCCATCCCTGTGTGTGCCATCTCTCTCACATAGTGGGCCATAGAAAGCCTTTTCATTTTTCTGTATTTTTTTTTGTGGGGTGTATAAATTCTCCCTGATAAAAATACAGTGGGAGATTAATATTGGCCTTTGGGCTTGTGTGCCAGTCCTGAGTGTGCCATCTCTCTCACAAATAGTGGGCCATAGAAAGCCTATTTTATTTTTTTTTGGGTTTTATAAATTCTCCCTGAAAAAAAGGGAGATTAATATTGGCCTCTGGGCTTCTGTGCCAGTCCTGAGCGTGCCATCTGTGCCAGTCCTGAGCGTCCCATCTCTCTCACAAATAGTGGTCCATAGAAAGCCTATTTAATTTTTTTTTTGGTTTTATAAATTTTCCCTGAAAAAAGGGAGATTAATATTGGCCTCTGGGCTTGTGTGCCAGTTGTGAGCGTGCCATCTGTGCCAGTCCTGAGCGTGCCATCTCTCTCACAAATAGTGGGCCATAGAAAGCCTATTTAATTTTTTTTTTGGTTTTATAAATTTTCCCTGAAAAAAGGGAGATTAATATTGGCCTCTGGGCTTGTGTGCCAGTTGTGAGCGTGCCATCTGTGCCAGTCCTGAGCGTGCCATCTCTCTCACAAATAGTGGGCCATAGAAAGCCTATTTAATTTTTTTTTTGGTTTTATAAATTTTCCCTGAAAAAAGGGAGATTAATATTGGCCTCTGGGCTTGTGTGCCAGTTGTGAGCGTGCCATCTGTGCCAGTCCTGAGCGTGCCATCTCTCTCACAAATAGTGGGCCATAGAAAGCCTATTTAAATATTTTTTTGGTTTTATAAATTCTCCCAGAAAAAAAGGGAGATTAATATTGGCCTCTGGGCTTCTGTGCCAGTCCTGAGCGTGCCATCTGTGCCAGTCCTGAGCGTCCCATCTCTCTCACAAATAGTGGGCCATAGAAAGCCTATTTTTTTTTGGGGGGGGGTTTTAGAAATTCTCCCTGGAAAAAAAAAGGGAGATTAATATTGCCCTTTGGGCTTGTGTGCCAGTACTAAGCGTTCCATCTCTCTCTCTCTCTCTTAGTCAGTGGGCCATAGAACGCCTATTTTTGGTTTTATTTGTTTTCTAAATTCTCCCTGAAAAAATCATTTTATTTTATTTGGTTTCTAAATTCTTCCTGATAAAATCATATTTTTTTTATTATTTTTTTTTCTAAAGTCTCCCTGAAAAAAAAAAAAAAAAAAAAAAAACAGTGGGAGATTAATATTGGCCTTTCTGCTTGTGTGCCAGTCTTGACTCCTGGGTGTGCCATCTCTCTCTCTCTCTCTCTCTCTCTCTCTCTCTCTCCAATTGTGGTCCATAGAAAGCCTATATTTTTTTTCCTTGTTTTGGGTTCCAAAATCTACCAGAGAAAATAACTCCATCAATCATTGGTAGAAAAATATTGGCCTCTGGGCTTGTGTGCCACTCCTGATTCCTGTGTGCGTCATCTCTCAGTCAGTGGGCCATAGAACGCCTATTTTTGGTTTTATTTGTTTTCTAAATTCTCCCTGAAAAAATCATTTTATTTTATTTGGTTTCTAAATTCTTCCTGATAAAATCATATTTTTTTTATTATTTTTTTTTCTAAAGTCTCCCTGAAAAAAAAAAAAAAAAAAAAAAAACAGTGGGAGATTAATATTGGCCTTTCTGCTTGTGTGCCAGTCTTGACTCCTGGGTGTGCCATCTCTCTCTCTCTCTCTCTCTCTCTCTCCAATTGTGGTCCATAGAAAGCCTATATTTTTTTTCCTTGATTTGGGTTCCAAAATCTACCAGAGAAAATAACTCCATCAATCATTGGTAGAAAAATATTGGCCTCTGGGCTTGTGTGCCACTCCTGATTCCTGTGTGCGTCATCTCTCAGTCAGTGGGCCATAGAACGCCTATTTTTGGTTTTATTTGTTTTCTAAATTCTCCCTGAAAAAATCATTTTATTTTATTTGGTTTCTAAATTCTTCCTGATAAAATCATATTTTTTTTATTATTTTTTTTTCTAAAGTCTCCCTGAAAAAAAAAAAAAAAAAAAAAAAACAGTGGGAGATTAATATTGGCCTTTCTGCTTGTGTGCCAGTCTTGACTCCTGGGTGTGCCATCTCTCTCTCTCTCTCTCTCTCTCTCTCCAATTGTGGTCCATAGAAAGCCTATATTTTTTTTCCTTGATTTGGGTTCCAAAATCTACCAGAGAAAATAACTCCATCAATCATTGGTAGAAAAATATTGGCCTCTGGGCTTGTGTGCCACTCCTGATTCCTGTGTGCGTCATCTCTCAGTCAGTGGGCCATAGAACGCCTATTTTTGGTTTTATTTGTTTTCTAAATTCTCCCTGAAAAAATCATTTTATTTTATTTGGTTTCTAAATTCTTCCTGATAAAATCATATTTTTTTTATTATTTTTTTTTCTAAAGTCTCCCTGAAAAAAAAAAAAAAAAAAAAAAAACAGTGGGAGATTAATATTGGCCTTTCTGCTTGTGTGCCAGTCTTGACTCCTGGGTGTGCCATCTCTCTCTCTCTCTCTCTCTCTCTCTCCAATTGTGGTCCATAGAAAGCCTATATTTTTTTTCCTTGATTTGGGTTCCAAAATCTACCAGAGAAAATAACTCCATCAATCATTGGTAGAAAAATATTGGCCTCTGGGCTTGTGTGCCACTCCTGATTCCTGTGTGCGTCATCTCTCACTCAGTGGCCCATAGAAAGCATATAGTTTGTTACATTTGTTTTCTAAATTCTCCCTGCAAAAATCAATTTTTTTTTTGGGGGGGTTTCTAAAGTGTTCCTGAAAAAAATAAAAATAAAAAACAAATAATAGTGTGACATTAATATTAACATTTGTGCTTCAGTGACAGTCCTGCGTGTGGGGCATCTCTCTAATTTGCAGCCACCAAAAAAAGAGTGTGTAACATTGTGCCTGATTTTCGCGGTGGTCTCACCAACCTGTAAAGGGGTAGCTAAATCATACTGAAGTTATAGCTCACCGTGTAAGTTGTGTGACTGCAACAAATAACGTTAGTTTGGTTACGTTTTTAAAACAATGAGGAAGTCTAGTGGAAGAGGTCGTGGCCGGGGGCGTTCATTGTCAGCTGGTAATGAGGGTAGTGGTAGTGGTGGAGCATCAGGTGGTCGTGGGGAAAAAAATATTGCACCTAAGTCTGGAGCTGTGGAGCCAGGTTCGTCGTCCGGCTACACAAGGCCTCGAACGCTCCCTTTTCTGGGATTAGGAAAACCGCTTTTAAAGCCGGAGCAGCAAGAGCAAGTTTTGGCTTATCTTGCTGACTCAGCCTCTAGCTCTTTTGCCTCCTCTCGTGAAACTGGTAAAAGTAAAAGCAGCGCGTCGTTAGTGGATGTTCACGGTCAGGGACAAGTCACTTCCTTGTCCTCTTCAGCAAAAACAACAACAGAGAAGAATGCAGCAGGCGACACAACGGGTTACTTCATGGAGCTCTTTACACATACCGTCCCTGGCTTAGAAAGTGAAGCAGTTAACAGTCCATGCCCATTACAAATTGAATCTGACATGGAGTGCACTGACGCACAGCCACAGCCAGACTACTATGCTGGTCCTTTGACTCAGACCACAACATTGCCCTCGCAGGGTGCTGATCAAGAATCAGACCCTGATGAGACTATGTTGCCCCATCACGAACGCTATACCACCGAACGACACGGTGACACAGACGAAGTTGCGCAGGAGGTACAAGAAGAGTTATTAGATGACCCAGTTCTTGACCCCGATTGGCAGCCATTGGGGGAACAGGGTGCAGGCGGCAGCAGTTCTGAAGCAGAGGAGGAGGAGGGGCCGCAGCAGGCATCAACATCGCCACAGGTTCCATCTGCCGGGCCCGTATCTTGCCCAAAACGCGTGGCAAAGCCAAAACCTGGTGGAGGACAGCGTGGCCATCCGGTTAAAGCTCAGTCTGCAATGCCTGAAAAGGTATCCGATGCTAGAAAGAGTGCAGTCTGGCATTTTTTTAAACAACATCCAATTGATCAGCGCAAAGTCATCTGTCAAAAATGTTCTACTTCCTTAAGCAGAGGTCAGAATCTGAAAAGTCTCAATATTAGTTGCATGCATAGACATTTAACCACCATGCATTTGAAAGCTTGGACTAACTACCAAACGTCCCTTAAGGTTGTTGCACCCTCGGCCAATGAAGCTAGTCATCAACGCAACATCCCTTCCGGCAGTGTAGGACCACCATTTAGCGCACCACCTGCTGTATCTGTGCAGGTATCTTTGCCAGGCCAAAGCAGTCAGGGTCAGGGAATCACCAGTTTCGTAGTAGGAAACACTGCATCTAGGGCACCGGCGGCAACAATACCATCTCCCACCGTCTCTCAGTCTGCCATGTCCACCGGCACCCCCGCTAGTTCCACGATCTCCATCTCTCCAGTCCAGCTCACCCTACATGAGACTATGGTTAGAAAAAGGAAGTACTTAGCCTCGCATCCGCGTACACAGGGTTTGAACGCCCACATAGCTAGACTAATCTCGTTAGAGATGATGCCCTACCGGTTAGTTGAAAGCGAAGCTTTCAAAGACCTGATGGACTACGCTGTACCACGCTACGAGCTACCCAGTCGACACTTTTTTTCCAGAAAAGCCATCCCAGCCCTCCACCAGCATGTTAAAGAGCGCATCGTCCATGCACTCAGGCAATCTGTGAGCACAAAGGTGCACCTGACAACAGATGCATGGACCAGTAGGCATGGCCAGGGACGTTACGTGTCCATCACGGCACACTGGGTAAATGTGGTGGATTCAGGGTCCACAGGGGACAGCAAGTTTGGGACAGTTCTGCCTAGCCCACGGTCTAGTAAACAGTTGTCTGTAGCCGTTCGCACCCCCTCCTCCTCCTCCTCCTCCTCGTCCTCCTGCAGAAGCAAGAGCTCGTCCACAGACCGCAGTCGCACAAACACTCCATCCGCACCTGCCACTGTTGCACACCAGGTCTCCCATTATGGGGCAGCTACTGGCATACGTCAGCAGGCTGTATTGGCTATGAAGTGTTTGGGCGACAATAGACACACCGCGGAAGTTCTGTCCGAGTTCTTGCAGCAAGAAACGCAGTCGTGGCTGGGCACTGTAGATCTTGAGGCAGGCAAGGTAGTGAGTGATAACGGAAGGAATTTCATGGCTGCCATCTCCCTTTCCCAACTGAAACACATTCCTTGCCTGGCTCACACCTTAAACCTGGTGGTGCAGTGCTTCCTGAAAAGTTATCCGGGGTTATCCGACCTGCTCCTCAAAGTGCGTGGACTTTGCGCACATATCCGCCGTTCGCCTGTACACTCCAGCCGTATGCAGACCTATCAGCGTTCTTTGAACCTTCCCCAGCATCGCCTAATCATAGACGTTGCAACAAGGTGGAACTCAACACTGCACATGCTTCAGAGACTGTGCGAACAGAGGCGGGCTGTTATGTTTTTGTGGGAGGATACACATACACGGGCAGGCAGTAGGATGGCAGACATGGAGTTGTCAGGTGTGCAGTGGTCGAAGATTCAAGACATGTGTCAAGTCCTTCAGTGTTTTGAGGAATGCACACGGCTGGTTAGTGCAGACAACGCCATAATAAGCATGAGCATCCCCCTAATGCGTCTGCTGATGCAAAGTTTGACGCACATAAAGGATCAGGCGTCTGCACCAGAGGAAGAGGAAAGCCTTGATGACAGTCAGCGATTGTCTGGTCAGGGCAGTGTACATGACGAGGTACCGGGCGAAGAGGAGGTGGAGGATGAGGAGGATGATGGGGATGAGTATATTTTTAATGAGGAAGCTTTCCCGGGGGCACGGGAAATTGGTGGCGTGGCAAGGCCGGGTTCTGGTTTTTTGAGGGACACAAGTGACGTAGATTTGCCTGCAACTGCCCCTCAACCAAGCACAACCGCAGATTTGACAATGGGAACTTTGGCCCACATGGCGGATTATGCCTTGCGTATCCTCAAAAGGGACACACGCATTACAAAAATGATGAACGATGACGATTACTGGTTGGCCTGCCTCCTTGATCCTCGCTATAAAGGCAAATTGCAAAATATTATGCCACATGAGAACTTGGAACTAATATTAGCAACAAAACAATCAACTCTTGTTGACCGTTTGCTTCTGGCATTCCCTGCACACAGCGCCCGTGATCGTTCTCACACGAGCTCCAGGGGCCAGCAGACCAGAGGTGTTAGAGGGGCAGAAATCAGAAGTGGCGTTGGCCAGAGGGGTTTTCTGACCAGGTTGTGGAGTGATTTTTCTATGACCGCAGACAGGACAGGTACTGCAGCATCAATTCAAAGTGACAGGAGACAACATTTGTCCAGTATGGTTACAAACTATTTTTCATCCCTTATCGACGTTCTCCCTCAACCGTCATTCCCATTTGATTACTGGGCATCCAAATTAGACACCTGGCCAGAATTGGCAGAATATGCATTGCAGGAGCTTGCTTGCCCGGCAGCTAGTGTCCTATCAGAAAGAGTATTCAGTGCTGCAGGTTCAATACTAACAGAAAAAAGGACTCGTCTGGCTACCCAAAATGTAGATGATCTAACCTTCATTAAAATGAACCACAACTGGATTTCAAAATCTTTTGCCCCACCCTGCCCGGCTGACACCTAGCTTTCCTATGAAAAGATCTTGCCTGTGGACTATTCTGAATGACTTTTCCAATCTCGTAATTTTCTTCACCTGATTGTCCAGCATACGACATGTTTCCACCTCACGAAATGGCCAAACTCCCCACACGGGGTCGTGCTATCGCCACTTTGCGCTTGGACCCTTGAGAGTGCTGTTTGTCTGAAGAGGTGGGTGTGGCCGCTTTTGGTCGACGGCACTGCCACTGGGTCCCTCATAGTACAATAAAGTGTCTCTGGCGGTGGTGGTGCGCACCCAACGTCAGACTCACCGTTGTAATATGAGGGGCCCTGTGCCTGTACCGCCGGCCACAAGCCAGTTCCCCCCCCCCCAGCTCAAACAGTGCTCTACCACTAGCAAAATTATCTCTCACAGCTTCACCAATGTGTAGTCTAGGCGCTGACATCCTTCAATGCCTGGCACTGACAATACCATTGTTTTGACATTTTTGTTATGTTAGGCCTTCGAAGCCTGTCTGCGGTCACTCCTTCCACTAGACTTCCACTGACCAGACCACTGCTGCCCGTGTACCCCTGGAACCAATTTAAAATTGCCTACAGCCATGTGTTAATATTTTAGGCCTTCGATGCCTGTCTGTGGTCACTCCTTCCACTAGGCCTCCACTGACCACACCACTGCTGCCCGTGTACCCCTGGAACCAATTTAAAATTGCCTACAGCCATGTGTGATTATTTTAGGCCTTCGATGCCTGTCTGCGGTCACTCCTTCCACTAGGCCTCCACTGACCACACCACTGCTGCCCGTGTAACCCTGGAACCAATTTAAAATTGCCTACAGCCATGTGTTATTATTTTAGGCCTTCGATGCCTGTCTGCGGTCACTCCTTCCACTAGGCCTCCACTGACCACACCACTGCTGCCCGTGTACCCCTGGAACCAATTTAAAATTGCCTACAGCCAGCCCAATTTTTTTATTTTAGGCCTTCGATGCCTGTCTGCGGTCCATTCTTTCAACTACTACTACACTGACCAGGGCACTGCTGCCCAAGTACCCCTGGAACCAATTTAAAATTGCCTACAGCCATGTGTTAATATTTTAGGCCTTCGATGCCTGTCTGTGGTCACTCCTTCCACTAGGCCTCCACTGACCACACCACTGCTGCCCGTGTACCCCTGGAACCAATTTAAAATTGCCTACAGCCATGTGTGATTATTTTAGGCCTTCGATGCCTGTCTGCGGTCACTCCTTCCACTAGGCCTCCACTGACCACACCACTGCTGCCCGTGTAACCCTGGAACCAATTTAAAATTGCCTACAGCCATGTGTGATTATTTTAGGCCTTCGATGCCTGTCTGCGGTCACTCCTTCCACTAGGCCTCCACTGACCACACCACTGCTGCCCGTGTAACCCTGGAACCAATTTAAAATTGCCTACAGCCATGTGTTATTATTTTAGGCCTTCGATGCCTGTCTGCGGTCACTCCTTCCACTAGGCCTCCACTGACCACACCACTGCTGCCCGTGTACCCCTGGAACCAATTTAAAATTGCCTACAGCCAGCCCAATTTTTTTATTTTAGGCCTTCGATGCCTGTCTGCGGTCCATTCTTTCAACTACTACTACACTGACCAGGGCACTGCTGCCCAAGTACCCCTGGAACCAATTTAAAATTGCCTACAGCCATGTGTTAATATTTTAGGCCTTCGATGCCTGTCTGTGGTCACTCCTTCCACTAGGCCTCCACTGACCACACCACTGCTGCCCGTGTACCCCTGGAACCAATTTAAAATTGCCTACAGCCATGTGTGATTATTTTAGGCCTTCGATGCCTGTCTGCGGTCACTCCTTCCACTAGGCCTCCACTGACCACACCACTGCTGCCCGTGTACCCCTGGAACCAATTTAAAATTGCCTACAGCCAGCCCAATTTTTTTATTTTAGGCCTTCGATGCCTGTCTGCGGTCCATTCTTTCAACTACTACTACACTGACCAGGGCACTGCTGCCCAAGTACCCCTGGAACCAATTTAAAATTGCCTACAGCCATGTGTTAATATTTTAGGCCTTCGATGCCTGTCTGTGGTCACTCCTTCCACTAGGCCTCCACTGACCACACCACTGCTGCCCGTGTACCCCTGGAACCAATTTAAAATTGCCTACAGCCATGTGTGATTATTTTAGGCCTTCGATGCCTGTCTGCGGTCACTCCTTCCACTAGGCCTCCACTGACCACACCACTGCTGCCCGTGTACCCCTGGAACCAATTTAAAATTGCCTACAGCCAGCCCAATTTTTTTATTTTAGGCCTTCGATGCCTGTCTGCGGTCCATTCTTTCAACTACTACTACACTGACCAGGGCACTGCTGCCCAAGTACCCCTGGAACCAATTTAAAATTGCCTACAGCCATGTGTTAATATTTTAGGCCTTCGATGCCTGTCTGTGGTCACTCCTTCCACTAGGCCTCCACTGACCACACCACTGCTGCCCGTGTACCCCTGGAACCAATTTAAAATTGCCTACAGCCATGTGTGATTATTTTAGGCCTTCGATGCCTGTCTGCGGTCACTCCTTCCACTAGGCCTCCACTGACCACACCACTGCTGCCCGTGTACCCCTGGAACCAATTTAAAATTGCCTACAGCCAGCCCAATTTTTTTATTTTAGGCCTTCGATGCCTGTCTGCGGTCCATTCTTTCAACTACTACTACACTGACCAGGGCACTGCTGCCCAAGTACCCCTGGAACCAATTTAAAATTGCCTACAGCCATGTGTTAATATTTTAGGCCTTCGATGCCTGTCTGTGGTCACTCCTTCCACTAGGCCTCCACTGACCACACCACTGCTGCCCGTGTACCCCTGGAACCAATTTAAAATTGCCTACAGCCATGTGTGATTATTTTAGGCCTTCGATGCCTGTCTGCGGTCACTCCTTCCACTAGGCCTCCACTGACCACACCACTGCTGCCCGTGTAACCCTGGAACCAATTTAAAATTGCCTACAGCCATGTGTTATTATTTTAGGCCTTCGATGCCTGTCTGCGGTCACTCCTTCCACTAGGCCTCCACTGACCTGTCTACTGCGGCCCGTGTACCCCTTGAACCAACCTAATAAAATATTTAAAAAATTAATTTGATTATAAAAAATAAGATCGTGTTGAGATCTCAAATGCAGACATTTTAACAATCAAAACAAACACACAACAAATATCTGGAACTGTACTACAAAGGTCCAACAGCTACAATTTCTTTCTCCTGCAAGAAGTTAACTGAAAGTTTTTTGGAGTTGTTAACACAGATATGGCATCCACCGAGTGTTGTCCTGTCGCGTCTCCTTTAAATTATTTCCAATAAGATGTTAAACTATTAATTTAATAAAATCAATAATTAAAAAAATAATTGAGTAAGTCAAAAGCACATTGCAAATAAACATTAATTACAAATCAAGAAGCATGGCGCGTCCGAGGGTGCGTAGATACCGAATAAGAATATAATCACCCTCGGACGCGCAATGCTTATTTACAACAGCCTTCCTTCCTAAGAATCAGCCCTTCCGTGGTGTAGAGAGAGGTTGTTGTTACACTCCAAGGTGTTCCCCAGGTTGCCTTTCCTGAGCTTCGATCTTCCGGCTCTCGTTTAGTAGCTGTTGGAAACTACGCTGCATTAGGCCTACTAATTGTGTATGGGTGAAACAGTGGCGCATCTGCGGTCCCTCCTTCCACTAGGCCTCCACTGACCTGTCTACTGCGGCCCGTGTACCCCTTGAACCAACCTAATAAAATATTTAAAAAATTAATTTGATTATAAAAAATAAGATCGTGTTGAGATCTCAAATGCAGACATTTTAACAATCAAAACAAACACACAACAAATATCTGGAACTGTACTACAAAGGTCCAACAGCTACAATTTCTTTCTCCTGCAAGAAGTTAACTGAAAGTTTTTTGGAGTTGTTAACACAGATATGGCATCCACCGAGTGTTGTCCTGTCGCGTCTCCTTTAAATTATTTCCAATAAGATGTTAAACTATTAATTTAATAAAATCAATAATTAAAAAAATAATTGAGTAAGTCAAAAGCACATTGCAAATAAACATTAATTACAAATCAAGAAGCATGGCGCGTCCGAGGGTGAGTAGATACCGAATAAGAATATAATCACCCTCGGACGCGCAATGCTTATTTACAACAGCCTTCCTTCCTAAGAATCAGCCCTTCCGTGGTGTAGAGAGAGGTTGTTGTTACACTCCAAGGTGTTCCCCAGGTTGCCTTTCCTGAGCTTCGATCTTCCGGCTCTCGTTTAGTAGCTGTTGGAAACTACGCTGCATTAGGCCTACTAATTGTGTATGGGTGAAACAGTGGCGCATCTGCGGTCCCTCCTTCCACTAGGCCTCCACTGACCTGTCTACTGCGGCCCGTGTACCCCTTGAACCAACCTAATAAAATATTTAAAAAATTAATTTGATTATAAAAAATAAGATCGTGTTGAGATCTCAAATGCAGACATTTTAACAATCAAAACAAACACACAACAAATATCTGGAACTGTACTACAAAGGTCCAACAGCTACAATTTCTTTCTCCTGCAAGAAGTTAACTGAAAGTTTTTTGGAGTTGTTAACACAGATATGGCATCCACCGAGTGTTGTCCTGTCGCGTCTCCTTTAAATTATTTCCAATAAGATGTTAAACTATTAATTTAATAAAATCAATAATTAAAAAAATAATTGAGTAAGTCAAAAGCACATTGCAAATAAACATTAATTACAAATCAAGAAGCATGGCGCGTCCGAGGGTGAGTAGATACCGAATAAGAATATAATCACCCTCGGACGCGCAATGCTTATTTACAACAGCCTTCCTTCCTAAGAATCAGCCCTTCCGTGGTGTAGAGAGAGGTTGTTGTTACACTCCAAGGTGTTCCCCAGGTTGCCTTTCCTGAGCTTCGATCTTCATGCTCTCGTTTAGTAGGTGTCGGAAAGTAGGCTGCATTAGGCCTAAAAAATGGGGAATGGGGTGGAGAGAGATGGTGTGTTACACTCCAAGGTGTTCTCCAGGTTTCCTCGCCATTGCTTCGATCTTCCGACTCTCGTTTAGTAGTTGTAGAAAACTACACTGCATTAGGCCTACAAAATGGGTATCGGGTGGAGAGAGATGGTGTGTTACACTCCAAGGTGTTCCCCAGGTTTCCTTGCCATTGCTTCGGTCTTCCGACTCTCGTTTAGTAGTTGTAGAAAAGTACACAGCATTAGGCCTACAAAATGGGTATGGGGTGGAGAGAGATGGTGTGTTACACTCCAAGGTGTTCCCCAGGTTGCCTTTCCTGAGCTTCTATCTTCAGGCTCTCATTAAATTGTGGTTAAATGGAACAACTGCATTTGGCGTACTAGTTGGTTTGGGGCCTACTATCGGTGTCTGCCACTCCTTGCTGTTCTCCTCCACTGAACAAAGCTGTGCCGCCTGTTTACTACGGTTGCCAATTTTGAACTGCATTTCGACTACTTACTGATTTGGCCCTACTCTCTGTGTCAGCCTCTCATTCCAGTTGTCCTCCACTGCAATGCCCCCTGGTTATTCCTGTGTTACCAATTTTGAACTGCATTTAGCCCACTTTATTCTTTGGGCCTATATCTGTGTTTCCACTTCATCGTGCCCATTGCCCAGCCAGTGATAGATGAGTCTGCTGGTACATTGACCCATAACGCAACATTCCCCGTGCACGCTACACAACAACATTGTGACCCTGCTGAAAGTCAGGTTGCTCTTCCCGCATACCATACCACCTTACACGGGGACAAAGAGGAAGGTGCAGATGAAAGTGCAGGTTCCTTCATCAGGTGGGGGGAGGAATACTAGTTGGCGACGTCACTGGCACAGGGCCTCTCATAGTACGCAAAAGTGTTGCTGCCGGTGGGAGGCGCCCCCGCCGTGCAAACACACCGCTGTACTTTGAGGGGCCCTGTGCCAGTGCCAATGCCAACGAGTGGGCCCCCCCTGCTTGCTCAGGATCACAGCACTTGCAAAGTTGAAATACTTACCTCTCCCTGCTCCACTGCCGTGACGTGGTCCAGATTTACTGGGCCCACTAATTACTTGAACCAGCCCTACCCCCCACAACTTTAGCCAAATGACCCCCAATTTCAAATGCCTTCCAATTATTTTAAGGTAAATTACGCTTGACAAGCTTCATTAAGAAGAATGGATGGTTTTGACATTAAAATGGGCACTCTAGGTGTTTTCCTGGCCCCCACTCACTGCCGACTATGCTGCCCCATTGACTTGCATTGGGTTTCGTGTTTCGGTCGATCCCGACTTTACGTCATAATCGGCCGATTTCACTCGACCCGACTTTGGACATAGTCGGGTTTCGCAAAACCCGGCTCGACTCTAAAAAGGTCAAGGTCGCTCAACTCTACAACTAAGCATCACTCGCCATCAAGCATCTAGGCTCTAAAATACGTTGTTCTTGAAGAATAGAATAAGATGTTGCAATATGTCGCCAACTTGTTCATTCCAAGCTTAGAAGACTTAGTGCTGTCCTTAAAATCATAGAGGTCATATAAAATAATAGATGTAGTATTTTTTATGTGAGATGTATTCATTTTTGCATCAATTAACTTCAGTGAAACTGAAGATTTTGCAATGAAAGTTATATTATTAACTTTACTTTCATGTTATGGGTTAAAAAAATGTTCTACAAAACTCAGTGTTTTGGAAATTGTTTTTCTGTTCAGTGAGATATTGATTAAAATCTTACTTTTCAAATATACAGTATATATTTCTCTTGTCTTCCACTTCTCTTATAAATCTCTACAGAGATCAGCAGTGTGCAGATAGACAGACAGATGAATGGATAGATATATTGTATCTACTGTATAGCTAGGTATATGTCTCTCACTTTCTCTCTATATATACACAATGAGGTTTAAAGAAGAGAAATGTATGAAAAGAGCATTATAATGGAAATATATATATTATTTCCATTATAATGCTCTTTTCATACATTTCAGCCATCAGTCAGCTATCAAACTTTCTGATAATATATATATATATATATATATATACTGTATATATATATATTTATATATATATATATATGTATATATATATATATATTATCAGTATGTTTGATAGCTGACTCTATCCTGCTGTATATGTATGAAGCACCCAGAATTTCATAGAAAGAACACAAGAGGGTGCACTTGATATGAATCCTCAGATAAAGGATATGTTATGTGCATTAAGTGACTAAATTGTATCAAAGGATGTATATACTTACAAGCATCCTTTGAAATATAGTTCTTCAATGAATAGTTGATTATCCATCTGTGGTTGTCTTAGCTAAACAGAAAGAAATGCTTACAAGAGGGAGCAAGCAATGAAAGGTATTCAAACAGAATTAATTAACATTTTCACGGCCAAGGAATTCTGCCAAAATGTATCTCAGAAGGCTCAATGAGTTTCTATATAGCGAAGGTTTTAAATGCAGGCAGTACATTCCTGGTTGTCTACGTTAGACTCCTGCAATTTATGGCCTTAGATTGAGGAAAAGGTATATAGCGAAGTGACTGTGTATGTGTAAATGTATGCATGTCTGCTGCTATCGGAAGTGTCAAATATCATTTTTGGTAACATTTTATTAAGTAGAATTCTTATGGTACGGTTCTTACTGTAGGTTTGCTACTAGTTTTGTGACTACCACCTCCCCGGTAAACCCTTTCTATGCAGTTTTGATTTGATGTCTCAAAAAGGTTCAATATATTTTATCTTCATATTTCCTTATTAACACAGCAACGCGGTATACATGGAGCTTGTAAGGCGGCACAGAGAATTTCTATGGTTTCATAAAGTGCCATAATTTTTTTTTCTTCCTTTGCTTCTTATGAATAATACTTTTATATATCTCACAAATTGATTTCGATTACTGAAATGTTTATGATCCGTACAATGCATCAGTAATTTGGCTGCATTAATGAAGCCTAAAGGTTATAATATATATTTTTTAATACTAAAACCTTTTCCATGACACTAATAGAAACAGGAGTTATAAGGGTTCATGTTCAGTTATATGTTTCTGCTAGATGAATTCATGTCTTTACAGCTTCCTGTTATGTTCATCTTGGGTACTAAGAGATAAAAAGTTACTGACCAAAAATTTGGGGTAGCGAATTTCTCTTCTGAATTTTTTCAGGGGTGAATATTGCTTAGTAGGCATTTTATTGCAAGAGCCTAAACATGTACAAGAGTTACTCTGAAAGTAACATCTTCTATTTTATTGTGCTGAGCGGGATGTTGATGATGTTTTAGTACAGAATGAACCTTCCCAGTAATATTTGACAAAATTTGTTGTCATCCGACATCCTATGAGAGGCAGTCTACGGTTATGGTGTCTACCATAAATGCTCGTGTGAAACAGAGATGTGACATTGAATAAGTCCATGCTGAAAAAATTGCGTTCATTGACATCCATCGATGATTAATGAAGCTTTACAGAGATGATAAAGTGGATGTGAGTACAGTGAGATGGTGGGTGGTATGTTTCAACAGGGTTTGAAAATGATGTGAAAGACAATCCATGTTTTGGATGTCCCTGTACACCTTTCAACTCTTTGGCTGTGTGCCCACGTTTCGCTTTTCCGCTGCGGAAACGCATCCCCATTAATTTTAATTGCATTCCGCAATTGCTGTGCCCATGCTGCGTATTTTTCTGCAGTGGAATCGCACGGAAAAATACGCAGCATGTTCATTAAATTTTCGGAATCGCAGCGATAGAGTTGTATAGGAAAACGCTTGGAAAAAACGCATGAAAAACACTTCAAAAAGGCGAAAAAAACGCGTGAAAAACATTGCAAAAATGCATTAAAATCTGCAAGTGTTTTCCTTGGCAAGGGAGTGCGGATTTGAAGCAGAAAAATCTGCTTCTATTCTGCGATGTGGGCACATAGACTTAAAATGAAGAGTGCCTCTATCAGTTCATCTATGCAAATTGGCAGATTATGACCAGGAAACTTTACAGAGAGTTTAATGTTGGCTTTAATGCATTGGAATTGCAACATTGAGTTTTTGCAAATGCAAATCTGTCAGAACCTGCTGGACCTATGAGCATATTGCAAAATTTGGCTGGACTGTCCTACCACATCCAATGTATAGTCCGTTTTCAATCTTTTATCTCTTTGGACAAATGAAAGATGGCTCATGTGGGCAATATTTTCTAGACATTGACACTATAATTGCAGGTGTAAAAAATTATCTTGTCTCCTTTTAGTTCAGAATTTTATGAGCACGACAGGAATGTTCGCATAAATGCTTAACCAATGGTGGTGACTGTAGCGCTATGCCCAGCGCCCCTGCATGGTTTCCCCTTTTCCCTCCTAGTAGGGACACTGACTTACTCTCCGCCCCAGACAATTGCACTATTCCCTGTGGGCTCTTGCCTCGTCTGTGCACGCTGCACAGTGTTATTGTGCACAGTGTTACACTTGGCAGCTTGCATAGGGCGCAAGTGCCCACACTCCCCTGTTCTTAAAGGGGCAGCGTGCGCACATGGTAAATATTCCCAGCAACTGCTGGGATGCATTTAGTTTAATATGTGTTCATCTGCAAAGTGTCTCCGAGACAATTGCTGGACGATATCTTGTATATAAGACACCCTTCCTTATTGGAGAGGAGCCTGAGCAACCCCTATAGTTGTGTTAGGTGATTTGATGTGCAACTATATGTTGTCAGGTCCCTCATCCCTAGTGTGTTAGCATCTCATATCCTGTATTCTGTGTTCCTGTTGGTTCACCATTGTTAGTCCTGGTGTCTGAATCACAAAAGCTCGTCTGTAGTAAACCGCTGCTGCATCAGTGGTACCTGTCTGCCACCCTGAGGGCTGAATATCCCGGCCAGAACTGTGAACTTATTCTTTGGGCCATCTAGTCTGCATCATGTGAATTTGTCTCTGTGGCCGACCTGTGTACAGGGAGAACCAGACACAGTGGCCTTCCTGTCTGCAGATTAGAAACTGGTTAAAAGTGGCAGTCCTGTCAGAAATTGTCCCCAAACGCTGTCCTGTTTGAACTTGTGTCTAGTGGCCCTCCTGCTTTGTCTGAGAATCTGAAGTAATGTCTCTGTCCCTTGGGGTCAGCAGCTACGGCCGGACCTTGCCCTGTAGCTACCTGCCGCACAAGTCTGACTCACCACTAGAGGCTTCAACGAACACCAACGTAGCTTCTTAGTTATGCTCCTCCAGGGTAAGTAGGAGTATAACAGTGACTATGTAGAAAAATGACATTTTGTAGTTGCAATACTGTTCTATTGAACTGTGTTATTATACTCTCTGTATCTGTTGCATTTACCATGTTAAAAAACAGGAGGCATAACTTTTTGGATCAACCCTCATAGCTGACGCAATGGGGATTTAAATGTACAAGCTTTCGGTTGGTATCATGTACCCGTAACATGATGAAATGAGCAAACACACTTAGCTTCCCTTAGGCCAGGTTCATATTGCGTTAGGGCAGTCCTTTCAACACATGCATTAAACGGACTGCATTAACGCAACTGCCATTAAAGATCGCGTTATGCGATCGTGCTAGCGCAGATACTCCATCTGTGCTAGCGGTGACGGACCCCAAAACGCTGCAGACCGCGTCTGAGGGTCCTTCACAGAATGACGGCACATCGCTAACGCATGCCGATTATGACATGCGTTAGCGATGCGCTACATAATTGCAGTCAATGGGTGCGTTAACGCATCCATTACCTAGTATTATTGCCGCTATGTAACGGATGCCGTCAGCGCATTGCTATTAACGCAATGTGAACCCGGCCTTACAGTATACAGATGATTCGTGCCATGTACAACATTATTGGTAAATAATTCATCTTTGTGACACAACTCTACTGAGATTTGGTTAAATCTGCTTTGTTTTATAACCTGTGACCCACAGAAGTCTAAAAGCAAATAAAAAGTAATGTCACGCCAGTAAAAAAAAATGGGATCCCACCAAATATAGATTGACGGCAGCGTAATATTTAACCACTTGGGTATATCAGGAACCAACATATTGTTCTATGCATCACATTCAGAATATGCTCACTGGCAAAGCACTGAAAACATAAACAGGGAAAATCAGTTAATTACAAGGGGAAAAAAACTGTCTTTGTGGCAGTGTAATTGAACTTCAGTAAAATAAATGAAGCCACCAGGGATTCCTTAATGAATGTTTAAATGCTAACAGTAGTGATGCACTTAAACAGCTAAGCTGAGGGTCTCAAACCAAATTAAATAACATCAAATCAGAGTTTCTGGCGTTTTTACTAACCAGATTTCTTGGCATTTACACTATTATGTATTTCTCAGTAAATAAATGTAGATTAGTGCTCAAGTGATGCATTGGCAAGCCGGCAGGAAAAAAAAACATGGTTTATTTTATGTGGAAAAACAAATAAATGGCATGGTCGGTACGTCTCACATGGAGGTCCTTACACAACTTCATTTTATCCACTTACAAAAACAGATTAGTTCTGCACTAACATTTCTCAATGTCACTACTGGTTTATGAATTGGTGCTGTGTAAAATAGTTCTTGAGGTGGATAAAGTAGCTTCATAAAACAGAGAGCGAACATAATCTTAAACTACGTTTTAAAGGAAAAAGTAAGCATGTCAATAACTCCTGTAGATAATCTTAATAATCTTTACTAACCACAGGAATGTTGTCTGCCCCTCTAACTGTCAGCACTTTTTTTTACTTTTACTTTGACCCAACTGTGTGGGGCCATTTTTGTCTTCTTGGGGTATTTATAAGTTAGTGCTAAAGCATTTTCACTATTTCTTTTATTTTGTCATTGACTGTGACACAAATAGTGAGACAAATTGATTGAAAGGATTATTTTTTTTAACAATTATTTCTTAAGGTTAACCCCTTCATGACCCAGCCTATTTAATGACTTGGCCGTTTTTTGCAATTCTGACCAGTGTCCCTTTATGAGGTAATAACTCAGGAACGCTTCAATGGATCCTAGCGGTTCTGAGACTGTTTTTTCGAGACATATTGGGCTTCATGTTAGTGGTAAATTTAGGTCAATAAATTTTGCGTTTATTTGTGATAAAAACGGAAATTTGGCGAAAATTTTTAAAATTTCACAATTTTCACATTTTGAATTTTTATTCTGTTAAACCAGAGAGTTATGTGACACAAAATAGTTAATAAATAACATTTCCCACATGTCTTCTTTACATCAGCACAATTTTGGAAAAAACATTTTTTTTTTGCTAGGAAGTTATAAGGGTTAAAATTTAACCAGCGATTTCTCATTTTTACAACGAAATTTACAAAACCATTTTTTTTAGGCACCACCTCACATTTGAAGTCAGTTTGAGGGGTCTATATGGCTGAAAATACCCAAAAGTGACACCATTCTAAAAACTGCACCCCTCAAGGTGCACAAAACCACATTCAAGAAGTTTATTAACCCTTCAGGTGCTTCACAGCAGCAGAAGCAACATGGAAGGAAAAAATGAACATTTAACTTTTTAGTCACAAAAATGATTTTTAGCAACAATTTTTTTATTTTCCCAATGGTAAAAGGAGAAACTGAACCACGAAAGTTGTTGTCCAATTTGTCCTGAGTATGCTGATACCTCATATATGGGGGTAAACCACTGTTTGGGCGCACAGCAGGGCTTGGAAGGGAAGGAGCGCCATTTGACTTTTTGAATGAAAAATTGGCTGCACTCTTTAGCGGACACCATGTCAAGTTTGGAGAGCCCCCGTGTGCCTAAAAATTGGAGCTCCCCCACAAGTGACCCCATTTTGGAAACTAGATGCCCCAAGGAACTTATATAGATGCATAGTGAGCACTTTAAACCCTCAGGTGCTTCACAAATTGATCCTTAAAAATGAAAAAGTACTTTTTTTTCACAAAAAAATTCTTTTAGCCTCAATTTTTTCATTTTCATATGGGCAACAGGATAAAATGGATCCTAAAATTTGTTGGGCAATTTCTCCTGAGTACACGATACCTCACATGTGGGGGTAAACCACTGTTTGGGCACACGGCAGGGCTCGGAAGGGAAGGCGCGCCATTTGACTTTTTGAATGGAAAATTAGCTCCAATTGTTAGCGGACACCATGTCGCGTTTGGAGAGCCCCTGTGTGCCTAAATATTGGAGCTCCCCCACAAGTGACCCCATTTTGGAAACTAGACCCCCCAAGGAACTTATCTAGATGCATATTGAGCACTTTAAACCCCAAGGTGCTTCACAGAAGTTTATAACGCAGAGCCATGAAAATAAAAAATAATTTTTCTTTCCTCAAAAATTATTTTTTAGCCTGGAATTTCCTATTTTGCCAAGGATAATAGGAGAAATTGGACCCCAAATGTTGTTGTCCAGTTTGTCCTGAGTACGCTGATACCCCATATGTGGGGGTAAACCACTGTTTTGGCGCACGGCAGGGCTCGGAAGGGAAGGCACGCCATTTGGCTTTTTAAATGGAAAATTAGCTCCAATCATTAGCAGACACCATGTCGCGTTTGCAGAGCCCCTGTGTTAGGGGTCGAGTTCCCGCTTCTGCACAGGGGAAATCTTGAGCCACCTCCGCTGCGGTCTCCCATTCTTGTCCAGCCGTAGTGGAGTCTGCTCAGCAAGGACGTCGGTCCCAGCGTCTTGCTCATTCTCACTCTGTTCTGAGAGTTACTGCTGCTTCTCCAGTCTCTGCCATTAAAGTCAGTGCTGGTCAGCAGCGAGCGGACTTCTCTGGGACTAAGTCCTTGTCTGCACGTACTGAGCATGCCCAGGGTAAGATCTCCCATTGGAGATCGAGGGTCATGTGCTCAGGCTCTGCAGCACATTCCATTGGTCCTCTTGGCAGGTCTTGGAAGGGCAAAGGTGCAGTGGCCACTTCCTGTGCTGCAGCTATATAAACTGCGCATGACCGCACGGCCATGCGCTAGTATTGTCTTACAATTGCTAATGTGTGTATGTTGTGAGTGCAAGTCGTCCTTGGATACCCCTACCCTATTGAATGACTGTTCACGGAAGGTGTATGGCTGCTACCTAGCGCCCGACTTATCCTACAGCACTAGTCACACATTATAGCGTCCAGTTGCTGTGACCGCCAGTATGGTGCCGTGCACTTCCTCTGTGCTTTCCTTACCCAAGCTTGGGTGGTTAGTGGCGTTCGTCAGTGCGGCACTGCATGCACTCTTGTGCCTTAATATTGCTCTTCAGTTTCCTTACACACCCAGTTGCGGTGTTGTGCCAGCAAGGGTCTAATCGGACTTCAATTCCTGTTGGGGTTGAGTTCGCTGACTACTTGCTCGCGCTTTAGGTGCGGTACCGCGGTCCTATGCCTTAACAGGATTGCTTCTTTCACGCTGGGTGAGGTTAACCCACGCGTGTATACTTTAGCGTACCGCCATATGGTCTGCTAATTGCTAGCAGCAGGTTTTCACCTGCACTGTGGACCCCGGACTGCGAACGCATCTATACCATCTGTCTTGGTGCGTTCCGCCAGTCCTAACACCCTGTGTGCCTAAACATTGCAGATCCCCCACAAATGACCCCATTTTGGAAACTAGACCCCCAAAGGAACTAATCTAGATGTGTGGTGAGCACTTTGAACCCCCAAGTTCTTCACAGAAGTTTATAATGCAGAACCATGAAAATAAAAAAAAAATTATTTTCTCAAAAATGATTTTTTAGCCCGCAATTTTTTATTTTCCCAAGGGTAACAGGAGCAATTTGACTCCAAAAGTTGTTGTCCAGTTTCTCTTGAGTACGCTGATACCCCATATGTGGGGGTAAACCACTGTTTGGGCACACATCGGGGTTTGGAAGGGAAGTAGTGATGTTTTGAAATGCAGACTTTGATGGAATGCTCTGCGGGTGTCACGCTGCGTTTGCAAAGCTCCTGATGTGGCTAAACAGTAGAAACCCCCCACAAGTGACACCATTTTGGAAACTAGACCCCCAAAGGAACTTATCTAGATGTGTGGTGAGCACTTTGAACCCCCAAGTGCTTCACAGAAGTTTATAAAGCGGAGCAGTGAAAATAATAAATACGTTTTCTTTCCTCAAAAATAATTTTTTAGCCCAGAATTTTTTAATTTTCCCAAGGGTAACAGGAGAAATTTGACCCCAATAGTTGTTGTCCAGTTTCTTCTGACTACGGTGATACCCCATATGTGGGGGTAAACCACTGTTTGGGCACATGCCGGGGCTCGGAAGTGAAGTAGTGAAGTTTTGAAATGCAGACTTTGATGGAATGGTCTGCGGGCGTCACGTTGCGTTTGCAGAGACCCTGATGTGGCTAAACAGTAGAAACCCCCCACAAGTGACCCCATGTTAGAATCTAGACCCCCAAGGAACTTATGTAGATGTGTGGTGAGCACTTTGAACCCCCAAGTGCTTCACAGAAGTTTATAACGCAGAGCCGTGAAAATAATAAATACGTTTTCTGTCCTCAAAAATAATATTTTAGCCCAGAATTTTTTATTTTCCCAAGGGTTACAGGAGAAATTGGACCCCAAAAGTTGTTGTCCAGTTCTCCGGAGTACGCTGATACCCCATGTGTGGGGGTAAACCACTGTTTGGGCACACGTCAGGGCTCAGAAGGGAAGTAGTGACTTTTGAAATGCAGACTTTGATGGAATGGTCTGCGGGCGTCACGTTGCGTTTGCAGAGCCCCTGGTGTGCCTAAACAGTAGAAACCCCCCACAAGTGACCCCATTTTGGAAACTAGACCCCCGAAGGAACTTATCTAGATATGTGGTGTGCACTTTGAACCCCCAAGTGCTTCACAGACGTTTACAACGCAGAGCCGTGAAAATAAAAAATAATTTTTCTTTCCTCAAAAATGATGTTTTAGCAAGCAATTTTTTATTTTCTCAAAGGTATCAGGAGAAATTGGACGCCAATAATTGTTGCGCAGTTTATCCTGAGTATGCTGGTACCCCATATGTGGGGGTAAACCACTGTTTGGGCACACGTCAGGGCTCGGAAGTTAGGGAGCACCATTTGACTTTTTGAATACAAGATTGGCTGGAATCAATGGTGGCGCCATGTTGCGTTTGCCTAAACAGTGGAAACCCCTCAATTCTACCTCCAACACTAACCCCAACACACCCCTAACCCTAATCCCAACTGTAGCCATAACCCTAATCACAACCCTAACCACAACCCTAATTCCAACCCTAACCCTAAGGCTATGTGCCCACGTTGCGGATTCGTGTGAGATTTTTCGGCACCATTTTTGAAAAATCCATGGGTAAAAGGCGCTGCGGCTTTCCAGTGTTATTTGTGCGGATTTCACCTGCGGATTCCTATTGAGGAAGAGGTGTAAAACGCTGCGGAATCCGCACAAAGAATTGACATGCTGCGGAAAATACAACGCAGCGTTTCCACGCTGTATTTTCCGCACCATGGGCACAGCGGATTTGGTTTTCCATAGGTTTACTTGGTACTGTAAACCTGATGGAACTCTGCTGCGGATCCGCAGCCAAATCCGCACCGTGTGCACATAGCCTAATTCTAAAGGTATGTGCACACACTGCGGAAAACGCTGCGAATCCGCAGCAGTTTCCCATGAGTTTACAGTTCAATGTAAACCTATGGGAAACAAAAATCGCTGTACACATGCTGCAGAAAAACTGCACGGAAATGCAGGGGTTTACATTCCGCAGCATGTCACTTGTTTCTGTGGATTCCGCAGCGGTTTTACAACTGCTCGAATAGTAAACCATAGTTGTAACACCGCAGTGAAATGCGCAGAAAAACCGCTGTAAATCCGCGATAAATCCGCAGCGGTTTAGCACTGCGGATTTATCAAATCCGCTGTGGAAAAATCCGCAGAGGACCAGAATACGTGTGCACATACCGCAACCCTAACCCTAACCCTAGTTCTAATCCCAACCTTAGTGGAAGAAAAAAAAAAAATTTCTTTCTTTTATTATTGTCCCTACCTATGGGGGTGACAAAGGGGGGGGGGGGGTTAGTATTTTTTTTATTTTGATCACTGTGAGGTTTTATCACAGTGATCAAAATGCACTTGAAACGAATCTGCCGGCCGGCAGATTCGGCGGGCGCACTGCGCATGCGCCCGCCATTTTGGAAGATGGCAGCGCCCAGGAAAGAAGACGGATGGACCCTGGGAGGCTCGGTAAATATGATGGGGTGGGGGGGAGCACGGGGGGGTGGATCGGAGCATGGGGGGTGGATCGCAGTGCGGGGGGGTGGATCGCAGTGCGGGGGGGTGGATCGCAGTGCGGGGGGTGGATCGGAGTGTGGGGGGGTGGATTGGAGTGCAGGGGGGTGGGATTGGAGCACGGGGGGTGGGATTGGAGCATGGGGGGGTGGACAGGAGGACGGGGGAGCAGAGCACAGGACGGAGGGGAGCGGACCACAGATCGGAGGGCTGGGGGGGCGATCGGTGGGGTGGGGGCACATCAGTGTTTCCAGCCATGGCCGATGATATTGCAGCATCGGCCATGGCTGGATTGTAATATTTCACCAGTTTTTTAGGTGAAATATTACAAATCGCTCTGATTGGTAGTTTCACTTTCAACAGCCAATCAGAGCGATCGTAGCCACGGGGGGGTGAAGCCACCCCCCCTGGTCTAAACTACCACTCCTCCTGTCCCTGCAGGCCGGGTGAAATTACAGTTAACCCTTTCACCCGGCCTGCAGGAGCCCAATCCGGCCATGACGCATATGCTGCGTCACAGGTTGGAGTGGCACAGGTTTTCATGACGCATACGGTGCGTCAAAGGTCGGGAAGTGGTTAATTGAGAAATAGTTTTTTTTTTATAAATTTAAATGAGCGGGTCAACTGACGTAAATGGTGGAACTAAGGTCAGTTAAGTGTATTCTATATTCTGAAGGACTGAGAAAAAGACTCTTCGTTTAAAGAAATATTAAACCATGATGAATAAACCTGCAAATAAAGGTTTGACTGCTTTAATAAAAGAATATTTTAAGAAACAGCACATTCTGTATATTTTGGCAGAACTCAATTATAGCTCTGAGTAAGAATGGATTACCATTAAAGGGTTGTTTGCAAAAAAACAAGTTATCCGTTGGACAGTGGCTAACTTGTTAATCACTGGGACTCCCAATGATCCCAAGATCTTGGCTGGAGAGGATGTTTTCAATCTCGATCTTCACTCTAATCATTGTCTATGGGACTGCCAGATAAAGCCTAATTTTTTCAGTAGTTCCTTAGACAATACACAGAGTTTTGGTCGGTCATGCGTCCCTCTAGTCCATTCATAATTGGGCTATAGAGCATCATTATTCGGATCCTTGGCTGTCTCAGCAGTCGGACATCCAGCGATCAGCAAGTTATCTCCTATCCCACAAATAGGGAACCCTTAATACCAGTCCCAACCCATGAATCAAACTACTAGCAAATCACTATTATGTCAGACAATTTAAGAAAATACCAGATCTTTTTTAAAGCAGTAGACTCTTGGATCCTGTTAAAATACATGTTAACAAAAGTCATTAAATATTCCTTAGACACCCATAGTTTTTAGTCATAATTACACTAGATCAAATTGATTTTCCACTGTGATGCCCCCTTCTGCTCCACTTTAGTTGCTCATATTATAATGGAATTACATCACTACCTGCCTCAGTGTTTTCAGAGTCTAGTCTTCTAACAGAAAAGATATCTATACTGATATACTGTACCTGGTATGAATAGTATAGGGCTTTTCAAAATACATTGAAACATATGCCAGATTACAATAAAGCAGAAATATCCTTTATTTTAGAGCTCGTGGATATTGTCCCTTTTATTAATTTTTAAACAAATGTTCGGCATAGTGATGGAAGGTAATGCATCTCCAATTTTTTCCATGGCGCTTTACATGGTCTGGAAGAAAGAATAGCAACTTTGAAACTCATCAAAGAGAATGAAGACTTTCTAGACAGAACAGAAGCATCTCTACTGGTCACAGAAGGTGAAAAAAGTGTCAGAGAACCTCCAAAAGCAGATGAGTGGAAGCATGTGACCAAAAGAAGCAAGAAGACCATGGAGAAATCACCAACCACACAACTGAAGAACCGATATCAAATCTTTGTAGAGGATGAAGATGGCACACCTAAGAATGAAGCAATACCAGCAAGCAAAAAAGAAAAGGGCACACAGCAACAAGTGACAGCAAAAAGTACAGCCAAGAAGCAACGAAGAGTGGTGGTGGTGGGAGACTCACTACTGAGAGGCACAGAAGCAGCCATCTGCAGACCGGACATAACTGCAAGAGAAGTATGCTGCCTTCCAGGTGCGATGATCAAGGATGTGACCGATAGGATACCAAAGCTCTTCAGCTCCAAGGACGTCCACCCATTTCTTCTGATACATGTTGGCACCAATGACACGGCAAGGAAGGACCTACCGACAATCTGCAAGGACTTTGAAGAGTTGGGGAAGAAAGTAAAGGAACTGGATGCACAGGTAGTTTTTTCTTCTATCCTTCCAGTAGACGGGCATGGCACCAGGAGATGGAACAGGATCCTTGATGCAAACAACTGGCTAAGACGATGGTGCAGACAACAAGGATTTGGATTCCTGGACCACGGTGTGAATTACTGGTATGATGGACTCCTCGCCAGAGACGGACTACACCTCAACAAACCTGGGAAACACACATTCGCCAGAAGACTCGCTACACTCATCAGGAGGGCGTTAAACTAGAAGAAGAGGGGACGGGAAGAAAAACATTAGACTCGAACAAAAACGACCCAGGAAAACATACTCTGAAGGGAGGTAAGAACATTTCTAAAACAATCCACAGTGAGGAGATTGGAACAAAACAAAATCCTCTAAACTGCATGCTCGCAAACGCCAGAAGCCTGACAAACAAGATGGAAGAACTAGAAGCAGAAATATCTACAGGTAACTTTGACATAGTGGGAATAACCGAGACATGGTTAGATGAAAGCTATGACTGGGCAGTTAACTTACAGGGTTACAGTCTGTTTAGAAAGGATCGTAAAAATCGGAGAGGAGGAGGGGTTTGTCTCTATGTAAAGTCTTGTCTAAAGTCCACTTTAAGGGAGGATATTAGCGAAGGGAATGAGGATGTCGAGTCCATATGGGTTGAAATTCATGGAGGGAAAAATGGTAACAAAATTCTCATTGGGGTCTGTTACAAACCCCCAAATATAACAGAAAGCATGGAAAGTCTACTTCTAAAGCAGATAGATGAAGCTGCAACCCATAATGAGATCCTGGTTATGGGGGACTTTAACTACCCGGATATTAACTGGGAAACAGAAACCTGTGAAACCCATAAAGGCAACAGGTTTCTGCTAATAACCAAGAAAAATTATCTTTCACAATTGGTGCAGAATCCAACCAGAGGAGCAGCACTTTTAGACCTAATACTATCTAATAGACCTGACAGAATAACAAATCTGCAGGTGGTCGGGCATTTAGGAAATAGCGACCACAATATTGTGCAGTTTCACCTGTCTTTCACTAGGGGGACTTGTCAGGGAGTCACAAAAACATTGAACTTTAGGAAGGCAAAGTTTGAACAGCTTAGAGATGCCCTTAATCTGGTAGACTGGGACAATATCCTCAGAAATAAGAATACAGATAATAAATGGGAAATGTTTAAGAACATCCTAAATAGGCAGTGTAAGCGGTTTATACCTTGTGGGAATAAAAGGACTAGAAATAGGAAAAACCCAATGTGGCTAAACAAAGAAGTAAGACAGGCAATTAACAGTAAAAAGAAAGCATTTGCACTACTAAAGCAGGATGGCACCATTGAAGCTCTAAAAAACTATAGGGAGAAAAATACTTTATCTAAAAAGCTAATTAAAGCTGCCAAAAAGGAAACAGAGAAGCACATTGCTAAGGAGAGTAAAACTAATCCCAAACTGTTCTTCAACTATATCAATAGTAAAAGAATAAAAACTGAAAATGTAGGCCCCTTAAAAAATAGTGAGGAAAGAATGGTTGTAGATGACGAGGAAAAAGCTAACATATTAAACACCTTCTTCTCCACGGTATTCACGGTGGAAAATGAAATGCTAGGTGAAATCCCAAGAAACAATGAAAACCCTATATTAAGGGTCACCAATCTAACCCAAGAAGAGGTGCGAAACCGGCTAAATAAGATTAAAATAGATAAATCTCCGGGTCCGGATGGCATACACCCACGAGTACTAAGGGAACTAAGTAATGTAATAGATAAACCATTATTTCTTATTTTTAGTGACTCTATAGCGACAGGGTCTGTTCCGCAGGACTGGCGCATAGCAAATGTGGTGCCAATATTCAAAAAGGGCTCTAAAAGTGAACCTGGAAATTATAGGCCAGTAAGTCTAACCTCTATTGTTGGTAAAATATTTGAAGGGTTTCTGAGGGATGTTATTCTGGATTATCTCAATGAGAATAACTGTTTAACTCCATATCAGCATGGGTTTATGAGAAATCGCTCCTGTCAAACCAATCTAATCAGTTTTTATGAAGAGGTAAGCTATAGGCTGGACCACGGTGAGTCATTGGACGTGGTATATCTCGATTTTTCCAAAGCGTTTGATACCGTGCCGCACAAGAGGTTGGTACACAAAATGAGAATGCTTGGTCTGGGGGAAAATGTGTGTAAATGGGTTAGTAACTGGCTTAGTGATAGAAAGCAGAGGGTGGTTAAAAATGGTATAGTCTCTAACTGGGTCGCTGTGACCAGTGGGGTACCGCAGGGGTCAGTATTGGGACCTGTTCTCTTCAACATATTCATTAATGATCTGGTAGAAGGTTTACACAGTAAAATATCGATATTTGCAGATGATACAAAACTATGTAAAGCAGTTAATACAAGAGAAGATAGTATTCTGCTACAGATGGATCTGGATAAGTTGGAAACTTGGGCTGAAAGGTGGCAGATGAGGTTTAACAATGATAAATGTAAGGTTATACACATGGGAAGAGGGAATCAATATCACCATTACACACTGAACGGGAAACCACTGGGTAAATCTGACAGGGAGAAGGACTTGGGGATCCTAGTTAATGATAAACTTACCTGGAGCAGCCAGTGCCAGGCAGCAGCTGCCAAGGCAAACAGGATCATGGGGTGCATTAAAAGAGGTCTGGATACACATGATGAGAGCATTATACTGCCTCTGTACAAATCCCTAGTTAGACCGCACATGGAGTACTGTGTCCAGTTTTGGGCACCGGTGCTCAGGAAGGATATAATGGAACTAGAGAGAGTACAAAGGAGGGCAACAAAATTAATAAAGGGGATGGGAGAACTACAATACCCAGATAGATTAGCGAAATTAGGATTATTTAGTCTAGAAAAAAGACGACTGAGGGGCGATCTAATAACCATGTATAAGTATATAAGGGGACAATACAAATATCTCGCTGAGGATCTGTTTATACCAAGGAAGGTGACGGGCACAAGGGGGCATTCTTTGCGTCTGGAGGAGAGAAGGTTTTTCCACCAACATAGAAGAGGATTCTTTACTGTTAGGGCAGTGAGAATCTGGAATTGCTTGCCTGAGGAGGTGGTGATGGCGAACTCAGTCGAGGGGTTCAAGAGAGGCCTGGATGTCTTCCTGGAGCAGAACAATATTGTATCATACAATTATTAGGTTCTGTAGAAGGACGTAGATCTGGGTATTTATTATGATGGAATATAGGCTGAACTGGATGGACAAATGTCTTTTTTCGGCCTTACTAACTATGTTACTATGTTACTATGTTACATGTGAAAAGGGGTGTACATAATGAAATGAGTACAGTAATCTTAAACAATAAAAGTCACGACTGGTACAGGAGGAGAGAGAACCCTGCCCTCAAGGGCTCTTAATCTACAAGGGTTGGGTGAGCATACAATGTGTGAGGGTAGAGCTGTGAGTACAATGGTTTGGTGGATCGGTGGTTACTGCAGATTGTAGACCTGTCAGAAGAGGTAGGTCTTAAGGTTCCTTTTGAAGGTTTCCAAGGTAGACGAGAGTCTGATGTGTTGTGGTAGAGAGTTCCAGAGTAGGGGGATGCACGGAAGAAATCTTGTATGCGATTGTGGGAAGAGGAGTTAAGAGCGCAGTGGAGAAAACGATCTTTTGAGGATCGGAGGTTGCGTGCAGGTAAGTACCAGGAGACGAGGTCACAGATGTATGGAGGAGACAGGCTGTGTATTGCTTTGTATGCCATGGTTAGGGTTTTGAACTTTAATGTTAACAAAAAGTAACCACTAACATATGATTATTGTACTTGTTTTTATTATGTATACCCCTCCTCACATGTAAAGCGCCATGGAATAAATGGCGCTATAACAATAAATAATAATAATGATAACCACTAACATATGTAAAAAAGTCAATAATATTCATAGCCTTACAAATGAATAAACTCATTTTTGCTTAGTGTTTTTTATTTTTTTGTTCCAAACTGAAATTTTTTATATTGGTTTGATAATAAAATATTTAAACATCTATTGTGTGGAATATTTCTAAGGATTTTAGCACATATATTTTAATTTTTATACCACAAGTTATGTGTAACTAAATATTAATATTTCAATAGCTACTAACCGTATAAGCATAATGGAATTCTGTGTGCTGCAGCATTCTGTATTTTATTGCTAGTCATGCATTCTCTTAACACTGGTCATGAGAAATGTGTCAGATGATTTTTTTTTTAGTATACTGATCCTATTATGTGTCTGATATATGTAACGTCATCACTAGGAAATTTCATCAGTCTAAAAATAAATGCTATACAATTGAATACAAAGAGACTATTGATGCTGTCCAGACATTTTAAGAAATATCATTTCTATAATAGACATTAAAGCACAGAACAAAGAATTGCTGGAAAGGTCATTAATTTGCAAATCTTTATGACCTTATAAACGCAGAGTATTTCTGCCCATGTATTTTTTAAAAACATTTGTAATGAACCGTTTCCTGCTCAAACGTTTGGTTTTGTGTAATTATTCTTTTAAGTCCATGTCTTCCTGTTTTAATTTTGCTTCATTTTTGATTTACTCTTGTTTTTGATAATGTGAATTACTTGAGGTAAGGAACTGAAACTTTAATGTGTGATTTCAGGCTAAGGGTACCTCCACACATTATGAGCTACACAGTAAATCTGCATGGAAATCCACAACAGAATATCCCCCAGCAAAAAGTAAAAGTCCCCTTATAATGAAGAAGGGCTACTAGTGATGAGCAAGTATACTCGTTGCTCGGGTTTTCCCGAGCATGCTCGGGTGGTCTCTGAGTATTTGTGAGTGCTCGAAGATTTAGTTTTTGTTGACGCAGCTGCATGATTTTCAGCTGCTATACAGCTTGAATACATGTGGAGATTGCCTAGCAACCAGGCAACCCCCACATGTACTCAGGTAGGCTAGCAGCCATGCCTTTTAAATGCCGGGCTGTCCCACAGGTCCAGTATCCCTGGAACTTCAAGGTCAACAGGTCACATCACATGGCCTGCATCTCCTTCAGTCATGCAGGCTCCTGATGCTGTTTCTTAGATCAACCATATTCCTCAGCTGCCATCTTTCCGAAGCGTCACTCGAGCGTTCCACAGATGCATCATTGATGCGTACCATGGCTGTGTCACAAGGACACACCCTAGTTGCATCACCAGGGCATGTCCCAGTTGCATCACCAGGCACACCTCAGGCATGTCAGCAGAGTACACCCCCCTCAATTGACCGCATTTTGGAAATTATACCCATTTGGGAATTTATCTACAAGTGTAGTAATGATTTTGCCTAAATGTGGTTTCGACACACTGGGTCTCATAAAGAAGGGGGCATTTGGATTTGGGAGCGCTGAATTTGCTTCATTTTTGGGGGGGAGAGGGGCCATTTCGCTTTTCCAGAGCCTTTGCACTAACAGTAATCTGGAAGCCCCCTATTTTTCCATTGACAGATGATGGACCTAAGTGGGGCCTTGCCGTTCATAAAGGGAAAGAAAGGGGTGGATCCAGCACTTCAAATAAAATCCCACATTTTATTTCCATAGATTAAAACATGATTCCAAGGAAAAATTCACATTATACAATGGATGAATATAACGTCTGAGGAGAAAGTCCCAAGAGAAATTTAATATTTTGAAGTGATACTTTTATTCATAACCTATTGTGAAAAGTGCAGACAACATATAAAACTCTCTCCGGCTAACCACACCTATGCATACATGATGCATTAATCTAACTAATAGGTGCAACACCTGTGCAATAGAAAAGAACACGCACATATTATGATAAAATCATATATCTGATAAAACCAGAAAAGAAAATATAAATCATGGTTATATTATACCCTTGCTAGTAATGTAGAATCAGATATGTTTGTTTGTTTAAACTTTCAAGTTAAGAAGTGTTCAGCATTAGACTCCAAAAAGCTTTAGGCCGCCGTCACACATGCGAGTTTTACGGACGTAAGAGCGCAGAATCTACGTCCGTAAAACTCGCAAAAAATACGGCACAATTATTCTCTATGCCCCTGCTCCTATTTGCCGTATTTTACTGATCAGTATTATACGGCTTTCTACGGCCGTACAAAATCGCAGCATGCTGCGTTTGTCACCGTACTGCGCAAGAAATACGCCAATGAAAGTCTATGGAAGCGTGAAAAATACGGATTACACACGGACAAGCAGTGTGACTTGCGAGAAATACGCAGCGCTGTTAGAGAGAAAAGCCGGTAATTCAGTGCGGTGTACAGTAAAATCACACTGACAGCTTACAGTAGAATAGGTAGAATAAATGTGTACACATAGAATAGGTATATATATATATATATATGTCATTAGACACATATATGTATATATATTAATATTTATTCCAGCGCTAGACAGCTTGAAAGCCGGTAATTCAATTACCGGCTTTTTCCTTCTCCTTCCTAAAACCCGACATGATTTGAGACATGGTTTACATACAGTAAACCATGTCTTCTCTCCATTTTTTTTGCAGATTCCACACTACTAATGTCAGTAGTGTGTATCTGCAAAATTTGGCCGTTCTAGCTCTTAAAATAAAGGGTTAAATGGCGGAAAAAATTGGCGTGGGCTCCCGCGCAATTTTCTCCGCCAGAGTAGTAAAGCCAGTGACTGAGGGCAGATATTAATAGCCTGGAGAGGGTCCACGGTTATTGGCCCCCCCCTGGCTAAAAATATCAGCCCCCAGCCACCCCAGAAAAGGCACATCTGGAAGATGCGCCTATTCTGGCACTTGGCCACTCTCTTCCCATTCCCGTGTAGCGGTGGGATATGGGGTAATGAAGGGTTAATGCCACCTTGCTATTGTAAGGTGACATTAAGCCTAATTAATAATGGAGAGGCGTCAATTATGACACCTATCCATTATTAATCCAATACTAGTAAAGGGTTAAATAAAACACAAACACATTTTTTAAAATTATTTTAATGAAATAAAAACAATGGTTGTTGCAGTATTTTATTCAACGCCCAATCCAGTCACTGAAGACCCTCGTTCTGTGAGTAAAAAAACATAATAAACCAACAATATACTTACCCTCCGCAGATCTGTAACGTCCAACGATGTAAATCCTTCTGAAGGGGTTAAAACATTTTGCAGCAAGGAGCTGTGCTAATGCACGCTGCTCCTCGCTGCAAAACCCCAGGGAATGAGGCTAAAAATAGATCAATGATCTATATTTAGCTTCATTTGCGGTGAGGCGCCCTCTGCTGGCTGTTCATAGATCGTGGGAAATTACCTAGAAAGCTCCCTGGCTACTGACACATATATATATAGACAGTATATATATATTTTCTTTTCTTTTTGGGACACATGGATCACTTCTATAGCGGTATGTTGGTTTTGCTAGCCTGCGAGAAAACCACGCAGTACGGATGCCATACGGATTACATACGGAGGATGCCATGCGCAAAATACGCTGACACACCCTGCCTACGGAGGAGCTACGGACCACTTTTTTCGGGACTTTTCAGCGTATTACGGCCGTAATATACGGACCGTATTGTTTTACGCTGTGTGTGACGCCGGCCTTACAGTTCAGCAAGGCTCTTTTGCAATCTCCCTCTATGGCAGAAAGTTTAACTTTTTCCAAACTAAAAAATTGATAAACTTTTAGGTCACCATTGTGTACATTCAAAAAGTGTTTGGAAACATTGGAAGTGTTGATTGCCTCAGGGTAGTGCAGCTGACATGTCTACATGGACACAACATACTATGGTATGAATCTGCTGCTGCAGTTTATGAACTGTCTAATGGGATGTATCTTATCAAAAGTAATTAAATTTACTTCTTTAGTTTGCTTTGCATAATTAAAAGCGATTCATTTACCTATGCCGCTATTATGAAATCCTGTAGGTGTGAGCTACGGTAGGTCTTTTGCCCTGCGCTTCTCAAGTAACTAGACTTGGGAAAAGGAGTTTAGAAAGAGTGAGAGATTTCTTAGTAGAGAATAGACAAGACAACCCTTTAGTAGAATTAAATTAAGTTAGTGGTCACTATACAACATGGGAAGATACACATGTGGTCAAAATTGTTGGAACCCCTCGTTTAATGACAGAAAAACCCACAATGGTCACAGAAATAACTTGAATCTGACAAAAGTAATAATAAATTAAAAATCTGTGAAAATGAACAAATGAAAGTCAGACATTGCTTTTCAACCATACTTCCACAGAATTAAAAAAAAATAAATAAAACTCATCAAATAGGCCTAGACAGAAATTATGGCACCCCTGAAAATAATATGACCAAAGGGACACGCACGGTGTGTCCACTAATTAGCATCACAGGTGTCTAAAATCTTGGAATCAGTGAGTGGGCCTGTATATAGGGCTACAGATACTCACTGTGCTGTTTGGTGACATGCTGTGTATCACACTCAACTTGGACCACAGGAAAGAGTTGTCTCATGAAATTAGAGATCACATTATAGACAAACATGTTAAACGTGAAAGTTATAAGACCATCTCCAAGCAGCTTGATGTACCTGTGACTACAGTTGCACGTTTTATTCAGAAATTTAAGTTCCATCTGACTGACTGAAACCAACCTTCCTGGACGTGGCAGCAGGGGGAAAATTGATGACAAATCAAAGAGACGGATAATACGAATGGTAATAAAAGAGCCCAGAAAAACTTCTAAACAGAATGAAGCTGAACTTCAAGTTCAAGGAACATCAGTGTCAGATCGCACAATCCATCATTGTCTGAGTCAAAGTGGACTTCATGGGAGACAACCAATGAGGATACCATTGTTAAAAAAAATCATAAAAAAGCCAGACTGAAAATTGCCAAACTTCATCTTGACAAGCCACAAAGCTTCTGGGAGAATGCCCTATGGACAAATGAGACAAGAATGGAACTTTTTGGCAAGCCACATCCGACCTATGTTCACAGATGGAAAAATGAAGCATATCAAGAAAAGAACACTGTTCCTACTGTGAAACACAGGGGAGGCTCTGTTATGTTCTTGGGCTGTTTTGCTGCTTCTGGCAGAGGGTGTCTAGAATCTGTGCAGGGTACAATGAAATCTCAAGACTATTAAGAGATTCTAGAGAGAAATGTGCTGTCCAGTGTCCGAAAGCTTGGTGTCAGTCGCAGGTCATGGGTTTTGCAACAAGATAATGACCAAAAACACACAGCTAAAAACACCCAAGAATGGCTAACGTGAAATCTTTTGAAACACCTGGAGTGGACCTGCAGATCCACAACAATGAACCTCTCAAGGGTGAGCTGACCAGGTAGACCACCCCCTATACAGGGAGCGTTAGGGGCAGACCCAAGGGAGACTATTGCCGCAGAAGCTGGAACCCGGAGACAGGTAGTAGGAGGTACAAAATAGAGAAGCTGGCCATAGGACGGACAGAGCGGGGTAAGATGAAGTACAGTTTGGTAAGAGCCGAGTACAGGTGAGACCAAAGGAGCACTGGGAAAGGGAAGACAAAAAGGAAGCAGGACAGGACAGAGACACTAGACTAACAGAGTACTGAGCGGACACTGGGACGGCTGGACTGGACGAGGAGACAAGGAAGCCTGGGAAAGGCAGAGAAGCTGAACTGGCTGGACAGAGCGGAGACTCAGAAAAGGCAGTGCAAAGACAAAGGTGGACCTGAGTCACAGAAGCACAAATGACAGATAGGCAAGGAGCAGAGGAAGGAATCACCTTAAATACATGTGCTGAAGGACTTCTGGGTCACGGTCCTCCAGGATCACAGAGAGGAGATACAGAGTGCCTGTAAATCAGAAAGAGGAAGTGCTGGAGTGCGCGGTGCACACGCACACCCGACGAGAACCAGGGAGCGGAGAAGAATAAAGGAGAGGACGCGCCTGCAGGAGGAGCGCGACGCAGCGTGTAAGTATGAGCGGTGGGAGTGGCGGTGGTCCAGGAAGCAGGCACGGCCGCAGAAGGAGTGGCCGTGACAGTACCCCTCCCTTTACTCCCCTCATTTCTAAGACCAGACAGAAACCTGGATAAAATATGAGGAGCTTGTATGTTCCCACGGGGCTCCCAAGACCTCTCTTCGGGACCAAAACCCTTCCAATCAACCAAAAAGAGAGTTTTACCTCGAGACTTTTTCATGGCAAGAATGTCCTTAACCTCAAAGACTTCTGGGTTGGAGACAGGTAAAGGAGATTAAGCAGGAGAAACATGGAACTGATTGAAGATGACTGGTTTCAAAAGGGAAATGTGAAGAGTTAGGTATGTGAAGAGAGAAGCGGGCAATTTCAGTTTGTAAGCAACATCATTGATACGAGACAAAACCTCGAAAGGACCTACGTACCGTGGACCCAATTTATACGAGGGGATCTTTAAATGAATAAAGACGTCTCTTATCGGCATGTCTCTTAATCCTGGCCTGTGCCATTCCAAGGCAATTTTGGTCTCCTGCCAGACCCTGGAAAACTCCTCGGACAGAAGATCAGCTGCTGGCACACCCGAGACAGGAAGTACCGGTAGAGGGATACCAGGATGTTGCCCATAGACGATGAAGAAGGGAGATTGGAAGAAGACTCATTGATGTGGTTAATGTACGCGAACTCTACCCACGGAAGCAAATAAGACCAGTAATTTTGATGACCGTTGGAAAAATGATGGAGATAAGTGATCAGTATTTGGTTTCTGCGCTCTGCCTGTCAATTGGTCTGAGGATGATAAGCTGTAGAGAAATCCAAGGTAACATTCATCAGTTTGCATAGAGCTTGCCAAAAATGAGAGGTGAACTAGACTCCTCTATCAGAGACTATGTGCAATGGAAAACTGTGAATCCGGAAGATATGAGCAATGAAGATTCTCACCAATTCAGGAGCGGAAGGTAATCCTGGCAAAGGGACGAAATTGGCCATCTTGGAGAATCGATCCACGAATACAAAAATGACCGTATGACCAGAGGGCCGAGGAAGGTCAGTAATAAAATCCATAGAGATATGCTGCCAGGGATTTGAAGGAACTGGAAGCGGATGTAGGAGACCGGAGGGCAGATGTCTGGGGATCTTGTATCCTGCACAGGAAGGACATGAGGCAACAAAACTTTGAACATCCGGAAGAAGAGACGGCCACCTATAGTGGCACGTGATGAGAGCGAGTGTCTTCTTTTATCCTATGTGGCCTGCTAGTTTTGAGGCATGGCCCCAACGTAGGACTCAAGACCTTTTGTTTACCTGGACAAAGGTTATACCTGGTGGTAAAGAAGACATGCTGACCGGAGCCACAAGAATAATTTTGCTGGGATCCACGATGTGTGCCGGCTCCTCGTCAACATCGCATGCGAGAAATGACCTGGACAAAGCATCGGCTTTGAAGTTCTTGTTTCCAGGATGAAAATGTAATTCGAAGTCAAAATGGGCAAAGAACAACGACCATCTGGCTTGTCGAGGATTCAATCTTTGCGCCGAGCAGATATATTCCAAATTCTTATGATCTGTGAAGTTCTTGAAAGGGTGAACAGCTCCCTCCAACAGATAAAGCCACTCCTCCAGTGCCAATTTTATGGCGAATAGTTCCTTGTCACCGATGGTGTAGTTCCTCTCCGAGGCGGAGAAGATTTTGGAAAAGAAACCACAAGTAGCCAAATGTCTGGAAGAGGATCTTTGGGAAAGTACTGCACCAGCACCAATGGCAGAAGCGTCTACCTCAAGAATGAAGGGCTTGTTGACCTCAGGCCGACGGAGTACAGGGGCCAAAGCAAAGGCTTGTTTCAGAGAGTGAAAAGCATCTTTAGCTTCAGAAGACCAGATGTGGGGGTTGGACCCCTTGTGAGTCAAAGCAGAAAGTGAGGCGACCAGAGTGGAGAAATGTGGGATAAACTGCCAGTAGCAATTTGCGAACCCGAGGAAGCGTTGGATAGCTTTTACTCCCTGAGGACGTGGCCAATTAAGCACAGCAGACACTTTTTCCGGGTCATTTGCAAGCCAGAGTCAGAAATAAAATAGCCAAGAAATGGTAGCGAAGACTGCTCAAAAATGCACTTCTCAAATTTGGCATAAAGACGATTATCTCTAAGACAAGACAGCGCTTGGCGGACATCCCTTCTGTGGGAAGCAAGATCTGAGGAGAACACCAAAATGTCGTCTAAATATACCACCACACAGGAGTAGAGTAGATCATGGAAAACATAATTCACAAACTCCTAGAACACCGCTGGAGCGTTACACAAGCCAAAAGGCATGATTAAATACTCATAGTGGCCATCTCGAGTGTTAAAAGCGGTTTTCCATTCGTCTCCTGAACGAATACGGATTAGATTGTAAGCTCCGCGAAGATCCAATTTCGTGAAAATTCGGGCTCCCCTCAGGCGATCAAACAACTCAGAAATGAGAGGTAGCGGGTACTTGTTCTTGATCGTGAGATTGTTGAGACCATGGTAGTCAATGCAAGGACGAAGAGGCCCGTCCTTCTTCTTAACGAAGAAGAAACCTGCACCTGCAGGGGAGGAGGATTAGCAAATAAAACCTTTGGATAAATTCTCTCGGACGTATTCAGTCATGGCTTGAGCCTCGGTAGGAGACAGCGGGTAGATTCGACCTCGGGGAGGAGTAGAGCCCGGAACAAGATCAATTGGGCAAGTCATAGGGTCGATGCGGAGGTAAAGTCTCTGCCTCTTTCTTATTGAAGACATCCAGGAAAGACAAATACTAAGAAGGTAAATTTGAATACACTGAAATTGGACGAGAAGGTTTTTTTTTGGCAAAACAGGAAGCAGACAGTTACTCTGGCAGAAGAGTCCCCAACATAGGATTTCGCCAGACTGCCAGCCAATACAATGCTCGTGAGTCCTCAACCAAGGAAGTCCAAGAAGAAATGTGTGGGATAAAGAAGGCAGCAGATAGAAGACAATCTTCTTATGATGCAGGATTCCAATTTGGAGTTCCAATTCTTTGGTTACCAACGTAACAAACTCCCACAGAGGTTGGCCATCGACTGACACAATCTGTCAATGAGTCTCCAGGGATCAGACCGGAATCCGCAATCTCCTAACTGCCTCGAATTGAATAAAGTTCCCGGCTGCCCCGGAATCTATATAAGCAGAGTCAGAGAAACGTTTATTACCCAGATGTAAAGAACAGAAAGAGTGAGGGGTTGAGAGGGTTCTGGGATACCTCTCTTACCAGTCCTAGGTGGAGGCGTTTCCTGGCCTCAAAGGACAGGAACGCAAGAGATGAGACGCACTACCACAATAGAAACAGAGACCTTGAGTTAGTCTCTCTTTCCGATGTTGCTCCACAGGCTTAAGATGATCCACCTGCATGGGTTCTGGGGCAGAATTAGCAGAAGAAGACTCAGACTGAGGACAGGAAGAGCTAGGAGAAACAGGAGGAAGTCAAGGAAATCTCCTCTCTCTAGCGGATTCTCGAGAATGTTCTTGAAAATATAAGTCAATGCGGGTTGACAACGAGATGAGATCCTCCAATGACTTCAGAGTATCACGACCCGACAACTCGTCCTTAATTCGAGGAGAAAGCCCCTGCCAGAAGGCTCTCACCAAAGCCTCATTATTACATCCTAATTCGGGTGAAAGGGTGCAAAACTGGATAGCATATTGGCTCACCAAAAGCGTACCTTGTTGAAGGTTGAACAGAGACTTGGTGGTGGAGGCCAAACGACCCGGTTCATCAAAGCTCTCACCTGGTTCATCCGGGTCCGTGCGTACGCCTTGGCCATCGCCGACTGTGGGTGGATCCCTCGGGCTGTTGGTGCCGACAGCGCATGCGCCGCTATGCTTGTTGCCAGGCACCACAAGCTGCGGCTTGTCACGCATGGGCTAGTAATATATGCTGGTTGCTTAGCAAGGTTTAGGTCACTTCCGGTTTTCCAGCACAAATTATCTCAGGTTATATTCTCCATATTTAACATTTGCCGCAGTATGCGGTGTTACACATTTCACCTTAGTGTATTGGTATTTATTGGATCAGTATATGGGAAACAATTAGTATGCTCTATTTGTGACTTCAGATCGTCACTTCCACTATTGCGCAGTGGATGTATATGGTTACGTGCTTTTATGATATTTACGGTAGGCCGTAAATCATATTGTGATTGGCTGGGGCTTAGTTAAATAGTTCCTACCTCCCTCCATGCTATACGCCCCCGGAAGAAGAATCATTGAAACGCGTGTAGGGGTTGGCTCCGATCTCGTGCTCTCTCTGGGTAAATATGTATTGATTCATGTGTACTTTGATCTTACTTATATCTATTACTATGGGAATATTAGTTGGGAGGTTTTTTGTCAGGAGTTAGTACGCTTATGGGTTTCAGATCCAGGCGCTAATACCGGCAGCTACCTTCTCCCTATACTTTATATCACACATTTACATCTGAGCACCATGCTAATGGGGGTGTCTTTCCCCTGTCAAGGTACTTTTACATATTTACCCTTTTACCACTGATGTGGATATAGTCGATATTAAGCCTATATTGTGGCAATCCTCTATTAATGTTTGCACGTGATCTGGATATTATGATCGGAGGCACTTTTTGTATTGTTTTCATCTTTTGTATGTATTATGTATAAAAGCTTCAGGCTTTTTTTTAGTGACTTTTTGAATAAATTATACTAATTGAACTATACATTCATTGTGGCCTTGTATTTTTTGGAGAGGTCATTGTGTTTATTAATCCTAATTCGGATGAAAGGTTGTGAAACTGGATAGCATATTGGCTCACCGAAAGCGTACCTTGTTGAAGGTTGAACAGAGACTAGGTGGTGGAGGCCAAAAGACCCGGTCCATCAAACACTTTGCGAAAAGTATCAAAGAAGGTGGAGAGTTGAGAAACAAGGGGATCATCCTGCTCCCAGAGAGGATTAACCCATGCCAAAGCCATAATGTAATGCCCAATTCCCCATTGTGGGGTCCTTTTTTAACTAAATAAAATAGTGCCATCACAGCCCTCTTCCCTAAAATGCACTGGCCTATAATAGTACAGAGCACGTTCACCTTTGTCATCTAGTGGTTCTGGATGATGAGGATGAGGACAGGGAGGAGAATAACAACAAATAGACCAAATCTGGAAGTGTATATCCATGTGTAGTTGTGAAGAGGTGCATGAGAATACACCTCCCCAAAAGAGAGAATGTATTTGAGGTTATGTTTCGCTGTTTTCACTTGGTGGTGTACAGAAGTCTTTCTCAATCCAGCCCTAGTTCATTTTTATAAGAGTCAGCCTGTCAGCATTTTTAGTTGACAGGTGGATGCGCTTATCTGTTATAATTCCACCAGCGGCACTAAAAACCCACTCTGACAGAATGCTAGCAGCAAGGCAGGCCAGGACCTCCAGGGCGTAGAGAGCCAGTTCATGCCACATTTCCAGCTTGCATACCCAATAATTAAAAGACACAGAGGAATCACGGAGGACATTTGTACGATCTGCAAGGTACTCCCTCACCATCTTCCCAAACATTGCACTTCTTGTGACAGCACCCCTTGCCTCTGTGCCGTCATGATGGGAGCATCTGAGAAAACTGTCCTAGAACTTTGCCATTGTTCCCCTGCCTTAGCTGGATTGTACTTCTGTCTCTCTCGCTAGGACTCCTTGGTTGTACAAAAAACTCTGACGTCTCCTGCCAGCGTTCTCACATGGGAATTTTCTAAGTAATGCCGCTACAAGGTCCCTCTGGTACTGCAAAATTTTAGTACACTTCTCTGCCTCTGGTAGAAGAGATTGAAAGATCTCCTTGTAGCATGGGTCTAGATGTGTCACCAACCAGTAATGAGTGTCACCCAAAATGTTTATAATGCGAGGGTAGAAGAAATAGAAAGATCTCTTTGTAGCGTGGGTCTAGAAGTGTCACCAACCAGTAATGAGTGTCACCCAAAATTTTTATAATGCGAGGGTCACGTGAAACGCAGCACAACATAAAGTTAGCCATGTGTGCCAGACTGCTAAAATGCAAGACTTCCATGTCCTCACCAACAGGATGACTGACAATGCTGTCCTCCTCCTCCTCATCCTAATCCTCCTCCGTGTCCTCAGGCCATCCCCGCTGAACAGATGGTATGACAGCTGTGTTTGTAGTACCGTCTATAGTGCATGAAAGTAGTTCCTGTTCTTCCTCCTCCTCTTCATTGCCTACCAATCCACGTTGAGAAGACATGAGGCTGGGCTGAGTGTAATCCCCATGTATGGTTCCATGCTCCATGTCCTCGTGCTTTGCCTGCAATGCATTCGCTTTAATTGTGAGCAGAGAGGTTTTCAGAATGCTGAGAAGCGGGATGGTGACACTAATTATGGTGTCATCGCCGCTCACCATCTTGGTGCAGTCCTCAAAGTTTTGGAGGATGGTATATACTGTATGTCGGACATCCATGTCTACTTCTGAGATCTTATGTGAGGAGTCTGAACTGAATATCAACGGCTTTCTTGATGTTGGTAGTCAACAACTGCCCTCTGAAGCACGGCAAGGGTGGCTGAAGCTGTAGCTGACTTTCTAAAATGGGCAGACAGATGGAGTACTTTCATTAGCAGATCTGGCAGCTTCGGGTAACATTTCAGAAAACGTTGAACCATGAGATTAACCACATGGGCCAAGCAAGTTACGTGTGTGAGCTCATCTTGCCTCAGAGCCGCCATCCGGTTACGGCCATTGTCACACACAACCATGCCTGGCTGTAGGTTCAGTGGTGTCATCCAAACATCTGACTGGCCTTTCAGCGCTGTCCACAACTCTTCTGCATTGTGCAGTTTGTCACCTATGCAGATTAGCTTAAGCACAGCTTGTTGCCACTTGGCTGAGGCAGTGCTGCAGTGCTTCCAGCTTCTGACTGATGTGTTGACTTCAGAGATGGAGGATGAAGAGGAGGAGGAGGTTCAGGAGCTGTAGACTGTGGGGGCAACCCTGATTGACATAGGGCCAGCAATCCTCAGCGTGCGGAGGATGTGTTCCATCCCAAGGTCTGACTGGGTCCCGGTTTCCACTATGTTAACCCAGTGTGCCATCAGTGAGATGTACCATCCCTGCCCACAAGCACTTGTCCATGTGTCCGTGGTTAGGTGGACTTTCCCTGTAACAGCATAGTTGAGGGCACGGGTAATGTTGTGAGACACATGCTGGTGTAATGCCGATACAGCACACTGGGAGAAATAGTGGCGACTGGGGACCGAGTACCTTGGGACGGCCGCCACCATCAGGTTGCGGAAAGCTTCTGTCTCAACAAGCCTAAAAGGCAGCATTTCTAGCGCAAGCAAAAGAGAAATATTAGAATTTAGGACTGTGGCCTGTGGTGCGTTGGCTGGGTATTTCCACTTGCGTTCCAAAGACTGGGTTATAGACAACTGAAGACTGTGTTGGGACAAGGACGTGAACGGGCTTGATGATGGTGCTGCTTGACTGTGGGCCACAACAGGTGCAGGGCTAGAGGTATCTTCACATGCACGGTGTACTGGGGATTGGCTTCTACGCAAAACAGTGGAAGAAGCAGTGGTGTGACTTTCAGACAGTTGTTCTGGAGCCTGGGGTTCGGCCCACAAAGTCGGATGCTTTGCTGCCTTGTGCTGATCATGCTGGTGGTGGTCAGGCTGGTTGTTGTGCTACCCCTGCTGATGAGGGCAGGGCAGGTGCTGCAAATGGTCTGTTTGGGGTTATCAGCAGAGTCTTTAAAAAATAAACAGACTCGAGAAAATCTAACAGTTGGAATGGCAACTTCCCTCATGTTGGTGTTACAGGGAATGGATACACGCCTTCTGTCTGTGGCCACCACACTGCTTCTTCCTGCATGTTGAGGTGATATGTCTCCTTCTCCATGTGTGCTGCTGCCCTCGCTCTGCATGTTCTCCTGCCAGGTTGGGTCAGTAACATAGTCATCCACCACCTCGTCTTCCACATCTGCACCCTGCTCCTCCTCCTGACTTTCTGGCAATTGTGTCCCATCATCATCCACCTCTTCTGACACTTTCCCACTATCGCTTTCATGTGACTGAGCCTCGTCAAAGCTTTGGGCATCTCTACATGCGATCTCATCTGTCCCCACTTCAAGTTGACCGGCCGAGAATTCTGAATCTTGAAATGGAAAACACAAATATATTTCTTAGTAGCGAAATAATATCTGATCAGTATGCCTGCAAATCTATGATTTTTCAAACCCAAACACCAGGCAAACCTTAGCCTGACATTGGGGGCTTTTTGTGAAGTTAATTTATGCAAAATAGTGCTGTACATAAGTAGAGTAACAGACAGCAAAAAAAGTGGTCTACAGGCCTACAATGCCCAAACTTGGAGCATGCAGAGATATGAGGGCTGTCACGGAAATACCACACTGGCAAATATGTGGCCTTTATATATTATTTTATGTTAAATAGGGCTGTATATAATTACAGTAACAGACAGCAAAAAAGTGGTCCTCCGGCCTACAAGACCAAACTTGGTGCACGGAGATATATGAGGGCTGTCACGGAAATACCACACTGACAAAAATGTGGCCTTTTTATATTTTTTTATGCTAAATAGTGCTGTATATAATTACAGTAACAGACAGCAAAAAAAGTGGTCCACCAGCCTACAATGCCCAAACTTGGAGCACACAGATATATGAGGGCTGTCACGGAAATACCACACTGGCTAATATGTGGCCTTTTAATATTTTTTATTCTAAATAGTGCTGTAAATAATCAGAGTATCGGACAGCAAAAAAAGTGGCACATCGGCCTACAATGACCAAATTTGGAGCACGCAGATATATGAGGGCTGTCACGGAAATACCACACTGGCTAATATGTGGCCTTTTTATATTTTTTATGCTAAATAGTGCTGTATATAATTACAGTAACAGACAGCAAAAAAAGTGGTCCTCCAGCCTAGAATGCCCAAACTTGGATTACACAGATATATGAGGGCTGTCACGGAAATACCACACTGGCAAATATGTGGCCTGGTTTTTTTTTTAAATGCCAAATAGTGCTGTATACAATTAGAGTAGCAGACAGCAACAACAGTGGCAAAATGGCCTAAAATGCCAAAACCTGGTTCACACAGATATATGAGGCCTTTTTTGGTGAATTTAAAACACCAAAACAAAAAAACAAAAAAAAAAAAAGTGGCACAAGGCTAGCACACAAAAGTATGCTACATATGCCTGACAAACAATGATTTTCAAACAGGCCTCAGTCTGACAGAAGACACTGTATATATATTTTTTTTGGGGGGAGGGTAAATTTCTGGGAAAAAGAAAAAAAATGCAACTAGGTATATAGTAAAGAAGCTGCAGCAGCAACAGACAGTTATGGAGCTTTGGGATGGATGCAGTGGGAGCTACTGTATGTATGCACATACAGTGCCTGCAGGCCTTGCACTGATGTGGATATGCTGTGCCCTGCCTAACTAGCACTGCAATATCGACACCCACGAATTAGCCCTAAAAAGGACTGTTGGTTTCTCAGTAGTTGTAGATTTAAGAATTGAAGACCTACACTAACTATAAAAACCACGATTCTGACCCTATCTCGGCAGCAGCTCTCCCTACTCTCACTGAATCCAGAGCAGAATGCGGCAAGCAGGGCGGCGCCATGTCTCTTATACATGGGATGATGCTGTGCGGCCAAGCCAATCACTGCACGACTACAACAAACATGGCTGCGGTGTTTCATGCCTGGCAGACAATCCCTGCAGCGTGACTGGGTCTCTAAAGTCCGCCAAAAATACTGGGTGGAGACACCAGTTACCGCCAAATAATCCCAGAAATGCTCAGTGCTCGCTGAGTACACCAATCATAGTGATAATCGGGCGAGTAACGCGTAGTGGCGAGCACGTTCACTCATCACTAATCATTTAATCTACTGGGACACCAAGAATGGTGTCTCTAGGGTGGCATGAATCCACTCTAAGGATGGTATTTCCAGAGATTTCTTTGCTGTAGGTATGCATTTTCATGGTATTGTTTTCTGCTGTCAAGATAGGATAAAGGAAGGAAACACTTTCATTATTCCAAGAAAAAGTAAAAAATAAATTACAATTGTTTTCTGGTTTGGCATTTATCCTAAGTCATGTGACAAGACTTGTTAAAGGGAACCTGTCACCTGAATTTGGCGGGACCGATTTTTGGTCATATGGGTGGAATTTTCAGGTGTTTGATTCACCCTTTCCTTGCGCAGGCGTGTACTACAGGTTCCCTTTAAAGGGTCGACATTGACTGTTAGGATTGCAACTTCCAATAGGTGGCACTAGAATTCTAGTCCTCTTCTCTGAAGTGACAATTTGCATATTTCCCTGAGGAGCATTGCAGCTTTAAGTCTCCTCATGTTGACATGCTTAACATGTCACTCTCTGCAAGGAGAAACGATAAGTCTTGGATCCCGGTCAGACGTCTCTCACTCAGCCAAACCAGATGTCCCCTTTGCACTGATGAGGGGCAGTACCCTGAAACACAGTGTCTGCAGTCATGTGACAAGGCTCGTTAAAGGGTCGACATTGCTGAGGATTGCTACTTCCAATAGGTGGCACTAGATTTCTAGTCCTCTTCCTCTCTGAAGAGACAATTTGCAGTTGTTCTGATTGATATACTCAGTGAGACATGGTATGGCAGATACATGCAATGACCAAATGAGTAGGATATCGTCCATGTATCTGCTGTACAATATGAAGAAATCAAAGAAAGGATTGTCATCTGAAACAAATTATTTGTCCTCCCACCATGATACAAGAATATTTGGAAAAGAAGGTGAATATTGTGCTCCCATAGAGGGTATTTTGCACCTGTACATTGCAAATAAAAAATGCTGTCAAACATAAAGAAATTTTAGGTAGCAAATACTTGAGAGCCAAGATCAGAAAAGTGCATAGTTTACCATCATAAGTTGTATATTTTTTTTATAAGATCCGACAGTGTCTGTATTTCTAAATCATGGGGATACATATAACCACCCATGAATATTCTTTTTTATTGCTAGTGCTGATCGTGGGCATTTCTGCTGGGTGTCAGCTGTCATATACAGCTGACACCCACACGCGATCGCCGCAGCGCTCAGCGTGAGGCCGTGCGATCGTGCACCGTACCAGTACTGCGGTTTGTGGGAACTCAGTTCCCGCAGAGCAGTACTAAAATGGTATGTAAAGGCGCAAACTGTTTTTTCTATATGTTTGCAGTCTTAATACGCAAAATACCTCTTTCTTGCACTTGCACCCACCTTTAAATTTTTATTTTTATACAGTATAATGTTCTCTAGGGGGTTTACTATGATTCTATACATATCTTGTCATATAACGACCCTTGAATATGATTCTCAAAATTGCCTCACAGTGTATATATATATATATATATAAATGAGAGGAGTGAGGTGAAAATGAGAGGAGTGCGGGGAATATACGAGGAGTGAGGGAAAATAGTGGAGTGAGGGGAAAATAGTGGAGTGAGGGGAAAATGAGAGGTGTGAGGGGAAAATGAAGAGATGTGAGGGGAAAATGAGAAGCATTTTGGGAAAATGAGAGAAGTGAGGTGCTGCTGTACTATGAGGCTGTGTATAGAGAAGAATGAGGGGCTGAAGGCGGAGGCTGTGTATAAGGCTACATTCACACATTCAGTATTTGGTCATTATTTTACCTCAGTATTTATAAACCAAAACCATGAGTGGGGGGAAAATAAAGAAGTGGTGATGTGTTTCTAATATACTTTTCCTCTGATTGTTTTACTCCAAGCTTTAGCTTACAAATCCTGAGGTAAAAATACTGACCAAATAACGTGTGAACGAGGTCTAATGGAGAAAAGTGTGGTACTGCAGAAGAAGTAGGGTGTGTATACGATACGCTTTATTGTAATTAGTGCAATTTCTCTCAGGAACAACTGTTTCCAAATGTATATGGAAGAGGAGTGTGAGGTGATGCCGAAAGAGGAGAATATAAAGGAGAAAAGCTGTGATTTATGTGCAATATTATCATTGTAATGTGTTATAACTAACAACAGCTAGTTACTGTACCTGGGCAATGCCGGGCTCTTCAGCTAGTATATATATATATACATGCATGCATAGATACATGCATGCATACACAGAGTCTAAGTAATATATTTAGGGCTGCCACTAGTCATTTTGGGGCCCCATACTGGCAAAATTTGGGGGGCATTTGTGAATCCCTGCCCTGGCTTCACCCTAGCCCTGCCTCCACCCCTCGAACCTTCCACAGTCCTGCCACCCTCTCTTGGAAAAACTCCACTTCTGCTCCATGTACTCACCAATAACAGTTCCCATCACCAGATAACATACATAGACAGCAGCTTTTGTTTTGGCCAAAAGATAGACTCTTTTGGAAGTGCTCTACTCTCCTGTAACAAATTAAACATTTGTTTAACATATCCAATAAAATTTTAGGTATATTTTTATATATTTTTCAATTTTTAAAATTACAAATAATACCACATACAAGGAACAAATACCGCTACACCATGACCAAACCACATATTACCACCACATCATGACCAATAATACTACATACAAGGAACACATACCACCACGCTATGACCAGACCACTTATTATCACCACATAGTGACCGAATAATACCACATACAGGGAACAAATACCGCCACACCATGACCAGACCACATATTACCAATACGTAGTGACCGAATACTGATCATTCATAAAAAAAAGCTAAAATACTAATGCCATTATGCACAGGAGATCTGTACTTAGTATACATTGTCTGTGTACATGTAATACAGTGATCACCAGTGACATTATACACAGGAGCTCTGAATTTTAGTGCAAGAACACAGATAATTGTTATGACCTGGTGGTTAAGAGGCCACACTGATATGACTTGGTGGCTAAAACGCAACATGGAGCGAGCTCTGAGAAGGTGGTATCTCTACTGACCGCAATCCCTAATCCTAACAACAACACTAGAAATAGCCGTGGGATGTTCCTGACTCTCCCTAGACACCTCTTCACAGCCTAAGAAATAACTTCCCCTAAAGAAGGAAATAGAAAGCTATCTTGCCTCAGAGAAACCCCCAAAAGGAAAGATAGCCCCCCACAAATATTGACTGTGAATGGAGAGGGAAATGACCTACATAGAAATGAAATAAGAATTCAGCAAAGGAGGCCAATACTAAACTAGATAGACAGAGAGAAAAGGATACTGTGCGGTCAGTATAAAAACTACAAAATCCACGCAGAAATTACAAAAATGAACTCCACACCGACTCATGGTGTGGAGGGGCAAATCTACTTCCCAGAGCTTCCAGCTAGCCTGAATAAGACATAGTGACAAGGTGGACAAAAAGAAACATATTTGCAAAGCAAATAGAGTCCAAACAAATGGACAAACAAAAACAAGCAAAAACTTATCTTTTGCAGACAAGGACTGGCCATATGAAAATTCCAAGGAGAGAACCAAATCCAACCAAGAACATTGACAGCAGGCATAGACTAAAGCCCAGAGCAGGTTTAAATAACAAACCCAGGCAAGGCGATTAGTGAAGGCAGCTGCTACAGCTACCTAAAGGAGCAGCAGTTCCACTCGAAACCACCAGAGGGAGCCCAAGGGCAGAACTCACAAAAATACCATTAGCAACCACAGGAGGGAGCTCCAGAACGGAATTCACAACAGTACCCCCCCTTGAGGAGGGGTCACCGAACCCTCACCAGAGCTCCCAGGCTGATCAGGACGAGCCAAATGGAAAGCACGAACCAAGTCGGCAGCATGAACATCAGAGGCAACAACCCAAGAATTATCCTCCTGGCCATAACCCTTCCACTTGACCAGATACTGAAGCTTCCGCCTCAAAAAACGAGAATCCAAAATCTTCTCCACCACATATTCCAATTCCCCCTCAACCAACACCGGAGCAGGAGGATCAACGGAGGGAACCATAGGTACCACATATCTCTGCAACAAGGATCTATGGAACACATTATGAATGGAAAAGGAAGCTGGAAGGGCCAAACAAAAAGACACTGGATTGATAATTTCAGAAATCTTATAAGGCCCAATAAAGCGATGCTTGAACTTAGGGGAAGAAACCTTCATAGGAACATGACAAGAAGACAACCAGACCAAATCACCAACACGAAGCCGGGGACCAACACACAGACGACGGTTAGCAAAACGCTGAGCCTTTTCCTGAGACAACATCAAATTGTCCACCACATGAGTCCAAATTTGCTGCAACCTGTCCAACACGGAATCCACACCAGGACAGTCAGAAGGCTCAAGCTGCCCTGAAGAAAAACGAGGATGAAAACCAAAGTTACAAAAGAAAGGCGAAACCAAGGTAGCAGAACTAGCCCGATTATTAAGGGCAAACTCGGCCAACGGCAAAAAGGTCACCCAATCATCCTGATCAGCAGACACGAAGCATCTCAAATAGGTTTCCAAGGTCTGATTGGTTCGCTCCGTTTGGCCATTTGTCTGAGGATGGAAAGCTGAAGAAAAAGACAAATCAATGCCCATTCTAGCACAAAAGGACCGCCAAAACCTAGAAACGAACTGGGAACCTCTGTCAGACACAATATTCTCTGGAATACCATGCAAACGAACCACACGCTGAAAAAATAATGGAACCAAATCAGAGGAGGAAGGCAACTTAGGCAACGGCACCAAATGGACCATCTTAGAAAACTGGTCACAAACCACCCAGATGACAGACATCTTCTGAGAGACAGGAAGATCAGAAATAAAATCCACGGAAATATGCGTCCAGGGCCTCTCAGGAATAGGCAAAGGCAAAAGCAACCCGCTGGCACAGGAACAGCAAGGCTTAGCCCGAGCACAGGTCCCACAGGACTGCACAAACGAACGCACATCCTGCGACAAGGAAGGCCACCAAAAGGACCTAGCCATTAAATCTCTGGTACCAAAAATCCCAGGGTGACCAGCCAACACCGAACAATGAACCTCAGAAATTACCCTACTAGTCCATCTATCAGGAACAAACAATTTCTCCACAGGACAGCGGTCAGGTTTATCAGCCTGAAACTCCTGAAGTACCCGCCGCAAATCAGGGGAGATGGCAGAAAGAATCACCCCCTCCTTGAGGGTCCCAGGCGGCTCAAGAACTCCCAGAGAATCAGGCAAAAAACTCCTAGAAAGGGCATCAGCCTTCACATTCTTAGAACCCGGAATATACGAGACCACAAAATCAAAACGTGAGAAAAACAGAGACCACCGAGCCTATCTAGGATTCAACCGCTTAGCAGACTCGAGGTAAATCAGATTCTTGTGATCAGTCAAGACCACCACGCGATGCTTGGCTCCCTCAAGCCAATGTCGCCACTCCTCAAATGCCCACTTCATAGCCAACAACTCCCAATTGCCGACATCATAATTACGCTCAGCAGGCGAAAACTTTCTGGAGAAGAAAGCACACGGTTTCATCAAAGAGCCATCAGAATTTCTCTGAGACAAAACGGCCCCTGCCCCAATCTCAGAAGCATCAACCTCAACCTGAAAAGGGAGAGAAACATCTGGCTGACGCAACACAGGGGCAGAAGTAAAATTACGTTTAAGCTCCTGAAAGGCCTCAACAGCCGCAGAGGACCAATTCGCCACATCAGCGCCCTTCCTCGTCAAATCGGTCAGAGGCTTCACCACACTAGAAAAATTAGCAATACAGCGGCGATAAAAATTGGCAAAGCCCAAAAATTTCTGAAGGCTCTTTACAGATGTAGGTTGAGTCCAATCATGAATGGCTTGGACTTTAACAGGGTCCATTTCAATAGCCGAGGGGGAAAAAATGAAAACCAAAAAAGAAACCTTCTGAACTCCAAAGAGGCACTTAGACCCCTTCACAAACAACGCATTAGCACGAAGGACCTGAAATACCATCCTAACCTGCTTTACATGAGACTCCCAATCATCGGAGAAAACCAAAATATCATCCAAATACACAATCATGAATTTATCCAGATAATTCCGGAAGATATCATGCATAAAGGACTGAAATACCGATGGAGCATTAGAGAGCCCGAATGGCATCACAAGATATTCAAAATGGCCTTCGGGCGTATTAAATGCTGTTTTCCATTCATCACCTTGTTTAATACGCACGAGATTATACGCCCCTCGAAGGTCGATTTTAGTAAACCAACTGGCACCCTTAATCCGAGCAAACAAATCAGAAAGTAAAGGTAAAGGGTACTGGAATTTGACAGTGATCTTATTGAGAAGGCGATAATCTATACAGGGTCTCAAGGAGCCATCTTTCTTGGCAACAAAAAAAAATCCCGCTCCCAACGGTGACGAAGACGGGCGAATGTGCCCCTTCTCCAAGGACTCCTTTACATAACTCCGCATAGCGGCATGCTCTGGCACAGACAGATTGAAAAGTCGGCCCTTAGGGAACTTACAGCCAGGAGTCAAATTAATGGCACAATCGCAGTCCCTATGAGGAAATGGACATCAAAGGAATATCACTATGTATCCCCTGACAACCCCAACCAGATACAGACATAGATCTCCAATCCAGCACTGGGTTATGTACCTGTAACCATAAAAAAACCCAGCACAACAACATCATGCAAATTATGCAACACCAAAAAGCGAATATTTTCCTGATGTGCTGGAGCCATGTACATGGTTAACTGAGTCCAATACTGAGGTTTATTCTTGGCCAATGGCGTAGCATCAATCCCCCTTAAGGGAATAGGACTCTGTAAAGGCTCCAAGGAAAAACCACAGCGCTTGGCAAATTCTAAGTCCATTAAGTTCAGGGCAGCGCCAGAATCTACAAATGCCATAACAGAGAAGGACGACAATGAGCAAATCAGGGTAACAGACAAGAGAAATTTAGGCTGTACAGTACTAATGATAACAGAACCCGGAACCCTCCTAGTACGCTTAGGGCAATCAGAAATAGCATGAGCAGAGTCACCACAGTAAAAACACAGGCCATTCTGACGTCTGAATTTCTGTCTTTCTGCTCTAGTCAAAATCCTATCACATTGCATAGAGTCAGGACTTTGCTCAGAGGACGCTGCCATATGGTGCACCACCTTGCGCTCACGCAAGCGCCGATCAATCTGAATGGCTAGAGACATAGATTCGCTCAAACCGGTAGGCGTAGGAAAGCCCACCATAACATCTTTAAGGGTTTCAGAAAGACCTTTTCTGAAAATAGCAGCCAGAGCCTCTTCATTCCACTTAGTGAGCACAGACCATTTTCTAAATTTCTGGCAGTATAACTCTGCCGCTTCTTGACCCTGACACAGGGCCAACAGTGTTTTCTCAGCATGCTCTACTGAGTTAGGTTCGTCATACAACAATCCGAGCGCTTGAAAAAATGCATCCACACTCAACAATGCCGGATCCCCTGTTTCAAGAGCAAAAGCCCAGTCTTGAGGATCACCACGCAGTAAGGATATGATGATTTTTACTTGCTGAATGGGATCACCAGAAGAACGGGGTTTCAAAGCAAAAAACAATTTGCAGCTATTTTTAAAGTTCAAAAACTTGGATCTGTCCCCAAAAAACAAATCAGGAGTAGGAATTCTAGGCTCTAGAGCCGGAGTCTGGACAATATAATCTTGGATACTCTGGACTCTTGCAGCAAGTTGATCCACACGAGAAAACAAACTCTGAACCTCCATACCAGAGCATATATCCAGCACCACCCAGATATCAAGAGGAAAAAAAAGACAGAACAGAGCACAGAAAAAAAAATGGTTCAGAACTTTCTTTTCCTTCTTTTGAGATGCATTTAATTAATTTATGGCCTGCTGTACTGTTATGACCTGGTGGTTAAGAGGCCACACTGATATGACCTGGTGGCTAAAACGCAACATGGAGCGAGCTCTGAGAAGGTGGTATCTCTACTGACCGCAGTCCCTAATCCTAGCAACAACACTAGAAATAGCCGTGGGATGTTCCTGACTCTCTCTAGACACCTCTTCACATATGAAGTGCAGATCCGGTGGCCGGGAAACCGAGGGAGTAATAGACTCTACACTTTTCAGAGACCGGCAGGGCAGTCGATTCCAAGTTGGCTGTCCGACCTAAACACCTAAGCAGACAAGGTGGCAACGCGGAGGAGGGGCGACACTAGGGTCCCTATAAAATAGCCTCAGGCCACCACCATCATACGGGTTTGTCCTATCCATCTGGGGGACAGAGAGAGAGAAGTTACAACAGTGAGGACCTTATGGTAGCTAATGCAAGTAGGGACCTACTACGTTACTGTGCGCAAGGGGAAGGCTACTGATTTCCACCTGGATAAGGGGACTCTGGAATTGCCATCAGACCGGCCGGACTCTGCCTACCCTGTCATCCGGCACTCTGGACTGTGGATGCTGAAGCCTTCGGTAAAGGTAAAGAGACTGCACCCATTGTGTCCTCGTTATTCACAGCTCCTTACATCATCCACCATCAACATCTACACTTCTGGGAAGCCCTGGGGAAATACTTCACCTGTGGAAAGGTACACCATCTAGCTGCCATAACATCACCCCAGTGGACCCCTAAGCAGCGTCGGTCACACTGACCGAATACCACAGGTGGCATCACGAACACTACCGTTATCTACGAACTCTACCTTTTATTGGGCGCCCCTCATAGGGCCACGGTCCGGGTCGGGCCACCGTGATATCCTCGCTGAGGGAACTGAAGGACCTGGTACCAAGTACCCCATTGCCCTTACGTGGGGGCGATCCAATACAGGCACTTGGAGGCCACACACACACTACTGAGCATTGTCTCCTTGTCTTGAGATATTTCCATTAAAGTTGCATCAGTCTGTAACTTAATTTCCCACTTTGATTTTGAGCATCATTCCAACTCCAGACCTCTGAGGGATATTAGTTGTGATTTACGTTGATAATTTTTAGGTTTAATTGTTCTCAACACATTCCACTATGTAATGAATAAAGATTTACAACTGGAATATTTCATTCAGTGATAACTAGGATGTGGGATTTTAGTGTTCCCTTTATTTTTTTGAGCAATGTATTTACTTGCACTCTTTTGCACTGCCAATGTACTCTATAACTCCTAATTACCTTTCATATACATTTATGCCATCTTGCAATCCTGCTGTGGATGATGTTGCTACCACCTATCTGTCCACCTATCTGCTTTTAATTATTTTAACCAGTAATATTGCATTTCTTTGCAATTTCACCTAACTTGGAAATTTTTCCTGTTTTCCAATACATTTTATGGTAAAATAAATGGAGTCATTCAAAAGTACAACTCGTTCCCCAAAAAACAAGCCCTTACAGAAAAATAAAAAAAATCATGGGTCTGGGAAGAAGGGAAAGGAAAATGAAAATGAAAAAACAAAAAAATGGCCCTGGGGTGAAGGGGTTAAAAGTAGAGTAACTCCATGTGGGCCCCTCTGAGCGCAGGGCCTGGAGCAACTGCCCCTTCTGCTCCCCCGGTAGCTACGCTAGTGATTAGAACTATTATTATTATACATAGTGGATGCTTTCCTGAAACGGAAAGTACTTGCAGGCAGCATAATACAAAGAATAGCAGGTTTACCCAGAATTCTTTGCAGTAGGCGGAGCTATGCAAATCATCTCTTTCCACCCCAGTCTAATCCACAGCGCTTGGAACCGCCAAGCGTGCAATGCTGCGGATTAGTTTCTAAATTTACACAGCCAACCAATTCCTACCTGTGGACACGTGTTTCGGGCTTTAGGCCCTCATCAGCACAGGGCTGGAATTGGTTGGCTGTATGGAGTGGGGCTATTCTTTGTATTATGCTGCTTTCAAGTACTTTCCGTTTTAGGAAAGCATCCACTATGTATTTCCTTTAAGTAGAGGGCTTTTCGGTCTCTTTCGTCCCGCTACATTTAGCCCAACTTGGTTCTCTCCCTAAGGTGGCTAGCATATATGTATTATTATACAGTTATTCAAAAGTTTTAACTCCCTCCTCCGCCCGCCACTGCCCCCTCCAACCTCCCTCATCTCTGCTGAGTAGGGTTGAGCGAAACGGATCGGACAAATTTAAAAATCGCCAACTTTCGGCAAAGTCGGGTTTCATGAAACCCGACCCGATCCTAGTGTGGGATCGGCCATGAGGTCGGCGATCTTCGCGCCAAAGTAGCATTTCGTATGACGTGTTCAGCGCCATTTTTCAGCCAATGAAGGAGGACGCAGAGTGTGGGCAGCGTGATGACATAGGTCTCGGTCCCCACCATCTTAGAGAAGGGCATGACAGTGATTGGCTTGCTTTCTGCGGCGTCACAGGGGCTATAAAGGGGCCTGCACGCCGACCGCCATCTTACTTCTGCCGATCGTAGCATAAGGAGAGGTTGCCGCAGCTTCATCAAAAGAAGGGATATAGTTAGGGAGGGAAGATTAAGCCCCGAAACTGCTTGTGCTGTAGCGATTTCCACTACCCAACACCACCATTTGTTTGCAGGGACAGTGGAGGCTATATTTTTGTTCATCGGCTCTGTAGCTTATTAGGCTGCCTTATAAGGCTCCCTGATAGCTGCATTGCTGTTTGCACGCCGCTGTGCAAACCAACTGCTTTTTTAAAAGCAAAAATCCTGTTGCTCCTTTCTGCACAGTTATCTTGTTTATTTGTCCACACTTTTGTGTGCAGCAGTCCTTTTTATTGCTGCCATACTTCATCCATCCTGAGATCATTGTAGGGAGATCATTGTAGGGAGATTGAAATTGTACTACAGTCCTTGTATTTTTCCATATATCTTCCAGCCACTTTCTGCCACTTACATTGTGTTGTTTTATGCACAAGGTCTGAGGTTTGGTTTAGTCTCCCCCCAAAAAAAAGTGAGATTCAAATCTCACAAAGTGGATATATTACAGTCCTGTTAGTTTGTGGTATATCAGCCAGCCACTTTCAGCCTCTTACATTGTGTTGTTTTTTGCACAGGGCCTGATTTTTTGTTCAGTCTCCCCCCATAACAAGGGAGATTTAAAATCTCAACATATTTATATGCACCTTCTACCTTTTTTTACAGTACCATATAATGGTTGTTATTTTGGTTAGATTTTCCAAAAAATGAGGAAGTCAGGTGGAAGAGGCCGTGGGCGGTGATTGCGAGCTGGTACTGATGGTGGTGGTGGTGCATCTGGTGGTAGTGGCAAAAGCACAATGGCACCTAAGGCTGGAGGTGTTGAGCCAGCGTCATTTTCTGGCTACACAAGGCCTCGAAGGCTCCCTTATCTGGGAGTAGGAAAATGGCTTTTAAAGCCGGAGCAGCAGGAAAAAGTTTTGGCTTTCCTTGCTGACTCAACCTCTAGCTCTTTCGCCTCCTCTTCAGAAAGTTCTAAATATAAAAGTAGCGAGTCGTCAGTGGATGCTCCCGGTCAGGAGCAAGACGTTTCCTTGTGTCCTTCACCCAAACCAAAAGTGAAGGATGCATCAGGCGACACTACAGGTTACTCCATGGAGCTCCTTACATATACCGCGCCTGGGTTGGAATGGGAAATTGTTAACTGCCCATTACATGATAAATTGGACATGGAGTGCACTGATGCACAGCCACAGCTAGATTATAATGCTGTTCCATTGACTCAGATCACTACATTGCCCTCGCAGTGTACTGAGCCAGAATCTGACCCTGATGAGACTATGGTGCCCAGTCCCGACCGCTTTAGCACCTTACACGGTGACACAGAGGAAGGTGCACATGACATTGAAGAGGAGGTGATAGATGACCCAGTTGTTGACACAGATTTCCAGCCATTGGGGGAAGAGGGTGCCGCTGCCAGTAGCTCAGAAGCGGAGGAGAATGATCCGCAGCAGCCATCTACATCTCAACAGCTGTCATCTGGCAGGCCCGTATCAGGCCAAAAACGTTTGTCAAAAACAAAAACAGTTTTAGGACAGCGTGGCCATCCGGTGAAAGTAGCACAGTGTGCAATGCCTGAAAAGGTATTCCATAGTAGGAAGAGTGCAGTGTGGGAATTTTTTAACCAAGATCCGAATGATCAGTCAAATGTTATCTGTAAGAAGTTCTCAAAGACCTTCAGCAGAGGTAAGAATCTTAAAAATTTAAATACAACGTGCATGCTTAGACATTTAACCATCATGCAATTGCAAGCCTGGACTAACTACCAAACGTCCCGTACCATTGGTGCACCTGCTCAGAATGAAGGTAGTCATAAACACTGCATTGCTTCCCTCACTGTAAGCCCACCGGTTAGGACACCACCAGCAGCAAATGTGGAGGTATCGTCGCAAGGCCAAAGCAGTCAGGGAATCACAAGGTTATTGGTAGGAAACACTGTATGTAGGCCAACATCGAGAATACCATCACCAACCCTCTCTCAATCTGCCATCTCCACCACCACCACCTCTAGTTCCACCATATGCACCTCTCCAGTCCAACTCACCCTACAAGAGACTCTTGTTAGGAAAAGAAAGTACTCATCCTCTCATCCACGTACACAGGGTTTGAACGCCCATATTGCTAGACTAATCTCGTTAGAGATGATGCTCTACCGGTTGGGTGAAAGCGAGGCTTTCAAAGCCCTGATGGCCTACGCAGTACCACGCTATGACCTACCCAGTCAACACTTCTTTGCGAGAAAAGCCATCCCAGCCCTCCACTAGCATGTCAAAGACTGCATTGTCCATGCACTGAGGCAATCAGTCAGTAGAAAGGTGCACCTCACAACAGATGCATGGATCAGTAGGCATGGCCAGGGACGTTACGTGTCCATCACGGCACACTGGGTTAATGTGGTGGATGCAGGGTCCACATTGGACAGCCATAGTAGGACAGTTTTGCCTAGCCTACGGCCTAGGAAACAGCTGGCTGTAGGCATTCGCCACCCCTCCTCCTCCTCCTCTTCCTCCAGAAGCGAAAGCTCGTCTACAGCGCACAGTCGCACGACCACTCCATCCGCAGCTGCCAGTGTTGCACACGAGGTGTCCCATTATCGAACAGCTAGTGGTAAGCGTCAGCAGGCTGTGTTAGAAATGAAGTGTTTGGGTGACAACAGACACACCGCGGAAGTACTGGCCGAGTACTTGCAGCAAGAAACTGAGTCATGGCTGGGCAGTGTACATCTTGAGGCAGGCAAGATAGTCAGTGATAACGGAAGGAATTTTATGGCTGCCATAGCCCTTTCAGAACTGAAACACATACCTTGCCTGGCTCACACCTTGAACCTGGTGGTGCAGTGCTTCCTCAAAAATTAGCCGGAGTTGCCAGCCCTGCTCCTGAAGGTGCGAAGACTTTGCTCGCACATTCGCCGGTCGCCCGTACACTCCAGCCGTATGCTGAACCATCAGTGATTGCTGAATCTTCCCCAGCACCGCCTAATAATCGACGTTGCAACAAGGTGGAACTCCACACTGCACATGGTTCAGAGACTGTGCGCACAGATGCGTGCTGTAATTAATTTGTGGGAGGATACACATCCACGGGCATGCAGTTGGATGGCAGACATGGAGTTGTCTGGTGTGCAGTTGTCGAAGCTCCAAGACTTCTGTCAAGTCCTTCAGTGTTTTGAGGAATGCACATGGCTGGTAAGTGCAGACGATGCCATCATAAGCATGAGCATCCCACTAATGCGTCTGCTGATACAAAGTTTGATGCACATCAAGGAGCTGGCGTCTGCAGCCGAGGAGGAGGGAAGCCTTGATGACAGTCAGCCATTGGCTCAACCCTAATTGTGAGCCTACAAACTGTGTCTGCACCACTCATTACAGTTGTCCTCCACTGAACAAAGCAATGCCGCCTGTTTAGTCCTGTTACCAATTTTGAACTGCTTTTAGCCTACTTTTTTATTTTGGGTCTACTAACTGTGTCTGCGCCACTCATTACAGTTGTCCTCCACTGAACAAAGCTTTGCCGCCTGTTTAGTCTTGTTACCAATTTTGAACTGCATTTAGCCTACTTTATTATTTGGGCCTATATCTGAGTTTCCTCCTCATCCTGCACATTGCCCAGTCACTGCTAGATGAGTCTGCTGGTACATTGACCCAGACCACTGCATTCCCCTTGCACTCTACACAGCCAGAATCTGACCCTGCTGAAAGTCAGGTTCCCCTTCCCGCATACTATACCACCTTACACGGGGACAAAGAGGAAGGTGCAGATAAAAGTGCAGGTTCCTTCATCATGTGGGGGGCATACTCTTTGGCGACGTCACTGGCACAGGGCCCCTCATAGTACCCAAAAGTGTCTCTGCCAGTGGGAGGCGCCACCCGCCATCAAACACACCGCCGTACTATGAAGGGCCCTGTGCCAGTGCCAATGAGTGGGCCCCCCCTGCTTGCTCAGGATCACAGCACTTGCAAAGTTGAAATACTTACCTCTCCCTGCTCCACCGCCGTGATGTATTCTGCGTTTCCTTTGCCCACGAAAATCTTGAGCCAGCCCTACTCCCCACAACTTTAGCCAAATGTTCCCCTGTTTTCAATGCCTAACTATTATTATAAAGTAAATTAAGATTGGCAAGCTTAAGAAATAAGAATTGATGTTTTTGGCATTAAAATGAACACTGTAGGTGTTTTCCTGTCCTCCACTCACTGTTGACTTTGATTCCCCATTGACTTGCATTGGGTTTCGTGTTTCGGTCGGCCCCCGACTTTTCGCAATAATCAGCCGATTTCACCCGACCTGACTTTTGACAAAGTTGGGTTTCGCAAAACCCGACTCGATCCTAAAAAAGTAAAAGTCGCTGAACTCTACTGCTGAGGACTTTGCCACACACTTCAAAAGTAAGATTGACCAAACAAGGCAAGTCTTTATTGTTCAACCACCACAACCCCTCTGTATACCAGACCAATGCCCTTCCCCATAACCTCCCTCTGCAACATCACTGAAGGGCAGCTTAGTTGTCTCCTCTCCAAATCACACCTCACCACTTTTTTAATAGACTCCATCCCATCCCACCTCCTCCCCAACCTCACCACCAACTTGTCCCATCCATAACTCATGTCTTCAACCTATCACTAACTTCTGGTACCTTCCCTTCTGCTTTCAAACATGCCATAATCATGCCTATCCTTAAAAAGCCAACCCTCGACCCAAGCACTATGTCTAGCTGTCGCCCAATATTGCTGCTCCCATACACTTCCAAACTCCTGGAGCAGCACGTCCATGCTGAACTTTCCTCCCACCTCTCATCTAACTTGCTCTTGACAATTTACAATCTAGTTTCCATCCCCATCACTCCACTGACACTGCCCTGATCAAAATTACTAATGACCTACTTACAGCCAAAACTAACAGACAATACTCTAAACTCCTCCTTCTAAACCTGCCCTCTGCTTTCGATACAGTTGACCATTGCCTCCTACTACAGATCCTCTCCTCCTTTAGCATCAAACACCTTGCCCTATCATGGATCTCCTCATTCCTTTCCAACCGCGCATTCAGCATCTCCCACACTACCTCCTCATCCCACCCTCTCTCTGTTTCAGTCCCCCAAGGCTCTGTTCTAGGATGCATACTCATCTCAATCTATACACTTTGCCTGGGACAACTCATAAAGTCCCATGGATTCCAGTACCATCTTTATGCTGATGACACTCAGATCTACCTCTCTGACCCAGACATCACCTCTGTGCTGTCCAGAATCCCGGAGTGTCTATCAGCCCTATCCTCCTTCTCCTCTTGCTTCCTCAAACTCAATGTGGACAAATCTGAACTCATCATGTTTCCTCCATCTTACAGATCTTCCTTATCTGATCTGTCTATCACAAAAAATGACATCACACTTTCCCCCGTACCGGAAGTCCGCTGCCTTGGATTAACCCTTGACTCTGCCCTGTCCTTCAAGCCACACATCCAAGCTCTTTCCACCTCTTGTCACTTCCAGCTCAAAAATATTTCCAGAATGTGTCCTTTTCTCAACCCTCAATCTACTAAAATGCTTGTGCATGCCCTCATCATTTCCTGCCTTGACTACTGTAACATCCTTTTCTGTGGCCTCCCTGCTTACACTCTCGCACCTCTCCAGTCCATCCTTAACTCCGCTGCCTGACTAATTAATCTCTCTCCTCGCTACTCCTCTGCTTCTCGTCTCTGCAAATCTCTTCATTGGCTCCCCTTCCCTCAGTTTATCCAGTTCAAAGTACTAATATTGACCTACAAAGCCATCCATAACCTGTCTCCTCCATATATCACTGAACTAATCTCCTGACATCTTCCCTCATGTAATCTCTGGTCCTTCCAAGACCTCCTTCTCTCCTCCATATGTATTCACTTCTTACCTAATCACCTCCAAGACTTCTCCAGAATATCACCGATCCTCTGGAATTCTTTGCTTCAACACGTCTGGCTATCAACCACATTCAGATCCTTCAGACGGAACCTGAAAACTCACCTCTTCAAGAAAGCTTTCAGCCTGCAATGTTCCCGCTGCCTCCTCACCACTTTCTGGAGCTACTGCCTCACCAACACCGGAGCTGCTGCAACCCCCCAACCTACTGTCTCCTTCTCCACCATCCTGTAGAATTTAATCCTGCAAGGGAAGGGTTCTCTCCACTTTGTATCAGTCTGTCATTGATTTTTTTTAGTTTGTATACTGTAAGTGATATCTGTAATTTGTATGTAACCCCTTCTCATGCACAGCACCATGAAATCAATGGTGCTATATAAATAAATAATAATAATAATAATAATAAATATTATTATTATTATTCTGTATTGTATGAAAAAGACTACTAAGATAAAAATAAGTCGCAAAAATGCGAATCTGGAGAATTTGGAAACAATGTCAAGGTAAATATGTATTGTTTTAACAGTAAAATTAATTATCATTTCAGAAAAAAAATAACTGTCCAGTTGAAAAAGCAAGAAAGACAATTTTATTAGCTTGTGGAACACAATTTCCTACAAATAAGCGAGACGCATAAAATCCCCAAATGGCAAAAACAGTATTATGGGGTAATTGGAAAGAAAATTATTTCTGTCTATATATCATAAGAAAATCATTTGAATTATCCCTGCAGTCACAGCTCATAATCTTTATTAGGTGTTAATTGATCCACGTGCTTAAGATTTAATACCCATTTAACTGTACACATTAAGAATGTCAGTCCATTAGCATTATAGTGAAAAGCTGGATCATCATTGAAATAAATGTAAAAAAATCATTCCGGTGATCTGATTGATTGTACTTTTTTACTGTTGCTCAAGAGGCCACTTGCTGAATTAATTTTCATATCTAAGCAAAAGTGGACAAAACAGAAGAAATTATTGTTTATTTAAATTTAGATTGAGACAGAGAGACTTATAGCCAGAGAGAGTAAAAATAATCTAAAACTATTATTTGACTACGTAAATAGTAAGAAACTAAAAAATGATAGTGTTGGCCCCCTTAAAAATAGTCTGGGTGAAATGGTGGATGAGGATGAGGAAAAAGCCAATATGCTAAATGACTTTTTTTCATCAGTATTTATACAAAAAAATTCCATGGCAGACAAAATGATCAGTGATAACAAAATGTCCCCATTAAGTGTTACCTGCTTAACCCAGCAGGAAGTACGGTGGCGTCTAAAAATCACTAAAATTGACAAATCTCCGGGCCCGGATGGGATCCACCCTCGAGTACTGCTGGAATTAAGTACAGTCATTGATAGACCATTATTTTTAATCTTTAAAGACTCCATAATAACAGGGTCTGTACCACAGGACTGGCGTATAGCAAATGTGGTGGCAATATTCAAAAAGGAGACAAAAACGTAACTCGGAAATTATAGGCCAGTAAGCTTAACCTCTACTGTGGGTAAAATCCTGGAGGGCATTCTAAGGGATGCTATACTGGAGTATCTGAAGAGGAATAACCTCATGACCCAGTATCAGCACGGATTTACTAGGGACCGTTCATGTCAGACTAATCTGATCAGCTTCTATGAAGAGGTAAGTTCCGGACTGGACCAAGGGAACCCAGTGGACTTAGTGTACAGTTAGGGCCAGAAATATTTGGACAGTGACACAATTTTCGCAAGTTGGGCTCTGCATGCCACCACATTGGATTTGAAATGAAACCTCTACAACAGAATTCAAGTGCAGATTGTAACGTTTAATTTGAAGGGTTGAACAAAAATATCTGATAGAAAATGTAGGAATTGTACACATTTCTTTATAAACACTCCACATTTTAGGAGGTCAAAAGTAATTGGACAAATAAACATAACCCAAACAAAATATTTTTATTTTCAATATTTTGTTGCAAATCCTTTGGAGGCAATCACTGCCTTAAGTCTGGAACCCATGGACATCACCAAACGCTGGGTTTCCTCCTTCTTAATGCTTTGCCAGGCCTTTACAGCCGCAGCCTTCAGGTCTTGCTTGTTTGTGGGTCTTTCCGTCTTAAGTCTGGATTTGAGCAAGTGAAATGCATGCTCAATTGGGTTTAGATCTGGAGATTGACTTGGCCATTGCAGAATGTTCCACTTTTTGGCACTCATGAACTCCTGGGTAGCTTTGGATGTATGCTTGGGGTCATTGTCCATCTGTACTATGAAGCGCCGTCCAATCAACTTTGCAGCATTTGGCTGAATCTGGGCTGAAAGTATATCCCGGTACACTTCAGAATTCATCCGACTACTCTTGTCTGCTCTTATGTCATCAATAAACACAAGTGACCCAGTGCCATTGAAAGCCATGCATGCCCATGCCATCACGTTGCCTCCACCATGTTTTACAGAGGATGTGGTGTGCCTTGGATCATGTGCCATTCCCTTTCTTCTCCAAACTTTTTTCTTCCCATCATTCTGGTACAGGTTGATCTTTGTCTCATCTGTCCATAGAATACTTTTCCAGAACTGAGCTGGCTTCTTGAGGTGTTTTTCTGCAAATTTAACTCTGGCCAGTCTATTTTTGGTATTGATGAATGGTTTGCATCTAGATGTGAACCCTTTGTATTTACTGTCATGGAGTCTTCTCTTTACTGTTGACTTAGAGACAGATACACCTACTTCACTGAGAATGTTCTGGACTTCAGTTGATGTTGTGAACGGGTTCTTCTTCACCAAATTAAGTATGCGGCGATCATCCACCACTGTTGTCATCCGTGGACGCCCAGGCCTTTTTGAGTTCCCAAGCTCACCAGTCAATTCCTTTTTTCTCAGAATGTACCCAACTGTTGATTTTGCTACTCCAAGCATGTCTGCTATCTCTCTGATGGATTTTTTCTTTTTTTTCAGCCTCAGGATGTTCTGCTTCACCTCAATTGAGAGTTCCTTTGACCGCATGTTGTCTGCTCACAGCAACAGCTTCCAAATGCAAAACCACACACCTGGAATCCACCCCTGACCTTTTAACTACTTCATTGATTACAGGTAACGAGGGAGACGCCTTCAGAGTTAATTGCAGCCCTTAGAGTCCATTGTCCAATTACTTTTGGTCCCTTGAAAAAGAGGACGCTATGCATTACAGAGCTATGATTCCTAAACCCTTTCTCCGATTTGGATGTGGAAACTATCATATTGCAGCTGGGAGTGTGCACTTTCAGCCCATATTATATATATAATTGTATTTCTGAACATGTTTTTGTGAACAGCTAAAATAACAAAACTTGTGTCACTGTCCAAATATTTCTGGCCCTAACTGTATATGGACTTTTCAAAAGCTTTTGATACGGTGCTACACAAAAGGTTGATACATAAAATGAGAATAATGGGAATAGGGGAAAATATGTGTAAGTGGGTTAAGAGCTGGCTCAGGGATAGGAAACAAAGGGTGGTTATTAATGGAGCACACTCGGACTGGGTCGCGGTTAGCAGTGAGGTACCACAGGGGTCAGTATTGGGCCTCTTCTTTTTAACATATTTATTAATGACCTTGTAGGGGGCATACAGAGTAGAATTTCAATATTTGCAGATGAAACTAAACTCTGCAAGGTAATCAATACAGAGGAGGACAATTTTATATTACAGGATGATTTATGTAAACTAGAAGCTTGGGCTGATAAATGGCAAATGAGCTTTAATGGGGATAAATATAAGGTCATGCACTTGGGTAGAAGTAATAAGATGTATAACTATGTGCTTAATTCTAAAACTCTGGGCAAAACCGTCAATGAAAAACACCTGGGAGTATGGGTGGATGACAAACTCACATTTATTGGCCAGTGTCAGGCAGCTGCTACAAAGGTAAATAAAATAATGGGATGCATTAAAAGAGGCATAGATGCTCATGAGGAGAACATAATTTTATCTCTATAAAAGTAAATAGTTCGACCACGCTTAGAATACAGTGTACAGTTCTGGTCTCTGGTGTATAACAAAGACATAGCTGAACTAGAGCAGGTGCAGAGAAGAGCGACCAAGGTCATTAGAGGACTGGGGGGTCTGCAATACCAAGATAGATTACTACATTTGGGGCTATTCAGTTTGGAAAAACGAAGACTAAGGGGTGATCTTATTTTAATGTATAAATATATGAGGGGACAGTACAAAGACCTTTCGGATGATCTTTTTAATCATAGACCTGAGACAGGGACAAAGGGGCATCCTCTACGTCTGGAGGAAACAAGGTTTAAGCTGTAAACAGATGTGGATTCTTTACTGTAAGTGCAGTGAGACTATGAAACTCTCTGCCGTATGATGTTGTAATGATGGATTCATCACTTAAATTTAAGAGGGGACTTAATGCCTTTCTTGAAAAGTATAATGTTACAGGTTATATACACTAGATTCCTTGATAGGGTGTTGATCCAGGGAACTAGTCTGATTGCCGTATGTTGAGTCAGGAAGGAATTTTTTTCCAATGTGGAGCTTACTCTTTGCAACATGTTTTTTTTTTGCCTTCCTCTGGATCAACATGTTAGGGCATGTAAGGTTAGGCTATGGGTTGAACTAGATGGACTTAAAGTGTTCCATCAACCTTAATAACTATGTATGTTAATATCATTAACGGAGTTCTTAAGTTTCTGCAACAATGTTAGAAATGGTATATACCAAAATCAGCAGTAAATATTGAGAGAATTAGACTCCTGAAATAAAAATATTTCACCCCTTCACTCCTTCTCTTGGATTCCTGGTGTCATAAAATTGTCCCAGGCCTTTGTTCTGCTGTACCTGATGTGTGCCTGCCTCGACTCTCTTCCTTGGTCGGGCATGTAAGCTTGCCACCTGCCGCTAGCATTGCCTGATGGGAATTTTTTTCCAACATATTCTCCACAATGAGGAACACCAGAGATATTAGAGTACATGAAGTAAATAAAATCCCAAAAGTTTATTATATTAGTACAGACAATAATAGCCATATATATTGTCAACAGGGAGGGGAATAGGTGTGGAGGCACACTGGTACAGCAACGGAGATAGATACGGACTCAGGAGTATCCAGGGGTAGAGCAGAACAGACCTCATATAGGGAAACCATAATGTCAATAGAGTCAATCAATAGGTCACCCAAAACATATACATATAATTATTCCATTAATCCTGGTCACCCATAATAACTGGCACAGTCCTTGCATCTCCTTGCTGGCCCCCTTTATGCACGTTTCACATAGGTGCTTTCTTAAAAGGGGAGTGTCTTGTGCCATGTCTTCACGGTATAGGGAAAGAAATCCCCCCAAAAAAATTGCCGGTTCCTGCCGTGCACGTGTCCCGGATCTCATGGACCGAAAGTGTCTCCTTCTCCTGCAACCAACAGAAACGGTGTGCGCATGCCAGTGAAGGTTCACCAGATGACGTCAGTAGACATGCGCGAATCACGTGCGCACGACAGCGGCCATCTTTGAGAAGACCATAGGAGCGGACATAACAAAGAAGACAATGTAAGTGTCCATATACTGTTGTGCAATGTGGCTGCAAATAAATTTCACACTAAAGTAAAAGGACGATATACAAAGAACAATTTACAAAAATGTAAAAGTCAATCAGACATATAAAGTGCAAAATGATAATTAAAGTGCTGAATATCATAATATGGCATCTCAAGAATAGTAACTGCAATCATGTTAATATCAAATATAAAAAATAAACAAATAATTATATAAGATGTGCAAATGCCTCCTAATGATCCAAATAAGTCGGGTTCTAAATCTCTATAGGGTATGCCACAAGGAAGGAAGAAACCAGGTCCACAGGACATCAAAAGATACAGGATCCATGAGCCAGCATAGTATGACTAAAAATAAACTGAGACACAACACAAAAATGTAATTTAAAACAATAAAACACAGTGTTAAAGACTCCAGGTGTTAGGAGTCGAGTTTCCTCTGCTGCAAAGGGGGAATCTCGATCCGTCTCCGCTGCGGTCTCCCATTCTCCTCCAGCCGCAGTGGAGTCTGCTCAGCAGGGACGTCGCTCCCAGTGTCTTGCTCGCTCTCACTCTGTACAGAGAGTTACTGCTGCTTCTTCAGCTCCTGCCATTAATGTCAGTGCTGGTCAGCGGCGAGCGGACTGCCCTGGGACTAAGTCCTTGTTTGCGCACACTGAGCATGCCCAGAGCAAGATCTCCCGTTGGAGATCGAGGGTCATGTGCTCTGGCTCTGCAGCGCATTCCATTGGTCCTCTTGGCAGGCCCTGGAAGGGCAAAGTTTCTGTGGCCACTTCCTGTCCTGCAATTATATATACTGCGCATGACCGCACGGCCATGCACTAGTGTACAATTGAATACGTGTGTTTGTTGTGAGTGCAAGTCGTTCATTAAATACCCCTACCCTATTGTATGACTGTTCGCGTATGGAGTATGGCTGCTATCTAGCGCCCGACAAATCACTCAACGTGTCACACACGTATCAGCGTCTATTGCTGTGACCGCCAGTGCGGCGCCACGCGCCAGTAGTGCGCTTCCTGACCCACGTCTGGGTGCTTAGTGGTGCCTGCCAGCATGGCACAGTTCGCACTTCGGTGCTCTAATTATAAGAGTTGCCTAACACACCCTGTTGCGGTTTTGTGCCAGCAAGTGGTCTAATCGGACTTCAATCCTAGTTGGGGTTAAGTTCGCTGACTGCTTGCTCGCCTTCTATGTGCGGTACCGCGATCCTGTGACGCAACAGGATCGCTTCCTTCACGTTGGGTGAAGTTTAACCCACACGAGTATACTTATGAGTACCGCCATATAGTCCGTCATTACTCAGCAGCAGGTTCCATCTCTGCACGGTGGACCCCGGGCTACGAACGCACCGTACACTATCAGTCTTATTATTTGGTGCGTTCCGCTAGCCCTAACATTACACTAGCGCCAGGGTCTGGCTAGTGATGACGGACAAACAGCAATCCCTGCGGTATATACAGCACCTGGAGGGTAGGTTGGCGGCTCTCGAGAGCGCAACCCCAGCTGTGGATGTTACCGCAGTTGCTGTACAGGCTGCCAGCGTGGCTGCAGCAACTTTGTCCATTGCCACCCCTGTTCCGACATTTTCTCGCCTCCCGCTGCCAGAAAAATTTTCTGGTAATAGCAAATTTTGTAGGGGATTCGTGAGTCAGTGCTCTATTCATCTCGAGCTTCTGGCTGCACGTTTCCCCACAGAGCGGGCTAAGGTAGGATTTATTGTGTCTCTATTGTCGGACAGGGCGTTGGAATGGGCTACGCCGCTGTGGGAGCGTGGCGATCATGTGGTGCAGAGTGCTCCTCTGTTTTTGAGCACTTTAAAACAGGTCTTTTTAGGACCTCAAGTCACCCATGACACTGCTCTCCAACTGCTGGCATTAACTCAGGGTGAGTCCTTGGTCAGTCATTTTGCCGTCCAATTCCGCACTTTAGCATCTGAGCTGGAATGGTCGGATAAAGCTCTTATCCCCATATTTTGGAGGGGCTTGACTGACCATGTAAAGGACGCTCTGGCCACTAGGGAGATTCCTGCCACACTGGAGGAGTTAATAACAGTCTCCACTCGAATTGACCTCCGTTTTAACGAGCGGAGGTTAGAGCGAGCCCAGTGTAGGCAGAGGTTTCGGCTGGCTCCTACTTTCGCCAAACCTCTGGAATCTCCGGTCCTGGTTCCTGAGTCACATGAGGCCAGGGAAGTGTCACAAGCGGGACCTAAGTCCCGGACCGCTTGTGCACTCAGGGTCTGTCATGTTTGCCAGCAGTCTGGACATTTAGCCACCAGATGTCCTCAGCGGTCGAGGAAACGTCAGCGTCTAGTGGTCGTAGGTGGAGGTACACTAGACACGGCGACGTTTGCCTCTAAATTGTCCTTTAAGGGGACAATTACTTTAGGCTCATTCTCCCACTCGGTAGAGCTCTGCGTGGATTCTTGGGCAGAGGGCAATTTTATGTCTTCTGCCTTCGCCCAACGCCACGCAATACCTCTGGTTATGCTAGCTCAACCTGTAACGGTACGAGTGGTGAATGGGTCGACTCTGCCCTCACAGATAACTCACCAGACCATCCCTTTTACTCTGTCCATGTCGCCATCTCATCAGGAGATTATATCTCTGCTCGTCATTCCAGAGGGAATTGATGAAGTCCTGTTGGGAATACCTTGGCTACGGTACCACTCTCCTCATATCGAGTGGTCCTCAGGCAGAATTCTGGGATGGGGTGAATCTTGTGAGGGTAGGTGTCAGAGGGAGTGCGTTCAGGTAGCTACAACTGAGGTACCCGCAGATCTTTCCTCTCTCCCCAAGCAGTATTGGTCGTATGCAGACGTATTCTCCAAAAAGGCAGCGGAGACCCTTCCGCCCCATCGCCCCTATGACTGTCCTATTGACCTCTTGCCTGGTGCTGAGCCTCCCCGGGGTCGAGTCTATCCACTATCTCTCCCGGAGACGGAGGCAATGTCACAGTACATCCAGGAAAATCTGGCAAGAGGGTTCATCAGGAAGTCAGTGTCACCTGCTGGGGCAGGGTTCTTCTTCGTGCAGAAGAAGAGTGGGGAATTGCGTCCATGCATAGACTACAGGGGTCTTAACGCCATCACCGTTAAGAATAAATACCCTTTGCCTTTGATATCTGAACTGTTTGATAGGCTTCGGGGAGCAAGGGTATTTACTAAATTAGATCTGCGGGGTGCTTACAACCTGATTCTCATCCGTGAGGGGGACGAATGGAAGACGGCATTTAACACCAGGGATGGGCACTATGAATATCTGGTGATGCCCTTTGGGCTCTGTAATGCCCCAGCCGTTTTCCAAGACTTTGTGAACGATATCTTCCAGGATATGCTTTCCACCTCGGTCATAGTCTATCTGGATGATATTCTCATCTACTCTCCAGATATTGACTCCCACCGGAGAGATGTTTGCAAAGTTTTCGACCTCCTACGGGCAAACTCCCTCTATGCCAAGTTGGAGAAGTGTATGTTTGAGCAGGAGTCCTTACCTTTCCTATGCTACATCATCTCAGCCCAGGGATTGGCTATGGATCCTGCCAAACTACAGGCTGTGATGGACTGGCAGGAACCCCATTCCCTTAAAGCGGTGCAGCGCTTTATGGGGTTCATCAATTATTATCGCCAGTTCATCCCGCATTTCTCAACTTTGGTAGCTCCCTTGGTTGCCCTCACCAAGAAGGGGGCGAATCCCAAATTGTGGTCTGAGGAGGTCTCCAAGGCTTTTATCTCTATAAAGTCACACTTCGCTAGCGTTCCCATTCTTCTTCGCCCCGATGTTGATAAGCCATTTATCATGGAGGTGGATGCCTCTTCTGTTGGTGCTGGAGCAGTCCTCTTCCAAAAGGATGCTCAAGGTGGGAAGCATCCTTGCTTCTTTTTCTCCAAGACCTTCGCACCAGCAGAGAGGAATTATTCCATCGGGGACAGGGAGTTACTAGCCATGAAGTTGGCTTTCTCGGAGTGGAGACATCTCTTGGAGGGAGCACGTTTTCCCTTCCAAGTCTTCACAGATCACAAAAATTTGGTGTATCTGCAGACAGCTCAGCGGTTGAATTCTCACCAGGCCAGATGGTCCTTGTTCTTCTCCCGGTTTCATTTCACCCTCCATTTCCTTTCTGGGGAGAAGAACATTCGGGCCAACGCTCTCTCTCTCTCCGTTGTGTCATCTGCGGAGGAGGAGGAGGAGCCTCGGCTTATTGTCCCCACCGAGAGTTTGAGAACCGTGGCCCCGATTTTGCTGGAGTCTGTGCCCCCGGGCAAGACTTTTGTTCCATCTAGTTTGCGACCGGAGGTTCTCTCTTGGGCGCACTTGTCCAGGGTGGGTGGACATTTTGGTACTAAAAGGACATCAGAGTTACTGGCGAGGACATACTGGTGGCCGCATATGGCTCGTGATGTCGCGGAGTACGTTCGGGCGTGTGTCTCTTGCGCCAGGAACAAGACTCCTTGGCAACGGCCAGCTGGTTTGCTATATCCTCTGCCCGTGGCTGACAGGCCCTGGGAGATGGTCGGGATGGACTTTGTGGTTGGCTTACCCAAGTCTCGTAATTGCACCATTATCTGGGTGATCACCGATCATTTTTCCAAAATGGTGCATTTGGTGCCTCTTCCACGGCTACCATCTGCACGGGCGTTGGCTGAATTGTTTATCAAGCATATCTTTCGCTTACACGGTATGCCAGACAAAATTGTTAGTGACTGGGGTCCCCAGTTTGTGTCTCGATTCTGGAGGGAGCTATGTCGTCTACTCAGTATTGAGTTAAATCTCTCTTCGGCATATCATCCCGAGACGAATGGGTTGGTAGAAAGGGCCAACCAGACCTTGGTCACATATCTGCGACATTTTGTTTCTGCCAGACAGGATGACTGGGCATCCTTGCTGCCGTGGGCAGAGTTTGCACTTAACAATGCCGTAGCCGACTCTACTGGTCAGACCCCATTCCTCTTAAATTACGGCCAGCATCCGCGTGTTCCTGTGCCCATGCCTGTGTCTTCCGCTGATCCCAGGGTGGCAGACTGGGCTGTGGAGGCACGGGACATTTGGGATCGCACGCAGGATGCCATTTGGGCCTCCAAGGAGAGAATGAGGTCCTCCGCCGATGTTCATCGGCACCCCGCTCCGACTTTTGCCCCTGGCGACTTGGTGTGGCTCTCCGCACGTAACATCAGGCTGCGAGTTGAGTCCACTAAGTTTGCTCCTCGCTACTTGGGTCCCTTCAAGGTTCTCGAACAGGTTAATCCTGTGGTCTACCGCCTGGCTCTTCCTCCACGCTTGGGTATCACCGACACCTTTCATGTGTCCCTCTTGAAACCCGTATACATGTCCCGGTTTTCCGAGTCATCTGCCGGGACATCGGGTTCGTCTACGGACGATTACAAGGTGAACGCTATTTTGGGGTGCAAGGTGGTACGCGGCAAAAAGTTTTATTTGGTGGATTGGAAGGGTTATGGTCCAGAGGACAGGTCTTGGGAGCCTGCTGAAAACATTCGGGCCCCACAGCTCATTGCTGCCTTTGAGCGTAGCGAGGCCCAAGGGGGGGGGGGCCCTAGGAGGGGGGGCAATGTTAGGAGTCGAGTTTCCTCTGCTGCACAGGGGGAATCTCGATCTGTCTCCGCTGCGGTCTCCCATTCTCCTCCAGCTGCAGTGGAGTCTGCTCAGCAGGGACGTCGTTCCCAGTGTCTTGCTCGCTCTCACTCTGTACAGAGAGTTACTGCTGCTTCTTCAGCTCCTGCCATTAATGTCAGTGCTGGTCAGCGGCGAGCGGACTTCCTTGGGACTAAGTCCTTGTTTGCGCACACTGAGCATGCCCAGAGCAAGATCTCCCGTTGGAGATCGAGGGTCATGTGCTCTGGCTCTGCAGCGCATTCCATTGGTCCTCTTGGCAGGCCCTGGAAGGGCAAAGTTTCTGTGGCCACTTCCTGTCCTGCAATTATATAAACTGCGCATGACCACACGGCCATGCACTAGTGTACAATTGAATATGTGTGTTTGTTGTGAGTGCAAGTCGTTCATTAAATACCCCTACCCTATTGTATGACTGTTCGCGTATGGAGTATGGCTGCTATCTAGTGCCCGACAAATCACTCAACGTGTCACACACGTATCAGCGTCTATTGCTGTGACCGCCAGTGCGGCGCCATGCGCCAGTAGTGCGCTTCCTGACCCACGTCTGGGTGCTTAGTGGTGCCTGCCAGCACGGCACAGTTCGCACTTCGGTGCTCTAATTATAAGAGTTGCCTAACACACCCTGTTGCGGTATTGTGACAGCAAGTGGTCTAATCGGACTTCAATCCTAGTTGGGGTTAAGTTCGCTGACTGCTTGCTCGCCTTCTATGTGCGGTACCGCGATCCTGTGACGCAACAGGATCGCTTCCTTCACGTTGGGTGAAGTTTAACCCACGCGAGTATACTTATGAGTACCGCCATATAGTCCGTCATTACTCAGCAGCAGGTTCCATCTCTGCACGGTGGACCCCGGGCTACGAACGCACCGTACACTATCAGTCTTATTATTTGGTGCGTTCCGCTAGCCCTAACACCAGGTGATCAATATGGACACAGCTATATTTAGGACCGTACATTAGGAGAATTAGGGCAACTACCACACAGCTGGCAAAAGAGGGTGGAAAAAATGGTAATATAAACAGATGTACATTAGTGATGAGCGAGTGTACTCGTTGCTTGGGTTTTCCCGAGAACGCTCGGATGACCTCCAAGTATTTGTTAGTGTTCAGAGATTTAGTTTTCATCACGGCAGCTGAATGATTTACAGCTATTAGCCAGGCTGAGTACATGTGGGGGTTGCCTGGTTGCTAGGTATTCCCCACATGTAATCAAGCTGGCTAATAGCTGTAAATCATGCTGCTGAGGCAAGGAAAACTTAATCTCCAAGCAGTCATAAATACTCGCTCATCACTAATGTACATATGATATAAAAATCATCATAACATTATCGGAGAAAACACGGGTAGGGTCAAAAGAAAGGGGCAAAGGACAGTTTTTCATTTAATCCCTTCGAAGTCATGGTGTCAAGGGTGACGATCCACCTGCACTCCCGCTGTGCTAACATTTGGGTGAGATTACCCTGATGCCACCATAAATCCTGTCAATGCTCCTCACTTTCAAACCACTGGAATCAGATCCGTGAGCGGCCCTAAATTATTGCGGTAGTGTTTTCAGTAGTAATATATCTTCGCCATCCCTAGCGGTCATGATATCCCACACATGTTCGCGTGTCCTCAATCTCAGCTCCCTCAACATGAGACCACATAAATAAGGGAGCAGGGGCATGTTGCATAGTAAATTACATGTGTAACATTGCATTAAATATATTCATGAATCTTATACTCCCTGCTCCCATTTGATGATTTAAAGGTCTACCATCTAAGGATGTTCAGACATGCAACACGTGACCTGCAGGAGAAGCAGCCGACTTACAGACTTCCCAAGATTAAAAATAGTTTGGGGCTTGGCCGTGTAGTTGCTCCTCACAAGATGATCTTTCAAATTTGTCCCCCTGCGTTGTGTCATGAGTGGCTGTCGGGATAAATGTGCCACCAGGACTACACCTGTTTGTAGGACAGACCAATGTTTGGACAAGATCTCACGGATCCGATCCCACTAACAATTGGCAGTGGAAATAAACCTGATTGCATTTGTACCCCGTTGACAGGAACTCTTGGGTTGGAAAGTAGATCCTCCCTTCTCATGAACCTAGCCTGTCTCTATCCCTCCTTGATACATCAATGACTATACCCCCTCTCCTGAAAACGATCAGTATGGGCAACGGACTGTTGCTCAAAGCGGGCCACTGTTGAGCATACCTGCCTATTCCTCAAAAACAGACCAACCAGGATGGCCTTAATCACATAACGATTGTGTGCCAAGGAGGCATGCAAAAGAGAGTTAACTGCTGTCTCCTTACGGTACAAATCCATTTCGATGGATCCATCCTCCGTGACACATAATATCAAATCAAGGAAATCAATCCAACGAAAATGATATTTCAACGCAAATTTTAAATTAAATGAATTGTTATTAACAACTGCATAAATTGCGACAGGCTGGTCTCATCTCCCTTCCAAATCATCAAAATATCATCAATGTAACGAAACCAGCCCATCACTGGGTCTGCGGCATGTGATCTGTCACCCTGAAAAACCTTATAAAATATAAATAAAAAAAATATTCTCCACAATGGCCTTCTGGAAGAGCACCATTTTAGTAGATCTCACTGCCTCAAGAAGGAGAGATGCAAGGTTCTTCTAGAAGCGTGGGTCTAGCAGGTTTAAAGACCAGTACACTTTTTTGGCAAAGCTTAAAATAATGTGAGGGTCACAGGAAAGGCAGTGGTATATAAAGTCTGACATATGTGTCAAGGTCCCTACAGCCAACACATCCCTATGTAAACCAAGATGATGAATCTCCATCTCCTCCTCCTCCTCCTCCTCCATCTCTTCCTCCTCACTCCCCTCCTCAGAGGATGAAGCTTGTGTGGATACTAGCCTTTGTTGTGCTAGAAACCACCTCTTGTTCCTCTTACTCCTCAACATCCCCCTCCTCATTCTTACCAATTACACACTGAGCTTATGAGATGGAGCTGGGTATTATCTCCCTGTTTCATGTCTTCCTCCATCCCCACCTGGTCCGCATGCAAAGTGTCATGTTCAGTTGTGAACATTGATTGTTTAAGCAGGCACAGAAGCACTGATTATGACGTCATTGCAGCTTTCCATCTTTCTGGAGTTCTCAAAGTCTTGGAGAACTGCACAAATGTCAGACAAACATGCCCATTCTTCAGTTGTTATATGCAGAGGCTGAGCAGATTACCAACGGGCGTGTTGGATCTGATATTCCTCAACTGGCCTCTGCTGCTCACAAAGCCTTGCCAGCATGTGCAGTTTGGAGTTCTAGCATGAGGTCACACACGAGTTGGTGAGCTGGCACTTTAATACTCTTCTGTAGCACTGACAGAGTAGCGGTGGCTGTAGCTGACTTGCAGAAATGGATACTGACGCTGGATAACTTGCTGAGAAGCTTTGGCAAATTTGGCTAGAAACTACTGAACTACAACGTACTGAGCAAGTGGACCAAGTGTATGTGAAAGTGTGTGAACTTGCAAGCTTCACAGCTGCCACCATGTTATGCTCATTATCACACACAACCATGCCTGCTTGTAGGTTCAGGGTCAAAAGTCACAGATCTGTCTCATCTATTCTATTCAATAACTCTGTCACAGTGTGCAGTTTGTCTCCTAGACAAATTAACTTCAGCAGAGCCTGTTGCTGCTTTACTGATGCAGTCCTCCATAGCTTCCAGCTGTCATCTAATCTGGACGATATGCTCTGAGACAAAACATCGAAGGTGGAGCATATGGAGGAGCAGGATGGGGTGCAGGAAGTGATGTAGTGGTGGAAACCCTAGTTAGCAATATGGCCAGCAATCGTTGGTGTCAAAATCATATGTGCCGTGCCTGGGTGAGACTCGCCTTAGCCTCCACGATGTTCACCCAGTGTGCTGTCATGGAAATGTAGCATCTCTGGCCACTAGCACTTGTCCACATGTCGGTTGTTAAGTGGACCATCCCAGTAAGTGCATTAGTAAGGGCACAGTTGATGTTCCTGGACAAGTACTGGTACAAGGCAGAAACGCCACACTGGGAGAAAAAAATTGCTGCTGATGAAAGAGTACCAATGGATGGCTGTTGCCATGAGTTGGTGGAAAGTGTCTGATGATGGTGCCTGAGAATGCGGAAGGACAGGTGCAGGAGGCATCTGTGCCAGTGTCATGGACAGGGGACTGGCAAGCACCTAGCACAGGGCTTCCCCTGTCACCCACTGGCATCAATTGTGGACCCAGGTGTTCCACCCACAGAGTTGGGTGATTAAATAACATGTAACTGATCATGCTGGTCGTGGTAAGAGTCTTATTGGTCAGTTCCCTGCTAATCTTGGCATGACACAGGTTGCAAACGATCATTTTTTGTCTTAGAACTCTCTTTAAAAATGTCCCAGACTGGGGAACACCTAACTCTTTGACAGAGAGATTCAAGAGTGTCATTGCTCTGTGGAACAGTTGTCTGCCTTCTCCCTCTGAGCACGCCACTGCCTCATCCTGCCTGTTTCAGTGCTGGCAATCCCCTAGGGCAGCACGATGGCTCAGTGGTTAGCACTGTAGCCTTGCAGCTCTGGAGTCCTGGGTTCAAATCCCACCAAGGACAACATATGCAAGGAGTTTGTATGTTCTCCCTGTTTTTGCGTGGGTTTTCTCCGGGTTCTCCGGTTTGCTCCCACATTCCAAAGACATACTGATAGGGAATTTAGATCATGAGCCCCATCAGGGGCAGCGATGATAATGTGTGCAAACTCTAAAGCGCTGCGGAATATGTTAGCACTACATAAAAATAAAGAATATTATTATTATTCCTCAGCATTGCTGACCTTGAGCTGCATACCATTTTCCATATTGGGTCAGTGACTTTGTCATCCATAACCTCATCTTCCACCTCTGCAACTGGGTCCTCCTGACTTGGTGACTTAACAACAACCTGACTTATTGGCAACTGTGTCTCATCATCATCAACCTCCTTAGGCAAAATTTGTCATTGCCCACTGGTATCTTCTTGTGTCCATGACGGCGCTAAGTTTTGTGCATCACTGAACAGATATGTTCTCCTGTCCCTCTTGGAACATGTGAGAGGAGAGGCCACAATCAAGAAATGATTATGTAAAGAGGTCCTCCGAGTGTCCTAGTGTGGGATCACTGGTATCTTTGGACTTGATATGGTGGAAGGGGGATCTGGGTAAAGATTAAGTGATCCAGACTCTTGGAGGTGAGTCTTGATCATGTGGAAGACTGGTTGTTACTATCAAGCATGCTGATAATTAACACACCCTTGCTAAAGGTTTAAATGTCTACAGTCTATTCAGCAAGGTGCTGATGTTAGCTCAATTTCCCTCTGTCTAGTTGGAAGTACTAGCAGTCAGCTAGTGTCTTCTTGGTGTACTCTTGGAGGATTACTGGCATGATATCTCTGTGATCTTTTCAAGCTGAGTGTATCACCTCGTTTGTCCATCCTCTCTGTCTTTAGTTGTTGTGGGGGCTGATTAGCGCACACCCCCCTCCCTATCCAGGACCTATCGTTAGGGTCATCCAGGTATTAGGTTCCTGCTCGGCGTTAGGTGCGGAACCTATTTAGGGACATCAGGCGAGACAGGGTGTTGTTAGAGCTGCCTAGGGGTTTCCACTCCCCTCTTCCCTAGTGTCTGGGCTTCCCCTCCCTCTCCTAGTTGTTGTGCACCTTGCTCCTTCCTCACACACATAACATTACCTGCCTGTTAGTGCTTAGAAACATTTTTTGTTTTTTTTAAAGTCATGGATATCACCTTTTTAACTGTGTGAGTGACAATAATCAATTTTTGGAAAAAAAAAATGTTGTCACGTGTATCAGACCGAGTTTTTTTTAATTCATTTTGAACCCCTGTAATTTTATACAAAGCACACTAAACTGTATGGATTACAACAGTCAATTTTTGGAACAAAAACTTTTGTGAACTGTAGCAGGCGAAGTGGTTTTAAAAAATTTCAAATAACCGTAATTTTAAGCAAAGCACCTGACATTGCATGAATGACAATAGTCAATTTTTTTTAAACAAAAATGTGGTCACCTGTAGCCAGCTAAGTGGCTTTTAAACATTTCAAAGCACCCATAATTTCAAACAATGCACATTAAGCTGTATAGATGACAATAGTCAATTTTTGGAACAAAAAAAATTGTAAACTCTAGCAGGCCAAGTGGTTTTTATAAATTTTAAACCACTCTAAATTTACACAAAGCATGTTTTACTGTATAGATGACAATAGTCAATTTTTAGGACAAGAAATGTTATGAACTGTAGCAGTGCAAGCGTTTTTAAAAATGTAAGCCACCATAGTTTTACACAAAGGATTTTAAATTGTATGAATGACAATTGTCAATTTTTGAAAAAAAAAGTGGTCACTTGGAGAGATGAGAAAACCTTAGGTAAGTGGCATGAGCAAATTCTGTAAGTCGTTTAACATACTTTTTAGACCAGCCCATGCACCAGCAGAACAGAGAACAAATCTGACACATAGTGAACGACTAGAGATGATGGAGCAGGAGTATCTGGAGCTCAGTATCAATACCATCAGGGGGTTTGGACCTTTTGCACTTTGGTCTTCAAAAATGGAAGAGTTCCCTGAGATGAGGGGCAGAGGTCGTTCATCTGTGCCCACTGTGCAAGTGTGATTTTCACCACATCCGCACTGCTTTGGCCCAGGCTATGCAAAAGGACAAACTGTACCAGGGCTCAATGCTGCTTTCACAGTGGCTGAAACATATGCAGAGTGGAATTCCACCAAGTCAGAACATCGCAAATCAAGCAGTTAACCGGTAGGCCGAAAGACATCTATAGTGATGCAAATCGATGACCTGCGGGGTGTGAGCATCGGAAGTGGGCATGCATCAACCGTGCTTTCTGAAGCATCGCATCCTGGCAGGGATAGTGGAGTAGAAATTGCTGTACCACCAGGTTGAGGAAGTGAGCCATGCAAGACAAGTGTGTGAGGTGGTCCTAGTGTAGGGACGCCACCAGATTTGCACTGTTATCGCAAACGTTCTTCTCTGGCTCCAGATTCAATGGAGACAGCTTTTGCTCTAACTCGGCCTGGATAGCTGTCCACAACTCTTGAGCTGTGTGACTGCGATCTCTAAGGCATATTAATTTTAACACTGCCTGAGTGCAGTGAGCCATGGCTATACATTATTATGGAGGTGGGAAGAAGTCTACCAGCACTGTTGGAATGCGTGTCTGATTAAGCGAGAGGTTGAGTGCACAGGTGGGGGCCCTAAAAAAAATGGTGGAGCCAGAAGTAGTGCAGGAAGAGATAGATGCCAAGGTTTGCACCGCAAGCCTTGGTGATTCAAAGACTTGTGGAGTAACTCCTTGACTGCCTGAACCCACAGCCACCAGAGTCATCCAGTGCTGAACAGCTTTCATAGAGAAGTAATGGTGGCTAGGCAAATGGTACTGGGGAATTGCAACAGTCATCCACTTTCTGAAATAGTCTGTATCCACCAGGCAGAAAGGCAGCATTTCTGGGGCAAACAGATTCTAGATCACGGAGTTCAAGCTCTTAGCTTTGGCATGTGTAGGAGGAAACATTCTTTTAAGTGACCACAACTGCTGGACCGAGGGTTCGCTGCTGTGCTGAGATAGAGTGGAGTAAGGTGCATACAACAAATTGCTGGACTGTGAGTAAAGTTGCAGGTGGAGATTTTATGGTGGATTGTGAAAGATCAAATAGATTAATGGCTGCACTCAAAATTAATCTGTGCTAGAGCAAGGAAATGTGTGATACATGAAATGGGAATAGCATAATGGCTTGTGAAATATATGAAAAAACACATGAGATTCTTAGCACAAGATTTGGCCAAAAGTTGTGAGCCCATCCACCAATCGTCAAGGTAATCTCAGAACGGATGGGTACCTGAGCTGACTGCCTAGTGTGAACACTTACCTATGGCTAATAACGTGGTAAAGCCTGCTTATATAGGAAGCTCAGAACCAACTGTGTTAGGATGTAGTTAAAATCACAGCATGGTGAAGGGCGGGGCGTTCAAGTCAGAAAAAATGTACATAGTAGATATAGAAAAACTGACTGAACAGCAATCTAATCTGAACTGGTGCATAACCAAAAAAGTCATATAGCAAATAGATTAATGGCTGCACTCAAAATTAATCTGTGCTAGAGCAAGGAAATGTGTGATACATGAAATGGGAATAGCATAATGGCTTGTGAAATATATGAAAAAACACATGAGATTCTTAGCACAAGATTTGGCCAAAAGTTGTGAGCCCATCCACCAAACGTCAAGGTAATCTCAGAACGGATGGGTACTTGAGCTGACTGCCTAGTGTGAACACTTACCTATGGCTAATAACGTGGTAAAGCCTGCTTATATAGAAAGCTAAGAACCAACTGTGTTAGGATGTAGTTAAAATCACAGCATGGTGAAGGGCGGGGCGTTCAAGTCAGAAAAAATGTACATAGTAGATATAGAAAAACTGACTGAACAGCAATCTAATCTGAACTGGTGCATAACCAAAAAAGTCAAATAGCAAATAGATTAATGGCTGCACTCAAAATTAATCTGTGCTAGAGCAAGGAAATGTGTGATACATGAAATTGGAATAGCATAATGGCTTGTGAAATATATGAAAAAACACATGAGATTCTTAGCACAAGATTTGGCCAAAAGATCTGGATTGTGAAAGATGTGTTGTGCTCGGTAAAAAAAAAACAGCCATCTTCATTTCTATAACAGCTAATAGCTAATAGATAATAATAGCTAATGGGCACTCACTCACCGCAACTGTAAGGGGTAAACAAGTAGAGTTTCTGCAGCTGGAGACCTGTGTAAGAAGACTTGGTACAGTGACAGAAAAGTAAGAAGCAGCAGATGTGGTTGATAGGTCAGTCGGAGGTTGGTGAGGCCTGCTAAGCCACATTTTAGCATAGTGATATTCCCAGACTAAGGCATGTTGATCTCACATGTGTCGGTGATTGGTTGTAGTAGTACAATTATTGCAATTTTTGCCTCTACTGAGTCTTATTTTGCAAAATTGTCAGATAACATGAGCTGAGTCATCCTTTGCTGAGATACTCAGCTGCATACCTCTGGGTTCACACCAAGCAGAATCTACAAAATCATCGACTTCCACTCTGTTCTCACACTCCTCATGCTGAGAGTCACCCTCCTCCTCTTCCTGCCCTAACACCATTGTAAAGTCTGCATGCACCACTGATATCTGAGTCTCATCTGGATCACCTCCACCCCTGGTGTTTAATGTCTGGTAACGAGATTCTGGATTTTGCTCAGACACTACATCATCGGTCCCTGAATCGAACATGAAAAAATGTTGGTTATCACTGTAGATGCTTACTGCATCTGGATTCTGTGAATCTTTGGAGCAGACCTCTCATGCCCAATGAATAGAATGTGTGAACAGCTCTGTAAAATAGCCCATCTGTGGTTCCCCACAGTCAGTTGGGCATTTGGAAATTTGTGACGCTGTGGTAAACAAGGGTGATTGGGGTGCCATCTCTGAGGATTGTACTGTGTGTGATGTTAAGGTGAAGAAAGAGGAGGAGAGGCCACTTGATTGAGGGCTTACCATCCTTTGGAGCACATATTCTTCCTGGCCCTTATCCACAAGGCATACCGCTGTGCATCTGCCAAAGATAGGGAACGGAGTAGCCAATGAAGTAACAGATGTTGTCAGTGGTCTTTGGATAGGATGAGATGGTATTTGTTTAGTTGAGCTTTCATTAACATTAACAGTCACCTAACAAACATACACATTGAACACCAAGCCTATTCCCCTTTCCACTATGACCTTGCTTTTCCCACAGTATCTACCCTTTCCCTCTTGTAACCTGCTGTTTCACAACCTTAGGCCCACAGCTGTCAGCTGTCACTAAATGAACAATCACTATTTATTTTCTTAAATAGTGTGTTTGAACAACACTTTTATAAACCCAAAGATTTTTAAGCAGAAGTGTGGCCTTCCGATTTCTCACTGCAGCATAGTTTTATCACAAACTATTTGAATTAGCAAATTGAGCCTCCTGGCTGAACCCCAATATTAGGACTAATGATTTTTAAGTTTTATCACAAACAATTTGGATTAGTAAATTGGGCCTTCTGGCTACACCCCTATATTAGGCCTAATGATTTTTAGATGGAAACCTGGCCTTCTGATTTCTCACTGAAACACAGTTTTATCACAAATGAATTGAGTTAGCAAATGGGGCCTCCTGAGACTGCGGCATAGATTTTGCACAATCTTTTTGATTTCTCACTGAAACACTGTTTTATCACAAACAATTTGGATTAGCAAATTGGGCCTCCTGACTGCACCCCAACATAAGGCCTCACAATTTTTAAGTGGATATCTGGCCTTCTGATTTCTCACTTAAACACAGTTTTATCACAAATGACTTGGGTTAGCAAATGGGGCCTCCTGAGACTGCAGCACAGTTTTTGTACAATCTAATTAGATGCTTGAAGATCTATTTCACACAGAATATCTAGGTAACTGAAAAGTTTACTTGCAGTACTAGCAAAAACGGCTTCTCTGCACTGTGACACTGAGAAAATGGCACCAGCAAAAACAAGATGTCCACTTTTCATATGACATGGGGATGGGACTTTGGCAGCCAATCACAGAAGACCTTGTGTCATAACATTGTGAATGGTTTCTGCCCCCTGATTGGCTGCCGAAATGTACACACATTAAGTTATTAAAGGAAAAAATTACACTCCGCAGCTCCTCTGACCTAGACACATCCCTTCCCCTCATCAAACACGTCTTCCTGTTTCCTCCACACTCATCATGCAGCACCACTATCTTAGTCAATGTCATAACAAAAGCACTAGTGGAAACGTGATGATTTACCAGACTGAGACCGAATTTTGCCGACTTTGAGTTAAAATGCTTGTGAAACCGAACACAAATCTGAATGTGCTACATTTGTGCCAAATTTGAAATTGGCAAACGATTACCGAACAAGTTGGCTCATCTTTATTCACTTGTAGTCAGCTAAGCGTTTTTTTTTATTAAAAAACCCTTAACTTTGCACAAAGCATGTTAAACTTTATGTATGACAATAGTAAATTTTGTGATCAAAAAATTTTGTGAAATGTACCAGGCCAAGCCATTTTTAAAAATGTTAACCCCTTTACCCCCAAGGGTGGTTTGCACGTTAATGACCAGGCCAATTTTTACAATTCTGACCACTGTCCCTTTATGAGGTTATAACTCTGGAACGCTTCAACGGATCCTAGTGTTTCTGACATAGTTTTCTCGTGACATATTGTACTTCATGATAGTGGTAAAATTTCTTTGATATTACCTGCGTTTATTTGTGAAAAAAACAGAAATTTGGCGAAAATTTTGAAAATTTTGCAATTTTCCAACTTTGAATTTTTATGCAATTAAATCACAGAGATATGTCACACAAAACTACTTAATAAGTAACATTTCCCACATGTCTACTTTACATCAGCACAATTTTGGAACTAAAATTTTTTTTTGTTATAAGGGTTAAAATTGACCAGCAATTTCTCATTTTTACACCACCATTTTTTTCTAGGGACCACATCTCATTTGAAGTCATTTTGAGAGGTCTATATGATAGAAAATACCCAAGTGTGACACCATTCTAAAAACCGCATCCCTCAAGGTGTTTAAAACCACATTCAAGAAGTTTATTAACCCTTCAGGTGTTTCACAGGAATTTTTGGAATGTTTAAATAAAAATGAACATTTAACTTTTTTTCACAAAAAATTTACTTCAGCTCCAATTTGTTTTATTTTACCAAGGGTAACAGGAGAAAATGGACCCCAAAAGTTGTTGTACAATTTGGCCTGAGTACACTGATACCCCATATGTGGGGGTAAACCACTGTTTGGGCGCATGACAGAGCTCGGAAGCAAAGGAACGTCATTTGACTTTTCAATGCACAATTGACTGGAATTGAGATGGGACACCATGTTGCGTTTGGAGAGCCACTGCTGTGCCTAAACATTGAAACCCCCCACAATTGACACCATTTTGAAAAGTAGACCCCCTAAGTAACTTATCTAGAGGTGTGGTGAGCACTTTGACCCACCAAGTGCTTCACAGAAGTTTATATTGCCGAATCGTAAAAATAAAAAATCATATTTTTTCACAAAAATTATCTTTTCACCCCCAATTTTTTATTTTCCCAAGGGTAAGAGAAGAATTTGGACCGCAAAAGTTGTTGTACAATTTGTCCTGAGTGCGCTGATACCCCATATATGGGGGTAAACCACTATTTGGGCGCATGGGAGAGCTCGGAAGGAAAGAAGCGCCGTTTGACTTTTCAAGGCAAAATTTACAGGAATTGAGATGGGATGCCATGTTGCATTTGGAGAGCCACAGATGTGCCTAGACATTAACCCTGCTGTTCTGTTCCGTCTGGGGAGACCTATTTTGAACTTTGGTATTTTTTGGGGTGTTCAAGATGCGGTTCTGAAACTTGTGGTTGATTGACTTAAATGAGGATGGGTCGGTCGGCCACGGGTTTCAGAGCCGCATCTTGAATATTTTAAAGAATATTGAAGTTCAAAGTCGGTCATTTTTGACCAACAGAACAGCAGGGTTAAAACCCCCCACAAGTGACACGATTTTGGAAAGTAGACACCCTAAGGAACTTATCTAGATGTGTGGTGAGCACTTTGACCCACCAAGCGCTTCACAGAAGTTTATAATGCAAAGCCGTAAAAATAAAACAAAAATTTTTTCCCACAAAAAATATTTAGCCCCCAGTTTTGTATTTTCCCGAGGGTAGCAGGTGAAATTGGACCCCAAAAGTTGTTGTCCAATTTGTTCTGAGTATGCTAATACCCGATATGTGGGGGGAACCACTGTTTGGGCACATGGGAGGGCTCGGAAGGGAAGGAGCGCCATTTGGAATGCAGACTTAGAAGGAACCGTCTGCAGGCGTCACATTGCGTTTGCAGAGCCCCTAATGTACCTAAACAGTAGAAACCCCCCACAAGTGACACCATTTTGGAAAGTAGACCCCCTAAGGAACTCATCTAGATGTGTTGTGAGAGCTTTGAACCCCCAAGTGTTTCACGACAGTTTATAACGCAGAGCCGTGCAAATAAAATATTATTTTTTCCACAAAAATTATATTTAGCCCCCAGTTTTGTATTTTTCTAAGGGTAACAGGAGAAATTGGACCCTAAATATTGTTGTCCAATTTGTCCTGAGTACGCTGATACCCGATATGTGGGGGGAACCACCGTTTGAGCACATGGCAGAGCTCGGAAGTGAAGGAGCATCATTTGGAATACAGACTTAGATGGATTGGTCTGCAGGCGTCAGTCGCGTCACATTGCATTTGCAGAGCCCCTAATGTACCTAAACAGTAGAAACCCCCCACAAGTGACCCCATATTGGAAACTAGACCCCCCAAGGAACCTATCTAGATGTGTTGTGAGAACTTTGAGCCGCCAAGTGTTTCACTACAGTTTATAACGCAGAGCTGTGAAAATTAAAAAAAAAAAATTTCCCCCCAAAATTATTTTTAGCCCGCAGTTTTGTATTTTCCCAAGGGTAACAGGAGAAATTGGACCCCAAAAGTTGTTGTCCAATTTGTCCTAAGTACGTTGATACCCCATATGTGGGGGGGAACCACCATTTGGGCGCATGGGAGGGCTCGGAAGGGAAGGAGCGCCATTTGGAATGCAGACTTAGATGGAATGGTCTGCAGGCGTCACATTGCATTTGCAGAGCCCCTAATGTACCTAAACAGTTGAAACCTCCCACAAGTGACCCCATATTGGAAACTAGACCCCCCCAAGGAACTTATCTAGATGTGTTGTGAGAACTTTGAGCCCCCAAGTGTTTCACTACAGTTTATAATGCAGAGCCGTGAAATTAAAATAAAAAATTCCCCCCCCAATTTTTTTTAGCCCGCAGTTTTGTATTTTCCCAAGGGTAACAGGAGAAATTGGACCCCAAAAGTTCTTGTCCACTTTGTCGTGAGCACGCTGATACCCCATATGTGGGGGGGAACCACCGTTTGGGCGCATGGGAGGGCTCGGAAGGGAAGGAGCGCCATTTGGAATGCAGACTTAGATGGAATGGTCTGCAGGTGTTATATTACATTTGCAGAGCCCCTAATGTACCTAAACAGTAGAAACCCCCCACAAGTGACCCCATATTAGAAACTTGATCCCCCAAAGCAACTTATCTAGATGTGTTGTGAGAACTGTGAGTTCCCAAGTGTTTCAGTACAGTTTATAACGCAGAGCCGTGAAAATAAAAAATCTTTTATTTTTCACACAAAAATTATTTTTTAGCCCCCAGTTTTGTATTTTCCCAAGGGTAACAGGAGAAATTGGACCCCAAAAGTTGTTGTCCAATTTGTCCTGAGTACGCTAATACCCCAAGGAGCACTGTTTTACTTTTCAACGCAGAATTTACTGGCATTGAGATCGGACACCATGTCGCATTTGGAGAGCCCCTGATGTGCCTAAACAGTGGAACCCCACAATTATAACTGAAACCCTAATCCAAACAAACCCCTAACCCTAATCCCAACGGTAACCCTAACCACACCTCTAACCCAGACACACCCCTAACCCTAATCCCAACCCTATTCCCAACCGTAAATGTAATCCAAACCCTAACCCTAACTTTAGCCCCAACCCTAACTTTAGCCCCAACCCTAATTGTAGCCTTAACCCTAGCCCCAAACCTAACCCTAGCCCTAACCCTAACCCTATCCCTAACCCTAGCCCTAACCCTAACCCTAGCCCTAACCCTAGCCCTAGGCCTAGCCCTAACCCTAATTCTAACCCTAGCCCTAACCCTAACCCTAACCCTAGCCCTAACCCTAGCCATAACCCTAATGGGAAAATGGAAATAAATACATTTTTTTTATTTTTTTATTTTTCCCTAACTAAGGGTGTGATGAAGGGGGGTTTGATTTACTTTTATAGTGGGTTTTTTAGCGGATTTATATGATTGGCAGCCGTCACACACTGAAAGACGCTTTTTATTGCAAAAAATATTTTTTTGCGTTACCACATTTTGAGAGCTTTAATTTTTCCATATTTGAGTCCACAGAGTCATGTGAGGTCTTGTTTTTTGTGGGACAAGTTGACATTTTTATTGGTAACATTTTCGGGCACGTGACATTTTTTGATCGCTTTTTATTCCGATTTTTGTGAAGCAGAATGACCAAAAACCAGCTATTCATGAATTTCTTTTGGAGGAGGCGTTTATACCGTTCAGCGTTTGGTAAAATTGATAAAGCAGTTTTATTCTTTGGGTCAGTACGTTTACAGCGATACCTCATTTATATTTTTTTTATGTTTTGGCGCTTTTATACGATAAAAACTATTTTATAGAAAAAATAATTATTTTTGCATTGCTGTATTCTGAGGACTATAACTTTTTTATTTTTTTGCTGATGATGCTGTCTGGCGGCTCATTTTTTGCAGAACAAGATGATGTTTTCAGAGGTACCATGGTTATTTATATCGGTCTTTTTGATCGCGTGTTATTCCACTTTTTCTTCGGCGGTATGATTATAAAGCGTAGTTTTTTGCCTCGTTTTTTTTTTTTTCTTACGGTGTTTACTGAAGGGGTTAACTAGTGGGGCAGTTTTATAGGTTGGGTCATTACGGAAGTGGCGATACTAAATATGTGTACTTTTATAGTTTTTTATTTAGATAAAGAAATGTATTTATGGGAATAATATATATTTTTTTATTTAATTAGGAATTATTATTATTATTTTTTTTTACACATGTGGAAATTTTTTTTTAAAAAAAGATCAGCGATCTGACTTATAGCGCTGCAGGCTTACCAAGCGCCTGCTCTGAGCAGGCACTTGGTAAGCCACCTCCCTCCCTGCAGGACCCGGATGCCGTGGCCATTTTGAATCCGGGGCTGCTGCATGGAGGAAGGTAAGAGACCCTCGCAGCAACCCGATCACATCGTGTTGCTAGGGGGTCTCAGGAAAGCACGCAGGCAGCCCCCTCTTTCGCGATGCTTCCCTATACCGCCGGCACACCGCGATCATGTTTGATCGCGGTGTGCCGGGGGTTAATGTGCCAGGGGTGGTCCGTGACTGCTCCTGGCACATAGTGCCGGATGTCAGCTGCGATAAGCAGCTGACATCCGGCCGCGATCGGCCGTGCTCCCCCCGTGAGCGCGGCCGATCGCGCTGGACGTACTATTCCGTCCTTGGGAATTAAGGCCCACCCCACATGGACGGAATAGTACGTCCAATGGCAGAAAGGGGTTAAATCACCGTAATTTCACACAAAGCATGTTAAACTGTATGGTTGACAATAGTCAATTGTTGGAAAAAAAATGTTGTAAACTGTAGCAGGCCAAGCATTTTCACATATTTAAAATTATTGTAGTTTTACACAAAGCATGCTAGACTGTATGGATGACAATAGTCAATTTTTGGAACACAAAATTAGCTCACCTGTTCAGGCCAAGCGGTTTTTACAAATTTTAAATCACCGTTATTTTACACAAAGCATATTAAACTATGTGGATGACAATAGTCAATTTTTTGGAACAAAAAATGTTATGAACTGTAGCAGTACAAGCATTTAAAAATGTTAAACCACCGTAATTTCACACAAAGCATGTTAAACTGTTTGGATGACAATAGTCAAGCTTTGGAACAAAAAATGTTGAGAACTGTAGCTAGTTAAGCGTTTTTTACAAATTTTAAACCACTGTAATTTAACAGAAAGCACGCTAAACGATATGGATGACAATAGTCACTTTTTGGAACAAAAAAAATGTTGATAACTGTGGCCAGCGAAGAAGTTTTTAAAAATTTTAAACCACCATAATTTAACAAAAAGCAGATTAAACTCTATGGATGACAATTTAGTCAATTTTTTTCACCCCCCAAAAAATGTGGTCACCTTCAGCAGCTACAGTCATGGCCAAAACTATTGAGAATGAGACAAATAGTAATTTTTCCAAAGTTTACTGCTTCATTTTTGTAATGGCAATTTGCATATACTCCTGAATGTCAAAGAGTGATCAGCTTAACAGCAATTACTGTACTTGCAAAGTCAATATTTGCCCAGAAAATGAACTTTAACCCCCAAAACACATTTCAACACCATTGCAGTCCTGCCTTAAAAGGAGCAGCTAACATCGTTTTAGTGCTTGATCCATTAACACAGGTGTGGGTGTTGATGAGGACAGGGCTGGCGATCAATCAGTCATGATAAAGTAAGAATTACATCACTGGACACTTTAAAAGGAGGCTGGTTCTTGGTATCATTGTTTCTCTTCAGTTAACCATGGTTATCTCTAAAGAAACACGTGCAGCAATCATTGCACTGCACAAAAATGGCCTAACAGGGAAGAGTATCGCAGCTACAAAGATTGCACCTCAGTCAACAATCTATTGCATCATCAAGAACTTCAAGGAGAGAGCTTCAATTGTTGTCAAAAAGGCTCCAGTGCGCCCAAGAAAGACCAGTAAGCGACCGGGACCGTATCTTAAAACTGTTTCAGCTGCGGGATCGGACTACCAGCAGTGCCGAACTTGCTCAGGAATGGCAGCATGCTGGTGTGAGTGCTTCTGCACGCACTGTGAGGCGGAGACTCTTTCAGCAAGGCCTGGTTTCAAGGAGGGCAGCAAAGAAGCCACTTCTCTCCAGAAAAAACATCAGGGACCGACTGATATTCTGCAAAAGGTACAGGGAGTGGACTGCTGAGGACTGGGGCAAAGTAATTTTCTCTGATGAATCCCCTTTTCGATTGTTTGGGACATCTGGAAAACAGCTTATTCGGAGAAGAAGAGGTGAGTGCTACCACCAGTCTTGTCTCATGCCAACTGTAAAGCATCCTGAAACCATTCAGTGTGGGGTTGCTTCTCAGCCAAGGGAATCGGCTCACTCACAGTCTTGCCTAAAAACACATCTAATATATAAAGCTGAATGTGTGTGTGTATGTGTGTGTGTATGTCCGGGATTGGCATCTGCACCGTCGCAGCTACAGCCACAAAATTTTGCACAGTCACACGTCTGGACCCCGAGACCGTCATAGGCTATGTTGTGAGGCGAAATTTTAACCTCGCGCGTTCCAATTCACCAAACAATTTTGCCCCTATCTACATAATGGGGAAAAAAGTGAAATGAAAAGTGTTGGAGGCGTCGCAGCTACAGCCACAAAATTTTGCACAGTCACACGTCTGGACCCTGAGAGCATCATAGGCTATGTTGTGAGGTGAAATTTTAACCCCGCGCTTTCCAATTCACCAAACAATTTTGCCCCTATCTACATAATGGGGAAAAAAGTGAAAGGAAAAGTGTTGGAGGCGTCGCAGCTACAGCCACAAAATTTTGCACAGTCACACGTCTGGACCCCGAGAGCGTCATAGGCTATGTTGTGAGGTGAGATTTTAACCCCGCGCGTTCCAATTCGCCAAACAATTTTGCCCCTATCTACATAATGGGGAAAAGTGAAAGGAAAAGTGTTGGAGGCAAATTGACAGCTGCCAGATGTGAACAAGAGTGATGGCGCCAAAGAGTATATACCGTACAGTTGCTAAGGTGGGGCCACGACATGGGATACTCACCACACACGGGGATATGAACACATACACAAAATGCGCCACACACTACCACGTGCTTGAACACATATTACCCTCAGCACACATTTCACCACACATACACCAACCTTGCCACATAAAAGTCGAAACACAATAGTCACCGCTCAAAACTCGCCATGCGCAAAACTCGCCACATGCAAAAACTAGGCTCACGCAAAACTCGCCACAAGTGCAAAACTCACCTCATGGAAAACTCGCCACACGCAAAACTTGCACACGCGGAAAAATTGCCACATGCACAAAAGTTGCAACACATGCAAAAGTTGCCTCACACAAAACTTGCACATACTCAAAAGGCACCACACATAAAACTCGCCACGCGCAAAACTCGCCATGCGCAAAACTTGCTGCACACAACTTACTACACTAACCTGTCACATGCAACTCGACACACAAAAAGTTGCTACACACATGTTGCCACACAAAACTCATCTCACAAAAGTCGCTACATGCATGTCACCACACGCAACTCAACACACACAACTTGACAAACGAAACTCGCCCTAAAACACACACAAGTCTGGTATTATCCTTCAAAAATAAAAATCTGATTAATAAGCAGACAAACTACAAGAGCAACAAATGTACCATATAGGAAATACGGCAGCTGTCAGTCACATGACCTGTCTATTATGTGTATGTGTGAGCTAATATATACTGCCAGGGGGAGGGCTTCCTGTTGGCTGGGAATTTATCAGGCTGCCAATTTAGCTTACAAATACTGAGGTAAAAATACTGAGCAAATAACGTGTGAACGAGGTCTAATACAGGAGGAGATGACACACAGGTATATTCTATATACAGGGGAGATGACACACAGGTATATACTATATAGAGGAAGAGATGACATACAGGTACATACTATATACAGGAGGAGATGACATACAGGTATATAATATATACAGGAGGAGATGACACACAGGTATATACTATATACAGGAGCAGATGACCTACAGGTACAGTATATACTATATACAGGAGGAGATGACATACAGGTATATGCTATATATAGAAGATGACATACAGGTCTATAATATATACAGGAGGAGATTACACACAGATATATACTATATACAGGGGAGATGACACACAGGTATATACTATATACAGGAGGAGATGACATACAGGTATATACTATATATAGAAGGAGATGACATACAGGTATACAGTATACTATAAATAGGAGGAGATGACATACAGGTATATACTATATACAGGGGAGATGACACACAACAGGTATATACTATATACAGGGGAGATGACATACAGGTATATACTATATACAGGAGATGACATACAGGTGTATACTATATATAAGGGAGATGACAAACATGTATATACTGAGGTGAAAATGAGAGGTTTGAGGTGAAAATGAAAAGGTATGAGTGCAAAATGAGAGGAGTGAGGGAAAATAGTGGAGTGATCGGAAAATGACAGATGTGAGGTTGAAATGACAAGTGTTAGGGGGGAATTAGAGGAGTGAGGGAGAAAATGAGAGGTGTGAGGGAGAAAATGAGAGATGTGAGGGGGAAAATGAAAGATGTGATTGGGAAAATGAGAGGCGTGATGGGAAAATAAGAGAAGTGAGGTGCTATAACTAACCACAGATATTTACTATGCCCAGGCAACTTCTCCCAACCGTCCAAGAGCAGTTTGGCGCCCAACAATGCCTTTTCCAGCATGATGGTGCACCTTGCCATAAAGCAAAGGTGATAATAACTAAATGGCTTATGGAACAAAACATAGAGATTTTGGGTCCATGGCCTTGAAACTCCCCAGATCTTAATCCCATTGAGAACTTGTGGTCAGTCATCAAGAGAAGGGTGGACAAACAAAAACCAACAAATTCTGGCAAAATGCAAGCACTGATTATGCAAGAATGGACGGCTATCAGTCAGGATTTGGTCCAAAAGTTGATTGAGAGCATGCCAGGGAGAATTACAGAGGTCTTGAAGAAGAAGGGGCAACACTGCAAATATTGACTTGCTGCATTAACTCATTCTGTCAATATAACTCATAATATGATTGCAATTATATTTCTGTATGTGATATAAACATCAGACAAACACTAATAGAAACCAGAGGCCAGCAGATCATGTGAAAAAAAATTTTGGTGTCATTCTCAAAACTTTTGGCCATGACTGTATATATTTAGCAATAGACTGCAGAGCCCTAATCCCTACCTAGAGGCTTCATTCAGCCACTGTCTTTGCTCCAGCATTTTTCTCTAAGCTAAATGCAAAATCCATCACATACAAACAGAAAAAGAACAAGTTTAACCCTGAGAAGGAATTATAGTATGATGGTTCAGCATCAGCACCAGTAGCACCACTAGAGAACTCTGATTAATGAATCTGCGCACACATAGGGCTAGAAAACTACTCTATCACTGTAATCACAACTGTCCTTGAGATGTGCAATGGTGTCAGTGAGCCGAATGTGGTGACGCCAGTCCTTTTATAACCTCTGACGAGGTATTACAGCCAGCCAATCACAGTAATGCACTGCCAAGATGGCTATGGCATTACAGTGAATGGGAGGTAATCCCCATATATTGAATATTATATTGTAACTGCCGCCAAACATGCAGGGCTGGGATGCAAGCATTGAATCCAAGCGCCAGTCAATGCTCGATGAGTGCCAAGCATATCTGAGCACCTAGATAAGATTGGTAATCTTGCCTGAAGAAGGAGCCACTGTGCTCTGAAAGCTTGCAAACATATTATTTTCTGGTTAGCCAATAAAGGTATCACTCCTAGAATACTTCTGTCATCATTGGGCAGAAAAATATTCACATCGATTTTTCTGGCTAACACGATACCACAATACAATTTGTTATTGTACATCATAATAAAGTAGATTATAACATTATCCAAATGCTAATACCCCCTCAAAGGTTCCCCTGCAATAGATATATCTAAACATAGATCAAGGTCAACTAGATCATAGTCAGCTTATACCTAGCCCCATTTCAGTCAGGTGGTCATCCCTTTAAGGCAAGCAGTCTGGTTTGTGGGTATATGGACCCACGCGTATCGACTAGTGATGGCACTAAAATGTTCAGGTGCTCATTGCTTGGGTTGAGCAAATTGGAATACTCGGGTTCTCGACCCGAGCAACGAGCCCAACGTAAGTCTATGGGAAACCTGAGTATTTTTACCGCTATCCCCCAGGGCTCATTTTAAGGTCTAAAAATGACTGAAAATGATGAAAAACACTGCTCAAATGTCACAGGAACATCAGGGGGATCGCCACTGGAAGCATTTCTGACTACTAGGTCACAGCTGTAAGCAATGTTGTCAGAGTTTCACACCATTTTTACAGGTGCACCAAAAAACATACAAAAACAAAACCAAAATAGATTTTGCTGGGAAATATGTTAAGGTACATCCTTTCCAGGGTAATGACTTGTATATACAGTGGGGCAAAAAAGTATTTAGTCAGTCAGCAATAGTGCAAGTTCCACCACTTAAAAAGATGAGAGGCGTCTGTAATTTACATCATAGGTAGACCTCAACTATGGGAGACAAACTGAGAAAAAAAAATCCAGAATATCACATTGTCTGTTTTTTAACATTTTATTTGCATATTATGGTGGAAAATAAGTATTTGGTCAGAAACAAAATTTCATCTCAATACTTTGTAATATATCCTTTGTTGGCAATGACAGAGGTCAAACGTTTTCTGTAAGTCTTCACAAGGTTGCCACACACTGTTGTTGGTATGTTGGCCCATTCCGCCATGCAGATCTCCTCTAGAGCAGTGATGTTTTTGGCTTTTCGCTTGGCAACACGGACTTTCAACTCCCTCCAAAGGATTTCTATAGGGTTGAGATCTGGAGACTGGCTAGGCCACTCCAGGACCTTGAAATGCTACTTACGAAGCCACTCCTTCGTTGCCCTGGCGGTGTGCTTTGGATCATTGTCATGTTGAAAGACCCAGCCACGTTTCATCTTCAATGCCCATGCTGATGGAAGGAGGTTTGCACTCAAAATCTCACGATACATGGCCCCATTCATTCTTTCATGTACTCGGATCAGTCGTCCTGGCCCCTTTGCAGAGAACAGCCCCAAAGCATGATGTTTCCACCACCATGCTTTACAGTAGGTATGGTGTTTGATGGATGCAACTCAGTATTTTTTTTCCTCCAAACACGACAAGTTGTGTTTCTACCAAACAGTTCCAGTTTGGTTTCATCAGACCATAGGACATTCTCCCAAAACTCCTCTGGATCATCCAAATGCTCTCTAGCAAACTTCAGACGGGCCCGGATATGTACTGGCTTAAGCAGTGGGACACATCTGGCACTGCAGGATCTGAGTCCATGGTGGCGTAGTGTGTTACTTATGGTAGGCCTTGTTATATTGGTCCCAGCTCTCTGCAGTTCATTCACTAGGTCCCCCCGCGTGGTTCTGGGATTTTTGCTCACCGTTCTTGTGATCATTCTGACCCCACGGGGTGGGATTTTGCGTGGAGCCCCAGATCGAGGGAGATTATCAGTGGTCTTGTATGTCTTACATTTTCTAATTATTGCTCCCACTGTTGATTTTTCACTCCAAGCTGGTTGGCTATTGCAGATTCAGTCTTCCCAGCCTGGTGCAGGGCTACAATTTTGTTTCTGGTGTCCTTTGACAGCTCTTTGGTCTTCACCATAGTGGAGTTTGGAGTCAGATTGTTTGAGGGTGTGCACAGGTGTCTTTTTATACTGATAACAAGTTTAAACAGGTGCCATTACTACAGGTAATGAGTGGAGGAAAGAGGAGACTCTTAAAGAAGAAGTTACAGGTCCGTGAGAGCCAGAAATCTTGATTGTTTGTTTCTGGCCAAATACTTATTTTACACCATAATATGCAAATAAAATGTTAAAAAAACAGACAATGTGATTTTCTGGATTTTTTTTCTCAGTTTGTCTCCCATAGTTGAGGTCTACCTATGATGTAAATTACAGACGCCTCTCATCTTTTTAAGTGGTGGAACTTGCACTATTGCTGACTGACTAAATACTTTTTTGCCCCACTGTAAGGCAAAATAATTAAGCCCAGACCAAAATGTTCCTCCACTGCTTGGGCTATGTTCACGCACAGTGTTTTTGATGCGTTTTTCAACTTTAATATTGCTTTCAACCGATACAAATGCATTCACTGAGAATGTCATTGTAACATTTAACAACCCTAGCTGAGGAGGAGACATATCTTGTTTCATTTATAAAGGAGGTACTCTTAAAGTCACAAAGCCTATTTTTAGAGGGGCATCAGGCTGCATTAATATTCTTAAAGGGCCATTATTAAACAGTGGGTCTCCTATGTTGTTCTTGCCTATGAAGTGAGTGGCTTGGCTACCAAGAATTATGACGCACCCCAATACCCCTTTCATGAGAGGTACAGGAGGGCTTCCTGAAAAAATGTTGCATTGAATGCAAGGCCTGCCCTTCTATCAAGTCATATGCACCCCAAGAATCCTTTGAACCCAGGTACTGGATGGCCACAGGAAAACCCACTTCACATTATTCATTTTGTTCTCTGTGATGCAGCGATCACTAATGGGTTGGGGAATACTCGCTTGGCAACAGGATTAAAGGTACACAGGAACACTTTTTGCACATAACAGTCTATGCGGTTTATCATAGAGTCATAAACCATACCACGAACAGTCCATTACCATTACACACTGTATCAGAACATGTCATTAAGTTGCGGTCACTAAACATGCTGGACCTTTCTCCGTTCAGTTTCCATGGGTGACCGCACAGTTCATAACTCTTCTTAGCATCCGGCTCTAACACGGAGTCTCTAAACACATTAGACGTCTTTGCCTAGTTTCCGTGGGAGACCATACGCCGAACAGTTCATTTTATCCAATGGAGAAGCTGTCTTATGCGGATCATCAACTTGTTGCCTGACAGGCATACACCAGTCAGTTCCAGACCCACCGAAGAATGGTAGCTTACCCAACACGGTAGCTGTCACTAGCTCTGCAGATCCATGGCCTCACCTCATGCTCTTCAGGGATCCGGTCCACATACTGGACCTCCCAACACAGAGGCAACTCAATATCACGGCCTCACCTTGTGCTCTTCAGGGATCCAGTCCTACTCCCAGGACTTCCCAACACAGAGGCCATTCAGGATCACGGCCTCACCAGGTGCTCTTCAGGGACCCGGTCCATACTCTGGACCTCCCAACACCCAGGTCTTTCCTCTCACAGGACCTTACCGCCAAGAACCATTCAGGTCCATACACTCAGTGCCATGTGACGCACATCCTGGTCACATTATGAAGCTGTAACCACCCCCATAGGTTGGAGGTGTGTGGTTAGCCAGACCCGCCCAGGTCTCCGACTAACCCTGCAAGCTTCCCTTTAAAATTACACAAATACTTGTGGAACTACAGGTCCCAGAAAAACCTTACTTCATACTCTGCGTCACTTACTGGCCATTTTCAATAATGCCAGACGTTGTCTCATCACCACAGTTATGCCAGCGACTGCCATGCATTCCAATGGCCTCAATACACCTCCGTGCTTATTCCGATCAGACCATGCAGCGCCCCCTACCTGTATCAGGGGTCACTGCATCACATATCCCCCCCTGTTCAATCCTGTGGGGTTGAACATTTGTCACACACCATGGATCTCAAGACTGGGTACCCAAGTCACCTTGCCCTACCCATCGAGAGGGCCCTCTCAGTCAGGTTTGAGCATCCCTCATCATCATACCTTTGTTAGGCCTCCCCCGCCCCAGCGGTCAGAATGTAAGTCTGGAGTTTCAGTTTTCGGGTACATCTATCAAGCATTTAAACAGAGATGTCTCTTTCTCTCTTGTTGTCATTAGACACCCATCTTGTTCAATTCTCAGGGCCATCTTTCTCTGAATGTTACCTGCTTCCACATGTTTGGCCATGTTTGACCTGCGGCTCCATCTTTATCAAGACTGCCGTATTCCTCGACTGGCTTTCTGCCAGGCGACCTCTGAGCTCAGACACCTCTTTCTCCAATGCACCCACTCGGCACTCAGCAGCCTGTCTCCATAGCTTCTCCTGCTTCAATTGGGTTTCTACTGTCCCCTTGTCCCTCCATAGCTGGCTTCCTCCATCTCCTGGATTGATTGAACTTTCATCACTCGAGGAGGTATCTGCTTCAGGTCCAACTTCTTTGGTGGCTTCCTCAACTTCTGCACCCTTGGTCTCACCTGGGATTCAGCAACGGCAGCTTCAGCACTCTCTTGGGTCTCAGCTGTGTCACCTTTATCCACTTCTCGATTCTCTGGGACCTCAAAGTACTCCAACTCCTCAGCATCCAGATTTTTGGAGCCTTCACCTTGTGGTGCACTGTCGTTCCACTGTGTCAGTGCTTCGGACATCAAAACATTATACTCTAACCTAGCAGTTGCTACGGGAAACAGTAATCCATCCATCTTCCTTCTACAGTCTGGAAGAGAATCCACATCCTGAACAAGCACAAGACACTTTTTCTTTTATTCATTTCTTCACAAAAAGCAACTGGTTCAACTTCTTTGCTCCCTTTACGTCCCCGGCGCTGGGACAACTTGCCCTTCTGTTGGGCTCTTTACTTCCTCAGAGTCACAGTCATCCCCGAAGTCTGTGTCACACCACACAGTATGGTGAACCCCCAAGTCACGCTCTAGCTGGGTGTCAGCTCCATTCTTTTTTCTTACTGCATCATTATCAGTCACACTGTGGTACCCTTCAGGTGATGTCAGGTCCATAAGATGGTGCAATAAACAAGAAAAGGAGCACTCACCACCATCTGTGCAAAAAGTTGTTCCTTTATTGAGGCTTCATGTTAAAAAAGCAGGATATAGCAGGGAGAACCTGAGGTTCCTATGACGACGATCGCTTCGCTCTGGTGAGCTTCTACGGGTCTAATGGTAACATCAGGTGGGAGAACTTATCAAGCATTTCCGTCCAAGCGGCACTCCCTCCCCTGTAAACGTCACCAGACTAAGGAATTCCTGCTTAGTAAAACTTTAAAAACAATATGAAGTGGAACAAAAATGACTTGACAAACATATAAAACTATAAATACATATTCAAAACAATGAGTACAGCGACAGATTACCAAGATACCTATAAGAAAACTGACATGTCTGTCCGGTCATTTAACCCTAGAGGACCTGTTGCGTTCACTTTCAATATCCACCTCCCCTCTTTCCTTAATAACAGCCTGTGGAGATCGCCTCCCTGTTCTGGCAGCGTTACCCGTTCAAGACCTGCAAACCGCAGACAAGCCGCGTCTCCTGCATGGTGAGTGCGTATATGATTTATGAGTCTGGGAACACCCTTGCCTGTGCTGATAGATTTGAAGTGTTCCCTAAATCTGATAAAGAGGGGGCGTATAGTTTTACCTACATAATAAAAGCCATATGTCCATAAGATGGGCAGACACATCTCTTCCACTGGTAAACCTGATGTCTGACCTGTCAACTTTGGGAGGTGTTACTGCCACCGTCATGTCACTAAGTCGGGACCATCCACCATTTTTCTCGGTCATGCCTAACTTTGAACTGTCAACTCTAGGGGGCACATTCTCCACATTATTATCATCCATACACATTAATTCTACAGACACATTTCCCTTTATCCACCAGTCCCACAGGGCTTCCACGTCTCAGCCTATTACCATAGCATACAGTAAGTCCGGGACCATTCCCACTTCATTATATGTGGACACCTCAGCTGCGTCAATGTAGAGGTAGGCTGTCAAAGGTCTTTTAATGTCCCCACTGTGTCATTCACTCTTGTCCCCATCCCAGGCGACACAATGCGTTCAGGAGGGGTCCTCAGCAAAGACACTTTACTCCCTGGGTCTATCAGCCCCATCATACATTCTCCATCCAACCAAAAAGGGCACTGTCGCAATAGCTCATTGGCTGAGCAATTCACAGTATAGCATGGACCTGCATAGCACAATTGCCCCTGGCGACAGTCCGTCTGCACCACCCTTTTAACTTTGGGAGGTTCCACCTCCTTTTGGGAAACTACCATTCCCAGGGAGTCCACCCCCTTTTGGGCAACTATCCCTGTTCGGATTACCGTCCTTTTGGGATTCCATCCCTTTTTGGCCAACTATCCCTGTTCAGGTCACTGCCCACTTTTGGGGACACCACCCCTTTTAGGGACATCACCCTTTCCCTGGGGTACACCCCCTGGACTCCGCACAGTACTATCAGGCACCAGTTCGCACAGATCTGCATGATCTGGACCAATGATGTCCTATCACGATACCTGACCAGCACCCTCTGGCACTACCACAGCTTCTGCTGTAGCTTCAAACCAGCGGCACCTCCGGCTGCCGATCACAAGCCGCTGCTCCAGCCACTGCAGCTCTGGCTGCTGCAGAACCACTTGCTGCAACTGCAGCTACTATCCACAAGGCTCTGCACGGCTCTGCACCGCAGAATTTGTGGACCCGCTGATCCACAGCAAAACTTCATAACCCCGAAGAGTTACAGCCAGATGCTTGTAAGCTTCGTGGACCCGCCGATCCACAGCAAAACTTTGTTAACCCGCCGAGTTACAGCCAGACGCTTGTAAGCTTTGTGGACCCGCCGATCCACAGCAAAACTTCATAACCCAGCCGAGTTACAGCAATCACATCCACATGTGCTTCTTGGACCATTGTCTGCATTCTCCACCATATGTGATGTCGCGATCACTAATGGCTTGGGGAATATTCACTTGGGAAATTGGATTAAAGGTACACAGGAACACTTTTTGCACATAACAGTCTATGCGGTTTATTATAGAGTCATAAACCGTACCACGAACAGTCCATTACACACTGCATCAGAACATGTCATGAAGTTGAGTTCATTAAACATGCTGAATTTTTCTCTGTCCAGTTACCATGGTTGACTGCACAGTTCATAGTGTTTCATAGCCAGCTCTAACACGGAGTCTCTAAACATGCCAGACTTCTCTGCCCAGTTTCCGCGGGAGACCATACGCCGAACAGTTCATTATATCCACTGGAGAAGCTGCCTTACGGGGATCACCAAATTGCCTGACAGGCACACACCAGTTGGTTCCAGACCCACCGGGGGACAGTAGCTTCCCCAACACAGTAGCTGTCACTGGCTCTGCAGATCCATGGCCTCACCTCTTGCGCTTCAGGGATCTGGTCCACACACAGGACCTCCCAACACAGAGGCCACTCAGGATCATGGCCTCATGTCATGGTCTTCAGGGATCTGGTCCTACTCCCAGGACCTCCAACACAGAGGCCATTCAGGACCACGGCATCACCAGGTGCTCTTGAGGGATCTGGTCCAAATGCTGGACCTCCCAACACCCAGGCCTTTGCTCTCACAAGACCTTACAGGCAAGAACCATTCAGTTCCATACACTCAGAGCCATGTGATCCACACCCTGGTCACATTATGAAGCTGTAACCACCCCCCTAGGTGGAAGGTGTGTGGTTAGCCAGACCCGCCCAGCTCTCCAACTAACCCTACAAGCCTCACTTTAAAACTACACAAATACTTGAGGGACTACAGGTCTCAGAACAACCTAACTTCAGGCTTACAGCGCAGAGTATCTTCCTCAGTGACACATACCGGCCATTTACAATAATGCCGGACTTTGTCTCATCACCACAGTTATGCCTGCCAATACCATGCATAACTATGGCCTCAATACGCCTCTGTGTGTATTCTGTGGAGACCATGCAGCACCCACTACCTGTAACAGGGGTCATTGCATCACAACTTCCATACTGTTTTCCTATGCATTGCAAGACATATGAACCCCAAGAATCCTTTGAACCCAGCTACTGGATGGCCACAGGAAAACCCACTTCACATTCTACAGTTGGTCCTGCCATACTGTTTCCTTGTGCATTGAATGCAAGGTTTGACTTGACCCAAATTTGCACGCATCCCAATCCCCCTTGGAAGAAACATGGAGGAGGGCCTCATAAAAAAAACTGTCCCATTACAAAGGAGCGGGTCTCATAGACTCGTAATGCCCATACACTAAGTGCATAGGCTACCAAACATTTCCCCATGGGGGGTACATTTAAAAAAAATATTTTATGGGGATCATAGACTCCTTTGCCAAAAAATTGACTGGCTGTAGGAGCATGGAACACGTTAACCCTGGTGATCTAGTGGAGGTGGATGATGAGAAGTGGAGGAAGGCCTCATTAAAAACAAGGCCCAATTTAAAGGAGCGGGTCTCCTAGACTCGTAATGCATACTCTAAGTGCATGAGTTGACAAACATTTCCCCATGGGGGGTACATTTAAAAAAAATAATTTATGGGGATCATAGCCACCCTTGCCAAAAAATTGACTGGCTGTAGAAGCATAGAACACGTTCACCCTGGTGTTCTAGTGGCGGTTAATGATGTGACATGGAGGAAAGCCTCATTAAAAACTAGGCCCAATTTAAAGGAGCGGATCTCCTAGACTTGTAATGCCCATACACTAAGTGCATATGCTGACAAACATTTCCCCATGGGGGTACATTTAAAAAAAATATTTTATGGGGATCATAGACACCCTTGCCAAAAAGATTGACTGGCTGTAGCAGCATGGAACACGTTAACCCTGGTGATCTAGTGGCGGTGGATGATGATACATGGAGGAAGGCCTCATTAAAAACTAGGCCCATCTTAAATGAGCAGGTCTCCAAGACTTGTAATTCCCATACACTAAGTGCATGGGCTGACAAACATTTCCCCATGGGGGAACATTATTTTAAAATATTTTATGGAGATCATAGACTCCCTTGCCAAAAAATTGACTGGCTTTAGTGGCACGGAACACGTTAACCCTGGTGATCTACTGGCAGTGGATGATGAGACGTGGAAGAAGGCCTCATTAAAAACTAGGCCCAATTTAAAGGAGTGGGTCTCCTAGACTTGTAATGCCCATACACTAAGTGCATGGGCTGACAAACATTTCCCCATGCGGGGTACATTTTTAAAAAATATTTAATGGGGATCATAGACATCCTTGCAAAAAAATTGACAGGCTGGAGCAGCAAGAAACATGTTAACCCATTGGATCTAGTGGTGGAGAATGATGAGACGCGGAGGAAGGCCTCATTAAAAACTAGGTCCAATATAAAGGAGCGGGACTCCTAGACTCCTAGATGTGTGGAAGAAGTGCATGAGAATACACCTCCACAAAAAAGACAATGTATTTGAGGTTATGTTTCGCTCTTTTCATTCGGTGGTGTACAGAAGTCTTGCCCAATCCAGCCCTTGTTCATTTTTATAAGAGTCAGCCGGTCAACATATTCAGTTGACAGGCGGATGCGCTAATCAGTTATAATTCCACCAGCGGCACTAAAAACCTGCTCTGACAGAACGCCAGCAGCAGGGCAGGCCAGGACCTCCAAGGCGCAGAGAGCCAGTTCATGCCACGTGACCAGCTTGGATGCCCAATAATTAAAAGGCACAGAGGAATCTTGGAGGACATTTCTACGATCTACAAGGTACTCCCTTAGCATCTTCCCAAACATTGGACTTCTTGTGACATCGCCCCTTGCCTTTGTGCCGGCATGATGGTAGGGTCTGAGAGAACTGTCCCAGAACTTTGCCATTGTTCCCCTGCCTGTGCTGAATTATACTTTTGTCTTTCTCACTTGTACTCATTGGTTGTGCAACAAACTCTGACATCTGCTGCCAGCGTTCTCAGATGGGATTTTCTTTTAGTAATTCCGCTACAAAGGCCCTCTGATACTGCACATTTTAGTATACCTGTCTGCCTCTGGAAAAAGAGATTAAAAGTTCTCCTTGTAGCGTGGGTCAAGAAGTGTCACCAACCAGTAACGAATGTCACTGAAAATTTTAATAATGCGAGGGTCATGGGAAACGCAGCGCAACATTAAGTCAGCCATGCGTGCCAGACTGCTAACAGGCAAGATTTCAGTGTCCTCACAAACAAGATGACTGACCATGATGTCCTCCTCATTCTCCTCCTCCTCCCTGTCCTCAGGCCATCCATACTGAACAGACGGTATAACAGCTGTGCTTGTAGTACCATCTATAGCGCTTGAAAGTAGCTCTTGTTCTTCCTCCTCCTCCTCTTCCTCATTGTCTACCAATCCATGTTCGGATGATATGAGGCTGGGCTGAGTGTAATAACAATGCATGGTTCCTTGCTCCATGTCCTTGTGCTCCGCCTGCAATGCATCCTCTTTAATTGTGAGCAGAGAGGTTTTCAGAATGCAGAGAAGTGGGATGGTGACACTAATTATGATGCCATCGCCACTCACCATTTTGATGCAGTCCTCAAAGTTTTTGATGATGGTACATATGTCTGACATCCATGTCCAATCCTGAGGTCTTATGTGTGGAGTCGGATCTGAATAACGATGCCTTGTTGATGCTGGTAGTCAACAACTGCAGTGTAGAGTTCCAATGTGTGGGGACATCATACACCAGTCGGTGAGCCGAAGATGCAAACGCTTCTGAAGCATGGCAAGGGCTGACTTATTAAAATGGGCAGAAAGGCGGCGTACTTTCACTGGCAGAAGCGGCAGCTCCGGGTAGCTTTTGAGAAAATGTTGAATGACGAGGTTAAGCACATGGGCCAGGCAAGGTGCGTGTGTGAGCTCACCTTGCCTCAGGGCCGCTACCAGGTTCCGGCCATTGTCACATACAACCATGCCTGGCTGTTCAGTAGTATCATCCAAAAAAGCTGACTGCTCTTTCAGCGTTGTCCACAACTCTTCGGCATTGTGCGGTTTGTCACCAAAGCAGATTAGCTTCAGCAAAGCCTGTTGCCGCTTGGCTGAGGCAGTGCTGCAGTGCTTCCAGCTTATGACTGATGTGCTCATTTCAGAGATGGAGGCTGAAGAGGAGGAGGTGCAGGAGCTGTACACTGTGGGGGAAACCATGATTGACATAGGGCCCGCAATCCACGGCATCAGGAGGATGCGTTCCATCCCAAGGTCCGACTGGGTCCCAGCTTCCACTATGTTAACCCAATGTGCAGTCAATGAGATGTACTGTCCCTGTCCATAAGCACTTGTCCATGTGTCAGTGGTTACGTGGACTTTCCAAGTAACAGCATTGTTGAGGGCACAAGTAATGTTGTGGGACACATGCTGGTGTAATTCCGGTACGGCACACCGAGTGAATTAATAGCAACTGGAGACTGAGTACCTTGGGATGGCAGCCGCCATCAGGTTGCGGAAAGCATCTCAATGAGCCTAAAAGGCAAGATTTTGAGCGCAAGCAGACGAGAAATGTGAGAATTTAGTACTGTGGCTTGTGGGGCGTTGTCTGCATATTTCTGCTTGCGTTCTAATGACAGGGGTATAGACAACTAAATGCTGCGCTGGGACAAGAAAATTACTGTCATGAAGTAGGCTAACACAATGCTAAAAAAGTGGAATGTATGCCTTAAAAGCAAGTATTTGGGGACCACAGATAGACCAGGTGTCTGACTGAGATAACAGACTGTTTCAAAATGTGGCCTAGATTATTTTACACTGTTTTTAACCACAAACTACTGTATAGAACAAGGGTACCAGACAGGCAAAAAAAAAACTGGAATGTATGCCTGAAAAGCAAGGATTTGGACAACACAGATAGACTGGGTGTGTGACTGAGTATCATGGCTCCCAGGTTTTACTGCTGTGGGAAACACTGCACACAGCAGCAAGGGAGCTGAGCAAAGCACCGGGTTACTATCCAGGTACCAACGGGACCTGAGCAATGTGAAAGAGTGGGTGGTGATCAGGGGCAGAGCCAGACATCGGGGAACAGAGAAAAGGATAAACACAAGAGAGTAGTCAAGCAAGCTAAGAACGGAGCCAGGTGATCACAAAGTAAAAAAGGGGTGAGAAAGGGGATTGTCAAAAGTGAAGCTAGAGATCAGAAATCCAGAAGAACAAACAAACAGAGCATGGAATGCAAGGAAAATAGTTGCAATCCGGGCACACACTTCAGGAGTCAGGCACACAGACTAGAACAGAAAGTATAGCTGACAGCGAATACTAGTCTGGAGTGAGTATAAATACCCCTCCCAGACCAAAAGGGAGGCCAGCAAAATTAACCCAGAGAGATCAGGACATTTACCATGTCCTTACCATGATACTGAGATAACAGAGTGTCTCAATATGCTGCCTGGATTCTTTTTAATTTTTTAACCACAAATTACTATATAGAACAAGGGTAGCAGAAAGACAAAAAAGTGGAATGTATGCCTGAAAAGCAAGGATTTAGACACCACAGATAGACCGGGCATCTGACTGAGATAACTGACTGTTTCAAAATGTGGCTGGGATTTTTTTAATTTTTTTAACCACAAATTACTGTATAGAACAAGGGTAGCAGATAGACAGGGGACTGATGGAGATAACAGACCGATCAAAATGTAGCTTTGATTTTTTTTTTGCGCACAAAAATTGTGTCAATAAGTAGGCTATGACACTAAAAAAAAATTGGAGTTCTAAAGTTGTAAAATATTTAGTGCATTGATATGCGATGCGTGTGGCATACAAATCACAGTGATAAATATAAGAACCATAGCTAAATATTTTTGGACAAGCTGTTAGGAGTCGAGTTTCCTCTGCTGCACAGGGGGAATCTCGATCTGTGTCTGCTGCGGTCTCCCATTCAGCATCGGCCGCAGTGGGGTCTGCTCCCAGTGTCTCGCTGAGGCTGATTCTGTGCATAGGGTCACTACTGCCTTTTCTGGCTTTCCTATGGTACCCTGCACTGATCTGCGGCGAGCAGGCCTCTCTGGGACTAAGTCCTTATTTACACACACTGAGCATGCCCAGGGCAAGGTCTCCCATTGGAGGTCGAGGGTCACATGCTCAGGTACTGCAGCGCATCCCATTGGTCCTCCAGGAAGGTCCTGAAAGGGCAAATCTTCGGTAGCAGCTTCCTGTGCTGCAACTATATAAACTGCGCATGACCGCACGGCCATGCGCTAGTATTGTCTTTGATATTATGTGTGTGTGTAGATGGATGTATGTCGAAGGATGAAAGCTCCTAAATATCCCTCCCTAGTGTTGTTGACTGTTTGCGGATGATGGTAGCTATCTAGCGCCCGACTAGCCATCAGCACGAAACACACATAACAGCGTCTAGTTGCTGTGTCCGCCAGTACGGCGCCGTGCGCTTTCTCTGCGCTTTCCTGATCCAAGCCTGGGTGGTTAGTGGCGTCCGTCAGTGCGGCACCGCACGCACTCTCGTGCCTTTATATATTATTATTTATGTTTCTCTGACACCCCAGTTGCGGTGTCGAGCGCATGAGGTCTTCTGAACTCAAATCCTCAGTCTCGGGTTTGAGATTAGAGACTCCTTGCTTGCGCTCTATGTGCGGTACCGCGGTCCTGCGACGCAACAGGGTTGCTTCCTTCACACAGGGGGTAGTTAACTTATGTGTGTATTCTTATAGTACCGCCATATAGTCCGTCTTTACTAGCAGCAGGGTTTTTACCTGCACGGTGGACCTCGGACTGCGAATGCACCTAGTTTCATATCATCTTATACTTGGTGCGTTCCGCCAGCCCTTAACATAATACTATCGCCAAGGTCTGGCTAGTAAATGGCGGACATTCAGCAATCTTTGCGGTATATCCAGCAGCTGGAGGGTAGGTTGACGGCTCTCGAGAGCTCAACCTCAGCTGTGGATGTTACCGCAGTTGCTGTACAGGCTGCTAGCGTGGCTGCAGCAACCTTGTCCACTGCCACCCCTGTTCCGACATTATCCCGCCTCCCGTTGCCAGAAAAATTTTCTGGAGATTGCAAAACTTGTAGGGGATTTGTGAGTCAGTGCTCTATCCATCTCGAGCTCCTGGCTGCACGTTTTCCTACAGAGCGGGCTAAGGTGGGATTTATCGTGTCTCTCTTGTCGGACAGGGCATTGGAGTGGGCTACGCCGCTGTGGGAGCGTGGTGATCATGTGGTGCAGAGTGCTCCATTGTTCCTGAGCACTCTGAAAAAGGTCTTTTTAGGACCTCAAGTCACCCATGACACAGCGCTCCAACTACTAGCATTAACTCAGGGTGAGTCCTTGGTCAGCCATTTTTCCGTCCGCTTCCATACTTTAGCTTCCGAGCTGGAGTGGTCGGATAAAGCCCTTATCCCCATATTTTGGAGGGGCCTGGCTGATCACGTTAAGGACGCTCTGGCCACTAGGGAGATTCCTGCCACACTGGAGGAATTAATAACTGTCTCTACTCGTATTGACCTCCGTTTTAACGAGCGGAGGTTAGAACGAGCCCAGTGTAGGCAGAGGTTTCGGCTGGCTCCCACCTTCGCCAAACCTTTGGAATCTCCAATCCAGGCATCCGAGTCACATGAGGCCTTAGAGGTGACACGAGCGGGATCCAAATCTCAGTCCGCCCGTGCACATAAGGTCCGTCATGTTTGCCAGCAGTCAGGACATCTTGCCTCCAAGGGTCCTCAGCGGTCGGGGAAACGTCAGCGTCTAGTGGCAGTTGGAGGAGGTACACTAGACACGGCGACGTTTGCCTCAAAGTTGTCCTTCAAGGGGACAATTACCATAGGCCCATCCACTCTTATGGTCGAGCTATGCGTGGATTCTGGGGCAGAGGGTAACTTTATGTCTTCCGCTTTTGCCCAGCGTCACGCAATACCCTTGGTGATGCTCGCCAAGCCAGTAACCGTTCGAGTGGTAAATGGGTCAACACTACCTTCACAGATTACCCACCAAACCATTCCTTTCATGCTTTCTGTGTCTCCATCACATCAGGAGATAATCTCCCTATTAGTCATTACTGAGGGAATTGATGAGGTCCTGTTGGGGATACCATGGCTTCGCTACCATTCTCCTCATATTGAGTGGTCCTCTGGGAGAATTTTTGGATGGAGTAAATCTTGCGAAGGTAGATGTCAGAGGGAGTGCGTTCAGGGTGCTACTACACAGGTACCCGCAGATCTTTCCTCTCTCCCCAAGCACTATTGGCCCTATGCAGACGTGTTCTCCAAAAGAGCTGCGGAGACCCTTCCGCCTCACCGCCCCTATGACTGTCCTATTGACCTCTTGCCTGGAGCTGAGCCTCCCCGGGGTCGAGTCTATCCGTTATCTCTCCCGGAGACGGAGGCAATGTCTCAGTATATCCAAGAGAATCTGGCAAGAGGATTCATTAGGAAGTCAGTGTCACTGGCAGGGGCTGGGTTCTTCTTCGTACAGAAGAAGACGGGAGACTTACGTCCATGCATAGACTACAGGGGTCTTAACGCCATCACCGTTAAGAACAAGTACCCATTACCCCTGATATCTGAGCTGTTTGATAGGCTACGGGAAGCGAGGGTATTTACAAAGTTAGATCTGCGGGGTGCTTACAACCTGATTCGCAATCCGTGAGGGGGATGAATGGAAGACGGCTTTTAACACCAGGGATGGGCACTATGAATATCTGGTGATGCCCTTCGGGCTCTGTAATGCCCCAGCCGTTTTCCAAGACTTTGTGAATGACATCTTCCAGGATATGCTCACCACCTCGGTCGTAGTCTATCTGGATGATATTCTCATCTTCTCTCCAGATATTGACTCCCATCGGAGAGATGTTCGCAAAGTCTTCGACCTCTTACGGGCAAACTCCCTCTACACCAAGTTGGAGAAGTGTGTGTTTGAGCGGGAGTCCTTGCCTTTCCTTGGTTATATCATCTCTGCCCAGGGCTTGGCTATGGATCCTGCCAAGCTACAGGCTGTAATGGACTGGCAGGAACCCCATTCTCTTAAAGCGGTGCAGCGCTTTATGGGGTTCATTAATTACTATCGCCAGTTCATTCCACACTTCTCAACTTTGGTAGCTCCCTTGGTTGCCCTCACCAAGAAGGGAGCAAATCCCAAGTTGTGGTCAGAGGAGGTCTCCAAAGCCTTTCTCTCGATCAAGTCACACTTCGCTAGCGCTCCCATCCTTCATCGCCCCGATGTTGATAAACCATTTATCTTGGAGGTGGATGCCTCATCCATTGGTGCTGGAGCAGTCCTTTTCCAAAAGGATGCTCAAGGTCGGAAGCATCCTTGCTTCTTCTTCTCCAAGACCTTCACACCAGCGGAGAGGAATTATTCCATCGGGGACAGGGAGTTGCTAGCCATGAAGTTGGCTTTTTCAGAGTGGAGACATCTCTTGGAGGGAGCTCGCTTTCCCTTCCAAGTCTTCACTGACCACAAGAACTTGGTATATCTACAAACGGCCCAGCGGCTGAATTCTCGCCAGGCTAGATGGTCCCTGTTCTTCTCCCGGTTCCATTTTACTCTCCCTTTTCTCTCCAGGGAGAAGAACGTTCCTGCCGATGCTCTCTCCTGCTCCGTAGTGTCATCTGAGAAGGAGGAGGAGGAGCCTCAGCTTATTGTGCCTTCTGAAAGCCTGAGAACTGTAGCTCCGGTTTCGCTAGAGTCTGTGCCCCCGGGCAAGACTTTCGTGCCAGCTAACTTGCGACCGGAGGTTCTCTCTTGGGCTCATTCCTCCAGAGTGGGTGGACATTTTGGGACCAAGAGGACATCTGAGCTTTTGGCGAGAACATATTGGTGGCCGCATATGGTCCGAGATGTCAGGGACTATATTCAGGCATGCGTTTCTTGCGCCCAGAATCGGTCTCCTCGGCAACGGCCTGCTGGGTTGCTTTACCCTCTACCGGTGGCAGACAGGCCCTGGGAGATGGTCGGGATGGACTTTGTGGTGGGCTTACCCAAGTCGCTTGGCTGCTCCATTATTTGGGTTGTCACCGACCATTTCTCTAAGATGGTGCATTTGGTGCCGCTTCCTCGGTTACCTTCTGCACGGGCCTTGGCGGTGTTGTTCATTAAGCACGTTTTCCGATTGCATGGTATGCATGATAAGATTGTCAGCGATCGGGGTCCCCAGTTCGCGTCTCGGTTTTGGAGAGAGCTCTGCCGTTTACTCAGCATAGAGTTGAACCTCTCCTCTGCATACCATCCTGAGACGAATGGGTTGGTGTAGAGAACCAACCAGACTCTGGTGACATATTTGCGACATTTAGTCTCTGCTAGGCAGAATGATTGGGCATCTTTGCTACCTTGGGCGGAATTTGCCTTGAACAACGCCATAGCCGATTCCACTGGTCAGACTCCTTTTCTCCTTAATTACGGCCAGCATCCGCGTGTCCCTGTGCCCATGCCTGTGTCATCCACCAATTTTAGGGTGGCAGACTGGGCGGTGGAGGCACGTGACATCTGGGACCGCACACAGGATGCCATCCGGGCCTCCAAGGAGAGAATGAGGGTTTCGGCTGATACACATCGGCGCCCCGCTCCGGTCTTTGCTCCTGGCGACTTAGTGTGGCTCTCCGCCCATAACATCAGGCTGCGAGTTGAGTCCACTAAGTTTGCTCCTCGCTACATTGGCCCGTTTAAGGTTCTGGAACAGGTCAATCCTGTGGTCTACCGTTTGGCTATTCCTCCACGCCTTGGTATCACCGATACTTTTCACGTTTCCCTCTTAAAGCCCGTTCGTTTGTCCCGGTTTTCTGAGTCATCTGCTGGGACATCGGGTTCATCCACGGATGAGTTTGAGGTGAATGCTATTGTGGGGTGCAAGGTGGTACGTGGCAAGAAATTTTATCTGGTGGACTGGAAGGGTCACGGCCCAGAGGATAGAACCTGGGAGCCTGTGGAGCCCCCTTCGGGCTCCGCTGCTTATTGCAGCTTTTGAGCGTAGTGAGGCTCAGGGAGGGGGGGGACCCTAGGGGGGTGTGATGTTAGGAGTCGAGTTTCCTCTGCTGCACAGGGGGAATCTCGATCCGTGTCTGCTGCGGTCTCCCATTCAGCATCGGCCACAGTGGGGTCTGCTCAGCGGAGACGTCGCTCCCAGCGTCTCGCTGAGGCTGATTCTGTGCATAGGGTCACTACTGCCTTTTCTGGCTTTCCTATGGTACCCTGCACTGATCTGCTGCGAGCAGGCCTCTCTGGGACTAAGTCCTTATTTACACACACTGAGCATGCCCAGGGCAAGGTCTCCCATTGGAGTTCGAGGGTCACATGCTCAGGTACTGCAGCGCATCCCATTGGTCCTCCAGGTAGGTCCTGAAAGGGCAAAACTTCGGTAGCAGCTTCCTGTGCTGCAACTATATAAACTGCGCATGACCGCACGGCCATGAGCTAGTATTGTCTTTGATATTATGTGTGTGTGTAGATGGATGTATGTCGAAGGATGAAAGCTCCTAAATATCCCTCCCTAGTGTTGTTGACTGTTTGCGGATGATGGTAGCTATCTAGCGCCCGACTAGCCATCAGCACGAAACACACATAACAGCGTCTAGTTGCTGTGTCCGCCAGTACGGCGCCGTGCGCTTTCTCTGCGCTTTCCTGACCCAAGCCTGGGTGGTTAGTGGCATCCGTCAGTGCGGCACTGCACGCACTCTCGTGCCTTTATATATTATTATTTATGTTTCTCTGACACCCCAGTTGCGGTGTCGAGCGCATGAGGTCTTCTGAACTCAAATCCTCAGTCTCGGGTTTGAGATTAGAGACTCCTTGCTTGCGCTCTATGTGCGGTACCGCGGTCCTGTGACGCAACAGGGTCGCTTACTTCACACCGGGGGTAGTTAACCCATGTGTGTATTCTTATAGTACCGCCATATAGTCCGTCTTTACTAGCAGCAGGGTTTTTACCTGCACGGTGGACCTCGGACTGAGAACGCACCTAGTTTCATATCATTTTATACTTGGTGCGTTCCGCCAGTCCTTAACACCAGCTATAGATTTTTTGGTCAGCAAAATGGTGTCCAAAATGTTTTAACACACTCCAAAAAATACTATAGTACCAAAAAAAAGGCCAGAATTTTCTGCACACTTGCATCTGATGCCTGGGACAAAAAAAAAACTTTGTAATTGTTCGATTTTTCACACTCTTGTATTGAAATGACCGGGCTGTAGTGTGCAGTGTGAACAAGCAAATAAATGTAGAAAAAGGGGGCTACAGACTGCTTTGTAATAAAATTATCAGGTATAAGGTGCAAAAAAAAAACATCCTAGCCACGGATACCTGCAGCTACGTATATATATAATACGCAGTAGCCGACAGTAATGGAGCTTTTTGATGTATGCACCGAGATCTATATACTCACACACAGTGACTGCATGCCTTGGACTGATGTGGATGTATGCATATAGACTCCCCTGCCTACCTAGCGCTGCAATCTATGTACCCCTGAATTAGCCCTAAAAAGGACTGTTGGTTTATCAGGATTTGTGGATTGAACACCAGTAGACCCACGTTAACTAATAAAAGAAAGAATCTGACCCTATCTCAGCAGCAGCTCTCCCTACACTAGCTGAGACAGAAGCAGAATGCGGCAAGCAGGGCGGTGCCAGGTCTCTTATTGTCCCGATGATGCTGTGTGGCCAGCCAATCATTGTAATACCACAACAAAGATGGCTGCGGTATTACAGTGCATGGCAGACAATCCCTGCATGTTGATTGGTGCTCTAAAAAGCGCCAAAATTAAAAGGACGAGACCCGAGCTCCTGTCGTATAATCCCAGAAATGCTCAGCGCTCGCCGAGTACACCAAGTACAGTGATACTCGGGCGGGTACCGAGTATTGGCCAGCACATTCACTCACAAAAGTGTGTCTTCCTCAGGGACACTATATACAGAGCTCTTGTGCATAATGTTACTGGTGATCCTTGTATTACCTGTACACACTAACACTATATTCAGACCTCCTCTGTATAATATCACTGTGATTACTGTATTTTCTGTACACTGACACTATATACAGAGCTCCTGGTTTGGTCACTGGTGAACCTTTTGTTGCCTCTACACTGACATTATATGCAATACAGAGGTCCTGTGGATAAGTCAGTGAGTTACTTATACACTGACATTATACACTGTATATCTATGTACAGAACTCTTGTGTCTAATGGCACTTAGAAAAATATTTAGAATTGAGAGTCCTCAGTGGTTGATGCCTTTTAATGGCTAACTGAAAAGGTGGTAACAAATTGCAAGCTTTCGAGGCTACACAGGTCTCTTCATCAATGGCACATAATTGCACTTATGTATTTTTTTATTAATTATCAGTATTGTAGTATTCTGTGACTATGTCGTGGTAATATGTGGTCTGGCCATGGTGTAGCGGTATTTGTTCCTTGCATGTGGTATTATTCAGTCACTTTGTGAGGGTAATAAGTGGTCTGATCATGGTGTGGAGGTTTTTGTCCCTGTATGTCATATTACTAGACCACTATGTAGTGGAAATATGTGGTCCGGACATGGTGTGGGGGTATTTTCTCCTTGAGTGTGGTATTACTCGGTCACTATGTGGTAGTAATATGTGGTCTGGTCATCGTGTGATGGTATTTGTCCCTTGTATGGTGCATTATTGGGTGATTTCAAAAATTGTATGTGACATTCCCTTAATGAAAAATATATAAAAATATGCATAAAAAATGAAAAACAAAAGCTGCTAGCTATGTATATGATATGCTGCTCAATGAGAACTGTTAATATGTCATTAGTGAGGATGTGGTGCAGGGGGACTATGGAAGTTTCAGGGGTGGAGGCGGAGCTAGGGTGGAGCCGGGGCAGAGTTTCAAGGGGGCCCAAAAATTTTATCCTGAAATTCCTGGTGGCATCCCTGGCCAACATATCAGAAAATATAGCACAAACACACTGCTCACATATCAGTCAATGCAACACACATATCCTTAACACATGTCATATTTTAATCTTCTAATATTTTAATCACTAGAACAAGTAGTGCAAATATCACTTAAAGGGGTTGTCCACTACTTGTACAGCGCATTCTCAATTGCTATATTCCCCAAGGAAAATAAAAAAAATAGTTTATGCCCACCTCAAGTGCTGGATTTATTTAGTGACCACTTCACAAACACTTCCTTTGAACGTCAACAGGAAGTAAGGGTTGAGGCTCTATGACTTCCTCTTGATCATTAGTCTGAAAGACATAACTACCTTACTTGTGCCTTGGGAACATGAGTGCTGACACGGCTGGAATATCAAAAGACTGACCATCACTTCCAAATAGAAATGAGGTGTGAACAGGTGCTTACTAAGAGTAGCCATCTCCATATGTAACAAACATATAACGTAGCACTCTGTAGCGCTATAGGATGCAAACATGAAATACATTAAATTTGAATTGCATTACAGTACAAAAAAATAAGACAAATTCTAATTTTATATTTTTCATGTTTGCATGCTATAGCACTACAGAGTGCCACTTTATATGTTGTTATATATGGAGATGGCTACTCTTAGAAAGCACCTGTTCACACTTGATTTCTGTGTGACAGTGACGGTCAGACTTTTGATATTTGTAGACATAGGCTTTCTGACTGAGCACTCCAAACATCAGTCGCAGGCATTATTAATTACAGCAGGATCCTACCTTAACATATAAATGTAGGCTGCAGCCTAAGGGTATGTTTCCACATTCAGGAAACGCTGTGTTTTTGACGCAGCGTTGAGCCGCAGCATCAAAAACGCAGCGTCCAGATGTTACAGCATAGTGGAGGGCATTTCATGAAATCCTGTCTCCAGTATGCAGTAAAAGATGCATGCGGCATACCCGCAGAAACGGACATGCGGCGCGTCTTTTAAGAACGCAGCATGTCCTTACATTGCAGAAAAAACGCAAGGACAACGCAGGTGACCTGCCAGTGACCTCAGGTGCAGATTTGTTCAGGATTTTACCTGCATAATATCCTGACCAAATGCTGAAGCAATCCTGAATGTGGACACATACCCTAAGAGAGGATTCACATTAGGCAAGTTCCCAGTATCGAGAATCACCTTATTGTTGCTCTGGGTAGATATGTATTGGCCAATTTATGCGCTAAGTATTTTAAATTTTTCATATTTTCTAGTGCAGTAATGCTATTCAAATTTCATATATTTCATATTTGCATGCTATAGCGCTACAGAGTGCAATTTGTTGGTTAGACATGGCTGAAATGACACCAAAGGTGAGTATTAGGCTGCCGTGACACTAGCAGTATTTGGTCAGTATTTTACATCAGTATTTGTAAGCCAAAACCAGGAGTGGAACAATTAGAGGAAAAGTATAATAGAAACATATGCACCACTTCTGTATTTATCACCCACTCCCGGTTTTGGCTTACAAATACTGAGGTAAAATACTGACCAAATACTGATAGTGTGACAGCAGCCTAAAGTGTTTTTATTTTAACAGGGCCAAACATACAGTAGGGAATGAGAAAGAGTTGTCTAAGTGGTGGACAACACCTTTAAATTTCTGGGTAGATACAGGTCTTGCTTATGAATTATTATGGCACTGCTAGCCAAAAAAATAATTCACATGGGCTTTTTTGTCTCTGTTATGGATTATAACAAAAACCATAATAATGCTCTCAATAATATAACTTTACAATACAATCTAAACCATAAATGCATTCTGGTTCCCGAACCAAGCTTTATTTAATGCTAGAACTAATTGTATATTTTATAGTGTTCCCAATGTAATTACATGGAAATTATTTTAGACACTACATGTCACAAATTATGGAAATCATACAAGTTGCTATTTATAGAGAATGAATGCAATATAAATTATATTATTTGTTACTGTAATTTGCTTTTCTTGCTTTACGTTTGCCATTGCCACATTTAAACAATCCCAGAGAAATATTTCTCTTAGGTACGAGTATTATTGTATGGACATATGTAACTTATTTCATATATAAACCCTTCCATAATACCACCTAATTGGTCTCATTTGCTCATATGTTTTTAATCTCCGTCAAACAGTAAGGGGGAAATAAGATGTCAAACTGTTTATTTCATCGCTAATATGTTATCTTATAATAAAGAGTTAGCATAACTGAATCTGTCATGCGTAGTAACCTGGGGAATGTTATTTCTGGCAGCAACTTGCTCTTTAGATGAACTTTATCTCTATGGTTTTTGATATATCGTTTTCTAGTTTGCTTCTAATAAACTTGCATAAGTTGCTCTCACTGTTTTGCTTCATGTAAACTGCACAGATGGCTACTATTGTAGGGCTGTAGATCCATGTGGCCCAGGCACTGCTGAAAACCAGCTGGTGCATGCACATGAATTTCAGATATATGAGCAGTAAAATGCATTTCCACTGGGTCTTTTTACCAACAGTGAAGCACATCATGTCGTAGATTAATGCAATTGCAAAAATGCCATTTATACATACAGTAGCTAATTCCTGAATATGTGTAGAGGAGGCTGCCTTTCAATAATATGTTTTATGTACATGAATAATAACAGTATTTCTGTTCTCATAATGCATAATGTACTCCCCCTCAGACTCTTCTATTATTACCAGCTTTTAAAGGACCATGTTGTGTGCAAAAATGCTATTTATTTACATATATACGATTAATCTGCAAGTAAATAATGTTAAAATGCTGCCTGCCTGCTTTATTGAAAGAATGGCCACTGGGAGGAAATAAACTTGTTTTCTCCCAAGAGCTGCCTGCTTTCGGTTATATGGTCGAGAATGGAGCAGTTATAGTCATCACAGACAATACTGTGAATGGTTGCTGTAATCACTTTGATCGAAAGATTAGTCTGCAGTATGTGTGCAGCATGAGCTAGCATTCAAAGTGCCACCTATTGGGAAGATATAAGTTAATTTTTTCCGGGTAGCCATGCTTTCAGCAAGGCAGCCAGGCAGCATTTTAGAAAGAATCTGTTATGTTCCCAGTGAACAGATGTAGAATTAATCTTCAAGTTAATAGCCTTACAATTCTGTTGCACCACTTTAGTGAAAGCATGACTACCAGGAGGAAATGTGCTTCATTCGTGATGGGATCTGCCAGCTATCAGTCATAGAGGCATGTATAAGATTTAGAGAAGGAATTCAGGACCACCTGTTTCAGGAGCGAGATGAAAAACGCATTTGGTATCAGTAGAATCACTGGGAGCAGAAGACAGTAAGTCACTGGATTAATTTGTTTTAGGATTTTGAATGGCCGAAGGTACTGGGCGGTGAACTTGTCAGAGCGTACCTTCAGGCGACTGTTCCAGGAAGATAACCAGACTTTATCTCTGGGTTGTAAATTAGGTGAAGTTCTCTTCATGTCTACATGAGACTTCATATGAGACACAGTCTAAAGGAGAAAGGCCCGAGATCTGGAAGAACTTGCCGTATGAAGAATTCACTGCTGGTACCTCTTAGGAAGTAGACATAGGATGCTGAGAGTATACAGCAAAAAATGGAGATGCTTAAAGACTCAAAGGTTGTTGAAGGAAAATTCCACCCAGGAAAGTAAATGCACCCAATCATACTGACAGGCACAGATAAAGTGGAGAAGGTAGTTCTCAAGGACCTGGTTGGCCTGTTCCACTTGATATTGGTCTGAGAATGGTACTCAGAGGAGAAATCAAGCTGAACATTCAGCAGCTTGCAAAGAGCACTCCAAAATTTAAATGTAAACTGAACTCCTCTAACAGATACAATCTGGAGAGAAGGATAATGGAGACAAAGCATAAGCTGAAAGATCTGCGTGGCGAGCTAGGGAGCGGAGGGAAGGCCAATCAAATTAACAAAGTGAACCATCTTGGAGAACCGTTCCACCACTACCCAGATTGTGTTGTAGCCCTCAAAGCTACATGATGAACTCCATGGCTAAGTGCTGCCAGGGGGATGAAGGAATTGGCAGAGATTGATTGCAGGCTTTTAATCTATTGAGCGGTGTGAGTCAGAAAGGCATGTAGGCATCTTCTCCAAGCTGTTCCAATTTAGTTTTAGCTCTTTCCCATCAATTTCAAATTTTTTCCCATGCCCCCAGACCTGTTTGTTGGTCCAGCAGAAAAAATATTCGGCTTTCCAGTTGACTTGCATTGGATCTGTTATTTGGTATGAATACAGAGATATTAAAAAGTATTTATGCCAATTTTTCCGAATCCAAATATTTCATTATTCACTCATCACTAATTATAAGATCTAGCTATTGTTTAGGAAGCTGAAGTTAATGAACCAAATCCTGATGGATGAAGTTGGCAGCGGAACTTGGATCTAAATGAGGTGAGGTGCTGCAGAAAGAGACCACTCTCCCCAGACCAGGGTTCCCTGGGTCAAGAGTTTTGGAGAGAAATCCTTCTCACCTAGGACTGTCTCTCTTGACAACTAGGGTTGAGCGAAACGGGTCGAACATTTTCAAAAGTCGCCGACTTTTGGCTAAGTCGGGGTTTCATGAAACCCGATCCGACCCCTGTGCGGGGTCGGCCATGCGGTACGCGACTTTCGCGCCAAAGTCGCGTTTCAATGACGCGAAAAGCGCCATTTCTCAGCCAATGAAGGTAAACGCAGAGTGTGGGCAGCGTGATGACATAGGTCCTGGTCCCCACCATCTTAGAGAAGGGCATTGCAGTGATTGGCTTGCTGTCTGCGACGTCACAGGGGCTATAAAGAGGCGTTCCCGCCGACCGCCATCTTACTGCTGCTGATCTGAGCTTAGGGAGAGGTTGCTGCCGCTTTGTCAGAAGCAGGGATAGCGTTAGGCAGGGTCCATTAACCACAAAACCGCTTGTGCTGCAGCGATTTGCACTGTCCAACACCACCCTCGGTGTGCAGGGACAGTGGAAGTTTTTTTTTTTTTTTTTTTCCCCTCAGCGCTGTAGCTCATTGGGCTGCCCTAGAAGGCTCCCTGATAGCTGCATTGCTGTGTGTACGCCGCTGTGCAAACCAACTGCTTTTTTCAAAGCACAAATCCTCTTGTTCCTTCCTTTCTGCACAGCTATCTTTTTTGTTTGTCCACACTTTTTATTTCATTTGTGCATCAGTCCACTCCTTATTGCTGCCTGCCATACCTGGCTGAGATTACTGCAGGCAGGGAGATAGTAGCTGCCTGCCATACCTGGCTGAGATTACTGCAGGCAGGGAGATAGTAATTGTAGGACATTCCCTGTTTTTTTTTTTGTTTTTTTTTTGGTGGGAGATTAAGATTGGCAATTTGGCATTTCTGCTAGAGTGCCATCCCTGTGTGTGCCATCTCTCTCACATAGTGGGCCATAGAAAGCCTTTTCATTTTTCTGTATTTTTTTTTGTGGGGTGTATAAATTCTCCCTGATAAAAATACAGTGGGAGATTAATATTGGCCTTTGGGCTTGTGTGCCAGTCCTGAGTGTGCCATCTCTCTCACAAATAGTGGGCCATAGAAAGCCTATTTTATTTTTTTTGGGGTTTTATAAATTCTCCCTGAAAAAAAGGGAGATTAATATTGGCCTCTGGGCTTGTGTGCCAGTCCTGAGCGTGCCATCTGTGCCAGCCCTGAGCGTGCCATCTCTCTCACAAATAGTGGGCCATAGAAAGCCTATTTATTTTTTTTTTTGGTTTTATAAATTCTCCCTGAAAAAAAGGGAGATTAATATTGGCCTCTGGGCTTGTGTGCCAGTCCTGAGCGTGCCATCTGTGCCAGCCCTGAGCGTGCCATCTCTCTCACAAATAGTGGGCCATAGAAAGCCTATTTAATTTTTTTTTTTGTTTTATAAATTTTCCCTGAAAAAAGGGAGATTAATATTGGCCTCTGGGCTTGTGTGCCAGTCCTGAGCGTGCCATCTGTGCCAGCCCTGAGCGTGCCATCTCTCTCACAAATAGTGGGCCATAGAAAGCCTATTTAATTTTTTTTTTTGTTTTATAAATTTTCCCTGAAAAAAGGGAGATTAATATTGGCCTCTGGGCTTGTGTGCCAGTTGTGAGCGTGCCATCTGTGCCAGTCCTGAGCGTGCCATCTCTCTCACAAATAGTGGGCCATAGAAAGCCTATTTAAATTTTTTTTTGGTTTTATAAATTCTCCCAGAAAAAAAGGGAGATTAATATTGGCCTCTGGGCTTCTGTGCCAGTCCTGAGCGTGCCGTCTGTGCCAGTCCTGAGCGTCCCATCTCTCTCACAAATAGTGGGCCATAGAAAGCCTATTTTATTTTTTTTGGGGGTTTTATAAATTCTCCCTGAAAAAAAGGGAGATTAATATTGGCCTCTGGGCTTGTGTGCCAGTCCTGAGCGTGCCATCTGTGCCAGCCCTGAGCGTGCCATCTCTCTCACAAATAGTGGGCCATAGAAAGCCTATTTATTTTTTTTTTTTGTTTTATAAATTTTCCCTGAAAAAAGGGAGATTAATATTGGCCTCTGGGCTTGTGTGCCAGTTGTGAGCGTGCCATCTGTGCCAGTCCTGAGCGTGCCATCTCTCTCACAAATAGTGGGCCATAGAAAGCCTATTTAAATTTTTTTTTGGTTTTATAAATTCTCCCAGAAAAAAAGGGAGATTAATATTGGCCTCTGGGCTTCTGTGCCAGTCCTGAGCGTGCCATCTGTGCCAGTCCTGAGCGTCCCATCTCTCTCACAAATAGTGGGCCATAGAAAGCCTATTTTATTTTTTTTGGGGGTTTTATAAATTCTCCCTGAAAAAAAGGGAGATTAATATTGGCCTCTGGGCTTGTGTGCCAGTTGTGAGCGTGCCATCTGTGCCAGTCCTGAGCGTGCCATCTCTCTCACAAATAGTGGGCCATAGAAAGCCTATTTAAATTTTTTTTTGGTTTTATAAATTCTACCAGAAAAAAAGGGAGATTAATATTGGCCTCTGGGCTTCTGTGCCAGTCCTGAGCGTGCCATCTGTGCCAGTCCTGAGCGTCCCATCTCTCTCACAAATAGTGGGCCATAGAAAGCCTATTTTTTTTTTTTTTTGGGTTTTAGAAATTCTCCCTGGAAAAAAAAAGGGAGATTAATATTGCCCTTTGGGCTTGTGTGCCAGTACTAAGCGTTCCATCTCTCTCTCTCTCTCTCTCAGTCAGTGGGCCATAGAACGCCTATTTTTGGTTTTATTTGTTTTCTAAATTCTCCCTGAAAAAATCATTTTATTTTATTTGGTTTCTAAATTCTTCCTGATAAAATCACATTTTTTTTATTATTTTTTTTTCTAAAGTCTCCCTGAAAAAAAAAAAAAAAAACAGTGGGAGATTAATATTGGCCTTTCTGCTTGTGTGCCAGTCTTGACTCCTGGGTGCGTCATCTCTCAGTCAGTGGGCCATAGAACGCCTATTTTTGGTTTTATTTGTTTTCTAAATTCTCCCTGAAAAAATCATTTTATTTTATTTGGTTTCTAAATTCTTCCTGATAAAATCACATTTTTTTTATTATTTTTTTTTCTAAAGTCTCCCTGAAAAAAAAAAAAAAAAACAGTGGGAGATTAATATTGGCCTTTCTGCTTGTGTGCCAGTCTTGACTCCTGGGTGCGTCATCTCTCAGTCAGTGGGCCATAGAACGCCTATTTTTGTTTTTATTTGTTTTATAAATTCTCCCTGAAAAAATCATTTTATTTTATTTGGTTTCTAAATTCTTCCTGATAAAATCATATTTTTTTTATTATTTTTTTTTCTAAAGTCTCCCTGAAAAAAAAAAAAAAAAAAAAAAAAAAAAAAAAACAGTGGGAGATTAATATTGGCCTTTCTGCTTGTGTGCCAGTCTTGACTCCTGGGTGTGCCATCTCTCTCTCTCTCTCTCTCTCTCTCTCCAATTGTGGTCCATAGAAAGCCTACATTTTTTTTCCTTGATTTGGGTTCCAAAATCTACCAGAGAAAATAACTCCATCAATCATTGGTAGAAAAATATTGGCCTCTGGGCTTGTGTGCCACTCCTGATTCCTGTGTGCGTCATCTCTCACTCAGTGGCCCATAGAAAGCATATAGTTTGTTACATTTGTTTTCTAAATTCTCCCTGCAAAAATCTTTTTTTTTTTGGGGGGGGGGTTTCTAAAGTGTTCCTGAAAAAAATAAAAATAAAAAAAAAATAATAGTGTGACATTAATATTAACATTTGTGCTTCAGTGACAGTCCTGCGTGTGGGGCATCTCTCTAATTTGCAGCCACCAAAAAAAGAGTGTGTAACATTGGGCCTGATTTTCGCTGTGGTCTCACCAACCTGTAAAGGGGTAGCTAAATCATACTGAAGTTATAGCTCACCGTGTAAGTTGTGTGACTGCAACAAATAACGTTAGTTTGGTTACGTTTTTAAAACAATGAGGAAGTCTAGTGGAAGAGGTCGTGGCCGGGGGCGTTCATTGTCAGCTGGTAATGAGGGTAGTGGTAGTGGTGGAGCATCAGGTGGTCGTGGGGGAAAAAATATTGCACCTAAGTCTGGAGCTGTGGAGCCAGGTTCGTCGTCAGGCTACACAAGGCCTCGAACGCTCCCTTTTCTGGGATTAGGAAAACCGCTTTTAAAGCCGGAGCAGCAAGAGCAAGTTTTGGCTTATCTTGCTGACTCAGCCTCTAGCTCTTTTGCCTCATCTCGTGAAACTGGTAAAAGTAAAAGCAGCGCGTCGTTAGTGGATGTTCACGGTCAGGGACAAGTCACTTCCTTGTCCTCTTCAGCAAAAACAACAACAGAGAAGAATGCAGCAGGCGACACAACGGGTTACTCCATGGAGCTCTTTACACATACCGTCCCTGGCTTAGAAAGTGAAGCAGTTAACAGTCCATGCCCATTACAAATTGAATCTGACATGGAGTGCACTGACGCACAGCCACAGCCAGACTACTATGCTGGTCCTTTGACTCAGACCACAACATTGCCCTCGCAGGGTGCTGATCAAGAATCAGACCCTGATGAGACTATGTTGCCCCATCACGAACGCTATACCACCGAACGACACGGTGACACAGACGAAGTTGCGCAGGAGGTACAAGAAGAGTTATTAGATGACCCAGTTCTTGACCCCGATTGGCAGCCATTGGGGGAACAGGGTGCAGGCGGCAGCAGTTCTGAAGCAGAGGAGGAGGAGGGGCCGCAGCAGGCATCAACATCGCCACAGGTTCCATCTGCCGGGCCCGTATCTTGCCCAAAACGCGTGGCAAAGCCAAAACCTGGTGGAGGACAGCGTGGCCATCCGGTTAAAGCTCAGTCTGCAATGCCTGAAAAGGTATCCGATGCTAGAAAGAGTGCAGTCTGGCATTTTTTTAAACAACATCCAATTGATCAGCGCAAAGTCATCTGTCAAAAATGTTCTACTTCCTTAAGCAGAGGTCAGAATCTGAAAAGTCTCAATACTAGTTGCATGCATAGACATTTAACCACCATGCATTTGAAAGCTTGGACTAACTACCAAACGTCCCTTAAGGTTGTTGCACCCTCGGCCAATGAAGCTAGTCATCAACGCAACATCCCTTCCGGCAGTGTAGGACCACCATTTAGCGCACCACCTGCTGTATCTGTGCAGGTATCTTTGCCAGGCCAAAGCAGTCAGGGTCAGGGAATCACCAGTTTCGTAGTAGGAAACACTGCATCTAGGGCACCGGCGGCAACAATACCATCTCCCACCGTCTCTCAGTCTGCCATGTCCACCGGCACCCCCGCTAGTTCCACGATCTCCAGCTCTCCAGTCCAGCTCACCCTACATGAGACTATGGTTAGAAAAAGGAAATACTTAGCCTCGCATCCGCGTACACAGGGTTTGAACGCCCACATAGCTAGACTAATCTCGTTAGAGATGATGCCCTACCGGTTAGTTGAAAGCGAAGCTTTCAAAGACCTGATGGACTACGCTGTACCACGCTACGAGCTACCCAGTCGACACTTTTTTTCCAGAAAAGCCATCCCAGCCCTCCACCAGCATGTTAAAGAGCGCATCGTCCATGCACTCAGGCAATCTGTGAGCACAAAGGTGCACCTGACAACAGATGCATGGACCAGTAGGCATGGCCAGGGACGTTACGTGTCCATCACGGCACACTGGGTAAATGTGGTGGATTCAGGGTCCACAGGGGACAGCAAGTTTGGGACAGTTCTGCCTAGCCCACGGTCTAGTAAACAGTTGTCTGTAGCCGTTCGCACCCCCTCCTCCTCCTCCTCCTCGTCCTCCTGCAGAAGCAAGAGCTCGTCCACAGACCGCAGTCGCACAAACACTCCATCCGCACCTGCCACTGTTGCACACCAGGTCTCCCATTATGGGGCAGCTACTGGCATACGTCAGCAGGCTGTATTGGCTATGAAGTGTTTGGGCGACAATAGACACACCGCGGAAGTTCTGTCCGAGTTCTTGCAGCAAGAAACGCAGTCGTGGCTGGGCACTGTAGATCTTGAGGCAGGCAAGGTAGTGAGTGATAACGGAAGGAATTTCATGGCTGCCATCTCCCTTTCCCAACTGAAACACATTCCTTGCCTGGCTCACACCTTAAACCTGGTGGTGCAGTGCTTCCTGAAAAGTTATCCGGGGTTATCCGACCTGCTCCTCAAAGTGCGTGGACTTTGCGCACATATCCGCCGTTCGCCTGTACACTCCAGCCGTATGCAGACCTATCAGCGTTCTTTGAACCTTCCCCAGCATCGCCTAATCATAGACGTTGCAACAAGGTGGAACTCAACACTGCACATGCTTCAGAGACTGTGCGAACAGAGGCGGGCTGTTATGTTTTTGTGGGAGGATACACATACACGGGCAGGCAGTAGGATGGCAGACATGGAGTTGTCAGGTGTGCAGTGGTCGAAGATTCAAGACATGTGTCAAGTCCTTCAGTGTTTTGAGGAATGCACACGGCTGGTTAGTGCAGACAACGCCATAATAAGCATGAGCATCCCCCTAATGCGTCTGCTGATGCAAAGTTTGACGCACATAAAGGATCAGGCGTCTGCACCAGAGGAAGAGGAAAGCCTTGATGACAGTCAGCGATTGTCTGGTCAGGGCAGTGTACATGACGAGGTACCGGGCGAAGAGGAGGTGGAGGATGAGGAGGATGATGGGGATGAGTATATTTTTAATGAGGAAGCTTTCCCGGGGGCACGGGAAATTGGTGGCGTGGCAAGGCCGGGTTCTGGTTTTTTGAGGGACACAAGTGACGTAGATTTGCCTGCAACTGCCCCTCAACCAAGCACAACCGCAGATTTGACAACGGGAACTTTGGCCCACATGGCGGATTATGCCTTGCGTATCCTCAAAAGGGACACACGCATTACAAAAATGATGAACGATGACGATTACTGGTTGGCCTGCCTCCTTGATCCTCGCTATAAAGGCAAATTGCAAAATATTATGCCACATGAGAACTTGGAACTAATATTAGCAACAAAACAATCAACTCTTGTTGACCGTTTGCTTCTGGCATTCCCTGCACACAGCGCCCGTGATCGTTCTCACACGAGCTCCAGGGGCCAGCAGACCAGAGGTGTTAGAGGGGCAGAAATCAGAAGTGGCGTTGGCCAGAGGGGTTTTCTGACCAGGTTGTGGAGTGATTTTTCTATGACCGCAGACAGGACAGGTACTGCAGCATCAATTCAAAGTGACAGGAGACAACATTTGTCCAGTATGGTTACAAACTATTTTTCATCCCTTATCGACGTTCTCCCTCAACCGTCATTCCCATTTGATTACTGGGCATCCAAATTAGACACCTGGCCAGAATTGGCAGAATATGCATTGCAGGAGCTTGCTTGCCCGGCAGCTAGTGTCCTATCAGAAAGAGTATTCAGTGCTGCAGGTTCAATACTAACAGAAAAAAGGACTCGTCTGGCTACCCAAAATGTAGATGATCTAACCTTCATTAAAATGAACCACAACTGGATTTCAAAATCTTTTGCCCCACCCTGCCCGGCTGACACCTAGCTTTCCTATGAAAAGGTCTTGCCTGTGGACTATTCTGAATGACTTTTCCAATCTCGTAATTTTCTTCACCTGATTGTCCAGCATACGACATGTTTCCACCTCACGAAATGGCCAAACTCCCCACACGGGGCCGTGCTATCGCCACTTTGCGCTTGGACCCTTGAGAGTGCTGTTTGTCTGAAGAGGTGGGTGTGGCCGCTTTTGGTCGACGGCACTGCCACTGGGTCCCTCATAGTACAATAAAGTGTCTCTGGCGGTGGTGGTGCGCACCCAACGTCAGACACACCGTTGTAATATGAGGGGCCCTGTGCCTGTAACGCCGGCCACAAGACAGTTCCCCCCCCCAGCTCAAACAGTGCTCTACCACTAGCAAAATTATCTCTCACAGCTTCACCAATGTGTAGTCTAGGCGCTGACATCCTTCAATGCCTGGCACTGACAATACCATTGTTTTGACATTTTTGTTATGTTAGGCCTTCGAAGCCTGTCTGCGGTCCCTTCTTTCTACAACTACTACACTGACCAGGCCACTGCTGGCCGTGTTACCCTGGAACCAATTTAAAAGTGCCTACAGTCAGCCCAATTTTGTTATGTTAGGCCTTCGAAGACTGTCTGCCGTCACTCCTTCCACTAGACTTCCACTGACCATACACTGCTGCCCATGTACCCCTGGAACCAATTTAAAGTGCCTACAGCCAGCCCAATTTTGTTATGTTAGGCCTTGGAAGCCTGTCTGCGGTCACTCCTTCCACTAGACTTCCACTGACCAAACCACTGCTGCCCGTGTACCCCTGGAACCAATTTAAAAGTGCCTACAGCCAGCCCAAGTTTGTTATGTTAGGCCTTGGAAGCCTGTCTGCGGTCACTCCTTCCACTAGGCCTCCACTGACCACACCACTGCTGTCCGTGTACCCCTGGAACCAATTTAAAATTGCCTACAGCCATGTGTTTTTATTTTAGGCCTTCGATGCCTGTCTGCGGTCCATTCTTTCAACTACTACTACACTGACCAGGGCACTGCTGGCCGTGTTACCCTGGAACCAATTTAAAAGTGCCTACAGTCAGCCCAATTTTGTTATGTTAGGCCTTGGAAGCCTGTCTGCGGTCACTCCTTCCACTAGGCCTCCACTGACCACACCACTGCTGTCCGTGTACCCCTGGAACCAATTTAAAAATGCCTACAGCCATGTGTTATTATTTTAGGCCTTCGATGCCTGTCTGCGGTCACTCCTTCCACTAGGCCTCCACTGACCACACCACTGCTGTCCGTGTACCCCTGGAACCAATTTAAAATTGCCTACAGCCATGTGTTTTTATTTTAGGCCTTCGATGCCTGTCTGCGGTCACTCCTTCCACTAGGCCTCCACTGACCACACCACTGCTGTCCGTGTACCCCTGGAACCAATTTAAAATTGCCTACAGCCATGTGTTTTTATTTTAGGCCTTCGATGCCTGTCTGCGGTCCATTCTTTCAACTACTACTACACTGACCAGGGCACTGCTGGCCGTGTACCCCTGGAACCAACATCAGAAAATATAAAAATAAGTATTTTGCTTATAAAAAAGAAAATACTGGTGAGATATCAAATGCAGACATTTTAACATTAAAAACAAACACACAACTAAAATCTGGTACAGTACTAAAAATGGCCACCAGCTACAATTACTTTCTCCTGCAAGTAGTTAACTGAAAGTTTTTTTAAATTGAAAACACACATATGGCATCCACCGAGTGTTGTCCTGTCGCGTCTTCTTTATATTATTGCCGAGAAGATGCAAAATAATGAAAATAATAAAATCATTAATTACCAAAATAATAGATACATACATGCTAGCCACCTTAGGGAGAGACCCAAGTTGGGCTAAATGTAGCGGGACGAAAGAGACCGAAAAGCCCTCTACTTAAAGGAAATACATAGTGGATGCTTTCCTGAAACGGAAAGTACTTGCAAGCAGCATAATACAAAGAATAGCAGGTTTACCCAGAATCCTTTGCAGTAGGCGGAGCTATGCAAATCATCTCTTTCCACCCCTGTCTAATCCACAGCGCTTGGAATCGCCAAGCGTGCAATGCTGCGGATTAGTTTCTAAATTTACACAGCCAACCAATTCCTACCTGTGGACACGTGTTTCGGGCTTTAGGCCCTCATCAGCACAGGGCTGGAATTGGTTGGCTGTATGGAGTGGGGCTCGGTGAGCAAGCGATACATACATGCTAGCCACCTTAGGGAGAGACCCAAGTTGGGCTAAATGTAGCGGGACGAAAGAGACCGAAAAGCCCTCTACTTAAAGGAAATACATAGTGGATGCTTTCCTGAAACGGAAAGTACTTGCAAGCAGCATAATACAAAGAATAGCAGGTTTACCCAGAATCCTTTGCAGTAGGCGGAGCTATGCAAATCATCTCTTTCCACCCCTGTCTAATCCACAGCGCTTGGAATCGCCAAGCGTGCAATGCTGCGGATTAGTTTCTAAATTTACACAGCCAACCAATTCCTACCTGTGGACACGTGTTTCGGGCTTTAGGCCCTCATCAGCACAGGGCTGGAATTGGTTGGCTGTATGGAGTGGGGCTCGGTGAGCAAGCGATACATACATGCTAGCCACCTTAGGGAGAGACCCAAGTTGGGCTAAATGTAGCGGGACGAAAGAGACCGAAAAGCCCTCTACTTAAAGGAAATACATAGTGGATGCTTTCCTGAAACGGAAAGTACTTGCAAGCAGCATAATACAAAGAATAGCAGGTTTACCCAGAATCCTTTGCAGTAGGCGGAGCTATGCAAATCATCTCTTTCCACCCCTGTCTAATCCACAGCGCTTGGAATCGCCAAGCGTGCAATGCTGCGGATTAGTTTCTAAATTTACACAGCCAACCAATTCCTACCTGTGGACACGTGTTTCGGGCTTTAGGCCCTCATCAGCACAGGGCTGGAATTGGTTGGCTGTATGGAGTGGGGCTCGGTGAGCAAGCGATACATACATGCTAGCCACCTTAGGGAGAGACCCAAGTTGGGCTAAATGTAGCGGGACGAAAGAGACCGAAAAGCCCTCTACTTAAAGGAAATACATAGTGGATGCTTTCCTGAAACGGAAAGTACTTGCAAGCAGCATAATACAAAGAATAGCAGGTTTACCCAGAATCCTTTGCAGTAGGCGGAGCTATGCAAATCATCTCTTTCCACCCCTGTCTAATCCACAGCGCTTGGAATCGCCAAGCGTGCAATGCTGCGGATTAGTTTCTAAATTTACACAGCCAACCAATTCCTACCTGTGGACACGTGTTTCGGGCTTTAGGCCCTCATCAGCACAGGGCTGGAATTGGTTGGCTGTATGGAGTGGGGCTCGGTGAGCAAGCGATACATACATGCTAGCCACCTTAGGGAGAGACCCAAGTTGGGCTAAATGTAGCGGGACGAAAGGGACCGAAAAGCCCTCTACTTAAAGGAAATACATAGTGGATGCTTTCCTGAAACGGAAAGTACTTGCAAGCAGCATAATACAAAGAATAGCAGGTTTACCCAGAATCCTTTGCAGTAGGCGGAGCTATGCAAATCATCTCTTTCCACCCCTGTCTAATCCACAGCGCTTGGAATCGCCAAGCGTGCAATGCTGCGGATTAGTTTCTAAATTTACACAGCCAACCAATTCCTACCTGTGGACACGTGTTTCGGGCTTTAGGCCCTCATCAGCACAGGGCTGGAATTGGTTGGCTGTATGGAGTGGGGCTCGGTGAGCAAGCGATACATACATGCTAGCCACCTTAGGGAGAGACCCAAGTTGGGCTAAATGTAGCGGGACGAAAGAGACCGAAAAGCCCTCTACTTAAAGGAAATACATAGTGGATGCTTTCCTGAAACGGAAAGTACTTGCAAGCAGCATAATACAAAGAATAGCAGGTTTACCCAGAATCCTTTGCAGTAGGCGGAGCTATGCAAATCATCTCTTTCCACCCCTGTCTAATCCACAGCGCTTGGAATCGCCAAGCGTGCAATGCTGCGGATTAGTTTCTAAATTTACACAGCCAACCAATTCCTACCTGTGGACACGTGTTTCGGGCTTTAGGCCCTCATCAGCACAGGGCTGGAATTGGTTGGCTGTATGGAGTGGGGCTCGGTGAGCAAGCGATACATACATGCTAGCCACCTTAGGGAGAGACCCAAGTTGGGCTAAATGTAGCGGGACGAAAGAGACCGAAAAGCCCTCTACTTAAAGGAAATACATAGTGGATGCTTTCCTGAAACGGAAAGTACTTGCAAGCAGCATAATACAAAGAATAGCAGGTTTACCCAGAATCCTTTGCAGTAGGCGGAGCTATGCAAATCATCTCTTTCCACCCCTGTCTAATCCACAGCGCTTGGAATCGCCAAGCGTGCAATGCTGCGGATTAGTTTCTAAATTTACACAGCCAACCAATTCCTACCTGTGGACACGTGTTTCGGGCTTTAGGCCCTCATCAGCACAGGGCTGGAATTGGTTGGCTGTATGGAGTGGGGCTCGGTGAGCAAGCGATACATACATGCTAGCCACCTTAGGGAGAGACCCAAGTTGGGCTAAATGTAGCGGGACGAAAGAGACCGAAAAGCCCTCTACTTAAAGGAAATACATAGTGGATGCTTTCCTGAAACGGAAAGTACTTGCAAGCAGCATAATACAAAGAATAGCAGGTTTACCCAGAATCCTTTGCAGTAGGCGGAGCTATGCAAATCATCTCTTTCCACCCCTGTCTAATCCACAGCGCTTGGAATCGCCAAGCGTGCAATGCTGCGGATTAGTTTCTAAATTTACACAGCCAACCAATTCCTACCTGTGGACACGTGTTTCGGGCTTTAGGCCCTCATCAGCACAGGGCTGGAATTGGTTGGCTGTATGGAGTGGGGCTCGGTGAGCAAGCGATACATACATGCTAGCCACCTTAGGGAGAGACCCAAGTTGGGCTAAATGTAGCGGGACGAAAGAGACCGAAAAGCCCTCTACTTAAAGGAAATACATAGTGGATGCTTTCCTGAAACGGAAAGTACTTGCAAGCAGCATAATACAAAGAATAGCAGGTTTACCCAGAATCCTTTGCAGTAGGCGGAGCTATGCAAATCATCTCTTTCCACCCCTGTCTAATCCACAGCGCTTGGAATCGCCAAGCGTGCAATGCTGCGGATTAGTTTCTAAATTTACACAGCCAACCAATTCCTACCTGTGGACACGTGTTTCGGGCTTTAGGCCCTCATCAGCACAGGGCTGGAATTGGTTGGCTGTATGGAGTGGGGCTCGGTGAGCAAGCGATACATACATGCTAGCCACCTTAGGGAGAGACCCAAGTTGGGCTAAATGTAGCGGGACGAAAGAGACCGAAAAGCCCTCTACTTAAAGGAAATACATAGTGGATGCTTTCCTGAAACGGAAAGTACTTGCAAGCAGCATAATACAAAGAATAGCAGGTTTACCCAGAATCCTTTGCAGTAGGCGGAGCTATGCAAATCATCTCTTTCCACCCCTGTCTAATCCACAGCGCTTGGAATCGCCAAGCGTGCAATGCTGCGGATTAGTTTCTAAATTTACACAGCCAACCAATTCCTACCTGTAGACACGTGTTTCGGGCTTTAGGCCCTCATCAGCACAGGGCTGGAATTGGTTGGCTGTATGGAGTGGGGCTCGGTGAGCAAGCGATACATACATGCTAGCCACCTTAGGGAGAGACCCAAGTTGGGCTAAATGTAGCGGGACGAAAGAGACCGAAAAGCCCTCTACTTAAAGGAAATACATAGTGGATGCTTTCCTGAAACGGAAAGTACTTGCAAGCAGCATAATACAAAGAATAGCAGGTTTACCCAGAATCCTTTGCAGTAGGCGGAGCTATGCAAATCATCTCTTTCCACCCCTGTCTAATCCACAGCGCTTGGAATCGCCAAGCGTGCAATGCTGCGGATTAGTTTCTAAATTTACACAGCCAACCAATTCCTACCTGTGGACACGTGTTTCGGGCTTTAGGCCCTCATCAGCACAGGGCTGGAATTGGTTGGCTGTATGGAGTGGGGCTCGGTGAGCAAGCGATACATACATGCTAGCCACCTTAGGGAGAGACCCAAGTTGGGCTAAATGTAGCGGGACGAAAGAGACCGAAAAGCCCTCTACTTAAAGGAAATACATAGTGGATGCTTTCCTGAAACGGAAAGTACTTGCAAGCAGCATAATACAAAGAATAGCAGGTTTACCCAGAATCCTTTGCAGTAGGCGGAGCTATGCAAATCATCTCTTTCCACCCCTGTCTAATCCACAGCGCTTGGAATCGCCAAGCGTGCAATGCTGCGGATTAGTTTCTAAATTTACACAGCCAACCAATTCCTACCTGTGGACACGTGTTTCGGGCTTTAGGCCCTCATCAGCACAGGGCTGGAATTGGTTGGCTGTATGGAGTGGGGCTCGGTGAGCAAGCGATACATACATGCTAGCCACCTTAGGGAGAGACCCAAGTTGGGCTAAATGTAGCGGGACGAAAGAGACCGAAAAGCCCTCTACTTAAAGGAAATACATAGTGGATGCTTTCCTGAAACGGAAAGTACTTGCAAGCAGCATAATACAAAGAATAGCAGGTTTACCCAGAATCCTTTGCAGTAGGCGGAGCTATGCAAATCATCTCTTTCCACCCCTGTCTAATCCACAGCGCTTGGAATCGCCAAGCGTGCAATGCTGCGGATTAGTTTCTAAATTTACACAGCCAACCAATTCCTACCTGTGGACACGTGTTTCGGGCTTTAGGCCCTCATCAGCACAGGGCTGGAATTGGTTGGCTGTATGGAGTGGGGCTCGGTGAGCAAGCGATACATACATGCTAGCCACCTTAGGGAGAGACCCAAGTTGGGCTAAATGTAGCGGGACGAAAGAGACCGAAAAGCCCTCTACTTAAAGGAAATACATAGTGGATGCTTTCCTGAAACGGAAAGTACTTGCAAGCAGCATAATACAAAGAATAGCAGGTTTACCCAGAATCCTTTGCAGTAGGCGGAGCTATGCAAATCATCTCTTTCCACCCCTGTCTAATCCACAGCGCTTGGAATCGCCAAGCGTGCAATGCTGCGGATTAGTTTCTAAATTTACACAGCCAACCAATTCCTACCTGTGGACACGTGTTTCGGGCTTTAGGCCCTCATCAGCACAGGGCTGGAATTGGTTGGCTGTATGGAGTGGGGCTCGGTGAGCAAGCGATACATACATGCTAGCCACCTTAGGGAGAGACCCAAGTTGGGCTAAATGTAGCGGGACGAAAGAGACCGAAAAGCCCTCTACTTAAAGGAAATACATAGTGGATGCTTTCCTGAAACGGAAAGTACTTGCAAGCAGCATAATACAAAGAATAGCAGGTTTACCCAGAATCCTTTGCAGTAGGCGGAGCTATGCAAATCATCTCTTTCCACCCCTGTCTAATCCACAGCGCTTGGAATCGCCAAGCGTGCAATGCTGCGGATTAGTTTCTAAATTTACACAGCCAACCAATTCCTACCTGTGGACACGTGTTTCGGGCTTTAGGCCCTCATCAGCACAGGGCTGGAATTGGTTGGCTGTATGGAGTGGGGCTCGGTGAGCAAGCGATACATACATGCTAGCCACCTTAGGGAGAGACCCAAGTTGGGCTAAATGTAGCGGGACGAAAGAGACCGAAAAGCCCTCTACTTAAAGGAAATACATAGTGGATGCTTTCCTGAAACGGAAAGTACTTGCAAGCAGCATAATACAAAGAATAGCAGGTTTACCCAGAATCCTTTGCAGTAGGCGGAGCTATGCAAATCATCTCTTTCCACCCCTGTCTAATCCACAGCGCTTGGAATCGCCAAGCGTGCAATGCTGCGGATTAGTTTCTAAATTTACACAGCCAACCAATTCCTACCTGTGGACACGTGTTTCGGGCTTTAGGCCCTCATCAGCACAGGGCTGGAATTGGTTGGCTGTATGGAGTGGGGCTCGGTGAGCAAGCGATACATACATGCTAGCCACCTTAGGGAGAGACCCAAGTTGGGCTAAATGTAGCGGGACGAAAGAGACCGAAAAGCCCTCTACTTAAAGGAAATACATAGTGGATGCTTTCCTGAAACGGAAAGTACTTGCAAGCAGCATAATACAAAGAATAGCAGGTTTACCCAGAATCCTTTGCAGTAGGCGGAGCTATGCAAATCATCTCTTTCCACCCCTGTCTAATCCACAGCGCTTGGAATCGCCAAGCGTGCAATGCTGCGGATTAGTTTCTAAATTTACACAGCCAACCAATTCCTACCTGTGGACACGTGTTTCGGGCTTTAGGCCCTCATCAGCACAGGGCTGGAATTGGTTGGCTGTATGGAGTGGGGCTCGGTGAGCAAGCGATACATACATGCTAGCCACCTTAGGGAGAGACCCAAGTTGGGCTAAATGTAGCGGGACGAAAGAGACCGAAAAGCCCTCTACTTAAAGGAAATACATAGTGGATGCTTTCCTGAAACGGAAAGTACTTGCAAGCAGCATAATACAAAGAATAGCAGGTTTACCCAGAATCCTTTGCAGTAGGCGGAGCTATGCAAATCATCTCTTTCCACCCCTGTCTAATCCACAGCGCTTGGAATCGCCAAGCGTGCAATGCTGCGGATTAGTTTCTAAATTTACACAGCCAACCAATTCCTACCTGTGGACACGTGTTTCGGGCTTTAGGCCCTCATCAGCACAGGGCTGGAATTGGTTGGCTGTATGGAGTGGGGCTCGGTGAGCAAGCGATACATACATGCTAGCCACCTTAGGGAGAGACCCAAGTTGGGCTAAATGTAGCGGGACGAAAGAGACCGAAAAGCCCTCTACTTAAAGGAAATACATAGTGGATGCTTTCCTGAAACGGAAAGTACTTGCAAGCAGCATAATACAAAGAATAGCAGGTTTACCCAGAATCCTTTGCAGTAGGCGGAGCTATGCAAATCATCTCTTTCCACCCCTGTCTAATCCACAGCGCTTGGAATCGCCAAGCGTGCAATGCTGCGGATTAGTTTCTAAATTTACACAGCCAACCAATTCCTACCTGTGGACACGTGTTTCGGGCTTTAGGCCCTCATCAGCACAGGGCTGGAATTGGTTGGCTGTATGGAGTGGGGCTCGGTGAGCAAGCGATACATACATGCTAGCCACCTTAGGGAGAGACCCAAGTTGGGCTAAATGTAGCGGGACGAAAGAGACCGAAAAGCCCTCTACTTAAAGGAAATACATAGTGGATGCTTTCCTGAAACGGAAAGTACTTGCAAGCAGCATAATACAAAGAATAGCAGGTTTACCCAGAATCCTTTGCAGTAGGCGGAGCTATGCAAATCATCTCTTTCCACCCCTGTCTAATCCACAGCGCTTGGAATCGCCAAGCGTGCAATGCTGCGGATTAGTTTCTAAATTTACACAGCCAACCAATTCCTACCTGTGGACACGTGTTTCGGGCTTTAGGCCCTCATCAGCACAGGGCTGGAATTGGTTGGCTGTATGGAGTGGGGCTCGGTGAGCAAGCGATACATACATGCTAGCCACCTTAGGGAGAGACCCAAGTTGGGCTAAATGTAGCGGGACGAAAGAGACCGAAAAGCCCTCTACTTAAAGGAAATACATAGTGGATGCTTTCCTGAAACGGAAAGTACTTGCAAGCAGCATAATACAAAGAATAGCAGGTTTACCCAGAATCCTTTGCAGTAGGCGGAGCTATGCAAATCATCTCTTTCCACCCCTGTCTAATCCACAGCGCTTGGAATCGCCAAGCGTGCAATGCTGCGGATTAGTTTCTAAATTTACACAGCCAACCAATTCCTACCTGTGGACACGTGTTTCGGGCTTTAGGCCCTCATCAGCACAGGGCTGGAATTGGTTGGCTGTATGGAGTGGGGCTCGGTGAGCAAGCGATACATACATGCTAGCCACCTTAGGGAGAGACCCAAGTTGGGCTAAATGTAGCGGGACGAAAGAGACCGAAAAGCCCTCTACTTAAAGGAAATACATAGTGGATGCTTTCCTGAAACGGAAAGTACTTGCAAGCAGCATAATACAAAGAATAGCAGGTTTACCCAGAATCCTTTGCAGTAGGCGGAGCTATGCAAATCATCTCTTTCCACCCCTGTCTAATCCACAGCGCTTGGAATCGCCAAGCGTGCAATGCTGCGGATTAGTTTCTAAATTTACACAGCCAACCAATTCCTACCTGTGGACACGTGTTTCGGGCTTTAGGCCCTCATCAGCACAGGGCTGGAATTGGTTGGCTGTATGGAGTGGGGCTCGGTGAGCAAGCGATACATACATGCTAGCCACCTTAGGGAGAGACCCAAGTTGGGCTAAATGTAGCGGGACGAAAGAGACCGAAAAGCCCTCTACTTAAAGGAAATACATAGTGGATGCTTTCCTGAAACGGAAAGTACTTGCAAGCAGCATAATACAAAGAATAGCAGGTTTACCCAGAATCCTTTGCAGTAGGCGGAGCTATGCAAATCATCTCTTTCCACCCCTGTCTAATCCACAGCGCTTGGAATCGCCAAGCGTGCAATGCTGCGGATTAGTTTCAAAATTTACACAGCCAACCAATTCCTACCTGTGGACACGTGTTTCGGGCTTTAGGCCCTCATCAGCACAGGGCTGGAATTGGTTGGCTGTATGGAGTGGGGCTCGGTGAGCAAGCGATACATACATGCTAGCCACCTTAGGGAGAGACCCAAGTTGGGCTAAATGTAGCGGGACGAAAGAGACCGAAAAGCCCTCTACTTAAAGGAAATACATAGTGGATGCTTTCCTGAAACGGAAAGTACTTGCAAGCAGCATAATACAAAGAATAGCAGGTTTACCCAGAATCCTTTGCAGTAGGCGGAGCTATGCAAATCATCTCTTTCCACCCCTGTCTAATCCACAGCGCTTGGAATCGCCAAGCGTGCAATGCTGCGGATTAGTTTCTAAATTTACACAGCCAACCAATTCCTACCTGTGGACACGTGTTTCGGGCTTTAGGCCCTCATCAGCACAGGGCTGGAATTGGTTGGCTGTATGGAGTGGGGCTCGGTGAGCAAGCGATACATACATGCTAGCCACCTTAGGGAGAGACCCAAGTTGGGCTAAATGTAGCGGGACGAAAGAGACCGAAAAGCCCTCTACTTAAAGGAAATACATAGTGGATGCTTTCCTGAAACGGAAAGTACTTGCAAGCAGCATAATACAAAGAATAGCAGGTTTACCCAGAATCCTTTGCAGTAGGCGGAGCTATGCAAATCATCTCTTTCCACCCCTGTCTAATCCACAGCGCTTGGAATCGCCAAGCGTGCAATGCTGCGGATTAGTTTCTAAATTTACACAGCCAACCAATTCCTACCTGTGGACACGTGTTTCGGGCTTTAGGCCCTCATCAGCACAGGGCTGGAATTGGTTGGCTGTATGGAGTGGGGCTCGGTGAGCAAGCGATACATACATGCTAGCCACCTTAGGGAGAGACCCAAGTTGGGCTAAATGTAGCGGGACGAAAGAGACCGAAAAGCCCTCTACTTAAAGGAAATACATAGTGGATGCTTTCCTGAAACGGAAAGTACTTGCAAGCAGCATAATACAAAGAATAGCAGGTTTACCCAGAATCCTTTGCAGTAGGCGGAGCTATGCAAATCATCTCTTTCCACCCCTGTCTAATCCACAGCGCTTGGAATCGCCAAGCGTGCAATGCTGCGGATTAGTTTCTAAATTTACACAGCCAACCAATTCCTACCTGTGGACACGTGTTTCGGGCTTTAGGCCCTCATCAGCACAGGGCTGGAATTGGTTGGCTGTATGGAGTGGGGCTCGGTGAGCAAGCGATACATACATGCTAGCCACCTTAGGGAGAGACCCAAGTTGGGCTAAATGTAGCGGGACGAAAGAGACCGAAAAGCCCTCTACTTAAAGGAAATACATAGTGGATGCTTTCCTGAAACGGAAAGTACTTGCAAGCAGCATAATACAAAGAATAGCAGGTTTACCCAGAATCCTTTGCAGTAGGCGGAGCTATGCAAATCATCTCTTTCCACCCCTGTCTAATCCACAGTGCTTGGAATCGCCAAGCGTGCAATGCTGCGGATTAGTTTCTAAATTTACACAGCCAACCAATTCCTACCTGTGGACACGTGTTTCGGGCTTTAGGCCCTCATCAGCACAGGGCTGGAATTGGTTGGCTGTATGGAGTGGGGCTCGGTGAGCAAGCGATACATACATGCTAGCCACCTTAGGGAGAGACCCAAGTTGGGCTAAATGTAGCGGGACGAAAGAGACCGAAAAGCCCTCTACTTAAAGGAAATACATAGTGGATGCTTTCCTGAAACGGAAAGTACTTGCAAGCAGCATAATACAAAGAATAGCAGGTTTACCCAGAATCCTTTGCAGTAGGCGGAGCTATGCAAATCATCTCTTTCCACCCCTGTCTAATCCACAGCGCTTGGAATCGCCAAGCGTGCAATGCTGCGGATTAGTTTCTAAATTTACACAGCCAACCAATTCCTACCTGTGGACACGTGTTTCGGGCTTTAGGCCCTCATCAGCACAGGGCTGGAATTGGTTGGCTGTATGGAGTGGGGCTCGGTGAGCAAGCGATACATACATGCTAGCCACCTTAGGGAGAGACCCAAGTTGGGCTAAATGTAGCGGGACGAAAGAGACCGAAAAGCCCTCTACTTAAAGGAAATACATAGTGGATGCTTTCCTGAAACGGAAAGTACTTGCAAGCAGCATAATACAAAGAATAGCAGGTTTACCCAGAATCCTTTGCAGTAGGCGGAGCTATGCAAATCATCTCTTTCCACCCCTGTCTAATCCACAGCGCTTGGAATCGCCAAGCGTGCAATGCTGCGGATTAGTTTCTAAATTTACACAGCCAACCAATTCCTACCTGTGGACACGTGTTTCGGGCTTTAGGCCCTCATCAGCACAGGGCTGGAATTGGTTGGCTGTATGGAGTGGGGCTCGGTGAGCAAGCGATACATACATGCTAGCCACCTTAGGGAGAGACCCAAGTTGGGCTAAATGTAGCGGGACGAAAGAGACCGAAAAGCCCTCTACTTAAAGGAAATACATAGTGGATGCTTTCCTGAAACGGAAAGTACTTGCAAGCAGCATAATACAAAGAATAGCAGGTTTACCCAGAATCCTTTGCAGTAGGCGGAGCTATGCAAATCATCTCTTTCCACCCCTGTCTAATCCACAGCGCTTGGAATCGCCAAGCGTGCAATGCTGCGGATTAGTTTCTAAATTTACACAGCCAACCAATTCCTACCTGTGGACACGTGTTTCGGGCTTTAGGCCCTCATCAGCACAGGGCTGGAATTGGTTGGCTGTATGGAGTGGGGCTCGGTGAGCAAGCGATACATACATGCTAGCCACCTTAGGGAGAGACCCAAGTTGGGCTAAATGTAGCGGGACGAAAGAGACCGAAAAGCCCTCTACTTAAAGGAAATACATAGTGGATGCTTTCCTGAAACGGAAAGTACTTGCAAGCAGCATAATACAAAGAATAGCAGGTTTACCCAGAATCCTTTGCAGTAGGCGGAGCTATGCAAATCATCTCTTTCCACCCCTGTCTAATCCACAGCGCTTGGAATCGCCAAGCGTGCAATGCTGCGGATTAGTTTCTAAATTTACACAGCCAACCAATTCCTACCTGTGGACACGTGTTTCGGGCTTTAGGCCCTCATCAGCACAGGATTCTGGGTAAACCTGCTATTCTTTGTATTATGCTGCTTGCAAGTACTTTCCGTTTCAGGAAAGCATCCACTATGTATTTCCTTTAAGTAGAGGGCTTTTCGGTCTCTTTCGTCCCGCTACATTTAGCCCAACTTGGGTCTCTCCCTAAGGTGGCTAGCATGTATGTATCGCTTGCTCACCGAGCCCCACTCCATACAGCCAACCAATTCCAGCCCTGTGCTGATGAGGGCCTAAAGCCCGAAACACGTGTCCACAGGTAGGAATTGGTTGGCTGTGTAAATTTAGAAACTAATCCGCAGCATTGCACGCTTGGCGATTCCAAGCGCTGTGGATTAGACAGGGGTGGAAAGAGATGATTTGCATAGCTCCGCCTACTGCAAAGGATTCTGGGTAAACCTGCTATTCTTTGTATTATGCTGCTTGCAAGTACTTTCCGTTTCAGGAAAGCATCCACTATGTATTTCCTTTAAGTAGAGGGCTTTTCGGTCTCTTTCGTCCCGCTACATTTAGCCCAACTTGGGTCTCTCCCTAAGGTGGCTAGCATGTATGTATCGCTTGCTCACCGAGCCCCACTCCATACAGCCAACCAATTCCAGCCCTGTGCTGATGAGGGCCTAAAGCCCGAAACACGTGTCCACAGGTAGGAATTGGTTGGCTGTGTAAATTTAGAAACTAATCCGCAGCATTGCACGCTTGGCGATTCCAAGCGCTGTGGATTAGACAGGGGTGGAAAGAGATGATTTGCATAGCTCCGCCTACTGCAAAGGATTCTGGGTAAACCTGCTATTCTTTGTATTATGCTGCTTGCAAGTACTTTCCGTTTCAGGAAAGCATCCACTATGTACAGGTCCTTCTCAAAAAATTAGCATATAGTGTTAAATTTCATTATTTACCATAATGTAATGATTACAATTAAACTTTCATATATTATAGATTCATTATCCACCAACTGAAATTTGTCAGGTCTTTTATTGTTTTAATACTGATGATTTTGGCATACAACTCCTGATAACCCAAAAAACCTGTCTCAATAAATTAGCATATCAAGAAAAGGTTCTCTAAACGACCTATTACCCTAATCTTCTGAATCAACTAATTAACTCTAAACACATGCAAAAGATACCTGAGGCTTTTATAAACTCCCTGCCTGGTTCATTACTCAAAACCCCCATCATGGGTAAGACTAGCGACCTGACAGATGTCAAGAAGGCCATCATTGACACCCTCAAGCAAGAGGGTAAGACCCAGAAAGAAATTTCTCAACAAGTAGGCTGTTCCCAGAGTGCTGTATCAAGGCACCTCAATGGTAAGTCTGTTGGAAGGAAACAATGTGGCAGAAAACGCTGTACAACGAGAAGAGGAGACCGGACCCTGAGGAAGATTGTGGAGAAGGACCGATTCCAGACCTTGGGGAACCTGAGGAATCAGTGGACTGAGTCTGATGTGGAAACATCCAGAGCCACCATGCACAGGCGTGTGCAGGAAATGGGCTACAGGTGCCGCATTCCCCAGGTAAAGCCACTTTTGAACCATAAACAGCGGCAGAGGCGCCTGACCTGGGCTACAGAGAAGCAGCACTGGACTGTTGCTAAGTGGTCCCAAGTACTTTTTTCTGATGAAAGCAAATTTTGCATGTCATTCGGAAATCAAGGTGCCAGAGTCTGGAGGAAGACTGGGGAGAAGGAAATGCCAAAATGCCTGAAGTCCAGTGTCAAGTACCCACAGTCAGTGATGGTGTGGGGTGCCATGTCAGCTGCTGGTGTTGGTCCACTGTGTTTCATCAAGGGCAGGGTCAATGCAGCTAGCTATCAGGAGATTTTGGAGCACTTCATGCTTCCATCGGCTGAAATGCTTTATGGAGATGAAGATTTCATTTTTCAGCACGACCTGGCACCTGCTCACAGTGCCAAAACCACTGGTAAATGGTTTACTGACCATGGTATTACTGTGCTCAATTGGCCTGCCAACTCTCCTGACCTGAACCCCATAGAGAATCTGTGGGATATTGTGAAGAGAAAGTTGAGAGACGCAAGACCCAACACTCTGGATGAGCTTAAGGCCGCTATTGAAGCATCCTGGGCCTCCATAACATCTCAGCAGTGTCACAGGCTGATTGCCTCCATGCCACGCCGCATTGAAGCAGTCATTTCTGCCAAAGGATTCCCGACCAAGTATTGAGTGCATAACTGAACATTATTATTTGATGGTTTTTTTGTTTGTTATTAAAAAACACTTTTATTTGATTGGATGGGTGAAATATGCTAATTTATTGAGACAGGTTTTTTGGGTTATCAGGAGTTGTATGCCAAAATCATCAGTATTAAAACAATAAAAGACCTGACAAATTTCAGTTGGTGGACAATGAATCTATAATATATGAAAGTTTAATTGTAATCATTACATTATGGTAAATAATGAAATTTAACACTATATGCTAATTTTTTGAGAAGGACCTGTATTTCCTTTAAGTAGAGGGCTTTTCGGTCTCTTTCGTCCCGCTACATTTAGCCCAACTTGGGTCTCTCCCTAAGGTGGCTAGCATGTATGTATCGCTTGCTCACCGAGCCCCACTCCATACAGCCAACCAATTCCAGCCCTGTGCTGATGAGGGCCTAAAGCCCGAAACACGTGTCCACAGGTAGGAATTGGTTGGCTGTGTAAATTTAGAAACTAATCCGCAGCATTGCACGCTTGGCGATTCCAAGCGCTGTGGATTAGACAGGGGTGGAAAGAGATGATTTGCATAGCTCCGCCTACTGCAAAGGATTCTGGGTAAACCTGCTATTCTTTGTATTATGCTGCTTGCAAGTACTTTCCGTTTCAGGAAAGCATCCACTATGTATTTCCTTTAAGTAGAGGGCTTTTCGGTCTCTTTCGTCCCGCTACATTTAGCCCAACTTGGGTCTCTCCCTAAGGTGGCTAGCATGTATGTATCGCTTGCTCACCGAGCCCCACTCCATACAGCCAACCAATTCCAGCCCTGTGCTGATGAGGGCCTAAAGCCCGAAACACGTGTCCACAGGTAGGAATTGGTTGGCTGTGTAAATTTAGAAACTAATCCGCAGCATTGCACGCTTGGCGATTCCAAGCGCTGTGGATTAGACAGGGGTGGAAAGAGATGATTTGCATAGCTCCGCCTACTGCAAAGGATTCTGGGTAAACCTGCTATTCTTTGTATTATGCTGCTTGCAAGTACTTTCCGTTTCAGGAAAGCATCCACTATGTATTTCCTTTAAGTAGAGGGCTTTTCGGTCTCTTTCGTCCCGCTACATTTAGCCCAACTTGGGTCTCTCCCTAAGGTGGCTAGCATGTATGTATCGCTTGCTCACCGAGCCCCACTCCATACAGCCAACCAATTCCAGCCCTGTGCTGATGAGGGCCTAAAGCCCGAAACACGTGTCCACAGGTAGGAATTGGTTGGCTGTGTAAATTTAGAAACTAATCCGCAGCATTGCACGCTTGGCGATTCCAAGCGCTGTGGATTAGACAGGGGTGGAAAGAGATGATTTGCATAGCTCTGCCTACTGCAAAGGATTCTGGGTAAACCTGCTATTCTTTGTATTATGCTGCTTGCAAGTACTTTCCGTTTCAGGAAAGCATCCACTATGTATTTCCTTTAAGTAGAGGGCTTTTCGGTCTCTTTCGTCCCGCTACATTTAGCCCAACTTGGGTCTCTCCCTAAGGTGGCTAGCATGTATGTATCGCTTGCTCACCGAGCCCCACTCCATACAGCCAACCAATTCCAGCCCTGTGCTGATGAGGGCCTAAAGCCCGAAACACGTGTCCACAGGTAGGAATTGGTTGGCTGTGTAAATTTAGAAAGTAATCCGCAGCATTGCACGCTTGGCGATTCCAAGCGCTGTGGATTAGACAGGGGTGGAAAGAGATGATTTGCATAGCTCCGCCTACTGCAAAGGATTCTGGGTAAACCTGCTATTCTTTGTATTATGCTGCTTGCAAGTACTTTCCGTTTCAGGAAAGCATCCACTATGTATTTCCTTTAAGTAGAGGGCTTTTCGGTCTCTTTCGTCCCGCTACATTTAGCCCAACTTGGGTCTCTCCCTAAGGTGGCTAGCATGTATGTATCGCTTGCTCACCGAGCCCCACTCCATACAGCCAACCAATTCCAGCCCTGTGCTGATGAGGGCCTAAAGCCCGAAACACGTGTCCACAGGTAGGAATTGGTTGGCTGTGTAAATTTAGAAACTAATCCGCAGCATTGCACGCTTGGCGATTCCAAGCGCTGTGGATTAGACAGGGGTGGAAAGAGATGATTTGCATAGCTCCGCCTACTGCAAAGGATTCTGGGTAAACCTGCTATTCTTTGTATTATGCTGCTTGCAAGTACTTTCCGTTTCAGGAAAGCATCCACTATGTATTTCCTTTAAGTAGAGGGCTTTTCGGTCTCTTTCGTCCCGCTACATTTAGCCCAACTTGGGTCTCTCCCTAAGGTGGCTAGCATGTATGTATCGCTTGCTCACCGAGCCCCACTCCATACAGCCAACCAATTCCAGCCCTGTGCTGATGAGGGCCTAAAGCCCGAAACACGTGTCCACAGGTAGGAATTGGTTGGCTGTGTAAATTTAGAAACTAATCCGCAGCATTGCACGCTTGGCGATTCCAAGCGCTGTGGATTAGACAGGGGTGGAAAGAGATGATTTGCATAGCTCCGCCTACTGCAAAGGATTCTGGGTAAACCTGCTATTCTTTGTATTATGCTGCTTGCAAGTACTTTCCGTTTCAGGAAAGCATCCACTATGTATTTCCTTTAAGTAGAGGGCTTTTCGGTCTCTTTCGTCCCGCTACATTTAGCCCAACTTGGGTCTCTCCCTAAGGTGGCTAGCATGTATGTATCGCTTGCTCACCGAGCCCCACTCCATACAGCCAACCAATTCCAGCCCTGTGCTGATGAGGGCCTAAAGCCCGAAACACGTGTCCACAGGTAGGAATTGGTTGGCTGTGTAAATTTAGAAACTAATCCGCAGCATTGCACGCTTGGCGATTCCAAGCGCTGTGGATTAGACAGGGGTGGAAAGAGATGATTTGCATAGCTCCGCCTACTGCAAAGGATTCTGGGTAAACCTGCTATTCTTTGTATTATGCTGCTTGCAAGTACTTTCCGTTTCAGGAAAGCATCCACAAAATAATAGAGAAAGTCAACACCACATTGCAAATAAACATTCATTCCAAATAAAGAAGCAGGGCGCGTCCGAGGGTGAGTATATACCTAATATGAATCTAATCACCCTCGGACGCGCAATGCTTATTTCCAACAGCCTTCCTTCCTAAGAATCAGCCCTTCCGTCGTGTAGAGAGACGTTGTGTTACACTCCAAGGTGTTCCCCAGGTTGCCTTTCCTGAGCTTCGATCTTCCGGCTCTCGTTTAGTAGTTCTTGGAAACTACACTGCATTAGGCCTTCAAATTGGGTATGGGGTGTAGAGAGAGGGTGTGTTACACTCCAAGGTGTTCCCCAGGTTGCCTTTCCTGAGCTTCGATATTCCGGCTCTCGTTTAGTAGTTGTTGGAAACTACACTGCATTAGGCCTTCAAATTGGGTATGGGGTGTAGAGAGAGGGTGTGTTACACTCCAAGGTGTTCCCCAGGTTGCCTTTCCTGAGCTTCGAAATTCCGGCTCTCGTTTAGTAGTTGTTGGAAACTACACTGCATTAGGCCTACAAATTTGGTATGGGGGAAACATTGGCGCATCTGCGGTCCCTCTTTCCTCTAGGCCTCCACTGACCTGTCTACTGCTGCCCGTGTTCCCCTGGAACCAATTTTAAATTGCCTACAGGCAGCCCAATTTATTATGTTAGGGCTTCGAAGCCTGTCTGCGGTCCCTCCTTCCACTAGGCCTCCACTGACCTGTCTACTGCTGCCCGTGTACCCCTTGAACCAACATCATAAAATAAAAAAAAAAGGATTTTGCTTATAAAAAAGAAAATACTGGTGAGATATCAAATGCAGACATTTTGACATTAAAAACAAACAAACAGCTAAAATCTGGTACAGTACTAAAAATGGCCACCAGCTACAATTACTTTCTCCTGCAAGTAGTTAACTGAAAGGTTTTTTAAATTGAAAACACACATATGGCATCCACCGAGTGTTGTCCTGTCGCGTCTTCTTTATATTATTGCCGAGAAGATGCAAAATAATGAAAATAATAAAATCATTAATTACCAAAATAATAGAGAAAGTCAACACCACATTGCAAATAAACATTCATTCCAAATAAAGAAGCAGGGCGCGTCCGAGGGTGAGTATATACCTAATAAGAATCTAATCACCCTCGGACGCGCAATGCTTATTTCCAACAGCCTTCCTTCCTAAGAATCATCCCTTCCGTGGTGTAGAGAGACGTTGTGTTACACTCCAAGGTGTTCCCCAGGTTGCCTTTCCTGAGCTTCGATCTACCGGCTCTCGTTTAGTAGTTGTTGGATACTACGCTGCATTAGGCCTTCAAATTGGGTATGGGGTGTAGAGAGATGGTGTGTTCCACTCCAAGGTGTTCCCCAGGTTGCCTTTCCTGAGCTTCGATCTTCCGGCTCTCGTTTAGTAGTTCTTGGAAACTACACTGCATTAGGCCTTCAAATTGGGTATGGGGTGTAGAGAGAGGGTGTGTTACACTCCAAGGTGTTCCCCAGGTTGCCTTTCCTGAGCTTCGATATTCCGGCTCTCGTTTAGTAGTTATCGGAAACTACGCTGCATTAGGCCTACAAATTGGGTATGGGGTGTAGAGAGAGGGTGTGTTACACTCCAAGGTGTTCCCCAGGTTGCCTTTCCTGAGCTTCGATATTCCGGCTCTCGTTTAGTAGTTGTCGGAAACTACGCTGCATTAGGCCTTCAAATTGGGTATGGGGTGTAGCGAGAGGGTGTGTTACACTCCAAGGTGTTCCCCAGGTTGCCTTTCCTGAGCTTCGATCTTCCGGCTCTCGTTTAGTAGTTCTTGGAAACTACACTGCATTAGACCTTCAAATTGGGTATGGGGTGTAGAGAGAGGGTGTGTTACACTCTAAGGTGTTCCCCAGGTTTCCTTGCCATTGCTTCGGTCTTCCGACTCTCGTTTAGTAGTTGTAGAAAAGTACACTGCATTAGGCCATACAAAATGGGTATGGGGTGGAGAGAGATGGTGTGTTACACTCCAAGGTGTTCCCCAGGTTGCCTTTCCTGAGCTTCTATCTTCAGGCTCTCATTAAATTGTGGTTAAATGGAACAACTGCATTTGGCGTACTAGTTGGTTTGGGGCCTACTATCGGTGTCTGCCACTCCTTGCTGTTCTCCTCCACTGAACAAAGCTGTGCCGCCTGTTTACTACGGTTGCCAATTTTGAACTGCATTTCGACTACTTACTGATTTGGCCCTACTCTCTGTGTCAGCCTCTCATTCCAGTTGTCCTCCACTGCAATGCCCCCTGGTTATTCCTGTGTTACCAATTTTGAACTGCATTTAGCCCACTTTCTTCTTTGGGCCTATATCTGTGTTTCCACTTCATCGTGCCCATTGCCCAGCCAGTGATAGATGAGTCTGCTGGTACATTGACCCATAACGCAACATTCCCCGTGCACGCTACACAACAACATTGTGACCCTGCTGAAAGTCAGGTTGCTCTTCCCGCATACCATACCACCTTACACGGGGACAAAGAGGAAGGTGCAGATGAAAGTGCAGGTTCCTTCATCAGGTGGGGGGAGGAATACTAGTTGGCGACGTCACTGGCACAGGGCCTCTCATAGTACGCAAAAGTGTTGCTGCCGGTGGGAGGCGCCCCCGCCGTGCAAACACACCGCTGTACTTTGAGGGGCCCTGTGCCAGTGCCAATGCCAACGAGTGGGCCCCCCCTGCTTGCTCAGGTTCACAGCACTTGCAAAGTTGAAATACTTACCTCTCCCTGCTCCACTGCCGTGACGTGGTCCAGATTTCCTGGGCCCACTAATTACTTGAACCAGCCCTACCCCCCACAACTTTAGCCAAATGACCCCCAATTTCAAATGCCTTCCAATTATTATAAGGTAAATTACGCTTGACAAGCTTCATTAAGAAGAATGGATGGTTTTGACATTAAAATGGGCACTCTAGGTGTTTTCCTGGCCCCCACTCACTGCCGACTATGCTGCCCCATTGACTTGCATTGGGTTTCGTGTTTCGGTCGATCCCGACTTTACGTCATAATCGGCCGATTTCACTCGACCCGACTTTGGACATAGTCGGGTTTCGCAAAACCCGGCTCGACTCTAAAAAGGTCAAGGTCGCTCAACTCTATTGACAACCCAAGGTGCTAGTTTCACTGGGCACTGACAAACATAATGCTCCTTACCTCCACAGTACATGGACTCATTATTACGATAGATTCATTGTCACTCTTGTAAACAGAATTTGGCCTGCTCAACTTGCATCAGATGTATAGCAGGAGGTGTAGCTTTGAGCCAGCCTGGGTGATCTTTTGATGCGAGTGGGTACTTGAGCTTCTTCATGGAAACATTCCAGCTTCTTCATGGATCTCTGCTAGTCAATTAATCCTTAATATGACCAGACAGACCCTGTCAGAAGGTCGCTACCAGGGCTTTTTCATTCCAAGCCAGCTCTGTGGCCAGGGCCTGGAAGTGTAAAACATACTGAGCCATGATGTCCATGCCCTGTCTCACAGTCAAAAGTAAAGAGGTGGGTGAGGAAGTGCAGCCTGGCAAAAAATATCCATGAACTTTCCTAATTCTCAATTCTCTGGACTTTCACATCCCTAAATGGGGTTTGACCATGACGAGGCTCTGGTCCAAAGGGAAAAGATGGTAATGGAGCGTGAAGTGGATTTGGCATTGGATCACAAAGCCGCTGCTCTCCTTGGGGTCTCCATCACAGCGAAACGGAAGTGGAAGCTTGAGCTTAGCTGTGCAGCGCCCCAGAGATCTGGTCGTTGCAGTATGACACTCTGCCACTAAGGCGAGTGATGGTATGTCTGATGGCACTGAAGGAATTCTACTGACCAGGTATCACCAGCACACATTACACTTCACACTCCGGCCAGTAGGGGGAGCAAAAGGCTTTATTTATTGGGCCCCTCCTCACACTGGTAAAACTAGGGATTGGATAGAAAGTTAGTCAGAAGCTGACTGGGTTGGATTCAGGCAACATCCCGTGGCAGGGGGTGTTGCAGAGAGAAGACACAGGGGGGTCCCTGTCAGGCGTGGGAACCTGGCAGGTGCCTAGGGAAGAGAGCAGAACGTAACGGAGCCGAGCCTGCACCTCCTTGCGGCGGTATCCTAAGAAAGAGACAAGAAAGGAAGGATATTGTGGAACAGTGTAAATGTGATCAAGCAAAAAGGAGTACCAGTAGGAGTCGTGCCGTGAGACCGAGGCAACATCCTACTGAGGCACGTAGCCGGTGGCCGGAACACCGCGGAAGTAACTGACTCTACGCCTTACTTCAAACTCCGCAGGACAGTTAATTATAGGTTGGCTGTCTACCTTATATTTCCTAAGAAGACATAGGGGGCAACAGTGGGAGAAGGGCGTCTCTAGGGTCCCGGAAGACCTCCAGGCCTTCCCGTCATACGGGTGCGTCCTAGCCAAAACATACTGGGGGACGAGAAACTAGTAACATCTGGAACTAAAGAAAGAGAGAGCTGTAAAGAACGAACGAAACGTGAACATCAGTTGTGAGGACTATTCCGAATGCTCAGCAGGGTAGCACTACAACACACAGGCGCTATTGGTAGGCAACGATTTCCACTTGCAAAGTGAATTCTGGAAGTGCCCATCGGACCGGCCGGTCTCAGATAGCCCTGTTAAGCGTGCTCTGGATTGCGGATCCTGAAGTCTTCAGTAAAGAGGTAAAGAGACTGCAACCTTGTGTCCTCGTTATTGACTGCACCTCACACCATCACCATCCACCTTACTGGGAAGCCCTGGGGACACACTTCACCTGTGGGAAGGTATACCATCCTTCTGCCATTCCATCACCCCAGCGGACCCCATAGCAGCGTCGGTCGCCCTGACCGAACACCACAGGTGGCGTCACGAACCCCTGACAGACTGTACAACCTTTATTCGACGCCCCTTAGCAGGGTCACGGACCGGGTATAGCCACCGTGACAGCTTTAGAACCGAACCAGAGAGGCCCGGTACCGGGAACTCGTGGCCCTGTGTCTGGGGGCGCTCCAGCTGCACCACCTGAAAGTGGAGTCTTAAGTTGTTCCCCTGGAGAGGCTGCCAGTCCTGGGGAAGGAGGGCCAGACACGGTAGAGACGCGAGGCAGAGTTCAAACTGAAGTGGACAAATCCTGCAGCTGGGTTGCCACCAGATTAATTGCCTGCATCAGCAGGTCTTGATGCACACATTGAGCACAAACCTCCTCATACAGTACTTGAACGTGGGACTTGGTGTCAATATTCTATTTGTCAGCTGGGTCCATGGTCTGAACTTACTATGATGGCGATGGGTGTGGACGCACTGCACCACTGTCCGGGCTTACTGGACTTGGTGGCGTGTGGCTAATGGCTATATGGTCTCCACTAGAACCTCTTTTGGTGAGAATAGGCTTTGGCCATTAGAGTAGCCACCAGGTGCCACTCCAGGGCAGTGCCTGGACCTGCAGTATCTGACCAACGTGTTAAGGAAGTGACACAAAGCACCGAAGGTGTAGGCAGAGATGTGGTCAGAAAGTCTTAGGTCGAATCAGGCAGCACAGGTTTAGAATACATAGCCAAGGTCAGAAGATGAGAGGTCAGACAGAACAGATATACAAGCCAGGTTGGTAACAGGAAAGTCATTACAAATATGTACATAGAATATGATCCAGGAGATGAACTGCACTAGTAACCTATGTTCAGGTATGGTGTGGAGGGCAGAGCTGCCCACTAGACGGGTTCTGCTCGGGAGAATACATCACGCATACATTCCCGGCAATGATGTAGTCACTATTGACAGCAGCATCTAAGGGGTTAAACAGATATGTACGGTGCAAACACTGATCTTGGTTGATACAGCAAGTTGTCAGCTATAGTGGACAGCCGACAGCTGCTGGATTGTCACCTGTGTGAGGATATTATTCTCTTATATCTCAGGTCAGTTAAAAGACGTATTGGCTGTCATTAAGGGGTTAATGGTCTAAATAATTCTGAAGTTTGTAAACATACAATTATGGTTTGCATCACCATTTTGCAAGACCCATAACTTTTTTATTTTTGGAATATCTACAGAGGTCTGTCACGTTGCTGTGGACAATGCAAATTGAAATAATTCAAGAAAGTAACTAAGTTTTGGACACTCATAAAATACTGTGCCTTCACATTATTACTTTACCAATAGTAAAAACTAGACACCTGTTAGCAGGTTTTTAATTTAAAACTTCTCCTGATCTGTTTACACTGCTATTTTACTCTGATGGGGTATCCTTGCTTTCTGAAAGTGAGAATATCAACAATGTCAGTGTATTCTAAAGAACCATTTAAAGTACTAAAATCTTTTAATACAGGAAATATACAGTATATATCTATGTACCGTGTTAGCCAGTAGATAGAAAAATATTTAGACATGAGAGTTCCCAGTGGTTGATACCTTTTATTGGCTAACTGAAAAGATAGTAGCAAATTGCAAGCTTTTGAGACTACGCAGGTCTCTTCATCAGGCAAAGACTAGTGCAAAATCTGAAGAATCACATACTACTTTTTGTAGTAAAGGTTGTAATTTCCGTGCAGCTCCCTTAGCACCTCCAGATTTGAATTGTACGTGACTACTAGAGGCACCCAATTATTTTCTTCTTTAGCTTTGTAATGTAGCAGGTGATTCCTTGATATTCTGGTGGCTCTTGTAATTTGGTTTTCAATTGTTCTTGGATGGTAGCCCTGATTCAAAAAAGTATTATTGAGGCGACCAAAGTGTTTGTCTTGGGTGCCTCTAGTAGTCACCTACAATTCAAATCTGGAGATGCTAAGGGGAGCTGCATGGAAATTACAACCTTTACTACAAAAAGATGCCCAATTACAATCCATTTTTCCAGACCCCCACTACTGTGTTTTAGGCAGCCCCCAAATTTAAGAAGCATCATTGTCAGAAGCTCGCTGTCCTCTCCAACAGCTGCAGGAACCTTTCCTTGCAACCAGAAAAAACTTGTCCAATTATAATGACCACGGACAAGATAAAGATCCCCAACTCACATCAGGACTACAAGATCCCAGGTGCTTTCAGCTGCATCACATCTATTGTGGTGTACCTAATTATTTGTACTAAATGTCCAACTGGGGGTCTGTATGTGGGGGAGACAGGGCAAAAACTGAGGACAAGGATGAACTCTCATCGCCATACTATAAGAGAAAAAAGAATGGTCCTACCGGTAGCAAAACATTTTTGTATCCCTGGTCATAGCATCATGGACATGAAATTACTTGTTTTAAAAGGTAATTTCGAATTTCAAAAAGACAGAACAGTCTGTGAGTATAAACTCACGATGATCTTTGACACACTCAGTGCAGGAATTAATGTGTCACATGGATTTATGTCTTTTTACATCAATTAAGGAATTTACTCTTCAGACCTTCTGGGGTCATCACAACACAGAACCAGGCCCATTCAGAGGACCATAAAACATTAAGACTTCCTTATCTATGAACTGTTCCAATATCTATGTCTATCCCTCTCACATGATAATTCTGTTTCACGTCACTTGTTTTATCTATTGCCTTCTTTCACTCTGTGCTGTGTTTTGTATAAGTATGTGATTCTTCAGGTTTTGCATTAATCTTTGCCTGATGAAGAGACTTGCATAGTCTCGAAAGCTTGCAATTTGTTCAGTTAGCCATTAAAAGGTATCAACCACTGAGGACTCTAATGTCTAAATTCTTTTAATTAACTAGGATACATAAGATTCCTTAGACACATTTGAAAATGGATCCATCATGAATGTTATGGCTCTTTAATGAGGTGAAGCCATTAAGCCTTACCATGAACTGTCAGCTCAGAATAGACTAGGGATAACATTTAGTGAATGAAAACAACTTTGTAAAGTTTGTTGCAAGTAAAATTGTAACTTTTTAAGTGTTAAGTTTGATCATGACCTACTGCATTAAAAAATGTGACTGCTTCCTTTTGGCATTTTAAAATAACTTACGCTAGTTATAATTTCTAATAATGTATGCATTATTTAATTTTTTTCCAAGTAAGCCAAATAGTTTATTACTCCTTTTGTCTCAACAGAAATGTGTACTTGGCATTATGCTAAACAGGACAACATTGCTGTTTAATCAGGTGTAAAATGTTGGCTTCTTGTGTTTGCCTATAGCATTGTTTTACTTGGATTGCTTGTCTGGTTAATAGAAGAAATACAATACCAGCCATTTTAATGGCTTTATTCTTTATTAGCAATTATCAGCACTCAAATGCAAAGCCAATGATTTTGCTTCTCAGTTTATGCACTGTATAATAAAATATAATGTGACTTTGTATATGTGAATTTCACTCACAGACAATATTTTTACAGATACATTGGAAAACCATAATAAATCATAATGATTATTATCCATGTCAACAGCCCATAATTCTGATATGTAGATATCAGCTGCAATAGCTGTAAACTATAAAATGATGATAATTGCAATCAAAATAATTTATAAGTTTCTTCAGCTTAAAAAAATCACGGACACTTTAAATTTTTCTCACGGACAGGGCAAAAAAGTGCCCTAATTTTATGGACTGTTTTAGAATTTCTGGACAGTTGTTAACCCTTTGACAATGATACGTGGTCCAGTTCATGCATTAAATTACATATTGATTTTATTGTGTACTTAGAGTTGTCAGTTACATGTACTACAGTATATACCAAAAACTGGAGATGATCGAACCCCAGGATCTTTGGGTTTAGAGGGTTTGGGGAACAGTTAAAAAAGGGTTTGGTTCAGGTACCAGAACAGTACCCAAGAATGAACCTGAGCCCTGATCCCATTAACCTGAATGGCAGGACCAAAACATCCAATGTTTACCACTCTGTCATGTGCATTCCCAGCCGAGCCTCTGATCTGCGGGGACCTCAGTGAGATCACCGCTTGCATTGTGAGAAAAAGGCTCACGGTGTGGTGGTGAGTTCACCACAGTTCACTGGGTGACATTTTCAATTTCTCCCAGTGAATTCTCTGAGCTCAGTGCCGCTCTAAATAAATAATCCCCTTTACTCTTGATAACCAGCCTTGCTAACGCTAACAGCTTAGGGTTGCAGCCCTCAGCTGTCAGTTTTGCTTGGCTGGTTATCAAAAATGCAGGGAAACATATGACACTTCTGTTTTGTTTTTTTATTTATTTAGTGCTCAGGCGCCGGCTGATGAATACTCCCATCAGCTGCCTGCTCTCGCTGCTTTTAGCAGCAGCAGGCCTCAGCTGATGGGAGTAGAGATCCCGTCAGTTGAAATGGTTTACCTTCGATCATGGCTGCTGGCTCACGCCATCATTTGACAGTGTGGGAACCGGGGCTCTCTGACTGACTAACGTCTGACAGTGTTTCCCCGCAGCAATCTGACCAATGGTAACGATCTTACCATGATGAGAAAATCCAGGAAGATCACAGCCTTAGTGAAACTTGATCATTTACCGAATTTTACAGAAAATGCTAGGGAATCCAAACAAGAATCCGATTGTGCAACGCTTGTGCCGACTTTGAGACTGGCAAACTGTTTCTGAACAAGTTCGCTCATCTCTACCAATCACTTATTTTGCTATGTCACTTACATATGCTTATCGTAATAAGGTCCTAATCTATTTTTACAGAGTTATAAATAATGTAACAGTAATTTTAAAAATGTCTGGCTAATCCTACTTTGTATTCATCTCTAATTTTATATGGAGGCATGAGAAAAAATGTGTGATGTGTTCAGATATTTGTAGGCATGCCATAAACCGTAAGTTTAAAAGGCAAAAAAAAAATGGAATAAAAAGCAAATGTACCAAAAATAGTATTAAACATGAAAGTATGAAAACATTAACCCACAACATCTGATACAGTGTTGTCAATAGAAAAAAGTGGAATTTGGTGAAAAATAATATTATTTTAGAAAAGGGATTTTATGAAAAGTTTTATACAGAGTTTTTTTTAATAATTATAAATTGGATATCTCAATAACTGTACTTAACCAGAAAAGTAATTCAATGAAGAAACTCTCAAACCAAATGAATTTAAATATTCCTGTTTTTTCACCACATTACTGCAAAATGGTACAATTAAGATATACATCTCCAAAACAAAATCCCTCATGTATCTATGTTTAGATAAATGCAACAAATAAATGCAACATATACTGTATAACCCTTGAAAAACAGTAATAAAAATAGATATAAACTCTAGAAAATCAAGTGTAAATACAGTACATATGAAGCAGTTGATAGAAAAGAGAATCAGGTGACCAGTACACTTTCACTTCATACATTTTCTCATTAAAGACAAAAAGGTTCCTCAGGAGTGAATAATGGGGTCCCATCAGGTATGCTATGAGCATTATGTCTAACCTCTTCTAAACCTGGGTCCCATTTGGAATGCGTGTTACGCAGTGGCATTCTCCATTGTCCATCAGAGATCAATCCCTCTCTAGCTGGTGTGCCTTCCATAACAAAAAATATTAATGGCATTGGTTAAATTTCAGTAGTATACATGGAAAAATAAGGAAAATGATTTTCACCAATTTTATGGACTAAATATGGACAATCGTCGCTATGAGATACAAAAACAGAGGCAAAACAGTCACGATAAAGAGCAGTCCAGGATATATATAAAAATATAAATTTTATTGAAAATTACAAGATGCAAGAAAATATGGCAACAACTGTGAAGTTACAGTTGTATGAAAAAGTTTGGGCACCCCTATTAATCTTAAGCTTAATCTTTTATAAAAATTGTTTGTTTTGCAACAGCTATTTCAGTTTCATATATCTAATAACTGTTGGACACAGTAATGTTTCTGCCTTGAAATGAGGTTTATTGTACTAACTGAAAATCTGCAATCTGCATTCAAACAAAATTTGACAGGTGCATAAGTATGGGCACCCTTATCATTTTCTTGTTTTAAATACTCCTACCTACTTTTTACTGACTTACTAACAGTGGCGTATCCAGGGGGGGGGGGCAGCCGGGGCATGTGCCCCGGGCGCAGCCAACAAGGGGGCGCCAGCAGGCCACCTGATGCGGTGGTCCAAGGAGGAGGCTCCCCGTCGGCGGAATTCTGCCGGGGTCTCAAACATGCAGCCCCTGAGGCAAGCATCTGCGGCCCGAGGTGCACGCTAGAAGAGGAGGCGGCACAGAGTTCTGGGACTTTCGCAGCTGCTGGAGACGAGAGCTGCTCACAATGCGTCGCCATGGATATGCAGTGACTTCCGACCCCGTCCAGTGCCCGGAGAATGAGCCGTGCGTCGCTAAACAGGAAGTGTGCACTGTGCAGCACCTGGAGCAAAGGATTGTGGGGGCCGGATGGGATGCAGAGCCTGGCTGGGAGGACAAGGTATGGGCTCTAATATACTGCATGGGCTGCTATATACTACATGGGCTGCTATATACTACATGGGCTGCTATTTATTACGTGGGCTCTGCTATATACTACATGGGCTGGCTGCTATTTACTTCGTGGGCAGTGCTGTATACTACGTGGCTGCTATATAATACGTGAGCTCTGCTATATACTATGTGGGCTGCTATATACTACATGGGCTGCTATTTACTATGTGGGCTCTGCTATATACTACGTGGGCTGCTATTTACTTCGTGGGCAGTGCTGTATACTACGTGGCTGCTATATACTACGTGGGCTGCTATATACTACATGGGCTGCTATATACTACATGGGCTCTGCTATTTACTATGTGGGCTCTGCTATATACTACGTGGGCTCTGCTATTTACTACATGGGCTGCTATATACTACATGGGCTGCTATTTACTATGTCTGCTCAGCTATATACTACGTGGGCTGCTATTTACTTCGTGGGCAGTGCTGTATACTACATGGCTGCTATATACTACGTGGACTGCTATATACTACATGGGCTGCTATATACTACATGGGCTGCTATTTATTACGTGGGCTCTGCTATATACTACGTGGGCTGCTATTTACTACATGGGCTCTGCTATATACTATGTGGGCTGCTATTTACTACGTGGGCTGCTATATACTACGTGGGCTGTGTTATATACTACGTGGGCTGCTATATACTACGTGGGCTGCTATATATTACGTGGGCTGCTATATACTACGTGGGCTGTGTTATATACTACGTGGGCTGCTATATACTACGTGGGCTGTGTTATATACTACGTGGGCTGCTATATACTACGTGGGCAGTGCTGTATACTACTATGTGGGCTGTGCTGTATACTACTATGTGGGCAGTGCTGTATACTACTGTGTGGGCTGTGCTGTATACTACTGTGTGGGCTGTGCTGTATACTACTGTGTGGGCGGTGCTGTATACTACTGTTTGGGTTGTGCTGTATACTACTGTTTGGGCTGTCCTATATACTACTATGTGGGCTGTGCTATATACAGTTAGGGCCAGAAATATTTGGACAGTGACACAATTTTCGCGAGTTGGGCTCTGCATGCCACCACATTGGATTTGAAATGAAACCTCTACAACAGAATTCAAGTGCAGATTGTAACGTTTAATTTGAAGGGTTGAACAAAAATATCTGATAGAAAATGTAGGAATTGTACACATTTCTTTACAAACACTCCACATTTTAGGAGGTCAAAAGTAATTGGACAAATAAACATAACCCAAACAAAATATTTTTATTTTCAATATTTTGTTGCAAATCCTTTGGAGGCAATCACTGCCTTAAGTCTGGAACCCATGGACATCACCAAACGCTGGGTTTCCTCCTTCTTAATGCTTTGCCAGGCCTTTACAACCGCAGCCTTCAGGTCTTGCTTGTTTGTGGGTCTTTCCGTCTTAAGTCTGGATTTGAGCAAGTGAAATGCATGCTCAATTGGGTTTAGATCTGGAGATTGACTTGGCCATTGCAGAATGTTCCACTTTTTGGCACTCATGAACTCCTGGGTAGCTTTGGATGTATGCTTGGGGTCATTGTCCATCTGTACTATGAAGCGCCGTCCAATCAACTTTGCAGCATTTGGCTGAATCTGGGCTGAAAGTATATCCCGGTACACTTGAGAATTCATCCGGCTACTCTTGTCTGCTCTTATGTCATCAATAAACACAAGTGACCCAGTGCCATTGAAAGCCATGCATGCCCATGCCATCACGTTGCCTCCACCATGTTTTACAGAGGATGTGGTGTGCCTTGGATCATGTGCCGTTCCCTTTCTTCTCCAAACTTTTTTCTTCCCATCATTCTGGTACAGGTTGATCTTTGTCTCATCTGTCCATAGAATACTTTTCCAGAACTGAGCTGGCTTCTTGAGGTGTTTTTCTGCAAATTTAACTCTGGCCTGTCTATTTTTGGTATTGATGAATGGTTTGCATCTAGATGTGAACCCTTTGTATTTACTGTCATGGAGTCTTCTCTTTACTGTTGACTTAGAGACAGATACCCCTACTTCACTGAGAGTGTTCTGGACATCAGTTGATGTTGTGAACGGGTTCTTCTTCACCAAATTAAGTATGCGGCGATCATCCACCACTGTTGTCATCCGTGGACGCCCAGGCCTTTTTGAGTTCCCAAGCTCACCAGTCAATTCCTTTTTTCTCAGAATGTACCCAACTGTTGATTTTGCTACTCCAAGCATGTCTGCTATCTCTCTGATGGATTTTTTCTTTTTTTTCAGCCTCAGGATGTTCTGCTTCACCTCAATTGAGAGTTCCTTTGACCGCATGTTGTCTGCTCACAGCAATAGCTTCCAAATGCAAAACCACACACCTGGAATCCACCCCTGACCTTTTAACTACTTCATTGATTACAGGTTAACGAGGGAGACGCCTTCAGAGTTAATTGCAGCCCTTAGAGTCCATTGTCCAATTACTTTTGGTCCCTTGAAAAAGAGGACGCTATGCATTACAGAGCTATGATTCCTAAACCGTTTCTCCGATTTGGATGTGGAAACTATCATATTGCAGCTGGGAGTGTGCACTTTCAGCCCATATTATATATATAATTGTATTTCTGAACATGTTTTTGTAAACAGCTAAAATAACAAAACTTGTGTCACTGTCCAAATATTTCTGGCCCTAACTGTACTACCATGTGAGGACTGAAACAAGGCCAGGGGGCATGATGGGTGTAATGTCCTGATTTCTGCCCCCATAATGTGCTCAGATTTCTTCTGCCCCCTTGATGTCCTGATTTCTTCCCCCATCCCCCCCATATGTTCCTCAGATTTCTCCACCATTTGCAACTGCACCCGGGAAGGGAGGGGATGGAGGAAGGAATCAGGACATTATGGGGGCAGAAGAAATCTGAGGAGATTATAGGGAGCAGAAATCTGAGGGGGGGCGCCAAACTGATCTTTTGCCCCGGGTGCAGGAGGAGCTAGATACACCTCTGCTTACTAAAGCACTTTTTTTTGTTTTCTAGCCTCATTGAGCTTTGAACTTCATAGCCAGGTGTATGCAATCATGAGAACAACTACTTAAAGTGGCCACTTGCAAGTTGTTCTCCTGTTTGAATCTCCTCTGAAGAGTGGCATCATGGGCTCCTCAAAACAACTGTCTAATGATCTGAAAACAAAGATTATTCAACATAGTTGTTCAGGGGAAGGATACAAAAAGCTGTCTCAGAGATTTAATCTGTCAATTTCCACTGTGAGGAACATAGTAAGGAAATGGAAGAACACAGGTACAGTTCTTGTTAAGGCCAGAAGTGGCAGGCCAAGAAAAATATCAGAAATTCAGAGAAGAATGGTGAGATCAGTCAAGGACAATCCTCAGCCCACCTCCAGAGAGCTGCAGCATCAACTTGCTGCAGATGGTGTCACTGTGCATCGGTCAACTATACAACACACTTTGCACAAGGAGAAGCTGTATGGGAGAGTGATGCGAAAGAAGCCATTTCTGCAAGCACGCCACAAACAGAGTCGGCTGAGGTATGCAAAAGCACATTTGGAGAAGCCAATTTCTTTTTGGAAGAAGGTCTTGTGGACTGATGAAACCAAGACTGAGTTGTTTGGTCATACAAAAAGGCGTTATGCATGGCGGCCAAAAAACACAGCATTCCAAGAAAAACACTTGCTACCCACAGTAAAATTTGGTGGAGGTTCAATCATGCTTCGGGGCTGTGTGGCCAATGCCGGCACCGAGCATCTTGTTAAAGTTGAGGGACACATGGATTCCTCTCAGTATCAGCAGATTCTTGACAATAATGTTCATGAATCAGTGACAAAGTTGAAGTTACGCAGGGGATGGATCTTTCAGCAAGACAATGATCCAAAACACCGCTCCAAAACTACTCAGGCATTCATGCAGAGGAACAATTACACTGTTCTGGAATGGCCATCCCAGTCCCCAGACCTGAATATCATTGAGCATCTGTGGGATCATTTGAAGAGGGCTGTCCATGCTCGGCGACCATCAAACTTAACTGAACTGGAATTGTTTTGTAAAGAGGAATGGTCAAAAATACCTTCATCCAGGATCCAGAAACTCACTAAAAGCTACAGGAAGCGACTAGAGGCTGTTATTTTTGCAAAAGGAGGATCTACTAAATATTAATGTCACTTTTCTGGTGGGGTGCCCATACTTATGCACCTGTCAAATTTTGTTTGAATGCAGATTGCAGATTTTCTGTTAGTACAATAAACCTCATTTCAAGGCAGAAACATTACTGTGTCCAACAGTTATTAGATATATGAAACTGAAATAGCTGTTGCAAAAAAAACTATTTTTATAAAAACATTAAGCTTAAGATTAATAGGGGTGCCCAAACTTTTTCATATAACTGTACATAAAGAACGTTAAAAAGAAACGCTAAAGGTCCGCAGAATACCAAATGGGCCTCATGTGACGTAAGTATAATAAGAAAAAGTGCATTTAGGTGCAAGCAACACCCTATATACATATATCCACATATAGTATATCACAGAAGAAATGGAAACGTGTAACATTCGATCTAAATCCACATAGCATGGAGGTGTACAGAGTATGGACTTAGTAGTCCCACCTCCAGCTGACTAGTAGCCGTCCTGAATACAACAATGTGATATACCGCAATAGTAAAGGTACCTTGTTACCTGTGGATTAGGGTGACAGGGATGGCTGTTGTGAGTTCCGTTCTGGAGCTCCCTCCTGTGGTTGCTAATGGTATGTTTGCGAGTTCTGCCCTTGGGCTCCCTCTGGTGGTTTCGAGTGGAACTGCTGCTCCGTTAGGTAGCTGTAGCAGCTGCCTTCACTAATCGCCTTGCCTGGGTTTGTTATTTAAACCTGCTCTGGGCTTCAGTCCATGCCTGCTGTCAATGTTCTTGGTTGGATTTGATTCTTCTCTTGGATTTCTCATATGGCCAGTCCTTGTCTGCAAAAGATAAGTTTTGCTAGTTTGTTTGTCCATTTGTTTGGACTCTATTGCTTTGCATTTTTGTCTCTTTGTCCAGCTTGTCACTATGTCTTATTTAGGCTAGCTGGAAGCTCTGGGAAGCAGATTTGCCCCTCCACACCGTGAGTCAGTGTGGAGTTCATTTTTTGTAAACTCTGCGTGGATTTTGTAGTTTTTAATACTGACCGCACAGTATCCTTTGCTCTCTGTCTATCTAGTTTAGTATTGGCCTCCTTTGCTGAATTCGTATTTCATTTCTATGTAGGTCATTTCCCTCTCCATTCACAGTCAATATTTGTGGGGGGCTATCTTTCCTTTTGGGGGTTTCTCTGAGGCAAGATAGCTTTCTATTTCCTTCTTTAGGGGTAGTTATATCTTAGGCTGTGACGAGGTGTCTAGGGAGTGTCAGGAACATCCCACGGCTATTTCTAGTTGTGTTGTTAGGATTAGGGACTGCGGTCAGTAGAGATACCACCTTCTCAGAGCTGTTCCATGTTGCGTTTTAGCCACCAGGTCATTTCAGTGTGGCCTCTTAACCACCAGGTCATAACAGTACAGCAGGCCAAGAATGAATTGAATGCATCTCAAAAGAAGGAAAAAAATATAAGTCTGAACCATTTTTTTTCTGTGCTCTGTTCTGTCTCTTTTTTCCTCTTGATATCTGGATGGTGCTGGATATATGCTCTGGTATGGAGGTTCAGGGTTTGTTTTCTCGTGTGGATCAACTTGCTGCAAGAGTCCAGAGTATCCAAGATTATATTGTTCAGACTCCGGCTCTAGAACCAAGAATTCCTACTCCTGATTTGTTTTTTGGGGACAGATCCAAGTTTTTGAACTTTAAAAATAGCTGCAAATTGTTTTTTGCTTTGAAACCCCGTTCTTCTGGTGATCCCATTCAGCAAGTGAAAATCATCATATCCTTACTGCGTGGTGATCCTCAAGACTGGGCATTTGTTCTTGAAACAGGGAATCCGGCATTATTGAATGTAGATGCATTTTTTCAGGCGCTCGGATTGTTGTATGACGAACCTAACTTTGTAGAGCATGCTGAGAAAACACTGTTGGCCCTGTGTCAGGGTCAGGAAGCGGCAGAGTTATATTGCCAGAAATTTAGAAAATGGTCTGTGCTCACTAAATGGAATGAAGAGGCGCTGGCTGCTATTTTCAGAAAAGGTCTTTCTGAAACCCTTAAAGATGTTATGGTGGGCTTTCCTGCACCTGCCGGTTTGAGCGAGTCTATGTCTCTAGCCATTCAGATTGATCGGCGCTTGCGTGAGCGCAAGGCGGTGCACCATATGGCAGTGTCCTCTGAGCGAAGTCCTGAGCCTATGCAATGTGATAGGATTTTGACTAGAGCAGAAAGGCAGAAATTCAACAAGTTAAGATCAGAAATTCAACAAGTTAAGATCATTATTTTTTTATTACGTGGCGACCCTCAAGACTGGGCATTTTCCCTTGCGCCAGGAGATCCTGCATTATGTAATATTGATGCGTTTTTTCTGGCGCTCGGATTACTGTACGATGAACCTAATTCAGTGGATCAGGCAGAGAAAAATTTGCTGGCTCTGTGTCAGGGTCAGGATGAGATAGAGATTTATTGTCAGAAGTTTAGAAAGTGGTCTGTGCTCACTCAATGGAATGAATGTGCTTTGGCAGCAATCTTCAGAAAGGGTCTCTCTGAAGCCCTTAAGGATGTCATGGTGGGATTTCCTATGCCTGCTGGTCTGAATGAGTCTATGTCTTTGGCCATTCAGATCGGTCGATGCTTGCGTGAGCGTAAATCTGTGCACCATTTGGCGGTATTATCTGAGCATAAACCTGAGCCTATGCAGTGCGATAGGACTTTGACCAGAGCTGAAAGGCAAGAACACAGACGTCAGAATGGGCTGTGTTTCTACTGTGGTGATTCCACTCATGCTATCTCCGATTGTCCTAAGCGCACTAAGCGGTTCGCTAAGTCTGCCACCATTGGTACGGTACAGTCGAAATTTCTTTTGTCCGTTACTTTGATCTGCTCTTTGTCTTCCTATTCTGTCATGGCATTTGTGGATTCAGGCGCTGCCCTGAATTTGATGGACTTGGAGTTTGCTAGGCGCTGTGGGTTTGTCTTGGAGCCCTTGCAGTGTCTTATTCCATTGAGAGGAATTGATGCTACGCCTTTGGCCAAGAATAAGCCTCAGTATTGGACCCAGCTGACCATGTGCATGGCTCCTGCGCACCAGGAGGATATTCGCTTTCTGGTGTTGCAAAATCTGCATGATGTGGTCGTGTTGGGGTTGCCATGGCTACAAGTCCATAACCCAGTATTAGATTGGAAATCAATGTCTGTGTCCAGCTGGGGTTGTCAGGGGGTACATGGTGATGTTCCATTTCTGTCTATCTCATCATCCACCCCTTCTGAGGTCCCAGAGTTCTTGTCTGATTACCGGGATGTATTCGATGAGCCCAAGTCCAATGCCCTACCTCCGCATAGGGATTGTGATTGTGCTATCGAGTTGATTTTTGGTAGTAAGTTTCCTAAGGGTCGACTGTTTAATTTATCTGTACCTGAGCACGCCGCTATGCGGAGTTACGTAAAAGAATCCTTGGAGAAGGGTCATATTCGGCCGTCGTCATCGCCATTGGGAGCAGGGTTCTTTTTTGTGGCCAAGAAGGATGGTTCGCTGAGACCTTGTATTGATTACCGCCTTCTAAATAAAATCACGGTCAAATTTCAGTACCCCTTGCCGCTGCTATCTGATTTGTTTGCTCGGATTAAGGGGGCTAGTTGGTTCACCAAGATAGATCTTCGTGGTGCATATAATCTTGTGCGTATTAAACGGGGCGATGAATGGAAAACTGCATTTAATACGCCCGAGGGCCATTTTGAGTACCTGGTTATGCCATTCGGACTTGCCAATGCTCCATCAGTATTTCAGTCCTTTATGCATGACATCTTCCGAGAGTACCTGGATAAATTCCTGATTGTATACTTGGATGATATTTTGGTCTTCTCGGATGATTGGGAGTCTCATGTGAAGCTGGTCAGAATGGTGTTCCAGGTCCTGCGTGCTAATTCTTTGTTTGTGAAGGGATCAAAGTGTCTCTTTGGTGTTCAGAAGGTTTCATTTTTGGGGTTCATTTTTTCCCCTTCTACCATCGAGATGGACCCTGTTAAGGTCCAGGCCATTTATGATTGGACTCAGCCGACATCTCTGAAGAGTCTGCAAAAGTTCCTTGGCTTTGCTAATTTTTATCGTCGCTTCATCTGTAATTTTTCTAGTATTGCTAAACCATTGACCGATTTGACCAAGAAGGGTGCTGATGTGGTCAATTGGTCTTCTGCTGCTGTGGAAGCTTTTCAAGAGTTAAAGCGTCATTTTTCTTCTGCCCCTGTGTTGTGTCAACCAGATGTTTTGCTTCCGTTCCAGGTTGAGGTTGATGCTTCTGAAATTGGAGCGGGGGCTGTTTTGTCGCAAAGAGGTGCTGATTGCTCGGTGATGAAGCCATGCGCCTTCTTTTCCAGGAAGTTTTCGCCTGCTGAGCGAAATTATGGTGTTGGCAATCGAGAGTTGCTGGCCATGAAGTGGGCATTCGAGGAGTGGCGTCATTGGCTTGAAGGAGCTAAGCATCGCGTGGTGGTCTTGACTGATCACAAGAACTTGACTTATCTCGAGTCTGCCAAACGGTTGAATCCTAGACAGGCTCGTTGGTCGCTGTTTTTCTCACGTTTTGACTTTGTGGTTTCGTACCTTCCGGGCTCCAAAAATGTGAAGGCGGATGCCCTGTCTAGGAGTTTTGTGCCCGACCCTCCGGGTTTGCCTGAGCCGGCGGGTATTCTCAAAGAGGGAGTAATTGTGTCTGCCATCTCCCCTGATTTGCGGTGGGTGCTGCAAAAATTTCAGGCTAATAAACCTGATCGTTGCCCAGCAGAGAAACTGTTTGTCCCTGATAGGTGGACGAATAAAGTTATCTCTGAGGTTCATTGTTCGGTGTTGGCTGGTCATCCTGGAATCTTTGGTACCAGAGATTTGGTGGCTAGATCCTTTTGGTGGCCGTCTCTGTCGCGGGATGTGCTTTCTTTTGTGCAGTCCTGTGGGATTTGTGCTCGACCTAAGCCCTGCTGTTCTCGTGCCAGTGGGTTGCTTTTGCCCTTGCCGATCCCGAAGAGGCCTTGGACACATATCTCTATGGATTTTATTTCGGATCTCCCCATCTCTCAAAAAATGTCGGTCATTTGGGTAGTTTGTGATCGCTTCTCTAAGATGATCCATTTGGTACCCTTGTCTAAATTACCTTCCTCCTCTGATTTGGTGCCATTGTTCTTCCAGCATGTGGTTCGTTTACATGGCATTCCAGAGAACATCGTTTCTGACAGAGGTTCCCAGTTTGTTTCGAGGTTTTGGCGAGCCTTTTGTGCTAGAATGGGCATTGATTTGTCTTTTTCCTCGGCTTTCCATCCTCAGACAAATGGCCAGATGAACGAACCAATCAGACCTTGGAAACATATCTGAGATGTTTTGTTTCTGCTGATCAGGATGATTGGGTGTCCTTTTTGCCGTTGGCTGAGTTCGCTCTTAATAATCAGGCCAGCTCGGCTACCTTGGTTTCACCATTTTTCTGCAATTCTGGGTTCCATCCTCGTTTCTCTTCAGGGCAGGTTGAGTCTTCGGACTGTCCTGGTGTGGATACTGTGGTGGACAGGTTGCAGCGGATTTGGACTCATGTAGTGGACAATTTGACCTTGTCCCAGGAGAAGGCTCAACGTTTCGCTAATCGCAGACGCTGTGTGGGTCCCCGACTTCGTGTTGGGGATTTGGTTTGGTTGTCATCTCGTTATATTCCTATGAAGGTTTCCTCTCCTAAGTTTAAGCCTCGTTTCATTGGTCCGTATAGGATTTCTGAGGTTCTTAATCCTGTGTCTCTTCGTTTGACCCTTCCAGCTTCTTTTTCCATCCATAACGTATTCCATAGGTCATTGTTGCGGAGATACGTGGCGCCTGTGGTTCCATCTGTTGATCCTCCTGCCCCGGTTTTGGTGGAGGGGGAGTTGGAGTATATAGTGGAGAAGATTTTGGATTCTCGTGTTTCATAGTAACATAGTAACATAGTTAGTAAGGCCGAAAAAAGACATTTGTCCATCCAGTTCAGCCTATATTCCATCATAATAAATACCCAGATCTACGTCCTTCTACAGAACCTAATAATTGTATGATACAATATTGTTCTGCTCCAGGAAGACATCCAGGCCTCTCTTGAACCCCTCGACTGAGTTCGCCATCACCACCTCCTCAGGCAAGCAATTCCAGATTCTCACTGCCCTAACAGTAAAGAATCCTCTTCTATGTTGGTGGAAAAACCTTCTCTCCTCCAGACGCAAAGAATGCCCCCTTGTGCCCGTCACCTTCCTTGGTATAAACAGATCCTCAGCGAGATATTTGTATTGTCCCCTTATATACTTATACATGGTTATTAGATCGCCCCTCAGTCGTCTTTTTTCTAGACTAAATAATCCTAATTTCGCTAATCTATCTGGGTATTGTAGTTCTCCCATCCCCTTTATTAATTTTGTTGCCCTCCTTTGTACTCTCTCTAGTTCCATTATATCCTTCCTGAGCACCGGTGCCCAAAACTGGACACAGTACTCCATGTGCGGTCTAACTAGGGATTTGTACAGAGGCAGTATAATGCTCTCATCATGTGTATCCAGACCTCTTTTAATGCACCCCATGATCCTGTTTGCCTTGGCAGCTGCTGCCTGGCACTGGCTGCTCCAGGTAAGTTTATCATTAACTAGGATCCCCAAGTCCTTCTCCCTGTCAGATTTACCCAGTGGTTTCCCGTTCAGTGTGTAATGGTGATATTGATTCCCTCTTCCCATGTGTATAACCTTACATTTATCATTGTTAAACCTCATCTGCCACCTTTCAGCCCAAGTTTCCAACTTATCCAGATCCATCTGTAGCAGAATACTATCTTCTCTTGTATTAACTGCTTTACATAGTTTTGTATCATCTGCAAATATCGATATTTTACTGTGTAAACCTTCTACCAGATCATTAATGAATATGTTGAAGAGAACAGGTCCCAATACTGACCCCTGCGGTACCCCACTGGTCACAGCGACCCAGTTAGAGACTATACCATTTATAACCACCCTCTGCTTTCTATCACTAAGCCAGTTACTAACCCATTTACACACATTTTCCCCCAGACCAAGCATTCTCATTTTGTGTACCAACCTCTTGTGCGGCACGGTATCAAACGCTTTGGAAAAATCGAGATAAACCACGTCCAATGACTCACCGTGGTCCAGTCTATAGCTTACCTCTTCATAAAAACTGATTAGATTGGTTTGACAGGAGCGATTTCTCATAAACCCATGCTGATATGGAGTTAAACAGTTATTCTCATTGAGATAATCCAGAATAACATCCCTCAGAAACCCTTCAAATATTTTACCAACAATAGAGGTTAGACTTACTGGCCTATAATTTCCAGGTTCACTTTTAGAGCCCTTTTTGAATATTGGCACCACATTTGCTATGCGCCAGTCCTGCGGAACAGACCCTGTCGCTATAGAGTCACTAAAAATAAGAAATAATGGTTTATCGAGACGGAAACTCCAGTATCTGGTTAAGTGGAAGGGTTATGGTCAGGAAGATAATTCCTGGGTCTTTGCCTCTGATGTCCATGCTGCCGATCTTGTTCGTGCCTTTCATATGGCTCATCCTGGTCGGCCTGGGGGCTCTGGTGAGGGTTCGGTGACCCCTCCTCAAGAGGGGGGGGTACTGTTGTGAATTCTGTGATCAAGCTCCCTCCTGTGGTCACGAGTGGTACTGCGGCTTCTGAGTTTCCTTCCTCAGGTGCTGAGGTTGAGTCGTTAGGTGCTGCTCTATTTAACTCCACCTAGTGCTTTGATCCTGGCCTCCAGTCAATGTTCTAGTATTGGTCTTGCTTCCTCCTGGATCGTTCCTGTGGCCTGTCTGCTCAGCATAAGCTAAGTTCTGCTTGTGTTACTTTTGTTGCTATATTTTCTTTCCAGCTTGCTTTTTTGGTTTTGCTTGCTTGCTGGAAGCTCTGAGACGCAGAGGGAGCACCTCCGTACCGTTAGTCGGTGCGGAGGGTCTTTTTGCCCCTCTGCGTGGTTGTTTGTAGGTTTTTGTGTTGACCGCAAAGCTATCTTTCCTATCCTCGGTCTATTCAGTAAGTCGGGCCTCACTTTGCTAAATCTATTTCATCTCTGTGTTTGTATTTTCATCTTAACTCACAGTCATTATATGTGGGGGGCTGCCTTTTCCTTTGGGGAATTTCTCTGAGGCAAGGTAGGCTTATTTTTCTATCTTCAGGACTAGCTAGTTTCTCAGGCTGTGCCGAGTTGCATAGGGAGCGTTAGGCGCAATCCACGGCTACCTCTAGTGTGGTTTGATAGGTTTAGGGATTGCGGTCAGCAGAGTTTCCACGTCTCAGAGCTCGTCCTATGTTTTGTGGTTTTTGTCAGGTCACTTGTGTGCTCTGAACTTCAAGGTCCATTGTGGTTCTGAATTACCTATTCATAACAGATGCCGTAAAGTGGCTACCAGGTACACATGAAATTGGCCATTTTTGTGCGCTAGACGCTCTCGTTTTTCATATTTCTAGTGCAGTAATGCAGTTCAAATTTCGTGTTTCAAGTTTGTATGTTCTGGCGCTGCAGTGTGCTGCCTTATTTATTTAACTATATACGAGTTGGCGACTCTAGGTTCAGCACCTGTTCACACTTAGTCTATGTTTGGATGTGCAGGTCAGGTTTTTGAAATGTATTCTCTAGCCTTCTGATCGTGTACTCCGCCTTCTAGCCACAGGTGTTTTAATTACAGCAGGTCCAATACCCCTCCATAGAGAGAGAGAATTTTAGTCTAGGAAGAGGTTTCACATGTACCCATTCAGATTGAGACGTTTATTCTCAGTGAGGTAAGGCAAGCGTAGGACCTGGTATAAGAGAGATGCCGTAAAGTGGCTACCAGGTACACATGAAATTGGCCATTTTTGTGCGCTAGACGCTCTCGTTTTTCATATTTCTAGTGCAGTAATGCAGTTCAAAATTCGTGTTTCAAGTTTGTATGTTCTGGTGCTGCAGTGTGCTGCCTTATTTATTTAACTATATACGAGTTGGCGACTCTAGGTTCAGCACCTGTTCACACTTAGTCTATGTTTGGATGTGCAGGTCAGGTTTTTGAAATGTATTCTCTAGCCTTCTGATCGTGCACTCAGCCTTCTAGCCACAGGTGTTTTAATTACAGCAGGTCCAATACCCCTCCATAGAGAGAGAGAATTTTAGTCTAGGAAGAGGTTTCACATGTACCCATTCAGATGTTGACGTTTATTCTCAGTGAGGTAAGGCAAGCGTAGGACCTGGTATAAGAGAGATGCCGTAAAGTGGCTACCAGGTACACATGAAATTGGCCATTTTTGTGCGCTAGACGCTCTCGTTTTTCATATTTCTAGTGCAGTAATGCAGTTCAAATTTCGTGTTTAAAGTTTGTATGTTCTGGCGCTGCAGTGTGCTGCCTTATTTATTTAACTATATACGAGTTGGCGACTCTAGGTTCAGCACCTGTTCACACTTAGTCTATGTTTGGATGTGCAGGTCAGGTTTTTGAAATGTATTCTCTAGCCTTCTGATCGTGCACTCCGCCTTCTAGCCACAGGTGTTTTAATTACAGCAGGTACAATACCCCTCCATAGAGAGAGAGAATTTTAGTCTAGGAAGAGGATTCACATGTACCCATTCAGATGGAGACGTTTATTCTCAGGGAGGTAAGGCAAGCGTAGGACCTGGTATAAGAGAGATGCCGTAAAGTGGCTACCAGGTACACATGAAATTGGCCATTTTTGTGCGCTAGACGCTCTCGTTTTTCATATTTCTAGTGCAGTAATGCAGTTCAAATTTCGTGTTTCAAGTTTGTATGTTCTGGCGCTGCAGTGTGCTGCCTTATTTATTTAACTATATACGAGTTGGCGACTCTAGGTTCAGCACCTGTTCACACTTATTCTATGTTTGGATGTGCAGGTCAGGTTTTTGAAATGTATTCTCTAGCCTTCTGATCGTGCACTCCGCCTTCTAGCCACAGTTGTTTTAATTACAGCAGGTCCAGTACCCCTCCATAGAGAGAGAGAATTTTATTCTAGGAAGAGGTTTCACATGTACCCATTCAGATGGAGACGTTTATTCTCAGTGAGGTAAGGCAAGTGTAGGACCTGGTATAAGAGAGATGCCGTAAAGTGGCTACCAGGTACACATGAAATTGGCCATTTTTGTGCGCTAGATGCTCTCATTTTTCATATTTCTAGTGCAGTAATGCCGTTCAAATTTCGTGTTTCAATTTTGTATGTTCTGACGCTGCAGTGTGCTGCCTTATTTATTTAACTATATACGAGTTGGCGACTCTAGGTTCAGCACCTGTTCACACTTAGTCTATGTTTGGATGTGCAGGTCAGGTTTTTGAAATGGGTTTGTTATTTAAACCTGCTCTGGGCTTTAGTCCATGCCTGCTGTCAATTTTCTTGGTTGGATTTGATTCTTCCCTTGGATTTCTCATATGGCCAGTTACTCCCTTGCCAGTTACTAATGATCTACAATGTTCACGAAAACGGATATGGAGCGGTCTTATCGTTTTCCCTATATAAAAATATCTACAGGGACAAAAGATTACATATACTACGTGATCTGTTCGACATGTAATGAAATCATTGACCGTCCGTTTTCGTGAACATTGTAGATCATTAGTAACTGGCAAGGGAGTACCGCGGTTAATCACCCACATGAAAGAACAACATGGAGGTAGGGCGGACAATATGACCTTTGCCGGTATTGAAAAAGTTAATCTACCAACTAGAGGGGGAGATCTCAGCGGCTTGCTTTTGAAGTGTGAAGCCAGATGGATCATGCGAAGTAATGCTACGGGCCCGCTGGGCTTCAATGACAGGGTGGATATGTCTATTTTCCTGCAATAAGAATTTAGTACGGTACGAGATCTCACTTGATATATGGCGTTCGTAGTTCTCCTAATAATACAAGTAGAGTTAGATTGTATCATCTTGGATGGGCCAAATGCATTGTGATTCCAGTGCTTTCATGTTTTTGTTCTTTGTACATGTTTTTAATTGTGCTTTTAATTGTATTGTTTTTAAGAATGGGAGGGTCAGGCAGGTGAGGAGGGGAGGTGCAGTTCTTTCGGCACTATATTTCCGCTGCCTCACCTGACCATTGATGGACCCGTAGAAGCGCAAGCACAGCGCGAAGCGGCCGTCGTCCTAGCTCTCCCCTGCTCACACGAGATGCGGCGCTGCCAGCTCCGGCCATGATTTTTATGTGAAGATTTCATCAATAAAGTTTCGAATCCTGTGAAGATTGGTGAGTGCCCTCATTTTTTCTTGTATGTGGACAATATACAGGATGTCACTAGTGAAGTAGTACAGGGACAATAAGTTTAGCGTTGCGTGTGCAGTTGCTGCTGTGCTATGGTATACTCCGGCAGAAATGAGAAAGCTTACTACAAACTGTTTAACGTATGCAATGAGTGGTTCGAAATCTAGTTTCAGCAGGAGGGTTAGACTGCAGACACAATCCAAAAGGAGCACACAATCCAAGGGCGCAGCCTAGTGCTATCAGCATACAATGCGAGACCGGATCAAGTAGGTATTCTTTGAAAACTAGTGAATAGATCTTGTTAGGTACACTGTATTTTTTAGATTTTTACCAATCACAAGTCCAAAATTACTTAACATAACTTGGTTGCCCGATCCTTTTACCACATTCCCTTTTGAAGTTTTGTTCATATTGTACAGTATTTGTGTACCTTTCTGCAGGAATGATTGAATGACATGGCTAAGCTACATTTTACCTTGGGTTCAGAAACTATATATAGTGTGAATCATACTTGCAGTTTTTTAGCATTTTTTTTTAAATAAACACAGGAGTGGATGAAAAATAAAAATCACAGTATTTCCTTCAATCACTTCCTATTTTTTTTGGATCCACGCTTGCCTTTGGCTTAAAATACTAGGAATAATAACCCACCAAATAAAAAGTGCATCTGTGATTCCATCCAAATCTCTCATTCAAATGTTTTCTTTTTCTAGCAATCTTGCAGTGTTTGTTATGTAATTTACACATTTATTTTTTTATTAAATTAATACTTACTGTCTTTTTCAAAAATGTTACTTACTATTTATTTAGGTTGGATCTCATACATATTTAGCAATATAAAGCAATACATTTTCTATCTGGGCAAAACCTGAATGTGTAAAATGACTCCAAAACAGACCTGTTTAGTTACTGTATGAGTTTCTATATAAATAACGGTGTTTGATTACATGCTTCTGAATTTATTACAGTGCCAGCTATGTGCAAGCTATGGAACATGATCTTTCCAGTTTTCTGAGCTCTTTTACTCTCCTCTGTTAGGATGTGAATATGTGAAACTGCAATTCAGCATAAATATGTAGAGAGTGTCTTGGAGATCGTTAGAGTTGATATGTGACCTAGAAGTCAAAGTTCACTTAACATTTCCAGTTCAGTGACCCAATAGCACCCTTTACTGATTATGCTGAATGTGAAACTTTTTGTTACGAATCATTTAATATTGTCAGTTACTTAGTTTCCTATAGTTTTGTTGTGTATTTCAGTATTTCATTTTTTTTTTTGCTTTGGTACATTACGGAAGAATATTACAAATAGATATTTGGAGATTACCCATGCGACACATATACTTTGCTGATTCATACAACATTGGAATTTGTCTTGATCAAGTTAAACTCGCTACATAAACATACTTTAAGCTGTAAGACATTATGATCAGTGTAGTATTCATACTTAGTAGAAATAATGAGCCATGGAGGACCGACTTTAAGTCAAATTTTAAATCACAGGTCTCAATGAATTTGAACCCTTTGTATTAAGGATCACCAAAAAAGAAAATGTCAGTTGTCATTTCACAAAATGCTGAAGAATTAGAGAGCGGGCTTAAGATGTCAAACGCTGATACCAGGGCTTCTTCTTTATGCCACGCTGATATTGCACTATTAGTCTAGCACAGCCAACCAAGAGAGCTATCATAGCCAGTATAAAGGATGAATGCAATTCAATCAGTGAGACTTTAGGTTTCTATAGCATAGGGAAAGCAGGTCAGAGCACTTAGTTCATTACATATGGAGATAAAAAAGGCATATTCTGCTTGTGTGTCACTGGTTTACCACGACAGAAAGGAGCCAGAAGACTGCAGAATCTGATTTCTCCAACTTCTGCGCTGGTTATAAGTATTTCACATTCTTATTAAACGGTGTAAATTTCCTTTGGCAGTGCCGAGTTAATCTGCTCAGTTGAGAGCTCCTGTAAAGCTATACTCTCAGCTGTGCACTGTTAGCCACTCCAATCAGCTTTATAAACTGGGTCCTGGCTAGCACTCATTGCCAGAGTTAGCTTTTGCTGCCTGCCTGGAGATTGTTGTTGGAGGTTATTAGAGTAGGCTGTTGGTGGATTTATCTGTGACTGTTGCTAGGTTTTGAGTGTGTGATAATTACTTTTCTTCTCCCACTTTGCTTTAACCCCATCCTCCACTCCCCGCTGCATTCCTCTGTTATACACTGTCTGCAGAATTATTAGGCAAGTTGTATTTTAGAGGATTATTGCTATTATTGATCAACAACTATGTTCTTAATCAACCCAAAAGACTCATAAATAGTGTTGAGCATTCCGATACCGCAAGTATCGGGTATCGGAATTCCGATACCGAGATCCGATACTTTTGTGATATCGGGTATCGGTATCGGTATCGGATCAATAGGGATGTGTAAAATAAAGAATTAAAATAAAAAATATTGATATGCTCACCTCTCCGGCGGCCCCTGGACATCACGCTGCTAACCGGGAGGCTTCTTTGTTTAAAATGCGCGCCTTTAGGACCTGCGAATGATGTCCCGGCTTCTGATTGGTCGCGTGCCGTCCATGTGACCGGCATGCGACCAATCAGAAGCCGTGACGTCATTCGCAGGTCCTCAATTCCTAGAATTAGGAGTTTAGTGAATGAGAATGACGTCGCGGCTTCTGATTGGTCGCGTGCCGCCCATGTGACCGGCACGCGACCAATCAAGCCGCGACGTCATTCTCATTCACTAAACTCCTAATTCTAGGAATTGAGGACCTGCGAATGACGTCACGGCTTCTGATTGGTCGCGTGCCGGTCACATGGGCGGCACGCGACCAATCAGAAGCCGGGACGTCATTCGCAGGTCCTAAAGGCGCGCATTTTAAACAAAGAAGCCTCCCGGTTAGCAGCGTGATGTCCAGGGGCCGCCGGAGAGGTGAGCATATCAATATTTTTTATTTTAATTCTTTATTTTACACATCCCTATGGATCCCAGGACCTGAAGGAGAGTTTCCTCTCCTTCAGACCCTGGGAACCATGAGAATACCTTCCGATACTTGATGTCCCATTGACTTGTATTGGTATCGGATATCAGTATCGGCGATATCCGATATTTTTCGGGTATCGGCCGATACTATCCGATACCGATACTTTCAAGTATCGGACGGTATCGCTCAACACTACTCATAAATATCAAAGCTTAATATTTCTGGAAGTTGGAGTGTTTTTTTTTAGATTTGGCTATCTTAGGAGGATATCTGTTTGTGCAGGTAACTATTACTGTGCAGAATTATTAAGCAACTTAATATAAACCAAATATATTCCTATCTCACTTGTTTATTTTCACTAGGTAAACTAACATATCTGCACAAAATTTAGAATTAAACATTTCTGACATGCAAAAACAACCCCCCCCAAAATTAGTTACCAATATAGCCACCTTTCTTTATGATGACACTTAACAGCCTTCCATCAATAGATTCTGTCAGTTGATTGATCTGTTTACGATCAACATTGCTTGCAGCAGCCACCACAGCCTCCCAGACAGTGTTCTGAGAGGTGTACTGTTTCCCTCCCAGTTGATAAATAATAAATAATCTTTATTTTTATATAGCGCTAACATATTCCACAGCGCTTTACACACATTATCATCACTGTCCCTGATGGGGCTCACAATCTAAATTCCCTATCAGTATGTCTTTGGAATGTGGGAGTAAACCGGAGTACCTGGAGGAAACCCACGCAAACACGGAGAGAACATACAAACTCTTTGCAGATGTTGTCCTTGGTGGGGTTTGAAATCAGGACTCCAGCACTGCAAGGCTGCAGTGCTAACCACTGGACCACCATGCTGCCCCTAGATCTCACATTTTATGAGGGACCGCAGGTTCTCTATGGGGTTCAGATCAGGTGAACAAGGGGGCCATATCATTATTATTTCTTCTTTGAGATCTTTACTGGCCAGCCACGCTGTGGAGTAGTTGGTGGCATGTGATAGAGCATTGTCCTGCATGAAAATCATGTTTTTCTTCAACGATACTGACTTCTTCCTGTACCACTGCTTGAAGAAGTTGTCTTCCAGAAACTGGCAGTAGGTCTGGGAGTTGAACTTCACTCCATCCTCAACCTAAAAAGGTCCCACAAGTTCATATTTGATACCAGCCCATACCAGTACCCCACCTCCACCTTGCTGGCATCAAAGTGGAACTCTCTGCCCTTTACTGATCCAGCCTCTGGTCCATCCATCTAGCCCATCAAGAGTCACTCTCATTTCATCAGTCCATAAAACCTTTGAAAAGTCAGTCTTAAGATATTTCTTGGCCCAGTCTTGACATTTTATCTTATGTTTCTTGTTCAAAGGTGGCCGTTTTTCAACCTTCCTTACCTTGGCCATGTCCCTGAGTATCGCACACCTTGTGCTTTTTGTTTCTCCAGTAACGTTGCAGCTCTGAAATATGGCAAAACTGGTGGCAAATGGCATCTTGGCAGCTTCACGCTTGATTTTCCTCAATTCATGGGCAGTTATTTTGCGCCTTTTTTGCCCAACCCGCTTCTTGTGAACCTGTTGGCTATTTGCCATGAAACGCTTGATTGTTCGGTGATCACGCTTCAACAGTTTGGCAATATCAAGACTTCTGCATCTCTTTGCAAGACATCTCACAATTTTGGACTTTTCAGAGCCCGTCAAATCTCTCTTCTGACCCATTTTGCCAAAGGAAAGGAAGTTGCCTAATAATTAAGCACACCTTATATAGGGTTTTGATGTCATTAGACAACACCCCTCCTCATTACAGAGATGCACATCACCTGATTTACTCAATTGGGAGTTGGCTCTCAAGCCTGAACAGCTTGGAGTAGGACAACATGTATAAAAAGTATCATGTGATCAACATACAACTTGCTTAATAATTCTGCACAGTGTATGTGTGTCTATATTTGTATGTTTGGTATTTTTCTTTACCCCTGTTTGTATTACCTTATTAGTCTGGCTGGTGTATTACGGTACAAGACTACTGGATGGGGGAAGGGTATGTGACGCCCAGGAGACCGGGATACCCAGCACCGGACCAATGGAGTCTGTCTCTTGAGGGGGATGTCACGGGTGGCTTGACCCGGTGCTGTGGCCTCAGGCAATGCACAGTGTAAGGGGTATCGTGAGGGGACAGGCACTTACTTGATCAGCAGCAGGTTCTCCCAGCGGTGACGATCCCGATCCTGGATAGATGGCTATTGTCCAAATGAAAGACTGAGGCACTGAAACGTTTAACCAGTTTACTTTAACATAAAAGGATTTACAACCAGTCCTGTCACCGGCGTCTGTATGGGAACTCTGAGTTACTTTGACCCTGCCGGGGTCTTCGCCTCTTATTGTGCGCAATTTCTGTGTGGCCCTGCTGCTGTATGTGAACTGGCTGCCGGCCCAATCTGTCTCCTCCGGGTCCTGGTTCGACGGGCAACCCGAGTCCTTTTATCGGTTTACCCCCTCTGGGAGTACCGCTGAACCCTGTGTCTGTTGCTGCATGCTGCCCTAGTGAAGCTGATATCACCTCACGTTTTTCCGGTTGCTGTATTATATATAATGAATACAGCCACGGATCCGGTATCCGTCTTTGCGCCTGTTCTGGGTAGTGATTAATGCTACCCGGTTCTCACAATGTCCTTTTTCTCTATCCCTCTTCTCCTCAGGCCGGTGATTTAGGCCTGGTAACAGTCACAGGGCTGTTAGAGATTCAACTGTATGACCTCTCACTTTCAGCTCCTTGGCCCAACTGCCATTTCTTCTCTCAGACCAGAATGGATCAAGGGGAGTCTCTGGAGCTCCCCCTTCTGGCCGGAGGTGGTAGTGCAGTCTTGCTATTTTAGTATTTGTATTTACTGTCAGTAACTATTTTTGTGGCAAATACCCCTAGGGGTGCCACAGGTACATACTTAAGGCGGATTCAGGAGCTAAGGCACGGTATGTGGCCCTGGCATCTTCACCATCAGAAGTAATCTGGAAAACAGGGTGAGCTAGGGCGCCTCTAGCATTAGGGACAGGGAAGGAGCCCCTAGTCCTGGGACACCCGACAATAGAGATGCAACATTGTGTTTTACTTTTACAAAGCTCAAGCACATTGAAAATGAGAGGGGTTGTTTCTGTCTCTTAATAATAATCCAAATTTTTAATTGATAGGGAGGTTTTGCACCAGCAATGTCACCCAATGTAACTGTAAATTGACTGACAGATATCTTGTTGCATGTTTCGCCATATTTTTTGACTGTGCAGCATTTACCTCTGCCATTGTCGCTGCACAACCATGCCTGCCATACATCTCCTAGCTGCCTAGTATGTTTTATCATGTTAGATGTACTGCTGTTGCCATGGGTGATGTTGCTGGCCCCAAACTGCCAGACATCTCCTTGCCTGTCCCTTTTTATTTTTTTTTATCTTACAGCTCTTCCAATGCAACAGCATGGCCACATCAATCACACATCTCCTGGCTGCTGGGAAACATACTCTTTTGAGGGTACACAATCATGAAACAGCTCCTAAACTAGGGGTAATTTTTTGAAAACTTTGTGCAGAAGATTTTGCATCTTCACTTTGAAAACAGCTAGTCGGTTCATGCTTCTTAATATGACAGATTATGCAGCATTCTGATCTAGAGTTTAAAAGTATTTTTACCATATTCAATACATTTTCACCGTGTTTCCTTAGGTCTAAAAAATCAATGTAATAATGTATACAGATTGTATTGTGAAATGTGGTGACAGAGCCTGTTTATCTCTAGTTCTCCAGAGAAATTGAACACTTTGCCTGCTTCCCAATCATATACAGTGGGGCAAAAAAGTATTTAGTCAGTCAGCAATAGTGCAAGTTCCACCACTTAAAAAGATGAGAGGCGTCTGTAATTTACATCATAGGTAGACATCAACTATGGGAGACAAACTGAGAAAAAAAAATCCAGAAAATCACATTGTCTGTTTTTTTAACATTTTATTTGCATATTATGGTGGAAAATAAGTATTTGGTCAGAAACAAACAATCAAGATTTCTGGCTCTCACAGACCTGTAACTTCTTATTTAAGAGTCTCCTCTTTCCTCCACTCATTACCTGTAGTAATGGCACCTGTTTAAACTTGCTATCAGTATAAAAAGACACCTGTGCACACCCTCAAACAGTCTGACTCCAAACTCCACTATGGTGAAGACCAAAGAGCTGTCAAAGGACACCAGAAACAAAATTGTAGCCCTGCACCAGGCTGGGAAGACTGAATCTGCAATAGCCAACCAGCTTGGAGTGAAGAAATCAACAGTGGGAGCAATAATTAGAAAATGGAAGACATACAAGATCACTGATAATCTCCCTCGATCTGGGGCTCCACGCAAAATCCCACCTCGTGGGGTCAGAATGATCACAAGAACGGTGAGCAAAAATCCCAGAACCACGCGGGGGGACCTAGTGAATGAACTGCAGAGAGCTGGGACCAATGAAACAAGGCCTACCATAAGTAACACACTACGCCACCATGGACTCAGATCCTGCAGTGCCAGACGTGTCCCACTGCTTAAGCCAGTACATGTCCGGGCCCGTCTGAAGTTTGCTAGAGAGCATTTGGATGATCCAGAGGAGTTTTGGGAGAATGTCCTATGGTCTGATGAAACCAAACTGGAACTGTTTGGTAGAAACACAACTTGTCGTGTTTGGAGGAAAAAGAATACTGAGTTGCATCCATCAAACACCATACCTACTGTAAAGCATGGTGGTGGAAACATCATGCTTTGGGGCTGTTTCTCTGCAAATGGGCCAGGACGACTGATCCGGGTACATGAAAGAATGAATGGGGCCATGTATCGTGAGATTTTGAGTGCAAACCTCCTTCCATCAGCAAGGGCATTGAAGATGAAACGTGGCTGTGTCTTTCAACATGACAATGATCCAAAGCACACCGCCAGGGCAACGAAGGAGTGGCTTCGTAAGAAGCATTTCAAGGTCCTGGAGTGGCCTAGCCAGTCTCCAGATCTCAACCCTATAGAAAACCTTTGGACGGAGTTGAAAGTCCGTGTTGCCAAGCAAAAAGCCAAAAACATCACTGCTCTAGAGGAGATCTGCATGGAGGATTGGGCCAACATACCAACAACAGTGTGTGGCAAACTTGTGAAGACTTACAGAAAACGTTTGACCTCTGTCATTGCCAACAAAGGATATATTACAAAGTATTGAGATGAAATTTTGTTTCTGACCAAATACTTATTTTCCACCATAATATGCAAATAAAATGTTAAAAAAACAGACAATGTGATTTTCTGGATTTTTTTTTTCTCAGTTTGTCTCCCATAGTTGAGGTCTACCTATGATGTAAATTACAGACGCCTCTCATCTTTTTAAGTGGTGGAACTTGCACTATTGCTGACTGACTAAATACTTTTTTGCCCCACTGTACTTGCTCACAGCAGATAAAAACTTTTTGATAAGGTTCTTGTAAAGGGATCCTTTTAATAAATATGGTTTTGGAAAAGTGCACATCACCTACGATTTTCCAAAATTGTGGTAATATACTGCAAAACTGCAACTATATTTGAAGATTTGACCACTATTAATATTACCATTTTTGTGTTGTTATGCATTATAAATTTGTTGATGTATTGCATGAAAGCTTCTTAATTCCTCTTGTCACTTTTTTGACTTGGCTTAACATATGTTTTATATTCTGACTGACACTGGACATGCTGATACATCAAATGTCAACTTTTTGTGTATGAAGAAGACTCATGAGCTGAGCCCACAAGATACCTGTCAGATATTTGCAAAGTTATACAATTGTCCTCCATCCAAAGCAGCAGGGATCAGAGCTCAGCAGCATTTAATCCCTTTAATTTTTATGTTAATCTCTGATTAAAGTGCATGGTCCAAGGAAGGGTGCCATTCCATTAGCTAATTGATTAACCTACAATGCGACAATAAGTTAATGAGTTGCCATGATAGTCTTGTAGGAAACCATGATTTTCCCTATAAACTACAGTACGTTAGTATTAGAGATGAGCGAACTTATTTGGAAAATGATTGCTAATCTCATATTTGGCACAAACATAGCACATTCGGTTTCGTGTTCGGTTTTCCGACCACTTTTCCTCAAAGTCAGCAACATTCGGTTACAGATCAGTAAATGATCTTGTTTCCACTAATGCTTTTGTTTTGAGTTTGTCTAGAATAGTGGTGTTGTATGCCGAGCAGGAGGGAATGTATTTTATGAGGGGAGGCAGTGTGTCTATTTCAGAGGAGTGGCAGAGTGTAATTTATTTTTCTTTTTTTATTATTCTGCAATAACTTAATGCGAGTACTTTCCAGGCAGCCAATCAGGGAGCAGAGACTATCCACAACGTTATAACACAAGGTCTTCTGTGATTGGCTACTGAAGTCACATGTCCCTGTCCATATAAAAAGCAGACATCTTGCTTTGCTTGCACCATATTCTCAGTGTAACAGCTCAGAGAGGCCACTCCTGCTGCTAAAAGTGAGCTTTTCAGTTACCTAAATAGGATCCTGTCCTGTGTGAAATCGATCTTACAGCATCTAACTAGATTGTGCTAAAACTGTGTTGCAGTCAGGAGACCCCATTTGCTTATCCAAATAATTTGTGATAAAACTGTGTTGCACTGAAGAATCAGGAAGCTCAATTTCCTCTTAAAAATCGTTAGTCCTAATATTGGGGTTCAGCCAGGAGGCCTTATTTGCATATCCAAATTGTTTGGGATAAAACTGTGTTGCAGTGAGGAATCAGGGGGGCAAATTTCCTCTTAAAATTCATTAGGCCTATTAATTGGGGCTCTGTCAGGAGTTCCTATTTGCTACTCTGAATCATTTGTGATAAAACCGTGTTGCATTTAGGAATCAGGAGACCCCATTTGCTCCTAAAAATCATAAGTCCTATATTGGGGTTCAGCCAGGAGGCCCTATTTGCTTTTCCAAATCAGTTGGGATTAAACTGTGTTGCAGTGTGGAATCAGGAGGCCCCATGTGTTCTTAATAATCATTAGGCCTAATATTGGGGTTCAGTCAGGAGGTCCTATTTGCTTATCCATGTGCTCCAGTGAATGGCAAGCGCTGCATCAAGTGGCATCTCCTCCTCTTCCTCCATCTTAACATCACACACAGTACAATACTCAGAGGTGGCACCTTAATCACCCTTGTTTCTCCCCATGTCACAAATTTTTTAAGGCCCAACTTACTGTGGGGAACCACAGATGTGCCATTCTGCAGACCTGTTCACACATTCTATTCTATGGGCATCAGAGGTCTGCTCCAAAGATTCACAGAATCCAGAGGAGAAAAGCATCTGCACCAATGACCAAAATTTTTTCATGTTGAAGCTGGGGCCGGATGAAGTAGGGTTCTAGCAAATTCCAGACTTTCGTCACCAGACGTTAACCACCAGAGATGGAGTTGATCCTGATGAAACTCAGATACCAGAGGTGCACGCAGACTGTACTGTGTTGTCAGGGCAGGGGAGGAGGAGGCGCAAAGAGTGGGAGAACCGAGAGGATGACGATTAGGTTGCAGATCCCACTTAATGTGAACCAAGAGGCATGTAGCTGAGTAGCTCAGCAGAGGAGGTGGAAGAAGAGGAGGAGGTTACATTGCAAATTGTTGCAGAGACACTGGATTATGTAACCAAGACAAGCACTGCATCCACAACTATAGCTTTGGCCAGCACCGATAACAAATCTGCAGTTCCTAGGGGCGGCAAGGGTTGCCTAGCCTGGGCATTTTTTGAGACCAAAAAGGGTGACACAACTCATGTTATCTGCCATATTTGCAAAAATAGACTCAGTAGAGACAAAAATTGCAGTAATTTGACTACTGCATGCACGAACCTGTACATGTGAGATCAACATGCCTTAGTCTGGAAATATCACTGTGCTAAAATGCAGACTAGCGGGCCTCATCAACCACCAGCCATTCCTTCTATCACATCAACCACCTTAGAACCTCTACTTGTTTACACCCTACAGTTGGGATGAGTGAGAGCCTGTCAGCTGTTATGGAACTGGAGGTGGCTGCTTATGCTTCACAAAGCACAACACATCTTTCTCAATCCACTCTAAAATGTCTGCCTGCACCTTACTCATAGTGCAGCAGTTGCCCTTGTCACTGTACTCAACCCTTTCTCAGCACAGCAGCCAGCCCTCGGTCCAGATGTGGTCACGTAAAAGAATGTTTCTTCTTACACAAGCCAAAGCTAAGAACTTGATCTTCACCAGCTACAATCCGTTGGCCAAGGAAATGCTGCCTTTCTGCCTGGTGGATACAGACGGTTTCCTAAAGTTGATGGGCTTCGCAGTACCCCAGTACCAGTTGACAAGTCGCCATTACTTCTCTTAGAAAGCTGTGCCTGTGCTACACCAGCATGTCACAGACAACATCACCCGTTCCCTGAAAAAATCGATGTCTGCCAGGGAGCATATTACCACTGACACCTGGAAAAGCAAACATGGACAGGTGTGTTACATCTCGTTAACTGGGCACTGGGTGACTCTGGTGGCTGTGGGGGCAGGCGATCAAGGGAATGCTCCAGAAATCTTGGAATCCCCAAGGCTTGCTAAACAAACCTCTGTATTTAACACTTCCTCCACTGCTTATGGCTCCTTCACTTCTTTTTGTGCTTCCACCTGTGCCCTCAACCTCTTTTTTCAAGAGACATACGTTCCAACATAGCTGAGAGAATCTCCCCACCTTTGTACTGCGCAGTGTTATAAGTAATATGCAATGGAGATCGCAGTCACACAGCTCAAGAGTTGTGGAGAGCTATCCAGCCCAACTTAGAGCAATGGCTGTCTCCACTGAACCTGGAGCAAGGGAAGGCCGTGTGCGATAATGGTGCAAAACTGGTGGCGACCCTATGCCGGGGCAACCTCACACACGTGCCTTGCATGGCTCATGTTCTCAACCTGGTAGTAGAGCAATTTCTCCGCCATTACCTTGGCCTGGATGCACTGCTGTGTCGCTGTGTGCTCACTTCCATTGACCACTCCATGCAGGTCATCAACTCGCATCGCTACAGAGGTATTTAGGCTGACTGGTTAACTGTTTGATTTGCGAAGTTCATACATGGTGGAATTCCACTCTGCACATGTTGCAGCAACTGTGGCAGCAGCACTGAGCCATGGTGCAGTATGTCTTTTTGCATAGCCTAGGCCAATGCAGCATGGATGTGGTAAAAATCACACTTGCAGAGAGTGCAAAGATGAAGGACCTCTGAACCCTTCTACACAGTTTCAAAATGGCTACTAAGATGGTTATTGATGGTTGATGATGCCGTAATCATCATCATTATTCCAGTCATCTACATGTTGTTGCACAGTTTGAATAGTCCCAGAGGTGGTGGTCCCAGAAGAAAAGCAGGAAGCAGAGGATGGTGCACGCACGTTGGTAAACAATCTTAAGAGTGGTTTACTCCAAGTCAGCAGTGAAACACACAGTGTGCATAGCAGTTCTAGACTTCCAACCCTGGGAAAGTCAAAGCGTCGCCAGACTCGCCACAAAAACATTAGCAGCAGCAGTATAAGTGGCATAAGCAATTTCTGTGATTCATTTCACAATTTTTTTAGACCAGCCCATGAACCAGCAGAGCAGAGTACAAGTCTTCTTACGGTGTGAACAACTTGAGAGGATGGTGCAGAAGGATCTCAAGTTCAATGTTAATGCCATCAGGGAGAATTTGGATCCTTTTGCATTTTGGTCTTCAAAAATTGAAGAGTGACCTGAGCTCACCTGTTGCGCCTTGAAGGTTTTGTCATTACCGGCAGCCAGAATTCCATCAGAACGTGTCTTCAGTGCTGCTGGTGGTGACTTGACAAATAAGTGCATCCAGCTGTCCCCTGAAAGTGCAGACAGCATAACTTTCATCAAAATGAACAAGTCATGGATCTCCAATGACTTTTGCACACCAGTCGCAGAGTGGTCAGACTAAGTGATGGTGTCATTTTTAGTTTGCTGCATAGATCTTGCGTTATTGCAATCTGTGACACCTTTGTCATGGCTTCTATACCTGTTGTTTCTACTGCTGCTGATGTTACAAACAATTTTTTTAAATGTGGGGACTCGAACTTGGGTCTTCTTGTGGTGGGTTGCCTGTAGTGGAAGGTGTGTCAGAGGCCTATACTGTTTCCACTGTGAAAATTGATGCCACGGTGTGTGACAATAGTTTTTTTAAATGTGGAGAATCCAAGTTTGGTCTCCATCATGTGTGTTGCCTGTAGTAGTAGGGTTCCCAGACAAGCAGGCCTGCACTTACTTTCACTCAACTACCTGTTTTACTATCCTTACATTTTTCTACTTACCAGTACTACTCTATGAAACTGATGTTTGTGCCATCTGAATGTGGCTAAGAAAAAAAAGCTGTTGCATGAGGTATCAGGGTTCCCAGCAAAGAAGGCTTACTCCAGGTCTTAATTTAAACTTGAATTCGAAGCTGTAAATGCTGGCCCATACACTGATGCCTAGTGCATGGCCCATGGCTGACTGCTGCTGTGCCATAATCAAATTTCTACTGTGGGTCAATTGATGCCACTTTCCATGGTGTCTGCCCCTAATTTTAGCTGTTTGGGAAGCTTTTTATCAGGTGTTGTGTATAGATTTTGTTTAATGGGATTTGAGTACGTGTCAAACTGTTTGGCGAACATGTTCGGCGAACATCAGGACGTTCGGCAAACCGAATTGAACCTTGGATGGTTCACTCATCTCTATTTAGTATTGCAGTATAAGGACCAAGCAATCAGATGATCCTAGTTTCAAATGATGGAATTTGATGTTACAAAGCCATTTTTATCACACAAGAACTGTAAAAGCACAAACCAAAAAAAACTTTGCTGAATCAAAATTGTGTTTTTTTTTATCCAATTCAGCATACTATAATTTTATTTTCAAAAATCCAGTACATAGTATGGTAAGAGTAATTGTGTAATTAAAAAAAAATAAAAAACAAGCCTTCATACAACTATATCAACTATGTTTCCATGCTCAGTCATGCTCCAGTCTTGTCCCAATTTTGCCAATTTTGGCGAAGCTTGGCAAAACAGTCAAGAATATTCCATAAGTCCTAAAATATTGGCACAACTCTCTGTGTCACAATAATCTTGGGACTGTTCCAAGCAACATACCAGTAAAAGATTTTGAAAATATATAAGCACTACTGATAGCTTTCTGTAGGCTCTACTGACATGCTTTTATTTTACCATATTCATATTTGCAGTTCATGAAAGCTTCAAAAGACACATACAAATTCCTCGGGGCAAACAGTAGGGGGATTCACAGGTGGTCTTCCTATAATGTTTATAAATTATACTGCATCTTGTATATGTACTGAGTTTGAAACATTAGAAAGCGTTATAATATATATCAACATTTTATTTTTTGGAAAAGTAAGTATGAACTATAAAATGTATGTAAAGTTAATTCTAAATTCCTATCCTCTCTACACTATGCTTTTTTTAAGTAATGGATGCAGTTTTTTTTCCGTTTATTGTTTAGATGAATTGCTTGTAAATGTGCAGGCATGCAAGCAGATATAAAATTATAATATCGAGAGTTAAGTGAAAAATACATTTGAATAATATAAAGTAAAAAAAAATCATTTAATTTTTTTTTATTTTTTACTTGAAAATAAAATGTAACTGCCAGGTGAGACATTCAACAAAATGTCAAACAGATGCATGCAGAATATGTGAATGTCACAATAATAAGGGAAATAGATCAGTTCTATTATTCATGTTTCATGTGAGAAACAACCTATGCAGACTGAAACTTGAAAAATATATCCCTTAGTCTGGTTTATATGTTACATAGTTTTCTGAGCCTGTTGTAATGCAACTGGATCATAATTGATGCAAAAATGCTTCAGTTGGCATCAGGTTTTACTCCCGTTTATCCATTAACCTTCAGGCACTGATCTGAGGCTGGATCACAACATTTCATGATGCGCCTTCCGGACAAACACATGCACTTGTACGAAGCAACTACTGGTGTACTGGACAGTTGGGAATGGTCATTAGCAACCAAAGAGATCAGTTCCTCCATTAGTTTTTATCTGGCGTTTTCATCAAACACCAGATAAAAACAACAACACAGGGTCATCTACAAGTAGAGTCCAAGGTCTATTGTAGCTTTACTGCTGTCTAAGGTGAAAAATTTAAATGGTGCCCTACTTGCAAAGCAATACAATTGAGAGCAGCATATAAATAGTTAACAGAAGCATTTGGAGCACAGTTATTAGAGAATAATGCTAACTGTAATGTCCCTGCTGGCATCACTGCATGGCTTTCCATCTCTTATCAGTCAGATACACCATCTTACTTACCCCTCCAGGCCATGTTGTGAGTTCTGTCCTCTGCCTGCTCCATGCTGTGAACCTCATGTCCCCTGCCTGCTGTTTGCATACTTCTTGGTTGTATGCTTAGGACGGCGGCCCCATCACTTCCTGTTTCTTATAGAGACTATGTGCACCTTCCTAAGGTGTTCTCAGCCAATTGCCAAGAGGCATCAGGTACTTAAGGCATCCCTAGGGGGATGCATGAGCAGGATACTATCTCAGTTAGTGTCTTGCTGCTGAGTTCCCAGGTCCTGTCTTGCTGTGTCTCTCGTTTCAGCCACCCTGGGAGCTTCATACCCTGGCCTGTACCTGTGTCCTGTGTCTCTCGTTTCTACCTTCCCAGGGGGCTGCATACCTTGGTCCGAATCCTTGTTCCTGTACCTGTTCCCGTACCTGACCCTGTCTGAACTATGTCCTATACCTGTGTCTGTTTTGTATCCCAGTCTGTAGCCTTCCCTATCCTGCTGTGTGTTATCTTATGTTCACTCCTTCTGCCTTGCACCGCAACCTGCGGCTTTTGCTCCATGACCTGCGGCTCTGCTCTTGGCTCCACAACCTGCGGCTCTGCTTTTTGCTCCACAACCTGCGGCTCTGCTTTTGGCTCTGCAACCAGCGGCTCTGCTCTTGGCTCCACAACCTACGGCTCTGCTCTTTGCTCTGCATCCTGTGGTTCTGCTTATTACTCTGCACCTTGCGGTTCTGCTCTGCTCACCACAGCCTGTGGTTCCGCTCTGCTCTGCTCTACTTCTGTCTCGTCACCTGCGGCTCTGCCCTGCTGCTTCTGAGTGCTAATGCACATCTACCTCTTCTACAATAAGGTGATCTGATTAACTGCTCAGCTCTGCTTTCTCTGAATGCTATCTGCACATTCAGCTGCTCTTCATCAATTTATCTGACTGCCTACTCAACTCGGCTGTTTCAAGGTGCTGTCCAGGGACAGACAGACAGAAAATGGCTTCTGTGCAAGAACCATATATGAGCCTTTTGTAGTCAATATCAAAAAGATTATCATAATACACCCATTTATGTATGTGTGATAGAAGCTGCTTGTTGCTTTTTAGGTGGAAGTGGGTAGTGTACTTTGTGTGTGACTGCACTGCTTTCACCAATGGTATGTTCTCTTTTGGTGCTTTCCATGCACTCAATTCTGCGACATCAAAGAATATGCTTTCCTATTTGTCTTTGCTAATTCAAGTTGGTCTCTGCACACTCATCTGTGCTGCCTCTCATATTTCAAGCTATAGTGATAAAAGTACCATCCTATATTTCTATCTGTACTTACCTTCACTGTTCCACTTGTTGCCTGGCAAGTCCTGTGGCATGAATGTCTCCAGTGCATGTTACTGAACCCACCCTAGGGGTTAGCAAATCCACCTCACTCGTTACTCGAGATTTCCCGAGCACGCTCGTGGTTCCTCCGAGTATTTTTTAGTGCTCGGAGATTTAGTGTTTCTTGCCGCAGCTGAATGATTTACATCTGTTAGCAGCATAAGTACATGTGGGGGTTGCCTGGCTGCTAGGGAACCCCCACATGTACTTATGCTGGCTAACAGATGTAAATCATTTAGCTGTGGCAAGAAAAACTAAATCTCCGAGCAGTAAAAATACTCGGAGGACCCCCGAGCGTGCTCGAGAAATCTCGAGTAACGAGTATATTTGATCATCACTAATGATGAACAATCTGAACGTAGAGCCAGTGGATCAAAAACACGGGTCCACAAGGGTAAAATCCTTTGAAAAGTAAGAGGCGATTTTTATATATTTTTGATGTCTGAATCGAAATAAAAATATTGAAAAAATTCCATCACGTACAGTTTTTTCACAATTTCTGACTCCATAGGCTTTAATTTGCACCATACCTTAACCCCTTTGCATGACATTTTGGGGATGATTTTAGTGTCATTAGTTTGGATAGAAATATTTTTTAATGATACAGAAGCAGAGAAAAGGAATTCCTTCCATACATTTCTCAAGACACTCAAAGTGCTCTAGTGTATTGTGGTAATGTTCCTGGGCAGATGGAAAAAAAATAAATTTGAGTGCAATGTGGGCAAGTGGAGACTCTTTATTGATGCATCCAAAAATGTCTCAAAGCTGTGCTACTGCACAATGGCAGCAAGCATGCTTCAGTGCCTGTAGGGAATTCTATGCACTTGAAGGAAAGCTATGACAATTTAGACTCAAGGATGGTCAATATGTGATGATATGAAAGTTCTCTCTTTGCTCATTGGGCATCAAGGAGGATACTGTGACATCACTTGAAAACTACTAGAGGGGAGGTATGTAGCATTGAGGATTAGCTTCAGTAATATAAACCTAGGAAAAATCATCCTGCACACTAAATGATGAGAGGGGTTAATCAGCCATGTTTAGTGTTAGGATAATTGAACCGCTGTAGAGTTGGAGGAGTCCTGGGGATAAATATCCAGCTTTATAGAGCATTTGAGAGTGGGTGGGTCTGAAGGTGCAAGCTCTGTAGAGGTGCTTTTGTGATAAGGAAAGCTGGATGTATGGAGATTGCAGGTCTCCTGGATTGAATGTCCTTTGTGAAAGAACATGGAAGATGAAATCTAAGCCAGGTAGGCTTCTAGGACTATTGTATGGACTTGTTACTTTATGCTTTACCTTCTGCCGGACAAAGGGTGTATTCACATTTTCTGGAGATGTGGTTTATGAGGGTTTCAATAAACCAGGCGGACTTTAAATAGAAATGGTTCCTGTGTGTACCTCTTTAAGAAGCATAGTCTTATTGCCGCAATACACAAAGTACCTATTGTATGCTTTTTGTGAGAATGGCCAGCAAGAACATCTTTAAACCTTGACTCAAGAATATAGTTGTAGAAGGTTTAGTTGATCCCACTAAAGTTCTCCAGCCACCACTCCACATTAAGCTTTGACTGATGAAGCAGTTTGTGAAAGCTCTACCGAAAAAAGGAGAGACTTTTAAGTACCCGTGTACCAAGTTTCAGGGACTGTCTGAAGCAAAACTAAAGTTAGGTACTTTTGTGGGTCCGGATATTTGGAAACTCATGAGGGATGATGTGTTCAAAACATATATGAAAGCTGTTGTGATTATTTTAAATAACTCGTGAAGAAATTTCTAAGCAAGCACAAAGATCCAAAATGTAAGTCCCTCCTGGAGAATATGTGAGACTTTACAAAGCCTTGGGTTGCCTGATGAATTTGAAGTTACATTTTTTACATTCCTATTAGGACTACTTTCCTGAAAACCATGGTCCTTTTAGTGAAGATCAAGGAAAAATAATTTATCAGGATATCAAGGAGATGGAACGACGATACCAAGGTAGATGGAATGTGAACATGATAGGGGACTACTGCTGGATGCTTCACAGAGAAGATCTGCAATTCTTCTATAAGAGAAAAAGTATCGAGATGCTTTGAAGAGAAAAGGTGCAAGAATTAATTTCCAATAAAGTTGCAGACTGAATGTTCAATACATTTTTCTATATAATATTGTGTACATTTTTGCCTACAGTAAAAAATGTTCTTGTTCATATTGCTAGTACATGGTTTTTTTAAATCATGGCACAAGAAAACATAAGAATCAGTCATTGTATTTGAAACAATTTTCATAAACTCAAATTTTGCATACTTGTTTGAGGTGACCAGGGTGGTAGTCATGGCGAGGGGCTGCTGTTCCAGCACATCCTGGCACCCCACAAAGAATATATAATGTCATATCTGTTGTGTGGTGTGGGAGTATTGCACAAAACTCATGTTTGTGCTTGCAGATCCCGTTGATCCCATAGCCCGTCTCCGGACGATATCACACATTCAGGAACAGACACCGTATTCCGCTTTAACATTGCAACTTTACTTGATAACAAACAATCCATGCCAGTTTCAGTACAGCACATATTATCAGTCTGAGATTTCTCTCTCAATGCTAGCTCCTCTAGCGTCTGAGATGCTCGTCCTGGCTCTGGGGTCCCCATAATCCTGCACCCAATTTACTGGTTCCCACTCTGGCTCCCCTTCACTGGGAGATGAAAAAGGTTCCCCTGCCCTGATTCAAGCCATAGGTCCTGGATTCTTTAAGAGATACCATTGTATCAAGTGGCGGCTGACTGCATTCTGCTTTTCCCAAGTGTTCTGTGCCTTTCCGTTCTATGTGGCCCTCTGGCCTGTTGTGTCTTTTCCTGTATCACTCTCTAGCACTTTCTTAACGTTACAACTATAGTACACTACTGTACACTGCTCCCACTGACTGACTGAGAATTGGTAAGTGTCTCTCTGACAAACTCACTCTTACCTCTCCCAACTTGGAAAAACCCTACTTTAATTATTGTTTTACTGGCACCCTAGTCTCCTAGTTTGTATTTTGGTGGAATCGGAGTTGGAGTCGGTATAAAATGTACCGACTCCTCCAGTATATAATAAATTGAGTACAATAGCACAATGCATTATGTGTTGTAAATGTTCTCATAATAATTTGGGAAAGTTATAAAATGTCCTATAAATGCCTGTTCTGTTCCTGATCTCAGCTTTTACACCGTATTCCAAATTATTATGCAAATTGATAGAAAAGTGTGTATATTTTGTAGCGGGGCTAATGTAGGTGCATAGAGTCAGCTGCAAGTATATTCCCAAACCACATAGGGAAGTAACAAAGCTACGAAGAAATATATATAATATAATACCTGCGCTTCAAGTCAAAATGCACTTGTAAGACACCAATATAAAGTTAATTACCTGTTAGATGTATAAAGGGCTGTCTAGCGCTGTATGCTGAAGGTGGATCAGATGGGTATATGCTGACTCAAACTCCGAAACACTTTGGTTATTGGCTCCTACCGCACTCTGTACTGCACACAGGGGCACCACGTGACCGGGCGAGTCACGTGACCCGAACATGACGCAGGTCCTACAAGCTGCTGCTCAGCACTGCAAAGCACTACGAGCACTACATTTCCTACTGAACGAGCACTTGTCACCGGCCGGGATAGCGCGCTCTAGACTCCTTTACAAGCAGATCGCTAAGGAAAAAGAAGCTAAGTATTATTCCATTACTTCAAATAACCCATTATCTACCAATGTCCTTTTTTGGGATGCCTAATCTTTAGCTTCTAGCAGCTATGATTTTATAATTTCTATAATTAGGTCCAATTTTTTGTGTTGTGTTTGTAAAATGAATGTTTTCAAAATAGGAAATCATGTCATTGTCATTTTTAATTGAATATTGGGACGCCCTTTTCTGAAAAATCCGTACTTGTTAATATTTTGAAAATTATGTTTCTGATTCATTAGGACCCAAATCATTAAAAATCTGTCATAAAAAAAGAAAATTGCTAATTTGGCAAGTAATGGGTTAATGACACTTTCTCCGGAAACAGCGTGTACCTCCAACACAGGTACCGATCTTTTTAATACCAGAAGTCCTGCCATTTTATTGTATTTACATTCAGAAAGCACGTCCCTCACTACGTTTTATTACATCTTTTTTAAGTCCTCTAATATTGGCCCGTGAAAGCACGTAACGGCTTATACACACATATATTCATTCTCACCCCAACATCCCCTAGCTACCGCATAGCATTTGGATAGTTGGTGTATAAACTAATTACCCCTTCTCCCATTCACTCTAGTTTGAGTCAGCATATACCCATCTGATCCACCTTCAGCATACAGCGCTAGACAGCCCTTTATACAACTAACAGGTAGTTAACTTTATATTGGTGTCTTACAAGTGCATTTTGATTTGAAGCGTGGGTATTATATTATATATGTTATGCAAATTGGTTTTAAGTGTCATAAAGATTTAATTGTTTTGTTTTTCAAATAAACTCATGGATGGTATTGTGTCTCAGGGCTCAATGGATCACTGAAATCAATCTTAAACACATGTGATAATTAGTTTTCCAGGTGATTCTAATTAAAGGAAAACTACTTAAAAATGATGTTCCACATTATTAAGCAGGCCACATGTCTCAAGCAATAAGTGAAATAAATAGGATCTATCTGATGCTGAAAAGCGTTAAATAGTGCAATGCCTTGGACAAGGTATGAAAACATTAGATATTTCACGAAAACGTAAGAGTGATCATCATTCTGTGAAGAGATTTATGACTAAAACAGAGCACAGGCAGAGTTCATGCAGATAAAGGCATAATGAGAAAGGTTTCTGCCAGGCAAGTCCATCGGATTAAGAGAGCAGCTGCTAAAAAGCCATTACAAACCAGCAAACAGATATTTGAAGCTGCTGGTGCCTCTGGAGTTACTCGAACCTCAAGGTGTAGGATCCTTCAAAGGCTTGCTTTGGTTCCTACACCTACTATTCGGCCACCTTTTAACAGTGTTCAGAAGCATAAACGGTTGCAGTGGGCCCAGATATACATTAAGACTAATTTTCAAACAGTCTTGTGTACTGATGAGTGTCGAGCAACCCTGGATGGTCCAGATGAATGGAGTAGTGGATGGTTGGTGGATGGCCACCATGTCCCAACAAGGTTGCGATGTCAGCAAGGAGGTGGAGGAGTCATGTTTTGTGCCGGAATCATGGGGAAACAGCTGGGAGGCCCCTTTAAGGTTCCTGAAGGTGTGAAAATGACCTCTGCAAAGTATATAGAGTTTCTGACTGACAACTTTCTTCCATGGTATAAAAAGCAGAAATGCTCCTTCAAGAGCAAAATCATCTTCATGCATGACAATGCACCATTTCATGCTGTAAAGAAAACCTCTGAGTCATTGGCTGCTATGGGCATAAAAAGAGATAAACTCATGGTGTGGCCAGCATCTTCCCCTGACCTCAACCCTATAAAGAACCTTTGGAGTATCATCAAGCAAAAGATCTATGAGGGTGGGAGGCAGTTCACATCAAAACAGCAGCTCTGGGAGGCTATTCTGACTTCATGCAAAGAAATGCAAGCAGAAACTCTCCAAAAACTCACAAGTTCAATGGATGCAAGAATTATGAAGGTGATATCAAAGAAGGGGTCCTATTGTTATGATCTGGTGACCTTGGAGCTGCATGAGAACTTTCACTGGAGAAGGTGGCCCCTATACTGACCGCAATCCTGAACTTAACACCACAACTAGAAGTAGCCTTGGAGTGTACCTAACACACCTAGACACCTCGTCACAGCCGGAGGACTAAATACCCCTAAAGATGGAAATAGGAATCCTATCTTGCCTCAGAGAAAATCCCCAAAGGATAGACAGCCCTCCACAAATATTGGCGGTGAGTCGGAGAGGAAAAAACATACACAGGCAAAAAACAGGATTTAGCACAGGAGGCCATTCTAGCTAGATAGGACAGGATAGGACAGAGTTCTGTGCGGTCAGTACTAAAACTCTTCAAAACATCCACAGCAGAATTTGCAAAAAACTTCCTACATCTAACTAAAGATGTAGAGAGCGTATATCTGCAACTCCAGTGAATCCTACAATCAGAGCAGGAATAAAACTGAAACAAGCACACAGCAGTGTGCCACAGAAACAAAAACCAAACACTTATCTTTGCTGAATTTGGCAGCAAGCAGGAGAAGCCAGAAAGTGATTCAACACTTCACAAGGAACATTGACAACTGGCAAGGGCTAAAGGATCCTGCACACCTAAATATCCCAGTCAGAATTGTAATCATCCGATACACCTGGCCAGGACTGCGAGTCAGAGACAACTGCATTCCCACCTACAACCACTGGAGGGAACCCAAGAGCAGAATTCACAACACCTAAGTTAACATGTAACTTGGCCTGTTAGGATGTTTTGGAGTTAAATAGCTTTTTGTTCAGTGAATGTGACCTCTGTTGTGAATTCTGTGGCAGAGCTCCCTCCTGTGGTCACAAGTGGTACTTCGGCTGGTTCTCTCTGTGAGCTTCCGTTGGTGGAGGAAAGTGGTACTGCGGCTTCTGAGTTTCCTTCCTCAGGTGAGGTGGTGAAGTCGTTGGGTGCTGCTCTATTTAACTCCACCTAGTGCTTTGATCCTGGCCTCCAGTCAATGTTCTAGTATTGGACCTGTTTCCTCCTGGATCGTTCCTGTGGCCTGCTGCTCTGCATAGCTAAGTTCCTCTTTGCTATTTGTTTGCTGTTTTTTTCTGTCCAGCTTGTCAATTTGTTTTTTTCTGCTTGCTGGAAGCTCTGGGACGCAGAGGGTGTACCTCCGTGCCGTTAGTTCGGTACGGAGGGTCTTTTTGCCCCCTTTGCGTGGTGTTTGTAGGGTTTTGTGTTGACCGCAAAGTTACCTTTCCTATCCTCGCTCTGTTCAGAAAGTTGGGCCTCACTTTGCTAAATCTATTTCATCTCTACGTTTGTCTTTTCATCTTAACTCACAGTCATTATATGTGGGGGCTGCCTTTTCCTTTGGGGTATTTCTCTGAGGCAAGGTAGGCTTATTTTCTATCTTCAGGCTAGCTAGTTTCTCAGGCCGTGCCGAGTTGCATAGGGAGCGTTAGGCGCAATCCACGGCTGCCTTTAGTGTGGTTTGAGAGGATTAGGGATTGCGGTCAACAGAGTTCCCACGTCTCAGAGCTCGTTCTTGTTTTTTTGGGTTATTGCCAGGTCACTGTATGTGCGCTGACCTCTATGTCCATTGTGGTACTGAATTACCTTTCACAACAGTACTGGAGGCCTAAAGTACTAATGATTCCCAATAGAGGGAAAAAAGAAGTTCTGAGACCATTTTTTTTTCTTTGCACTGTGTTTTGCCTTTTTTTTCCCCTAGACATTTGGGTGGTTCAGGACACAGGTGTAGCAATGGACATTAAAGGTCTGTCTTCATGTGTGGATCAGCTCACGGCAAGAGTACAAAGTATTCAAGACTTTGTGGTTCAGAATTCTATGTTAGAACCGAAAATTCCTATTCCTGATTTGTTTTTTGGAGATAGAACTAAATTTCTGAGTTTCAAAAATAATTGTAAACTATTTCTGGCTTTGAAACCTCGCTCCTCTGGTGACCCAGTTCAACAAGTTAGGATCGTTATTTCTTTTTTGCGTGGCGACCCTCAGGACTGGGCATTTTCTCTTGCGTCAGGAGATCCTGCATTAAGTAATATCGATGCATTTTTCCTGGCGCTCGGATTGCTGTACGATGAGCCTAATTCTGTGGATCAGGCAGAGAAGAATTTGCTGGCTCTGTGTCAGGGTCAGGATGAAATAGAGGTATATTGTCAGAAATTTAGAAAGTGGTCCGTACTCACTCAGTGGAATGAAGGTGCGCTCGAAGCTATTTTCAGAAAAGGTCTCTCTGAAGCCCTTAAGGATGTCATGGTGGGATTTCCTATGCCTGCTGGTCTGAATGAGTCTATGTCTTTGGCCATTCAGATCGGTCGACGCTTGCGCGAGCGTAAATCTGTGCACCATTTGGCTGTATTACCTGAGCTTAAACCTGAGCCTATGCAGTGCGATAGGACTTTGAGCAGAGTTGAATGGCAAGAACACAGACGTCTCAATGGGCTGTGTTTCTACTGTGGTGATTCCACTCATGCTATCTCTGATTGTCCTAAGCGCACTAAGTGGTTCGCTATGTCTGCCACCATTGGTACGGTACAGTCAAAATTTCTTTTGTCTGTTACCTTGATCTGCTCTTTGTCATCGTATTCTGTCATGGCATTTGTGGACTCAGGCGCTGCTCTGAATTTGATGGACTTGGAGTATGCTAGGCGTTGTGGGTTTTTCTTGGAGCCCTTGCAGTGTCCTATTCCATTGAGAGGAATTGATGCTACGCCTTTGGCCAAGAATAAGCCTCAGTACTGGACCCAGCTGACCATGTGCATGGCTCCTGCACATCAGGAGGTTATTCGCTTTCTGGTGTTGCATAATCTGCATGATGTGGTCGTGTTGGGGTTGCCATGGCTACAAGTCCATAATCCAGTATTAGATTGGAAATCCATGTCTGTGTCCAGCTGGGGTTGTCAGGGGGTACATGGTGATGTCCCATTTCTGACTATTTCGTCATCCACCCCTTCTGAGGTTCCTGATTTATTTGATGAGCCCAAGTCCGATACCCTACCTCCGCATAGGGATTGTGATTGTGCTATCGATTTGATTCCTGGTAGTAAATTCCCAAAAGGTCGACTGTTTAATTTATCTGTGCCTGAGCACGCCGCTATGCGGAGTTATGTGAAGGAGTCTTTGGAGAAGGGGCATATTCGCCCGTCATCGTCGCCATTAGGAGCAGGGTTCTTTTTTGTAGCCAAGAAGGATGGTTCACTGAGACCTTGTATAGATTACCGCCTTCTAAATAAGATCACGGTTAAATTTCAGTACCCCTTGCCATTTTTATCTGATTTGTTTGCTCGGATTAAGGGGGCTAGTTGGTTCACCAAGATAGATCTTCGTGGTGCGTATAATCTTGTGCGTATTAAGCAAGGCGATGAGTGGAAAACTGCATTTAATACGCCCGAGGGCCATTTTGAATATCTAGTAATGCCATTCGGACTTGCCAATGCTCCATCAGTGTTTCAGTCCTTTATGCATGACATCTTCCGAGAGTACCTGGATAAATTCCTGATTGTGTACTTAGATGACATTTTGATCTTCTCGGATGATTGGGAGTCTCATGTGAAGCAGGTCAGAACGGTGTTTCAGGTCCTGCGTGCTAATTCTTTGTTTGTGAAGGGATCAAAGTGTCTCTTTGGTGTTCAGAAGGTTTCATTTTTGGGGTTCATCTTTTCCCCTTCTACTATCGAGATGGACCCTGTTAAGGTCCAAGCCATCCATAATTGGACTCAGCCGACATCTCTGAAAAGTCTGCAAAAGTTCCTGGGCTTTGCTAATTTTTATCGTCGCTTCATCTGCAATTTTTCTAGTATTGCTAAACCATTGACCGATTTGACCAAGAAAGGTGCTGATTTGGTCAATTGGTCTTCTGCTGCGGTGGAAGCTTTTCAAGAGTTGAAGCGTCGTTTTTCTTCTGCCCCTGTGTTGTGTCAACCAGTTGTTTCGCTTCCGTTCCAGGTCGAGGTTGATGCTTCTGAGATTGGAGGAGGGGCTGTTTTGTCGCAGAGAAGTTTTGATTGCTCGGTGATGAAACCATGCGCCTTCTTTTCCAGGAAGTTTTCACCTGCTGAGCGAAATTATGATGTGGGCAATCGAGAGTTGCTGGCCATGAAGTGGGCATTCGAGGAGTGGCGTCATTGGCTTGAAGGAGCTAAGCATCGTGTGGTGGTCTTGACTGATCATAAGAACTTGACTTATCTCGAGTCCGCCAAGCGGTTAAATCCTAGACAAGCTCGTTGGTCGTTGTTTTTTGCCCGTTTTGACTTTGTGATTTCATACCTTCCGGGCTCTAAAAATGTGAAGGCGGATGCTCTGTCTAGGAGTTTTGTGCCCGACTCTCCAGGTGTATCTGAGCCGGCGGGTATCCTCAAAGAGGGAGTAATTGTGTCTGCCATCTCCCCTGATTTGCGGCGGGTGCTGCAAAAATTTCAGGCTAATAAACCTGATCGTTGCCCAGCGGAGAAACCATTTGTCCCTGATAGGTGGACGAATAAAGTTATCTCTGAGGTTCATTGTTCGGTGTTGGCTGGTCATCCTGGAATCTTTGGTACCAGAGAGTTAGTAGCTAGATCCTTTTGGTGGCCATCTCTGTCGCGGGATGTGCGTACTTTTGTGCAGTCCTGTGGGATTTCTGCTCGGGCTAAGCCCTGCTGCTCTTGTGCCAGTGGGTTGCTTTTGCCCTTGCCGGTCCCGAAGAGGCCTTGGACACATATCTCTATGGATTTTATTTCAGATCTTCCCGTCTCTCAAAAGATGTCAGTCATTTGGGTGGTCTGTGATCGCTTCTCTAAGATGGTCCATTTGGTACCCTTGTCTAAATTGCCTTCCTCCTCTGATTTGGTGCCATTGTTTTTCCAGCATGTGGTTCGTTTACATGGCATTCCAGAGAATATCGTTTCTGACAGAGGTTCCCAGTTTGTTTCGAGGTTTTGGCGAGCCTTTTGTGGTAGGATGGGCATTGACTTGTCTTGTTCCTCGGCTTTCTATCCTCAAACTAATGGCCAGACCGAACGAACCAATCAGACCTTGGAAACATATCTGAGATGCTTTGTTTCTGCTGATCAGGATGACTGGGTGTCCTTTTTGCCTTTGGCTGAGTTCGCCCTTAATAATCGGGCCAGCTCGGCTACCTTGGTTTCACCGTTTTTCTGCAACTCTGGGTTCCATCCTCGTTTCTCTTCAGGGCAGGTTGAGTCTTCGGACTGTCCTGGTGTGGATACTGTGGTGGACAGGTTGCAGCAGATTTGGACTCATGTAGTGGACAATTTGACTTTGTCCCAGGAGAAGGCTCAACGTTTCGCTAATCGCAGACGCTGTGTGGGTCCCCGACTTCGGGTTGTGGACTTGGTTTGGTTATCTTCTCGTCATATTCCTATGAAGGTTTCCTCTCCTAAGTTTAAACCTCGTTTTATTGGTCCGTATAGGATTTCTGAGGTTCTTAATCCTGTGTCTTTTCGTCTGACCCTTCCAGATTCTTTTTCCATACATAACGTATTCCATAGGTCATTGTTGCGGAGATACGTGGCACCTATGGTTCCATCTGTTGATCCTCCTGCCCCGGTTTTGGTGGAGGGGGAGTTGGAGTATATTGTGGAGAAGATTTTGGATTCTCGTGTTTCAAGGCGGAAACTCCAGTATCTGGTTAAGTGGAAGGGTTATGCTCAGGAAGATAATTCCTGGGTCTTTGCCTCTGATGTCCATGCTCCCGATCCTGTTCGTGCCTTTCATATGGCTCATCCTGGTCGTCCTGGGAGCTCTGTGAGGGTTCGGTGACCCCTCCTCAAGGGGGGGTACTGTTGTAAATTCTGTGGCAGAGCTCCCTCCTGTGGTCGCAAGGGGTACTTCGGCTGGTTCTCTCTGTGAGCTTGCGTTGGTGGAGGAAAGTGGTACTGCGGCTTCTGAGTTTCCTTCCTCAGGTGATGTGGTGAAGTCGTTGGGTGCTGCTCTATTTAACTCCACCTAGTGCTTTGATCCTGGCCTCCAGTCAATGTTCTAGTATTGGACCTGTTTCCTCCTGGATCGTTCCTGTGGCCTGTTGCTCTGCATAGCTAAGTTCCTCTTTGCTATTTGTTTGCTGTTTTTTTCTGTCCAGCTTGTCAATTTGTTTTTTTCTGCTTGCTGGAAGCTCTGGGACGCAGAGAGTGTACCTCCGTGCCGTTAGTTCGGTACGGAGGGTCTTTTTGCCCCCTTTGCGTGGTGTTTGTAGGGTTTTGTGTTGACCGCAAAGTTACCTTTCCTATCCTCGCTCTGTTCAGAAAGTTGGGCCTCACTTTGCTAAATCTATTTCATCTCTACGTTTGTCTTTTCATCTTAACTCACAGTCATTATATGTGGGGGCTGCCTTTTCCTTTGGGGTATTTCTCTGAGGCAAGGTAGGCTTATTTTCTATCTTCAGGCTAGCTAGTTTCTCAGGCCGTGCCGAGTTGCATAGGGAGCGTTAGGCGCAATCCACGGCTGCCTTTAGTGTGGTTTGAGAGGATTAGGGATTGCGGTCAACAGAGTTCCCACGTCTCAGAGCTCGTTCTTGTTTTTTTTGGGTTATTGCCAGGTCACTGTATGTGCGCTGACCTCTATGTCCATTGTGGTACTGAATTAACTTTCACTACAGACCTCCTAATGCTGCAAATTCAACAAATGAGCATTTTCAGTTCTTTAAAACATATCAAATGTTTAGAAATTCTACTGTGCCTAATAATTTGGAACAGTGCATTTGGAGTTTTTATTCATTTTGGAGATTATACTGTTATCATTGGGAGGTTTCTTCAATAAAATGTGATGTATACTCTAACGGGTGATGACTTTTATTAGACTGACCGTCATTTGCACCAACCTTTTAGGAAAATCCAAGAAAAATATCATTTGCATAATAATTTGGAACATGGTGTAGTTGAGATGAATCTGTGCTGCACTTTATGTACTGTACATGCTAAGTACTGAGGCAGTGCTGTGGAGTCGGAGTCAGAGTTGTATATATATATATACACATTAGACTGAAGTGGTGTGTAGTACTTCATACAATATATGTGATACACATCTGCAAAGGGAATGAATGGCAAACTATTAGTAAAGATTGTGAAGACCAAGATGAGAAAGCCGAACATGTGGTCAAGGAAAGTGAGGAACTAATGTAAAAGTAAAATACCTTTATTGACACAAAACTTGGTAAGCGCTAACACCATAAACCAGGAAGACAGCAAAAGTACAAAATCAGAACACAAAACAATGGTAAGGAAACAAGATGTGGTCAGACAACAGGAATACAAACAAGGAAAGCAGGAGGTGAAAGCACAGTAATGAACAGGTACGGACTGGGGATGAAATTCAGTCCTGGCATTTGAAATCACACAAGCCCATGGTGTCCCTGTCTCCAATAACCAGATGGGATATATTACTAATATTACCCTGGATGGAGGAAAGGAAGATTTACTACAAGACCAATATTTCTAATTATACCGACGGCATGCTGAGGTAAGTGACGGAGTGACCGGCTTTCACAACTGTTAACAGTATGGGTGTCTTGAGAACATTGATTCTGTTAACAACGTAGCACACAAGGCAGCCCACAACCAGACTGGCTCTTCTGGCATTTGCCAGAATTGCCAAATGGCCAGTCCGGCCCTGGTAATGAACCAAAAAAAGATAAACTTTTAACTGTCAGTGGAAGTCAGAGCTTTATGAATTTAAGTAGAAGACAGCCCTGCCCAATTCTCACAGATGTCTAAACCACCAGGAATAGCTCCTTGACTGAGCAACACCAACAAGGAAATAAACAGGACTACTGCAGAGTTGCGGTACTACCCAAGATATTGGCCTGAATCTTGTGGACCCCACCTCTTAGAGATGCCTCCAGTCACGTGAGACCAAACTTACCCTAAACTTACCAGGGAAGGACTGATGAAACCTTCTGATTAAGTTGTTCACATTAATGTTATTAGTCAACATTCATGATCCTTCTTCTGCTTCATAGACTTTCAAAAGAGCAAGATATCTTTTATTAGCCAGTAATCAATGATGTTTCCACGTCATGTTCAATGCTGCCTTAGACCCATATTCTGTTTTGGCGGAATTAAAAGAGTGCATAGGTGAACAATATGTTTTCAGCAGAGATTTATGAAAGACATTGTGAATTCAGAATGAGGGGGAGTTTCAAATAGAAGGCTGCTGAATTGGCAAACTCAATTATCTCTTAAGGACCAATAAATTTAACAACTAGCCTCAAGTTGGTGATCTTGAGTTTGATATTTCTGGCAGATAACCACATCTTGACCACAATGGCAAAGCTTGGCACATCCATCTGCTTCTTATTCGTGGAAGAGGTCTGTATTCTCTGTGTTCAGAGCAAAAACACCTCAACTTTTCTATAAACTTCTGAAGTATTGACTTCAGAAGTTGAAATGGAACTGAAACTAGGATGATATGATTATTCAAAAATGGAGACATTGCACAGTTTTTTCTTCATTTTTCACATTATGTTTTAGTCCTCTTAGATGACTTTAACCTACAATTGTTTGCTCACTAATTTATTTATTTTACTTGGTTATATAGTGCTATTCATTACACAGCACTTTACAGACATTATTACCACTGTCCCCATTGAGGCTCACAATCTTAACCCCTTTACCCCCAAGGGTGGTTTGCACGTCAATGACCAGGCCAATTTTTACAATTCTGACCACTGTCCTTTTATGAGGTTATAACTCTGGAACGCTTCAACGGATCCTGGTGATTCTGACATATTTTTTATTTGACATATTGTACTTCATGACAGAGGTAAAATTTCTGTTAGGACTGGCGGAACGCACCAAGAGAGATGTAATGGATGCGTTCGCAGTCCGGGGTCCACCGTGCAGGTGAAACCTGCTGCTAGGACATGACAGACGATATGGCGGTACTCATAAGTATACACGCGTGGGTTAAACCTCACCCAGCGTGAAGAAAGCGATCCTGTTGCGTCACAGGATCGCGGTACCGCACATAGAGCGCGAGCAAGTGGTCAGCGAACTAGACCCCAACAGGGATAGTAGTCCGATTAGACCCTTGCTGGCACTACACCACAACTGGGTGTGAAAAGTATATACAATAGAGGCACTGAAGTGCAAACTGTGCCGTGCTGGCAGGCACCACTAAGTACCCAGACATGGGTCAGGAAGCGCACACAGGCGCGTGGCGCCGCACTGGCGGTCACAGCAGAGGACGCTGACACGTGTGTGACACGTTGAGTGTTAAGTCGGGCGCTAGATAGCAGCCATACACCATACGCGAACAATCATACAGTAGGGTAGGGGTATTTAAAGGACGACTTGCACTCACAACAAACACACGTATAAAGTTGTACACTAGCGCATGGCCGTGCGGTCATGCGCAGTTTATATAGCTGCAGGACAGGAAGCGGCCACAGAAACTTTGCCCTTCCGAGACCTGCCAAGAGGACCAATAGAATGCGCTGCAGAGTCTGAGCACATGACCCTCGATCTCCAACGGGAGATCTTGCCCTGGGCATGCTCAGTGTGCGCAGACAAGGACTTAGTCCCAGAGAAGTCCACTCGCTGCTGACCAGTATTGGCTTTAAAGGCAGAAGCTGGAGAAGCTGCAGTAACTCTTCTCACAGAGTCAGACTGAGCGAGACGCTGGGATCGACGTCCCTGCTGAGCAGGCTCCACTGCGGCTGGAGGAGAATGGGAGACCGCAGCGGAGACGGATCGAGATTCCCCCTGTGCAGCAGAGGAAACTCGACTCCTAACATTACCCCCCCTCCTAGGGCCCCCCCCTCCTTGGGCCTCGCTACGTTCGAAGGCAGCAATGAGCTGTGGGGCCCGAATGTTTTCAGCAGGCTCCCATGACCTGTTCTCTGGACCATAACCCTTCCAATCCACCAGATAGAACTTTTTGCCGCGTACCACCTTACACCCCAAAATAGCGTTCACCTCGTAATCGTCCGTAGACGAACCCGATGTCCCGGCAGATGACTCGGAAAACCGGGACATGTATACGGGTTTCAAGAAGGACACATGAAAGGTGTCGGTGATACCCAAGCGTGGAGGAAGAGCCAGGCGGTAGACCACAGGATTAACCTGTTCGAGAACCTTGAAGGGACCCAAGTAGCGAGGAGCAAACTTAGTGGACTCAACTCGCAGCCTGATGTTACGGGCGGAGAGCCACACCAAGTCGCCAGGGACAAAAGTCGGAGCAGGGCGCCGATGAACATCGGCGGAGGACCTCATTCTCTCCTTGGAGGCCCGAATGGCATCCTGCGTGCGATCCCAAATGTCCCGTGCCTCCACAGCCCAGTCTGCCACCCTGGGATCAGCGGAAGACACAGGCATGGGCACTGGAACACGCGGATGCTGGCCGTAATTTAAGAGGAATGGAGTCTGACCGGTGGAGTCGGCTACGGCATTGTTAAGTGCAAACTCTGCCCACGGTAGCAAGGATGCCCAGTCATCCTGTCTGGCAGAAACAAAATGTCGCAGATATGTGACCAAGGTCTGGTTGGCCCTTTCTACCAACCCATTCGTCTCGGGATGATATGCCGAAGAGAGATTTAACTCAATACTGAGTAAACGACATAGCTCCCTCCAGAATCGAGACGCAAACTGGGGACCCCGGTCACTAACAATTTTGTCTGGCATACCGTGTAAGCGAAAGATATGCTTGATAAACAAGACAGCCAACGCCCGTGCAGATGGTAGCCGTGGAAGAGGCACCAAATGCACCATTTTGGAGAAATGGTCGGTGATCACCCAGATAATGGTGCAATTACGAGACTTGGGTAAGCCCACCACAAAGTCCATCCCGACCATCTCCCAGGGCCTGTCAGCCACGGGCAGAGGGTAAAGCAAACCAGCTGGCCGTTGCCGAGGAGTCTTGTTCCTGGCGCAAGAGACACACGCCCGAACGTACTCCGCGACATCACGAGCCATATGCGGCCACCAGTATGTCCTCGCCAGTAACTCAGATGTCCTTTTAGTACCAAAATGTCCACCCACCCTGGACGAGTGCGCCCAAGAGAGAACCTCCGGCCGCAAACTAGATGGAACAAAAGTCTTGCCCGGGGGCACAGACTCCAGTGAAACCGGGGCCACGGTTCTCAAACTCTCGGTGGGGACAATAAGCCGAGGCTCCTCCTCCTCCTCCGCAGATGACACAACGGAGCGAGAGAGAGCATCGGCCCGAATGTTCTTCTCCCCAGAAAGGAAATGGAGGGTGAAATGAAACCGGGAGAAGAACAAGGACCATCTGGCCTGGCGAGAATTCAACCGCTGAGCTGTCTGCAGATACACCAAATTTTTGTGATCTGTGAAGACTTGGAAGGGAAAACGTGCTCCCTCCAAGAGATGTCTCCACTCCGAGAAAGCCAACTTCATGGCTAGCAACTCCCTGTCCCCGATGGAATAATTCCTCTCTGCTGGTGCGAAGGTCTTGGAGAAAAAGAAGCAAGGATGCTTCCGACCTTGAGCATCCTTTTGGAAGAGGACTGCTCCAGCACCAACAGAAGAGGCATCCACCTCCATGATAAATGGCTTATCAACATCGGGGCGATGAAGTATGGGAGCGCTAGTGAAGTGTGACTTTATAGAGATAAAGGCCTTGGAGACCTCCTCAGACCACAATTTAGGATTTGCCCCCTTCTTGGTGAGGGCAACCAAGGGAGCTACCAAAGTTGAGAAATGCGGGATGAACTGGCGATAATAATTGATGAACCCCATAAAGCGCTGCACCGCTTTAAGAGAATGAGGTTCCTGCCAGTCCATCACAGCCTGTAGTTTGGCAGGATCCATAGCCAATCCCTGGGCTGAGATGATGTAGCCTAGGAAAGGTAAGGACTCCTGCTCAAACATGCACTTCTCCAACTTGGCATAGAGGGAGTTTGCCCGTAGGAGGTCGAAGACTTTTCAAACATCTCTCCGGTGGGAGTCAATATCTGGAGAGTAGATGAGAATATCATCCAGATAGACTACGACCGAGGTGGAAAGCATATCCCGGAAGATATCGTTCACAAAGTCTTGGAAAACGGCTGGGGCATTACAGAGCCCAAAGGGCATCACCAGATATTCATAGTGCCCATCCCTGGTGTTAAAAGCCGTCTTCCATTCGTCCCCCTCACGGATGCGAATCAGGTTGTAAGCACCCCGCAGATCTAATTTAGTAAATACCCTTGCTCCCCGAAGCCTATCGAACAGTTCAGATATCAAAGGCAAAGGGTATTTATTCTTAACGGTGATGGCGTTAAGACCCCTGTAGTCTATGCATGGACGCAATTCCCCACTCTTCTTCTGCACGAAGAAGAATCCTGCCCCAGCAGGTGACACTGACTTCCTGATGAACCCTCTTGCCAGATTTTCCTGTATGTACTGTGACATTGCCTCCGTCTCCGGGAGAGATAGCGGATAGACTCGACCCCGGGGAGGCTCAGCACCAGGCAAGAGGTCAATAGGACAGTCATAGGGGCGATGGGGCGGAAGGGTCTCCGCCGCCTTTTTGGAGAATACGTCTGCATATGACCAATACTGCTTGGGGAGAGAGGATAGATCTGCGGATACCTCAGTAGGAGCAACCTGAACGCACTCCCTCTGACACCTACCCCCACAAGATTCACCCCAACCCAGAATTCTGCCTGAGGACCACTCGATATGAGGAGAGTGGTACCGTAGCCAAGGTATTCCCAACAGGATCTCATCAATTCCTTCCGGAATGACGAGCAGAGAAATTATCTCCTGATGAGATGGCGACATGGACAGAGTAAAAGGGATGGTCTGGTGTGTTATCTGTGAGGGCAATGTCGACCCATTCACCACTCGCACCGTTACTGGTTGAGCAAGCATAACCAAGGGTATTGCGTGACGTTGGGCGAAGGCAGAAGACATAAAGTTGCCCTCCGCCCCAGAATCCACGCAGAGCTCTACCGAGTGGGAAAATGAGCCAATAGTAATTGTCCCCTTAAAGGACAACTTAGAGGCAAACGTCGCCGTGTCTAGTGTACCTCCACCAACTACCACTAGACGCTGACGTTTCCTCGACCGCTGAGGACATCTGGTGGCTAGATGTCCTGACTGCTGGCAAACATGACATACCCTGAGTGCACAAGCGGTCCGGGACTTAGATCCTGCTTGTGACACCTCCCTGGCCTCATGTGACTCAGGAACCAGGACTGGAAATTCAAGAGGTTTGGCAAAAGTAGGAGCCAGCCGAAACCTCTGCCTACACTGGGCTCGCTCTAACCTCCGCTCGTTAAAACGGAGGTCAATTCGAGTGGAGACAGTTATTAACTCCTCCAGTGTGGCAGGAATCTCCCTAGTGGCCAGAGCGTCCTTTACGTGGTCAGCCAAGCCCCTCCAAAATATGGGGATAAGAGCTTTATCCGACCAATCCAGCTCAGATGCTAAGGTGCGGAATTGGACGGCAAAATGACTGACCAAGGACTCACCCAGAGTTAATGCCAGCAATTGGAGCGCAGTATCATGGGTGACTTGAGGTCCTAAAAAGACCTGTTTCAGAGCGCTCAGAAACAGCGGAGCACTCTGCACCACATGATCGCCACGCTCCCACAGCGGCGTAGCCCATTCCAACGCCCTGTCCGACAATAGAGACAAAATAAATCCCACCTTAGCCCGCTCTGTGGGAAAACGTGTAGCCAGGAGCTCGAGATGAATAGAGCACTGACTCACAAATCCCCTACAAAACTTGCTATCACCAGAAAATTTTTCTGGCAGCGGGAGGTGAGATAATGTCGGAACAGGGGTGGCAATGGACATAGTAGCTGCAGCCACGCTGGCAGCCTGTACAGCTACTGCAGTAACATCCACAGCTGAGGTCGCGCTCTCGAGAGCCGCCAACCTACCCTCCAGCTGCTGGATATGCCGCAGAGATTGCTGTATGTCTGTCATCACTAGCCAGACCCTGTCGCTAGTGTAATGTTAGGGCTGGCGGAACGCACCAAGAGAGATGTAATGGATGCGTTCGCAGTCCGGGGTCCACCGTGCAGGTGAAACCTGCTGCTAGGACATGACAGACGATATGGCGGTACTCATAAGTATACACGCGTGGGTTAAACCTCACCCAGCGTGAAGAAAGCGATCCTGTTGCGTCACAGGATCGCGGTACCGCACATAGAGCGCGAGCAAGTGGTCAGCGAACTAGACCCCAACAGGGATAGTAGTCCGATTAGACCCTTGCTGGCACTACACCACAACTGGGTGTGAAAAGTATATACAATAGAGGCACCGAAGTGCAAACTGTGCCGTGCTGGCAGGCACCACTAAGTACCCAGACATGGGTCAGGAAGCGCACACAGGCGCGTGGCGCCGCACTGGCGGTCACAGCAGAGGACGCTGACACGTGTGTGACACGTTGAGTGTTAAGTCGGGCGCTAGATAGCAGCCATACACCATACGCGAACAATCATACAGTAGGGTAGGGGTATTTAAAGGACGACTTGCACTCACAACAAACACACGTATAAAGTTGTACACTAGCGCATGGCCGTGCGGTCATGCGCAGTTTATATAGCTGCAGGACAGGAAGCGGCCACAGAAACTTTGCCCTTCCGAGACCTGCCAAGAGGACCAATAGAATGCGCTGCAGAGTCTGAGCACATGACCCTCGATCTCCAACGGGAGATCTTGCCCTGGGCATGCTCAGTGTGCGCAGACAAGGACTTAGTCCCAGAGAAGTCCACTCGCTGCTGACCAGTATTGGCTTTAAAGGCAGAAGCTGGAGAAGCAGCAGTAACTCTTCTCACAGAGTCAGACTGAGCGAGACGCTGGGATCGACGTCCCTGCTGAGCAGGCTCCACTGCGGCTGGAGGAGAATGGGAGACCGCAGCGGAGACGGATCGAGATTCCCCCTGTGCAGCAGAGGAAACTCGACTCCTAACAATTTCTTTGATATTACCTGCGTTTATTTGTGAAAAAAACAGAAATTTGGTGAAAATTTGGAAAATTTCGCAATTTTCCAACTTTGAATTTTTATGCAATTAAATCACAGATATATGTCACACAAAATACTTAATAAGTAACATTTCCCACATGTCTACTTTACATCAGCACAATTTTGGAACCAAATTTTTTTTCTTAGGGAGTTATAAGGGTTAAAATTTGACCAGCAATTTCTCATTTTTACAACACCATTTTTTTTTAGGGACCACATCTCATTTGAAGTCATTTTGAGGGGTGTATATGATAGAAAATACCCAAGTGTGACACCATTCTAAAAACTGCACCCCTCAAGGTGCTCAAAACCACATTCAAGAAGTTTATTAACCCTTCAGGTGTTTCACAGGAATTTTTGGAATGTTTAAATAAAAATGAACATTTAACTTTTCTTCACAAAAATTTTTATTTCAGCTCCAATTTGTTTTATTTTACCAAAGGTAACAGGAGAAAATGGACCCCAAAAGTTGTTGTACAATTTGTCCTAAGTACGCTGATACCCCATATGTGGGGGTAAACCACTGTTTGGGCGCATGACAGAGCTCGAAAGCGAAGGAGGGCAATTTAACTTTTCAATGCAAAACTGACAGGAATTGAGATGGGACACCATGTTACGTTTGGAGAGCCACTGATGTGCCTAAACATTGAAACCCCCCACAAGTGACACCATTTTGGAAAGTAGACCCCCTAAGGAACTTATCTAGAGGTGTGGTGAGCACTTTGACCCACCAAGTGCTTCACAGAAGTTTATAATGCAGAACCGTAAAAATAAAAAATCATATTTTTTCACAAAAATTATCTTTTAGCCCCCAATTTTTTATTTTCCCATGGGTAAGAGAAGAAATTGGACCCCAAACGTTCTTGTAAAATTTGTCCTGAGTACGCTGATACCCCATCTGTGGCAGTAAACCACTGTTTGGGCGCATGGGAGAGCTCGGAAGGGAAGGAGCGCTGTTTGACTTTTCAATGCAAAATTGACAGGAATTGAGATGGGACGCTGTTAGGGCTAGCGGAACGCACCAAATAATAAGACAAATAGAGTATGGTGCGTTCGCAGCCCGGGGTCCACCGTGCAGAGATGGAACCTGCTGCCAAGTAATGACGGACTATATGGCGGTACTCATAAGTATACACACGTGGGTTAAACTTCACCCAGCGTGAAGGAAGCGATCCTGTTGTGTCACAGGATCGCGGTACCGCACATAGAGCGCGAGCAAGTAGTCAGCGAACTCAACCCCAACTGGGATTGAAGTCCGATTAGACCCTTGCTGGCACAACACCGCAACTGGGTGTGTAAGGAAGCTAAATAACAATATTAAGGCACAAGAGTGCATGCGGTGCCGCACTGACGAACGCCACTAACCACCCAGGATTGTGTAAGGAAAGCACAGAGGAAGTGCACGGCGCCGTACTGGCGGTCACAGCAACTGGACGCTGTAATGTGTGATTCGTGCTGTAGGATAAGTCGGGCGCTAGATAGCAACCATACACCTTCCGCGAACAGACATTCAATAGGGAAGGGGTATCCATGGACGACTTGCACTCACAACAAACACACGTATGCAAATGTACACTAGCGCATGGCCGTGCGGTCATGCGCAGTTTATATAGTTGCAGCACAGGAAGTGGCCACAGAAACTTTGCCCTTCCAAGACCTGCCAAGAGGACCAATGGAATGTGCTGCAGAGCCTGAGCAAATGACCCTCGATCTCCAACGGGAGATCTTGCCCTGGGCATGCTCAGTGTGTGCAGACAAGGACTTAGTCCCAGAGAAGTCCGCTCGCTGCTGACCAGCACTGGCTTTAATGGCAGAAGCTGAAGAAGCAGCAGTAACTCTCTGTACAGAGTGAGACTGAGCAAGACGCTGGGACCGACGTCCCTGCTGAGCAGACTCCACTGCGGCTGGATAAGAATGGGAGACCGCAGCGGAGATGGCTCGAGATTCCCCCTGTGCAGAAGCGGGAACTCGAGACCTAACAGACGCCATGTTGCATTTGGAGAGCCACTGATGTGCCTAAACATTGAAACCCCCAACAAATGACACCGTTTTGGAAAGTAGACCCCCTAAGGAACTTATCTGGATGTGTGGTGAGCACATTGACCCACCAAGGGCTTCACAGAAGTTTATAATGCAGAGCCATAAAATAAAACAATTTTTTTTCCCACAAAAATAATTTTTTAGCACCCAGTTTTGTATTTTCCCGAGGGTATGAGGAGAAATTGGACCCTTAATGTTGTCCAATTTGTCCTGAGTACGCTGATACCCGATATGTGGGGGGGGGGAACCACCGTTTGAGCGCATGGCAGAGCTCGGAAGAGAAGGAGCATCATTTGGAATGCAGACTTAGATGGATTGGTCTGCAGCCGTCACATTGCATTTGCAGAGCCCCTAATGTACCTAAACAGTAGAAACCCCCCACAAGTGACCCCATATTGGAAACTAGACCCCCCGAGGAACTTATCTAGATGTGTTGTGAGAACTTTGAACCCCCAAGTGTTTCACAACAGTTTATAACGCAGAGCCGTGAAAATAAAACATCTTTTTTTTCCCACAAAAATTATTTTTTAGGCCCCAGTTTTGTATTTTCCCAAGGGTAACAGGAGAAATTGGACCCCAAAAGTTGTTGTACTTTTATAGCAAGTTATTTAGCGGATTTTTATGATTGGCAGCAGTCGCACACTGAAAGACGCTTTTTATTGCAAAAAATGTTTTTTGTGTTACCACATTTTGAGAGCTATAATTTTTCCATATTTGAGTCCACAGAGTCATGTGAGGTCTTGTTTTTTGCGGGACGAGTTAAAGTTTTTATTGGTAACATTTTCGGGCACATGACATTTATTGATCGCTTTTTATTCCGATTTTTGTGAGGCAGAATGACTGAAAACCAGCTATTCATGAACTTCTTTTGGGGGAGGCGTTTATACCGTTCTGTGTTTGGTAAAATTGATAAAGCAGTTTTATTTTTCGGGTCAGTACGATTACAGCGATACCTCATTCGTATTATTTTTTTATGTTTTGTCGCTTTTATACAGTGGGGCAAAAAAGTATTTAGTCAGTCAGCAATAGTGCAAGTTCCACCACTTAAAAAGATGAGAGGCGTCTGTAATTTACATCATAATCCAGAAAATCACATTGTCTGTTTTTTTAACATTTTATTTGCATATTATGGTGGAAAATAAGTATTTGGTCAGAAACAAAATTTCATCTCAATACTTGGAAAGTATTGGAAAGCATCACCAAACCAGGGATTCAAGCTTGAGGAGGCTAATTTGCATATTCCAGGTGCCTTCTGGGAAAAGCGAAGAGTCTCCCTAAGCTAGAAGATCGTTGGCTACAGCCGGGACCAGCTGCTTGGAAAGCATCACCAAACCAGGGATTCAAGCTTGAGGAGGCTAATTTGCATATTCCAGGTGCCTTCTGGGAAAAGCGAAGAGTCTCCCTAAGCTAGAAGATCGTTGGGTACAGCCGGGACCAGCTGCTTGGAAAGCATCACCAAACCAGGGATTCAAGCTTGAGGAGGCTAATTTGCATATTCCAGGTGCCTTCTGGGAAAAGCGAAGAGTCTCCCTAAGCTAGAAGATCGTTGGGTACAGCCGGGACCAGCTGCTTGGAAAGCATCACCAAACCGCGCGCCTTACGGCGTGCAAATTTTTGCCTGTAGGACATTATTGCAAGAGAGCTTGGCTGAGTAGATTAAACAAGAAGGAAAACACACAGCAAGTCAGCAGGATCTAGGAGCAACATGGCAGATGTGACAACCTACATGGTGAGCTGCAGCATGTGCTACATGTTCACAGATCGACCAGAAGAAGAATCAAATTTCACCTGTCAGAAGTGTAGACTAGTGGCCCTTTTAGAAGAAAAGGTGCGGGGTCTGGAAGAAAGAATAGCAACTTTGAAACTCATCATAGAGAATGAAGACTTTCTAGACAGAACAGAAGCATCTCTACTGGTCACAGAAGGTGAAAAAAGTGTCAGAGAACCTTCAAAAGCAGATGAGTGGAAGCATGTGACCAAAAGAAGCAAGAAGACCATAGAGAAATCACCAACCACAGAACTGAAGAACCGATATCAAATCTTTGTAGAGGATGAAGATGGCACACCTAAGGATGAAGCAATACCAGCAAGCAAAAAAGAAAAGGGCACACAGCAACAAGTGACAGCAAAAAGTACAGCCAAGAAGCAACGAAGAGTGGTGGTGGTGGGAGACTCACTACTGAGAGGCACAGAAGCAGCCATCTGCAGACCGGACTTAACTGCAAGAGAAGTATGCTGCCTTCCAGGTGCGATGATCAAGGATGTGACAGATAGGATACCAAAGCTCTTCAGCTCCAAGGACGTCCACCCTTTTTTTCTGATACATGTTGGCTCCAATGACACGGCAAGGAAGGACCTACCGACAATCTGCAAAGACTTTGAAGAGTTGGGGAAGAAAGTAAAGGAACTGGATGCACAGGTAGTTTTTTCTTCTATCCTTCCAGTAGACGGGCATGGCACCAGGAGATGGAACAGGATCCTTGATGCAAACAACTGGCTAAGACGATGGTGCAGACAACAAGGATTCGGATTACTGGACCACGGTGTGAATTACTTGTACGATGGACTCCTCGCCAGAGACGGACTACACCTCAACAAACCTGGGAAACACACATTCGCCAGAAGACTCGCTACACTCATCAGGAGGGCGTTAAACTAGAAGAAGAGGGGACGGGAAGAAAAACATTAGACTTGAACAAAGAAGATCCAGGAAAACATACTCAGAAGGGAGGTAAGAACATTTCTAAAACAATCCACAGCGAGGAGATTGGAACAAAACAAAATCCTCTAAACTGCATGCTCGCAAACGCCAGAAGTCTGACAAACAAGATGGAAGAACTAGAAGCAGAAATATCTACAGGTAACTTTGACATAGTGGGAATAACCGAGACATGGTTAGATGAAAGCTATGACTGGGCAGTTAACTTACAGGGTTACAGTCTGTTTAGAAAGAATCGTAAAAATCGGAGAGGAGGAGGGGTTTGTCTCTATGTAAAGGCTTGTCTAAAGTCCACTTTAAGGGAGGATATTAGCGAAGGAAATGAGGATGTCGAGTCCATATGGGTCGAAATTCATGGAGGAAAAAATGGTAACAAAATTCTCATTGGGGTCTGTTACAAACCCCCAAATATAACAGAAACCATGGAAAGTCTACTTCTAAAGCAGATAGATGAAGCTGCAACCCATAATGAGGTCCTGGTCATGGGGGACTTTAACTACCCGGATATTAACTGGGAAACAGAAACCTGTGCAACCAATAAAGGCAACAGGTTTCTGCTAATAACCAAGAAAAATTATCTTTCACAATTGGTGCAGAATCCAACCAGAGGAGCAGCACTTTTAGACCTAATACTATCTAATAGACCTGACAGAATAACAAATCTGCAGGTGGTCGGGCATCTAGGAAATAGCGACCACAATATTGTACAGTTTCACCTGTCTTTCACTAGGGGGACTTGTCAGGGAGTCACAAAAACACTGAACTTTAGGAAGGCAAAGTTTGACCAGCTTAGAGATGCCCTTAATCTGGTAGACTGGGACAATATCCTCAGAAATAAGAATACAGATAATAAATGGGAAATGTTTAAGAACATCCTAAATAGGCAGTGTAAGCGGTTTATACCTTGTGGGAATAAAAGGACTAGAAATAGGAAAAACCCAATGTGGCTAAACAAAGAAGTAAGACAGGCAATTAACAGTAAAAAGAAAGCATTTGCACTACTAAAGCAGGATGGCACCATTAAAGCTCTAAAAAACTATAGGGAGAAAAATATTTTATCTAAAAAACTAATTAAAGCTGCCAAAAAGGAAACAGAGAAGCACATTGCTAAGGAGAGTAAAACTAATCCCAAACTGTTCTTCAACTATATCAATAGTAAAAGAATAAAAACTGAAAATGTAGGCCCCTTAAAAAATAGTGAGGAAAGAATGGTTGTAGATGACGAGGAAAAAGCTAACATATTAAACACCTTCTTCTCCACGGTATTCACGGTGGAAAATGAAATGCTAGGTGAAATCCCAAGAAACAATGAAAACCCTATATTAAGGGTCATCAATCTAACCCAAGAAGAGGTGCGAAACCGGCTAAATAAGATTAAAATAGATAAATCTCCGGGTCCGGATGGCATACACCCACGAGTACTAAGAGAACTAAGTAATGTAATAGATAAACCATTATTTCTTATTTTTAGGGACTCTATAGAGACAGGGTCTGTTTTGCAGGATTGGCGCATAGCAAATGTGGTGCCAATATTCAAAAAGGGCTCTAAAAGTGACCCTGGAAATTATAGGCCAGTAAGTCTAACCTCTATTGTTGGTAAAATATTTGAAGGGTTTCTGAGGGATGTTATTCTGGATTATCTCAATGAGAATAACTGTTTAACTCCATATCAGCATGGGTTTATGAGAAATCGCTCCTGTCAAACCAAGCTAATCAGTTTTTATGAAGAGGTAAGCTATAGGCTGGACCACGGTGAGTCATTGGACGTGGTATATCTCGATTTTTCCAAAGCGTTTGATACCGTGCCGCACAAGAGGTTGGTACACAAAATGAGAATGCTTGGTCTGGGGGAAAATGTGTGTAAATGGGTTAGTAACTGGCTTAGTGATAGAAAGCAGAGGGTGGTTATAAATGGTATAGTCTCTAACTGGGTCGCTGTGACCAGTGGGGTACCGCAGGGGTCAGTATTGGGACCTGTTCTCTTCAACATATTCATTAATGATCTGGTAGAAGGTTTACACAGTAAAATATCGATATTTGCAGATGATACAAAACTATGTAAAGCAGTTAATACAAGAGAAGATAGTATTCTGCTACAGATGGATCTGGATAAGTTGGAAACTTGGGCTGAAAGGTGGCAGATGAGGTTTAACAATGATAAATGTAAGGTTATACACATGGGAAGAAGGAATCAATATCACCATTACACACTGAATGGGAAACCACTGGGTAAATCTGACAGGGAGAAGGACTTGGGGATCCTAGTTAATGATAAACTTACCTGGAGCAGCCAGTGCCAGGCAGCAGCTGCCAAGGCAAACAGGATCATGGGGTGCATTAAAAGAGGTCTGGATACACATGATGAGAGCATTATACTGCCTCTGTACAAATCCCTAGTTAGACCGCACATGGAGTACTGTGTCCAGTTTTGGGCACCGGTGCTCAGGAAGGATATAATGGAACTAGAGAGAGTACAAAGGAGGGCAACAAAATTAATAAAGGGGATGGGAGAACTACAATACCCAGATAGATTAGCGAAATTAGGATTATTTAGTCTAGAAAAAAGACGACTGAGGGGCGATCTAATAACCATGTATAATTATATAAGGGGACAATACAAATATCTCGCTGAGGATCTGTTTATACCAAGGAAGGTGACGGGCACAAGGGGGCATTCTTTGCGTCTGGAGGAGAGAAGGTTTTTCCACCAACATAGAAGAGGATTCTTTACTGTTAGGGCAGTGAGAATCTGGAATTGCTTGCCTGAGGAGGTGGTGATGGCGAACTCAGTCGAGGGGTTCAAGAGAGGCCTGGATGTCTTCCTGGAGCAGAACAATATTGTATCATACAATTATTAGGTTCTGTAGAAGGATGTAGATCTGGGGATTTATTATGATGGAATATAGGCTGAACTGGATGGACAAATGTCTTTTTTCGGCCTTACTAACTATGTTACTATGTTACTATGTTACTATGTTACTTTGTAATATATCCTTTGTTGGCAATGACAGAGGTCAAACGTTTTCTGTAAGTCTTCACAAGGTTGCCACACACTGTTGTTGGTATGTTGGCCCATTCCTCCATGCAGATCTCCTCTATTGCAGTGATGTTTTTGGCTTTTCGCTTGGCAACACGGACTTTCAACTCCCTCCAAAGGTTTTCTATAGGGTTGAGATCTGGAGACTGGCTAGGCCACTCCAGGACCTTGAAATGCTTCTTACGAAGCCACTCCTTCGTTGCCCTGGCGGTGTGCTTTGGATCATTGTCATGTTGAAAGACCCAGCCACGTTTCATCTTCAATGCCCTTGCTGATGGAAGGAGGTTTGCACTCAAAATCTCACGATACATGGCCCCATTCATTCTTTCATGTACCCGGATCAGTCGTCCTGGCCCCTTTGCAGAGAAACAGCCCCAAAGCATGATGTTTCCACCACCATGCTTTACAGTAGGTATGGTGTTTGATGGATGCAACTCAGTATTCTTTTTCCTCCAAACATGACAAGTTGTGTTTCTACCAAACAGTTCCAGTTTGGTTTCATCAGACCATAGGACATTCTCCCAAAACTCCTCTGGATCATCCAAATGCTCTCTAGCAAACTTCAGACGGGCCCGGACATGTACTGGCTTAGGCAGTGGGACACGTCTGGCACTGCAGGATCTGAGTCCATGGTGGCGTAGTGTGTTACTTATGGTAGGCCTTGTTACATTGGTCCCAGCTCTCTGCAGTTCATTCACTAGGTCCCCCCGCGTGGTTCTGGGATTTTTGCTCACCGTTCTTGTGATCATTCTGACCCCACGGGGTGGGATTTTGCGTGGAGCCCCAGATCGAGGGAGATTATCAGTGGTCTTGTATGTCTTCCATTTTCTAATTATTGCTCCCACTGTTGATTTCTTCACTCCAAGCTGGTTGGCTATAGCAGATTCAGTCTTCCCAGCCTGGTGCAGGCTTCAATTTTGTTTCTGGTGTCCTTTGACAGCTCTGGTCTTCACCATAGTGAAGTTTGGAGTCAGACTGTTTGAGGGTGTGCACAGGTGTCTTTTTATACTGATAACAAGTTTAAACAGGTGCCATTACTACAGGTAATGAGTGGAGGAAAGAGGAGACTCTTAAAGAAGAAGTTACAGGTCTGTGAGAGCCTGAAATCTTGATTGTTTGTTTCTGACCAAATACTTATTTTCCACCATAATATGCAAATAAAATGTTAAAAAAACAGACAATGTGATTTTCTGGATTTTGTTTTCTCAGTTTGTCTCCCATAGTTGAGGTCTACCTATGATGTAAATTACAGACGCCTCTCATCTTTTTAAGTGGTGGAACTTGCACTATTGCTGACTGACTAAATACTTTTTTGCCCCACTGTACGATAAAAACTATTTTTTAGAAAAAATAATTATTTTTGCATCGCTTTATTCTGAGGACTATAACTTTTTTATTTTTTCGCTGATGATGCTATATGGTGGCTTGTTTTTTGTGGGACAAGATGACGTTTTCAGTGGAACCATGGTTATTTATATCTGTCTTTTTGATCGCGTGTTATTCCACTTTTTGTTCGGCAGTATGATAATAAAGCATTGTTTTTTGCATCGTTTTTTTTTTTCTTACGGTGTTTACTGAAGGGGTTAACTAGTGGGACAGTTTTATAGGTTGGGTTGTTAGGGACGAGGCGATACTAAATATGTGTACTTTTATTGTTTTTTTTTATTTAGATACTGAAATGTATTTATGGGAATAATATATATATATTTTTTTCATTATTTAGGATTTTTTTCTTCTTTTTACACATGTGGAAATTTTTTTTTTAACTTTTTTACTTTGTCCCAATGGGGGACATCACAGATCACTGATCTGACAGTTTGGACAGCACTCTGTCAGATCAGAGATCTGACTTACAGAACTGCAGGCTTACCAAGCGCCTGCTCTGAGCAGGCACTTGGTAAGCCACCTCCCTCCCTGCAGGACCCGGATGCCGCGGCCATCTTGGATCCGGGCCTGCTACAGGGAGGGAGTTAAGGAGACCCTCGCAGCAACGCGATCACATCGCGTTGCTCCAGGGGTCTCAGGGAAGCCTGCAGGGAGCCCCCTCCCTGCGCGATGCTTCCCTATACCGCCAGCACACCGCGATCATGTGTGATCACGGTGTGCCGGGGGTTAATGTGCCGGGGGCGGTCCGTGACTGCTCCTGGCACATAGCGCCGGATGTCAGCTATGATAGGCGGCTGACACCCGGCCGCGATCGGCCGCGCTCCCCCCGTAAGCGCGGCCGATCGCTATGACATACTATCCCGTTGAGGGTCAGATAGGCCCAGGGCACCTCGACGGGATAGTACTTCTAAGGTCCGAGAGGGGTTAATACCCTATCAGTTTGTCTTTAAAGTGTAGAAACTTGTGCAAACATGGGGAGGACATACAATCTCCTTGATGTTGACCTTGGTGTGATTTGAACGCAGAACCCAGAGCTGTAGTCTTAAGCTGATTGCTCACTGAAAGCCTCCATTGCAGTTATTTCAGATGTCCTGTAAACCTCAGCCATAGACTGAACTGCAAAAAAGATCAAGATTTTCACTATATCCCTCAATATTATTGTATTGCAATATATAGTACAAGTGAGTGGAAATTCTGTATAGAACTTTGAACAACGAGAAGAATTAAGTCCATCAGTTTCCCAACATAAGGAAATTCAGGTAAAGGCACAACATTGTTAGTAGATTTTTTTATTTTTTTATTATTTAATATTTGTCATATTTTCCTACTTGTTCATCTTTCTGTTGTAGAATATGTTGGTGTTGTCAATGAGTAATATTTTTATTAACCCCTTTACCCCCAAGGGTGGTTTGCACGTTAATGACCAGGCCAATTTTTACAATTCTGACCACTGTCCCTTTATGAGGTTATAACTCCGAAACGCTTCAACGGATCCTGGTGATTCTGACATTGTTTTCTCGTGACATATTGTACTTCATGATAGTGGTAAAATTTCTTTGATAGTACCTGCGTTTATTTGTGAAAAAAACGGAAATTTGGCGAAAATTTTGAAAATTTCGCAATTTTCAAACTTTGAATTTTTATGCAATTAAATCACAGAGATATGTCACACAAAATACTTAATAAGTAACATTTCCCACATGTCTCCTTTACATCAGCATAATTTTGGAACCAATTTTTTTTTTTGTTAGGGAGTTATAAGGGTTAAAAGTTGACCAGCAATTTCTCATTTTTACAACACCATTTTTTTTTAGGGACCACGTCTCATTTGAAGTCATTTTGAGGGGTCTATATGATAGAAAATGCCCAAGTGTGACACCATTCTAAAAACTGCACCCCTCAAGGTGCTCAAAACCACATTCAAGAAATTTATTAACCCTTCAGGTGTTTAATAGGAATTTTTGGAATGTTTAAATAAAAATGAACATTTAACTTTTTTACACAAAAAATTTACTTCAGCTCCAATTTGTTTTATTTTACCAAGGGTAACAGGAGAAATTGGACCCAAAAAGTTGTTGTCCAATTTGTCCTGAGTACGCTGATACCCCATATGTGGCAGTAAACCACTGTTTGGGCGCATGGGAGAGCTCGGAAGGGAAGGAGCGCTATTTGACTTTTCAATGCAAAATTGACAGGAATTGAGATGGGACGCCATGTTGCGTTTGGAGAGCCACTGATGTGCCTAAACATTGAAACCCCCCACAAGTGACACCATTTTGGAAAGTAGACCCCCTAAGGAACTTATCTGGATGTGTGGTGAGCACTTTGACCCACCAAGTGCTTCACAGAAGTTTATAATGCAGAACCGTAAAAATAAAAAATCATATTTTTTCACAAAAATTATATTTTTGCCCCCAATTTTTTATTTTTCCAAGGGTAAGAGAAGAAATTGGACCTCAAAAGTTGTTGTCCAATTTGTCCTGAGTACGCTGATACCCCATATGTGGCAGTAAACCACTGTTTGGGCGCATGGGAGAGCTCGGAAGGGAAGGAGCGCAGTTTGACTTTTCAATGCAAAATTGACAGAAATTGAGATGGGACGCCATGTTGCGTTTGGAGAGCCACTGATGTGCCTAAACATTGAAACCCCCCACAAGTGACACCATTTTGGAAAGTAGACCCCCTAAGGAACTTATCTAGAGGTGTGGTGAGCACTTTGACCCACCAAGTGCTTCACAGAAGTTTATAATGCAGAACCGTAAAAATAAAAAATCATATTTTTTCACAAAAATTATATTTTTGCCCCCAATTTTTTATTTTTCCAAGGGTAAGAAAAGAAATTGGACCTCAAAAGTTGTTGTCCAATTTGTCCCGAGTACGCTGATACCCCATATGTGGCAGTAAACCACTGTTTGGGCGCATGGGAGAGCTCGGAAGGGAAGGAGCGCCGTTTGACTTTTCAATGCAAAATTGACAGGAATTGAGATGGGACGCCATGTTGCGTTTGGAGAGCCACTGATGTGCCTAAACATTGAAACCCCCCACAAGTGACACCATTTTGGAAAGTAGACCCCCTAAGGAACTTATCTGGATGTGTGGTGAGCACTTTGACCCACCAAGGGCTTCACAGAAGTTTATAATGCAGAGCCATAAAAATAAAACAAAATTTTTTTCCCACAAAAATTATTTTTTAGCCCCCAGTTTTGTATTTTCCCTAGGGTAACAGGAGAAATTGGACCCCAAAAGTTGTTGTCCAATTTGTCCTGAGTACGCTGATACCCCATATGTGGGGGGGAACCACCGTTTGGGCGCATGGGAGGGTTCGGAAGGGAAGGAGCGCCATTTGGAATGCAGACTTAGATGGAATGGTCTGCAGGCGTCACATTGCGTTTGCAGAGCCCCTAATGTACCTAAACAGTAGAAACCCCCCACAAGTGACACCATTTTGGAAAGTAGACCCCCTAAGGAACTCATCTTGATGTGTTGTGAGAGCTTTGAACCCCCAAGTATTTCACTACAGTTTATAACGCAGACCCATGCAAATAAAAAATATTTTTTTTCCACAAAAATTATATTTTAGCCCCCAGTTTTGTATTTTTCCAAGGTTAGCAGGAGAAATTGGACCCTAAATGTTGTTGTCCAATTTGTCCTGAGTACGCTGATACCCGATATGTGGGGGGGAACCACTGTTTGGGCGCATGGGAGGGCTTGGAAGGGAAGGAGCATCATTTGGAATGCAGACTTAGATGGATTGGTCTGCAGGCGTCACATTGCGTTTGCAGAGCCCCTAATGTACCTAAACAGTAGAAACCCCCCACAAGTGACCCCATATTGGAAACTAGACCCCTCAATGAACTTATCTAGATGTGTTGTGAGAACTTTGAACCCCCAAGTGTTTCACTACAGTTTATAACGCAGAGCCGTGAAAATAAAAAATCTTTTTGTTTTCCCACAAAAATTATTTTTTAGCCCCCAGTTTTGTATTTTCCCAAGGGTAACAGGAGAAATTGGTCCACAAAAGTTGTTGTCCAATTTGTCCTGAGTACGCTGATACCCCATATGTTGGGGTAAACCCCTGTTTGGGCACACAGGAGAGCTCGGAAGGGAAGGAGCACTGTTTTACTTTTTCAACGCAGAATTGGCTGGAATTGAGATCGGACGCCATGTCGTGTTTGGAGAGCCCCTGATGTGCCGAAACAGTGGAAACCCCCCAATTATAACTGAAACCCTAATCTAAACACACCCCTAACCCTAATTCCAACGGTAACCCTAACCACACCTCTAACCTTGACACACCCCTAACCCTAATCCCAACCCTATTCCCAACTGTAAATGTAATCTAAACCCTAACCCTAACTTTAGCCCCAACCCTAACTGTAGCCCCAACCCTAACCCTAACCCTAGCCCTAACCCTAGCCCTAACCCTAGCCCTAACCCTAACCCTAGCCCTAACCCTAGCCCTAACCCTAGCCCTAACCCTAACCCTAGCCCTAGCCCTAACCCTAGCCCTAACCCTAGCCCTAACCCTAGCCCTAACCCTAGCCCTAACCCTAGCCCTAACCCTAACCCTAGCCCTAGCCCTAACCCTAGCCCTAACCCTAGCCCTAACCCTAACCCTAGCACTAACCCTAGCCCTAGCCCTAACCCTAGCCCTAACCCTAGCCCTAATGGGAAAATGGAAATAAATACATTTTTTTTTATTTTTCCCTAACTAAGGGGGTGATGAAGGGGGGTTTGATTTACTTTTATAGCGAGTTTTTTAGCGGATTTTTATGATTGGCAGCCGTCACACACTGAAAGACCCTTTTTATTGCAAAAAATATTTTTTGCAATACCACATTTTGAGAGCTATAATTTTTCCATATTTTGGTCCACAGAGTCATGTGAGGTCTTGTTTTTTGCGGGACGAGTTGACGTTTTTATTGAAAACATTTTTGGGCACGTGACATTTTTTTATCGCTTTTTATTCCGATTTTTGTGAGGAAGAATGACCAAAAGCCAGCTATTCATGAATTTCTATTGGGGGAGGCGTTTATACCGTTCCGCGTTTGGTAAAATTGATAAATCAGTTTTATTCTTCGGGTCAGTACGATTACAGCGATACCTCATTTATATCATTTTTTTATGGTTTGGTGCTTTTATACGATAAAAACTATTTTACAGAAAAAATAATTATTTTTGCATCGCTTTATTCTCAGGACTATAACTTTTTTATTTTTTTGCTGATGATGCTGTATGGCAGCTCTTTTTTTGCGGGACAATATGACGCTTTCAGCGGTACCATGGTTATTTATATCTGTCCTTTTGATCGCGTGTTATTCCACTTTTTGTTCGGCGGTATGATAATAAAGCGTTGTTTTTTGCCTCGTTTTTTTTTTTTTTTTCTTACGGTGTTTACTGAAGGGGTTAACTAGTGGGACAGTTTTATAGGTCGGGTCGTTACGGACGCGGCGATACTAAATATGTGTACTTTTATTGGTTTTTTTTTTTTATTTAGATGAAGAAATGTATTTATGGGAATAATATTTTTTTTTTTTTTTCATTATTTTGGAATATTTTTTTTTATTTTTTTTACACATTTGGAAAATTTTTTTTTTACTTTTTTACTTTGTCCCAGGGGGGGACATCACAGATCAGTGATCTGACAGTTTGCACAGCACTCTGTCAGATCACTGATCTGATAGGAGTGCAGGCTGCTTCACAGTGCCTGCTCTGAGCAGGCTCTGTGAAGCCACCTCCCTCCCTGCAGGACCCGGATCCGCGGCCATCTTGGATCCGGGGCTCGAGCAGGGAGGGAGGTGAGGAGACCCTCGCAGCAACGCGATCACATCGCGTTGCTGCGGGGGGCTCAGGGAAGCCCGCAGGGAGCCCCCTCCCTGCGCGGTGCTTCCCTGCACCGCCGGCACATCGCGATCATCTTTGATCGTGGTGTGCCAGGGGTTAATGTGCCGGGGGCGGTCTGTGACCGCTCCTGGCACATAGTGCCGGATGTCAGCTGCGATAAGCAGCTGACACCCGGCCGCGATCGGCCGCGCTCCCCCCGTGAGCGCGGCCGATCGGCTATGACGTACTATCCCGTCCAGGGTCAGATAAGCCCAGGGCACCTCGACGGGATAGTACGTCTAAGGTCACAGAGGGGTTAATAGTAGCTTTTCAGAATAGACTCTGCCATCCAAAACACACCATTGTCTAAATCTAGGTAGCTGGAATAAGGGGTTATTATTCTGGCCTCCAATGATATAAATTCCTGAATATTGACTAGATTCCATCGCCTGAGATGCATGTGATGCACTTGTCATGTATCTGGCACTCAAAGATCCATTAAGAATATTTTTACATGAGTGTAAAAAATAGCTAAGTGGTTTCTTTCATGTCATAAGATGAAGGGTCATGTGTTTTAGCTTAACTGATACAATCTAATGAAATGACTTTCAAAGGCACAGACCAAACAAATAGAGTTTCTTTCATATAATAGACTTGGATTAAGTTTATTTTCCTCTTTATGTTTTTCAGTTTGGAGTCTAACAAAACTATTTAGAGTGCTCTCCTGTTAATCGTGTTTCAGTTGCAGGGAAAAAAAGAATAAATATTTGAGAGTTTACAAAGAAGGAATATTTTGATGCTAGCTTTCCTACTCAGAAATATAAAAATGGGGTAATTTAAACTTGAAAGTTTTTAAGTACATGAAGACTAGAATAGATAGATAGATACAGTAGATAGATAGATAGATAGAATAGATAGAAGCTGGATAGCTTACAGTATATTTAGGCTATGCTCACATGCGAATAAGGTGCATTTTCCAATGCCAGTGAAATCTAAGGGATTTCAGAAATCTGGAGCATTTTGTAAACCTGTAGCATGTCAATTCTTTCAAATGTCTTTGCTCCATTTTTGCAATGTCTTTCACCCACAGAAGACAATGAGAAAGTATAATAAGCACTGCAATAAATGCAGAAAACATTTTTTTTCTGCATTTTTGATTAATAAAACTAACTTTATTAAACATGTGCTATGAACAAAACACATATGTAACCGGCACAAAAAAAATTCAATCAAATAATGCTGCCAAAACAACACATAAAAATGCAGCAAAATCCATCTAAGGCTACATGCACAGGTTCAATATTTGGTCAGTATTTTACATCACCATTTGTAAGTAGGGATGAGCGGAAACGTGGAAATTTGGGTTCATCATTGGATTTGGACAAACTTTAGTCCAACGTTCTTTTGGGTACCAGAGCTTGACCTGAACTTGACTCCTAAACCCATATAAGTCAATAGGGACCAAAAATTTAGTTCTGTAAAATGGTCAGAGGTGGCTCAGTGATTAGCACTGCAGACTTACAGCACTGGAGTCCTGGGACAACATATGCAAGGAGTTTGTATGTTCTTCCAATGTTTGCAGAAGTTTCGGTTTCCTCACACATTCTAAAGACATAGTGATAGGAATTTTAAATTGTGAATCCCATTGGGGACAGCAATGATAATGTATGTAAAACGATGTAGAATATGACAGAGCTGTATAAGCAGAGCATAATAGTAAATAATAGTTAGGGCTAGGGGGCTGCAAAAAATTTTAATAACTAGTCAAAAGAAAGCAGACAGCTGTGAGCTGGTCTTATGCTGAGAAAGGGCCAATATCTATGGAGCTTCCCAGCCTATTAATATCAGCTTGCGGGTGTCTGTTTTACTTTTGCTGGTTATTAAAAATGTGGAGACCCAAAGAAAATAAAGTGGCATTTCCCCTATGTTATTTAACCAACTAAAACAAAGCAGACAGCTAGGGAATTATATTAATAGGCAGGAAAAGTGTATGGATATTGTCCCCTTCCCAGGCTAATAAGATCAACTCTCAGCCGCCCCAGAAATGGCACATCCATTAGATGTTCTGACGCTTAGCCTTGGCTCTTCCTGATTGTCCTGGTGTAGTGGCAATTGGGGTAATCATTTTTGAGATTGATATTAGCTGTGTAATGTCAGCTGGCGTCAAGCCCAGGGATTAGTAATAGAAAGGCACCCCTATTATATGAGCAAAGACTCCTCATTCCCTGGTTTTCCCATTTATTATTTAAAAATAATTCCAGCAGCGACAATGTAATCCATTGTGTTTCACACGAGGTCTAACAATACTCTCCTGCAACCTATGGAGTGTCGTTACTGACATCATCGCCCATGAGACTCGACCGTGAGTGACCTATGTGAGTGAACAAGTCTGCATAGGTCTCTCACTGTCATATCTTAAATCGCTGTTTTTTTGTTACTTCACGTATCCCCAAAAATGGATGAAAATGATGAAGACTTTAAGGCTGGACTTCAGAAAGGCAGATTTAATCAACTCAGAAAGAGGATAGGAAAGGTCCAATAGCTGGATATTCTAAAGGACAGAAATGTCAAAGAAGGATGGGACATTTTGCTAAATGAAATTCTCACTGTACAATCAGTAAAAATCACAAAAAGAAGGATGAATTTTAAGCATGCAAAAGGGACCAAGATGGAAAACACAGAACTTAAGCACTGCTTAAAAAGTAAAAAAGAAATGTATATTAAATGGAAAAGAGGGGGGCATGTCTCAAGAAGAATATAATGCTGTCTGCAGGGAATGCAGGGCAAGTGTTAGAAGAGCAAAAGCCAGTAATGAAGTGAGGCTTGCAAGGGAGACCAAAAGCAGTAAAAAAAAAGATTTTGAGGGTGGGTATGTCAAAAGCAGAAAAAAAGTCAAAGATGTATAGGAATTAAACAGGATGAAAAGGGCGAAGAGGTCAAAAATCATGTTGAGAAGACCAAACTTTTACATTTCCTATTTTGCATGTGTCTTCTCTAAGAAAGCAGTTGTAATACAGTTATATGAAAAAGTTTGGGCACCCCTATTAATCTTAAGCTTAATATTTTATAAAAATAGTTTTTTTTTGCAACAGCTATTTCAGTTTCATATTATCTAATAACTGTTGAACACAGTAATGTTTCTGCCTTGAAATGAGGTTTATTGTACTAAAAGAAAATGTGCAGTCTGCATTCAAACAAAATTTGACAGGTGCATAAGTATGGGCACCCCACCAGAAAAGTGACATTAATATTTAGTAAATCCTCCTTTTGCAAAAATAACAGCTTCTAGTCACTTCCTGCAGCTTTTAATGAGTTCCTGGATCCTGGATGAAGGCATTTTTGACCATTCCTCTTTACAAAACAATTCCAGTTCAGTTAAGTTTGATGGTCGCCGAGCATGGACAGCCCTCTTCAAATGATCCCACAGATGTTCAATGATATTCAGGTCTGGGGACTGGGATGGCCATTCCAGAACAATGTAATTGTTCCTCTGCATGAATGCCTGAGTAGATTTGGAGCAGTGTTTTGGATCATTGTCTTGCTGAAAGATCCATCCCCTGCGTAACTTCAACTTTGGCACTGATTCATGAACATTAATGTCAAGAATCTGCTGATACAGCCCCAAAGCATGATGGAAACTCCACCAAATTTTACTGTGGGTAGCAAGTGTTTTTCTTGGAATGCTGTGTTTTTTGGCCGCCATGCATAACGCCTTTTTGTATGACCAAACAACTCAATCTTGGTTTCATCAGTTCACAGGACCTTCTTCCAAAAAGAAATTGGCTTCTCCAAATGTGCTTTTGCATACCTCAGCCGACTCTGTTTGTGGTGTGCTTGCAGAAATGGCTTCTTTCACATCACTCTCCCATACAGCTTCTCCTTGTGCAAAGTGCATTGTATAGTTGACCGATGCACAGTGACACCATCTGCAGCAAGTTGATGCTGCAGCTCTCTGGAGGTGGTCTGAGGATTGTCCTTGACTGATCTCACCATTAGAGTTGAGCGACCTTGACCTTTTTAGAGTCGAGCCGGGTTTCGCGAAACCCGACTATCTCAAAAGTCGGGTCGAGTGAAATCGGCCGATTATGACGTAAAGTCGGGATCGACCGAAACACGAAACCCAATGCAAGTCAATGGGGCAGCATAGTCGGCAGTGAGTGGGGGCCAGGAAAACACCTAGAGTGCCCATTTTAATGTCAAAACCATCCATTCTTCTTAATGAAGCTTGTCAAGCACAATTTACCTTATAACAATTGTAAGGCATTTGAAATTGGGGGTCATTTGGCTAAAGTTGTGGTGGGTAGGGCTGGTTCAAGTAATTAGTGGGCCCAGGAAATCTGGACCACGTCACGGCAGTGGAGCAGGGAGAGGTAAGTATTTCAACTTTGCAAGTGCTGTGAACCTGAGCAAGCAGGGGGGGCCCACTCGTTGGCATTGGCACTGGCACAGGGCCCCTCAAAGTACAGCGGTGTGTTTGCACGGCGGGGGCGCCTCCCACGGCAGCAACACTTTTGCGTACTATGAGAGGCCCTGTGCCAGTGACGTCGCCAACTAGTATTCCTCCCCCCACCTGATGAAGGAACCTGCACTTTCATCTGCACCTTCCTCTTTGTCCCCGTGTAAGGTGGTATGGTATGCGGGAAGAGCAACCTGACTTTCAGCAGGGTCACAATGTTGTTGTGTAGCGTGCACGGGGAATGTTGCGTTATGGGTCAATGTACCAGCAGACTCATCTATTACTGGCTGGGCAATGGGCAGGATGAGGAGAAACACAGATATAGGCCCAAAGAATAAAGTTGGCTAAATGCAGTTCAAAATTGGCAACACAGGAATAACCAGGGGGCATTGCAGTGGATGACAACTGGAATGAGAGGCTGACACAGAGAGTAGGCCCAAATCAGTAAGTAGTCGAAATGCAGTTCAAAATTGGCAACCGTAGTAAACAGGCGGCACAGCTTTGTTCAGTGGAGGAGAACAGCAAGGAGTGGCAGACACCGATAGTAGGCCCCAACCCAACTAGTAGGCCAAATGCAGTCTAACATTAACAACTACTTAACGAGCGCCTGAAAACGGAATTTCAGGACAGGAAACCAGGAGAACAGCAAGGAGTGGCAGACACCGATAGTAGGCCCCAAACCAACTAGTATGCCAAATGCAGTTGTTCCGTTTAACCACAATTTAATGAGAGCCTGAAGATAGACGTTCAGGAAAGGCAACCTGGAGAACACCTTGGAGTGGAACACACCATCTCTCTACACCCCATACCCAATTTGTAGGCCTAATGCAGTGTAGTTTCCAAGAACTACTAAACGAGAGCCGGAAGATCGAAGCTCAGGAAAGGCAACCTGGAGAACACCTTGGAGTGGAACACACCATCTCTCTACACCCCATACCCATTTTGTAGGCCTAATGCAGCGTAGTTTCCAACAACTACTAAACGAGAGCCGGAAGATCGAAGCTCAGGAAAGGCAACCTGGAGAACACCTTGGAGTGGAACACACCATCTCTCTACACCCCATACCCAATTTGTAGGCCTAATGCAGCGTAGTTTCCAACAACTACTAAACGAGAGCCGGAAGATCGAAGCTCAGGAAAGGCAACCTGGAGAACACCTTGGAGTGGAACACACCATCTCTCTACACCCCATACCCAATTTGTAGGCCTAATGCAGCGTAGTTTCCAACAACTACTAAACGAGAGCATGAAGATCGAAGCATTGGCGAGGAAACCTGGGGAACACCTTGGAGTGGAACACACCATCTCTCTACACCCCATACCCAATTTGTAGGCCTAATGCAGCGTAGTTTCCAACAACTACTAAACGAGAACCGGAAGATCGAAGCTCAGGAAAGGCAACCTGGAGAACACCTTGGAGTGGAACACACCATCTCTCTACACCCCATACCCAATTTGTAGGCCTAATGCAGTGTAGTTTCCAACAACTACTAAACGAGAGCCGGAAGATCGAAGCTCAGGAAAGGCAACCTGGGGAACACCTTGGAGTGTAACACACCATCTCTCTCCACCCGATACCCATTTTGTAGGCCTAATGCAGTGTAGTTTTCTACAACTACTAAACGAGAGTCGGAAGACCGAAGCAATGGCAAGGAAACCTGGGGAACACCTTGGAGTGTAACACACCATCTCTCTCCACCCCATACCCAATTTGTAGGCCTAATGCAGCCTACTTTCCGACAACTACTAAACGAGAGCATGAAGATCGAAGCTCAGGAAAGGCAACCTGGGGAACACCTTGGAGTGTAACAAACCCTCTCTCTACACCACGGAAGGGCTGATTCTTAGGAAGGAAGGCTGTCGGAAAGAAGCAGGGCGCGTCCGAGGGTGATTATATTCTTATTAGGTATATACTCACCCTCGGACGCGCCCTGCTTCTTTATTTGTAATGAATGTTTATTTGCAATGTGGTTTTGACTTACTCTATTTTTTTGGTAAATAATGATTTTATTATTTTCATTGTTTTGCATCTTCTTGGCAATAATGTAAAGAAGACGTGACAGGACAACACTCGGTGGATGCCATATCGGTGTTTTAAATTGAAAAAAACTTTCAGTTAACTACTTGCAGGAGAAAGTTATTGTAGCTGGTGGCCATTTTTAGTACTGTACCAGATTTTTGTTGTATGTGTTTGTTTTTAATGTTAAAATGTCTGCATTTGATATCTCTCCAGTATTTTCTTTTTTATAAGCAAAATACTTATTTTTATATTTTCTGATGTTGGTTCAAGGGGTACACGGGCAGCAGTAGACAGGTCAGTGGAGGCCTAGTGGAAGGACGGACCGCAGACAGGCTTCGAAGCCCTAACATAATAAATTGGGCTGGCTGTAGGCAATTTAAAATTGGTTCCAGGGGAACACGGGCAGCAGTAGACAGGTCAGTGGAGGCCTAGTGGAAGGAGGGACCGCAGACAGGCTTGGAAGCCCTAACATAATAAATTGGGCTGGCTGTAGGCAATTTAAAATTGGTTCCAGGGGAACACGGGCAGCAGTAGACAGGTCAGTGGAGGCCTAGTGGAAGGAGGGACCGCAGACAGGCTTCGAAGCCCTAACATAATAAATTGGGCTGGCTGTAGGCAATTTAAAATTGGTTCCAGGGGAACACGGGCAGCAGTAGACAGGTCAGTGGAGGCCTAGTGGAAGGAGTGACCGCAGACAGGCTTCGAAGCCCTAACAGAATAAAGTGGGCTGGCTGTAGGCAATTTAAAATTGGTTCCAGGGGAACACGGGCGGCAGTAGACAGGTCAGTGGAGGCCTAGTGGAAGGAGGGACCGCAGACAGGCTTCGAAGCCCTAACATAATAAATTGGGCTGGCTGTAGGCAATTTAAAATTGGTTCCAGGGGAACACGGGCAGCAGTAGACAGGTCAGTGGAGGCCTAGTGGAAGGAGGGACCGCAGACAGGCTTCGAAGCCCTAACAGAATAAATTGGGCTGGCTGTAGGCAACTTAAAATTGGTTCCAGGGGAACACGGGCGGCAGTAGACAGGTCAGTGGAGGCCTAGTGGAAGGAGGGACCGCAGACAGGCTTCGAAGCCCTAACATAATAAATTGGGCTGGCTGTAGGCAATTTAAAATTGGTTCCAGGGGAACACGGGCAGCAGTAGACAGGTCAGTGGAGGCCTAGTGGAAGGAGGGACCGCAGACAGGCTTCGAAGCCCTAACATAATAAATTGGGCTGGCTGTAGGCAATTTAATATTGGTTCCAGGGGAACACGGGCAGCAGTAGACAGGTCAGTGGAGGCCCAGTGGAAGGAGGGACCGCAGACAGGCTTCGAAGCCCTAACATAACAAATTGGGCTGGCTGTAGGCAATTTAAAATTGGTTCCAGGGGAACACGGGCAGCAGTAGACAGGTCAGTGGAGGCCTAGTGGAAGGAGGGACCGCAGACAGGCTTCGAAGCCCTAACATAATAAATTGGGCTGGCTGTAGGCAATTTAAAATTGGTTCCAGGGGAACACGGGCAGCAGTAGACAGGTCAGTGGAGGCCTAGTGGAAGGAGGGACCGCAGACAGGCTTCGAAGCCCTAACATAACAAATTGGGCTGGCTGTAGGCAATTTAAAATTGGTTCCAGGGGAACACGGGCAGCAGTAGACAGGTCAGTGGAGGCCTAGTGGAAGGAGGGACCGCAGACAGGCTTCGAAGCCCTAACATAATAAATTGGGCTGGCTGTAGGCAATTTAAAATTGGTTCCAGGGGAACACGGGCAGCAGTAGACAGGTCAGTGGAGGCCTAGTGGAAGGAGGGACCGCAGACAGGCTTCGAAGCCCTAACATAATAAATTGGGCTGGCTGTAGGCAATTTAAAATTGGTTCTAGGGGAACACGGGCAGCAGTAGACAGGTCAGTGGAGGCCTAGTGGAAGGAGGGACCGCAGACAGGCTTCGAAGCCCTAACATAATAAATTGGGCTGGCTGTAGGCAATTTAAAATTGGTTCCAGGGGAACACGGGCAGCAGTAGACAGGTCAGTGGAGGCCTAGTGGAAGGAGGGACCGCAGACAGGCTTCGAAGCCCTAACATAATAAATTGGGCTGGCTGTAGGCAATTTAAAATTGGTTCCAGGGGAACACGGGCGGCAGTAGACAGGTCAGTGGAGGCCTAGTGGAAGGAGGGACCGCAGACAGGCTTCGAAGCCCTAACATAATAAATTGGGCTGGCTGTAGGCAATTTAAAATTGGTTCCAGGGGAACACGGGCAGCAGTAGACAGGTCAGTGGAGGCCTAGTGGAAGGAGGGACCGCAGACAGGCTTCGAAGGCCTAACATAAGAAAAATGTCAATACAATGGTATTGACAGTGCCAGGCATTGAAGGATGTCAGCGCATAGACTAAACATTGGTGGAGCTGTGAGAGAAAATTTTGCAAGTCGTAGAGCACTGTTTGACCTGGGGGGGGGGACTGTCTTGTGGCCGGCGGTACAGGCCCAGGGCCCCTCATATTACAACGGTGTGTCTGACGTTGGGTGCGCACCACCACCGCCAGACACTTTATTGTACTATGAGGGACCTAGTGGCAGTGCCGTCGACCAAAAGCGGGCACACCCACCTATTCACGGGTGCTGGCGCCAAGTGGCGATACCACGGCCCCGTGTGGGGACTTTGGCCATTTAGGGAGGTGTTAACATGTCGGATGCTGGACAATCAGGTGCTGCAAATTACGAGATTGGAAAAGTCGTTCAGAATAGTCCACAGGCAAGACCTTTACATAGGAAAGCTAGGTGTCAGCCGGGCAAGGTGGGGCAAAAGATTTCGAAATCCAGTTGTGGTTCATTTTAATGAAGGTTAGATCATCTACATTTTGGGTAGCCAGACGAGTCCTTTTTTCTGTTAGTATTGAACCTGCAGCACTGAATACTCTTTCTGATAGGACACTAGCTGCCGGGCAAGCAAGCTCCTGCAATGCATATTCTGCCAATTCTGGCCAGGTGTCTAATTTTGATGCCCAGTAATCAAATGGGAATGATGGTTGAGGGAGAACATCGATAAGGGATGAAAAATAGTTTGTAACCATACTGGACAAATGTTGTCTCCTGTCACTTTGAATTGATGCTGCAGTACCTGTCCTGTCTGCGGTCATAGCAAAAGCACTCCACAACCTGGTCAGAAAACCCCTCTGGCCAATGCCACTTCTGATTTCTGCCCCTCTAACTCCTCTGGTCTGCTGGCCCCTGCAGCTCGTGTGAGAACGATCACGGGCGCTGTGTGCAGGGAATGCCAGAAGCAAACGGTCAACAAGAGTTGATTGTTTGGTTGCTAATATTAGTTCCAAGTTCTCATGTGGCATTATATTTTGCAATTTGCCTTTATAGCGAGGATCAAGGAGGCAGGCCAACCAGTAATCGTCTTCATAGTAACATAGTAACATAGTAACATAGTTAGTAAGGCCGAAAAAAGACATTTGTCCATCCAGTTCAGCCTATATTCCATCATAATAAATACCCAGATCTACGTCCTTCTACAGAACCCAATAATTGCACGATACAACACTGTTCTGCTCCAGGAAGACATCCAGGCCTCTCTTGAACCCCTCGACTGAGTTCGCCATCACCACCTCCTCAGGCAAGCAATTCCAGATTCTCACTGCCCTAACAGTAAAGAATCCTCTTCTATGTTGGTGGAAAAACCTTCTCTCCTCCAGACGCAAAGAATGCCCCCTTGTGCCCGTCACCTTCCTTGGTATAAACAGATCCTCAGCGAGATATTTGTATTGTCCCCTTATATACTTATACATGGTTATTAGATCGCCCCTCAGTCGTCTTTTTTCTAGACTAAATAATCCTAATTTCGCTAATCTATCTGGGTATTGTAGTTCTCCCATCCCCTTTATTAATTTTGTTGCCCTCCTTTGTACTCTCTCTAGTTCCATTATATCCTTCCTGAGCACCGGTGCCCAAAACTGGACACAGTACTCCATGTGCGGTCTAACTAGGGATTTGTACAGAGGCAGTATAATGTTCTCATCACGTGTATCCAGACCTCTTTTAATGCACCCCATGATCCTGTTTGCCTTGGCAGCTGCTGCCTGGCACTGGCTGCTCCAGGTAAGTTTATCATTAACTAGGATCCCCAAGTCCTTCTCCCTGTCAGATTTACCCAGTGGTTTCCCGTTCAGTGTGTAATGGTGATATTGATTCCCTCTTCCCATGTGTATAACCTTACATTTATCATTGTTAAACCTCATCTGCCACCTTTCAGCCCAAGTTTCCAACTTATCCAGATCCATCTGTAGCAGAATACTATCTTCTCTTGTATTAACTGCTTTACATAGTTTTGTATCATCTGCAAATATCGATATTTTACTGTGTAAACCTTCTACCAGATCATTAATGAATATGTTGAAGAGAACAGGTCCCAATACTGACCCCTGCGGTACCCCACTGGTCACAGCGACCCAGTTAGAGACTATACCATTTATAACCACCCTCTGCTTTCTATCACTAAGCCAGTTACTAACCCATTTACACACATTTTCCCCCAGACCAAGCATTCTCATTTTGTGTACCAACCTCTTGTGCGGCACGGTATCAAACGCTTTGGAAAAATCGAGATATACCACGTCCAATGACTCACCGTGGTCCAGTCTATAGCTTACCTCTTCATAAAAACTGATTAGATTGGTTTGACAGGAGCGATTTCTCATAAACCCATGCTGATATGGAGTTAAACAGTTATTCTCATTGAGATAATCCAGAATAACATCCCTCAGAAACCCTTCAAATATTTTACCAACAATAGAGGTTAGACTTACTGGCCTATAATTTCCAGGTTCACTTTTAGAGCCCTTTTTGAATATTGGCACCACATTTGCTATGCGCCAGTCCTGCGGAACAGACCCTGTCGCTATAGAGTCACTAAAAATAAGAAATAATGGTTTATCTATTACATTACTTAGTTCTCTTAGTACTCGTGGGTGTATGCCATCCGGACCCGGAGATTTATCTATTTTAATCTTATTTAGCCGGTTTTGCACCTCTTCTTGGGTTAGATTGGTGACCCTTAATATAGGGTTTTCATTGTTTCTTGGGATTTCACCTAGCATTTCATTTTCCACCGTGAATACCGTGGAGAAGAAGGTGTTTAATATGTTAGCTTTTTCCTCGTCATTTACAACCATTCTTTCCTCACTATTTTTTAAGGGGCCTACATTTTCAGTTTTTATTCTTTTACTATTGATATAGTTGAAGAACAGTTTGGGATTAGTTTTACTCTCCTTAGCAATGTGCTTCTCTGTTTCCTTTTTGGCAGCTTTAATTAGTTTTTTAGATAAAGTATTTTTCTCCCTATAGTTTTTTAGAGCTTCAATGGTGCCATCCTGCTTTAGTAGTGCAAATGCTTTCTTTTTACTGTTAATTGCCTGTCTTACTTCTTTGTTTAGCCACATTGGGTTTTTCCTATTTCTAGTCCTTTTATTCCCACAAGGTATAAACCGCTTACACTGCCTATTTAGGATGTTCTTAAACATTTCCCATTTATTATCTGTATTCTCATTTCTGAGGATATTGTCCCAGTCTACCAGATTAAGGGCATCTCTAAGCTGTTCAAACTTTGCCTTCCTAAAGTTCAATGTTTTTGTGACTCCCTGACAAGTCCCCCTAGTGAAAGACAGGTGAAACTGCACAATATTGTGGTCGCTATTTCCTAAATGCCCGACCACCTGCAGATTTGTTATTCTGTCAGGTCTATTAGATAGTATTAGGTCTAAAAGTGCTGCTCCTCTGGTTGGATTCTGCACCAATTGTGAAAGATAATTTTTCTTGGTTATTAGCAGAAACCTGTTGCCTTTATGGGTTTCACAGGTTTCTGTTTCCCAGTTAATATCCGGGTAGTTATAGTCCCCCATAACCAGGACCTCATTATGGGTTGCAGCTTCATCTATCTGCTTTAGAAGTAGACTTTCCATGCTTTCTGTTATATTTGGGGGTTTGTAACAGACCCCAATGAGAATTTTGTTACCATTTTTCCCTCCATGAATTTCAACCCATATGGACTCGACATCCTCATTCCCTTCGCTAATATCCTCCCTTAAAGTGGACTTTAGACAAGACTTTACATAGAGACAAACCCCTCCTCCTCTCCGATTTTTACGATCCTTTCTAAACAGACTGTAACCCTGTAAGTTAACTGCCCAGTCATAGCTTTCATCTAACCATGTCTCGGTTATTCCCACTATGTCAAAGTTACCTGTAGATATTTCTGCTTCTAGTTCTTCCATCTTGTTTGTCAGGCTTCTGGCGTTTGCGAGCATGCAGTTTAGAGGATTTTGTTTTGTTCCAATCTCCTCACTGTGGATTGTTTTAGAAATGTTCTTACCTCCCTTCTGAGTATGTTTTCCTGGGTCGTCTTTGTTCGAGTCTAATGTTTTTCTTCCCGTCCCCTCTTCTTCTAGTTTAACGCCCTCCTGATGAGTGTAGCGAGTCTTCTGGCGAATGTGTGTTTCCCAGGTTTGTTGAGGTGTAGTCCGTCTCTGGCGAGGAGTCCATCATACCAGTAATTCACACCGTGGTCCAGGAATCCAAATCCTTGTTGTCTGCACCATCGTCTTAGCCAGTTGTTTGCATCAAGGATCCTGTTCCATCTCCTGGTGCCATGCCCGTCTACTGGAAGGATAGAAGAAAAAACTACCTGTGCATCCAGTTCCTTTACTTTCTTCCCCAACTCTTCAAAGTCCTTGCAGATTGTCGGTAGGTCCTTCCTTGCCGTGTCATTGGTGCCAACATGTATCAGAAGAAATGGGTGGACGTCCTTGGAGCTGAAGAGCTTTGGTATCCTATCGGTCACATCCTTGATCATCGCACCTGGAAGGCAGCATACTTCTCTTGCAGTTATGTCCGGTCTGCAGATGGCTGCTTCGGTGCCTCTCAGTAGTGAGTCTCCCACCACCACCACTCTTCGTTGCTTCTTGGCTGTACTTTTTGCTGTCACTTGTTGCTGTGTGCCCTTTTCTTTTTTGCTTGCTGGTATTGCTTCATTCTTAGGTGTGCCATCTTCATCCTCTACAAAGATTTGATATCGGTTCTTCAGTTGTGTGGTTGGTGATTTCTCCATGGTCTCCTTGCTTCTTTTGGTCACATGCTTCCACTCATCTGCTTTTGGAGGTTCTCTGACACTTTTTGCACCTTCTGTGACCAGTAGAGATGCTTCTGTTCTGTCTAGAAAGTCTTCATTCTCTTTGATGAGTTTCAAAGTTGCTATTCTTTCTTCCAGACCCCGCACCTTTTCTTCTAAAAGGGCCACTAGTCTACACTTCTGACAGGTGAAATTGGATTCTTCTTCTGGTCGATCTGTGAACATGTAGCACATGCTGCAGCTCACCATGTAGGTTGTCACATCTGCCATGTTGCTCCTAGATCCTGCTGACTTGCTGTGTGTTTTCCTTCTTGTGTAATCTACTCAGCCAAGCTCTCTTGCAATAATGTCCTACAGGCAAAAAAGATCTTCTAGCTTAGGGAGACTTCGCTTCTCCCAGAAGGCACCTGGAATATGCAAATTAGCCTCCTGAAGCTTGAATCCCTGGTTTGGTGATGCTTTCGAAGCAGCTGGTCCCGGCTGTACCCAACGATCTTCTAGCTTAGGGAGACTTCGCTTCTCCCAGAAGGCACCTGGAATATGCAAATTAGCCTCCTGAAGCTTGAATCCCTGGTTTGGTGATGCTTTCGAAGCAGCTGGTCCCGGCTGTACCCAACGATCTTCTAGCTTAGGGAGACTTCGCTTCTCCCAGAAGGCACCTGGAATATGCAAATTAGCCTCCTGAAGCTTGAATCCCTGGTTTGTCTTCGTTCATCATTTTAGTTATGCGTGTATCCCTTTTGAGGATACGTAAGGCATAATCCGCCATGTGGGCCAAAGTTCCAGTTCTCAAATCTCCGGTTGTGCTTGGTTGAGGGGCAGTTTCAGGCAAATCCACGTCACTTGTGTCCCTCCAAAAACCAGAACCCGGCCTTGCCGCGCCACCAAATTCCAGTGGCCCCGGAAAAGCTTCCTCATTACAAATATAATCATCCCCATCATCCTCCTCGTCCTCCTCCTCCTCTTCGCCCGCTAACTCGTCCTGTACACTGCCCTGGCCAGACAATGGCTGACTGTCATCAAGGCTTTCCTCTTCCTCAGCTGCAGACGCCTGATCCTTTATGTGCGTCAAACTTTGCATCAGCAGACGCATTAGGGGGATGCTCATGCTTATTATGGCGTTGTCTGCACTAACCAGCCGTGTGCATTCCTCAAAACACTGAAGGACTTGACACATGTCTTGAATCTTCGACCACTGCACACCTGACAACTCCATGTCTGCCATCCTACTGCCTGCCCGTGTATGTGTATCCTCCCACAAAAACATAACAGCCCGCCTCTGTTCGCACAGTCTCTGAAGCATGTGCAGTGTTGAGTTCCACCTTGTTGCAACGTCTATGATTAGGCGATGCTGGGGAAGGTTCAAAGAACGCTGATAGGTCTGCATACGGCTGGAGTGTACGGGCGAACGGCGGATATGTGAGCAAAGTCCACGCACTTTGAGGAGCAGGTCGGATAACCCCGGATAACTTTTCAGGAAGCACTGCACCACCAGGTTTAAGGTGTGAGCCAGGCAAGGAATGTGTTTCAGTTGGGAAAGGGAGATGGCAGCCATGAAATTCCTTCCGTTATCACTCACTACCTTGCCTGCCTCAAGATCTACAGTGCCCAGCCACGACTGCGTTTCTTTCTGCAAGAACTCGGACAGAACTTCCGCGGTGTGTCTGTTGTCGCCCAAACACTTCATAGCCAATACAGCCTGCTGACGTTTGCCAGTAGCTGCCCCATAATGGGAGACCTGGTGTGCAACAGTGGCAGCTGCGGATGGAGTGGTTGTGCGACTGCGGTCTGTGGACGAGCTCTCGCTTCTGCAGGAGGACGAAGAGGAGGAGGAGGGGGTGCGAACGGCTACAGCCAACTGTTTCCTAGACCGTGGGCTAGGCAGAACTGTCCCAAACTTGCTGTTCCCTGTGGACCCTGCATCCACCACATTTACCCAGTGTGCCGTGATGGACACGTAACGTCCCTGGCCATGCCTACTGGTCCATGCATCTGTTGTCAGGTGCACCTTTGTGCTCACAGATTGCCTGAGTGCATGGACGATGTGCTCTTTAACATGCTGGTGGAGGGCTGGGATGGCTTTTCTGGAAAAAAAGTGTCGACTGGGTAGCTCGTAGCGTGGTACAGCGTAGTCCATCAGGGCTTTGAAAGCTTTGCTTTCAACTAACCGGTAGGGCATCATCTCTAACGAGATTAGTCTAGCTATGTGGGCGTTCAAACCCTGTGTACGCGGATGCGAGGCTAAGTACTTCCTTTTTCTAACCATAGTCTCATGTAGGGTGAGCTGGACTGGAGAGCTGGAGATCGTGGAACTAGCGGGGGTGCCGGTGGACATGGCAGACTGAGAGACGGTGGGAGATGGTATTGTTGCCGCCGGTGTCCTAGATGCAGTGTTTCCTACTACGAAACTGGTGATTCCCTGACCCTGACTGCTTTGGCCTGGCAAAGAAACCTGCACAGATACTGCAGGTGGTGCGGAAAATGGTGGCCCTACACTGCCGGAAGGGATGTTGCGTTGCTGACTAGCTTCATTGGCCGAGGGTGCTACAACCTTAAGGGACGTTTGGTAGTTAGTCCAGGCTTGCAAATGCATGGTGGTTAAATGTCTATGCATGCAACTTGTATTGAGACTTTTCAGATTCTGTCCTCTGCTTAAGGTAGTTGAACATTTTTGACAGATGACTTTGCGCTGATCAATTGGATGTTGTTTAAAAAAATGCCAGACTGCACTCTTTCTAGCATCGGATACCTTTTCAGGCATTGCAGACTGAGCTTTAACCGGATGGCCACGCTGTCCTCCAACTGGTTTTGGCTTTGCCACGCGTTTTGGGCAAGATACGGGCCCGGCAGATGGAACCTGTTGCGATGTTGATGCCTGCTGCGGCCCCTCCTCCTCCGCTTCAGAACTGCTGCCGCCTGCACCCTGTTCCCCCAATGGCTGCCAATCGGGGTCAAGAACTGGGTCATCTATTACCTCTTCTTGTAGCTCGTGTGCAACTTCGTCTGTGTCACCGTGTCGGTCGGTGGTATAGCGTTCGTGATGGAGCAACATAGTCTCATCAGGGTCTGATTCTTGATCATTACCCTGCGAGGGCAATGTTGTGGTCTGAGTCAAAGGACCAGCATAGTAGTCTGGCTGTGGCTGTGCATCAGTGCACTCCATGTCAGATTCAACTTGTAATGGGCATGGACTGTTAACTGCTTCACTTTCTAAGCCAGGGACGGTATGTGTAAAGAGCTCCATGGAGTAACCCGTTGTGTCGCCTGCTGCATTCTTCTCTGTTGTTGTTTTTGCTGAAGAGGACAAGGAAGCGACTTGTCCCTGACCGTGAACATCCACTAACGACGCGCTGCTTTGACATTTACCAGTTTCACGAGAGGAGGCAAAAGAGCTAGAGGCTGAGTCAGCAAGATAAGCCAAAACTTGCTCTTGCTGCTCCGGCTTTAAAAGCGGTTTTCCTACTCCCAGAAAAGGGAGCGTTCGAGGCCTTGTGTAGCCAGACGACGAACCTGGCTCCACAGCTCCAGACTTAGGTGCAATATTTTTTTTCCCATGACCAGCTGATGCTCCACCACTACCACTACCCTCATTACCAGCTGACAATGAACGCCCCCGGCCACGACCTCTTCCACCAGACTTCCTCATTGTTTTAAAAACGTAAACAAACTAACGGTATTTGTTGCTGTCACACAAATTACACGGTGAGCTATAACTTCAGTATGATTTAGCTACCCCTTTACAGGTGAGTGAGACCACAACGAAAATCAGGCACAATGTTACACACTCTGTTGTTGGTGGCAACAAATGAGAGAGATGCCACTCACGCAGGACTGTCACTGAAGCACAAATGTAAATATTAATCTCCCACTGATTTGATTTTTTTTTTTTTTTCAGGGAGACTTTAGGAAAAAAAAATAATAGAATAAAATGATTTTTTCAGGAAGAATTTAGAAACCAAATAAAATAAAATGATTTTTTCAGGGAGAATTTAGAAAACAAATAAAACAAAAAAAGGCTTTCTATGGCCCACTGAGTGAGAGATGACGCACACAGGAGTCAGGAGTGGCACACAAGCCCAGAGGCCAATATTTATCTCCCACTGATTGATGTAGTGATTTTTTCAGGTAGATTTTGGAACCCAAATCAAGCTAAAAAAAATAATAGGCTTTCTATGGCCCACAATTGGAGAGAGAGAGAGAGATTGCACACCCAGGAGTCAAGACTGGCACACAAGCAGAAAGGGCAATATTAATCTCCCACTGATTTGTTTTTTTTTTTTTTTTCAGGGAGACTTTAGGAAAAAAAAAATAGAATAAAATGATTTTTTCAGGAAGAATTTAGAAACCAAATAAAATAAAATGATTTTTTCAGGGAGAATTTAGAAAACAAATAAAACAAAAAAAGGCTTTCTATGGCCCACTGAGTGAGAGATGACGCACACAGGAGTCAGGAGTGGCACACAAGCCCAGAGGCCAATATTTATCTCCCACTGATTGATGTAGTGATTTTTTCAGGTAGATTTTGGAACCCAAATCAAGCTAAAAAAATAATAGGCTTTCTATGGCCCACAATTGGAGAGAGAGAGAGAGATGGCACACCCAGGAGTCAAGACTGGCACACAAGCAGAAAGGGCAATATTAATCTCCCACTGATTTGTTGTTTTTTTTTTTTTCAGGGAGACTTTAGGAAAAAAAAATAATAGAATAAAATGATTTTTTCAGGAAGAATTTAGAAACCAAATAAAATAAAATGATTTTTTCAGGGAGAATTTAGAAAACACATAAAACAAAAAAAGGCTTTCTATGGCCCACTGAGTGAGAGATGATGCACACAGGAGTCAGGAGTGGCACACAAGCCCAGGGGCCAATATTTATCTCCCACTTTTTTTTTTTTGTTCCAGGGAAAATTTATAAACCCAATAAAAAAAATAACAAATAGGCTTTCTATGGCCCACTATCTGAGAGAGAGAGAGAGATGGCACGCTTAGGACTGGCACACAAGCCCAAAGGCCAATATTAATCTCCCTTTTTTTTTTCAGGGAGAATTTATAAAACCAAAAAAAAATAAATAAATAGGCTTTCTATGGCCCACTATTTGTGAGAGAGATGGCACGCTCAGGACTGGCACACAAGCCCAGAGGCCAATATTAATCTCCCACTTTTTTTTTTTTTGTTCCAGGGAAAATTTATAAACCCAATAAAAAAAATAATAAATAGGCTTTCTATGGCCCACTATCTGAGAGAGAGAGATGGCACGCTTAGGACTGGCACACAAGCCCAAAGACCAATATTAATCTCCCACTGATTGATTTATTGATTTTTTCAGGTAGAATTTAGAACCCAAATAAAGCAAAAAAAAAAAAAAAAGGGCTTTCTATGGCCCACTGAGTGAGTGATGATGCACACAGGAGTCAGGAGTGGCACACAAGCCCTGAGGCCAATATTTTTCTCCCACTGATTGATGTAGTGATTTTTTCAGGTAGATTTTAGAACCCAAATCAAGCAAAAAAATAAATAGGCTTTCTATGGCCCACTATTTGTGAGAGAGATGGCACGCTCAGGACTGGCACACAAGCCCAGAGGCCAATATTAATCTCCCACTTTTTTTTTTTTGTTCCAGGGAAAATTTATAAACCCAATAAAAAAAATAATAAATAGGCTTTCTATGGCCCACTATCTGAGAGAGAGAGATGGCACGCTTAGGACTGGCACACAAGCCCAAAGGCCAATATTAATCTCCCACTGATTGATTTATTGATTTTTTCAGGTTGAATTTAGAACCCAAATAAAGCAAAAAAAAAAATGGGCTTTCTATGGCCCACTGAGTGAGTGATGATGCACACAGGAGTCAGGAGTGGCACACAAGCCCTGAGGCCAATATTTTTCTCCCACTGATTGATGTAGTGATTTTTTCAGGTAGATTTTAGAACCAAAATCAAGCAAAAAAATAATTAGGCTTTCTATGGCCCACTGACTGAGAGATGGCACACACAGGAGTCAAGAGTGGCACACAAGCCCTGAGGCCAATATTTTTCTCCCACTGATTGATGTAGTGATTTTTTCAGGTAGATTTTATAACCCAAATCAAGCAAAAAAATAAATAGGCTTTCTATGGCCCACTGAGTGAGAGATGGCACACACAGGGATGGCACTCTAGCAGAAATGTCAATCTTAATCTCCCACAAAAAAAAAAAACAAAAAAAAAAAACAGGGAGTGTCCTTCAATTACTATCTCCCTGCAGTAATCTCAGCCAGGTATGGCAGGCAGCAATAAGGAGTGGACTGATGCACAAATTAAATAAAAAGTGTGTACAAACAAAAAAGATAGCTGTGCAGAAAGGAAGGAACAAGAGGATTTGTGCTTTGAAAAAAGCAGTTGGTTTGCACAGCGGCGTACACACAGCAATGCAGCTATCAGGGAGCCTTCTAGGGCAGCCCAATGAGCTACAGCGCTGAGGGGAAAAAAAAAAAAATGTAGCTTCCACTGTCCCTGCACACCGAAGGTGGTGTTGGGCAGTGGAAATCGCTACAGCACAAGCGGTTTGGTGGTTAATGGACCCTGCCTAACGCTATCCCTGCTTCTGACGAAGCGGCAGCAACCTCTCCCTAAGCTCAGATCAGCAGCAGTAACATGGCGGTCGGCGGGAACGCCCCTTTATAGCCCCTGTGACGCCGCAGACAGCAAGCCAATCACTGCAATGCCCTTCTCTAAGATGGTGGGGACCAGGACCTATGTCATCACGCTGCCCACACTCTTCGTTTACCTTCATTGGCTGAGAAATGGCGCTTTTCGCGTCATTGAAACGCGACTTTGGCGGGTTTCATGAAACCCGACTTTGCCAAAAGTCGGCGACTTTTGAAAATGAACGACCCGTTTCGCTCAACCCTACTCACCATTCTTCTTCTCTGCCTTTCTGATGGTTTTTTTGGCCTGCCACTTCTGGCCTTAACAAGAACTGTACCTGTGTTCTTCCATTTCCTTACTATGTTCCTCACAGTGGAAATTGACAGGTTAAATCTCTGAGACAGCTTTTTATATCCTTCCCCTGAACAACTATGTTGAATAATCTTTGTTTTCAGATCATTAGACAGTTGTTTTGAGGAGCCCATGATGCCACTCTTCAGAGGAGATTCAAACAGGAGAACAACTTGCAAGTGGCCACTTTAAGTAGCTTTTCTCATGATTGCATACACCTGGATATGAAATTCAAAGCTCAATGAGGTTAGAAAACCAAAAAAAGTGCTTTAGTAAGTCAGTAAAAAGTAGGTAGGAGTATTTAAAACAAGAAAATGATAAGGGTGCCCATACTTATGCACCTGTCAAATTTTGTTTGAATGCAGATTGCACATTTTCTGTTAGTACAATAAACCTCATTTCAAGGCAGAAACATTACTGTGTCCAACAGTTATTAGATAAATGAAACTGAAATAGCTGTTGCAAAAAAAAAATTTTTTATAAAACATTAAGCTTAAGATTAATAGCGGTGCCCAAACTTTTTCATATAACTGTATCTATTGATCTTCACGGTGCTATTGAAGGGATAAAATAATCCACATATCTATAAACAGAGAAATGGTGAGGGAACACTTAGCTAATTTAAATAAGTCTCCTGGGTCATAGAATTACATCATAGGGTATTGAAAGTGTTAGCAGAGGAAATTGTATATGCAAATTGCCTCTTCAGAGAGAAAGGGGACTTGCTTCCAACAGGTGGAGCTATAAAGTTCAAGTCCACTTTCTCTCTGAAGAGGCAATTTGCATGTAAAATTTCCAAGAGGAGCATTGCACGATGAATAAGCCTGCTTACCTTGACTTGCCAGAGCTGGTATGTCACTCTCCACAGGGAGAAATGTTACCCCTTAAACCCCAGAGGAAATTCAACATTTAGCCAGAATCTTTGAAAAATCCTGGAGAACAGGAAAAGTCCAAGAATATTGGAGAAGGGCAAATGTTGCCCCTATCTCAAAAAAAGAAAGAAGAGGAAGCAAGGAAATTAAATGCCAGTGCCTTACTTCTATACCAGTAAAGATATTTGAACAAATTATTAAACAACATGTATGTAAGTGCTTGGATAACAATACAGTGATTAACCATAGCCAGCATGGGTTTGTGTCAAACAAGTCATGCAAAACTAATCTAATTTCCTTCTATGATGGAATCACTGACTAGGTGGATCAGGGAAATATATTAGATAAAGTATATCTTGACTTAATCAAATAATTTGATAAGGAATCTCATATTACCCTTATTGAAGAAATGACCAAGTATGGGACTCACAAGCCTACAGGCTCAGTGATCATATTCAAAGAGTTGTGATAAATGGCTGCATATCCATTTGGAAGAGAGTTTCACGGGGAGTACCATAAGGCTCTGTCTTGGCTCCAGTGTTGTTCAGCATTTTTAAAAGTGAGCTAGATGAGGGAAGTGAAGGTAAAGTAATCAAATTTGCAGATTATGCAAAGCTATGAGAGATAGCTAATGGTGATGAGCAAGCATGCTTGCCACTACTCGGTACTCGCCTGAGTATCACTGTACTTGGTGTACTCGGCGAGCACCAAGCATTTCCGGGATTATTTGGTGGGAGCTCGGATCTCCTCCTTTTAATTTTAGAGCTTTTTAGAGTGCCAATGAACATTCAGGGATTGCCTGCCATGCACTGTAATGCCACAGCCATCTTTGTTGTGGTATTACAGTGATTGGCTGGCTGCACAGCATCATCAGGTCTATAAGAGACCTGGCACCATCCTGCTTGGCGCATTCTGCCCTGGACTCAGCTAGTGTAGGGAGAGCTGCTGCTGAGATAGGGTCAGATTTGTTCTTTTATTAATGTGGGTCTACTATTGTTCAATACACAAATCCTGATAAACCAACAGTGCTTTTTAGGGCTAATTCGGGGTATATACTATAGATTGCAGTGTTAGGTAGGCAGGGGAGTCTATGTTCACATATCCACATCAGTGCAAGGCATGCCGGCACTGTATGTGAGTATATAGATCTCGCTCCATACATCAAAAGGCTCCATTACTGTCTGCTGCTGTGTATTTATATATACCTAGCTGCAGGTATCCGTGGCTAGGATTTTTTTTGCACCTTATACCAATTTAAAGCAGGGTTTTTTGTCCCAGGCATCAGATGTAAATGCGCAGAAAATTCTGGCCTTTTTTTGGTACTATGGTATTTTTTGGTGTGTCTACAACATTTTTGGACACCATTTTGCTGACCAAAAAATCTTTAGCTGGCCCAAAAATATTCAGCTACAGTTCTTATATTTATCACTGTGATTTGTATGCCACACGCATCACATATCATTGAGCTAAATGTTTTACAATTTTAGTACTCCATTTTGTTTTTTCAGTGTCACAGCCTACTTATTGACACAATTTTGGTGGGCCCCAAAAAATCAAGGCCACATTTTGATCAGACTGTTATCTCCGTCAGACGCCCAGTCTATCTGTGGTCTCCAAATACTTGCTTTTCAGGCATACTTTCTACTTTTTGTCTGTCTACTACCTTTGGTCTATACAGTATTTTGGGGTTAAATTTTTTGTAAAAACTCCAGGCCACATATTGAAACAGTCTGTTATCTCAGTCAGACGCCCAGTCTATCTGTGATCTCCAAATACTTGCTTTTCAGGCATACATTCCACTTTTTTTGTCAGTCTGCAACCCTAGGTCTATACAGTATTTTGGGGTTAAAAACATTTTCAAAACTCCAGGCCACATATTGAAACAAGAAGGGGGGAGGAAATAAATCCAAGAAGATAACCTTATGTCTTAAATAAAATTGCTTTATTTTAAAGTGCAAGGCAAGGGGACAATGATGACGACAGAGTCATCCAACAGTGTTTAAAAGCAAATAATGCATGTGGGACACCGAGACAGCTGCCTATCAATCCATAGTGACAAAATAGTGCACCACATTAGTGCAATAAATAAGAGTAGCCAGGTCAATATGGGGCAAGAGTAAAGTCATGCACCCCCTGACGAAGGTGTTCCGAAACGCGCCTTGGGGCGGACACTGAGGCGCTGCACTTACCTAGGATCGGTCTCTCTTTGGGGTGATGTATCCATGTTTATTATCGCTGTATATAGCTTCTATTAGTGTCAAGGTTGTATGCTGTGCTTAATACTATTGTCTATTATATTGCGACCTGTCAGCACTTTAGTCTATTATGACTTTACTCTTGCCCCATATTGACCTGGCTACTCTTATTTATTGCACTAATGTGGTGCACTATTTTGTCACTATGGATTGATAGGCAGCTGTCTCGGTGTCCCACATGCATTATTTGCTTTTAAACACTGTTGGATGACTCTGTCGTCATCATTGTCCCCTTGCCTTGCACTTTACAATAAAGCAATTTTATTTAAGACATAAGGTTATCTTCTTGGATTTATTTCCTCCCCCCCTTCTTCTCAGTATATGTTTCTGATAACTGTCTTGATCCGTTACCAGGGCAGAATTAGTTCTATTGGGAATATTCTTATATATATTATTTTTGTGTTATATTTTGGCTACAATTTTCCCTGATGTAAGGTTATAGATACTATCTGTCCTTGGCTACCCCTATTCTTTTTCACATATTGAAACAGTCTGCTATCTCAGCCAGATGCCAGGCCTATCTGTGGTCTGATACCCTTGGTCTATGCAGTATTTTGGGGTCAATTACTGTATAGACCTAGGTTAGCAGACAGACAAAAAAGTGGAATGTATGCCTGAAAAGCAGGTATTTAGAGACCACAAATAGACCGGGCGTCTGACTGAGATAACAGACTGTTTCATTATGTGGCCTGGAGTTTTTAAAAATGTTTAAACCCCAGAGTACTGTATAGAGCAAGGGAAGCAGACAGATAAAAAAAGTGGAATGTATGCCTGAAAAGCAAGTATTTGTAAACCACAGATAGACCGGGCGTTTGCCTGAGATAACAGACTGTTTCAATATGTAGCCTGAAGTTTTTAACATTTTTTAAACACCAAAATACTGCATAGAACAAGGGTAGCAGACAAACAATAAGGGGAATTTATGCCTGAAAAGAAAGTATTTGGATACCACAGATCGACTGGGCATCTGACTGAGATAACAGACTGTTTCAATAAGTGGCCTGGAGTTTTTAAAAATTTTTAAACCCCAAAATACTGTATAGAGCAAGGGTAGCTGACAGACAAAAAAGTGGAATGTATGCCTGAAAAGCAAGTATTTGGAGACCAAAGATAGACCGGGCATCTGACTGAGATAACAGACTGTTTTAATATGTGGCCTGGAGTTTTCAAAAAATTTTAATCCCCAAAATACTGTTTAGAGCAAGGGTAGCAGACAGACAAAAAAGTGGAATGTATAGATTTTCACGCTTTTGTATTAAAATGATCTGGCAGTAGTCTGCAGTGTTGCCAAGCAAATAAATGTAGAAAAATGGGGGCTATGGATTGCTTTGTAATAAAATTTGCAGGTATAAGGTGCAAAAAAACATCCTAGCCATAGATTCCTGCAGCTACGTATATATAAAATATGCAGCAGCAGACAGTAATGGAGCCTTTTGATGTATGCACTGAGATCTATATACTCACATACAGTGCCTGCATACCTTGCACTAATGTGGATATGTGCACATAGACTCCCCTGCCTACCTACCATTGCAATCTATGTACCCCCGAATTAGCCCTAAAAAGGACTGTTGGTTTATCAGGATTTGTGGATTGAACAAAAGTAGACCCACACTAACTAAGCAAAGAATGAATCTGACCCTATCTCAGCAGCAGCTCTCCCTACATTAGCTGAATCTAGAACAGAATGCACCAAGAAAGGTGACACCAGGTCTCTTATAGACCTGATAATGCTGTGCAGGCAGCCAATCCTTGTAATACCACAACAAAGATGGCTGCGGTATTACAGTGCATGGCAGACAATCTCTGCATGTTGATTGGCGCTCTAAAAAGCACCAAAATTAAAAGGAGGAGACCCAATATCCTGCCGAATAATCCTGGAAATGCTTGGTGCTCACCGAGTACAGCGATTTTCAGGCGAGTACCGAGCAGTGGCGAGCAATGCTCGCTCATCACTAACCAGCACGTGTCCCACAACATTACCCGTGCCCTCACCCATGCTTTTACTGGAAAAGTCCAACTAACCACAGACATGTGGACAAGTGCTTGTGGGCATGGATGGTACATTTCACTGATGGCACACTGGGTTAACATAGTGGAAGCCAGGACCCAGTCGGACCTTGGAATGGAACACATCCTCCCCGCGTTGAGGATTGCAGGCCCTTAGTCAATCAGGGTTGCCCCCACAGTCTACAGCTCCTGCACCTCCTCCTCCTCCTCTTCAGCCTCCATCTCTGAAATGAGCATAATCAGTCAGAAGCTGGAAGCACTGTAGCACTGCCTCAGCCAAGTGACAACAGGCTGTGCTGAAGCAAACCTGTGCAATGCTGAAGAGTTGTGGACAGTGCTGAAAGAGCAGTCAGATTTTTGGCTGACACCACTGAACCTACAGCCAGGCATGGTCGTGTGTGACAATGGTCTGAACCTGGTGGCAGCTCTGAGGCAAGGTGAGCTCACACATATACCTTGCCTGGCCCATGTGCTTAACCTCATGGTTCAATGTTTTCTCAAAAGCTACACAGAGCTGCTGGATCTGCTAGTGAAAGTACGCCGCCTGTCTGCCCATTTTAGAAAGTCAGCTACAGCTTCAGCCACACTTGCCGCGCTTCAGCAGCATTTGCAGCTTCTGGCTCACCAACTGGTGTGTGATGTTCCCACGCATTGGAACTCTACACTGCATATGTTGGAAAGAATTTGTGAGCAGAAGAGGGCAGTTGTTGACTACCAGCATCAACAAGGCCATTGTTATTCAGTTCAGACTCCACACATAAGACCTCAGGAGTGGACATGGATGTCAGACATATGTACCATCCTCCAAAACTTTGAGGACTGCATCAAGATGGTAAATGGTGATGATGTTATAATTAGTGTTACCATCCCACTTCTCTGCAATCTGAAAACATCTCTGTTCACAATTAAAGAGGATGCATTGCAGGCGGAGCACGAGGACATGGAGCAAGGAACCATACAGGGTGATTATACACAGCACCACCTCATGTCGTCCCAACGTCGATTGGTAGACAATGAGGAAGAGGAGAAAGAACAGGAGCTACTTTCATGTGCTATAGACAGTACTACAAGCACAACTGTCATACTATCTGTTCAGCGTGGATGGCCTGAGGAGAGGGAGGAGGAGGAGGATGATGAGAAGGAGGACAGCATGGTCAGTAAGTCTTGCCTGTTAATCTGGCATACATGGCTGACTTTATGTTGTGCTGCATTTCCCGTGACCCTCGCATTATTAAAATTTTTGGTGTCACTCATTACTGGTTGGTGACACTTCAAGACCCACACTACAAGGAGAACTTTCAATCTCTTCTTCCAGAGGCAGACAGGTGTATTAAAATGCAGTACCAGAGGGCCCTTGAAGCAGAATTAATAAAAAAATTCCCATCTGAGAACGCTGGCAGCAGATGTCAGAGTTTGTTTTAAAACCAAGGAGTACAGGTGATAGAGACAGAAGTACAATCCAGCACAGGCAGGTGAACAATGGCAAAGTTCTGGGACAGTTTTCTCAGACAATCTGATCGCACCGGCAGAGGAAAGGAGTGCTGTCACAAGAAGTGCAATGTTTGAGAAGATGCTGAGGGAGTACCTTGCTGATCATACAAACGTCCTCCGTGTTTCCTCTGTGCCTTTTAATTATTGGGTATCAAAGCTGGACAAGTGGTATGAATTGGCTCTCTAAGCCTTACAGGTCCTGGCCTGCCCTGCTGCTAGAGTTCTGTCAGAGTGGAGTTTTAGTGCAGCTGGCAGAATTATAACTGATAAGTGCATCTGCCTGACAACTGAAAATGCTGAAAAGCTGACTCTTATCAAAATGAGCAAGGGCTGTATTGGGCCCTTCTGTACACCACCAAATGAAAGCAGCGAAAAATAACATCAAAACATTGTCTTTTTTGGGGAGGTGTATTCTCATGCACCTCTTCACAACCACACATGGGTATATGCTTCCTGATTTTGTCTATTTGATGTTCTCCTCCTCCATATCCTCATCATCCACATCCACTATAACACTAGGGTTTATGTATTCCATGATGCAAAAGTCACTCAATTTTTGTGCAAGGGTGTTTTTATGATGCCCGTTACTAATTTGAAACAAAAAAATTTTACTCCCCAGGGAGAAATGTTTGTCAGCCGATACACTTAGTTTATGGGCATTCAAAATGTAGGAGACCTGCTCCATTAAATTAGGAATAGAGACATATGAGGACATCCTCCACGCCTCTTCAGGCACCGACACTAGAATACGAGGGTGAAGGTATTCCGTGATGCAACACTCACTCAAATTTTTGGGCAAGGATGGTGTTATGATGCCTGTAAATACTTACCAAAAATATAAATTTTGTATCCACCAGGGGGATATGTTTGTCAGCCCATGCACTTAGTGTATGGGCATTCAAAATGTAGGAAACCCGCTCCTCTAAATTGGAATAGAGACATTTGAGGGCATCTTTCATGTCTCTTCAGGCACCACCACTAGAACACGAATGTGAACAGATTCTGTGATGCAACAGTCGCTCTATTTTTTGGAAAGGGTGTTTATGATGCCCATAAATAATAATAAAAAAAGGTGTACCCCCAGGGGGAAATGTTTGTTAGCCCATACACTAAGTGTATGGTCATTCCAAGTATAGGTGAAGAGCTCCATTTTAATGTGACAAATTTTTTATGAGACCCTCCTCCACATTTCTTCCAAGGGGTATTGTGCATCTGCTGAAAGGCTTATTGGAGTGCATGTAACATTGGTGCAGGTCAGGCCTTGTCTTCAATGCATAAGAAAATAGTATGGAAGACACACTTTCTTCTAATGGGAACAATTTTGTCATGGCGCCATATAGTTTGTTTGCTGAAAGTCTTATTGGGGTGCATGTAACTTTGGGACAGGCCGGGCCTTGCATTCAATGCATAAAAAAACAGTATTGGAGACACACTTTCTTTTAATGAGAATAATTTTGACATGGGGCTGTATAGTTTGTCTGCTTAAACAGTCCTTGGGGTGCATGCAACATTGGTGCAGAGCAGGCCTTGCATTCAATGCAATATTTTTTTCCTGAACGTCTTCTGAAAGGGGTATTGGAGTGCATCATAATTTTTGGCAGCCCAGCCACTCACTGCGTAGGCAGTAACAGTATAGGAGACCCACTGTTTAATGGCCCTTTAAGAACATTAATTCCGTCTGATGCCCCATGAAAAATAGGCTCTGTGACGTTAAGAGTCTCTCCTTCATAAATTAAACAAGATGTGTCTGCTTATGTGTCACACAACACATGGCCAGCTAGGGGTGTTCAATGTTACAATGACATTACCCAGTGAATGCATTTGTATTGGTTGAAAGCAATGCTAAAGTTGAAAAACTCATCAAAAATGCTGCGTGTGAACATAGCCCAAGTGGTGGAGGAACATTTTTGGTTGGGGTTAATTATTTTGCTTTATATAATTCATTACCTTGGAAAAGATGTTCTTTAACATATTTCACAGCAAAATCCATTTTGCTTTAGTTTTTGTATGTTTTTTGGTGCGCCTGTAAAAATTGCGTGAAACTCTGACAACATTGTTTACAGCTGTGACCTAAGAGTCAGAAATGCTTCCATGGACAATCCCCATGATGTTCCCATGTCATGTTAGCAGTGTTTAGATCATTTTCAGACCCGAGTATTCCAATTTGCTAAACCCGAGCAACCAGCACCTGAGCATTTTAGTGCTCACCCATCACTAATAGCTAACACTAGAGAAGACAGAGAAAGGATTCAGAAGGATTTAGACAAGCTTGAACAATGGGCAGTGACAAATAGAATGGTATATAACAGGGGAAAATGCAAGATTCTATATCTGGGCAAGAAAAATGAACATTACATCTACAGAATAGGAGGAATTGAACTAGGCAACAGCAAGTGTAAAAAAGACTTGGTTATACTAAAATATCACAGACTGCACATGAGTAAACAGCATGATGCAGCAGCAAAAAAGGCAAACAGTTCTAGGATGTATTAAGACAAGCGCAGAATCCAAATTACGTGAAGTAATTATCCCCCCTACCTGCTCCTTGTTCAGGCCTCATCTAGAATACTGTGTCCAGTTCTGGGCACCACATTGTAAAAAAGACATTGAAAAACTGGAGCAAGTTCAGAGAAGAGCTATCAGGATGGTAAGCGAACAGCAAAGTATGTTAGAAAAAACATTATGATCATGAAGATGATCAATTAGTAGAACAGGTTTCCACGAGAGGTGATGAGCTCTCCTTCAATAGAAGTCATCAAACAGAGGCTGGACAGATATCTGTCTGAGATGGTGTAGTGAATCTTGCATTAAGCAGAGGGTTGGATATGATGACCTTAAAGGTCCCTTCCAACTATTGATATGGTGGAGGAGGAGGAGTAGAGGAGGACAATAAAAATAAGAGACCATGAAAAGTATACTCTTTTTGGGTTGGAAGGGATGCATGGGAATACACCAGAAAAAAAATTGAATTGGCTTTATGCTCTGCTGCTGTCATCTGGTAGAGTCGAGAAGTCTGAGTCCACGGCCTTGGCCTCTGCATGCACAGTTAGCAGCATGTCCTCTTCCCATTCCCTTAGGGTACCATCACACAGTGGCAGTGGCACTTTGGTCGCTAGGATGGCACGATCCGTGACGTTCTAGCGATATCCTTACGATCTCGCTGTGTCTGACACGCTACTGCGATCAGGGACCCCGCTGAGAATCGTACGTCATAGCAGATCGTTTGAAACTCTATTTCGTCGTTAGATCTCCCGCTGACATAGCTGAATCGGCGTGTGTGACGCCGATTTAGCGATGTCTTCACTGGTAACCAGGGTAAATATCGGGTTACTAAGTGCAGGGCCGCGCTTAGTAACCCGATATTTACCCTGGTTACCAGTGTAAATGTAAAAAAACCAAACACTACATACTTACATTCCCGGTGTCTGGTCATGTCCCTCGCCTTCAGCTTCCCGCACTGACTGGTGAGCGCCGGCCAGCCGTAAAGTACAGCGGTGACGTCACCGCTCTGCTTTCCGGCTGTCCGGCGCTCACTGTCAGTGCAGAGAAGCACAGCGCCGAGGGACAAGACAGGAATGTAAGTATGTAGTGTTTTTTTTTTATGTTTACGCTGGTAACAAGGGTAAACATGGGGTTACTAAGCGCGGCCCTGCGCTTAGTAACCCAATGTTTACCCTGGTTACCGGGGACTTCGGGATCGTTGGTCGCTGTAGAGCTGTCTGTGTGACAGCTCTCCAGCGACCAAACAGCGACGCTGCAGCGATCGACATCATTGTCGTATCGTTGCAGCGTCGTTTTATTGTGACGGTACCCTTACTGCATGCCTTGCGCATTTTAAATTGGTTATATAATATATGTCTAAACATTGACCAACTCAGAGTCAAGAAGTGTAAAAAAGAAGATATATAATATAAATAATTTTTATTAGTATCAGAAAGCATAAAAAATAAAGTTAAAAAATAAAAAAATAACGTTAAAAAAATAGCCCAGCTGCTATTAGTCAATGGCGATCACATGCATCGGTAATTGTCTCATGCCCCATGATTGGTCATCTCAACTTTAAATAACTATGAAGCCCCTCCATCAGTACATACCCCCAGAGGAAGCAAGGCCAAGCGTAAGTCAGGGTGAGTGACGCAGCCTGAATTTCACTATTGATGCCTCCAGTGCTTTCATTTAAGTACATTTATTGCCATTTATACTGTTATTTGGTTGACATGCTGATGGTGGTTTTTGACTAATTATAGATATTACCCTATGCATGTAATAACATAGTAATATAGCTAGCAAGGCCGAAAAAGACATTTGTCCATCCAGTTCAGCCTATATTTCATCAGAATAAATCCCCAGATCTACATCCTTCTAAAGAACCTAATAACTGTAAGATACAATATTGTTATGCTTCAGGAAGACATCCAGGCCTCTCTTGAACCCCTCGACTGAGTTCACCAAAACCACCTCCTCAAGCAAGGAATTCCAGATTCTCACTTCCCTAACAGTAAAGAATCCTCTTCTATATTGGTGGAAAAACCTTCTCTCCTCCAGATGCAGAGAATGCCCCCTTGTGACGTCACCTTCCTTGGTATAAACAGATCCTCGCAGAGATATTTGTATTGTCCCCTTATATACTTATACATGGTTATTAGATCGCCCCTCAGTCGTCTTTTTTCTAGACTAAATAATCCTAATTTTGTTTCCCTCCTTTGTAATCAGTCTAGTTCCATTATATCTTTACTGAGCACCGGTGCCCAAAACTGTACACAGTACTCCATGTGAGGTCTAACCAGAGATTTCTACAGAGGCAGTATAATGCTCTCTTCATGTGTATCCAGACTTCTTTTAATGTATCCCATGATCTGGTTTGCCTTGGCAGCTGCTGCCTGGCACTGATTACTCCAGGTATGTTTATCGTTAACTAGGATCCCCAAGTCCTTCTCCATGTCAGATTTACGCAGTGGTTTCCCGCTCAGTGTGTAATGGTGATACTGATTCTTTCTTCCCATGTATATAACCTTACATTTATCATTGTTAAGCCGCATTGGATTCCTTTAGAATTAAAAAAAAAAAAAATCTCTTTTCTCCAAAATCCAGATTTTTCGTAATTATTTTTTGCGTAAATTCAGCAATTCTGAGTTAATTTAGCCAGTCGGTGTTTTGCTAAAACATGGAGAGCTGTTAAAAAGAAAATTAAAAAAACAGCATGCTGAAATTCTTGACATCTTTAAGAAAGCTAGGACTTACAGTCATGGCCAGGCTCATGACATCTCTGCACACAAATGTAAAGTGTCAACATAATTATATCATGAAGTTTGCTGTGACCTTATAGCACACTCTCTAGGCCGGAACTTGGCCTCAACTAGGCCCAGGATGTCCCTGCTCATGTGTGAATAGCCACTGGGTTTCTGTGCATGACATCAAAAAGAAGAGGCACCAAAGACCATATGGAGAATGGAGAGCAGCAGGGATGTCTTGAGAGGTGAGGTAACTGCTAGTTTATTTTCTACATCTACTTTCATTATGCTCTAGGGTCTCTTTTGACTCCAAAGCATAGTTTGCAGAGGATAACTTCAATGCAAATCATATTTCCCAAATTTGAATCTCATCAGATTTTCACATCTCTAGTTCAAATGTAAAGTTTATCAACTTGTCTCCTACATATTTAATGTTTCTCTGGATTAATTACAGGATATCAGTACAATATGGACAGTTAGGCTAACCAGAATAGATAGTGTAAAGAGAATCATATATTGAGATAACAAAACAAATCTGATAAAAATAACTTAATATTTTATATTTATTTAATTAATGCATAATTAAAAAAGCAAACAGACCGAAAAGATATAACTAATGAACTAAAAAGCTAAAAAGCACACTACAAATAATGGGAATTTACTAGTGATGTGTGAACGCTTTTGCCAATGCTCACTACTCAGTCGAGCATTGGATTGCTCAGGTATGCTCAATAGAATATCGCGTTTGCTTGGGTGTCATGCTCGATCCCGCCCCTCATGTTTCGCAGCTGTTAGACAGCCAATAAACATGCAGGGATTGCCTGCCATACATAGTAATGCTGTAGGCCTGTTGGCTACCGGCATTTACCATGATTGGCAGGCCATATCGCATCATTGGGTCTTATATAAGACCCGGTGATGTGAAGCTCGACATACTCTCCTCTGGAAGCAGTTCAGGAAGAGTTGATATAGAAGAGAGAGCTTAGACTAGGGCAGGTGTAAAGGCAGTGTTAAATTGCTATTGCAGTACTTGTATACCACTAGTGCACCATTAAAACTAAATTCCTTTTCAGGGCGATACTGTCCTTTCTCTAGTAAAACTACAGTTATCTGCATTTAGTGTAGGGATAGCTGGTGGAGGACGGATAGTTTAGAGGCATATAGGCAGAGTTTATTACCTTACAGTCCTTCTATAGGTATGCTGCTACTGCAATCTAAAAACAAGTCGTTTTCAGGGCTACATGTTTTCTTTTCCCTAACAATACCAAAAAGTCAATACCAATCCAGAGTCAAGAAGTGCAAACAAGAAGACGTATAATAAAAATATGTTTCATTAGTATCAGAAAACAAAATAAAAGAAGTTAAAAAATTAGCTACCTCATGACTAGTGTTGAGCCACCTCCCTAGTGTTCGAGTTCGGTTCGTCGAACAGGGACGTGTTCGATGAATTGTTCGTCGAACGTTCGACGAACACCGTTGAACCCCATTGAAACCAATGGCAGGCAAACACAAACACATACAAACACATGGAAAACACATAGAAAACACCTTAAAAGGTGTCCAAAAGCTGACAAACTGCTCAGGAGACACAACAAACACATGGAAAAGTCACAACTGCATATAGTCATGCGAAAAGAAAAGAGGTGGAGGAGTAAAAGGAGGAGGAGACACAGATATAGGCATGTCATGCCCTTCTAAAATCACCCTACCAACACCCAGACGTCGTTAAAAAAATAAAATAAAAAATAAATATCTTTAGGTAGAATGGCGGTGGGTCCATGCAGAACACTTTCCTTAGAAGACGTAGTGGTAGCCCCGTTGGGAGTTGTGCCAAAAAATGAACCCAGTACATTCAGACTAATCCACAATTTGTCATATCCAAGTGGAAGGTCAGTAAACGACAACATCAACGCTGAACCATGTACTGTACCTCCTTTGATGAGGCAATCAGGCGGGTCAAGAAGTTGGTAAGGGGCACCCTAATGGCCAAAACAGACATTGAGGGGGCGTTCCGGTTACTCTCTGTGTCCCTGAATAGTGTCCTCCCATTGGGCTGCTTCTGTGAAGGAGCATACTACATAGATCGCTGTTTGCCCATGGTGTGGTCCATATCCTGCTCACTATTTGAGGCGTTTAGTTGCTTCCTCGAATGTGTTGTCATGGACATTTGTAAGGCAGCACATATTATCCATTACCTCGACGACTTCTTATGCCTGGGCCCAAAAGATTCGCCACAGTGTGAAAACACGCGGGAGTCCACCTGTGAGAAGGAGAGAGCTGGAGGGAGAGTGGACACCCCAGAGCCAAGGGGTTAGATTGAGAAAGAAAGAAGGCGGCATAGCTTGCTTCATAGGTGGGGTACTTTGCTGAGTAGCAGAAATTGCTACTAGGCCCAAAAGGATTTCCTGGGCCAGATGCCATTAAAAAAATAGTACTTAGGTAAACAGGCGGTGTAGCTTGCTTCATGGGTGGGGTACGCTGCTGAGTAGCACTAAATTCTACTAGGCTCAAAAGGATTTCCTGGGCCAGATGCCGTTACAAAATAGTACTTAGTTAAACAGGCAGTGTAGCTTGCTTCATGGGTGAAGTACGCTGCTGAGTAGCACCAAATTCTACTAGGCCCAAAAGGATTTCCTGGGCTAGATGCCATTACAAAATAGTAGTTAGGTAAACAGGCGGTATAGCTTGCTTCATGGGTGAAGTACGCTACTGAGTAGCACCAAATTCTACTAGGCCCCAAAGGATTTCCTGGGCTAGATGCCGTTACAAAATAGTACTTCGGTAAACCGGCAGTGTAGCTTGCTCCATGGGTGAAGTACACTGCTGAGTAGCACCAAATTCTACTAGGCCCAAAAGGATTTCCTGGGCTAGATGCCGTTACAAAATAGTACTTAGGTAAACAGGCGATGTAGCTTGCTTCATGGGTGGGGTACGCTGCTGAGTAGCACCAAATTCTACTAGGCCCAAAAGGATTTCCTGGGCCAGATGCCATTAAAAATAGTACTTAGGTAAACAGGTATGAGTAAATAACTCTGCAGACGACCCCATCCACCTGGAATTGACGATGGCAACGTCATGTAAAACTCAGCAAGGGGACTAAATAAAAGAGTCTCCATTATTTTCCCAAAATTCGGCCACAGACACCACTTAAGTGGCATCAATTTCGCCAGAGTTTTTTTTTAAACGGTTGGTGAGGTGATTTTCAAAAATCATCAAGCTTTTAGTCTCCCCAAGATGACACAGGGGTAGAAAAGTCCTTGCGGATGCAGGATTTGTTCATCTTGATGAACGTTATTCTGTCTACATTGTCACTGGACAGCCGCGTGCGCTTATCTGTCGGCACAACACCAGCAGCGCTGAACACACGTTCAGAGAGAACGCTGGCTGCGGGGAACACAACAAGATCTCCAAGGCTTTAGTGGCAAGCTCAGGCCATTTTTCAAGATTGGAAGCCCAAAATGAGCAAGGGTCCAGTTCCACAGTCATGGCATCGATGTTAAAGGGACTCTGTCACCTGAATTTGGCGGGACTGGTTTTGGGTCATATGGGCGGAGTTTTCGGGTGTTAGATTCACCCTTTCCTTACTCGCTGGCTGCATGCCGGCTGCAATATTGGATTGAAGTTCATTCCTGTCCTCCATAGTACACGCCTGCGCAAAGCAATCTTGCCTTGTGCAGGCGTGTACTATGGAGGACAGAGAATGAACTTCAATCCAATATTGCAGCCAGCATGCAGCCAGCGGGTAAGGAAAGGGTGAATCAAACACCTGAAAACTCCGCCCATATGACCCAAAACCAGTCCAGGCAAATTCAGGTGACAGGTTCCCTTTAACTTGGAGATACTCATGTACCATCCTCTCTAGGCATTGGCTGTGCGTCAGACTTCTTGTCTCCTGCAAAGGATGGTCTAAAAAAATCTTGAAATGATTGGAAAAAATTGCTCTTACCACCAGATACAATGTTACTGTTACGGTTTGAGTTATGACTCGATAGTCCCACGGTTGGCAAGTTAGAACTCAGAGATTCACTTTATGCACCACTGGTGTTTTGTGGAAAAGCAGATGTTAGATTCTGTAACAGTCTCTGCTGATACTCTTGCATGCGTGAATCCCTTTCTATGGCAGGAATTATTTCGCCAAATTTGCTTTTGTACCGGGGATCTAAGAGTGTGGCAACCCAGTAGTCGGCATTACTTCGGATTCTGACAATCCGAGGGTCATGTTGCAGGTAGTGCAGCAAAAAGGCACTCATGTGTCTTGTGCATCCAGGAGGACCAAGTCCTTGTTGTCTTGGTGGTGGCGAGGTGACAATCATGCTTCCTTTGTTTGCCCTCTCCCCCCAAATTTGATCAAGGTCTCCCTCTTCTGATGAGTCTTCCATGCCCAGCGCCAGTTCGTCCTCCACTTCTTCCTCGCCTCCTGCACCTTCCTCAACAGTTTGGCTGCTACCATGCGCCCTCGGTAATCCCTCTCCCCCAGCCTACAATGCCAGCTGCCTTGGTGCTGCAAACCTTCTTGACCTTGGAGATATGATCCCTTCCGCATACAACTCCTCCTGTTCCTCCTCCTTCTCCTCCTCTTGTTCCACCACCTGACTCCGAACAATGTGTAAGGTGTGCTCCAGCATGTAAATCACCGGAATGGTCATGCTGATAATGGCATCGTCAGCACTAAACATCTTCGCTGCTATTTCAAAACTGTGAAGAAGGGTGCATAGGTCCCTGATCTGGGACCACTCCTGCAGCGTGATTTGCCCCACCTCTTGATCTCGATGGCCCAGGCTATACGTCATAACGTATTGCACCTGGGCTCGTTGGTGCTGCCACAGTTGCTGCAACATGTGCAAAGTTGAATTCCACTGTGTGGGCACATCGCATTTCAGCCGGTGAACTGGCAGGCCCAACGACTTCTGCAGAGATGCAAGTCGTCAAGCTGCGGGATGCGAACGGCGGAAGTGATCACACAGCGACCGTGCCCTCTGCAGAAGCCCATTTAGTCCGGGATAGAGGGATAAAAATTGCTGGACAACCAGGTTAAAAAAGTGAGCCATACAAGGCACGTATGTGACATTGCCCTAGCGAAGGGCCGCACCCAGGTTTGCAGCATTGTCACACACAGCCTTCCCTGGCTGCAGGTTGAGTGGAGACAACAGAGTTGACCACAACTCCTCCGCTGTGTGACTCACATTTCCCAGACATTTCAATGTAAACACTGCCTGATGCTGTTGAGCCCTGGTGACAGCATAGTGAGGAGGTGTGCAGAATTCCTTCTGTGCAGTTACAACGTGGGTGGCATTACCAGACAGGCTTTGGGTGCAGGTGGAGGACCGAGAGGAGGTTGAGGAGGCAAAAGCAGTGTAGGAACTTCTAGATACAGAGGATCGATGAGCAACTCGTGAGGATGGCAAGACTTAGACAGCAGCCCCTTCTCCTGATGTCACCGTACTTACCCAGTGCCCAGTCACCGACATGTAATGCCCTTGTCCATGTCTACTCATTCAAGTGTCTGTGGTGAAATGTACCCTGTCACATACAGAGTTTCTCAAGGAAGCGGTGATGTTGTGTGTGACATGCTGATGTAGCGCAGGCACAGCTTTCTTTGAGAAGTAGTGGCGACTGGGCATCTGGTACTGGGGCACTGCGACGGACATAAGGTCTCGAAAATCCTCTGTGTCCACCAGGCGGAAAGGCAGCATTTCTGTAGCCAACAGCTTGCAGATGGAGAAATTCAACCTCTTAGCTTTGTCATGGCTAGGAGGAAATGGTCTTTTACTTGTCCACATCTGAGAGACTGAGGGCTGGCTGCCGTGCTTAGATGGAGTTGAGTAGGGTGTCCACGGCAAACTGCTGGTCTGTGAGGAAGGTGCAGGCAGAGATGTTATGTTGCCGTGATCAAAAGGTGGTGTCAATGTTGGAGAGGGCTCAACAACAGCAGGTGTTTCCGCTTGCAAATGTCCTGACGACCTGCCAATCACACTGGCTGTTGCGGGTAAAAAGGTGTAAGGTCTGCGTCCAAAACCATGTGCGTCTGCTGTCCCCACAGTCACAGAGGATGAAGAGGACACGGATTCACTTGATGGGGCAGACGGTGGTTGACCCGGCCCACTAGGCCGCATTGTAGCACAGTGAGCTTCCCACTGCAACTTATGCCTCATATCCATGTGACGGTTCATGCCTGAAGTACTCAAGCTAGTGATTTTTTGGCCTCTACTGAGATTTTGTGACAAATCTTGCATACAACATGAGTTGGGTCATCCTTTGCGATGTCAAAAAATGCCCAGGCTATGCAAGGCTTAGAGCCCATGCGACCTGAAGAACCACCACGACTTCTGGTCTGGGGCACAGTTGGGGTTGAGGATGCAGTTGTTGACATGCTTTCAGTACTCCGTATCTGTCCAGGAAGGTGCACCGTTACCTCATTGTCAGACTCATCACTAGCATCCTCCTCCACCTCCTCTGCTGACCTCGTGGACTGGCGGACTGGGGGGTGACAGTAAGTGGGGTCTACAACCTTGTCATCACCATCCTGTGTGTTCTCACACCCGTTGTCCTCAGAGCCAACCTCTTCCTGACCCGACTGAAAAGTCAAGTTTTCATTCCAATCAGGTATCTCAGTTTCATCATCATCTTCCTCATTGTCTCCACCAACAGGATTTACAGTTTGGGAACGAGGGTCTACATTATGCTCAGAACCTTCTTCATCTGGGCCTGGATCCAACTCACAAAGATTCTGGGGATCAGTGCAGATCATTTCCTCATCTGGATTCACAGAAGCTCTGGAGCAGACCTCTGATTCCCAGGCTATAGTATGCGTAAACAGCTCTACAGACTCAACCATGTGTGTTACCCCATGCTCAGACGGGCAGCTGGAGACTTGGGAGCTGTGAGGAAGCAAGTGTGATCGGGATGACAACTCTGAGGACTGGAGTAGTTGTGATGTTGAAGTTGACATGGAGGAGAGCCCACTTGAACGAGCACTTGATATCCGTTCAAGCACCTTCTGTTTTTGTGCCTCATCTGGAATTTTTGGCGATGCTTGAAGCGATGGTCATAAGAAAGGGATCATATCAGATTATCAACGAAAAGAAGTAGACATCTTACTTTGGCAGGAAGATGGTCTTTCTTCTGCAGATGTTACTGTTGCTTTACCACCTACCCCACGGACACAACCTTTTCTTTCCCTTTCCAACATGCCTATTCCCCTTTCCACCAGCAGCAGGCCTTTTGCCACTCATTTTAGTGCTTAACTAAATGGCAACTCCGTATCTGTAGTTGTTGGCACAACAACCGATGGATGAAAACCGAGCAGAACTGAGTGTCTAAACTATGGCACTAGGCCCAAAACTATTAACTGGATTAGATGCAGTGAAAATAGAGATACACAGGCGGTATAGTTAGTTTCACATTGGGGCTTCTCTGCTGACATGCAGACACTGCTCCTAGGCCCAAAACTATCAACAAGATTAGATGTAGTGAAAATTGAGATACACAGGCGGTATAGTTAGTTTCACAGGTGGGCTACTCTGCTGATGTGCAGACACTGCTCCTAGGCCCTAAACTATCAACTGGATTAGATGCAGTGAAAATTGAGATAGACAGGGGGTATAGTTTGTTTCACAGGCGGGCTACTCTGCCTACGTGCAGACACTGCTCCTGGGCCCAAAACTATCAACTGGATTAGATGCAGTGAAAATTGAGATACACAGGCAGTATAGTTAGTTTCACAGGCGGGCTACTCTGCTGACGTGTAGACACTGCTCTTAGGCCCTAAACTCTTAACTGGATTAGATGCAGTGAAAATAGAGATACACAGGCGATATAGTTTGTTTCACAGGCAGGCTACTCTGCTGACGTGCAGACACTGCTTATAGGCCCCAAACTATCAACTGGATTAGATGCAGTGCAAATTGAGATACACAGACGGTATAGTTAGTTTCACAGGTGGGCTACTCTGCTGACGTGTAGACACTGCTCCTAGGCCCAAAACTATTAACTGGGTTAGATGCAGTAAAAATTGAGATACACAGGCGGTGTAGCTAGCTTCACAGGCGGGCTACTCAGATGACTATCAGACCATGCTACTAGCCCAAAACGATTGGCTGAGCTAGATTACACCAAATGCTGTGACAAACCCTTGCACAGCACTGGCACAGACCTGCCTGGCAAACAGTGCTATGAACTGCTGTAACCTACCATGAAAAGGGCTGATATTACAACTAGTCCCCACTCCTTCCGACTCCCTAAACCTATCTCTCTGACAATTCGCTCCAAAAAACACTCTTAGTCTGTATAGCGCCCACAGCAGCAGCGGTGCCGTCTAACACTAAGCTGCAGCAGTGAGGAAATGGTGGCAATGGAGCAAATGGCTGGTTCTTATAGGGCAAGAACATGTGACATACACAGCCAATGACACATGCCCTTGCTAGTGTGCATCACATGCACATTGCAGTGTGTGTGTGCACTGCTGATAGGCTGAGAGACTGCACCGCCCCACTGTAAATGCGGGAAAGAAAAAAAAATGGAGATCGGCGTTATTTCAGCACAGATCTATCCCCCGCCCCCCCCCGCCCACTATACACTGAAACCATCTATTAACAATGATAAACAGTTTTAATGTGCAAATTAAGCTAGGCTTTTGGTGAACGGACAGTTATCGAACAGAAACTCGAACAGACGAATTTTAAGCAAATTGTTCGGGTTCGTCGAACGACTCGAACACCGCCCCAAACAGCTCAAATTTGAAATTGGTGAACAGTTCGACTCGAACACCGCTCATCTCTACTCATGACATAAGAGGACACAGCCAGAGTAAAATAACAGGGGTTTAGATGCTGACCAATTAATTATTCAAATCGTATAAATAGATAAATATGTTGAAGAATACTAAAAATTATATTTGCATATGCTTAACAGTTATTCACCTAAAGCTCGATCAGTGTTGGGACCTATTCTCTTCAACATATTTATTAACCCCTTCCTGACCTATGATGCATACACTGCGTCATGATAGTCGGTGCCAATCCGACCTGTGACGCAGTGTATGCATCATGGCGGGATCACGTTCCTGCAGGTCGGGTGGAAGGGTTAACTGAAATTTCACCTGACCTGCAGATACAGGGGGACTTGTAGTTTAGCCCAGGGGGATGGCTTAGCCCCCACTTAGCTACGATCGCCCTGGTGACCACTTTGCCACCACCCCCCAGATCTGATTGGAGCTAGCGTCCATGTGAAGCTATCTCTCCATTCAGATGTGGATGGAAATAATGGCTGCCTCGTTGTCCAGCTTCATGCCTTCCGTGGAAGCTGAACAGCGAGGTGCCTGCATACTGCCCTGCCACATACCGTGATTGCCGCCGCCGCTGCAGTCACCGCCGCTGCTGTAGTCCCCACCGCCACTGCTGCCAGGTACTCCCCTCTGCTTCTCTTCCCCCTTGCCTTGCGATTGCATGCCCCCGACCTTTGCTCCCTCCCCCCTACCCCGGAGATCATCCCCCTGCTGCTGCCCGCTCCAATTCCTCCTTCTGCTGCATCGCACCTGACAGCCCCCTCCCCAGTGATCCCCCTGATCACCCCCCTGATCTTCCCAACTGATCGCCCCCCTGATCTTCCCCACTGATCGCCCCCTTGATCTTCCCCACTGATCGCCCCTCTGATCTTCCCCACTGATCGCCCCCCTGATCTTCCCCACTGATCTCCCCCCTGATATTCCCCACTGATTGCCCTCCTGATCGCCCCCTGATCTTTCCCCCTGATCTTCCCCACTAATTGCCCCCCTGCTCTTCCCCACTGATCGCCCCCTGATCTTCCCCACTGATTGCCCCCCTGATCTTCCCCACTGATTGCCCCCCTGATCGCCCCCTGATCTTCCCAACTGATCGCCCCCCTGATCTTCCCCACTGATTGCCCCCTGCTCTTCCCCACTAATCTTCCCCACTGATCGCCCCCTGATCTTCCCCACTGATCGCCCCCCTAATCTTCCCCACTGATTGACCCCATGATCGCCCCTGATCTTCCCCACTGATTGCACCCCTGATCTTCCCCCCTGATCTTTCCCACTGATCGCTCCCATGATTTTTCCCATTGATTGCCCCCTGATCTTCCCCACTGATCACCCCCCTGATCGCCCCCCTGATTGCCCCCCTGATCGCCCCCTGAACTTCCCCACTGATCTTCCCCACTGATCGCCCCCCAGATCGCCCCTCTGATCTTGCCCCCTGCCCCCTGATCTCCCCCCTGCCCTGTGGATCGCTGTTGTGAATTCTGTGGCTGAATTCACTCCTGTGGTCACAAGTGGTACTGCAGCTTCTGAGCTTCCTCCCTCAGGTGTTCTGGTGAGCTCGTTGGCTGCTTTGTTATTTAACTCCACCTGATTCTGTCTTCCTTGCTCCTTGTCAATGTTCCAGTGTTGGATCTGAGCTTCTGGATCTTTCCTGTGGCCTGCTGCTCTGCTTAGATAAGTGCTTCTTTGCTTTTGTTGCTACTTTTTCTGTCCAGCTTGTCATTTCTTTTTGCTGGAAGCTCTGAGACGCAAAGGGTGTACCGCCGTGCCGTTAGTTCGGCACGGTGGGTCTTTTTGCCCCCTTTGCGTGGTTTTTTGCTTTAGGGTTTTTTGTAGACTGCAAAGTTCTCTTTGCTATCCTCGCTCTATCTAGAATATCGGGCCTCACTTTGCTGAATCTATTTCATCCCTACGTTTGTCTTTTCATCTTGCTAACAGTCATTATATGTGGGGGGCTGCCTTTTCCTTTGGGGTATTTCTCTGAGGCAAGTCAGGCTTGTTTTTCTATCTTCAGGCTAGTCAGCTCCTCAGGCTGTGCCGAGTTGCATAGGTAGTGTCAGGCGCAATCCACAGCTGCCTTTAGTTGTGTTCAGGTTAGGTTCAGGTATTGCGGTCTACAGAGATTCCACGTCTCAGAGCTCGTTCTATTGTTTTTGGGTTATTGTCAGATCACTGTATGTGCTCTGATTGCTGGCACACTGTGTCACTGGATTGCCTACATAACAGTACAAGGAGCCAACCTAATGATTCTCAATAGAGGGAAAAAAGAAGTTCTGACATCATTTTTTTTTCTCAGCTCTGTGTTCAGTCTTTTTTTTCCCCTAGACATTTGGGTGTTTCAGGACACAGGTGTGGACATGGATATTCAGGGTCTGTGCTCTTCAATGGATAATCTCGTTACACATGTACAAAGGATTCAAGATACTATTGATCAGAAATCTATGTTAGAACCAAGAATTCCTATTCCTGATTTGTTTTTTGGTGATAGAACTAAGTTTCTTAATTTCAAAAATAATTGTAAGCTATTTCTGGCCTTGAAACCTCATTCTTCTGGTAATCCTATTCAACAGGTTTTGATTATTATTTCTTTTTTGCGCGGCGACCCTCAGGACTGGGCATTTTCTCTTGCGCCAGGAGACCCTGCATTGAGTAATGTCAATGCGTTTTTCCTGGCGCTCGGATTACTTTACGATGAGCCTAATTCAGTGGATCAGGCTGAGAAAAATTTGCTGGCTTTGTGCCAGGGTCAGGATGATATAGAAGTATATTGTCAGAAATTTAGGAAGTGGTCAGTACTCACTCTGTGGAGTGAATCTGCGCTGGCAGCTTTGTTCAGAAAGGGTCTCTCTGAGGCTCTTAAGGATGTCATGGTGGGTTTTCCTATGCCTGCTGGTTTGAATGAGTCTATGTCTTTGGCCATTCAGATCGGTCGACGCTTGCGCGAGCGTAAATCTGTGCACCATTTGGCGGTATTGTCTAAGATTAAACCTGAGCCTATGCAGTGCGATAGGACTATGACCAGAGTTGAACGGCAAGAACACAGACGTCTGAATGGTCTGTGTTTCTACTGTGGTGATTCCACTCATGCTATTTCTGATTGTCCTAAGCGCACTAAGCGGTTCGATAGGTCTGCCGTCATTGGTACTGTACTATCCAAATTCCTTCTGTCCATTACCTTGATATGCTCTTTGTCATCGTATTCTGTCATGGCGTTTGTGGATTCAGGCGCTGCCCTGAATCTGATGGATTTGGATTATGCTAAACGTTGTGGGTTTTTCTTGGAGCCTTTGCGGTGTCCTATTCCGTTGAGAGGAATTGATGCTACACCTTTGGCCAAGAATAAACCTCAGTATTGGACCCAGCTGACCATGTGCATGGCTCCTGCACATCAGGAAGTTATTCGCTTTCTGGTGCTACATAATCTGCATGATGTGGTCGTGTTGGGGTTGCCATGGCTGCAAACCCATAATCCAGTATTAGATTGGAACTCTATGTCGGTATCCAGCTGGGGTTGTCAGGGGGTACATGGTGATGTTCCATTTTTGTCTATTTCGTCATCCACTCCTTCTGAGGTCCCAGAGTTCTTGTCTGATTATCAGGATGTATTTGAAGAGCCCAAGTCCGATGCCCTACCTCCGCATAGGGATTGTGATTGTGCTATCAATTTGATTCCTGGTAGTAAATTCCCTAAAGGTCGATTATTTAATTTATCCGTGCCTGAACACGCCGCTATGCGCAGTTATGTGAAGGAATCCCTGGAGAAGGGACATATTCGCCCATCGTCATCACCACTGGGAGCAGGGTTCTTTTTTGTAGCCAAGAAGGATGGTTCGCTGAGACCGTGTATTGATTACCGCCTTCTTAATAAGATCACTGTTAAATTTCAGTATCCCTTGCCATTGTTATCTGACTTGTTTGCTCGGATTAAGGGGGCTAGTTGGTTCACTAAGATAGATCTTCGTGGTGCGTATAATCTGGTGAGAATCAGGCAAGGAGATGAATGGAAAACTGCATTTAATACGCCCGAGGGTCATTTTGAGTATCTAGTGATGCCGTTCGGACTTGCCAATGCTCCATCTGTGTTTCAGTCTTTTATGCATGACATCTTCCGTGAGTATCTGGATAAATTCCTGATTGTTTACTTGGATGACATTTTGATCTTCTCAAATGATTGGGACTCTCATGTGAAGCAGGCCAGAATGGTTTTCCAGGTCCTGCGTGCTAATTATTTGTTTGTGAAGGGATCAAAGTGTCTCTTCGGTGTGCAGAAAGTTTCATTTTTGGGGTTCATCTTTTCCCCTTCTACTATCGAGATGGATCCGGTTAAGGTCCAAGCCATCCAGGATTGGACTCAGCCGACATCTCTGAAAAGTCTGCAAAAATTCCTGGGCTTTGCTAATTTTTATCGTCGCTTCATCTGTAATTTTTCTAGCATTGCCAAACCATTGACCGATTTGACCAAGAAGGGTGCTGATTTGGTTAATTGGTCTTCTGCTGCTGTGGAAGCTTTTCAGGAGTTGAAGCATCGTTTTTGTTCTGCCCCTGTGTTGTGTCAACCAGATGTTTCTCTTCCGTTCCAGGTCGAGGTTGATGCTTCTGAGATTGGAGCAGGGGCGGTTTTGTCACAGAGAGGTTCTGGTTGCTCAGTGTTGAAACCATGTGCTTTCTTTTCCAGGAAGTTTTCGGCTGCTGAGCGTAATTATGATGTGGGCAACCGAGAGTTGCTGGCCATGAAGTGGGCATTCGAGGAATGGCGTCATTGGCTTGAAGGAGCTAAGCATCGCGTGGTGGTATTGACTGATCATAAGAACCTTACTTATCTCGAGTCTGCCAAGCGCTTGAATCCTAGACAGGCCCGTTGGTCGTTATTTTTTGCCCGCTTCGATTTTGTGATTTCGTACCTTCCGGGCTCTAAAAATGTGAAGGCGGATGCTCTGTCTAGGAGTTTTGTGCCCGACTCTCCGGGTTCATCTGAGCCGGCGAGTATCCTCAAGAAAGGAGTCATTGTGTCTGCCATCTCCCCTGATTTGCGGCGAGTGTTGCAAAAATTTCAGGCGAATATACCTGATCGTAGTCCGGCGGAGAAACTGTTCGTTCCTGATAGGTGGACTAGTATAGTTATCTCTGAACTTCATTGTTCGGTGTTGGCTGGTCATCCTGGAATCTTTGTTACCAGAGAGTTAGTGGCTAGATCCTTCTGGTGGCCATCTCTGTCACGGGATGTACGTACTTTTGTGCAGTCCTGTGGGATTTGTGCTAGGGCTAAGCCCTGCTGTTCACGTGCCAGTGGGTTGCTTTTGCCCTTGCCGGTCCCAAAGAGGCCTTGAACACATATTTCGATGGATTTCATTTCTGACCTTCCCGTTTCTCAAAAGATGTCAGTCATTTGGGTGGTCTGTGATCGCTTTTCTAAAATGGTCCATCTGGTGCCCTTGGTTAAATTGCCTTCCTCCTCTGATTTGGTGCCTTTGTTCTTCCAGCATGTGGTTCGTTTGCATGGCATTCCTGAGAATATTGTTTCTGACAGAGGTTCCCAGTTTGTTTCAAGGTTTTGGCGAGCCTTTTGTGGTAGGATGGGCATTGACCTATCTTTTTCCTCGGCTTTCCATCCTCAGACTAATGGCCAGACCGAACGAACCAATCAGACCTTGGAAACATATCTGAGATGTTTTGTTTCTGCAGACCAGGATGATTGGGTGTCCTTTTTGCCGTTGGCTGAGTTCGCCCTTAATAATCGGGCCAACTCGGCTACCTTGGTCTCTCCATTTTTCTGCAATTCTGGGTTCCATCCTCGTTTCTCTTCAGGACAGGTTGAGTCTTCGGACTGTCCTGGTGTGGATTCTGTGGTGGACAGGTTGCAGCAGATCTGGACTCAGGTAGTGGACAATTTGACCTTGTCCCAGGAGAAGGCTCAACTTTTCGCTAATCGCAGACGCCGTGTGGGTCCCCGACTTCGTGTTGGGGATCTGGTTTGGTTATCTTCTCGTCATATTCCTATGAAGGTTTCCTCTCCTAAATTTAAACCTCGTTTTATTGGTCCGTATAGGATTTCAGAGATTCTCAATCCTGTGTCTTTTCGTCTGACCCTCCCAGACTCCTTTTCCATACATAATGTATTCCATAGGTCGTTGTTGCGGAGATACGTGGCACCTATGGTTCCATCTGTTGAGCCTCCTGCCCCGGTTTTGGTGGAGGGGGAATTGGAGTATGTTGTGGAGAAAATTTTGGATTCTCGTGTTTCTAGATGGAAACTCCAGTATCTGGTTAAATGGAAGGGTTATGCTCAGGAAGATAATTCCTGGGTTTTTGCCTCTGATGTCCATTCTCCAGATCTTGTTCGTGCCTTTCATGTGGCTCATCCTGGTCGGCCTGGGGGCTCTGGTGAGGGTTCGGTGACTCCTCCTCAAGGGGGGGGTACTGTTGTGAATTCTGTGGCTGAATTCACTCCTGTGGTCACAAGTGGTACTGCAGCTTCTGAGCTTCCTCCCTCAGGTGTTCTGGTGAGCTCGTTGGCTGCTTTGTTATTTAACTCCACCTGATTCTGTCTTCCTTGCTCCTTGTCAATGTTCCAGTGTTGGATCTGAGCTTCTGGATCTTTCCTGTGGCCTGCTGCTCTGCTTAGATAAGTGCTTCTTTGCTTTTGTTGCTACTTTTTCTGTCCAGCTTGTCATTTCTTTTTGCTGGAAGCTCTGAGACGCAAAGGGTGTACCGCCGTGCCGTTAGTTCGGCACGGTGGGTCTTTTTGCCCCCTTTGCGTGGTTTTTTGCTTTAGGGTTATTTGTAGACTGCAAAGTTCTCTTTGCTATCCTCGCTCTATCTAGAATATCGGGCCTCACTTTGCTGAATCTATTTCATCCCTACATTTGTCTTTTCATCTTGCTAACAGTCATTATATGTGGGGGGCTGCCTTTTCCTTTGGGGTATTTCTCTGAGGCAAGTCAGGCTTGTTTTTCTATCTTCAGGCTAGTCAGCTCCTCAGGCTGTGCCGAGTTGCATAGGTAGTGTCAGGCGCAATCCACAGCTGCCTTTAGTTGTGTTCAGGTTAGGTTCAGGTATTGCGGTCTACAGAGATTCCACGTCTCAGAGCTCGTTCTATTGTTTTTGGGTTATTGTCAGATCACTGTATGTGCTCTGATTGCTGGCACACTGTGTCACTGGATTGCCTACATAACAGATCGCCCCCTGCCCTGCTGATGTATATTTTTCTCCTAAATGCTGCACCATTTCAAAGTCAAACATACATGGCTGAAATTATTCCGCTACGTTCTGATACATGCTACCCATGATTCTGGAAGAATGTATCGCTGTCAGGTTCCCTTTAACCCTCTTGTAATGTCACAGTAGTTTACAAAGTTGTGATGTCACACTAGTTAACTTGAATGCATCCTGTGCACGATATATACAGCAGTTTATATGATTAAGAAATATACAGTATATAAAATTTGTGAAGTTGCAGCAGTTTACTTGAGATGAGCGAATTTACTGAAATTCATTTACAGTTCAAGCAATCCAATTTGGCTGAAAAAATAAATGTAAAACAAATCAATTTATCACATCTTTATAGTTCTACCAAGCTTCAAATTGCCATGTAAATTCTCATTGGTCTCAGAGGACCGTATTCAACCCATTTCAAGCTACTTAATGCAAAGACAGGCTTGGTAATGTCAAAGGGACTATACCATATGTGGCTATGGGTAAACTAGGAGTAATGGTGATGTTTCTCGAGTTTAACCCCTTAATGACCGCTGATAAGCATTAAAACAGCAGCCGCTAAGGGGCCTTATTGCCTAATTGCCGTTTTAAAAAGAGCCCCCCAGAGTTTGAAAATCACCCTATGGATGAGAAATATATTACTAATAAATTTTGAACAAGTTTTTGAGGCTTTTTTAACTAAATGTACCCAAGAAGATGTAATATCCTATGGATGAGCAACATAATACCGATTAAGTTTGAACAAATTTTTTGAGGGTTATATACCAACAAAATGTAATCCAGACCACAGAATACCCTGTAGATAAGCAACATAATACTAATACAATTATGAACACTTTTTTGATGCTTATTTAGTAACAAAATGTACTCCAGATAATGGAATAGTCTTTGTCTGAGCAATATAATAATGATAACATTTTGACCCAGTTTTTTGAGGCATTTATAGCAACTAGATGTACCAAAGAAGATGTAATACCCTATGGGTGAGCAATATAATAATAATAACAAAATTTGAACAAGTTTTATGATGGTTATATACCAACGAAATGAACTACAGACCACAAAGTAGTCTATAGGTGAGCATTATAATACCAATACATTTTTTTTTTAAAGTTTTTGAAGGCTTATATAGCAACTAAATGTACCCAAGAAGATATAATATCCTATTGGTGAGCAATATGATACTGATAAATTTTGAGCAAGTTTTTTGAGGTTTATATAGCAACTAAGTGTACCCAAGAAGATGTAATACCCTATGGATGAGCAAAATAACATCAATACATTTTTTAACAGGCTTTTAAAGCAACAAAATTGATTCCAGACAACAGAATAGTATAGGTATATATGGTACTAGCTATTGAACCCGTTCTACGCCCGGGTGTTGAGCATTTATATTGGTATATGGTCTCCATCCTGGTATGTGCTGCTCCATCCTGCATCCCCATCCTGTCATGTGCTGCTCCATCCTGCGTCCCCAACCTGTCATGAGCTGCTCCATCCTGCGCCCCCATCCTGTCATGTGCTGCTCCATCCTGCGTCCCCATCCTGTCATGTGCTGCACCCATCCTGCGCCCCCATTCTGTCATGTGCTGCTCCCATCCTGCACCCCCATCCTGTCATGTGCTGCTCCATCCTGCGTCCCCAACCTGTCATGAGCTGCTCCATCCTGCGCCCCCCTATCCTGTCATGTGCTGCACCCATCCTGCGCCCCCATTCTGTCATGTGCTGCTCCCATCCTGCACCCCCATCCTGTCATGTGCTGCTCCCATCCTGCGCCCCCATTCTGACATGTGCTGCACCCATCCTGCGCGTCCATTCTGACATGTGCTGCACCCATCCTGCGCCCCCGTTCTATCATGTGCTGCTTCCATCCTGCACCCCCGTTCTGTCATGTGCTGCTGCCATCCTGCACCCCCGTTCTGTCATGTGCTGCTGCCATCCTGCGCCCCCATTCTGTCATGTGCTGCTCCCATCCTGCGCCCCCGTTCTGTCATGTGCTGCTTCCATCCTGCACCCCCATTGTCATGTGCTGCTGCCATCCTGCACCCCCGTTCTGTCATGTGCTGCTTCCATCCTGCACCCCCGTTCTGTCATGTGCTGCTGCCATCCTGCACCCCCGTTCTGTCATGTGCTGCCCTATTCTGTCATGTGCTGCTCCCATCCTGCGCCCCCGTTCTGTCATGTGCTGCTGCCATCCTGCACCCCTGTTCTGTCATGTGCTGCCCTATTCTGTCATATGCTGCTCCCATCCTGCGCCCCCATTCTGTCATGTGCTGCTCCCATCCATATGCCCCATACGCTGCTCCATAAAGGTTTATGACCCCCATCAGGTGGCGTAAGTAACAAATAGCTGTGGCATGAAGTGCCACAGCATCATGGCACAGCAGTTTGTTACTTACGCTACCTGATTCTATTCCGGCGCCATTGTCTTGCTCCTCCCGGTGCCGGAATCGGTGCCTGCGCAGTCCACGCTTTCCGGCGCCATTTTCTTGAAGACACACTGCTGTGTGTCTTCAAGAAAATGGCGCCGGAAAGCGTGGACTGCGCAGGCGCCGATTCCGACACCAGGAAGAGCAAGACAATGGCGCCCGAAACAAATAGCATAAGTAAAAACTTACTATGATGGTGGATTATTTGCATAATCAGGGCGCACATATGTAGACGGTGTCCCCGTGCTCCCGACCCCCTGCTCTCGGCGGCATTTTCTCTACAATGTAACGCTAGGAGCGTCGCGCCTGCGCAGTCTATTAAGAAGGAATAGAGAAAAACGGAACCACTTCATATAATCGCACACCACAAAATGAAAATAAATAAAAAGGCAAACTTTTATTGACATGCAAAATAAAAACAATTAAAACGGTAACATACCGACATCCCCACACATACCCGCCAAAGCAATACAGTACAAGCAGGTGAAGGCGCCAATGTGAAAAAATGCTAAGTAGCTATATCACATTGGCCCCTTCACCTGCTTGTACTGTATTGCTTTGGCGGGTATGTGTGGGGATGTCGGTATGTTACCGTTTTAATTGTTTTTATTTTGCATGTCAATAAAAGTTTGCCTTTTTATTCATTTTCATTTTGTGGTGTGCGATTATATGAAGTGGTTCCTTTTTTCTCTATTCCTTCTTCATGGTTCCATACCGCTTCTTTTGCACCCCGTATATATTTCTCTATATTGGTAGTGCGCTGGTATTTAGTTTGATATTATGCGCAGTCTATTAAGGCTTCGGAAAGAGTGACGCTCCCAGCGTTATATTATAGATATGGTATATGGGAATATAACACCGATACATTTTGAATATGTTTTTAAGACTTATATAGCAATGAAATGTACCCAAAAAGATGTAATACCGTCTGGGTAAAAAATATAATACCGATGTATATTTAACAAGTTTTTTTGAGGCTTTTATAGCTATGAAATGTACCCAAGAAGATACAATACCCGATATGTGCACAATATAACAGATATATTTTGAACAAATTTTTTTAATGGTTATATACCGACAAAATTTAATCCATACCACGGAATATCCTAGCAATATAATAACAATAACATTTTTTACTTTTTTTTAGGCTTATATAGCAACGAAATGTACCCAAAAAGATGTAATACCTTATGGGCAAGGAATATAATACCAATAAATTTTGAACAAGTTTTCTGAAGGTTGTATACCACCAAAAGGTAGTGCAGACCTTGGAATACCCTGTGGGTGAGCAAAAAAATAACAATAAAATGTTTAACTATTTTTTGGAAGCTTATTCTGTATAACAAAGAAATGTATTCCAGACTATGGAATAGTCTATGGGTAATCGGTAGTGTTGAGCGATACCGTCCGATACTTGAAAGTATCGGTATCGGATAGTATCGGCCGATACCCGAAAAATATCGGATATCGCCGATACCGATATCCGATACCAATACAAGTCAATGGGACATCAAGTATCGGAAGGTATTCTCATGGTTCCCAGGGTCTGAAGGAGAGGAAACTCTCCTTCAGGCCCTGGGATCCATAGGGATGTGTAAAATAAAGAATTAAAATAAAAAATATTGATATGCTCACCTCTCCGGCGGCCCCTGGACTTCACACTGCTAACCGGGAGGCTTCTTTGTTTAAAAAGCGCGCCTTTCGGACCTGTGAATGACGTCCCGGCTTCTGATTGGTCGCGTGCCGCCCATGTGACCGGCACGCGACCAATCAGAGGCTGCGACGTCATTCGCAGGTCCTCAATTCCTTGAATTAGCAGTTTTGTGAATGAGAATGACGTCGCGGCTTCTGATTGGCCGCGTGCCGGTCACATGGGCGGCACGCGGCCAATCAGAAGCCGCGACGTCATTCTTATTCACAAAACTGCTAATTCTAGGAATTGAGGACCTGCGAATGACGTCGCGGCCTCTGATTGGTCGCGTGCCGGTCACATGGGCGGCACGCGACCAATCAGAAGCCGGGACGTCATTCACCGGTCCGAAAGGCGCGCTTTTTAAACAAAGAAGCCTCCCGGATAGCAGCGTGAAGTCCAGGGGCCGCCGGAGAGGTGAGCATATCAATATTTTTTATTTTAATTCTTTATTTTCCACATCCTTATTGATTCGATACCGATACCCGATATCACAAAAATATCGGATCTCGGTATCGGAATTCCGATACCGCAAATATCGGCCGATACCCGATACTTGCGGTATCGGAATGCTCAACACTAGTAATCGGTATATATGACAAAAATGTGCCCCAGAACATGAAATAGTGTATGGGTAAGAAATGTAAAGAAACAAGGAACATTTTCAAACTCTTTTTTCTACTGTTATATACCATAAAAATGTGGCATAAAGCACGTAATACTGTATGGATGAGCTAAATATTTTTCCTCTCTTTTTGCATGTTTTACATACTACTATAATGTAACAATAACAGTGTTAAACTGTATATATGAGTCCTTGAATCCATAACAACATTTTGAATGAAATTATTTTGAAAGTGTTGTTGATATACAGTCAAAGGTTTTGCAGAAAGTGCAAAGCCAGACAGAAAATATTTTTAGGGTCATCTATAGACCCCTAAAACGCAACAACTGGCGGGCCTTATTAAAATATTCAATATTACAAACATTTTTTGTGCTGCTGTCATCTGGTGGTGTGGAAAAGTATGGGCATATCCAGGCTTTGTTCATTTTATGGGAGTGAGCCTGTCTGCATTGTCTGTTGACAAGCGAAAGCATCTATCTATTACGACTCCCCCAGCGGCATTAAAAACCCACTCATAGTTGATGCTACCAGCAGGGCAGCACAACACCTCTAAGGCATAGAGGAACAGCTCATGCCAGGTGTCCAGCTTTGAGACCAAATTGTTGAAAGTTCCAGCGGAATTAGGGAGTACGCTGGTTTGTTCAGCCAGGTATTGCTTGACCATCTTTAAAAACATTTCCCTTTTTGTCAAAAATACCAGGCTATGAGACCCTGGGCACTGAACCGGTGTCAAGAAATTGGCTCACACCTTTGAGAGTGTAGCCCTGCCTCTGCTGTTTCTCACTGGCCTTTCCTCCTTGGTTGGGAAAAGAATCTTGCCCCTGCCACTAGGGTTGAGCAAAATGGGTCGAACATTTTCAAAAGTCGCCGACTTTTGGCAAGGTCGGGTTTCATGAAACCCGACCCGACCCCAGTGTGGGGTCGGCCATGAAGTCGGCGATCTTTTGAATCTGGAATCGGAATTCCGATACCGATTCCCGATATGTTTAAGATATCGGGAATTGGTATCGGAATTCAGATTAAAGTGTAAAATAAAGAATTAAAATAAAAAATATCGCAATACTTACCCTCTGACGCGCCCTGGTACTAACCGGCAGCCTTCCTCCTTCGAATCCGCGCTTCCAGGACCTTGCCGTGACGTCGCGGTGACGTCGCGGCTTGTGATTGGTCGCGCGGCCGCCCATGTGACCGCTCGCGCGACCAATCAGAAGCCGTGACGTCACCGAAGGTCCTTCAAGCGCTGATTCTTAGGAAGGAAGGCTGTCGGAAAGAAGTAGGGCGCGTCCGAGGGTGAGTATATACCTAATAGGAATATACTCACCCTCGGATGCGCCCTGCTTCTTTCCGACAGCCTTCCTTCCTAAGAATCAGCGTGAAACCCGACCCGATCCTATAAAAGTAAAGGTCGCTCATCCCTACCTGCCACTAATTTTATCTGATTGTAATTTTTTCAAAATATTTTCCAAAATGGCCTTTTGGCATAGCACCATTTTTGAAAACCTCTCCACCTCAGGAAGAAGAGATGCAATGATCTTCTTGTAGCGTGGGTCTAGCAGGGTGAACAACAAGTACTCTTTTTTTGCAAAGATGAATGTCCTTGAGGGTTACAACAAATCAGCGATACACAAAGTTGGGAATGTATGCCAAACTCCATACAGCCAACATTTCCCTGTCCCCACCATGATGACGACTTTCCATTTCCTCCTCACTTTCTTCCTCCTCATTCCCATGCTCAGCCCTTCCACCTAGGAGAGATGGGATGAAGGTTATGTTACAGAGCTATAGCAACTGTAGCCAGCTTGTGGAAATGGGTCATACCCTGACCCAAAGCTCCTGCAATTCTGGGTATGCTTTCCGAAACTGCTGAACCATCAAGTTGAGCAGATGTGCCAAGCATTATAATTGTGTGAGCTTGCCAAGCTTCACAGTCGCCACCAGATTACACCCAGTATCACATACGATCATGCCTAATTGGAGGTTCAGCAACAAAAAACACAGATTTGTCTGGTCTGTTATTGCTTTAAGTAACTCTGCTGCTGTGTGCGGTTTGTCTCCTAGACAAATTAGCTTCAGCAGAGCCTGTTGCCACTTCACTTAGGCAGTGCTTCCAGCTTCTGGCTGATGTGAATGACGTGCTCTGAGATACCACATCGGAGATGGAGAATGAGGAGGTTTAAGAACTGCTATAGGAGGTGGAGGAAACCCTGATAGAAGTAGGGCCAGCAATCCTCTGCGTCGGGAGCACATGTTCACCTAGTGTGCCATCAGGGAAGTGTAGCATCTCTGGCCACAAGCGCTTGTCTACGGGTCTGATAGGACTCAAACCCAGCAGCTCTTATGCACCAGGCAGCAGCTCTTTCCTCTGAGCTATTCAGCTCCCTGGACAGTTCCTTGCTAACCAGATACAAGTACCTGTGTTGTTCCTGATTGTCTCCACCCTGTAATCTCCTTATTGAACACCCTACTTAAACCTAGCATTGCAATTTCTTCCTTGAGAGATTATTGAGCTCCCAGCCTTTAGTCAAGCTCACTTTCCATCTACTGCGTGCTCCAAATTATACTGCTGCTCCTATATGCTGACCTCTGGCTAACTCCTGACTATGCTACCCGCCGGATGCTGCCCCTACTGGTTGCAATACCACTAATCAAACTCAGGTCAGTTGATAACAGTGTTGGCCATTAAGTGGACAAAGCCAGTAAGTGCGTTGATAAGGGTACAGGTGATGTTTCTGGACATGTGGTGGTACAAGGTGAGGACGCCACACCGGGAGAAAAGTGATGGCTGGGGAATGAGTCAGTGGAAATCCCTGTGTGTACCAACCTAAATGGCAACATTTCCAAGGAAAGCAGCCTGAAAATGTGCCCATTTAGCATTTGGGTCTGTGGGTGGGTGGCTGGGAACTTTCTTTTTCATTCAAAAGCCTGGGGTGGGGACAGCTGAACGCTGGGCTGGAACAAGGATTTGGAAGTCGCTGTTGATGGTAAGTTAGAATGTGTAAGGCTAGGTGCAGGACAGTAGGCATCTGCAACAGTGTTCTGGACAGGGTATTGGGAAGCACCTAGCACAGGGGAAGAGGCAGTGGTATCACCCTATGGTGCCAATCATGTACCCATGTATTCTACCCACCGAGTCGGGTGCTTAGATGACATGTGCCTGATCATGCTGGTGACGATTGGGTTCTTAGCAGTCAGGACTCTGCTGATCTTTGCATAGTACAGGTTGCAAAAGGCCATTTTGTTTGTCTCAGAAATGTTTTTAAAAAAGTCTCAGACAGGGGAACAAATAACTCTTTGATGGAGAAATTCCGGAATGTCGGTAAACTGCAGAACAGTTGTCTGCCTTCATCCACTGATCACCCCACTGTTTCTTCCTGTCTGGTTGCTGCCAATATCTTCCACTAAATGCTGTTGGCCTTTCTTTACATGTCAGTTTCCCAGGTTTGGTCAATGACTTTGTCATCCACCACCTCATCTTCCACCACCGCACCTTGGTCCTCCTGACTGTAACTTAACAACAACAACAACAAGACTTAGCGGCAGCTGTGTCAAGTAATCATCATCTTCCTCCTCCTTATCCCAAATTTACCATTTCCCACCATCTTTCTTGTGGTTGCTCTAAGTTTCATGCATTACTAAACAGCATGTCCTCCTGTTCCTCTTGGAGCATACAGGTTGAGAGGACACAATCAAAAAATGTGGTAAACAGCTCCTCATAGTGTCCTAGTGTGGAATCACTTGTCTCCTGGGAATCAACATGATGGGAGGAAGGAGGATCAGGGTGAGGATTAAGTGATCCAGGCCTTGGGCTGGTGAGACAGGACCGTATGGAAAACTGGGAGGTGCTGCCAAGCCTGCTAGAAGCGTTATCTGCAATCCAACCAACCATCTGTTCACACTGCTCTGGCTTCAGAAGTGGTTTACCAAGCCTCCCTGCAAAGTGGAACAGGAAATTATGTGTCATGTTTGGGCATGTTTCTTGTGTTGCAGCAACAGGCGTAGTCGCATCTGACCCACGTCCTCGGCATCTGAGCGCAACATCATCAGCACTTCCTTTTCCCCATTCATTAATTTATGCATTTTGTAATTGCTAGGTTGCTTAAAGCAAAGTTTATTTGTAATAAAGGAAAAATTAGTTGGTTATCTGCAGGAATCAAAGCAGTTTTTGCGAGTTTACTCCACCGTACTGTAACAGAAAGAACACAAAAGTGTATGGATGACAATCAAATTAAATCCTGGAAAATGCTTCAATGCTTTTCTCAGTTTTAGAGATCACAGAAATGTTCACAAACCACGTAACACTGTATGTCTGAGAAATGGAAGCCTACAATAGTTTTAAAAGCTTTTGTTCACTTTTAGAGATCACAGAAAAATTCACATACAAAGTAACAATGTATGTCTGAGAAATGGAGGCTTACATAATTTAGAGCTTTTTGACATTTTTACAGATCACAGATATGTTCACAGACCACAGAAAACTGTCTAAAAAATGGAGGCCTACAACATTTTTAAAAGCTTTTGTTCCCCTTTAGAGATCACAGAAATATTCTCAAAGTAACACTATATGTCTATGAAATACAGGCCTACAAAATTTCTAAAAGCTTTTTTGCACTTTCACAGATCACAGAAATATTCACATACCAAGTAAAATTAGGGCTTAGAAATGGAAGTCTACAACATTTTTGAAAGCCTTTGTTCACTTTTAGAGATCATAGAAATGTTCACAGACCACAGAGCACTTTCTGTCTGAGAAATGGAGGCCTACAAAATTTCTAAAAGCTATTATTTCCTTTTAGAGATCACAGAAATATTAACAAAGTAACACCGTATGTCTGAGAAATGCAGGCCTATAACATTTTTAAAAGCTTTCTTGCAGTTTTACAATTCACAGAAATGGTCAGAGACCACCGTCACATGGTATGTCTAAGAAATGGAAGCCTACAAAATTTGTTAAAGCTTTTGTTCACTTTTAGAGATTAGTGATGAGCGAGTGTGCTTGTCACTCGAGATTTCCATGTATGCTCGGGTGTTCTCGGAGTATCTTGGGTGTATGATTAGTGGCTGTTTGACAACCTGAACACATGCAGGGATTGCCTGTTTCTTAGGGAATCCCCACATGTATATAGGCTGTCTAGCAGCTGCAAATCATGCAGCTATAGGGACACAAACAATCTACGAGCACGCCCAAGATACTCTGAGAACACCCGAACTTGCTTAGAAATCTCAAGTAACGAGCACACTCGCTCATCACTATTAGAGATCACAAAAATATTCACAAAGTAAGATTGTATGTCTGAAAAATGGAGGCCTATACAATTTTTATAAAATTGCTCACTTTTAGAGATCGCAGAAATTTACTCCACACTGCAGAAAAGTGTATGGTTGAAAAACGTAGCCCAGGAAAATATTTCAAATATTTTTGGTTATGTTATATAACAGAAAATGGACTTCAAAGTACATAATACTTAAGGATCAAAATATATTACATTTTTCTGGCTCCAACAAAAAAAAATTCACCTGTATATTTGCCAACGGACCACAGAGACCTAATATCTCTCTACAGACTTGATTCTGTCACTCTTCCTGCTCCTGCTATTCTCTCTCCCTCCTTAGGCTTAGTGCAGATGTATGTGCTACAAATTAGCACTTAAAAGGGCTGTTCATATGATGGCTCAACTTCAGCACCAGTATCAACATTACAGGCCTCTGATACATTGTACTGTGCACACAGACCTTGACAAGCACTCTTTCCCTCCAATACGAAGTGTCACAGAGCTGTGCAATGTGCTAAGCCGAGTGGGGCCTGTCCTTTTATAACCTCTGATAATGTCGCAAATCAGTGGAATGCCACAACAAAGATGGCTATGGCATTACAGTGACTCACAGGCAATCCTCACATACTTATTGGCTGCATAACAGGCACCAAAGATGCATGGTGGGGATTTGAGTTTTACATTGAGCACCGCCTATTACTCGCCAAGTAACGAGCACATCCGGGCAAAGCGATACTCAAGTGATAACCGAGTATCACCAAGTATCACCAAGCAAGATTGCCTTGCACAGGCGTGTACTACGGAGGACACAGCATGAACTTCAACCCAATATTGCGGCCAGCATGCAGCCAGCGGGTAAGGAAAGGGTGAATCAAACACCCGAAAACCCCGCCCATATGACCACAAACCTGTCCCGCCAAATTCAGGTGACAGGTTCCCTTTAAACTGAAAAGTTACAATACTTGAAAGTTTTTTCTACGGAAACCTAAGACTTAAAGGGACACTGTCACCTGAATTTGGAGGGAACAATCTTCAGCCATGGAGGCGGGGTTTGGGGGTTTTTGATTCACCCTTTCCTTACCCGCTGGCTGCATGCTGGCTGCAATATTGGATTGAAGTTCATTCTCTGTCCTCCATAGTACACGCCTGCACAAAGCAATCTTGCTTTGTGCAGGTATGTACTATGGAGGACAGAGAATGAACTTCAATCCCATATTGCAGCCAGCATGCAGCCAGCGGGTAAGGAAAGGGTGAATCAAAAACCCCCAAACCCCGCCTCCATGGCTGAAGATTGTTCCCTCCAAATTCAGGTGACAGTGTCCCTTTAAGGTACAATAAGTAAAATGCACATCAAATATTGTTTAAACAAACATTATCTATTTTTCTGTTGTTTAAACTTTTTAAACGTTTTAATGCTATTATTTGGAATTCGATTTTTACATAATTGTCTAGTAATAGTTGCATTTTCAAATTTTTTTAAAAATATCATATTTAGCTTATTTTTGTTTTACTTATAATTATGTCTCCTACAAGTATATGAATTTGTTGCCAAACTGAAAGATGACATATTGACATTGACATATAGTCAAGCACATGACAAATGAGGTATAAATAGCTAAGAGTGAGATACAGGTTTGCTCTGTCATCAAGAGTCAACAAAAATCTAAGTAAGGGGATCCCTTTCACTGTTGTTGCAGGAAAAGTTATATAATTAGCCTGGGTCAAATTTGGGAGTTTCTACATTGCTGGAGGCTAGAATAAATAAATCATGGGACCTAAGACTTGTTACACTCTCCTATTGTCTCTTTTGTCAGTACAATTTTCTCAGCCAGTATTACTTTAAGAAGCATGACCAATGCTCTCAATCAATGTCTTACATTTGGATTAAACATTGCACTTTCCTGAATGGAAGCCACACATGCATTATTGGAGTAAAACATTTTTGAAAATTTTAATTTTCATTGTTAATAACTGTGCTATTTGTGTTAACTGTGTCAGCAACGTGTGTTGCTTTTATAATATGTACTTTGTGGAATTGTTTTCCATAAAATTCTTTATGGCGAAATTGACAGCTAATCAAGAAGTACAAAATCTAGCACCAAGAAGTTGCACTCCAACAAGCTTTATTACAAAATTTTCATTTAAAAGCATGGACAACCAACAATAAAAAATGGCATAAATAGCAGGGGTCTCAGACACCAGTTTGCACGTTTCAGGGCCAAAAAGGAGAGAAAGAAACCACTCCAAAGAACTGCACACCACTATTCCATATAAATATGTAAAAAGGCAAACTTTTATTGATACAACTAATCTAAAAACATCTAAAAAAATCCCACAATCCCCACGGCGACCCTGCCACGATACTGGAGGTCAAAAAAAGTACATATCTTTCATAAATGTTTTATAAAATAACAGAATATGATGGAGAATAACCATATATCAAATGACCCCTCATCTTAATGAATAGGTAGCCAATAACCCCCCCCAGGGTTAGAGAAATGTTTATGTCAAGGGTGGACAAGGATCCATATGGGTAACCAGCAACACATAGTACACCAAGAACACAATATTATATATAGTCTGTACCTGTTTGCCAAAATAACATTCCTGCGCCTATGGTGTAGAAAACTGGTGCAAACAGGCGTTTTGCCAAAATCTACAATCGCTAATATGCCAAAAGTTAAGTCACCACTACCACATGAAAACGGTATCAATCAGAGACCACATGTCCAGCCATATAGCAAGCCCGAGATGAAAAGAATACTGCAGCCGGCGGAGAAAAGAAAAGGCAGGGATCAGCGTGGGGAAGAACCCTACGCATGTCACCGTTACACGGACGGCTTCGTCAGGGAAAAGTAACGAAAGAGTGATCAATGCCGGTTTAAATACCTTTCAGTATAATCAGGTCAGTGAGCGAGGTACGCGTAGAGCCGGAACCGGAAGTGACGTGAAGAGGGCACAAAGTGCAGGCAGACATCTCTGCCAGTAGTACACAATGCACCCGCGCCAGGATGCTTCAGCGCAGCACATCATGACCTTGTAATAAAGCGGAGATCACATATGGTAATATATAAGGAGGGCCCAACATACCTTATAATATAGAACATGATATGGTGAAATATATAAAACATAATTGAAGTGTGACAGGGTCAAGATAAGCCTGAAGTAAAACAATGAATTGAGGATAACATATATAGACAATACAACAAACACACACATGAGGGCACACAAATGGGGAATAAGGTAAAAATCACTATAAGGGCAAAAAGGGTAATAGATGGCAAACGCCAAGGTAATTGTTGTTTTTCTCTTGTAATTACCCACAGGTCAAGAACTCCTGAGCCTGTTCATGGATTCAGTTTTCAAATGATTGAGAACCAAAATGTCTTTAAGATTAGTACCTCACCTATATGTGATCGAAGGCTTACGTGTAAACACTTCTAAGAAATTAGTCTTTTTCTAGCAGGTGCCATGTGAAAACCATCTTGCCATTCAACTTCCTGCAGAGTGTTTAAAAAGAATTGCTCGCATCCTTCAGAAAAGGAAGGAATATTTTGAAGAAGAGGATGTAGCAACCAATCGACGTATCGGGACAAAGGTTCTGTCAAAGAGCCTACCCCAATATTATTGGGCGTCCTGGGAGAGATGAAAAGGATTTGTGTAATTTGGGTATACAGGACCAATGTGGCTTCTGAGAAAATTTTTCTACTTTTTTAGTTGTTAGAACCCTCAAATGGACATATTTTCTTGCCAAATTTTGTAATTTATTTTTAAACCCAAGAGTTGAATGATGTGCAAGAAGTACATAAGTTGCCCTGTCATATAACTGTGTACTTGCTTAATGGATGTTATAGTCCCTTTTTAAGATGCAATTTTCCTGCACAGGGGGCAACCATCATAAGCTACTGTAAGGAAAGAAGCCAAGTGGATCATGCGTACATGGGCACAAGCTCCATTAGGTTTTAATTAAAAATTCAACATGTCTGTGTTTTTCAAATTTTTCTATGGTTTGTTGCTTAGTTCTTATGTAAAAATAGTACAGAGAAAATAAAAAAATGAAGAACCATCGATAAAACAGGTGACATGAAGCAGAATTACCATGAGTGATAAACAGTTATGTCCATAAATATTGGGCCAGCTCATACATAAGGATTGTTTTATTGTCCTCTGATTTGACAGTCTTAATGCAGGAATGAATGTGTCGCACGGATTTATGTCTTTTTACATCAACTAAGGAACTTGCCCCTCAGACTATGAGGGGTCATCACAACAGAGACCCTAATCAGAGGACAATAAAACAATCCTTATCTAAGAGGTGGCCCAATATTTATGGACATAACTGTTTATCACTCATGTACCAAGATATATATTTTTCCTGTATCACTCATGGTAATTCTGCTTCATGTCACCTGTCTTAACCATGGATTTTCCCTTTTTTTTCTCTGTGCTATGTTGTGCATAAATATGTGATTCTTCAGAATTTGTTTTAGTCTTTGCCTGATGAAGACACCTGTGTAGTCTCGAAAGCTTGCAATGTGTTACCATCTTTTCAGTTAGCCATTAAAAGGTATCACCCACTGAGGACTCTCAATTCTAAATATTTTTCTATCTACTGGCTAACACGGTACCAAGATATATATCTTTCTTGTATGAAATAGGGAGAAATTCAGAAAGTAATTCTCAGCAAAAAATTAAAAAATATAATATACCTTTAAAAGATGTGAGTCTAGTACTTTTTTTCTCTGTCTCTTAACTTTGATAACGTTTTAATAGCGAAGAAAAAGTTCTGCAATGTGGTCAAAACTTGCATTAATGGTCAGAATTAATTACAGCAGGAATACATTTAAATTAATTACATATTCTTACCAGTTACAATATTAATATTTGGAAATAACAATATTTTAATTTTGCAGCATTCTACCTGTTAACTCAATGTAGCAAATAAACAATCTAACAACAACTTCTCAAGTCAAAGTTTACACATGAGTCTATGAACCCCACCTGTGATGCTGAGTCACTTCTTATGGACAAGGCTTGAGTCAGGATAGTCAGGAGTCTGAGGTCAATAGCCAGGGGAGGGTACATCATGAACAAAGGGATGAAATAAAGTCGTAGTCAGGTAATGGTCCAAGGTCAAAATACCATAAGGATAGCGGATCAGAGCAAAAGGATTAGACAAATGGATTGTCAGAACAAGAAACAATGTCAGGCAGATTGATCAATGAGCAAGGCACTAGGTACTGGGAAAACAATCACACAGAGCTTAATTTATGGCTGACTGCTAACTAGGCAGCATGGTGTCTCAGTGGTTAACACTGCAGTCTTGCAGCGCTGGAGTCCTGGATTCAAATCCCACCAAGGACAACATTTGCAAGGAGTTTATATGTTTTCTTTCTTTATTTTGATATATGTTCTCCTGTGTTTGGGTGGGTTTCCTATGGGTACTCCGGTTTCCTCCCACATTCCAAAGACATACTGATAGGGAATTTAGATTGTGAGTCCCATCGGGGACAGTGATGATAATGTGTGCAAACTGTAAAGCACTGCGGAATATGTTAGCGCTATATAAAAATAAAGATTATTATTATCTAGGACTGCCAGCTCAGTTATATAGCTGAACAAAGCTCAAGATCTCCCAGTCTCAGATTGGATGGCTGAGCTGTCAACCAAAACATAGCACGCCCCGGCACCAGACTGGACAACTGAGCTGTCAATCACTGCGTCCTAAAACACACTGAGAGGTGGAATTGTTACACCACTTTTGCCAAACTTAAAGGGGCTGTTTTATTGTTTTATAAAAAAATAGCCTTTCAAATTTTAGGCACTTTGATCAGCTCATCACCATGGGTCCTGCTTGCAGCATCCCTTTTTTGAGTTTCATGGGGAAAGCCCTGTCTGGCCAGGCATGGCATTGTGGTATGCAGGAGCCCTTACTTTAGAAGACATTGGCAAAGTCATTACTGAATATACTGAGAAGTACAATGAACTTTAAATTGATACATGCTCATGGAAGCAAAAGCAAGAACCAAGAGTTGCAAGAAAAGGATACTAAAATATAAGCTATTGTTAGACATTTTTCTAATTTAAAATGCTAAATCTGCCTAGAACTGGACATATTTTTATCAAACTGTATCAGTTACTTTAGACTTTATTGTCACTCAAATCATTAATGATCCAGTAATGTTTATTAGTGTGAATTAAATTGTATTTTCTGTTATTTTTAATGTCTTTTGTATCTTTATTGCTGAGTATAGTGGCATAATTTAAGTAATAGTTTACCTAGTACAAATTATGTTTGTGGACATTTCATTGATCTAGTTTTCATTCTGTTATAGAACAAATACTCTTTGTGCTTGGATCACACAGAGTTAATACTTTGACCCAGCCCTATCAATCTACCTCAAACTGGATAACGACCTGGAATTTGTTTCTTTCCTGGGAGTCTGTACATTTCCTAAATCCCTATTCTATTAGAAGGACTCCTTATGTTCATATGCACTTTTCAATGACTAAATCTTCAGGCACAGGGTTCATTTTGTGCTCAGACACCCGGGTGCACTCTTGATTTTTTATGTTGTGGTCTTTTTAGCAGAATCTTAATAGTACATGGACAAGCACAGAGGGGTACCAGTTTAATTCACTCCATGTCATATTATAGCCTCTCATTACAATTGACCCATCTTATGAGTGCTTGGTATTTCTTCTTGTAATCCATGAGCTAACTAATGAGACCAAATAAAAAGCAGCAATGGCTAAATCCCTTTGTATTTGCCGTTAACTGTGCAACATAATTAAGGGAACTACTGCTCCCAAAAGAGATTAAGACACATTACTAGGTCATTATAAGGAGATTCAAGAGTGGAAATCCTGACATTTATCTGATATTCTCATCAATAACCATTCTATCTTTTGTCCTGTCCCAACAGTGACAGATGGATAATGACTCCTGTACTGAATCATGTCTTACAATAAAATTTAGCAGGAGATTATTACTTTTAGTTAAAAAAATATTTTGATTAAAAAATAAATGTATCATAGTTTTGCTACTGTTGCTGGGGAAACTGGAACTCGTAATTCGGGCTTCTAGAAGAGGACCTTTACCTCAATATACCCTACTATGATATTTTATATTGGGTTGTACAAGGCAAGACCACCTCTTTATTACAGTACATCCTTTCAATATTACTTGAAAAGGAAGATTTCAAGCAAATACCGTATGTCTGCAAAATGTCTTTTATTTCTTTTTTGTTATTCTCAAATTTTTCATTCCTTACCTTTCCTCTGTGCTTGACATATGGTATAGTTAAATGAGCAGCTTTGTAGCTAAAAATCCCAAATATTTTTTTCTAGCATTGTGTTTTGCATATCAGAAATTGGATTCCTCAATGAAATTCACAGAAAGATAAGTTAGGACCCAACATACCTAACAGTTTTATGTGTATCCTAGGCTATAGTAAAGCGGTTATGACTTACTTGGTGAGGTAGAGTCTCTAAGCCACTCTCTAGGCCACTGGCCAGGTTGAACAGCGATGATGGTGTAGAACTTGACCTTCTGGATAGCACATGTGTCAGTGTGGACCAGAACAGCAAAATATACAGAATGGCAGATAAACAAGCAGAGCTGGAAGCACTAGATGCAGCAAAGCCAGACATACAGATATCCCAGAAACAGCAGAGATACATACACAATCTGGTATTATGCAGCAGTGTCACGTCGGCGTATACTCACCCGTCCGTCGCCTGCCTCCGGCACGCCTCCGATGGGGTCCCTCGCCGCTTTCCATCTGTCTTCTTAGGCTCGCGGTGCATCAGCACTTCGCGCATGCTCGGTCGTGATTTTACCACCGCTAAGCCCTCTGGGAGGTCGTGATCCGCTGGCTCCACCCCATCATGGCGGCGCCCATCGGACTTTTCTTCTCAGTGTCTGCACAGGTAAGACACCTGGGTATCTTTTGCGGTTGTGCTAGCCTTCCTGCTGGCGTACCCCCTTGGTCCCTGGCTCCCATTCTCTGTTCGCTCTGCCCTGTGCCTCCGTCATACCAGTCCTGTGCCTCTGCAGTACCTGCCCTGTGTCTCACCCATGTCTTCCTCATGTCTCAGCCGTACCTGCCATATTTCTCAGCCGTACCTGCCCTGTGCCTCAGCCGTACCTGCCCTGTACCTCAGCCATACCTGCCCTGTGCCTCACTCGTGTCTGCCCCGTGTCTCAGCCATACCTGCCCTGTGCCTCAGCTGTACCTGCCCTGTGCCTCAGCCGTACCTGCCCTGTACCTCAGCTGTACCTGCCATGTGTCTCACTCGTACCTGTTTGGGTCTCTCCTGTACCTGCCCTGTTTCTCTATCGTACCAGCTCAGTGTCTCCACCATACCTGCCCATTGTCCACTCGTGCCTTCCAGTTCTGTTTATTCCTGCTAGTTATTACCTTTTTCATTCCTCTCTTCCAGCATCGTACCACCGCTCCATCTCTGGTCCTCCTGGTTCCATCTACCATCCACATTCCTTAGAGCTCGATTGTTCTCTGTTCTCATCCACCGTCTTCATACCCCAGTCTCTTCCTTCTCTTTAGCAGGGTTGAGAGTGTCATTGCACCAGATTAGCAGAGACAAATTAATTATAAAGTACCTTCATAGTGGATATAAAAAGCATGGATAACACAAAGATTAGTTAGCAGGAGTTAGCTATATGGAATATTGATTTATATTCTCTCCTCCGTCCTCCAGCACCTCCTCCCTCCCCACTTATCTCAGCTGAAGACTTTGCCATATTTTTCAAGCAGAAGATTGATAGCATCAGAGACAGTTTTGATCAACAACCCCAGAGCCCTTTCTCCCGACTTCCCAGCCCTCCACCTCCAAAACCAACTTCTCCACCATTACAGAAGATCAACTCTCCACTCTACTCTCAAGATCACATCTCACCACCTGTGCACTTGACCCGTTCCCATCCCACTTCATCCCAAACCTCACCACAGTCTTCATCCCAACCCTAACCCATCTCTTCAACCTATCACTAACAACTGGTGTTTTCCCCTCAAGCTTTAAACATGCCTCCATCACACCTATCCTCAAAAAGCCCTCTCTTGACCCATCCTCTGTATCTAGCTATCGCCCTATATCACTTCTTCCTTATGCCTCCAAACTACTGGAACAACACGTCTACCTTGAACTGTCCTCCCATCTCTCTTCTTGCGCCCTCTTTGACCGCTTACAATCTGGCTTCCGGTCACACCATTCCACTGAAACTGCCCTAACTAAGGTCAACAATTACCTCTTAACCGCCAAGAGCAAGCAACACTACTCTGTCCTCCTCCTCCTGGACCTGTCGGCTGCCTTTGACACAGTGGACCATTCCCTATTATTACAGACCCTCTCATCCCTTGGCATCACAGACTTGGCCCTATCCTGGATCTCATCATACCTAACAGACCGGACATTCAGCATCTCCCACTCACACACCACCTCCTCACCTCGCCCCCTATCTGTCGGAGTCCCACAAGGTTCAGTCCTTGGGCCCCTGCTCTTCTCCATTTACACCTTTGGCCTGGGACAGCTCACAGAATCTCATGGCTTTCAGTATCACCTCTATGCTGATGACACACAGATCTACAGCTCTGGACCAGATATCACCTCCCTACTAACCAGAATCCCTCAATGTCTGTCCGTTATTTCATCCTTCTTCTTCGCTAGATTTCTGAAACTTAACATGGACAAAACAGAATTCATCATCTTTCCTCCATCTCACGCGACCCCCCCAACGAACCTATCCATTACAGTGCATGGCTGCCCACTCTCCCCAGTCCCACAAGCTCGCTGCCTCGGGGTAATCCTTGACGCTGATCTCTCCTTCAAACCACATATCCAAGCCCTTTCTACTTCCTGCCGACTTCAACTCAAAAATATTTCACAAATCCGTACATTCCTCAACCAAGAATCTGCAAAAACCCTAGTCCATGCCCTCATCATCTCTCGCCTTAACTACTGCAACCTCCTGCTCTGTGGCCTCCCCTCTAACACTCTCGCACCCCTACAATCTATTCTAAACTCTGCTGCCCGACTAATCCACTTGTCCCCCCGCTATTCCCCGGCCACTCCCCTCTGTCAATCCCTTCACTGGCTCCCCATTGCCCAGAGACTCCACTACAAAACCCTAACCATGACGTACAAAGCCATCCACAACCTGTCTCCTCCATACATCTGTGACCTCGTCTCCCGGTACTTGCCTACATGCAAACTCCGATCCTCACAAGATCTCCTTCTCTACTCCCCTCTTATCTCCTCTTCCCACAATCGCATACAAGATTTCTCTCGCGTATCACCCCTACTCTGGAACCCTCTACCACAACACATCAGACTCTCGCCTACCATCAAAACCTTCAAAAAGAGCCTGAAGACCCACCTCTTCCGACAAGCCTACAACCTGCAGTAACCACCGATCGACCAAACCGCTGCATGACCAGCTCTATCCTCACCTACTGTATTCTCACCCATCCCTTGTAGATTGTGAGCCTTCGTGGGCAGGGTCCTCACTCCTCCTGTACCAGTTATGACTTGTATTGTTTAAGATTATTGTACTTGTTTTTATTATGTATACCCCTCCTCACATGTAAAGTGCCATGGAATAAATGGCACTATAACAATAACTAATAAAAATAATGATAATTTTGTTATGCTTTGTTACGCTGAATGCAATTGTGCATGCAAATCATCAAGATGCACTGCAGCTCCATTTGCAATTTCCAAACAATGAGATTTAACATCTACTCGAATGGAGGAAAGTCCTGAGGGGTTGCTGGAAATGGTAGCATGTTTAGGCTACTCAGACTAATAACTGAATCGTCAAGACTGGCCAAGAAATATCTGAAGACAGATTATTCAAATATTTTATGGATTGATGAAATGAGATTGATTCTTGATGGACCAGATGGATGTGTCAGTAATGGGCCCAGACCTCAACTTTGACTAAGACGCCAGCAAGGTGGAAATAGGGTATTGCTAAAGGCTGGAATTATTAAAGAAAAACTTGTTGGACCTTTTCTGGTTGAATATGGACTCAAAATCAACTCCCAAACCTAGTGCCAGTTTTTAGAAGACACTTTCTTCGAACAGTGGTACAGGAAAAAGTTCGCATCTTTAAAAAAAATATATATATTTTTCATTCAGGACAATGCTCTATCACATGCAACAAAGTACTTTACTGCATGTATGCCAGTAAAGATGAAAGAATAATGACTTGGCCCTTTCCTTACCTGACCCAAACTCTATTGAGAACTTGTGAGCCCTTCTTAAAAGGGAGATTTACGGTGAATGAAAACTATATTCCTGGGAGGCTGTGGTTGGTTCTGCCTGAAAAATTGATCATGAACAGACAAAGAAACTGACAGATTCCGTGGGTCGATGATTGTTATTGAAAAGAAGGGTTATATTGGTCACTTATATGTTTTTTTGAATGTCAGAAATGTATGTTTTAGTTGTTTAGTTACTATTCTCACTTTAATAGAAGAAAATAAGAAATTGAGATAGGACGACTTACATTTTTCATTTTGTTGCATAATTCTGCACAATAAGATAGACAAAACTGGCTGAGACTTTCTAAAATATTTAGATTTATTATTATTTTTTTGACCAACAGCACTCCAGTTGTTCAATAATAAAATGAATCATCAAAAATACAAATTGACTATTAATGACGCTCCATGCATAATTAAGTAATCTATTTATTAAAACATTCTTCCTTTGCAGCATTTTTTTCCACAATTGCCTAAAACTCTTGCACAGTAGTGTGTTTGCGCATATATATATATATATATATATATATATATATATATATATATATACTGTATATATAGCTCTGGCAAATATTAAGAGACCACTGTAAAATGTTCAGTTTGTCTGATTTTTCTCCTTATAGGTATATTTTTGAGTAAAATGTAAATTGTTCTTTTATTCTATAAATTTCTGACATGTCCACTAATTTCCAAGCAATAAATTTTGTATTTTTTTTTTTGAAAAGGAGAAATGGTCAAAATAAAAAAAAACAGTGCTTTCAGACCTCAAATAATGCAAAGAGAACAAATTCATAATCATTTAGAAACAACAATACTAATGTTTTTACTCAGGAAGAGTTCAGAAATCAATATTTTGTGAAATAACCATGATTTTTAATCCAGCTTTCATGCGTCTTGGCATGCTTTCCACCAGTCTTTCACAGTGCTCCTGCTACAAAATTTTAAGCAGTTCTTCTTTGTTTGATGGCTTTTGACTATCCAACACCCTCTTGATTACATTCCAGAGGTTTTCAATGATGTTTAGGTCTGGAGATTGGGCTGCCCATGACAGGGTTTTGATGTGGTGGTCGAGTGTCGAGTTTCTGCCGCTGCACAGGGGGAATTTTTGCCAGAGCTGTATATATACGAGCTAATATATAAAGCTGAATGTGTGTGTGTATGTGTGTGTGTATGTCCGGGATTGGCATCTGCACCGTCGCAGCTACAGCCACAAAATTTTGCACAGTCACACGTCTGGACCCCGAGAGCGTCATAGACTATGTTGTGAGGCGAAATTTTAACCTCGTGCATTCGAATTCACCAAACAATTTTTCCCCTATCTACATAATGGGGGAAAAGTGAAAGGAAAAGTGTTGGAGGCAAATTGACAGCTGCCAGATGTGAACAAGGGGGACAAGAGTGAGAGCGATGGTGCCAAACAGTATATACCATACAGTTGCTAAGGTGGGGCCCCGACATGGGATACTCACCACACACAGGGATATGAACACACATACAAAATGCGCCACACACTACCACGTGCTTGAACACATATACCACCCTCAGCACACATTTCACCACACATACACCAACCTTGCCACATAAAAGTCGAAACACAAACATCGCCGCTCAAAACTCGCCACACGCAAAACTCGCCACATGCAAAACTAGGCTCACGCAAAACTCACCTCATGGAAAACTCGCCACACGCAAAACTTGCACACGCAGAAAAATTGCCACATGCACAAACGTTACAACACATGCAAAAGTTGCCTCACACAAAACTTGCACATACTCAAAACGCACCACACATAAAACTTGCCACACGCAAAACTCGCCATGCGCAAAACTTCCTGCACACAATTTGCTACACTAACCTGTCACATGCAACTAAACACACAAAAAGTTGCTACACGCATGTCGCCACACAAAACTCATCTCACAAAAGTCGCTACATGCATGTCGCCACATGCAACTCAACAAACACAACTTGACACATTAAACTTGCCCTAAAACACACACAAGTCTGGTATTATCCTTCAAAAATAATAATCTGATTAATAAGCAGACAACCTACAAGAGCAACAAATGTACCATATAGGAAATACGGCAGCTGTCAGTCACATGACCTGTCTATTATGTGTATGTGTGAGCTAATATATACTGCCAGGGGGGAGGGCTTCCTGTTGGCTGGGGATTTATCAAGCTGCCAATTTAGCTTACAAATACTGAGGTAAAAATACTGACAAAATAACATGTGAACGCGGTCTAATACAGGAGGAGATGACATACAGGTATATACTATATACAGGAAGAGATGACACACACACATATATACTATATACAGGGGAGATGACACACAGGTATATACTAAATACAGGAGGAGATGAAACACAGGTATATACTATATACAGGAGATGACACACAGGTATATACTATATACAGGAGGAGATGACACACAGGTATATACTATATACAGGAGGAGATGACATACAGGTACATACTATATACAGGAGGAGATGACACACAGGTATATACTATATACAGGTGAGATGACACACATATATACTATATGCAGGAGGAGATGACATACAGATATATATTATACACAGGAGCAGATGACACACAGGAATATACTATATACAGGAGGAGATGACACACAGGTATATACTATATACAGGAGGAGATGACATACAGGTATATACTATATACAGGAGGAGATGACACACATGTATATACTGTATACAGGAGGAGATGACACACATGTATATACTGTATACAGGAGGAGATGACATACAGGTATATACTATATAAAAGAGGAGATGACACATAGTTATATAGAGGAGCAGATGACATACAGCAGGTATTTACTATATACACGGGAGATGACATACAGGTATATACTATATACAGGAGATGACATACAGGGATATACTATATATAGGAGGAGACGACATACAGGTATATAGTATATACAGAAGAGATGACATACAGGTATATGCTATATACAGGAGGAGATGACACATAGGTATATACAATATACAGGAGGAGATGACATACAGCAGGTATAAACTATTTACAGGGGAGATGACATACAGGTATATACTATATACCCATCCTATTTTGACCTTAATGACCTGGCCATTTTTTGCAATTCTGACCAGTGTCCTTCTATGAGGTAATAACTCAGGAATGTTTCAACAGATGGTAGGGATTCTGAGACTGTTTTTTCATGACATATTGGGCTTCATGTTAGTGGGAAATTGAGGTCGATAATTTTTGTGTTTATTTGTGAAAAAAATGGAAATTTGGCAAAAAATTTGAAAATGTCGCAATTTTCAAAATTTTATTTTTATTATTATTTATTGGTTTACTATTAAACCAGAGAGTTATGTGACACAAAATAGCTAATAAATAACATTCCCCACATGTCTATGTTACATGAGCACAATTTTGGAAGCAAAATTTTTTTTTGCTAGGAAGTTATAAGGGTTAAAATTTGACCAGCGATTTCTCATTTTTACAACAAAATTTACAAAACCATTTTTTTTAGGAACCATCTTACATTTAAAGTCAGTTTGAGGGGTCTATATGGCTGAAAATACCCAAAAGTGACACCATTCTAAAAACTGCACCTCTCAAGGTGCTCAAAACCACATTCAAGAAGTTTATTAACCCTTTAGGTGTTTCACAGCAGCAGAAGCAACATGGAAGGAAAAAATTAACATTTAACTTTTTAGTCACAAAAATTAACTTTTAGCAACAGTTTTTTTATTTTACCAAGGGTAAAAGGAGAAACTGGACCCCGAAAGTTGTTGTCCAATTTGTCCTGAGTATGCCGATACCCCATATGTGGGGGGAACTACTGTTTGGGCGCATTACAGAGCTCAGAAGGGAAGGAGCGCCATTTGACAAACCAATCTAATCAGTTTTTATGAAGAGGTAAGCTATAGACTGGACCACGGTGAGTCATTGGACGTGGTATATCTCGATTTTTCCAAAGCGTTTGATACCGTGCCGCACAAGAGGTTGGTACACAAAATGAGAATGCTTGGTCTGGGGGAAAATGTGTGTAAATGGGTTAGTAACTGGCTTAGTGATAGAAAGCAGAGGGTGGTTATAAATGGTATAGTCTCTAACTGGGTCGCTGTGACCAGTTTGGTACCGCAGGGGTCAGTATTGGGACCTGTTCTCTTCAACATATTCATTAATGATCTGGTAGAAGGTTTACACAGTAAAATATCGATATTTGCAGATGATACAAAACTATGTAAAGCAGTTAATACAAGAGAAGATAGTATTCTGCTACAGATGGATCTGGATAAGTTGGAAACTTGGGCTGAAAGGTGGCAGATGAGGTTTAACAATGATAAATGTAAGGTTATACACATGGGAAGAGGGAATCAATATCACCATTACACACTGAATGGGAAACCACTGGGTAAATCTGACAGGGAGAAGGACTTGGGGATCCTAGTTAATGATAAACTTACCTGGAGCAGCCAGTGCCAGGCAGCAGCTGCCAAGGCAAACAGGATCATGGGGTGCATTAAAAGAGGTCTGGATACACATGATGAGAGCATTATACTGCCTCTGTACAAATCCCTAGTTAGACCGCACATGGAGTACTGTGTCCAGTTTTGGGCACCGGTGCTCAGGAAGGATATAATGGAACTAGAGAGAGTACAAAGGAGGGCAACAAAATTAAAAAAGGGGATGGGAGAACTACAATACCCAGATAGATTAGCGAAATTAGGATTATTTAGTCTAGAAAAAAGACGACTGAGGGGCGATCTAATAACCATGTATAAGTATATAAGGGGACAATACAAATATCTCGCTGAGGATCTGTTTATACCAAGGAAGGTGACGGGCACAAGGGGGCATTCTTTGCGTCTGGAGGAGAGAAGGTTTTTCCACCAACATAGAAGAGGATTCTTTACTGTTAGGGCAGTGAGAATCTGGAATTGCTTGCCTGAGGAGGTGGTGATGGCGAACTCAGTCGAGGGGTTCAAGAGAGGCCTGGATGTCTTCCTGGAGCAGAACAATATTGTATCATACAATTATTAGGTTCTGTAGAAGGACGTAGATCTGGGGATTTATTATGATGGAATATAGGCTGAACTGGATGGACAAATGTCTTTTTTCGGCCTTACTAACTATGTTACTATGTTACTATGAATGAAAGTTGGATCCAATCTTTAGCGGACACCATGTCACGTTTGGAGAGCTCCTGCGTGCCTAAAGATTGTAGCTCCCCCACAAGTGTCGAGTTTCTGCCGCTGCACAGGGGGAATCTCAAACCCTGTCCACTGCAGTCTCCCATTCTCCTCCAGCCGCAGTGGATCCTGCTCAGCAGATATGTTGATCCTAGCATCTGGCTCAAGCTGATACTGTGTGCTTGGGTACTGCTAGCCTTACAGGCTCTGCCTTTGTAGCCAGTACTGTTCAGCAGTGAGCAGGCGATTCAGGGACTAAGTCCTGCTTTTCCCACACTGACCATGCCCATGGGGCGACCTCCCATTGGAGGTCAGGGGTCACATGATCAGGTCCTGTTGCGGCTCCTATTGGACCATCTGGAAGGTCCCGGAGCACTACTGCTATAAAAGGTTTGCATGGCCGCTCGGCCATGAGCTAGTGTAAACCTTGACATTGTGTGTGTGCAGATGAATGACTGTCGATGGATGAAAGCTCCTTAATCATTCCCATTCCTCGTGTTGTTGACTGCTTGCGAATGGTGGAAGCTATCTAGCGCCCAACAGTGCTATCTGCACACTAAGCACACGTGACAGTGCCCGTCTCTATGGCACAGTGCGCCATCAGTTTGCTCTCCTGACAACCGTCAGTATAGGGTGGGATCCCCGCTTCGTCTGTGCATCTGACTCAGGGCATCCTCAGGCGTGGGCTCAAAAGCCACTGAGGGTCAGAGCCAGTTCAATTACCAGATTAGTGGGGGTGATTCTTTGGCATCCCACTAGTGACTTGCAGCTGCACCTTGTGACTGATAACAGGGTGCAGCGTGTTGTGCGACTCTGTGAAGCAACAGAGCTTGCTACTATTTCACACGGGGGGAAGTCTAACCCACGTGTGAGCTAAGTGTCCATCTGCCATTACATAGCAGCAGGTACCATCTCTGCACAGTGGGCCGCGGGCTGCGAACGTACCTCGCATCAATCTCTCTATTTATTTGGTGTGTTCCGCTAGCCCTAACACATAGTGAGCATTTTAAACCCCCAGGGGCTTCACAAATTGATCCATAAAAAAGAAAAAGTACTTTTTTTTCACAAAAAGATTTTTTTAGCCTTAATTTTTTCATTTTCACATGGGCAACAGGATAAATTAGATCCTAAAATTTGTTGGACAATTTCTCCTGAGTACACCGATACCTCACATGTTAGGGTAAACCACTTTTTGTGCACACATCAAGGCTCAGAAGGGAAGCAGCACCATTTGACTTTTTGAATGAAAAATTAGCTCCAATCGTTAGCGGACACCATGTCGCGTTTGGAGAGCCCCTGTGTGCCTAAACATTAGAGCTCCCCCAAGTGACCCCATTTTGGAAACTAGACCCCCCAAGGAACTTATCTAGATGCATTGTGAGCACTTTAAACCCTCAGGTGCTTCACAGAAGTTTATAACGCAGAGCCGTGAAAATAAAAAATCATTTTTCATTCCTCAAAAATGATTTTTTAGCCCTCAATGTTTTATTTTCACAAGGGTAACAGGAGACATTGGACCACAAAAGTTGTTGTCCAGTTTGTCCTGAGTATGCTGATATCCCACATGTGGGGGTAAACGACTATTTGGGCACACGTCGGGGCTCGGAATTGAAGTAGTGACGTTTTGAAATGCAGACTTTGATGGAATGGTCTTCGGGCGTCACATTGCTTTTGCAGAGCCCCTGATGTGCCTAAATAGTAGAAACCTTCCACAAGTGACCCTATTTTGGAAACTAGACCCCCCCAAGGAACTTATCTAGATGTGTGGTGAGCACTTTGAACCCCCAAGTGCTTCACAGAAGTTAATAACGCAGAGCCGTGAAAAATAAAAAATCATTTTTATTTCTTCAAAAATTATTTTTTAGCCCGCAATTTTTTTATTTTCAGAAGAGTAACAGGAGAAATTGGACCCCAAACGTTGTTGTCCAGTTTGTCCTGAGTACGATTATAACCCATATGTGGGGGTAAATCACTGCTTGGGCACACATCGGGGCTCGGAAGGGAAGTAGTGACATTTTGAAATGCAGATTTTGATGGAATGGTCTGCGGGCGTTACATTGCATTTGCAGAACCCCTCATGTGCCTAAACAGCAGAAAACCCCCACAAGTGACCCAATTTTTGGGAACTATGTCTCCCAAGGAACTTATCTAGATGTGTGGTGAACACTTTGAACCCCCAAGTGCTTCACAGAAGTTTATAACACCGAGCCGTGAAAATAAAAAATAATTTTTCTTTCATCAAAAATGATTTTTTAGCCTGCAATTTTTTATTTTCACAAGGGTGACAGGAGAAATTGGATGCCAAAAGTTGTTGTCCAGTTTATCCTGAGTATGCTGATACCCCATATGTGGGGGTAAACCACTGTTTGGGCACACGTTGGGGCTCGGAAGGGAGGGAGCACCATTTGATTTTTGAAGATTGGCTGGAATCAATAGTGGCGTCATGTCGCGTTTGGAGACCCCCTGATGTGCCTAAACAGTGGAAACCCCTCAATTCTAATGCAAACACTAACCCCAACACACCCCTAACTTTAATTCCAACTCTAACCATGACCCTAATCACAATCCTAACCCCAACACACCCATAACCACAACCCTAACCCCAACACACCCCTAACCCTAATCCCAACCCTAATCCCAACCCTAACCACAACCCTAACCCAAACACACCCCTAACCCTAATCCCAACCATAACCATAAGCCTAACCACAAGCCTAACCCTAACCCCAACACACTCCTAACCCTAATCTTAACCCTAATTCCAACCTTAACCCTAATTCCATTCCTAACTCTAATTCCAACAATAACCATAAGGCTATATGCCCACGTTGCGGATTTGTGGGCGGATTTTTCAGCACCGTTTTTCAAAAATCAGCAGGTAACACACACTGCGTTTTACCTGTGAATTTACTGTGGATTTCCAGTGTTTTTTGTGCAGATTTCACCTGCGGATTCCTATACAGGAACAGGAGTAAAACGCTGCGGATTCTGCACAAAGAATTGACATGCTGTGGAAAACACCGAGCGGTATTTTCCGCATCATGGGCACAGCGGATTTGGTTTTCCATAGGTATACATGGTACTGTAAACGTGATGGAAAACTGCTACGAATCCGCAGCGGCCAATCCACTGCGGATCCGCAGCCAAATCCACACCGTGTGCACATGGCCTAATTCTAACCCCAACCCTAATTCTAACCCTAATTGCAACCCTAACCCTAACCCTAGTGGAAAAATAAAAATAAATATATTTTCTTTATTTTATTATGTTCCCTACCTATGGGGGTGATAAAGGGGGGGGGTTACTTACTATTTTTTGTTATTTTGATCACTGTGATAGAACCTATTTTGGAAGATGGCGGCGCCCATAGGAGAAGATGAAGGGACACCGGAAGGGACACTGGGACTCGGTAAGCCACCTGTCATACAGGTTTGTGTCCCACCTTTAAGGAGGACAGAGAGAATTGTGAGGACCTTGATAGAAGTCACAGGCAGCAAGGGACTACACCAAAGGGCTGGTAGGAAGGCTTCTAACTCCACCTGGTAAAGGGGACTCTGAACTTGCTTCCAAACCCTGCCTGTGTCTGTGATCTAGTGCCCTGGACTGTGGATACCTGAAGTCTCCAGTAAACCAGGTAAACCATCTTAGCTGCCATAACATCACCCCAGAGGGCCCCTTTAAGCAGCGTAGGTCCCCTCTGACCGAATACCACAGGTGGCATCACGAACATAAACTTTATTCACCAAAACCCTTTAACCCTCCGTCACATACAATATTCGGACTAACGAGTTCACATACAATGTGCCTGTCAGGCGCCTGCTGGAAAAATACCTATAATATCTAATGTTTGCAATTTCAGTGCTCTAAAAGTGATCAGTGACCTTCATAGGGATGTAATAAAAGAGACTACACATAATCAGTTGCAAAAAAAACATTTACTTAACATAAAACTAATAACTATGAAATACAAACTTTTCAAAACTCCCGCCAAATAGTCCCCAGTTCGACTCTCTCAAAAAAATGTACAAAGAAAATTTTTGAACACAAACTTAATTTTAAGGTACCTTAAGTACTATTAAAAACATATTCAATCAGAAGTAGATGCTGAGGTTTCCCCAGAAAAGTCACACTTGCAGAGCAAATAGCAAGAATTACACACCATTTTTGCATGTGTCAGGCAAATTGCTTTATGACATTTGAGACATTCATAATTTGAAAGCCTTCTGGTTCCGCTTTCCGTTTGGCAGGTGGTGCATCTCCTTCTTTTGTGAGGTGGTACAGATGGTGACTTTTCACCATCATCTTCTGGGCGGAACCTTTTGAGCTGAACTTGAAGGCGAGAGGGGATACCGATTGTTTTCACGCTTCTCCTGCGTAGCTCTCCAAGTACTAGTTCATGGGCCAATTTTTTCAGATACAATCGTCTACCGAGTGGTTCAAGCTTGTTTTCAAGATAAATTACTTGTGAATTTATACCACCCAAATTCAACATAGCAAAAAATATGACCATTGGCCAGCGTTTGATGTTTCTGCTGACGTTGAAAGTGGAGCACATCTGATCTGCTGTATCCACACCCCCTTTGGTGGCATTGTAAAATGTAATTATCTCCGGTTTTTTTTCTGCCCCAGTCCCAGGATCAATGGCAGCATCATCATGAAGTGTTGATAGAAGAAGTACGATTTTTTTGGCATGTGGTACATAGGAAACTAATGCCTTTCCATTATGGAATGCAAACATACTGCTGTACTGTTGTCTCTCTTTCACACTTACAAACTGTGGCGGCAATTCCCTTTTGTTTTTTCTTACAGTTCCCACATATGACAGCTTCTGAATTTTCAGATAATCAATCAGATCACAACTTGTAAACCAATTGTCAGCTGTAATATTGCGACCCGATCCAAATAAGGGTTCAGCCAGTCTTTTTACAACATCAATGGGTTTGTTGCTCACACAGTAAGGACCTTCTGGTTGTTTTCCTGCATAAACTTCCAGGTTGTAAGTGTAGGTCTTACTGGCATCAACAAGGGCATACATTTTTATTCCATATTTGTTTGGCTTTGATGGAATATATTGACGAAAGGCACATCTACCACGAAAACCAGGGAGCATTTCGTCAATAGTGAGATTCTCTCCAGGGTAATAACTTTGTTTACAGTTTACAACAAATCTTTGAAATATATCACGAATTGGAGCAAGTCAGTCATGTGTTTTGCGTTCGGTTCGGGTAGTTCTGTCGTCAAACCGAAGGCAACGAATTAGAATCTTGAATCTGTTTATGGACATAACAAGGCTAAATTTTTCAACTCCATCCCCATCTTTACCCCAAAGTTCCTCCAAACTTTGTCTATTTGCCCTATAAGCTCCTGCAAGGTACAGTAATCTAAAAAAAGCACGCAGTTCTATTTCATCTGTGGGCTTGATGGTTCTGTTGCAGATGTACTTGTCCTTTATAATGTCTATATATTGGTTGGTATATGTAAATAATAATAATAATAATTTTATTTATATAGCGCCAACATATTCCGCAGCGCTTTACAAATTATAGAGGGGACTTGTACAGACAATAGACATTACAGCATAACAGAAATACAGTTCAAAACAGATACCAGGAGGAGTGAGGGCCCTGCTCGCAAGCTTACAAACTATGGGGAAAAGGGGAGACACGAGAGGTGGATGGTAACAATTGCTTTAGTTATTCGGACCAGCTATAGTGTAAGGCTCAGGTGTTCATGTAAAGCTGCATGAACCAGTTACCTGCCTAAGTATGTAGCAGTACAGACACAGAGGGCTAATACTGCATAAAGTGTATGAGAACATGATGCGAGGAACCTTTTTTTTTTTTTATTTTTTTTATTATAAATAGGCCACACAGGGATCGTTAGGTTAATGCATTGAGGCGGTAGGCCAGTCTGAACAAATGAGTTTTTAGGGCACGCTTAAAACTGTGGGGATTGGGGATTAATCGTATTAACCTAGGTAGTGCATTCCAAAGAATCGGCGCAGCACGTGTAAAGTCTTGGAGACGGGAGTGGGAGGTTCTGATTATTGAGGATGCTAACCTGAGGTCATTAGCGGAGCGGAGGGCACGGGTAGGGTGGTAGACTGATACCAGGGAGGAGATGTAGGGTGGTGCTGAGCCATGGAGTGCTTTGTGGATGAGGGTAGTAGTTTTGTACTGGATTCTGGAGTGGATGGGTAGCCAGTGTAGTGACTGGCACAGGGTAGAGGCATCGGTGTAACGGTTGGTGAGGAATATGATCCTGGCTGCAGCATTCAGGACAGATTGGAGCGGGGAGAGTTTTGCAAGAGGGAGACCGATTAGTAGAGAGTTACAATAGTCCAGACGAGAATGAATAAGTGAAACAGTCAGAGTTTTTGCAGAGTCGAAATTAAGAAAAGGGCGAATTCTAGAAATGTTTTTGAGATGCAGGTAAGAAGAGCGAGCCAGTGATCGGATGTAGGGGGTGAATGAAAGGTCAGAATCAAGGATGACCCCAAGGCAGCGGGCATGTTGCTTTGGAGTAATGGTGGAACCGCACACGGAGATGGCAATGTCAGGCAAAGGTAGGTTAGTAGAGGGAGAGAACACGAGGAGTTCAGTTTTTGACAGGTTTAGTTTCAGATAGAGGGAGGACATGATGTTAGAGACAGCGGTAAGACAATCACTGGTGTTTTCTAAAAAGGTCGGTGTGATATTGGGAGCAGAAGTGTATAATTGGGTGTCGTCAGCATAGAGATGGTACTGGAAACCAAATCTACTGATTGTTTGTCCAATAGGGGCAGTATACAACGAGAAGAGTAGGGGGCCTAGGACTGATCCTTGAGGAACCCCAACAGTAAGGGGAAGGTGAGAGGAGGAGGAACCAGCAAAACATACAGTGAAGGATCGGTCAGAGAGATAGGAGGAGAACCAGGAGAGAACGGTGTCCTTGAGGCCGATGGAGCGGAGCATAGTGAGGAGGAGCTGATGATCCACAGTGTCGAATGCTGCAGAGAGATCCAAGAGAATTAGCATGGAGTAGTGACCATTAGATTTAGCTGTTAGTAGGTCATTAGAGACAATATGTGACAATAGAGTCCAGAATGTCATCTGTAAATATACTGTTCCAGCATTCAACTGCAGTTTTTGCATTACGTGCAGTTCCTATTACTGCAGGAAGGTGAGTAATAATGTTTAAAGGTTCCCTACGTTTTTTCTGGAATGGCTTCTTGTTCCATTTAGTATTTTTATCTTTTCCAATATAATATGATCCAACTTCTTCATCCTCACCACTGTCACCATCTTGCTCTGTTTCAGAATCCAGGACACATTCTTCCACCTCATCATGAGAATCAATCTCACTTTCCTCTCCTAAATCCTCATTCAGTGTGAGGTCTCTATCATCTAACAGCATGTTTGTTACTTCCTCAACATCAAGTTGTTTGGATAAATTGTACATTTTCCTCTCCATTTCAGCAGATAATCTGAAGCAAGAGAAGGAATATGTTAGGGAACTACTGTATATGCCTGAGCAGCACACTTTCTTTTATAAAATCTCCCTTATTTCTATGAAATATCCTCACATTTTGTGCTATATATTCATAAAACAAGCTAAATAAACTATTGTGATGAATAAAAACATAAAATACCAACCTTACTGAATGTGACGTATTCACATACAATGAGCCTGAGAGATCTGTGCAGCTATATCCTCTCCCCTGAAGCTCTGAAATCCAACTGTGATATCAGGTTTCACAGACCTTCAAGAGACAGGAGACTACCTGGAGGGAGGGGGTTTCCTCACAATCTGGTGAGGAAGGAGAAATGAAAGTAAAAGAGAAGCGCCTGTCAGATCAGTTGTATGTGACGGAGGGTTAAGGATATTACCTTTAACATCTGCGCCCAGGGCCACGGACCGAGTCGCCGCCACCATGACATCCCCTTTTAAGTACCCGACCCGGTACCGAGTACCCCACAGTCCTGGCTGGCGTTCCATATTTATATATATATAATATGTGTGCATCTTACATTACCGTGTGATTTGATCCCTCTGATTTAGATAGATTCATAGATAGATAAATAGATAGATTTTTATGGGTCTGATAGGCAACAAAATATGAGGATGTTTTTGGATTCAGTCTGTGGAGGTCTTTTTAATCTCAGCAGATCAAACAGTATAGACAGTATGATCATGGTTTCACTAGAAGGATTTTCTAGTTTTTATACTTTATTATCTAATACATTGGAGAATAATATTGGGTTGGGACTTCTGAAGTCCCCAGCAAGGCTATCCTAGAAAAGGGTCAGCTCTCATCAGGCCATCATGGCCATTGCCATGGCTCAGAACTGCAGAGCACAAAATATCCAGAAATTTTAATGAAACTATGGTTGGGGATATTGATTTCACCCGAGGATTGATTATTACCTTACTTATGTAAGCATTATGACAGAAAATATCAAAACTGGACAAGCTTTGTGTATGTAACATATCGGAAAACATAGTATAGGTCTTATACCTATTTAATATAATGCAGGGAAGCAATAATTAAACTGTTGGATGGAGGATTGAAGGCATAAGTCTGTGCCTTCAAACATTTAAGGGTTAATTTAATATATAATTTTTGGTTAATAAATGAACATTTTTATTTTTATTTTAAAGTAAACCTTTAAAATAAACCTCAATATTGCGCTCTATCACATTGCTGTGTGTTTCTCTAGACGATTTTCTCTGAAATCTTTGTGCCTCTATCGATTGTTGCTTCATGTAATGCATGTACAGATGGCAGGCCAGTATGTGACTGTGCTGGTCTGCATGTGTGAACAAAAAGCCAATGAAAAATCAAGAACAGTTGAAAGGGGAATGAGCCAACAATGCTGACAGCACAATAACTTATTGTCAGAAGTGTTCCTAAAGGGATGGTAATTAGACTTTGCTGCGGCTTTCATTCTGCAATCACCAACAAGAGTTGCTTTCCGGAAAAATGAGTTTTTCTTTCATCTGCTAAAAAAGAAGAAGGAATGGACTGTCTCTACCAGAATTTGTATAAGAGTAATTTAATAATTCTGTAATGTTCATTGTAAAAATGCCTGTATACATGTTTATATCGATAGATAGATAGATAGATAGATAGATAGATAGATAGATAGATAGATAGATAGATAGATAGATAGATAGATAGATTTATTTCATTTAGAAAATGGAAGAATTTCAACAAAAATTTTAAATGTATGTATTGGTTTATGAAACATGTCTCCATGCAGCTGCTGCCATCTTAAGATTCATAATGGGGACACCGAGTATTTGTTGTGATGTCATGTACATGACAGCGCAGAAAATGCTACTTCTGATTGGCGGTAAAATCATTACCCTCAGTAACAGAGCCGCGGTTCCCACGTAGTCAAAAGACAGCGTGAGCCCACAGCTGTGGTTGGAGATATAAAGTTTACCTCCGGTCATTGATGTCAGCTGATGGGACTACTACTCCCATTAGCTGTTTCCTGCTGCCCCTAATAACAGTGAGAGCAGTGAGTAAATATATAATTCAAATTTAAAAAAATGGCTGTCAGCTTCAGAAAGGCTGGTTATTAAGAATAGAGGGGTCCCCACTCAGATTTTTTAAATTATTTAAATAAATAATTTTAAATAATGGCGTAGGGTCCCCTCCATTTTTGACAACCAGTCTTGATAAAGCAGTTAGCTAGGGGCTGGTATTCTCAGGCTGGTAATGGGCAATGGATATTGGCCCTCAGCCTAAAAATAGCAGCCTGCAGCCACCCAGAAAAGACGCATGTATTAGATACTCCAATTCTGGTGCTTTGCCCAGCTCACGAAAAAGTCTCATAGTGCAGAGGCGAGTTCACCGCAGTTCAAATTCAGCGCAGTGAAATTCTCCTCTGCGTTGTGAGACTTTTTATCATGGTGCTGAGGTCACCTCAGTTCATTGGGCAGGTTGGGAATGCAGCCTCAATGACCGGCAGTAACCTCGATGACGTCAGCACTAGTCACTGATGCTGCACTCACAGCAGCGCATTTCCCAGTGGTGCTCAGCCTGGACAGTTGCATCTTGGCACCGCCCAGGTTGAAAACTGTTTATCTCCCAAACATGGATTACAGTGTGGGACAGAATGATGGATAGGTGAGGAATTTGTTGCTTTTTATTTTTGTTTTATTACACGAGACGAGGGATTCAGTGGAATTAGCCGTTAGATGAGTATAACTGTGTTTGTTACTTTTAAATAAAAATGGAAAAGTGTGTTTTATTTTTTTTCAAATTAAGGACTTTATTTCAGCTGGGTCTTTATTTACAATACAACTATAGGATTGATAATGGATAGGTGTCTCATAGATACCTCTCCAATACTAATCCGTGGGTTTGATGTCACCAGACAATGCAAAGGAGACATCAACCCCATAAATATGAACTCCACTTTCCATCACTACAGGGCAAGTGGAAGAGCAGGGCAAAGTGCCAGAACTTTTCTGGGTGGCTGCAGGCTGCTATTTTTAGGGCTGGGGGTGCAATATCCACAGCGCATATCAACCAGTTAACCGGTAACCAGTAAGACCTTTGTAGCAATGTAATTCGATGATCACAAGTAGTGTAGGTGCCAGAAATGAGCAAACGGCAGCAGTGCCTTTTGCAGTAGTGCATCAAGGCTGGTATAGTGGCATTGATAGCTGTCCACAATGCCTGAGCTGTTTGACTGCCTTATCCAAGACATATTAATTTAAACACTGCCTGATTGTGGTATTCCCTGGCTACACAGTACATTGGTGGTGGAATATTCTCTACACTATTGGAAACTGCGTCTCATTCAGGGAGAGGTTGAGGGTACAGGTGGAGGCCCTACAGGAGGTGGAGGAGGCTGAAGCAGTGGAGGAAGGATTAGACACATAGGTTGGTCTCACAAGCCTTGGGGATTCCAAGATTTGCAGTCTAGTGACACCATTGGTGTCTAATGTTTTAGTTCACCATCCCTTGGTGTGTAGTGCTTTAATTCTTCAAAACTAGGTGTTTAGTTCTCCAATCCCTGTTTTCTAGTAGTTTAGTTCTCCATCTTCTGGAGTGTAGTGGCTCAGTTTTCCAACTTCCGTTGTTTAATACTTTTTTTCTCCAAGCCCCTTTGTCCAGTAGTTTAGTTCTTTTTCTTATGGTGTGTATTGGTTCAGTTATTCAATTTCAGGTATTTAGTAGTTTTTTTTCTCCAAGCCCTGTTATCTAATAGTTTAGTTCTCCTTCTTATGGTGTGCAGTGCTTTAGTTCTCCATCCCCTCCAAGCGCCCTTCAAGCCTTGGTGGTTCAAACACTTGTGGAGCAGCCCCTTCCCAACCTGTACCAACAGCCACCAGAGTCACCCAGTGCCCAGTGAGCAAAATGTAACTCCACTCTCCATGCTTGCTCATCCAGGTGTCAGTGTTGAAATGTACCTTATCACACACAGATTTTTTTCAAGGAACGGGTGATGTTGTCTGCGACATGCTGGTGTAGCACAGGCACATCTTTCTTAGAGAAGTAATGGCGACTGGACTATTGGTACTGGGGGACTGCTACAGTCATCAGCTTTGGGAAACCATCTGCATCCAACAGGCAGAAAGGCTTCATTTCAGTGGCCAACAGATTGGATTAGCCATCCAATTATCACAGAGATCAGGGTCCTGAGAGACACAGAACCACCTGCTGTGATCTTTGGAGCAAAGAGCTCTCAGTTGGCTCCTTTCATCCAGACAATTACATGATTGGGCTGCAGGCTGTTCCTAATAATAAGTTATTGGAAAACTAACAGTGAGCGTATGGCATATACACCTCTGGATTACAAGGCATGGAATATGTGTATATACAACTGTACGATCACCGCTAACTCTAAGATAGCCCCACACTCCTCTCTGCCACCACCAGTCCTGTTTTTTTTTTAAATAAATACACACTGGTTGGATGCCTTTCTTCTTTTGAGGTTCACACCATCAGGGTCCTCCATCCCTTATGTCTCAGAGTAGCAGTCCTATACCATCCCCAGGATCACCCACCCACTTTTTGACCACTTTACTGCCTTGCTGCCACACTTCATGTCCTCAAAATTTCCAACCCTTTTCCTGGGAGACTTCAACAGCCCCAAATTCATACCAGCTTCTCTCTCTTCCCACTTCTTGTGGCATCTCATAACTTTCAATCTCTGAGACACATAAAGACAATAACACCATGGATCTAGTCTTTGTCTGACTCTGTTCAATCTCTTACCTATGTAACTCACCTCTTCCACTTTCTACCCCATAATATTAGGACTAATCACAACTTACTCATTTTTAGATCCTTCCTAAAAACACATCTATTTGGGGTGGCCTATCATGCTCCCTAATCAAAGTCTGTTTTATATATATATCCTATTCTCTACTTCTCTGAACATAATTCAGCATGAAACACAACTGCACCCAAAAGCACTAGGCCATCATCTACAAGGCAAATCCCTGTGCAGCTGCCAAAGAAAGGGACTTGAGTAACCCATCTAATAAAAGAATTTGACACTGAAGCACTGTCTCATCTCTCATATCATCACTGCCTCACAACACTAAACAGCTATTCAGTACTTTCAATTGCCTTCTCATCGCTCAGCTCCCCCTCCCTATCCACATATCTCAGCTGAAGACTTTGCCTCATTCTTTAATCAGAAGATTGACAAAGTAAGGCAAAGCTTTTGCCTAAAGTCCCCTTAGCCCCTCCTTATAACTACTCAACTCTCCTACTCCAAAACTAACTTAATCATAAAGGACGATCAGCTTTCCTTTTTACTCTCCAAATCATGTCTCACCACCTGTGAACTTGACCCAATCCTGTCCCACCTCATTCGAAACCTTACAACAGTCTTGAAAACTAACCCACCACTTCAATCTGTCACTAACTACTGTTGTTTTCCCTCATGCTTCAGACATACCTTGATCACACCTATCCTCAAAAAGTCCTCATTTGACCCATCCTTGTGTATAGCTACCGCCCTATATCACTTCTCCGCTATGCCTCAAACTAGTGGAACAACACATCTATTTTGAACTGTCCTCAAATCTATCCTCCTGCTTCCTCTTTGACCACTTTCAATCTAGCTTCTGACCACACCATTCCACTGAAACTGCCCTGACTAAAGTCAACAACGGTCTACTTGCCCACAAATCCAAGCAACACTACTTTGTCCTCCTCCTCCTGGACCTGTCATCTGCTTTCGACACAGTGAACCATTCCCTTTCTACAGACTCTCTCATCTCTTATCTCCAGATAACTGACAGACAGGACATTCAGTGTCTCCCACACCATCTCCTTATCTCGCCTTATATCTGTCAGTGTCCCCTAAGGTTCAGTTTTAGGACCACTGCTCTACTCCATCTACACCTTTGACGTGTGACAGCTCATGGAGTTTCACGACTTTCAGCATCACCTCTATGCTAATCACACACAGATCTACCTCTCTGGACCTCATACCACCTCCTTACTTACCAGAATCCCACAATGTCAGTCTTCTATTTCATCTTTTTTCTATGCTAGATTTTTAAAACTTCACATGGATAAAACCAAATTCATCATCTTTCCACAATTTCATTGAACCCTCCCAAATCAGCTATCCATTAAATTCAGTAACTTGACTCTGATGTCTCCTTCAAATCTGAGATCCAAGCCCCCTTCCTATGGACTCCAACTCAAGAAGATCTCCCGAATCCACAGATTCCTTATCCATGAATCTGCTAAACCAGTAGTGCATGTCCTCATCATCTCCCGCCTCGGCTACTGCAACCTCCTACTCAGTGGCCCCCTTCTAACAATATTGCACCCTTCCAATATATCCTAAATACTGCAGCCTGACAATTGCACCTGTCATCCCACTATTCCCTGGCTTATCCCCTGTGTCAATCCTTGCACTAGCTCTCCATTGCCCAGAGACACCTGTTCAGAACCTTAAGTTTGGCATACAAAGTGATACAAAACCTGTGTCCTCCATACATCTGTGACCTAGGATCCCGGTACTTACCTGCACGCAACCTCCGATCGTCAAAAGATTTCCTTCTCTACTCCATTTTTTCTCCTCTTTCCACAATCGCATACTAGATTTCTTCCATAGATCCCCTCTACTCTGGAACTGTGTCCCTCAACATATAATACTCTCTCCATCCCTAGGAAACTTCAAAAACACCTGAAGAAATACCTGTTCTAACAAGCCTGCAACCTACATTAACCGTCGCTCCACCATAATGCTGAGCAAGCAGCTCTACCCTCATCTATTGTATCCTCACCCATCTTTTGCAGACTGTGATCCCGCACGGACAGGGTCCTTCTCTCCTCCAGTAGCAATTGGTGACTTGTAATGTTTAAGATTATTGCACTTGTTTTTATTATGTATACCCTTTTCACATAAATGGTGCTATGACAATAAATAATAATAATAACACTGTGTGGCTGCCAAAGAAAGGGAGTCGAGTAGACCGTACAGTTAGTAAAGTTTTCAAAAAAACTGTGCAATTGTAATATTTCTACTTTAGGAAATTGTTGACACTTTAGTGGTGTGTGTCAATCATTTTGGGAAATGTTTGTACTCCAAGTTGGGTCTCCATCATGTGTGTTGCCTGTAGCAGTAGGGTTCCCAGACTGGCAGACCTGCAATTACTTTCAGTCAACTACCTGTCTTACTATCCTTAAATATTTATAATATTTGTGATACAACAAGCCTATATTTGTGCCACCTGAATGTGGCTGATCAAAAATCATGTTTAACATGTTGCATGAGGTATCAGGGCTCCTAGCACAGCAGGCTTACACCAGTCCCTCATCCACCTCGTCTTAATTGAAATTTAAATTCAAAGCTGTAAATGCTGGTCCAGATCCTGATACCTCGTGCATGGCCCATGGCTGACTGCTTCTGTGCCATTATTAAAGGTTCTCATGTGAGTCAATTAATGAGTAAACAACCTGTGTTACTTTCCTTACATTTTTCTACCACTAGTACTATATGAAACTGATGTTTGTGCCATCTGAGTGTGGTTGGAATAAAAACAAAATTGTAGGTGTTGCATGAGGTATCATGTCTCCCAGCTAAGAATGCTTACACTGCTACCTTAACCACCAAGTCCTCAATGAAATTTCAGTTCCAAGCTGTAAATACTGGGCCAGGTCCTAATACCTCATGCATGGCCCAGAGCTGACTGCTGCTGTGCCATTTGAAAATTTCTACTTTTGGTCAATTCATGCCACTTTTCATGATGTCTGCTCTTAAATGTTTGGGAAGAGTTTTTCAACCTTTTATGTGTTGTCTATGCATTTGGTTTTGCCTCCCATTATATTTAATGGTGTTTGGATACGTTTGAAGAACCATTCGACTAACTGGTGAATATCATTCTGTTTGCCAAATCCGATCCGAACCTTGAAAGGTTCGCTCATCTCTAATGGGGAGGTTTATAAACATAATCTCCAGTTCAAAGAAAAGGGAGGCCGTTACCCTATCTGCACAGGGTACAGAGAAATAAACAGAAAGCAAAAGCAATGAACTGGAATGTAAGAGAAACGTATGCAGTGACTTTGGAGATGGATAGTGACTCTGCTCGTGGAAAATGTTAGACATGCGCATAGCCCCATAGAATATCATAGGAACGACTGCTATCCATGAAAACTATGGATAGCACCCATACGAGGAAATCAGTCGTGTGAACTTGACCTTATTGGGTATATTTCTTCTTTACCGGCATATGACTACACATGAAGCTGTATTTGTGAGTTCCCTTGAATCTTTCTCAGTGATACTGTTTGTGCCTATTTTGCTTATTTTAATAATGTATCCAAATAAATGAAAAACCTAGATAATAGGAAAAAGTAGTATATTCAATATCTTAACTAGCGTATTTTCCGGCGTATAAGATGACTTTTTGACCCCTAAAAATTGTCCCAAAAGTCGGGGGTCATCTTATACGCCGGGTACGGCGTGTGGAGGGAGCGATCCTGCATTTCGGCGTGTGGTTCCCAGGGTCTGGAGGAGAGGAGACTCTCCTTAAGGCCCTGGGATCCATATTCATGTAAAAAATTAAGAATAAAAATAAAAGAACATGGATATACTCACCCTCGGACGGGCCCTGGCTCACAGCGCTGCTAGCGTCTCCCTCCGTTCCTGAGAATGCGGTGAGTGAAGGACCTTCAATGATGTCGCGGTCACATGAGCGGTCAGGTGACCGGTCACCTGACCGCGACGTCATCGAAGGTCCTTCACTCACCGCATTCTAAGGAACGGAGGGAGACGCTAGCAGCGCTGTGAGCCAGGGCCCGTCCGAGGGTGAGTATATCCATGTTTTTTTATTTTTATTCTTTATTTTTTACATGAATATGGATCCCAGGGCCTGAAGGAGAGTCTCCTCTCCTCCAGACCCTGGGAACCACACGCCGTATAAGATGACTGGGCGTATAAGATGACCCCCGTCTTATATGGCGGGCATATCCCAAATTCCATATTTTATATGGAAAAGTTGGGGGTCGTCTTATACGCCCAATCGTCTTATACGCCAGAAAATACGGTAACTTAAATTCCTTCTATGGTCTATGTCAATCTGTATTCCACACTTTAGCAACAAAAGTTCTAGTTTTTAATATAACAGTAAAGTTATAAAGTCATATTTTCTACATTATCTCTGTCTAAAATATCCTGGACTAAAATCTAGTTGTTTGCACCTTCATAGATTAAATAAAATTATTTAAATTACCTATGCCATAAGATGTGTGATGCCTTTGTAAAAAGCAAGGAAAGCTTCTTGGATCAATCAATTAAAATACGAAAATAAGAATTCAGATTGGTACAGTAACTCTCTGTCAAGAAGCAAGCGCGAAGCCATATATATTTTTAGACTATACTGAAAGGAATGTGTCTTTTACTTAGCATTTTATGCTTTACCACAAGATGCAATTTTCTGGCCTTACATGCAGTAGTAACAAAAGTCAGAGAGATTTTACGATAGCTGCCACAGTTCCTAAATGATGGCATATACTAAAATATTTATAGAACTGTAAAATCCTGATTTCTCTCCGGTAGAGCAGATGGGGTTCTAAAACCTGTTCCCAGATTGTCACATTTCTTTACCGTTTGATGACAAAACAGCCTGTTATCACTTTGGTTCCCGTGAAAATTTTAACCGGTATAATCAAGTTCTCACTTTTATCCAATTATCTTAAACATCCTACAATGTATTAGCCAATGTCACCAGCAGTACGTAGATAATTATTCTCGACAACCCTCAACCTCTCAGACTAGGGTAGATCAGACTTATTTTGGTACCGCTTTTCATTACACCTGACTTCCTTTTGACCGAGATTATTATCAGACACAATTATACTGTAGAATGGTAAATTTTTGAATTATTGATTATCATTATTAGAATGACCATATAGTCAAATGAACTAAACTGCTCTGATTAAAGAAATTAGAAAATGTGTTCAATAGCATACATTCAATTCTGTTACAAATCCTTGATTTTTTTTTAATGTGTCCGGGCAGAATGAAAATTTTCATGGTGACATGGTATATTAAATAACAACAAAGTAAGCTATATTCACCTACCGAAACTTACCGGGATCCTGCACAAGTCACTGTGTGCTCTGCATTTGCAAACCTGACCTCAAAGATGGCTATCATTGATAAAGCATGATGCTGCATAGTTCCAAATTAATAACAGTTATGAGAGAGTTAAAGGGGTTGTTGGGACAAAATGAAAATGTTACTGTTGGCTTGGTAAGTTAAAAAACAACAAACAAAATTTACCTACCTCCAGGCACTTACTAGGATCCAGCAGAGGCCTGCATTTACACTGATAAAAAGTCATCATCATTTGAAATGGCGGCAAGATCTGTGATTGGCCAACCTCAGTCAGGTGACTTAAGCAGCATGTCTTCAGTGATGTCACCTGACTGCAGTAGCCATTGGCAGGTCCCAGTGGTCCTGCTGCCTTTTTGTCTCTTTGAACAGTGATGACTTTCTGCCATTGTAAACTGTATGCCACAGAGCGTCCTGCACTGTATCCTAGTAAGTATAGTTTGGTTTCTTGTTTTCTAACTTACCAAGCAAATGGTAAAATTTAAATTTTGACCTAACAACCCATTCAGGGGCTGGCTGGCAAATTTTTGCCTGGCGAGCAAGCACACAGCAGTGGCCCATGAGTAGTGGCCCATTCTTAAAGGGGTTGTCGGATCTTATGCTACATGTGTTACACTCTCCCTCGTTAACTCCAGTACTCCCGGACTGGGAAAAGAAAAACAACAGTGCAAGTTAAAGATGCAAAATTTTTAGACATGCATGTCAACAGGTTTAACTGGTTAAACTTAGGCTTCCCTTTATGGGAGGTACTTTGCTTAAACTTTACATAACATATTTACATAAGTGCACACAGGTGAAAAGTGCAAACATTTTACAAATTAAGTGCAAACATTGTAATATTAGGAAGTCCTTGAGCACCAATAACAGCAATGATTTGGGGCATCCGTCATGACCCCTAACATTGTCCTTTGGCAAGTTGTCTGAATAACAACAGGTATATACACACACGGCCGGCGCGTGGTAAAACTAATAAGGGGCACCTGAAGAGGTGCCAACTATTTACAAGAACGTTCTCAGGTAAGCACTGTCCATTACCCTACTGTCCTTTTTTAAACTGGAAGAAAACATCAATAAAACATAATCAACAACATAATTAACATTTTCAAGCAGGTGAACATCTCATTACTTGTTCTTCCAGGGCACGTCCTGGTGTCCACAGCTTCCTGACTGGGGAAGTTCCTTGGCACATGTCATAACCGGTGACTCTGCTGAAAACAGTCCATCAACAGGGGTTTGTGTAGTATGGATATGCACTCCACTCTCAGTGGCTACACGGGTATTAGTATGTTGTCCTGAGCAGCTTTTAACATGTAGGGCATGATATCCCCTTTCACCATGTTGCCGGGTAAAAGTTACTTTGTCTCCTGGATGCAGGTCACCGTCAGGGTGTCCTCTTAAGAGATGTGACTCAAAGTCTCTACGGTTAACAAATAGTTCAGTTGTTCCAGCATGTTCTTTAACCCCTTTACCCCCAAGGGTGGTTTGCACGTTAATGACCAGGCCAATTTTTACAATTCTGACCACTGTCCCTTTATGAGGTTATAACTCCGAAACGCTTCAACGGATCCTGGTGATTCTGACATTGTTTTCTCGTGACATATTGTACTTCATGATAGTGGTAAAATTTATTTGATAGTACCTGCGTTTATTTGTGAAAAAAATGGAAATTTGGCGAAAATTTTGAAAATTTCGCAATTTTCAAACTTTGAATTTTTATGCAATTAAATCACAGAGATATGTCACACAAAAATACTTAATAAGTAACATTTCCCACATGTCTCCTTTACATCAGCATAATTTTGGAACCAATTTTTTTTTTTGTTAGGGAGTTATAAGGGTTAAAAGTTGACCAGCAATTTCTCATTTTTACAACACCATTTTTTTTTAGGGACCACGTCTCATTTGAAGTCATTTTGAGGGGTCTATATGATAGAAAATGCCCAAGTGTGACACCATTCTAAAAACTGCACCCCTCAAGGTGCTCAAAATCACATTCAAGAAGTTTATTAACCCTTCAGGTGTTTAATAGGAATTTTTGGAATGTTTAAATAAAAATGAACATTTAACTTTTTTACACAAAAAATTTACTTCAGCTCCAATTTGTTTTATTTTACCAAGGGTAACAGGAGAAATTGGACCCAAAAAGTTGTTGTCCAATTTGTCCTGAGTACGCTGATACCCCATATGTGGCAGTAAACCACTGTTTGGGCGCATGGGAGAGCTCGGAAGGGAAGGAGCGCAGTTTGACTTTTCAATGCAAAATTGACAGGAATTGAGATGGGACGCCATGTTGCGTTTGGAGAGCCACTGATGTGCCTAAACATTGAAACCCCCCACAAGTGACACCATTTTGGAAAGTAGATCCCCTAAGGAACTTATCTGGATGTGTGGTGAGCACTTTGACCCACCAAGTGCTTCACAGAAGTTTATAATGCAGAACCGTAAAAATAAAAAATCATATTTTTTCACAAAAATTATATTTTTGCCCCCAATTTTTTATTTTTCCAAGGGTAAGAGAAGAAATTGGACCTCAAAAGTTGTTGTCCAATTTGTCCTGAGTACGCTGATACCCCATATGTGGCAGTAAACCACTGTTTGGGCGCATGGGAGAGCTCGGAAGGGAAGGAGCGCAGTTTGACTTTTCAATGCAAAATTGACAGAAATTGAGATGGGACGCCATGTTGCGTTTGGAGAGCCACTGATGTGCCTAAACATTGAAACCCCCCACAAGTGACACCATTTTGGAAAGTAGACCCCCTAAGGAACTTATCTAGAGGTGTGGTGAGCACTTTGACCCACCAAGTGCTTCACAGAAGTTTATAATGCAGAACCGTAAAAATAAAAAATCATATTTTTTCACAAAAATTATATTTTTGCCCCAAATTTTTTATTTTTCCAAGGGTAAGAGAAGAAATTGGACCTCAAAAGTTGTTGTCCAATTTGTCCCGAGTACGCTGATACCCCATATGTGGCAGTAAACCACTGTTTGGGCGCATGGGAGAGCTCGGAAGGGAAGGAGCGCCGTTTGACTTTTCAATGCAAAATTGACAGGAATTGAGATGGGACGCCATGTTGCGTTTGGAGAGCCACTGATGTGCCTAAACATTGAAACCCCCCACAAGTGACACCATTTTGGAAAGTAGACCCCCTAAGGAACTTATCTGGATGTGTGGTGAGCACTTTGACCCACCAAGGGCTTCACAGAAGTTTATAATGCAGAGCCATAAAAATAAAACAAAATTTTTTTCCCACAAAAATTATTTTTTAGCCCCCAGTTTTGTATTTTCCCTAGGGTAACAGGAGAAATTGGACCCCAAAAGTTGTTGTCCAATTTGTCCTGAGTACGCTGATACCCCATATGTGGGGGGGAACCACCGTTTGGGCGCATGGGAGGGTTCGGAAGGGAAGGAGCGCCATTTGGAATGCAGACTTAGATGGAATGGTCTGCAGGCGTCACATTGCGTTTGCAGAGCCCCTAATGTACCTAAACAGTAGAAACCCCCCACAAGTGACACCATTTTGGAAAGTAGACCCCCTAAGGAACTCATCTTGATGTGTTGTGAGAGCTTTGAACCCCCAAGTATTTCACTACAGTTTATAACGCAGAGCCATGCAAATAAAAAATATTTTTTTTTCCACAAAAATTATATTTTAGCCCCCAGTTTTGTATTTTTCCAAGGTTAGCAGGAGAAATTGGACCCTAAATGTTGTTGTCCAATTTGTCCTGAGTACGCTGATACCCGATATGTGGGGGGGAACCACCGTTTGGGCGCATGGGAGGGCTCGGAAGGGAAGGAGCATCATTTGGAATGCAGACTTAGATGGATTGGTCTGCAGGCGTCACATTGCGTTTGCAGAGCCCCTAATGTACCTAAACAGTAGAAACCCCCCACAAGTGACCCCATATTGGAAACTAGACCCCTCAATGAACTTATCTAGATGTGTTGTGAGAACTTTGAACCCCCAAGTGTTTCACTACAGTTTATAACGCAGAGCCGTGAAAATAAAAAATCTTTTTGTTTTCCCACAAAAATTATTTTTTAGCCCCCAGTTTTGTATTTTCCCAAGGGTAACAGGAGAAATTGGTCCACAAAAGTTGTTGTCCAATTTGTCCTGAGTACGCTGATACCCCATATGTTGGGGTAAACCCCTGTTTGGGCACACAGGAGAGCTCGGAAGGGAAGGAGCACTGTTTTACTTTTTCAACGCAGAATTGGCTGGAATTGAGATCGGACGCCATGTCGTGTTTGGAGAGCCCCTGATGTGCCGAAACAGTGGAAACCCCCCAATTATAACTGAAACCCTAATCTAAACACACCCCTAACCCTAATTCCAACGGTAACCCTAACCACACCTCTAACCCTGACACACCCCTAACCCTAATCCCAACCCTATTCCCAACTGTAAATGTAATCTAAACCCCAACCCTAACTTTAGCCCCAACCCTAACTGTAGCCCCAACCCTAACCCTAACCCTAGCCCTAACCCTAGCCCTAACCCTAACCCTAGCCCTAACCCTAGCCCTAACCCTAGCCCTAACCCTAACCCTAGCCCTAACCCTAGCCCTAACCCTAGCCCTAGCCCTAACCCTAGCCCTAACCCTAGCCCTAACCCTAACCCTAGCCCTAACCCTAGCCCTAACCCTAGCCCTAGCCCTAACCCTAGCCCTAACCCTAGCCCTAACCCTAGCCCTAGCCCTAACCCTAGCCCTAACCCTAGCCCTAATGGGAAAATGGAAATAAATACATTTTTTTTTATTTTTCCCTAACTAAGGGGGTGATGAAGGGGGGTTTGATTTACTTTTATAGCGAGTTTTTTAGCGGATTTTTATGATTGGCAGCCGTCACACACTGAAAGACCCTTTTTATTGCAAAAAATATTTTTTGCAATACCACATTTTGAGAGCTATAATTTTTCCATATTTTGGTCCACAGAGTCATGTGAGGTCTTGTTTTTTGCGGGACGAGTTGACGTTTTTATTGAAAACATTTTTGGGCACGTGACTTTTTTTATCGCTTTTTATTCCGATTTTTGTGAGGAAGAATGACCAAAAGCCAGCTATTCATGAATTTCTATTGGGGGAGGCGTTTATACCGTTCCGCGTTTGGTAAAATTGATAAAGCAGTTTTATTCTTCGGGTCAGTACGATTACAGCGATACCTCATTTATATCATTTTTTTATGGTTTGGTGCTTTTATACGATAAAAACTATTTTACAGAAAAAATAATTATTTTTGCATCGCTTTATTCTCAGGACTATAACTTTTTTATTTTTTTGCTGATGATGCTGTATGGTGGCTCTTTTTTTGCGGGACAATATGACGTTTTCAGCGGTACCATGGTTATTTATATCTGTCCTTTTGATCGCGTGTTATTCCACTTTTTGTTCGGCGGTATGATAATAAAGCGTTGTTTTTTGCCTCGTTTTTTTTTTTTTTTTCTTACGGTGTTTACTGAAGGGGTTAACTAGTGGGACAGTTTTATAGGTCGGGTCGTTACGGACGCGGCGATACTAAATATGTGTACTTTTATTGGTTTTTTTTTTTTATTTAGATGAAGAAATGTATTTATGGGAATAATATTTTTTTTTTTTTTCATTATTTTGGAATATTTTTTTTTATTTTTTTTACACATTTGGAAATTTTTTTTTTTACTTTTTTACTTTGTCCCAGGGGGGGACATCACAGATCAGTGATCTGACAGTTTGCACAGCACTCTGTCAGATCACTGATCTGACATGCAGCGCTGCAGCCTTCACAGTGCCTGCTCTGAGCAGGCTCTGTGAAGCCACCTCCCTCCCTGCAGGACCCGGATCCGCGGCCATCTTGGATCCGGGGCTCGAGCAGGGAGGGAGGTGAGGAGACCCTCGCAGCAACGCGATCACATCGCGTTGCTGCGGGGGGCTCAGGGAAGCCCGCAGGGAGCCCCCTCCCTGCGCGGTGCTTCCCTGCACCGCCGGCACATCGCGATCATCTTTGATCGCGGTGTGCCAGGGTTAATGTGCCGGGGGCGGTCCGTGACCGCTCCTGGCACATAGTGCCGGATGTCAGCTGCGATAAGCAGCTGACACCCGGCCGCGATCGGCCGCGCTCCCCCCGTGAGCGCGGCCGATCGGCTATGACGTACTATCCCGTCCAGGGTCAGATAAGCCCAGGGCACCTCGACGGGATAGTACGTCTAAGGTCACAGAGGGGTTAATGAAACCCTATTCTCTGTCCAAATTAAAGGTCACAACAGTTGCTGATCCTAATAGTCCTCTATCCTCTGGTTTAGCTTTGCGGGACCTGGTTTTAGCTAGGATGTTCCTTTCCTCCACTGCTTCCCACTTAGCTCTGTGTTCCTTTTCCTCTGTAGTAAGCTTTAATATTTGCTGTCTGCAATATCCTTCTTTTTCTATTATTTTCACGTTATTGGCTGCTGCTTTGGCCTCTATTGGGAATCCCATAAGGTCAGCTTTTGGGTGCCTCTAAAGTATGGCTTCTTTTGGCCTGCAAGCCTTCAGGGGTGAGGGTTCAGGTACTAGCAGGTCAGTTAGTGTGTCCCCCAGATCTGTCATGCTGTCCCAGGTTACTGTAGGGGTTACTAACTGGCCAGGAGTTATGGTTGGCGGGGGTTCTAGGGGTCATACCAGGGTTTCCTCGGCTACAAGGGAAGTTTGCGTTCTTGTCTCGCTGATGCCGGTTTCCTTTTACATCTCCGCTGGGGTCAGGATCGCTGGTTGCAGGGCCTGGTGCTGCGGCGTTGTCATCTCCTCCAGCAGCATCTTGCTTCCCGGCTCCACTGGGGTTAAAGGTGCAGGCTCCGGGTCCTTCATCAGCGCCATCTCCTGCAGCAGCATCGCTATCTCTGGCTCCACTAGGGCTGTGAGTGCTGGTGGTGAGATCGGAGGCTGTGGAGTCATCATCCTCTGGATCAGGGACTCCTTTCATGCGGCTACTGCTGTGATCTGGGTCCGCAGGAGTCGTAGGGCCAGCTCCTCCATCTCCGCTCCAAGGAGCTCTGGATCCAAGGCAGGCTCAGGCTTCAGGTCTGGGGTTTCTCATTGCTGCTGATGGGGGACATCTCCTCTGGAGTCGGCAGGTCCCGGTGGCTCTCCACTGCTGTCCGCCATAGCTTCTACCAGGTAGCATGCAGCCATGCTGCGACCACACTTTGCCACGTCTCTTTTCCTTCTTGCTCCTCTCACTTTGTGGGTGGTCTCTTTTCCACTTTCCCACCGGCAGTCTCCACGGACAGATCTGTCCTGGTGACGGACGTGGTTTGGTGGCATTCAAGTTGCTGTAGGGGGTGGATGCAGCTTTCGCGCCGGTTCTTGAACTCCACCCATGGCAACACATCCTCCTTGTCCTTTATCCACCTCGTGGTGCAATAATGGTGGCCATTAAACAATTTCACACAGTCCATTAGAGTCCATGGCTCACAGGAACCATTTCAATGGGTCGGTCCATCATGTTTGTGGAGCCCAAGATGAGTCACCCACCAGGGCAATGGGGTACTCGGTACCAGGTCCGGTAGCACTTAAAGGGGATATCATGGTGGCTGCGACCTGGTCCGTGGCCTTGGGCACCCAAATAAAGGGAAAGGTCTTATAAGGGGATTTGTATTACAGTTTGTGTTCATGACGTCACCTGTGGTTCTCGGTCACTAGGGAGTGACGCTGCTTAAAGGGGTCCTCTGTGGTGATGATACTGCAGTATAGATGGTGACGCATCCCACAGGTGAAGCGGGGTCTCCAGGGCTCCCGATGTGCTGGGCAGAGATGGTGTATGCCAGCAAACAAATGGAGGACACAGAGTTGCAATATCTCTACTACCTGGTCCACTGATGGTAGCAGTCCACAGTCCAGGGCACCAGGAACAGGTGGTGATGTGGTCCATCCTACTCGCTCTAGTATGCGAGGTCCTTGCTGCCTGTGGCTTCTGTACGAAGTCCTCTCCTGTCCTGGGACAGTTACCTGTATGATGGGCAGTGTGAGCCTTTTTATAGGGTCTCTATCATGACAAGGGCTCTTAGTGTACTGCTGCACCTTCAGGTGTGGGTGCGGGCAAATAACATAAAGTCCTATGCCCTCCGGTTCTGCCGTGCGATCTGGAATACAACACAACCTTGGGCTCCCGGTGCCTGATTCCTGCATTTCGGCTCTGAAGGTGCCCAATCACAGTTCCCCTCTGAGCCCCTTTCTTGCTCCTGATTCTTTCTCAGATGCTTCAATACATTCAACCCCTCGGGTTCACTTCCTTTCCTGGAGCTGTAGCTCAGTCCTCGCTGCACGGCCCCGCTGTCTGCTCTCCACTTCTCTCCCTCCACTGTCTGCTCCAGACTGTCTTCCTTGGGAAGCTCCCCTGAATCCGGGTTCAGAGCGCCCTCTTCTGGCCTGTTTTCAGAATGTGTTGCATGTAGGTGCCTTACCTGGTAAAAGGAATCCTCCTTTCCTCCAAGCATGATATCGCCCTCCCCGAAAGGAAGGCAACATCTCTTTAACAACTGGTTACCTGGGTTGTTACACATGTCTACAGTCACTATGTGTGAATCCTCATATCGTGCGCACTGTGCGCTGTGAAGATTCTCTGGTGCCGGCGCTGGGAACAGGTGGTCTTGTGACCGCAAGCATGCGATATATATATATATTTCCAGCCACATTCCAACTAAACTGTTTCTGGCCTTGTTCAATACAGTTGCATTAGGCCATGCAAGTCTAGTCGGCATGTGACTGCATGTATGCAAATCATAAACTTGCAGTCACACACCCGCCGAATAACCACAGCACTGCGAGCAATGTGAGGATTCACAAGTCTGCAGTCACATGGAATGACACAGAGCGAATGCACCAATGACACACACAAGCACACCCCCAGTGTATAATGACACACACGCACAACCCTACTGTATAGTGACGCACACACACACCACATTCCTTGAATCTGCGCTAGCAGTAAAACTCTCTGCCCAATACTCACTTCCCTCATCTCCCCTTGTCAGGACATGCAATCTTCAGCTCGTATGTGGATCACTGCTCACCATTCCAGCTGTCCGCCACCCATACAGTACCTCCACAATGACACCATACAAAACCTCCATACTCCACAAACTCCACCATAGAGTACCTCCTTAACACCACCATACAGTGCCTTCAAAACACCACCATACAGTCCCTCCTTAACAGCACCATACATTACCTCCATAACAGCACCATACACTACCTCCATAACAACACAATAAAGTCCCTCAATAACAACACCATACGGTCCCTCCATAACACTATACAATGCCTCCATAACAGCACCATACATTACCTCCATAACATCACCATATGGTCCCTCCATAGCAGCACCATACACTACCTCCATAACACCACCAAACGGTCCTTCCATAACAGCACCATACATTACCTCCATAACACCACCATAGAGTACCTCCATGACACCTTGTCCACCATACAGTTTCTCAACAGAACAGGACACTGCCTCACTAAGACCAATGAACAATGCTTTACTAATACCATCATAATGTGCCTCAGCAAAACCTAAACAGTGTCTGAACAGTACCACATACACATAGCCATATGTATATTCAAGGTCATAAGGTATATAATATATATATATATATATATATATATATATACATATATATGAATATATATATATATATATATATATATATATATATATGTATATATAGTAGAAAAAAAAGAACAGCACAACTCTAGTACTTATCTTCAGGTGCAGGGCCTCAAGCAACCAGTCCAGCGATTGCAGCAAGTTTACAGACACTCAAAAAAGAGGCAGCACTCCATAGTTTAAGTGAAAAATGTGGAAGGTTTAATCGACCCACATAGCCGGGCAACATTTCAGCTCCATCTGAGCCTTTATCAAGCCTTGATAAAGGCTCAGATGGAGCTGAAACGTCGCCCGGCTATGTGGGTCGATTAAACCTTCCACATTTTCCACTTAAACTATGGAGTGCTGCTTCTTTTTTGAGTGTCTATATATATATATATATATATATATATATATATACACTGCTCAAAAAATAAAGGGCACACTTAAACAAGAGAATATAACTCCAAGTAAATCAAACTTCTGTGAAATCAAACTGTCCACTTAGGAAGCTACACTGTTTGACAATCGATTTCACATGCTGTTGTGCAAATGGAATAGATAACAGATGGAAATTATTGGGAATTATCAAGACACACTCAATAAAGGAGTGGTTCTTCAGGTGGGCACCATAGATCACATCTCAGTACCAATGCTTTCTGGCTGATGTTTTGGTCACTTTGCAATGTTGGATGTGCTTTCACACTCGTGGTAGCATAAGACGGACTATACAACCCACACAAGTTGCTCAGGTGGTGCAGCTCATCCAGGATAGCACATCATTACGAGCTGTGGCAAGAAGGTTTGCTGTGTCTGTCATCGTAGTGTCCAGAGGCTGGAGGCGCTACCAGGAGACAGCCCAGTACACAAGGAGACATGGAGGAGGCTATAGGAGAGCAACAACTAAGCAGCAGGACTGCTACCTCAGCCTTTGTGCAAGGAGGAACAGGAGGAGCACTGCCAGAGCCCTGCAAAATGACCTCCAGCAGGCCACAAATGTGCATGTGTCTGCACAAACGGTCTGAAACCGACTCCATGAGGATGGTCTGAGTGCCCGACGTCCACAGATGGGGATTGTGCTCACAGCCCAACACCATGCAGGATGATTGGCATTTGGCACAGAACACCAGGATTGGCAAATTCGCTACTAGCCCCCTGTGCTCTTCACGGCAGGTTCACACTGAGCACATGTGACAGACATGACAGAGTCTGGAGATGCTGTGGAAAGCGATCTGCTGCCTGCAACATCCTTCAGCATGACCGGTTTGGCAGGGGGTCAGTAATGGTGTGGGGTGGCATTTCTTTGGAGGGCAGCACAGCCCTCCATGTGCTCGCCAGGGGTAGCCTGACTGCCATTAGGTGCCGAGATGAGATCCGCAGACCCCTTGTGAGACCATATGCTGGTGCGATTGGCCCTGGTTTCCTTCTAATGCAGGGCAATGCCAGACCTCATGTGGCCGAAGTGTGTCAGCAGTTCCTGCACAATGAAGGTATTGAAGCTATGGACTGGCCTGCCGGTTCCCCAAACCTGAATTCAATTGAACACATCAGGGACATCATGTGTCGCACCATCCACCAACGTCACGTTGCACCACAGACTGTCCAGGAGTTGGTGGATGCTTTAGCCCAGGTCTGGGAGGAGATCCCTCAGGAGACCATCCTCATCAGGAGCATGCCCAGGCATTGTAGGGAGGTCATGCAGGCACATGGAGGCAACATACACACAACTGAACATCGTTTCCTTGTCTTGAGGCACTTCAACTGAAGTTGGATCAGCCTGTAATTAGATTTTCCACTTTGATTTTGAGTATCATTCCAAATCCAGATCTCCATGGGATAATCATTTTCATTTACATTGATCATTTTTATTTTTTATTGTTCTCAACACATTTCACTATGTAATGAATAAAGATTTGCAACTGAAATATTTCATTCAGTGATATCTAGGATGTGGTATTTCAGTGTTCCCTTTATTTTTTTGAGCAGTGTATATACATTACAAATTTGGTATTTGAAAGTGAAATTATGGGCTGTCCACACGCTAGCACACATGTACACTCACACACATGCACGCTCAAAGACAGGAAAAACATTTGCACACATGCACACTTGAGAAAACACACATACACACTGTTAGGGCTAGCGGAACGCACCAAATATTAAGACAGATAGAGTATGGTGTGTTCGCAGCCCGGGGTCCACCGTGCAGAGATGGAACCTGCTGCCAAGTAATGACGGACTATATGGCGGTACTCATAAGTATACACACGTGGGTTAAACTTCACCCAGCGTGAAGGAAGCGATCCTGTTGCATCACAGGACCGCGGTACCGCACATAGAGCGCGAGCAAGTAGTCAGCGAACTCAACCCCAACTAGGATTGAAGTCCGATTAGACCCTTGCTGGCACAACACCGCAACTGGGTGTGTAAGGAAACTATATAACAATAGTAAGGCACAAGAGTGCATGCGGTGCCGCACTGACGAACGCAACTAACCACCCAGGCTTGGGTAAGGAAAGCACAGAGGAAGTGCACGGTGCCGTACTGGCGGTCACAGCAACTGGACGCTGTAATGTGTGATTCGTGCTGTAGGATAAGTCGGGCGCTAGATAGCAACCATACACCTTCCGCGAACAGACATTCAATAGGGTAGGGGTATCCAAGGACGACTTGCACTCACAACATACACACATTAACAATTGTACACTAGCGCATGGCCGTGCGGTCATGCGCAGTTTATATAGTTGCAGCACAAGAAGTGGCCACAGAAACTTTGCCCTTCCAAGACCTGCCAAGAGGACCAAAGGAATGTGCTGCAGAGCCTGAGCACATGACCCTCGATCTCCAACGGGAGATCTTGCCCTGGGCATGCTCAGTGTGTGCAGACAAGGACTTAGTCCCAGAGAAGTCCGCTCGCTGTTGACCAGCACTGGCTTTAATGGCAGAAGCTGAAGGAGCAACAGTAACTCTCTGTACAGAGTGAGACTGAGCAAGACGCTGGGACCGACGTCCCTGCTGAGCAGACTCCACTGTGGCTGGATAAGAATGGGAGACTGCAGCGGAGATGGCTCGAGATTCCCCCTGTGCAGAATCGGGAACTCGAGACCTAACATTACCCCCCCCTCCTAGGGCCCCCCTCCTTGGGCCTCGTTACGCTCGAAGGCAGCAATGAACTGTGGGGCCCGAATGTTTTCAGCAGGCTCCCATGACCTGTCCTCTGGGCCATAACCCTTCCAATCCACCAGATAGAACTTTTTGCCGCGTACCACCTTGCACCCCAAAATAGCGTTCACCTCGTAATCGTCCGTAGACGAACCCGATGTCTCGGCAGATGACTCGGAAAACCGGGACATGTACACGGGTTTCAAGAGGGACACATGAAAGGTGTCGGTGATACCAAAGCATGGAGGAAGAGCCAAACGGTAAACCACAGGATTAATCCGTTCGAGAACCTTGAAGGGACCCAAGTAGCGAGGAGCAAACTTAGTGGACTCAACTCGCAGCCTGATGTTACGGGCGGAGAGCCACACCAAGTCGCCAGGAGCAAAGGTCGGAGCGGGGCGCCGATGAACATCGGCGGAGGACCTCATTCTCTCCTTGGATGCCCGAATGGCATCCTGCGTGCGGTCCCAAATGTCCTGTGCCTCCAAAGCCCAGTCTGCCACACTGGAGTCAGCAGAAGACACAGGCATGGGCACAGGAACACGCGGATGCTGGCCGTAATTTAGGAGGAATGGAGTCTGACCGGTGGAGTCGGCTACGGCATTGTTAAGTGCAAACTGCCCACGGTAGCAAGGATGCCCAGTCATCCTGCCTGGCAGAAACAAAATGTCGTAAATAAGTGACCAAGGTCTGGTTGGCCCTCTCTACCAACCCATTCGTCTCGGGATGATATGCCGAAGAGAGATTCAACTCAATACTGAGTAGACGACAAAGCTTTCTCCAGAATCGAGACGCAAACTGGGGACCCCGGTCACTAACAATTTTGTCTGGCATACCGTGTAGGCGAAAGATATGTTTGACGAACAAGACAGCCAACGCCCGTGCAGAAGGTAGCCGTGGAAGAGGCACCAAGTGCACCATTTTGGAAAAATGGTCGGTGATCACCCAGATAATGGTGCAGTTACGAGACTTGGGTAACCCCACCACAAAGTCCATCCCGACCATCTCCCAGGGCCTGTCCGCCACCGGCAGAGGATAAAGCAAACCAGCTGGCCGTTGCCGAGGAGTCTTGTTCTTGGCGCAAGAGACACACGCCCGAACATACTCTGTGACATCACGAGCCATATGCGGCCACCAGTATGTCCTCGCCAGTAACTCAGATGTCCTTTTGGTACCAAAATGTACACCCACCCTGGACGAGTGTGCCCAAGAGAGAACCTCCGGTCGCAAACTGGATGGAACAAAAGTCTTGCCCGGGGGCACAGACTCTAGCGAAACCGGGGCCACAGTTCTCAAGCTCTCGGTGGGGACAATAAGCCGAGGCTCCTCCTCCTCCTCCGCAGATGACACAACAGAGCGAGAGAGAGAGCGTCGGCCCGAATGTTCTTCTCCCCAGAAAGAAAATGGAGGGTGAAATTAAACCGGGAGAAGAATAAGGACCATGTGGCCTGGCGAGAATTCAACCGCTGGGCTGTCTGCAGGTACACCAAATTTTTATGGTCTGTGAAGACTTGGAAGGGAAAACGTGCTCCCTCCAAGAGATGTCTCCACTCCGAGAAAGCCAACTTCATGGCTAGCAACTCCCTGTCCCCGATGGAATAATTCCTCTCTGCTGGTGAGAAGGTCTTGGAGAAAAAGAAGCAAGGATGCTTCCGACCTTGAGCATCCTTTTGGAAGAGGACTGCTCCAGCACCAACAGAAGAGGCATCCACCTCCATGATAAATGGCTTATCAACATCGGGGCGATGTAGGATGGGAGCGCTAGCGAAGTGTGACTTTATAGAGTTAAAGGCCTTGGAGACCTCCTCAGACCACAATTTGGGATTCGCCCCCTTCTTGGTGAGGGCAACCAAGGGAGCTACCAAAGTTGAGAAGTGCGGAATGAACTGGCGATAATAATTAATGAACCCCATAAAGCGCTGCACCGCTTTAAGAGAATGGGGTTCCTGTCAGTCCATCACAGCCTGTAGTTTGGCAGGATCCATAGCCAATCCCTGGGCAGAGATGATGTAGCCTAGGAAAGGTAAGGACGCCTGCTCAAACATACACTTCTCCAACTTGGCATAGAGGGAGTTTGCCCGTAGGAGGTCGAAGACTTTGCAAACATCTCTCCGGTGGGAGTCAATATCTAGAGAGTAGAAGAGAATACCATCCAGATAGACTACGACCGAGGTGGAAAGCATATCCCGGAAGATATCGTTCACAAAGTCTTGGAAAACGGCTGGGGCATTACAGAGCCCGAAGGGCATCACCAGATATTCATAGTGCCCATCCCTGGTGTTAAAAGCCGTCTTCCATTCGTCCCCCTCACGGATGCGAATCAGGTTGTAAGCACCCCGCAGATCTAGTTTAGTAAATACCCTTGCTCCCCGAAGCCTATCGAAGAGCTCAGATATCAAGGGCAAAGGATACTTATTTTTAACGGTGATGGCATTAAGACCCCTGTAGTCTATGCATGGACGCAATTCCCCATTCTTCTTCTGCACGAAGAAGAACCCTGCCCCAGCAGGTGACACTGACTTCCTAATGAATCCTCTTGCCAGATTCTCCTGGATGTATTGTGACATTGCCTCCGTCTCCGGGAGAGATAGCGGATAGACTCGACCCCGGGGAGGCTCAGCACCAGGCAAGAGATCAATAGGACAGTCATAGGGGCGATGGGGCGGAAGGATCTCCGCCGCCTTTTTGGAGAACACGTCTGCATAAGACCAATACTGCTTGGGGAGAGAGGAAAGATCTGCGGGTACCTCTGTAGTAGCAACCTGAATGCACTCCCTCTGACACCTACCCCCACAAGATTCGCCCCATCCCAGGATTCTGCCAGAGGACCACTCGATATTAGGAGAGTGGTACCGTAGCCAAGGTATTCCCAACAGGACCTCATCAATTCCCTCAGGAATGACGAGCAGAGATATAATCTCCTGATGAGATGGCGACATGGACAGAGTAAAAGGGATGGTCTGGTGTGTTATCTGTGAGGGCAGTGTCGACCCATTCACCACTCGTACCGTTACTGGTTGAGCTAGCATAACCAGGGGTATTGCGTGACGTTGGGCGAAGGCAGAAGACATAAAATTGCCCTCCGCCCCAGAATCCACGCAGAGCTCTACTGAGTGGGAGAATGAGCCTATAGTAATTGTCCCCTTAAAGGACAATTTAGAGGCAAACGTCGCCGTGTCTAGTGTACCTCCACCTACTACCACTAGACGCTGACGTTTCCTCGACCGCTGAGAACATCTGGTGGCTAGATGTCCTGACTGCTGGCAAACATGACAGACCTTGAGTGCACAAGCGGTCCGGGAGTTAGATCCCGCTTGTGACACTTCCCTGGCCTCATGTGACTCAGGAACCAGGACCGGAGATTCCAGAGGTTTGGCGAAGGTAGGAGCCAGCCGAAACCTCTGCCTACACTGGGCTCGCTCTAACCTCCGCTCGTTAAAACGGAGGTCAATTCGAGTGGAGACAGTTATTAACTCCTCCAGTGTGGCAGGAATCTCCCTAGTGGCCAGAGCGTCCTTAACGTGGTCAGCCAGGCCCCTCCAAAATATGGGGATAAGAGCTTTATCCGACCAATCCAGCTCAGAAGCTAAAGTGCGGAATTGGACGGCAAAATGACTGACCAAGGACTCACCCTGAGTTAATGCCAGCAGTTGGAGCGCAGTATCATGGGTGACTTGAGGTCCTAAAAAGACCTGTTTCAGAGTGCTCAGAAACAGCGGAGCACTCTGCACCACATGATCGCCACGCTCCCACAGCGGCGTAGCCCATTCCAACGCCCTGTCCGACAAGAGAGACACTATAAATCCCACCTTAGCCCGCTCTGTGGGAAAACGTGTAGCCAGGAGCTTGAGGTGAATAGAGCACTGACTCACAAATCCCCTACAAAATTTGCTATCACCAGAAAATTTTTCTGGCAGCGGGAGGCGAGAAAATGTCGGAGCAGGGGTGGCAATGGATAGGGTTGCTGCAGCCACGCTAGCAACCTGTACAGCAACTGCGGTAACATCCACAGCTGAGGTTGCGCTCTCAAGAGCCGCCAACCTACCCTCCAGCTGCTGGATATACCGCAAGGATTGCTGTTTGTCCGTCATTACTAGCCAGACCCTGGCGCTAGTGTAATGTTAGGGCTAGCGGAACGCACCAAATATTAAGACAGATAGAGTATGGTGCGTTCGCAGCCCGGGGTCCAGAGATGGAACCTGCTGCCAAGTAATGACGGACTATATGGCGGTACTCATAAGTATACACACGTGGGTTAAACTTCACCCAGCGTGAAGGAAGCGATCCTGTTGCGTCACAGGACCGCGGTACCGCACATAGAGCGCGAGCAAGTAGTCAGCGAACTCAACCCCAACTAGGATTGAAGTCCGATTAGACCCTTGCTGGCACAACACCGCAACTGGGTGTGTAAGGAAACTATATAACAATAGTAAGGCACAAGAGTGCATGCGGTGCCGCACTGACGAACGCCACTAACCACCCAGGCTTGGGTAAGGAAAGCACAGAGGAAGTGCACGGCGCCGTACTGGCGGTCACAGCAACTGGACGCTGTAATGTGTGATTCGTGCTGTAGGATAAGTCGGGCGCTAGATAGCAACCATACACCTTCCGCGAACAGACATTCAATAGGGTAGGGGTATCCAAGGACGACTTGCACTCACAACATACACACATTAACAATTGTACACTAGCGCATGGCCGTGCGGTCATGCGCAGTTTATATAGTTGCAGCACAGGAAGTGGCCATAGAAACTTTGCCCTTCCAAGACCTGCCAAGAGGACCAAAGGAATGTGCTGCAGAGCCTGAGCACATGACCCTCGATCTCCAATGGGAGATCTTGCCCTGGGCATGCTCAGTGTGTGCAGACAAGGACTTAGTCCCAGAGAAGTCCGCTCGCTGCTGACCAGCACTGGCTTTAATGGCAGAAGCTGAAGAAGCAGTAGTAACTCTCTGTACAGAGTGAGACTGAGCAAGACGCTGGGACCGACGTCCCTGCTGAGCAGACTCCACTGCGGCTGGATGAGAATGGGAGACCGCAGCGGAGATGGCTCGAGATTCCCCCTGTGCAGAAGCGGGAACTCGAGACCTAAAACACACATAAACCCAGGCACGTACCCATACACACATAGCCACCCAGAAAACACAAATACCCACCCAGGAAGACACACACATACCCACACACACATACCCACCTAGGAAACACACACACACACACATACCGACCCAGGAAAACACACACACCCACATACCCACCCAGGAAAACACACACAAATACCAAGGAAAACACACACACACACTCAGGAAAACACACACACCCAGGAAAACACACACACACACATACCCCCACACACACATACCCACCCAGGAAGACACACACACACATACCCACCCAGGAAAACAACCACAGCCACATACCCACCCAGGAAAACACACTCATCCACACACACTCAAGAAAACACACACCCAGGAAAACACACACACTGTTATGACCTGGTGATTCAGAACCACAATGGACCTAGTGGTTAAGAGCACACAAAATGACCTGATAGTTACTAATAACATAGGACGAGCTCTGAGACGTGGGAACTCTGCTGACCGCAATCCCTAATCCTATCATACCACACTAGAGGTAGCCGTGGAGCGCTCCTGACCAGACCTAGGCGCCTCGGGCACAGCCTGAGAAACTAGCTAGCCCTGAAGATAGAAAAATAAGCCTACCTTGCCTCAGAGAAATTCCCCAAAGGAAAAGGCAGCCCCCCACATATAATGACTGTGAGTAAAGATGAAAATACAAACACAGAGATGAAATAGATTTTAGAAAAGTGAGGCCCGACTTACTGAATAGACCGAGGATAGGAAAGATAGCTTTGCGGTCAGCACAAAAACCTACAAACAACCACGCAGAGGGCGCAAAAAGACCCTCCGCACCGAATAACGGCACGGAGGTGCTCCCTCTGCGTCTCAGAGCTTCCAGCAAGCAAGTAAAACCAATATAGCAAGCTGGACAGAAAATGTAGCAAACAAAAGTAACACAAGCAAAACTTAGCTTATGCAGGGCAGACAGGCCACAAGAACGATTCAGGAGAGAGCAAGACCAATACTGGAACATTGACTGGAGGCCAGGAACAAAGAACTAGGTGGAGTTAAATAGAGCAGCACCTAACGACTTAACCTCGTCACCTGAGGAAGGAAACTCAGAAGCCGCAGCCCCACTCACATCCACCAGAGGAAGCTCATAGACAGAACCAGCCGAAGTACCACTCATGACCACAGGAGGGAGCTTGACCACAGAATTCACAACAGTACCCCCCCCTTGAGGAGGGGTCACCGAACCCTCACCAGAGCCCCCAGGCCGACCAAGATGAGCCAAATGAAAGGCACGAACCAGATCGGCAGCATGAACATCAGAGGCAAAGACCCAGGAATTATCTTTCTGACCATAACCCTTCCACTTAACCAGGTACTGGAGATTCCGTCTCGAAATACGAGAATCCAAAATCTTCTCCACTATATACTCCAACTCCCCCTCAACCAAAACCGGGACAGGAGGATCAACGGATGGAACCACAGGTGCCACGTATCTCCGCAACAATGACCTATGGAATATAACGAGATGACAACCAAACCAAATCCCCAACACGAAGTCGGGGACCAACACAGCGCCTGCGGTTAGCGAAACGCTGAGCCCTCTCCTGGGACAATGTCAAATTGTCCACTACATGAGTCCAAATCTGCTGCAACCTATCCACCACAGTATCCACACCAGGACAGTCTGAAGACTCAATCTGCCCTGCAGAGAAACGAGGATGGAAACCAGAATTGCAGAAAAACGGCGAAACCAAAGTAGCCGAGCTGGCCCAATTATTAAGGACGAACTCATCCAAAGGCAAAAAGGACACCCAATCATCCTGATCGGCAGAAACAAAACATCTCAGATATGTTTCCAAAGTTTGATTAGTTTCCAAGGTCTGATTGGTTCGTTCAGTCTGGCCATTTGTCTGAGGATGGAAAGCCGAGGAAAAAGACAAATCAATGCCCATCCTAGCACAAAAGGCTCGCCAAAACCTCGAAACAAACTGGGAACCTCTGTCAGAAACGATGTTCTCCGGAATGCCATGTAAACAAACCACATGCTGGAAGAACAATGGCACCAAATCAGAGGAGGAAGGCAATTTAGACAAGGGTACCAAATGGACCATCTTAGAGAAGCGATCACAAACCACCCAAATGACCGACATTTTTTGAGAGACGGGGAGATCCGAAATAAAATCCATAAAGATATGTGTCCAGGGCCTCTTCGGGACTGGCAAGGGCAAAAGCAACCCACTGGCACGAGAACAGCAGGGCTTAGCCCGAGCACAAATCCCACAGGACTGCACAAATGAACGCACATCCCGCAACAGAGACGGCCACCAAAAGGATCTAGCCACCAAATCTCTGGTACCAAAGATTCCAGGATGACCAGCCAACACCGAACAATGAACCTCAGAGATAACTCTACTTGTCCATTTATCAGGGACAAACAGTTTCTCCGCTGGGCAACGGTCAGGTCTATTAGCCTGAAATTTTTGCAGCACCCGCCACAAATCAGGGGAGATGGCAGACAAAATTACCCCCTCTTTGAGAATACCCACCGGCTCAGGCAAACCCGGAGAGTCGGGCACAAAACTCCTAGACAGGGCATCCGCCTTCACAATTATAGAGCCCGGAAGGTACGAAACCACAAAGTCAAAACGGGAGAAAAACAGCGACCAACGAGCCTGTCTAGGATTCAACCATTTGGCATACTCAAGATAAGTCAAGTTCTTGTGATCAGTCAAGACCACCACGCGATGCTTAGCTCCTTCAAGCCAATGACGCCACTCCTCGAATGCCCACTTCATGGCCAGCAACTCTTGATTGCCAACATCATAATTACGCTCAGCAGGCGAAAACTTCCTGGAAATGAAGGCGCATGGTTTCATCACCGTGCCATCAGAACTTCTTTGCGACAAAACAGCCCCTGCTCCAATCTCAGAAGCATCAACCTCGACCTGGAACGGGAGCGAAACATCTGGTTGGCACAACACAGGGGCAGAAGAAAAACGACACTTCAACTCTTGAAAAGCTTCCACAGCAGCAGAAGACCAATCGACCACATCAGCACCCTTCTTGGTTAACTCAGTCAACGGTTTAGCAATACTAGAAAAATTATTGATGAAGCGACGATAAAAATTAGCAAAGCCCAGGAACTTTTGCAGACTCTTCAGAGATGTCGGCTGAGTCCAATCATAAATGGCCTGAACTTTAACAGGGTCCATCTCGATAGTAGAAGGGGAAAAAATGAAACCCAAAAATGAAACCTTCTGAACACCAAAGAGACACTTTGACCCCTTCACAAACAAAGAATTCGCACGCAGGACCTGGAACACCATTCTGACCTGCTTCACGTGAGACTCCCAATCATCCGAGAAGACCAAAATATCATCCAAGTATACAATCAGGAATTTATCCAGGTACTCTCGGAAGATGTCATGCATAATGGACTGAAACACTGATGGAGCATTAGAAAGCCCGAATGGCATAACCAGGTACTCAAAATGGCCCTCGGGCGTATTAAATGCTGTTTTCCATTCATCGCCCTATTTAATACGCACAAGATTATAAGCACCACGAAGATCTATCTTGGTGAACCAACTAGCCCCGTTAATCCGAGCAAACAAATCAGACAGCAGCGGCAAGGGGTACTGAAATTTGACTGTGATTTTATTTAGAAATCGGTAATCAATACAAGGTCTCAGCGAACCATCCTTCTTGGCCACAAAAAAGAACCCTGCTCCCAATGGCAATGACGACGGGCGAATATGACCCTTCTCCAAGGATTCCTTTACGTAACTCCGCATAGCGGCGTGCTCAGGCACAGACAAATTAAACAGTCGACCTTTAGGAAACTTACTACCAGGAATCAAATCGATAGCACAATCGCAATCCCTATGTGGAGGTAGGGCACTGGACTTGGGCTCATCAAATACATCCCGGTAATCCGACAAGAACTCTGGGACCTCAGAAGGGGTGGATGATGAAATGGACAGAAATGGAACATCACCATGTACCCTGTTGTGAATTCTGTGGCTGAATTCACTCCTGTGGTCACAAGTGGTACTGCAGCTTCTGAGCTTCCTCCCTCAGGTGTTCTGGTGAGCTCGTTAACTGCTTCATTACTTAACTCCGCCTGATGCTGCTATCCTTGCTCCTTGTCAATGTTTCAGTGTTGGATCTGAGCTTCTCCTGATTGTTCCTGTGACCTGCTGCTCTGTATAGCTAAGTGCTTTTTGCTTTTTTGTTGCTTTTTTTCTTTCCAGCTTGTCTTTTGTTTTGCTGGAAGCTCTGAGACGCAAAGGGTGTACCGCCGTGCCGTTAGTTCGGCACGGTGGTTTTTTTTTGCCCCCTTTGCGTGGTTTTGCTTTAGGGTTTTTTGTAGACTGCAAAGTTCGCTTTACTGTCCTCGCTCTGTCCTAGAATATCGGGCCCCACTTTGCTGAATCTATTTCATCCCTACGTTTTGTCTTTTCATCTTACTCACAGTCATTATATGTGGGGGGCTGCCTTTTCCTTTGGGGAATTTCTCTGGGGCAAGTCAGGCCTATTTTTCTATCTTCAGGCTAGCTAGTTTCTTAGGCTGTGCCGAGTTGCCTAGGTAGTTGTTAGGCGCAATCCACAGCCGCTTTTTGTTGTGTTTAGGATAGGATCAGGTGTGCAGTCTACAGAGTTTCCACATCTCAGAGCTCGTTCTTGTATTTTTGGGTATTTGTCAGATCACTGTGTGCGCTCTGATCGCTAAGCACACTGTGTTTCTGGATTGCCTTCATAACACCTGTCATTAGCAAACATAACAGTACAAGGAGCCAAACTAATGATTCTCAATAGAGGGAAAGAAAAAGTTCTGACATCATTTTTTTTTTTTTTTCTGCTCTGTGTTCACTTTTTTTTTTCCCCTAGACATTTGGGTGATTCTGGACACAGGTGTGGACATGGATATTCAGGGTCTGTGCTCTTCAATGGATAATCTCGTTATAAATGTACAAAAAATTCAAGATACTATTGATCAGAAATCTATGTTAGAACCAAGAATTCCTATTCCTGATTTGTTTTTTGGAGATAGAACTAAGTTTCTAAGTTTCAAAAATAATTGTAAGCTATTTCTGGCCTTGAAACCTCATTCTTCTGGTAATCCTATTCAACAGGTTTTGATTATTATTTCTTTTTTGCGCGGCGACCCTCAAGACTGGGCATTTTCTCTTGCGCCAGGAGACCCTGCATTGAGTAGTGTCGATGCGTTTTTCCTGGCGCTCGGATTGCTGTACGATGAGCCTAATTCAGTGGATCAGGCTGAGAAAAATTTGCTGGCTTTGTGCCAGGGTCAGGATGATATAGAAGTATATTGTCAGAAATTTAGGAAATGGTCAATACTCACTCAGTGGAATGAATCTGCGCTGGCAGCTTTGTTCAGAAAGGGTCTCTCTGAGGCTCTTAAGGATGTCATGGTGGGATTTCCTATGCCTGCTGGTTTGAATGAGTCTTTGTCTTTGGCCATTCAGATCGGTCGACGCTTGCGCAAGCGTAAATCTGTGCACCATTTGGCGGTACTGCCTGAGGTTAAACCTGAGCCTATGCAGTGCGATAGGACTATGACTAGAGTTGAACGGCAGGAATACAGACGTCTGAATGGTCTGTGTTTCTACTGTGGTGATTCCACTCATGCTATTTCTGATTGTCCTAAGCGCACTAAGCGGTCCACTAGGTCTGCCGTCATTGGTACTGTACAGTCCAAATTCCTTCTGTCCATTACCTTGATATGCTCTTTGTCGTCGTTTTCTGTCATGGCGTTTGTGGATTCGGGCGCTGCCCTGAATCTGATGGATTTGGACTATGCTAAACGTTGTGGTTTTTTCTTGGAGCCTTTGCGGTGTCCTATTCCATTGAGAGGAATTGATGCTACACCTTTGGCCAAGAATAAACCTCAATACTGGGCCCAGCTGACCATGTGCATGGCTCCTGCACATCAGGAAGTTATTCGCTTTCTGGTGTTGCATAATCTGCATGATGTGGTCGTGTTGGGGTTGCCAGGGCTACAAACCCATAATCCAGTATTGGATTGGAATTCCATGTCGGTATCCAGCTGGGGTTGTCAGGGGGTACATGGTGATGTTCCATTTTTGTCGATTTCGTCATCCACCCCTTCTGAGGTCCCAGAGTTCTTGTCTGATTATCAGGATGTATTTGAAGAGCCCAAGTCCGATGCTCTACCTCCGCATAGGGATTGTGATTGTGCTATCAATTTGATTCCTGGTAGTAAATTCCCTAAAGGTCGATTATTTAATTTATCCGTGCCCGAACACGCCGCTATGCGCAGTTATGTGAAGGAATCCCTGGAGAAGGGACATATTCGCCCATCGTCATCACCACTGGGAGCAGGGTTCTTCTTTGTAGCCAAGAAGGATGGTTCGCTGAGACCGTGTATTGATTACCGCCTTCTTAATAAGATCACTGTTAAATTTCAGTATCCCTTGCCATTGTTATCTGACTTGTTTGCTCGGATTAAGGGGGCTAGTTGGTTCACTAAGATAGATCTTCGTGGTGCGTATAATCTGGTGAGAATCAGGCAAGGAGATGAATGGAAAACTGCATTCAATACGCCCGAGGGTCATTTTGAGTATCTAGTGATGCCGTTCGGACTTGCCAATGCTCCATCTGTGTTTCAGTCTTTTATGCATGACATCTTCCGTGAGTATCTGGATAAATTCCTGATTGTTTACTTGGATGACATTTTGATCTTCTCAGATGATTGGGAGTCTCATGTGAAGCAGGTCAGAATGGTTTTTCAGGTCCTGCGTGCTAACTCTTTGTTTGTGAAGGGATCAAAGTGTCTCTTCGGTGTGCAGAAAGTTTCATTTTTGGGGTTCATCTTTACCCCTTCTACTATCGAGATGGATCCAGTTAAGGTCCAAGCCATCCAGGATTGGATTCAGCCGACATCTCTGAAAAGTCTGCAAAAGTTCCTGGGCTTTGCTAATTTTTATCGTCGCTTCATCTGTAATTTTTCTAGCATTGCCAAACCATTGACCGATTTGACCAAGAAGGGTGCTGATTTGGTTAATTGGTCTTCTGCTGCTCTGGAAGCTTTTCAGGAGTTGAAGCGTCGTTTTTGTTCTGCCCCTGTGTTGTGTCAGCCAGATGTTTCTCTTCCGTTCCAGGTCGAGGTTGATGCTTCTGAGATTGGAGCAGGGGCGGTTTTGTCACAGAGAGGTTCTGATTGCTCAGTGATGAAACCATGTGCTTTCTTTTCCAGGAAGTTTTCGCCCGCTGAGCGTAATTATGATGTGGGCAATCGAGAGTTGCTGGCCATGAAGTGGGCATTCGAGGAGTGGCGTCATTGGCTTGAAGGAGCTAAGCATCGCGTGGTGGTATTGACTGATCATAAGAACTTGACTCATCTCGAGTCTGCCAAGCGCTTGAATCCTAGACAGGCCCGTTGGTCGTTATTTTTTGCCCGCTTCGACTTTGTGATTTCGTACCTTCCGGGCTCTAAAAATGTGAAGCCGGATGCTCTGTCTAGGAGTTTTGTGCCCGACTCTCCGGGTTTATCTGAGCCAGCGGGTATCCTCAAGGAAGGAGTCATTGTGTCTGCCATCTCCCCTGATTTGCGGCGGGTGCTGCAAAAATTTCAGGCGAATAAACCTGATCGTTGTCCAGCAGAGAAACTGTTCGTCCCTGATAGGTGTACTAATAAACTTATCTCTGAACTTCATTGTTCGGTGTTGGCTGGTCATCCTGGAATCTTTGGTACCAGAGAGTTAGTGGCTAGATCCTTCTGGTGGCCATCTCTGTCACGGGATGTACGTACTTTTGTGCAGTCCTGTGGGATTTGTGCTAGGGCTAAGCCCTGCTGTTCTCGTGCCAGTGGGTTGCTTTTGCCCTTGCCGGTCCCAAAGAGGCCTTGGACACATATTTCGATGGATTTCATTTCTGACCTTCCCGTTTCTCAAAAGATGTCAGTCATTTGGGTGGTCTGTGATCGCTTTTCTAAAATGGTCCATCTGGTGCCCTTGGCTAAATTGCCTTCCTCCTCTGATTTGGTACCTTTGTTCTTTCAGCATGTGGTTCGGTTGCATGGCATTCCTGAGAATATTGTTTCTGACAGAGGTTCCCAGTTTGTTTCAAGGTTCTGGCGAGCCTTTTGTGGTAGGATGGGCATTGACCTATCCTTTTCCTCGGCTTTCCATCCTCAGACTAATGGCCAGACCGAACGAACCAATCAGACCTTGGAAACATATCTGAGATGTTTTGTTTCTGCAGACCAGGATGATTGGGTGTCCTTTTTGCCGTTGGCTGAGTTCGCCCTTAATAATCGGGCCAGCTCGGCTACCTTGGTTTCTCCATTTTTTTGCAATTCTGGGTTCCATCCTCGTTTCTCTTCAGGACAGGTTGAGTCTTCGGACTGTCCTGGTGTGGATTCTGTGGTGGATAGGTTGCAGCAGATCTGGACTCAGGTAGTGGACAATTTGATCTTGTCCCAGGAGAAAGCTCAACTTTTCGCTAATCGCAGACGCCGTGTGGGTCCCCGACTTCTTGTTGGGGATCTGGTTTGGTTATCTTCTCGTCATATTCCTATGAAGGTTTCCTCTCCTAAATTTAAACCTCGTTTTATTGGTCCGTATAGGATTTCTGAGGTTCTCAATCCTGTGTCTTTTCGTTTGACCCTCCCAGACTCCTTTTCCATACATAATGTATTCCATAGGTCGTTGTTGCGGAGATACGTGGCACCTATGGTTCCATCTGTTGAGCCTCCTGCCCCGGTTTTGGTGGAGGGGGAATTGGAGTATATTGTGGAGAAGATTTTGGATTCTCGTGTTTCTAGACAGAAACTCCAGTATCTGGTTAAATGGAAGGGTTATGCTCAGGAAGATAATTCCTGGGTTTTTGCCTCTGATGTTCATGCTTCCGATCTTGTTCGTGCCTTTCATGCGGCTCATCCTGGTCGGTCTGGGGGCTCTGGTGAGGGTTCAGTGACCCCTCCTCAAGGGGGGGGTACTGTTGTGAATTCTGTGGCTGAATTCACTCCTGTGGTCACAAGTGGTACTGCAGCTTCTGAGCTTCCTCCCTCAGGTGTTCTGGTGAGCTCGTTAACTGCTTCATTACTTAACTCCGCCTGATGCTGCTATCCTTGCTCCTTGTCAATGTTTCAGTGTTGGATCTGAGCTTCTCCTGATTGTTCCTGTTACCTGCTGCTCTGTATAGCTAAGTGCTTTTTGCTTTTTTGTTGCTTTTTTTTCTGTCCAGCTTGTCTTTTGTTTTGCTGGAAGCTCTGAGACGCAAAGGGTGTACCGCCGTGCCGTTAGTTCGGCACGGTGGTTTTTTTTTGCCCCCTTTGCGTGGTTTTGCTTTAGGGTTTTTTGTAGACTGCAAAGTTCGCTTTACTGTCCTCGCTCTGTCCTAGAATATCGGGCCCCACTTTGCTGAATCTATTTCATCCCTACGTTTTGTCTTTTCATCTTACTCACAGTCATTATATGTGGGGGGCTGCCTTTTCCTTTGGGGAATTTCTCTGGGGCAAGTCAGGCCTATTTTTCTATCTTCAGGCTAGCTAGTTTCTTAGGCTGTGCCGAGTTGCCTAGGTAGTTGTTAGGCGCAATCCACAGCCGCTTTTAGTTGTGTTTAGGATAGGATCAGGTGTGCAGTCTACAGAGTTTCCACGTCTCAGAGCTCGTTCTTGTATTTTTGGGTATTTGTCAGATCACTGTGTGCGCTCTGATCGCTAAGCACACTGTGTTTCTGGATTGCCTTCATAACACCTGTCATTAGCAAACATAACAGTACAAGGAGCCAAACTAATGATTCTCAATAGAGGGAAAGAAAAAGTTCTGACATCATTTTTTTTTTTTTTTTTTTTCTGCTCTGTGTTCACTTTTTTTTTTTCCCCTAGACATTTGGGTGATTCTGGACACAGGTGTGGACATGGATATTCAGGGTCTGTGCTCTTCAATGGATAATCTCGTTATAAATGTACAAAAAATTCAAGATACTATTGATCAGAAATCTATGTTAGAACCAAGAATTCCTATTCCTGATTTGTTTTTTGGAGATAGAACTAAGTTTCTAAGTTTCAAAAATAATTGTAAGCTATTTCTGGCCTTGAAACCTCATTCTTCTGGTAATCCTATTCAACAGGTTTTGATTATTATTTCTTTTTTGCGCGGCGACCCTCAAGACTGGGCATTTTCTCTTGCGCCAGGAGACCCTGCATTGAGTAGTGTCGATGCGTTTTTCCTGGCGCTCGGATTGCTGTACGATGAGCCTAATTCAGTGGATCAGGCTGAGAAAAATTTGCTGGCTTTGTGCCAGGGTCAGGATGATATAGAAGTATATTGTCAGAAATTTAGGAAATGGTCAGTACTCACTCAGTGGAATGAATCTGCGCTGGCAGCTTTGTTCAGAAAGGGTCTCTCTGAGGCTCTTAAGGATGTCATGGTGGGATTTCCTATGCCTGCTGGTTTGAATGAGTCTTTGTCTTTGGCCATTCAGATCGGTCGACGCTTGCGCAAGCGTAAATCTGTGCACCATTTGGCGGTACTGCCTGAGGTTAAACCTGAGCCTATGCAGTGCGATAGGACTATGACTAGAGTTGAACGGCAGGAATACAGACGTCTGAATGGTCTGTGTTTCTACTGTGGTGATTCCACTCATGCTATTTCTGATTGTCCTAAGCGCACTAAGCGGTCCGCTAGGTCTGCCGTCATTGGTACTGTACAGTCCAAATTCCTTCTGTCCATTACCTTGATATGCTCTTTGTCGTCGTTTTCTGTCATGGCGTTTGTGGATTCGGGCGCTGCCCTGAATCTGATGGATTTGGATTATGCTAAACGTTGTGGTTTTTTCTTGGAGCCTTTGCGGTGTCCTATTCCATTGAGAGGAATTGATGCTACACCTTTGGCCAAGAATAAACCTCAATACTGGGCCCAGCTGACCATGTGCATGGCTCCTGCACATCAGGAAGTTATTCGCTTTCTGGTGTTGCATAATCTGCATGATGTGGTCGTGTTGGGGTTGCCATGGCTACAAACCCATAATCCAGTATTGGATTGGAATTCCATGTCGGTATCCAGCTGGGGTTGTCAGGGGGTACATGGTGATGTTCCATTTTTGTCGATTTCGTCATCCACCCCTTCTGAGGTCCCAGAGTTCTTGTCTGATTATCAGGATGTATTTGAAGAGCCCAAGTCCGATGCTCTACCTCCGCATAGGGATTGTGATTGTGCTATCAATTTGATTCCTGGTAGTAAATTCCCTAAAGGTCGATTATTTAATTTATCCGTGCCCGAACACGCCGCTATGCGCAGTTATGTGAAGGAATCCCTGGAGAAGGGACATATTCGCCCATCGTCATCACCACTGGGAGCAGGGTTCTTCTTTGTAGCCAAGAAGGATGGTTCGCTGAGACCGTGTATTGATTACCGCCTTCTTAATAAGATCACTGTTAAATTTCAGTATCCCTTGCCATTGTTATCTGACTTGTTTGCTCGGATTAAGGGGGCTAGTTGGTTCACTAAGATAGATCTTCGTGGTGCGTATAATCTGGTGAGAATCAGGCAAGGAGATGAATGGAAAACTGCATTCAATACGCCCGAGGGTCATTTTGAGTATCTAGTGATGCCGTTCGGACTTGCCAATGCTCCATCTGTGTTTCAGTCTTTTATGCATGACATCTTCCGTGAGTATCTGGATAAATTCCTGATTGTTTACTTGGATGACATTTTGATCTTCTCAGATGATTGGGAGTCTCATGTGAAGCAGGTCAGAATGGTTTTTCAGGTCCTGCGTGCTAACTCTTTGTTTGTGAAGGGATCAAAGTGTCTCTTCGGTGTGCAGAAAGTTTCATTTTTGGGGTTCATCTTTACCCCTTCTACTATCGAGATGGATCCAGTTAAGGTCCAAGCCATCCAGGATTGGATTCAGCCGACATCTCTGAAAAGTCTGCAAAAGTTCCTGGGCTTTGCTAATTTTTATCGTCGCTTCATCTGTAATTTTTCTAGCATTGCCAAACCATTGACCGATTTGACCAAGAAGGATGCTGATTTGGTTAATTGGTCTTCTGCTGCTCTGGAAGCTTTTCAGGAGTTGAAGCGTCGTTTTTGTTCTGCCCCTGTGTTGTGTCAGCCAGATGTTTCTCTTCCGTTCCAGGTCGAGGTTGATGCTTCTGAGATTGGAGCAGGGGCGGTTTTGTCACAGAGAGGTTCTGATTGCTCAGTGATGAAACCATGTGCTTTCTTTTCCAGGAAGTTTTCGCCCGCTGAGCGTAATTATGATGTGGGCAATCGAGAGTTGCTGGCCATGAAGTGGGCATTCGAGGAGTGGCGTCATTGGCTTGAAGGAGCTAAGCATCGCGTGGTGGTATTGACTGATCATAAGAACTTGACTCATCTCGAGTCTGCCAAGCGCTTGAATCCTAGACAGGCCCGTTGGTCATTATTTTTTGCCCGCTTCGACTTTGTGATTTCGTACCTTCCGGGCTCTAAAAATGTGAAGGCGGATGCTCTGTCTAGGAGTTTTGTGCCCGACTCTCCGGGTTTATCTGAGCCAGCGGGTATCCTCAAGGAAGGAGTCATTGTGTCTGCCATCTCCCCTGATTTGCGGCGGGTGCTGCAAAAATTTCAGGCGAATAAACCTGATCGTTGTCCAGCAGAGAAACTGTTCGTCCCTGATAGGTGTACTAATAAACTTATCTCTGAACTTCATTGTTCGGTGTTGGCTGGTCATCCTGGAATCTTTGGTACCAGAGAGTTAGTGGCTAGATCCTTCTGGTGGCCATCTCTGTCACGGGATGTACGTACTTTTGTGCAGTCCTGTGGGATTTGTGCTAGGGCTAAGCCCTGCTGTTCTCGTGCCAGTGGGTTGCTTTTGCCCTTGCCGGTCCCAAAGAGGCCTTGGACACATATTTCGATGGATTTCATTTCTGACCTTCCCGTTTCTCAAAAGATGTCAGTCATTTGGGTGGTCTGTGATCGCTTTTCTAAAATGGTCCATCTGGTGCCCTTGGCTAAATTGCCTTCCTCCTCTGATTTGGTACCTTTGTTCTTTCAGCATGTGGTTCGGTTGCATGGCATTCCTGAGAATATTGTTTCTGACAGAGGTTCCCAGTTTGTTTCAAGGTTCTGGCGAGCCTTTTGTGGTAGGATGGGCATTGACCTATCCTTTTCCTCGGCTTTCCATCCTCAGACTAATGGCCAGACCGAACGAACCAATCAGACCTTGGAAACATATCTGAGATGTTTTGTTTCTGCAGACCAGGATGATTGGGTGTCCTTTTTGCCGTTGGCTGAGTTCGCCCTTAATAATCGGGCCAGCTCGGCTACCTTGGTTTCTCCATTTTTTTGCAATTCTGGGTTCCATCCTTGTTTCTCTTCAGGACAGGTTGAGTCTTCGGACTGTCCTGGTGTGGATTCTGTGGTGGATAGGTTGCAGCAGATCTGGACTCAGGTAGTGGACAATTTGATCTTGTCCCAGGAGAAAGCTCAACTTTTCGCTAATCGCAGACGCCGTGTGGGTCCCCGACTTCTTGTTGGGGATCTGGATTGGTTATCTTCTCGTCATATTCCTATGAAGGTTTCCTCTCCTAAATTTAAACCTCGTTTTATTGGTCCGTATAGGATTTCTGAGGTTCTCAATCCTGTGTCTTTTCGTTTGACCCTCCCAGACTCCTTTTCCATACATAATGTATTCCATAGGTCGTTGTTGCGGAGATACGTGGCACCTATGGTTCCATCTGTTGAGCCTCCTGCCCCGGTTTTGGTGGAGGGGGAATTGGAGTATATTGTGGAGAAGATTTTGGATTCTCGTGTTTCTAGACGGAAACTCCAGTATCTGGTTAAATGGAAGGGTTATGCTCAGGAAGATAATTCCTGGGTTTTTGCCTCTGATGTTCATGCTTCCGATCTTGTTCGTGCCTTTCATGCGGCTCATCCTGGTCGGTCTGGGGGCTCTGGTGAGGGTTCGGTGACCCCTCCTCAAGGGGGGGGTACTGTTGTGAATTCTGTGGCTGAATTCACTCCTGTGGTCACAAGTGGTACTGCAGCTTCTGAGCTTCCTCCCTCAGGTGTTCTGGTGAGCTCGTTAACTGCTTCATTACTTAACTCCGCCTGATGCTGCTATCCTTGCTCCTTGTCAATGTTTCAGTGTTGGATCTGAGCTTCTCCTGATTGTTCCTGTGACCTGCTGCTCTGTATAGCTAAGTGCTTTTTGCTTTTTTGTTGCTTTTTTTCTGTCCAGCTTGTCTTTTGTTTTGCTGGAAGCTCTGAGATGCAAAGGGTGTACCGCCGTGCCGTTAGTTCGGCACGGTGGGTTTTTTTTGCCCCCTTTGCGTGGTTTTGCTTTAGGGTTTTTTGTAGATTGCAAAGTTCGCTTTACTGTCCTCGCTCTGTCCTAGAATATCGGGCCCCACTTTGCTGAATCTATTTCATCCCTACGTTTTGTCTTTTCATCTTACTCACAGTCATTATATGTGGGGGGCTGCCTTTTCCTTTGGGGAATTTCTCTGGGGCAAGTCAGGCCTATTTTTCTATCTTCAGGCTAGCTAGTTTCTTAGGCTGTGCCGAGTTGCCTAGGTAGTTGTTAGGCGCAATCCACAGCCGCTTTTAGTTGTGTTTAGGATAGGATCAGGTGTGCAGACTACAGAGTTTCCACGTCTCAGAGCTCGTTCTTGTATTTTTGGGTATTTGTCAGATCACTGTGTGCGCTCTGATCGCTAAGCACACTGTGTTTCTGGATTGCCTTCATAACACCTGTCATTAGCAAACATAACAGTACCCCCTGACAACCCCAGCTGGACACAGACATTGATTTCCAATCCAATACTGGGTTATGGACTTGTAGCCATGGCAACCCCAACACGACCACATCATGCAAATTATGCAACACCAAAAAGCGAATATCCTCCTGATGCGCAGGAGCCATGCACATGGTCAGCTGGGTCCAGTACTGAAGCTTATTCTTGGCCAAAGGCATAGCATCAATTCCTCTCAATGGAATAGGATACTGCAAGGGCTCCAAGAAAAACCCACAGCGCCTAGCAAACTCCAAGTCCATCAAATTCAGGGCAGCGCCTGAATCCACAAATGCCATGACAGAATAGGATGACAAAGAGCAGATCAAAGTAACGGACAAAAGAAATTTCGACTGTACCGTACCAATGGTGGCAGACCTAGCGAACCGCTTAGTGCGCTTAGGACAATCGGAGATAGCATGAGTGGAATCACCACAGTAAAAACACAGCCCATTCTGATGTCTGTGTTCTTGCCGTTCAGCTCTGGTCAAAGTCCTATCGCACTGCATAGGCTCAGGTTTATGTCCAGATAATACCGCCAAATGTTGCACAGTTTTACGCTCACGCAAGCGTCGACCGATCTGAATGGCCAAAGACATAGACTCATTCAGACCAGCAGGCATAGGAAATCCCACCATGACATCCTTAAGGGCTTCAGAGAGACCTTTTCTGAAAATTGCTGCCAGTGCACATTCATTCCATTGAGTGAGCACAGACCACTTCCTAAACTTCTGACAATATATCTCTACCTCATCCTGACCCTGACACAGAGCCAGCAAATTTTTCTCTGCCTGATCCACTGAATTAGGTTCATCATAAAGCAATCCGAGCGCCAGAAAAAACGCATCAATATTACATAATGCAGGATCTCCTGGCGCAAGGGAAAATGCCCAGTCTTGAGGGTCGCCACGTAATAAAGAAATAATGATCTTAACTTGTTGATCTGGGTCACCAGAGGAGCGGGGTTTCAAAGCCAGAAACAGTTTACAATTATTTTTAAAACTTAGCTCTATCTCCAGAAAACAAATCAGGAATAGGAATTCTTGGTTCTAACATAGAATTCTGAACCACAAAGTCTTGAATATTTTGTACTCTTGCAGTGAGATGATCCACACAAGAAGACAGACCTTTAATGTCCATCACTACACCTGTGTCCTGAACCACCCAAATGTCTAGGGGAAAAGAAAGACAAAACACAGTGAAGAGAAAAAAAAATGGTCTCAGAACTTCTCTTTTCCCTCTATTGAGAAGCATTAGTACTTTGGGCCTCCAGTACTGTTATGACCTGGTGATTCAGAACCACAATGGACCTAGTGGTTTAGAGCACACAAAATGACCTGATAGTTACTAATAACATAGGACGAGCTCTGAGACGTGGGAACTCTGCTGACCGCAATCCCTAATCCTATCATACCACACTAGAGGTAGCCGTGGAGCGCTCCTGACCAGACCTAGGCGCCTCGGGCACAGCCTGAGAAACTAGCTAGCCCTGAAGATAGAAAAATAAGCCTACCTTGCCTCAGAGAAATTCCGCAAAGGAAAAGGCAGCCCCCCACATATAATGACTGTGAGTAAAGATAAAATTCAAACACAGAGATTGAATAGATTTTAGCAAAGTGAGGCCCGACTTACTGAATAGACCGAGGATAGGAAAGATTGCTTTGCGGTCAGCACAAAAACCTACAAACAACCACGCAGAGGGCGCAAAAAGACCCTCCGCACCGACTAATGGCACGGAGGTGCTCCCTCTGCGTCTCAGAGCTTCCAGCAAGCAAGAAAAACCAATATAGCAAGCTGGACAGAAAATATAGCAAACAAAAGTAACACAAGCAAAACTTAGCTTATGCAGGGCAGACAGGCCACAAGAACGATCCAGGAGAGAGCAAGACCAATACTGGAACATTGACTGGAGGCCAGGAACAAAGAACTAGGTGGAGTTAAATAGAGCAGCACCTAACGACTTAACCTCGTCACCTGAGGAAGGAAACTCAGAAGCCTCAGCCCCACTCACATCCACCAGAGGAAGCTCATAGACAGAACCAGCCGAAGTACCACTCATGACCACAGGAGGGAGCTTGACCACAGAATTCACAACACACACATACCCAGGAAAACAAACACACATGCACACACACACACAGAAAAACATCCACACACGCCCAGGAAAACACATACAGACACATACCCAGGAAAACACACACCCAGGAAAACACACACCCAGGAAAACATAGACACACACCCAGGAAAACACACACACACCCATGAAAACACACACATACCTAGGAAAACACACACTTACCCAGGAAAACACACACACATACCTAGGAAAACACACACACTTACCCAGGAAAACACACACACACCCAGGAAAACAAACACACACACCCAGGAAAACACACACCCAGGAAAACACACACACACACACACATACCCCCCACACACATACACACACACACACCCAGAAAAACATCCACACACATCCAGGAAAACACACACCCAGGAAAACACACACTCAGGAAAACACAGACACACCCATGAAAACACACACACACATACCTAGGAAAACACACACACTTACCCAGGAAAACACACACACACCCAGGAAAACAAACACACACCCAGGAAAACACACACCTGGGAAAACACACACACACATACCCCCCCACACACACATACACACACACAGAAAAACATCCACACATACCCAGGAAAACACACACCCAGGAAAACACACACTCAGGAAAACACAGACACACCCATGAAAACACACACACACATACCTAGGAAAACACACACTTACCCAGGAAAACACACACACATACCTAGGAAAACACACACACTTAACAAGGAAAACAAACACACACCCAGGAAAACAAACACACACACCCAGGAAAACACACACCCAGGCAGACACACACACACACATACCCACCCAGGAAAGCACCCACACCCACATACCCACCCAGGAAAACACATACACACCCAGGAAAACACATACACACCCAGGAAAACACAGTCACCCACACACACACCCAGGGAAACAAACATACATACACACACCCAGGAAAACACACAGACAGACACCCAGGAAAACACACACAGCCACACACATACCCAGGAAAACGCACACACACATACCAAGGAAAACACACACACACACAGAAAAATACACAATCAGGAAAACACAGACATACACCCAGGAAAACACACACACATACCCAGGAAAACAAACACACCCAGGAAAACACACGCTTTTCACCCAGGAAAAACACACACACACAGGAAAGCACATGCACATACACATCCAGGAAAACTCACACACACATCCAGGAAAACTCACACACACCCTAGGAAATCAAACACAACCAGGAAAATATACACACACCCAGGAATACACACACACCCACACATAGGAAAGCACACATAGGAAACTGCTCATACCCAAAAAACACATACTCTGACCTGATATGTTTAATTTGTCAAATGCCCCCTCCTCCTGCTACTTAACTCAGCAAACGTTGAGATGGGCAGCTGAAAAGATTAGCTTGAATGTGCTTTTTATCGTAGAGCTCTAAGAGGTTCAGCCATCAGAAATTACCCTCTATTTATTGAGACCACGAGAATTGTTTAAAGCCACAAACCTAGTTTTGAAATTGGACAGTGGTGCAGGGATATAAAAAATAATGTTAGATCTGTGGAACAAACACCAGGCCACAAAGGAACCTCCCATACTGTGTCGAGGGGAGAATTTGTCATTGCTACAATGCTGGTTTTCTGGTTATAAAAAAGCCACAGACTATGGTGCATTTCATATTGTTATTTGTTACCATAATTTGTAACCTTTTTTTAACAAGAGCTCACATTATTTTTCTAAAAAAAAAACTTATCAAAAAGGTATATGGGCCACAAATGACTTGACAATCTCACTTTAATGTATGCCAAAAAGTGGCATAAAGAATAGTGAAGATCTACTTGATTTTCTGGAGCATGCACAGCAAGAAATGCACCAAATTTAATGAGACACATGCATCAAAATTAGATACTGTACATCCTACTTCACCATGCTATTTATTGCGACTGCTTTAAAAAAACGTTTGTCCTAACAACTTCTCCTTATTGTCTAAGAAGGCTGTGTAATGCATCTGTGTAATGATCACAGGCTCTTTGGACGTGCCTTGCAGGAACAACCACTTCCTATTCTCAATCTAAAATGTTTACCTTATTTTATCTGAGAAATCCTAAAATAGTAAAAACATACTAAAATAAAGGATTGGACAGTTAGAATAATCTGATTATTAGACGTATGCAAGATATTCAATATTTTCTACTATTCTGAGTGGTAAAGAAAAAAATTGGCATTTCCTATTGTGTTATAAGCTGCTTCTGTTGGTAATCTGCAACCTCATACTAATGGACACCGAGAAAAAGATTGATACTCACCTTTTGAACAAGTGCTGCCTTCTTTGTACATGGCACTGCTTAACAGTATCTAGTCTGCTGGCGTAAATATTCGGTGGTGGTGTCATGTGAGGAGTGCTGCCAATCAGCGGCCACTGATCCACGGCAGCATTTACATTTCATCTGAGACTCAATATAATGTGTATGCTGCAGGCGATTAGTGCCTGCTGATTTGATACAACACTCACATGAGATCACCACTGAATGTTGATCCCAGCAAATCAACGGGGGTGCAGTGTTGTGTACAGAGACGAGGCATCGGACCTTTAGGTGACTATAGATCTTTTTTTCACCTTCCTGGGCCCAGTAATGGACAAACTCTGTTAGCAATGTTCACAAAACATCTATTTACTTAAAAAAAGCTGTCCAGAATTTTTTTTACAACGGCGCCACTGGGCCACCAATGTCTGTGGATGGTAGCGCAGCTCATCCCTATTCAAGTGAAAACCAGACACAAACTTTACATAGAAGTGATATTATTTTACTTTATAGCAAACATAATCATCAAAGAGAAAATAATCTATTTTGCTCATGCTATACATGCTTGAATTCAGTCGTCCACTTTTCCACATCAGAGTGTCCTAGCTGTAGAAATGAATCTTACACTACTTAAGCTTTCGTTGTGTCTAATCTGATTCATTTATATTTGCGCTGTGTCTCTTGGATTAAAATGCACATCTCAATTTACCTCTGTGGATGCATAAAAATGTATGTGAAACAAGCTACATTGAATGTAAGCCTAGGTATACATCTCTAGTGCAGCCTCAGTTTGGAAATTGTGTTGTTAAATCAAATCAAATTACTATTCTATTCTAAAGAACAACAGTGATTGGTATAATCATGCCAGAATTTTCATTCTTGTCAGTTGTCACCCCAACAGGAGCTGACAAGTGATTCATTAGGCTTGGAATGTAGTAGACTCAGTATATTTGCATGCCTCAGCATGATAAACTCTACGAAATGTACCTGGGATGCTGCATTTATTTTGGATATATGGGAATGCATATATACAGACAGAAATATATTAGCAATTCACAATCTTATAAAGCAAATTTTCATCAATATACTATTAATGATCCCCAAGTGCATTATTTGCAAACATCACATGTTCCTTTCAAATATTACCTTTACATTTTTATTGTTGCAAGTTTAAGGCCGGGGCTACACAGCGTCGCAATGACATGAGTTACAGGACAGCAATTCTCTAAAAAGTAGCGCAAAAAAATAATTTGCGCAACCTGAGTGTGACTTGCTGTTATGCGATTATTTTACAGTTGTGATTTTGCCGAAAATAAAACAACAAATTTGCAGATAAGTCACACACAAGTCTCATGTCGCTTGTGAATTGTAATGTAGTCTATGGCAAATGTGACAACGTGACAGTATAGGAAATCATTAGATCCAATGTTACATTATATACCTGAGATTAAAGTGTCACGCCACACATCACCACGTAGTCCCAGTCTATCTGTAAGACATCTATCACTTCAAATTGCAATGCTTCTCCTGCATGTACAGAATGCCAAACTACAATTGTAGAAAGCACTTAAATACGTGACAAATGAGAATGAAAGATTTCATAGTTAAAGATTTAATACCTCAATTGCAGTTATAGGTGTTCCTATGCTAATTTGGTGTATGCTATTCATCTTTAAAACTTCACAAGATTCATGTCACCTGGCTTCCCTGACTAATATTTACCTTAGTGACATATACATACATTATGCATCAGTACATTGTGACCAATGAATACATGAACTCCAATACTACTGCAAACGTTAAAATCGTAAGGCACTTAGCTATCGTTTTTTGGTCAATGAGCACACAAAAAAATCCAAACACATCAAAGTGATCTTTCAATTTGTGCACCTGTGCATTACAGTAATATACTACTAAAGTAGTGTGGGCTACCTTTTTTTTGTGTAGTACATAAGTAATTAATAATAATCTTTATTTTTATATAGCGCTAACATATTCCGCAGCGCTTTACATTTTGTACACATTATCATCACTGTCCCCGATGGGGCTCACAATCTAAATTCCCTATCAGTATGTCTTTGGAATGTGGCAGGAAACCGGAGTGCTCGGAGGAAACCCGCACAAACACGGAGAGAACATACAAACTCTTTGCAGATGTTGTCCTTGGTGGGATTTGAACCCAGGACTACAGTGCTGCAAGGCTGCAGTGCTATCCACTGCGCCACCGTGCCGCCCCAATCATACATATACATATCGTGAGGTGTGGCCCCCTCCAGCACTTAGCACCCTTATCAACCCATCTTTCCAACATAAGGGTTTAATTGCTAGCTATGCTTGATTTCCTTTTCACCCCCCATTCATATGAGGCTGCTTTGGCAGATAGAGAGGTAAGACATTTAGTGGCTATGGACCATCCATATTAAAAGTTCACCTTGATGTGGTCTTTGCGCTCTTTGATCAAAAATCTCTAACTAAGCAATTTTATGTTTTTTAACGTTTGCAGAAATGATGGAGTTCGTATCGTCATTATTTGCAGTGAGCGGTGCCATAAGTGAGATGACCAAGTTTCATCTGCTATGAACTCCGGTAACCATTCTAAAGTCACCGCTACACACAGCAGGAGCATGCTTATGTTAATGTCTCAGTATCGGCTAGCATGGATAGTGGTTGCATCACTGATCTGACTGCTATCCAAATCATCAGGATCATCATGAGACATACCCATAAATTATTATTATTGTCGGACAGGTGAGGAATATGGTGTTTTATTATTTTTTGTCTTTTACAGGGGACTTGAGCATCAATGGAGTAGGAGTAAACGTGAGTATAACTTACCTTTTTTTTACTTCAAATAAAGGAGTCAATGTCATTATATCAATTAAAGAACTTTTTTCTGGCTAGGTTTGTTTTACAATCTAACTATAGGGTTAGTTACGGAGGCGTCTTATAAACCCCTCCCCATTACTAACCCCTTGGGCTTAACTTCAGGGGCCATAAAACAGCTGACATCAACCCCAAACCCATTACCTCACTTTCCACTGCACCAGGGCAAGTGGGAAGAGCTAGGCAAAGCTCCAGAATTGGTGCATATAATAGATACGTCTTTTCTGGGACGGCTAAGGGCTACTACTACTACTACTAACCCATGATTGGTGGTAACCTTTTTACCGCCGATCACAGCTGCTGGTTCACATGCTGTCATCTGACACCAAGGGAATCACAGTGCTCCGATAATGATCTTACAACCGATAAGAGACTGCATTTGCTGTGCTGTCATGCAGATGACAGCGTGGCAAGTAACGGATGTTTGGGCCCCCATTCATCTTTTTGGAATCACAAACTCTCCCTATACGCTGCTTTCACTCTCCCTACGCTCCCACTATGCTTTTGTACACGGTTTCTAGCTGCAAAATGTGCAAGATGGCCCCGGCAGGGAATATATATCCCCTACGATGCTGTAAGGCCAGCCAATCACAGTAATGTCACACCAAAGATGGTGCCGGCATTACTATGATTGGCAAGCAAGCCCAGCATATTCATTGGCTACAAATAAAGCACCATATATGCTAGGCAGGTCACTCGAATAAACCAAAGCGAATACTCAAATAGACCAAATAGTGTACTATTTGTGCAATTAACGAATAGTGCCAAATATATTCTCTCATCACTTTTATCTAACACTACAAAAAGTGTTAAAAAATTAGCTGGATTACATTTCTCCCCCATATCTCGCAGTCTGGGGTAAATTTCTGTGATACTATCTAACACAGGGGTCCCCAACTCCAGGCCTCGAGGGCCGCCAACAGCGCAGGTTTTCAGGATTTCTTTAGTATTGCATCGGTGGTAATGTGATCATCTGCACAGGTGATGATTCCAACCCCTGTGCAATACTAAGGAAATCCTGAAAACCTGCACTGTTGGCGGCCCTCGAGGCCTGGAGTTGGGGACCACTGATCTAACACTACAAAAAAAACATAAAAAATATTGGCTGGATTACAGTTATCATCCATACACTATTCCGTGATCTGCAGTACATTTCCTGCTATCTGTAAAATTGAAAAAAAGTGTTACAATTTTTTGTGGTTTTACATTTCCAGGCCATACAGTATTACTTAATCTGGGTTTATTTTTGTGATTGTAAAACTCAGAAAGAGCATTTAAAATTTTTGTAAGGTTACATTTCTCAGCCATACAGTATTACATGGTCTAGGTACACTTTTGTAATCTATGAAACTGAGAAAAAAATGTTTTCAAAATGTTGCATTTCTCAGCCACACAGTATTACATGGTCTGTAATTATGAATTATGACACTCCAAAAAAATGTTAATTTTTTTTACTGCATTCAATTCAACATCCATGCAGTGTAATGTGCTTTCAGATACAAAGTTATAATTGTGGATAAATAGAGGACCATATTTCTTAATAAGAGATACTCTCTATAGAACATATTATTATTTTTATTATTATTATACATTTATATAGCGCCATTTAATCCATGGCGCTTTACATGTGAATACGAGGCAAATATAGACAAATACATTAAACATGAGCAGATAACAGGCACATGGGTAATAAGGAGGGAGGACCCTGCCCACGAGGGCTCACAGTCTGCAGGGGATGGGTGATGAAACACTAGGAGAGGGTAGACATAGATAACATAGGTAACATAGGCAGCAATAAAGCACATTTGGGAGCTTAAATCCCTAGACCAAAAAGTAAAGGTGTGTGAGTAGGATCACAAATTCAACCTCAGCCTTGTTTATACCAAAATGCAAAAAATTTTTGCTGAAAGACACATAAACAGGGCATATTAATATAAGATACTCCACACATTGAACATGAGCCTAGTAAAAACAGGCATGTCTTAATTAAGCTATGGAACACCATAATATAAAAGTGACCAGATAAGGCTCTTTTACATTATGGTGTTCTGTTGTGAATTCTGCTTTTGGGCTCCCTCCGGTGGTTGTAGGTGGTAATGCAGTTTTCCCTGGGCTGCAGTCTTGGACAGGTGTATCTGCTGATTGCAATTCTGACTGGGGTATTTAGGTTTGCAGGACTCATTAGTCCTTGCCAGTTGTCAATGTTTCTTGGGAAGTGTTGGATCTCTTTCTGTCTTCTCCTGCTTAGCTGCCAATTCAGCAAAGATAAGTGTCTGTTTCTTTTTCTATGGCACACAAGCTGTGTGCTTGTTTTTTGATTGTATTCCTGCTCTGTGTGTAGAAGTCTCTGGAGTTGCAGATATACGTTCCACATCTTTAGTTAGATGGAGGAATTTTTTGTATAATCTGCTGTGGATATTTTTGGAAGGGTTTTAATACTGACCGCACAGAACTCTGTCCTATCCTTTCCTATTTTAGCTAGAGTGGCCTCTTGTGCTAAATCCTGTTTTCTGCCTGTGTTTGCCTTTCCTCTCCTACTTACAGCCAATATTTGTGGGGGGCTGCCTATCCTTTGGGGTTCTGCTCTGAGGCAAGGTAGTATTTAGTCCTCCGGCTGTGACGAGGTGTCTAGGATTTGTTAGTTACACCCCACGGCTTCTTCTAGTTGTGGTGTTAAGATCAGGATTTGCGGTCAGTATAGTTACCACCTACTCCAGTGAAAGTTTTCATGCTGCTCCAAGGTCACCGGATCATAACAGTACAACTGGCCCAGTTAAATGCATCTCAGAAGAAGGGAAGAAAGGTGTTGAGCCATTTTTTTTTCTTCAGTCTGCTTTATCTTCTCTTCCCTCTTTATCTCTGGGTGTCTGAGGAGCCTTGTGCTAGCATGAATGTTCAGGAATTAGCTTCTCGTGTAGACCAGCTTGCTGCTAGGTTACAGGGTATTTCTGATTATATTGTTCAGACTCCTGTTTTAGAACCGAAGATTCCTACTCCTGATTTGTTTTTTGGTGACAGGTCCAAATTTTTAAGTTTTAAAAACAACTGTAAACTGTTTTTTGCTTTGAGACCTCGATCCTCCGGTGATTCCATTCAGCAGGTTAAAATCTTCATCTCCCTGCTGCGTGGCGACCCGCAGGATTGGGCGTTTTCCCTGGAATCTGGGAATCCGGCTTTGCTTAATGTAGACTCCTTTTTTCAGGCTTTAGGATTATTATATGATGAACCTAATTCTGTGGATCAAGCTGAGAAAACCTTGTTGGCCCTGTCTCAGGGTCAATAGGCGGCAGAATTGTATGGTCAGAAATTCAGAAAATGGTCTGTGTTGACTAAATGGAATAATGATACTTTGGTGGTAATTTTCAGAAAGGGTCTTTCTGAATCCGTTAAAGATGTTATGGTGGGGTTTCCCACGCCTTCCGGTCTGAGTGATTCTATGTCTCTGGCCATTCAGATTGACCGGCGCTTGCGGGAGCGCAGAACTGTGCGCGCTGTGGGGTTGTCCTCAGAGCAGATTCCTGAGCCAATGCAGTGTGATAGGATTCTGTCTAGAACGGAACGACAAGGATTCAGACGTCAGAATAGGTTGTGTTACTATTGTGGCAACGCTTCTCATGTCATTTCAGTCTGCCCTAAGTGGACAAAGAGGATCACTAGTTCATTTACCATCAGCACTGTACAACCTAAATTCCTGTTATCTGTGTCCTTGATCTGCTCATTGTCATCATTTTCTGTCATGGCGTTTGTGGATGTAGGCGCCGCCTTGAACTTAATGGACTTTGAGTTTGGCAGGCATTTTGGTTTTCCCTTGCAGCCTTTGCAGAACCCTATTCCTTTAAGGGGCATTGATGGTACACCCTTGGCTAAAAATAAGCCCCAGTTTTGGACACAGGTGACCATGCGCATGGCGCCAGCCCATCAGGAAGATTGTCGATTTCTGGTGTTGCATAATTTGCATGATGCTATTGTGCTGGGTTTTCCGTGGTTGCAGGTACATAATCCTGTGTTAGATTGGAAGTCCATGTCTGTGACTAGTTGGGGTTGTCAGGGGGTTCATAATGATGTTCCTTTGATGTCAATCTCCTCTTCTTCCTCTTCTGAAATTCCAGAGTTTTTGTCTGATTTTCAGGATGTATTCAATGAGCCCAAGTCCAGTTTCCTTCCACCTTACAGGGACTGCGATTGTGCTATTAACTTGATTCCAGGCTGTAAGTTTCCTAAGGGTCGACTTTTCAACCTGTCTGTGCCTGAACATACCGCCATGCGGAGCTATATTAAGGAGTCTTTGCAGAAAGGGCATATTCGGCCATCTTCTTCACCGTTGGGAGTGGGGTTCTTTTTTGTTGCTAAAAAAGATGATTCCTTGAGACCCTGTATTGATTATCGCCTCTTGAATAAAATCACGGTCAAGTTTCAATAACCTTTACCTTTGCTTACCGATTTGTTTGCTAGGATTAAGGTAGCTAGTTGGTTTATGAAGATTGACCTTCGGGGGGCGTATAATCTTGTTCGTATTAAGCAGGGTGATGAATGGAAAACTGCGTTTAACACGCCTGAAGGCCATTTTGAATACCTTGCGATGCCATTCGGGCTTACTAATGCTCCATCTGTTTTTCAGTCCTTCATGCATGATATTTTCCGGACTTATATTGATAAGTTCTTGATTGTATATTTGGATGATATTTTGATTTTTTCCGATGATTGGGGGTCTCATGTGGAACAGGTCAGGATGGTATTTCAGATCCTTCGTGACAATGCCCTGTTTGTGAAATGGTCTAAGTGTCTCTTTGGGGTGCAGAAGGTTTCTTTTTTGGGCTTTATTTTTTCTCCCTCGTCTATAGAGATGAATCCGGTTAAGGTTCAGGCCATTCATGATTGGATTCAGCCCACATCCGTGAAGAGCCTTCAGAAATTTTTGGGTTTTGCAAATTTTTTTCGCCGTTTCATTGCTAATTTTTCCAGCGTGGTTAAACCCTTGACCGATTTGACGAAGAAAGGCGCTGATGTGGCGAATTGGTCCTCTGCGGCTGTCTCTGCCTTTCAGGAGCTTAACCCCTTTCTGCCATTAGACGTACTATTGCGTCCATGTGGGGTGGGCTTTACTTCCCAAGGACGCAATAGTACGTCATATGCGATCGGCAGCGCTCACGGGGGGAGCGCCGCCGATCGCGGCCGGGTGTCAGCTGTTTATCGCAGCTGACATCCGGCACTATGTGCCAGGAGCGGTCACGGACCGCCCCCGGCACATTAACCCCCGGCACACCGCGATCAAAGATGATCGCGATGTGCCGGCGGTGCAGGGAAGCATCGCGCAGGGAGGGGGCTCCCTGCGGGCTTCCCTGAGCCCCCCGCAGCAACGCGATGTGATCGCGTTGCTGCGAGGGTCTCACCTCCCTCCCTGCTCCCTCCAGACCCGGATCCAAGATGGCCGCGGATCCGGGTCCTGCAGGGAGGGAGGTGGCTTCACAGAGCCTGCTCAGAGCAGGCACTGTGAAGGCTGCAGCGCTGCATGTCAGATCAGTGATCTGACAGAGTGCTGTGCAAACTGTCAGATCACTGATCTGTGATGTTCCCCCCTGGGACAAAGTAAAAAAGTTAAAAAAAAAAATTTCAAATGTGTAAAAAAAAATAAAAAAAAATATTCCAAAATAATGAAAAAAAAAATAAAAATATTATTCCCATAAATACATTTCTTTATCTAAATAAAAAAAAAAAACAATAAAAGTACACATATTTAGTATCGCCGCGTCCGTAACGGCCCGACCTATAAAACTGGCCCACTAGTTAACCCCTTCAGTAAACACCGTAAGAAAAAAAAAAAAAAACGAGGCAAAAAACAACGCTTTATTATCATACCGCCGAACAAAAAGTGGAATAACACGCGATCAAAAAGACAGATATAACTAACCATGGTACCTCTGAAAACGTCATCTTGTCCCGCAAAAAACGAGCCGCCATACAGCATCATCAGCAAAAAAATAAAAAAGTTATAGTCCTGAGAATAAAGCGATGCAAAAATAATTATTTTTTCTATAAAATAGTTTTTATCGTATAAAAGCGCCAAAACATAAAAAAATGATATAAATGAGGTGTCGCTGTAATCGTACTGACCCGAAGAATAAAACTGCTTCATCAATTTTACCAAACGCGGAACGGTATAAACGCCTCCCCCAAAAGAAATTCATGAATAGCTGGTTTTTGGTCATTCTGCCTCACAAAAATCGGAATAAAAAGCGATCAAAAAATGTCACGTGCCCAAAAATGTTACCAATAAAAACATCAACTCGTCCCGCAAAAAACAAGACCTCACATGACTCTGTGGACCAAAATATAGAAAAATTATAGCTCTCAAAATGTGGTAACGCAAAAAATATTTTTTGCAATAAAAAGCGTCTTTCAGTGTGTGACGGCTGCCAATCATAAAAATCCGCTAAAAAACCCGCTATAAAAGTAAATCAAACCCCCCTTCATCACCCCCTTAGTTAGGGAAAAATTAAAAAAATGTATTTATTTCCATTTTCCCATTAGGGCTAGGGCTAGGGTTAGGGCTAGGGTTAGGGCTAGGGTTAGGGCTAGGGTTAGGGCTAGGGTTAGGGCTAGGGTTAGGGTTAGGGCTAGGGTTAGGGTTAGGGTTAGGGCTAGGGTTAGGGCTAGGGTTAGGGTTAGGGCTAGGGTTAGGGCTAGGGTTAGGGCTAGGGCTAGGGCTAGGGTTAGGGTTAGGGCTAGGGTTAGGGCTAGGGTTAGGGCTAGGGTTAGGATTAGGGTTAGGGCTAGGGTTAGGGCTAGGGCTACAGTTTGGGTTGGGGCTAAAGTTACAGTTAGGGTTTAGATTACATTTACGGTTGGGAATAGGGTTGGGATTAGGGTTAGGGGTGTGTCAGGGTTAGAGGTGTGGTTAGGGTTACTGTTGGGATTAGGGATAGGGATGTGTTTGGATTAGGGTTTCAGTTATAATTGGGGGGTTTCCACTGTCCGATCTCAATTCCAGCCAATTCTGCGTTGAAAAAGTAAAACAGTGCTTCTTCCCTTCCGAGCTCTCCCGTGTGCCCAAACAGGGGTTTACCCCAACATATGGGGTATCAGCGTACTCAGGACAAATAGGACAACAACTTTTGGGGTCCAATTTCTCCTGATACCCTTGGGAAAATACAAAACTCGGGGCTAAAACATATTTTTTGTGGGAAAAAAAAAGATTTTTTATTTTCACGGCTCTGCGTTATAAACTGTAGTGAAACACTTGGGGGTTCAAAGTTCTCACAACACATCTAGATTAGTTCCCTGGGGGGTCTAGTTTCCAATATGGGGTCACTTGTGGGGGGTTTCTACTGTTTAGGTACATTAGGGGTTCTGCAAACGCACTGTGACGTCTGCAGACCATTCCATCTAAGTCTGTTAAGGACTGGCGGAACGCACCAAGTATAGATGGTAAGAAACTAGGTGCGTTCGCAGTCCGAGGTCCACCGTGCAGGTAAAAGACCCTGCAGCTAGCAAGACGGACAATATGGCGGTACACTAAAGGATACACGCGTGGGTTAAACCTCACCCAGCGTGAAGAAAGCGATCCTGTTAATTCACAGGACCGCAGTACCGCACTAGTGCGCGAGCAAGAGGTCAGCGGACTTAACCCCAGAAAGGATTGGAGCCCGATTAGACCCTTGCTGGCGTAACACCGCAACTGGGTGTGTAGAGTACCTTAAGAGATATAAGTGCACAAGAGTGCGAGCGATGCCGCACTAACGGACGCCACTAACCACCCAGACTCGGGTATGGAAAGCGCAAGGCAGGCGCACGGCGCCGTACTGGCAGGCACAGCTACAGGACGCTGAGATGTGTGTTTAGTGCTGTAGGCTAAGTCGGGCGCTAGGTAGCAGCCATACACCTTCCGCGAACAGACATTCAATAGGGTAGGGGTTTCCAAGGACGACTTGCACTCACAACATACACACATTAGCAATTGTTTGACAATACTAGCGCATGGCCGTGCGGTCATGCGCAATATAGCAGCAGCACAGGAAGTGGCCACAGCACTTTTGCCCTTCTAGGACCTGCCAAGAGGACCAATGGAATGTGCTGCAGAGCCTGAGCACATGACCCTCGATCTCCAACGGGAGACCTTACGCTGGGCATGCTCAGTACATGCAGACAAGGACTTAGTCCCAGAGAAGTCCGCTCGCTGCTGACCAGCACTGACTTTAATGGCAGAGACTGGAGAAGCAGCACTAGCTCTCAGAACAGAGTGAGAATGAGCAAGACGCTGAAACCGACGTCCTTGCTGAGCAGGCTCCACTGCGGCTGGACAAGAATGGGAGACCGCAGCGGAAGTGGCTCGAGATTCCCCCTGTGCAGAAGCGGGAACTCGACCCCTAACATTACCCCCCCCTCTAGGGCCCCCCCCTCCTTGGGCCTCGCTACGTTCGAAGACAGCAATGAGCTGCGGAGCCCGAATGTGCTCCACAGGCTCCCAGGTTCTATCCTCTGGACCATGACCCTTCCAATCCACCAAATAAAATTTTTTGCCACGTACCACCTTGCTTCCCACAATAGCATTCACCTCAAACTCATCCGTGGATGAACCCGATGTCCCAGCAGATAACTCAGAAAACCGAGACAAACGAACGGGCTTTAAGAGGGAAACGTGAAAGGTATCGGTGATACCAAGGCGTGGAGGAATGGCCAAACGGTAAACCACAGGGTTGACCTGTTCCAGAACTTTAAACGGGCCAATGTAGCGAGGAGCAAACTTAGTGGACTCAACTCGCAGCCTGATGTTACGGGCGGAGAGCCACACTAAGTCGCCGGGAGCAAAGACCGGAGCGGGACGCCGGTGTGTATCAGCCGAAACCCTCATTCTCTCCTTGGAGGCCCGAATGGCATCCTGTGTGCGGTCCCAGATGTCCCGTGCCTCCACCGCCCAGTCTGCCACCCTAGAATCGGTGGATGACACGGGCATGGGCACAGGAACACGCGGATGCTGGCCGTAATTAAGGAGAAAAGGAGTTTGGCCAGTGGAATCGGCTACGGCGTTGTTCAAGGCAAATTCCGCCCAAGGTAGCAAAGATGCCCAGTCATCCTGCCTAGCGGAGACGAAATGTCGCAAATATGTCACCAGAGTCTGGTTGGTTCTCTCCACCAACCCATTCGTCTCGGGATGATATGCAGAGGAGAGGTTTAACTCTATGCTGAGCAAACGGCAGAGCTCTCTCCAAAACCGAGACGCGAACTGGGGACCCCGATCGCTGACAATCTTATCAGGCATACCATGCAATCGGAAAACATGCTTCATGAACAACACCGCCAAGGCCCGTGCTGAGGGTAACCGAGGAAGCGGTACCAAATGTACCATCTTAGAGAAATGGTCGGTGACAACCCAAATAATGGAGCAGCCACGCGACTTGGGTAAGCCCACCACAAAGTCCATTCCGACCATCTCCCAGGGCCTGTCTGCCACCGGTAGAGGGTAAAGCAACCCAGCAGGCCGTTGCCGAGGAGACCGATTCTGGGCGCAAGAAACGCACGCCTGAATATAGTCCTTGACATCTCGGACCATATGCGGCCACCAATATGTTCTCGCCAAAAGCTCAGATGTCCTCTTGGTCCCAAAATGCCCACCCACTCTGGAGGAGTGAGCCCAAGAGAGAACCTCCGGTCGCAAGTTAGCTGGCACGAAAGTCTTGCCCGGGGGCACAGACTCCAGCGAAACCGGAGCTACAGTTCTCAGGCTCTCAGGCGGGACAATAAGCCGAGGCTCCTCCTCCTCCTCCTCAGATGACACTACGGAGCGGGAGAGAGCGTCGGCACGAACGTTCTTCTCCCCGGAGAGAAAATGGAGGGTAAAATGGAACCGGGAGAAAAACAGGGACCATCTAGCCTGGCGAGAATTTAGCCGCTGGGCCGTCTGTATATACACCAAGTTCTTGTGGTCAGTGAAGACTTGGAAGGGAAAGCGAGCTCCCTCCAAGAGGTGTCTCCACTCTGAAAAAGCCAACTTCATGGCTAGCAACTCCCTGTCCCCGATGGAATAATTCCTCTCCACTGGTGTGAAAGTTTTGGAGAAGAAGAAGCAAGGATGCTTCCGGCCTTGAGCATCCTTTTGGAAAAGGACTGCTCCAGCACCAACGGATGAGGCATCCACCTCCAAGATGAATGGTTTATCTACATCGGGGCGATGTAGGATGGGAGCGCTAGCGAAGTGTGACTTAATCGAGAGAAAGGCCTTGGAGACCTCCTCTGACCACAACTTGGGATTTGCTCCCTTCTTGGTGAGGGCGACCAAGGGAGCTACCAAAGTTGAGAAGTGTGGAATGAACTGGCGATAGTAATTAATGAACCCCATAAAGCGCTGCACCGCTTTAAGAGAATGGGGTTCCTGCCAGTCCATTACCGCCTGTAGCTTGGCAGGATCCATAGCCAAACCCTGGGCAGAAATGATATAACCAAGGAAAGGCAAGGACTCCTGCTCAAACACACACTTCTCCAACTTAGCGTAGAGGGAGTTTGCCCGTAAGAGGTCGAAGACTTTGCGAACATCTCTCCGATGGGAGTCTATATCTGGAGAGTAGATGAGAATGTCATCCAGATAGACTACGACCGAGGTGGTGAGCATATCCCGAAAGATGTCGTTCACAAAGTCTTTGAATATCTAGTGATGCCCTTTGGGCTCTGTAATGCCCCAGCCGTTTTCCTAGTGCCCATCCCTGGTGTTAAAAGCCGTCTTCCATTCATCCCCCTCACGGATGCGAATCAGGTTGTAAGCACCCCGCAGATCTAACTTTGTAAATACCTTTGCTCCCCGTAGCCTATCAAAGAGCTCAGATATCAGGGGTAATGGGTACTTGTTCTTAACGGTAATGGCGTTAAGACCCCTGTAGTCTATGCATGGACGTAAGTCTCCAGTCTTCTTCTGTACGAAGAAGAACCCAGCCCCTGCCGGTGACACTGACTTCCTAATGAATCCTCTTGCCAGATTCTCCTGAATATACTGGGACATTGCCTCCGTCTCCGGGAGAGATAACGGGTAGACTCGACCCCGGGGAGGCTCAGCACCAGGCAAGAGGTCAATAGGACAGTCATAGGGGCGGTGAGGCGGAAGAGTCTCCGCAGCTCTTTTGGAGAACACGTCTGCATGGGACCAATAGTGCTTGGGGAGAGAGGAAAGATCTGCGGGTACCTGTGTAGTAGCAACCTGAACGCACTCCCTCTGACATCTACCCTCACAGGATTTACTCCATCCCAAAATTCTCCCAGAGGACCACTCAATATGAGGAGAATGGTAACGAAGCCATGGCATCCCCAACAGGACCTCATCAATTCCCTCAGGAATGACTAATAGGGAGATTATCTCCTGATGTGATGGAGACACAGATAGCGTGAAAGGAATGGTTTGGTGGGTAATCTGTGAAGGTAGTGTTGACCCATTTACCACTCGAACGGTCACTGGCTGGGCGAGCATCACCAAGGGTATTGCGTGACGCTGGGCAAAGGCGGAGGACATAAAGTTACCCTCTGCCCCAGAATCCAAGCATAGCTCGACCGTAAGAGTGGATGGGCCTATGGTAATTGTCCCCTTGAAGGACAACTTTGAGGCAAACGTCGCCGTGTCTAGTGTACCTCCTCCAACTGCCACTAGACGCTGACGTTTCCCCGACCGCTGAGGACTCTTGGAGGCAAGACGTCCTGACTGCTGGCAAACATGACGGACCTTAGGTGCACGAGCGGACTGAGACTTAGATCCCGCTCGTGTCACCTCCAAGGTCTCATGTGACTCAGATGCCTGGCCTGGGGATTCCAAAGGTTTGGCGAAGGTAGGAGCCAGCCGAAACCTCTGCCTACACTGGGCTCGTTCCAACCTCCGCTCGTTAAAACGGAGGTCTATACGAGTAGAAATAGATATTAACTCCTCCAGTGTGGCAGGAATCTCCCTAGTGGCCAGAGCGTCCTTAACATGGTCAGCCAGGCCCTTCCAGAATATGGGGATAAGGGCTTTATCCGACCACTCCAGCTCGGAAGCTAAAGTACGGAATCGGACGGAAAAATGGCTGACCAAGGACTCACCCTGAGTTAATGCCAGTAGTTGGAGCGCTGTATCATGGGTGAGTTGAGGTCCTAGAAAGACCTTTTTCAGCGTGCCCAGAAACAACGGAGCACTCTGCACCACATGATCATCACGCTCCCACAGCGGCGTAGCCCACTCCAACGCCCTGTCCGACAACAGCGAGACAATAAATCCCACCTTAGCCCGCTCTGTAGGAAAACGTGCAGCCAGGAGCTCGAGGTGGATAGAGCACTGACTCACGAATCCCCTACAAGTTTTGCAATCTCCAGTAAATTTTTCTGGCAACGGGAGGCGGGATAGTGTCGGAACAGGGGTGGCAGTGGACAAGGTTGCTGCCGCCACGCCAGCAGCCTTTACAGCAACTGCGGTAACATCCACAGCTGAGGTTGAGTTCTCGAGAACCTTCAACCTACCCTCCAACTGCTGGATATACCGCAAAGATTGCTGAATGTCCGCCATACTAGCCAGACCTTGGCGCTAGTATTATGTTAAGGACTGGCGGAACGCACCAAGTATAGATGGTAAGAAACTAGGTGCGTTCGCAGTCCGAGGTCCACCGTGCAGGTAAAAGACCCTGCAGCTAGCAAGACGGACAATATGGCGGTACACTAAAGGATACACGCGTGGGTTAAACCTCACCCAGCGTGAAGAAAGCGATCCTGTTAATTCACAGGACCGCAGTACCGCACTAGTGCGCGAGCAAGAGGTCAGCGGACTTAACCCCAGAAGGGATTGGAGCCCGATTAGACCCTTGCTGGCGTAACACCGCAACTGGGTGTATAGAGTACCTTAAGAGATATAAGTGCACAAGAGTGCGAGCGATGCCGCACTAACGGACGCCACTAACCACCCAGACTCGGGTATGGAAAGCGCAAGGCAGGCGCACGGCGCCGTACTGGCAGGCACAGCTACAGGACGCTGAGATGTGTGTTTAGTGCTGTAGGCTAAGTCGGGCGCTAGGTAGCAGCCATACACCTTCCGCGAACAGACATTCAATAGGGTAGGGGTTTCCAAGGACGACTTGCACTCACAACATACACACATTAGCAATTGTTTGACAATACTAGCGCATGGCTGTGCGGTCATGCGCAGTTAATATAGCAGCAGCACAGGAAGTGGCCACAGCACTTTTGCCCTTCTAGGACCTGCCAAGAGGACCAATGGAATGTGCTGCAGAGCCTGAGCACATGACCCTCGATCTCCAACGGGAGACCTTACGCTGGGCATGCTCAGTACATGCAGACAAGGACTTAGTCCCAGAGAAGTCCGCTCGCTGCTGACCAGCACTGACTTTAATGGCAGAGACTGGAGAAGCAGCACTAGCTCTCAGAACAGAGTGAGAATGAGAAAGATGCTGGGACCGACGTCCTTGCTGAGCAGGCTCCACTGCGGCTGGACAAGAATGGGAGACCGCAGCGGAAGTGGCTCGAGATTCCCCCTGTGCAGAAGCGGGAACTCGACCCCTAACAAAGTCTGCATTCCAAATGGCGCTCCTTCCCTTCCGAGCTCTGCCATGCGCTCAAACGTTGGTTTCCCCCAACATTCGGGGTATCAGTGTACTCAGGACAAATTGGACAACAACTTTTGGGGTCGAATTTCTCCTCTTACCCTCGGGAAAATACAAAACTGGGGGCTAAAAAATAATTTTTGTGGGAAAAAAATTTTGTTTTATTTTTACGGCTCTGCATTATAAACTTCTGTGAAGCACTTGGTGGGTCAAAGTGCTCACCACACCTCTAGATAAGTTCCTTAGGGGGTCTACTTTCCAAAATGGTGTCATTTGTGGGGGGTTTCAATGTTTAGGCACATCAGTGGCTCTTCAAACGCAACATGGCGTCCCATCTCAATTCCTGTCAATTTTGCTTTGAAAAGTCAAACGGCGCTCCTTCCCTTCCGAGCTCTCCCATCCACCCAAACAGTGGTTTACCCTCACATAAGGGGTATCAGCGTACTCAGGACAAATTGTGCAACAACTTTTGGGGTCCAATTTCTTCTCTTACCCTTGGGAAAATAAAAAATTGGGGGCAAAAAGATAATTTTTGTGAAAAAATATGATTTTTTATTTTTACGGTTCTACATTGTAAACTTCTGTGAAGCACTTGGTGGGTCAAAGTGCTCACCACACCTCTAGATAAGTTCCTTAGGGGGTCTACTTTCCAAAATGGTGTCACTTGTGGGGGGTTTCAATGTTTAGCCACATCAGGGGCTCTCCAAACGAAACATGGCGTCCCATCTCAATTCCAGTCAATTTTGCATTGAAAAGTCAAATGGCACTCCTTCGCTTCCGAGCTCTGCCATGCGCCCAAACAGTGGTTTACCCCCACATGTGGGGTATTGGCATACTCAGGACAAATTGTACAACAATGTTTGGGGTCCATTTTCTCCTGTTACCCTTGGTAAAATAAAACAAATTGGAGCTGAATTAAATTTTTTGTGAAAAAAAGTTAAATGTTCATTTTTATTTAAACATTCAAAAAATTCCTGTGAAGCACCAGAAGGGTTAATAAACTTCTTGAATATGGTTTTGAGCACCTTGAGGGGTGTAGTTTTTAGAATGGTGTCACACTTGGGTATTTTCTATCATATAGACCCCTCAAAATGACTTCAAATGAGATGTGGTCCCTAAAATAAAATGGTGTTGTAGAAATGAGAAATTGCTGGTCAACTTTTAACCCTTATAACTCCCTAACAAAAAAAAATTTTGGTTCCAAAATTGTGCTGATGTAAAGTAGACATGTGGGAAATGTTACTTATTAAGTATTTTGTGTGACATATCTCTGTGATTTAATTGCATAAAAATTCAAAGTTGGAAAATTGCGAAATTTTCATAATTTTCGCCAAATTTCCGTTTTTTTCACAAATAAACGCAGGTACTATCAAATAATTTTTACCATTGTCATGAAGTACAATATGTCACGAGAAAACAATGTCAGAATCACCAGGATCCATTGAAGCGTTCCAGAGTTATAACCTCATAAAGGGACAGTGGTCAGAATTGTAAAAATTGGCCCGGTCATTAACGTGCAAACCACCCTTGGGGGTAAAGGGGTTAAACGTCGATTTACTTCTGCTCCGGTGTTGCACCAACCGGATGTTTCTCTTCTGTTTCAGGTTGAGGTTGACGCTTCTGAGATTGGGGCAGGGACCGTTTTGTTTCAGAAGGATCCTGTTGGTTCGTTAATGAAACCGTGTGCCTTCTCTTCCCGTAAGTTTTCACCTGCTGAACGCAATTATGATGTCGGCAATCGGGAGTTGTTGGCTATGAAGTGGGCGTTTGAGGAGTGGCGACATTGGCTTGAGGGAGCTAAGCACCGTATTGTGGTATTGACCGATCATAAGAATTTGATTTACCTCGAGTCTGCCAAACGGCTGAATCCTAGACAGGCTCGATGGTCCTTGTTTTTTTCCCGTTTTGATTTCGTGGTCTCGTACCTTCCGGGTTCTAAGAACATTAAGGCTGATGCCCTCTCTAGGAGTTTTTGCCTGATTCTCCTGAGGTCTTAGAACCGGTCGGTATTCTGAAAGAAGGGTTGGTCCTTTCTGCCATTTCCCCGTTTTATGACGGGTTCTTCAGGAATTTCAGGCTGACAAACCTGACCGCTGTCCTATGGGGAAACTGTTTGTTCCTGACAGATGGACTAGTAGAGTGATTTCTGAGGTTCACTGTTCCGTCATGGCTGGTCATCCTGGCATTTTTGGTACCAGAGACTTGGTTGGTAGGTCCTTTTGGTGGCCTTCTTTGTCGCGTGATGTGCGTTCTTTTGTGCAGTCCTGTGGGACTTGTGAGCGGGTCAAGCCTTGTTGTTACCGTGCTAGTGGGTTGCTTTTGCCATTGCCGGTCCCTGAGAGGCCCTGGACGCATATTTCTATGGATTTTATTTCCGATCTTCCGGTTTCCCAGAGGATGTCGGTTATCTGGGTTGTTTGTGACCGGTTCTCTAAGATGGTTCATTTGGTGCCTTTGCCTAAATTGCCTTCCTCTTCGGATTTGGTTCCGTTGTTTTTTCAGCATGTGGTCCGTTTGCATGGTATCCGGAGAATATTGTGTCCGACAGAGGTTCCCAGTTTGCTTCTAGGTTTTGGCGGGCCTTTTGTGCTAGGCTGGGCATTGATTTGTCTTTTTCTTCTGCATTTCATCCTCAGACAAATGGTCAGACCGAGTGAACTAGTCAGACTTTGGAGACTTATTTGAGATGCTTTGTGTCTGCTGATCAGGATGATTGGGTGGCTTTCTTGCCATTGGCCGAGTTTGCCCTTAATAATCGGGCTAGTTCGGCTACCTTGGTTTCGCCTTTCTTTTGTAATTTTGGTTTTCATCCTCGTTTTTCTTCTGGGCAGGTTGAGCCTTCTGACTGTCCTGGTGTGGATTCTGTGGTTGACAGGTTGCAGCAGATTTGGGCTCATGTGGTGGACAATTTGGTGTTGTCTCAGGAGGAGGCTCAACGTTTTGCTAACCATCGTCGGTGTGTTGGTTCCCGGCTTCGGGTTGGGGATCTGGTCTGGTTGTCTTCCCGTCATGTTCCTATGAAGGTTTCTTCTCCTAAGTTTAAGCCTCGGTTTATTGGTCCTTATAGGATTTCTGAGATTATTAATCCGATTTCGTTTCGACTGGCGCTTCCGGCCTCTTTTGCGATCCATAATGTCTTCCATAGATCTTTATTGCGGAAATATGTGTAGCCCGTTGTTCCCTCTGTTGATCCTCCGGCTCCTGTGTTGGTTGATTGTTGTGAATTCTGTTATCGAACTCCCTCCTGTGGTCATGAATGGTACTTCGGCGAGTTCTGTCCATGGACTCCCTCTGGTGGCTGTGAGTGGAGCTGCTGCTTCTGAGGTTCCTTCCACAGGTGATGTAGTTTATTCTTTGGCTGGCTGTTCTATTTAACTCCACTCAGATCGTTACTCCATGCCAGCTGTCAATGTTCTTGTACTGGTTCAGTTCGCTCTTGGATCTTTCTGGTGACCTGTCTACTCCAGCAGAAGCTAAGTTCCTGCTAGTTATTTATTTGTTCACTGTTTCCTTGTCCAGCTGGCTATCATGATCTTGCCCTGCTAGCTGGAAGCTCTGGGATGCAGAGTGGCACCTCCGCACCGTGAGTCAGTGCGGAGGTCTTTTTGCACACTCTGCGTGGTCTTTTTGTAGGGTTTTGTGCTGACCGCAAAGATACCTTTCCTATCCTCAGTCTGTTTAGTAAGTCTGGCCTCCCTTTGCTAAAACCTGTTTCATTTCTGTGTTTGTGACTTTCATCTTATCTCACAGTCATTATATGTGGGGGGCTGCCTTTTCCTTTGGGGAATTTCTCTGAGGCAAGGTAGGCTTTATTTTCTATCTTTAGGGCTAGTTAGCTCTTAGGCTGTGAAGAGGCATCTAGGTCGTGTTAGGTACGCTCCACGGCTATTTCTAGTTGTGTGATAGGATTAGGGGTTGCGGTCGGCAGAGCTCCCACTTCCCAGAGCTTGTCCTGTGTGAGTTTAACCATCAGGTCGTTCCGGGTGCTCCTAACCACCAGGTCATAACTGTACAGCTGGCACAAAGTATTAATGCATCTCAATAGAGGGATAAGAGAAGTTCTGAGACCATTTTTTTTTCTTTGCAGTGTTTTTTGTCTTTCTTTTCCCCTAAGCCTCTGGGTGGTTCAGGACACAGGTGTAGATATGGACATTCAAGGTCTGTCCTCTTGTGTGGATCATCTCACTGCAAGGGTACAAAACATTCAAGATTTTGTGGTTCAGAATCCGATGTTAGAGCCTAGAATTCCAATTCCTGATTTGTTTTCTGGGGATAGATCTAAGTTCCTGAATTTCAAAAATAATTGTAAACTGTTTCTAGCTTTGAAACCCCGCTCCTCTGGTGACCCTGTTCAACAAGTAAAAATCATAATTTCTTTGTTGCGTGGTGACCCTCAAAACTGGGCATTTTCCCTTGCGCCAGGAGATCTTGCATTGCGTGATGTAGATGCGTTTTTTCTGGCGCTTGGATTGCTTTATGATGAACCAAATTCAGTGGATCAGGCAGAGAAAATCTTGCTGGCTTTGTGTCAGGGTCAGGATGAAGCGGAGGTGTACTGTCAGAAGTTTAGAAAGTGGTCTGTGCTTACTCAGTGGAATGAGTGTGCCCTGGTGGCAATTTTCAGAAAGGGTCTTTCTGAAGCCCTTAAGGATGTCATGGTGGGATTTCCCACACCTGCTGGTCTGAATGAGTCTATGTCCTTGGCCATTCAGATCGATCGGCGCTTGCGTGAGCGCAAAGCTGTGCACCATTTGGCGGTATTCTCTGAGCATAGGCCTGAGCCTATGCAGTGTGATAGGACTTTGACTAGAGCTGAACGGCAAGAACACAGACGTTGGAATGGGCTGTGTTTTTACTGTGGTGATTCCACTCATGCTATCTCTGATAGTCCTAAGCGCACTAAGCGGTTCGCTAGGTCTGCCACCATTAGTACGGTACAGTCTAAATTTATTTTGTCCGTTACTCTGATTTGCTCTCTGTCGTCCTATTCTGTTATGGCATTTGTGGATTCAGGCGCTGCCCTGAATTTGATGGACTTGAAGTTTGCCAGGTGCTGTGGTTTTTTCTTGGAGCCCTTGCAGTATCCTATTCCATTGAGAGGAATTGATGCTACGCCTTTGGCCAAGAATAAGCCTCAGTACTGGACTCAATTGACCATGTGCATGGCTCCTGCACATCAGGAGGATATTCGCTTTTTGGTGTTGCATAATCTGCATGATGTGGTCGTTTTGGGGTTGCCATGGCTACAGGTCCATAATCCAGTATTGGATTGGAAATCTATGTCTGTGTCCGGCTGGGGTTGTCAGGGGGTACATGGTGATGTTCCATTGCTGTCAATATCGCCTTCCACTCCTTCTGAAGTCCCTGAGTTTTTGTCAGATTACCGGGATGTATTTGAAGAGCCTAAATCCGGTGCCTTACCTCCTCATAGGGATTGCGATTGTGCTATTAATTTGATTCCTGGTAGTAAGTTTCCTAAGGGCCGACTGTTTAATTTATCTGTGCCAGAGCACGCCGCAATGCGGAGTTATATAAAGGAATCCTTGGAGAAAGGTCATATTTGCCCGTCGTCATCACCGCTGGGAGCAGGGTTCTTTTTTGTGGCCAAGAAGGATGGCTCTTTGTGACCTTGTATTGATTACCGCCTTCTTAATAAGATCACCGTCAAATTTCAGTACCCTTTTCCGCTGCTGTCTGATTTGTTTGCTCGGATTAAGGGGGCTAGTTGGTTCACCAAGATAGATCTTCGAGGGGCGTATAATCTTGCGCGAATTAATCAGGGCGATGAATGGAAAACAGCATTTAATATGCCCGAGGGCCATTTTGAGTACCTGGTTATGCCATTCGGGCTTTCTAATGCTCCATCTGTGTTTCAGTCCTTTATGCATGACATCTTCCGAGAGTACCTGGATAGATTCAGGATTGTATATTTGGATGATATTTTGGTCTTTTCGGATGATTGGGAGTCTCATGTGAAGCAGGTCAGAATGGTGTTCCAGGTCCTTCGTGCGAATTCCTTGTTTGTGAAGGGGTCGAAATGTCTCTTTGGGGTTCAGAAGGTTTCATTTTTGGGTTTCATTTTTTCCCCTTCTACTATCGAGATGGACCCTGTTAAAGTTCAGGCCATTTATGATTGGACTCAGCCGACATCTGTGAAGAGCCTGCAGAAGTTCCTGGGCTTTGCTAATTTTTACCGTCGCTTCATCGCTAATTTTTCTAGTGTTGCTAAACCGTTGACTGATTTGACCAAGAAAGGTGCTGATGTGGTCAATTGGTCCTCTGCGGCTGTAGAGGCTTTTCAGGAGTTGAAGCGTCGTTTTTCTTCTGCCCCTGTGTTGTGCCAGCCAGATGTTTCGCTCCCGTTTCAGGTCGAGGTTGATGCTTCTGAGATTGGAGCAGGTGCTGTTTTGTCGCAAAGAAGTTCTGATGGCTCGGTGATGAAACCATGTGCCTTCTTTTCTAGAAAATTCTCGCCTGCTGAGCACAATTATGATGTTGGCAATCGAGAGTTGTTGGCCATGAAGTGGGCATTCGAGAAGTGGCGACATTGGCTTGAAGGAGCCAAGCATCGCGTGGTGGTCTTGACGGATCACAAGAATTTGACTTATCTCGAGTCTGCCAAACGGTTGAATCCTAGGCAGGCTCGATGGTCGCTGTTTTTCTCCCGTTTTGATTTTGTGGTTTCGTACCTTCCGGGCTCTAAGAATGTGAAGGCTGATGCCCTGTCAAGGAGTTTTGTGCCTGACTCCGGGTGTTCCTGAGCCGGCGGGTATTCTCAAAGAGGGGGTAATTTTGTCTGCCATCTCCCCTGATTTGCGGCATGTGCTGCAGAAGTTTCAGGCTGATAGACCTGACCGTTGTCCAGCGGAGAAACTGTTTGTCCCTGATAGATGGACTAGTAGAGTTATCTCTGAGGTTCATTGTTCGGTGTTGGCGGGTCATCCTGGAATCTTTGGAACCAGAGATTTGGTGGCTAGATCCTTTTGGTGGCCTTCTTTGTCACGGGATGTGTGTTCTTTTGTGCAGTCCTGTGGGACTTGTGCTCGGGCTAAGCCCTGCTGTTCTCGTGCCAGTGGGTTTCTTTTGCCCTTGCCAGTCCCGAAGAGGCCCTGGATGCATATTTCCATGGATTTTATTTCAGATCTCCCTGTCTCTCAAAGGATGACGGTCATTTGGGTGGTTTGTGATCGCTTCTCTAAGATGGTCCATTTGGTACCCTTGTCTAAATTGCCTTCCTGCTCTGATTTGGTGCCATTGTTTTTCCAGCATGTGGTTCGTTTGCATGGCATTCCGGAGAACATCGTCTCGGACAGAAATTCCCAGTTTGTTTTGAGGTTTTGGCGGTCCTTTTGTGCTAAGATGGGCATTGATTTGTCTTTTTCTTCGGCTTTCCATCCTCAGACAAATGGCCAAACCGAACGAACTAATCAAACTTTGGAAACATATCTGAGATGCTTTGTTTCTGCTGATCAGGATGATTGGGTGTCCTTCTTGCCTTTGGCTGAGTTCGCCCTTAATAATCGGGCCAGCTCGGCTACTTTGGTTTCGCCTTTTTTCTGTAATTGTGGTTTCCATCCTCGTTTCTCTTCAGGGCAGGTTGAGCCTTCGGACTGTCCTGGTGTGGATACGGTGGTGGACAGGTTGCAGCAGATTTGGACTCGTGGTGGACAATTTGACATTGTCCCAGGAGAAGGCTCAACGTTTCGCTAACCGCCGGCGCTGTGTTGGTCCCCGACTTCGTGTTGGGGATTTGGTTTGGTTGTCATCTCGTCATGTTCCTATGAAGGTGTCCTCTCCGAAGTTTAAGCCTCGTTTCATTGGTCCGTATAAGATTTCTGAAGTTCTCAATCCTGTGTCATTTCGTTTGGCCCTTCCAGCTTCTTTTGCCATCCATAATGTGTTCCATAGGTCGTTATTGCGGAGATACGTGGCGCCTATGGTTCCCTCCGTTGATCCTCCTGCTCCGGTGTTGGTCGAGGGGGAGTTGGAGTATGTGGTGGAGAAGATTTTGGATTCTCGTATTTCGAGATGGAAACTCCAGTACCTGGTCAAGTGGAAGGGTTATGGTCAGGAAGATAATTCCTGGGTTTTTGCCTCTGATGTTCATGCTGCCGATCTAGTTCGTGCCTTTCATTTGGCTCGTCCTGATCGGCCTGGGGGCTCTGGTGAGGGTTCGGTGACCCCTCCTCAAGGGGGGGGGTACTGTTGTGAATTCTGTTATCGAACTTCCTCCTGTGGTCATGAATGGTACTTCGGCGAGTTCTGTCCATGGACTCCCTCTGGTGGCTGTGAGTGGAGCTGCTGCTTCTGAGGTTCCTTCCACAGGTGACGTAGTTTATTCTTTGGCTGGCTGTTCTATTTAACTCCACTCAGATCGTTACTCCATGCCAGCTGTCAATGTTCTTGTACTGGTTCAGTTCGCTCTTGGATCTTTCTGGTGACCTGTCTACTCCAGCAGAAGCTAAGTTCCTGCTAGTTATTTATTTGTTCATTGTTTCCTTGTCCAGCTGGCTATCATGATCTTGCCCTGCTAGCTGGAAGCTCTGGGATGCAGAGTGGCACCTCCGCACCGTGAGTTGGTGCGGAGGTCTTTTTGCACACTCTGTGTGGTCTATTTGTAGGGTTTTGTGCTGACCGCAAAGATACCTTTCCTATCCTCAGTCTGTTTAGTAAGTCTGGCCTCCCTTTGCTAAAACCTGTTTCATTTCTGTGTTTGTGACTTTCATCTTATCTCACAGTCATTATATGTGGGGGGCTGCCTTTTCCTTTGGGGAATTTCTCTGAGGCAAGGTAGGCTTTATTTTCTATCTTTAGGGCTAGTTAGCTCTTAGGCTGTGAAGAGGCGTCTAGGTCGTGTTAGGTACGCTCCACGGCTATTTCTCGTTGTGTGATAGGATTAGGGGTTGCGGTCGGCAGAGCTCCCACTTCCCAGAGCTTGTCCTGTGTGAGTTTAACCATCATGTCGTTCCGGGTGCTCCTAACCACCAGGTCATAACAGTTGATGGGGAGTTGGAATATGTTGTTGAGAAGATTTTGGATTCCCGTTTTTCGAGGCGGAAGCTTCAGTACCTTGTCAAATGGAAGGATTATGGCCAGGAGGATAATTCTTGGGTTTTTGCCTCTGATGTCCATGCCGCTGATTTGGTTTGTGCCTTTCATCTGGCTCATCCTGATCGGCCTGGGGGCTCTGGTGAGGGTTCGGTGACCCCTCCTCAAGGAGGGGGTACTGTTGTGAATTCTGCTTTTGGGCTCCCTCTGGTGGTTGTAGGTGGTAATGCAGTTGTCCCTGGGCTGCAGTCTTGGACAGGTGTATCTGCTAATTGCAATTCTGACTGGGGTATTTAGGTTTGCAGGACTCATTAGTCCTTGCCAGTTGTCAATGTTTCTTGGGAAGTGTTGGATCTCTTTCTGGCTTCTCCTGCTTAGCTGCCAATTCAGCAAAGATAAGTGTTTGTTTCTTTTTCTATGGCACACAAGCTGTGTGCTTGTTTTTTGATTGTATTCCTGCTCTGTGTGTAGGAGTCTCTGGAGTTGCAGATATACGTTCCACGTCTTTAGTTAGATGGAGGAATTTTTTGTATAATCTGCTGTGGATATTTTTGGAAGGGTTTTAATACTGACCGCACAGAACTCTGTCCTATCCTTTCCTATTTTAGCTAGAGTGGCCTCTTGTGCTAAATCCTGTTTTCTGCCTGTGTTTGTCTTTCCTCTCCTACTCACAGCCAATATTTGTGGGGGGCTGCCTATCCTTTGGGGTTCTGCTCTGAGGCAAGGTAGTATTCCTATTTCCATCGATAGGGGTATTTAGTCCTCCGGCTGTGACGAGGTGTCTAGGATTTGTTAGGTACACCCCACGGCTACTTCTAGTTGCGGTGTTAAGATCAGGATTTGCGGTCAGTATAGTTACCACCTACTCCAGTGAAAGTTTTCATGCTGCTCCAAGGTCACCGGATCATAACAGTGTTCCACAGTCTAATTAAGACATGCCTGTATGGTTGCACCATGGTTGTATTATTGCCCGCCTGTTTTTATTAGGTTTGTGTTCAATATGTGGAGTAAATTATATCATTATATCAATATGCCCTATTTATGTGACTTTCAATAAAGGTTTTTGGATTTTGGTATAAACAAGGCTGAGGTTGAATTTGTGATCCTACTCACACACATTTACTTTTTGGTCTAGGGATTTAAGCTCTCAAATATTCTTTATTGCTGCCAATATAATGTGCTTTGTGGGCAGAAAACATGACACAAGCACTCAAGACTCCTGAGGGAGTAATCAGAGGAATATTGGTGCAAGAGGAAGCTGGCTGTTGTGAATTCTGTGGCTGAATTCACTCCTGTGGTCACAAGTGGTACTGCAGCTTTTGAGCTTCCTCCCTCAGGTGTTCTGGTGAGCTCGTTAACTGCTTCATTACTTAACTCCGCCTGATGCTGCTATCCTTGCTCCTTGTCAATGTTTCAGTGTTGGATCTGAGCTTCTCCTGATTGTTCCTGTTACCTGCTGCTCTGTATAGCTAAGTGCTTTTTGCTTTTTTGCTGCTTTTTTTTCTGTCCAGCTTGTCTTTTGTTTTGCTGGAAGCTCTGAGACGCAAAGGGTGTACCGCCGTGCCGTTAGTTCGGCACGGTGGGTTTTTTTTGCCCCCTTTGCGTGGTTTTGCTTTAGGGTTTTTTGTAGACTGCAAAGTTCGCTTTACTGTCCTTGCTCTGTCCTAGAATATCGGGCCCCACTTTGCTGAATCTATTTCATCCCTACGTTTTGTCTTTTCATCTTACTCACAGTCATTATATGTGGGGGGCTGCCTTTTCCTTTGGGGAATTTCTCTGGGGCAAGTTAGGCCTATTTTTCTATCTTCAGGCTAGCTAGTTTCTTAGGCTGTGCCGAGTTGCCTAGGTAGTTGTTAGGCGCAATCCACAGCCGCTTTTAGTTGTGTTTAGGATAGGATCAGGTGTGCAGTCTACAGAGTTTCCACGTCTCAGAGCTCGTTCTTGTATTTTTGGGTATTTGTCAGATCACTGTGTGTGCTCTGATCGCTAAGCACACTGTGTTTCTGGATTGCCTTCATAACACCTGTCATTAGCAAACATAACAGTACAAGGAGCCTAACTAATGATTCTCAATAGAGGGAAAGAAAAAGTTCTGACATCATTTTTTTTTTTTTTCTCAGCTCTGTGTTCACTTTTTTTTTCCCCCTAGACATTTGGGTGATTCTGGACACAGGTGTGGACATGGATATTCAGGGTCTGTGCTCTTCAATGGATAATCTCGTTATAAATGTACAAAAAATTCAAGATACTATTGATCAGAAATCTATGTTAGAACCAAGAATTCCTATTCCTGATTTGTTTTTTGGAGATAGAACTAAGTTTCTAAGTTTCAAAAATAATTGTAAGCTATTTCTGGCCTTGAAACCTCATTCTTCTGGTAATCCTATTCAACAGGTTTTGATTATTATTTCTTTTTTGCGCGGCGACCCTCAAGACTGGGCATTTTCTCTTGCGCCAGGAGACCCTGCATTGAGTAGTGTCGATGCGTTTTTCCTGGCGCTCGGATTGCTGTACGATGAGCCTAATTCAGTGGATCAGGCTGAGAAAAATTTGCTGGCTTTGTGCCAGGGTCAGGATGATATAGAAGTATATTGTCAGAAATTTAGGAAATGGTCAGTACTCACTCAGTGGAATGAATCTGCGCTGGCAGCTTTGTTCAGAAAGGGTCTCTCTGAGGCTCTTAAGGATGTCATGGTGGGATTTCCTATGCCTGCTGGTTTGAATGAGTCTTTGTCTTTGGCCATTCAGATCGGTCGACGCTTGCGCGAGCGTAAATCTGTGCACCATTTGGCGGTACTGCCTGAGGTTAAACCTGAGCCTATGCAGTGCGAAAGGACTATGACTAGAGTTGAACGGCAGGAATACAGACGTCTGAATGGTCTGTGTTTCTACTGTGGTGATTCCACTCATGCTATTTCTGATTGTCCTAAGCGCACTAAGTGGTCCGCTAGGTCTGCCGTCATTGGTACTGTACAGTCCAAATTCCTTCTGTCCATTACCTTGATATGCTCTTTGTCGTCGTTTTCTGTCATGGCGTTTGTGGATTCGGGCGCTGCCCTGAATCTGATGGATTTGGATTATGTTAAACGTTGTGGGTTTTTCTTGGAGCCTTTGCGGTGTCCTATTCCATTGAGAGGAATTGATGCTACACCTTTGGCCAAGAATAAACCTCAATACTGGGCCCAGCTGACCATGTGCATGGCTCCTGCACATCAGGAAGTTATTCGCTTTCTGGTGTTGCATAATCTGCATGATGTGGTCGTGTTGGGGTTGCCATGGCTACAAACCCATAATCCAGTATTGGATTGGAATTCCATGTCGGTATCCAGCTGGGGTTGTCAGGGGGTACATGGTGATGTTCCATTTTTGTCGATTTCGTCATCCACCCATTCTGAGGTCCCAGAGTTCTTGTCTGATTATCAGGATGTATTTGAAGAGCCCAAGTCCGATGCTCTACCTCCGCATAGGGATTGTGATTGTGCTATCAATTTGATTCCTGGTAGTAAATTCCCTAAAGGTCGATTATTTAATTTATCCGTGCCCGAACACGCCGCTATGCGCAGTTATGTGAAGGAATCCCTGGAGAAGGGACATATTCGCCCATCGTCATCACCACTGGGAGCAGGGTTCTTCTTTGTAGCCAAGAAGGATGGTTCGCTGAGACCGTGTATTGATTACCGCCTTCTTAATAAGATCACTGTTAAATTTCAGTATCCCTTGCCATTGTTATCTGACTTGTTTGCTCGGATTAAGGGGGCTAGTTGGTTCACTAAGATAGATCTTCGTGGTGCGTATAATCTGGTGAGAATCAGGCAAGGAGATGAATGGAAAACTGCATTCAATACGCCCGAGGGTCATTTTGAGTATCTAGTGATGCCGTTCGGACTTGCCAATGCTCCATCTGTGTTTCAGTCTTTTATGCATGACATCTTCCGTGAGTATCTGGATAAATTCCTGATTGTTTACTTGGATGACATTTTGATCTTCTCAGATGATTGGGAGTCTCATGTGAAGCAGGTCAGAATGGTTTTTCAGGTCCTGCGTGCTAACTCTTTGTTTGTGAAGGGATCAAAGTGTCTCTTCGGTGTGCAGAAAGTTTCATTTTTGGGGTTCATCTTTACCCCTTCTACTATCGAGATGGATCCAGTTAAGGTCCAAGCCATCCAGGATTGGATTCAGCCGACATCTCTGAAAAGTCTGCAAAAGTTCCTGGGCTTTGCTAATTTTTATCGTCGCTTCATCTGTAATTTTTCTAGCATTGCCAAACCATTGACCGATTTGACCAAGAAGGGTGCTGATTTGGTTAATTGGTCTTCTGCTGCTGTGGAAGCTTTTCAGGAGTTGAAGCGTCGTTTTTGTTCTGCCCCTGTGTTGTGTCAGCCAGATGTTTCTCTTCCGTTTCAGGTCGAGGTTGATGCTTCTGAGATTGGAGCAGGGGCGGTTTTGTCACAGAGAGGTTCTGATTGCTCAGTGATGAAACCATGTGCTTTCTTTTCCAGGAAGTTTTCGCCCGCTGAGCGTAATTATGATGTGGGCAATCGAGAGTTGCTGGCCATGAAGTGGGCATTCGAGGAGTGGCGTCATTGGCTTGAAGGAGCTAAGCATCGCGTGGTGGTATTGACTGATCATAAGAACTTGACTTATCTCGAGTCTGCCAAGCGCTTGAATCCTAGACAGGCCCGTTGGTCATTATTTTTTGCCCGCTTCGACTTTGTGATTTCGTACCTTCCGGGCTCTAAAAATGTGAAGGCGGATGCTCTGTCTAGGAGTTTTGTGCCCGACTCTCCGGGTTTATCTGAGCCAGCGGGTATCCTCAAGGAAGGAGTCATTGTGTCTGCCATCTCCCCTGATTTACGGCGGGTGCTGCAAAAATTTCGAGCAAATAAACCTGATCGTTGTCCAGCAGAGAAACTGTTCGTCCCTGATAGGTGGACTAATAAACTTATCTCTGAACTTCATTGTTCGGTGTTGGCTGGTCATCCTGGAATCTTTGGTACCAGAGAGTTAGTGGCTAGATCCTTCTGGTGGCCATCTCTGTCACGGGATGTACGTACTTTTGTGCAGTCCTGTGGGATTTGTGCTAGGGCTAAGCCCTGCTGTTCTCGTGCCAGTGGGTTGCTTTTGCCCTTGCCGGTCCCAAAGAGGCCTTGGACACATATTTCGATGGATTTCATTTCTGACCTTCCCGTTTCTCAAAAGATGTCAGTCATTTGGGTGGTCTGTGATCGCTTTTCTAAAATGGTCCATCTGGTGCCCTTGGCTAAATTGCCTTCCTCCTCTGATTTGGTACCTTTGTTCTTTCAGCATGTGGTTCGGTTGCATGGCATTCCTGAGAATATTGTTTCTGACAGAGGTTTCCAGTTTGTTTCAAGGTTTTGGCGAGCCTTTTGTGGTAGGATGGGCATTGACCTATCCTTTTCCTCGGCTTTCCATCCTCAGACTAATGGCCAGACCGAACGAACCAATCAGACCTTGGAAACATATCTGAGATGTTTTGTTTCTGCAGACCAGGATGATTGGGTGTCCTTTTTGCCGTTGGCTAAGTTCGCCCTTAATAATCGGGCCAGCTCGGCTACCTTGGTTTCTCCATTTTTTTGCAATTCTGGGTTCCATCCTCGTTTCTCTTCAGGACAGGTTGAGTCTTCGGACTGTCCTGGTGTGGATTCTGTGGTGGATAGGTTGCAGCAGATCTGGACTCAGGTAGTGGACAATTTGATCTTGTCCCAGGAGAAAGCTCAACTTTTCGCTAATCGCAGACGCCGTGTGGGTCCCCGACTTCGTGTTGGGGATCTGGTTTGGTTATCTTCTCGTCATATTCCTATGAAGGTTTCCTCTCCTAAATTTAAACCTCGTTTTATTGGTCCGTATAGGATTTCTGAGGTTCTCAATCCTGTGTCTTTTCGTTTGACCCTCCCAGACTCCTTTTCCATACATAATGTATTCCATAGGTCGTTGTTGCGGAGATACGTGGCACCTATGGTTCCATCTGTTGAGCCTCCTGCCCCGGTTTTGGTGGAGGGGGAATTGGAGTATATTGTGGAGAAGATTTTGGATTCTCGTGTTTCTAGACGGAAACTCCAGTATCTGGTTAAATGGAAGGGTTATGCTCAGGAAGATAATTCCTGGGTTTTTGCCTCTGATGTTCATGCTTCCGATCTTGTTCGTGCCTTTCATGTGGCTCATCCTGGTCGGCCTGGGGGCTCTGGTGAGGGTTCGGTGACCCCTCCTCAAGGGGGGGGTACTGTTGTGAATTCTGTGGCTGAATTCACTCCTGTGGTCACAAGTGGTACCTGTTACCTGCTGCTCTGTATAGCTAAGTGCTTTTTGCTTTTTTGTTGCTTTTTTTTCTGTCCAGCTTGTCTTTTGTTTTGCTGGAAGCTCTGAGACGCAAAGGGTGTACCGCCGTGCCGTTAGTTCGGCATGGTGGGTTTTTTTTGCCCCCTTTGCGTGGTTTGCTTTAGGGTTTTTTGTAGACTGCAAAGTTCGCTTTACTGTCCTCGCTCTGTCCTAGAATATCGGGCCCCACTTTGCTGAATCTATTTCATCCCTACGTTTTGTCTTTTCATCTTACTCACAGTCATTATATGTGGGGGGCTGCCTTTTCCTTTGGGGAATTTCTGTGGGGCAAGTCAGGCCTATTTTTCTATCTTCAGGTGTTAGGACTGGCGGAACGCACCAAGACAGATGATAAAGGTGCGTTCGCAGTCCGGGGTCCACCGTGCAGGTGAGAACCTGCTGCTAGCAATTAGCAGACAATATGGCGGTACACTAAAGTATACACGCGTGGGTTAAACCTCACCCAGCGTGAAGAAAGCGATCCTGTTAATTCACAGGACCGCAGTACCGCACTAGTGCGCGAGCAAGTGGTCAGCGGACTTAACCCCAGAAGGGATTGGAGCCCGATTAGACCCTTGCTGGCGTAACACCGCAACTGGGTGTGTAGAGAACCTTAAGCAATCTATGTGCACAAGAGTGCGAGCGATGCCGCACTAACGGACGCCACTAACCACCCAGACTCGGGTATGGAAAGCGCAAGGCAGGCGCACGGCGCCGTACTGGCAGGCACAGCTACAGGACGCTGTGATGTGTGTTAGTGCTGTAGGCTAAGTCGGGCGCTAGGTAGCAGCCATACACCTTCCGCGAACAGACATTCAATAGGGTAGGGGTTTCCAAGGACGACTTGCACTCACAACATACACACATAAGCAATTGTAAAACAATACTAGCGCATGGCCGTGTGGTCATGCGCAGTTTATATAGCAGCAGCACAGGAAGTGGCCACAGCACTTTTGCCCTTCTAGGACCTGCCAAGAGGACCAATGGAATGTGCTGCAGAGCCTGAGCACATGACCCTCGATCTCCAACGGGAGACCTTACACTGGGCATGCTCAGTACATGCAGACAAGGACTTAGTCCCAGAGAAGTCCGCTCGCTGCTGACCAGCACTGACTTTAAAGGCAGAGACTGGAGAAGCAGCACTAACTCTCAGAACAGAGTGAGAATGAGCAAGACGCTGGGACCGACGTCCTTGCTGAGCAGGCTCCACTGCGGCTGGACAAGAATGGGAGACCGCAGCGGAAGTGGCTCGAGATTCCCCCTGTGCAGAAGCGGGAACTCGACCCCTAACATTACCCCCCCTCCTAGGGCCCCCCCCTCCTTGGGCCTCGCTACGTTCGAAGGCAGCAATGAGCTGCGGGGCCCGAATGTGCTCAACAGGCTCCCAGGACCTGTCCTCGGGGCCATAACCCTTCCAGTCCACCAAATAAAATTTTTTACCACGCACCACCTTGCACCCCAAAATAGCGTTCACCTCATAATCGTCCGTAGACGAACCCGATGTCCCAGCAGATGACTCGGAAAAGCGGGACATATACACGGGTTTCAAGAGGGACACATGAAAGGTGTCGGTGATACCCAGGCGTGGCGGAAGGGCCAAACGATAGACCACAGGATTAACCTGCTCGAGGACCTTGAATGGACCCAAGTAGCGAGGAGCAAATTTAGTGGACTCAACTCGCAGCCTGATGTTACGGGCGGAGAGCCACACCAAGTCGCCAGGAGCAAAGGTCGGGGCGGGGCGCCGATGAGCATCAGCGGAGGACCTCATTCTCTCCTTAGAGGCCCGAATGGCATCCTGAGTGCGGTCCCAAATATCCCGTGCCTCCACAGCCCAGTCTGCCACCCTGGAGTCGGCGGAAGACACGGGCATAGGCACAGGTACCCGTGGATGCTGACCATAGTTGAGGAGGAATGGGGTTTGTCCAGTGGAGTCGGCAACGGCGTTGTTCAGTGCAAACTCTGCCCATGATAGCAAGGATGCCCAGTCATCCTGCCTGGCTGAAACAAAATGTCGCAGGTATGTGACCAAGGTCTGGTTGGCCCTCTCTACCAACCCATTCGTCTCGGGATGATAAGCGGAAGAGAGATTCAACTCAATACTGAGAAGACGACAGAGCTCTCTCCAGAACCGAGACGCAAACTGGGGACCCCGGTCACTGACAATTTTGTCTGGCATACCATGTAGGCGGAAGATATGTCTGATGAACAACGCTGCCAAGGCCCGTGCAGAAGGTAACCGCGGCAGCGGCACCAAATGCACCATTTTTGAGAAATGATCGGTGATGACCCAAATGATGGTACAGCCGCGAGACTTGGGCAAACCCACAACAAAGTCCATCCCGACCATCTCCCAGGGCCTATCTGCCACCGGCAAGGGATAGAGCAAACCAGCTGGCCTTTGACGCGGAGATTTATTTTTGGCGCAGGAGACACACGCCAGAACATAATCCCTGACATCCCGGACCATATGCGGCCACCAGTACGTCCTCGCCGTAGCTCAGATGTCCTCTTTGTCCCAAAGTGTCCACCCACCCTGGACGAATGAGCCCAAGAGAGAACCTCCGGTCGCAAATTAATGGGCACAAAAGTCTTGCCCGGAGGCACAGACTCTAGTGATACCGGCGCCACGGTTCTCAGGCTCTCGGAAGGGACAATAAGCCGAGGCTCCTCTTCCTCCTCCTCAGTTGACATAAGGGAGCGAGAGAGAGCGTCAGCACGGATATTCTTCTCCCCGGCGAGATAATGAAGGGAAAAGTGGAACCGGGAGAAGAACAGGGACCATCTGGCCTGGCGAGAATTTAGCCGCTGGGCTGTCTGCAAATAGACCAAATTTTTGTGGTCCGTGTAAACTTGGAAGGGAAACCGCGCACCTTCCAGAAGGTGTCTCCACTCCGAAAAGGCCAACTTCATTGCTAGCAACTCCCTGTCCCCGATGGAGTAGTTCCTCTCCGCTGGCGTGAAGGTCTTGGAGAAGAAGAAGCATGGATGCTTCTGACCTTGAGCATCCTTTTGGTAGAGGACTGCTCCAGCACCAACGGACGAGGCATCCACCTCCAGTAGGAATGGCTTATCCACATCGGGACGATGTAAGATGGGAGCGCTAGCAAAGTGGGACTTAATAGAAGTGAAGGCCTTGGAGACCTCTTCCGACCACAATTTGGGATTCGCTCCCTTCTTGGTGAGGGCTACCAAGGGAGCCACCAGAGTTGAGAAGTGGGGAATGAACTGGCGGTAATAGTTTATGAACCCCATAAAGCGCTGCACCGCTTTAAGAGAATGGGGCTCTTGCCAGTCCATCACAGCCTGTAGTTTGGCAGGATCCATAGCCAATCCCTGGGCGGAGATGATATAGCCCAGGAAAGGTAAGGACTCCTGCTCAAACACACACTTCTCCAACTTTGCGTAAAGAGAGTTTGCCCGTAGGAGGTCGAAGACTCTGCCAACATCTCTCCGGTGGGAGTCAATATCTGGAGAAAAGATGAGAATATCATCCAGATAGACTACAACCGAGGTGGAAAGCATATCCCGGAAGATGTCGTTGACAAAGTCTTGAAAAACGGCAGGTGCATTACAGAGCCCGAAGGGCATCACCAGATACTCATAGTGCCCATCTCTGGTGTTAAATGCCGTTTTCCACTCGTCCCCCTCACGGATGCGAATCAGGTTGTAAGCACCCCGCAGATCTAGTTTCGTAAACACTCTAGCTCCCCGAAGCCTATCGAAAAGCTCAGATATCAACGGCAAAGGGTACTTGTTCTTAACTGTGATAGCATTAAGACCCCTGTAGTCTATGCATGGACGTAGTTCTCCATTCTTCTTCTGCACGAAGAAGAACCCTGCCCCAGCAGGTGACACTGACTTCCTAATGAACCCTCTTGCCAGATTCTCTTGTATGTACTGAGACATTGCCTCCGTTTCCGGGAGAGATAATGGATAGACTCGACCCCGGGGAGGCTCAGCACCAGGCAAGAGATCGATAGGACAGTCATAGGGGCGATGGGGCGGAAGGGTCTCCGCCGCCTTCTTGGAGAACACGTCTGCATAAGACCAATATTGCTTGGGGAGAGAGGATAGATCTGCGGGTACCTCAGTAGTAGCAACCTGAACGCACTCTCGGTGACACCTACCCCCACATGATTCACCCCATCCCAGAATTCTGCCTGAGGACCACTCGATGTGAGGAGAGTGGTACCGTAGCCAAGGTATCCCCAACAGGACCTCATCAATACCCTCAGGAATGACGAGTAGAGAAATAATCTCCTGATGGGATGGCGACAGGGACAGAGTAACAGGGATGGTCTGATGTGTTATCTGTGCGGGGAGTGTCGACCCATTCACCACTCGTACCGTTACTGGTTGGGATAGCATAACCAGGGGTATTGCGTGACGTTGGGCGAAGGCAGAAGACATAAAATTGCCCTCCGCCCCAGAATCCACGCAGAGGTCTACCGAGTGGGAGGATGAGCCAAAGGTAATTGTCCCCTTAAAGGACAATTTGGAGGCAAACGTCGCAGTGTCTAGTGCACCTCCACCTACTACCACTAGACGCTGACGTTTCCTCGACCGCTGATGACATCTGGTGGCAAGATGTCCTGACTGTTGGCAAACCTGGCAACCCTGGAGTGCACGAGCAGTCTGGGACTTAGATCCCGCTCGTGACACCACCTTAGGTTCCTGGAACTCAGGAGCCTGAACTGGAGATTCCAAAGGTTTGGCGAAGGTGGGAGCCAGCCGAAACCTCTGCCTACACTGGGCTCGCTCTAACCTCCGCTCGTGAAAACGGCGGTCAATGCGAGTAGATACTGCTATTAACTCCTCCAGTGTGGCGGGAATCTCCCTAGTGGCCAGAGCGTCCTTAACGTGGTCAGCCAGCCCCCTCCAAAATATAGGGATAAGGGCTTTATCCGACCACTCCAGCTCAGATGCCAGAGTGCGGAAATGGACGGCAAAAAGGCTGACCAAGGACGAGCCCTGAGTCAGTGCCAACAGTTGGAGCGCCGTGTCATGGGTGACACGAGGTCCTAGAAAGACCTGTTTCAGAGTGCTCAGGAATAACGGAGCACTCTGCACCACATGATCGCCACGCTCCCACAGCGGCGTAGCCCACTGCAACGCCCTGTCCGACAATAAGGAAATTATAAAGCCCACCTTAGCCCGCTCTGTAGGGAAACGAGAGGCCAGAAGCTCGAGATGTATTGAGCACTGACTCACGAAACCCCTACAGGACTTACTGTCACCAGAAAATTTCTCTGGTAGCGGGAGGCGAGATAGCGTCGGTACAGGAGCGGCAGTGGACAAGGTAGCTGCAGCCACACTTGCAGCCTGAACAGCGACAGCAGTAACATCCACAGCTGAGGTTGAACGCTCAAAAGCCGCCAACCTTCCCTCCAGCTGCTGGATGTACCGCTGTAAACGCTGATCGTCCGCCATTTTACTAGCCAGACCCTGGCGCTAGTATTCTGTTAGGACTGGCGGAACGCACCAAGACAGATGATAAAGGTGCGTTCGCAGTCCGGGGTCCACCGTGCAGGTGAGAACCTGCTGCTAGCAATTAGCAGACAATATGGCGGTACACTAAAGTATACACGCGTGGGTTAAACCTCACCCAGCGTGAAGAAAGCGATCCTGTTAATTCACAGGACCGCAGTACCGCACTAGTGCGCGAGCAAGTGGTCAGCGGACTTAACCCCAGAAGGGATTGGAGCCCGATTAGACCCTTGCTGGCGTAACACCGCAACTGGGTGTGTAGAGAACCTTAAGCAATCTATGTGCACAAGAGTGCGAGCGATGCCGCACTAACGGACGCCACTAACCACCCAGACTCGGGTATGGAAAGCGCAAGGCAGGCGCACGGCGCCGTACTGGCAGGCACAGCTACAGGACGCTGTGATGTGTGTTAGTGCTGTAGGCTAAGTCGGGCGCTAGGTAGCAGCCATACACCTTCCGTGAACAGACATTCAATAGGGTAGGGGTTTCCAAGGACGACTTGCACTCACAACATACACACATAAGCAATTGTAAAACAATACTAGCGCATGGCCGTGCGGTCATGCGCAGTTTATATAGCAGCAGCACAGGAAGTGGCCACAGCACTTTTGCCCTTCTAGGACCTGCCAAGAGGACCAATGGAATGTGCTGCAGAGCCTGAGCACATGACCCTCGATCTCCAACGGGAGACCTTACACTGGGCATGCTCAGTACATGCAGACAAGGACTTAGTCCCAGAGAAGTCCGCTCGCTGCTGACCAGCACTGACTTTAAAGGCAGAGACTGGAGAAGCAGCACTAACTCTCAGAACAGAGTGAGAATGAGCAAGACGCTGGGACCGACGTCCTTGCTGAGCAGGCTCCACTGCGGCTGGACAAGAATGGGAGACCGCAGCGGAAGTGGCTCGAGATTCCCCCTGTGCAGAAGCGGGAACTCGACCCCTAACATCAGGCTAGCTAGTTTCTTAGGCTGTGCCGAGTTGCCTAGGTAGTTGTTAGGCGCAATCCACAGCCGCTTTTTGTTGTGTTTAGGATAGGATCAGGTGTGCAGTCTACAGAGTTTCCACGTCTCAGAGCTCGTTCTTGTATTTTTGGGTATTTGTCAGATCACTGTGTGCGCTCTGATCGCTAAGCACACTGTGTTTCTGGATTGCCTTCATAACACCTGTCATTAGCAAACATAACAGCTGGCACAACAGCCGAGGCGGCAGGAGCCTGTTTTCCTGATCCGGCCGATATCCTGGACCCACCAAAGCCCGAGCTTAGGCTGCATTCTTTACCACTGGGGTTCTTGCAGACTGCAGACAGAAGAGCCAGGATTCAAGAACTGGTGAATGGACTGCACCCTAGGCTGGTTGGAAGCGACGAGAAAGCGAACCTGGACCAGGTCTGCACAAATGTTTTTGATCCTGCTACCCCAAAAAAACAGAGAGTTAGCATCTTGTGGGGTTGTAATTACTTATGACCGTCAGCAGACAAGAGGGTCCACTTAAGAATTTGTGACCCCTCATCAGATCTCGTTCAACCATTGGACAGTATAGATAGAACAAGGACAACAATTGCAAGGAGTTTGTATATTCTCTCCGTGTGTGCGTGGGTTTCCTCCTGGTACTCCGGTTTCCTCCCACACTCCAAAGACATACTGGTAGGGAATTTAGATTGTGAGCCTCATCGGGACAACGATGATAGTGTGTGCAAATTGTAAAGCGCTGTGGAATATGTTAGTGCTCTATAAAAAAAATAAAGATTAGTATTATTAGAACCCTTGCCTCAAAGATTTCAAAATAGACAGCTGGAACTAGGATCACGTTCCTCAAAATGGAGGGGTAACATCACTGATATACAGTGGATGTGATCTCATAAGGGAGGCAGCATGATAAACCCATCTTAAGGTGGTTCAAGACAGGGCTACCATCACCCCCGAAGATCATACGGTCCTTGGGGTTCCCCACCTCCTTTGCTTGAACAGCCAAGAGTGCAGATGACATAGGGGGCTGTTGACCATTTCTATATGTTGGGGTTCCGGCATTGCCTAAAGCCTGGTCACTTACAGCCCAGGTACCTGCGATTTGGGCTCCAAAAAGCAGGTGTAGGCAGACCCCCCAACCGCAAGAGGAAGGATAAGAAGAAGAAGTGGACACCTAAAGAGAATTACTGTATTATCCTGCTTATAATTTATTCCTGGCTTTGTACTTTGTGCAAAGCCTTTATGACTGTAGGAGTACAGCAAGTATACTTTTAAAAGGCTTGAATGAAGCCCATCAGTTGTTGCCTTTCAGGGGTCTATGGATGAATCTCCTCATAATTTGTGTCTGGCTTTGCACTTTCTGCAAAGCTTTTATGAGTGAATAAGCACATAAAGTACACTTTCAAAATATTTAAGATAACATTTTTTTATGGATTCAATGACTTATCTGTACAGTTTAACACGTTTATTGCTGCATCATGGTGGTAAATAAAACTTACAAAAAGGGTAGAAAAATATTTTAGGATTAGATTACTCATCCATAGAGTATTACATGCTTTCTGTCACATTTTGGTGGTATATAACACTATAAAAAAGCATTTAAAAAATTTGCTTGTTTGTTTACATTTCTTACACATACACTATTCGGTGCTCTGGGGTACATTTTTGCGATATATAAAACTCAAAAAAAGTTAAAACATTTTACTTGCTTACATTTCTCAGCCATGCAGTATTATGTGTTCTTTGTACATTTCCTTGCTATATAACCCTCAAAAAACATGTATACAAATTAATAGGTATTATATTGCTCACCCATAGGGTATTCTGCCTTCGTGGGTGCATTTCAGTGGTATCTAACCCTCCAAAAAATTGTTCAATATTTTTTCAATATTATACTGCTTAGCCATAGAGTATTACATGTTCTTGAGTACTTTTCGTTGGTATAAGCCCTCCAAAAACTGGGTCAAAAATTAATCAGTATTATATTGCTGATCCACAAAGTATAAAGTGTTCTTGGGTACATTTTGCTGCTATAAAAGTCTCTAAAAACTTGATAAATTTTTTTGGTTGATATATTGCTCATCCATACAATATAACGTGTAAATGGGTACATTTCATTCATATATAAGCCCCCAAAAACTTTTAAAAAAATCGGTATTATATTTATCACCCGTAGACTATTCTGTGGTCTGGAGTACCTTTTGTTGGTATATAACCCTTAAAAATTGTGTTCAAAATGTATCGGTATTATACTGCTCATCCATAGAGTTTTACATCTCCTTTGGTACAGTTCTTTGCTATATAAGCCTGAAAAAAAGAGTTCAAAATTTTAGGCTGTGTGCACACTTTGCATATTTGGTGCATTTTTCTGCGAGGATTTGTGACAAAACCTGAAGTAAAATCTGATGCAAGCAAAATGAATGAGAAGCCTTAAAGGGAATCTGTCACCTAATTTTGGCTTTATAAGCTTAGGCCACCACCATCAGGGGCTTATCTACAGCATTCTGTAATGCAGTAGATAAGCCCCCAATGTAAACTGAAAGATAAGAAAAACAAGTTAGATTATACTCACCTGGGGGGCGGTCGGGTGCGGTCGGCATCTCAGGTCGGGTCCGGCGCCTCCCATCTTCGTACGATGTCGTCATCCTCCTTGCTTCTGTTGTGGCTCCTGCGCAGGTGTACTGATTTGCCTTGTTGAGGGCAGCGTAAAGTACTGCAGTGCACAAGCACCAGGCCTCTCTGACCTTTCGTGGCGCCTGCGCACTGCAGTACTTTGCTCTGCAGGGCAGAGAATTACACCTGCACAGTAGCAGCGACAGCAACAAGGAAGAGGACGACATCATATGAAGATGGGAGGTGCCGGACCCGGACCTGCGATGCCCATCCGACTGGACAGAACCGGACCGCCTCCCCAGGTGAGTATAATCTAACCTGTTTTTCTTATCTTTCAGGTTACATCGGGGGCTTATCTACAGCAGTGCAGAATGCTGCAGATAAGCCCCTGATGGCTGTGGCAGAAGCTTATAGGGCCAAAATTAGGTGACAGATTCCCTTTAAATATCATGCAGATATTAAGTATTTTTGGCTTTCCGATTTGGTGTGGAAAATAATCTGTGCATTTCTCTGTGCGTTTTTGTCCTGCATTTTTCATCATTGACACCATTCAAAACAATGAAAACCGAATTGCAAGAATGAAGGCAAATGAGTACCAAAAGGGTGGTAAAAACATACCAAAAACAAACATTTTTGCAGCTGCATTTTTATACCAAGAGATAGAGAAATTTTACTCAATGCGTGCACATACGCTAAGGCTATGTGCCCACGATCAGGAAGTAACAGTGTTTTGGATGCAGCGCATTTTGGCTGCGTTCAAAATGCTGCATTCTATTTACGCTGGTAAATCCACGTGTTCACTGAACTACATGGATTTACCACATTCAATACATTCTATTTTGAAAAGTTGTGTTGCAGAGACTAGCATCTCCAGAAGAGAAGGTAACATGCTGCAGATCTGAAAGGTGCGCTGCATGTCAGTTCCCGCGGTTGATCCGCAGGTGCACATAGATGCACAGCGGACATGGGATTTCTAGAAATCCCATCCACGATATTGTAAGATCTGGCAGCTGTGTTTTTGATGCTGCATTAATGCGCAGCATCAAAACCACAGCGAATCCTAAATAAGGGAACGCTCTCTCTGCCTCAATAAACTTGTTCGAAATTTTAGGCTGGAGGCACACGTTGCAGATTTGGTACATTTTTGCTGTTTTTTTTCTGCGCGGACTTGGGACAAAACCTGAAACAAAACTTGATGCCAGAAAAGCGAATCAGGAACTTGAAGTGTCATGCACAAGTGGAGTATTATTGACTTGCAAATTTGGTGCAGAAAATAATCTGCACATCCTACCAAAAAGTGAATACACACTGGAATAGTCATTAATATATACATTTTTTATTATTAGATAAATATAAAACTGCATGTTAGCAGAGAAGGTTAAAATACTTAACAAGGGGACTAAATCCAGCATAGGAAAATCACAGGGAAATGACATTTAGAAAATGGGTTAAATAATTAAATGGTATTGCCTCAACACATATAAAATAATATAATGCAGATATAGCAGCAGGGTTGGTTTGTGAATAAATATTATATTACAATGTAAGTCCAAGTGGATAAAATAAAGTGAATAATCACACACAAAGCACCGCAGTGGATAATTCCTAATATATGTAAATGAATATGGAGAGATTAACATACATAAACATCCAAAATCTTCAACGTACGTTTCGCCAGGTGGTTTTCTCAAGGAGTTTTTTTTTGCATCTGTGTTATTCGTGCCAAGTGATGTAGAAATGGTGCAGAGATTTTACTCAACATGTGCACATACTCTTATCAGTATTATGTTGCTCACCCATAGACTATTCCGTGGTCTGGAGCACATTTCCTTGGTAAACAATCTTCAAAAGTGCATTTTTGAAGGGTCTGCTGGAAAAAAAAGCTCGGCTTTCTATTGACTCCTTTTATACTTGTTACTCGAGACGAGCATGTGGGTATTAGGAATTTCTCGGTTCAAGCAACAAGCACAGAGCATTTTAATGCTCGCTCATCTCTATAAGCAACTAATTATAAAACATTTTCCCATTTTAATTTTTTGTTTTCATTTTTTCATCTGTCAAAGTAAGAATAGAAATCAAGCAATTCAAAATGTTCAAAAATACATTTCAGACTTTCAAAAAAAAAATATATATATCAGTGACCAAAATAGCCACCCCTCTTTCAATAACAGTCATAAGCTTTGCATCCATAGAGTCTGTCAATTTCTTAATCAACTATTTAGACAGCACCCACTACAGCCCACCAGACACTGTTGAGAGAGGTGTACTGTTTTTCTTGCATGACTAAGAACCGCAAGGTTCGAAACAAGTCTGCCCACGCTATTCTTCCCACATAGGGGGTTGTGATATCTATACTGAATGGATTACTAATTTTATATATGTTTTCAATAAAATGTAAAAAGTTTTTATGGGACAGTTTGAGCTGGATTACCTAATTGATTGACTACTTGAAGAAAGTTTCTTTTAAAAACTGGTAGCAAATTTTGGGAGATCATTTTGCATCCAACTTCAACTCAACTAATACCAACCCACAGCAGTACCCTACCTCCACCTAGTCTGTCTAGAGTCATACTCATCTCATAGGTAAATAAAACCTTTGAAAAATCTGTCTTCAGATATGTTTTCGCCTTGTCTTGGCGTTTCAAATTTGTCTTGTTCAGTGGTGGTTCAGATGTTTTAGCCATCTATTACCTTGGCCATGTCTCTGAGCATTGAACACCTTGCACTTTTGAGCTCTCTAGGGAGGGTGTCATTTTGTAATATTGACAGGACTGGAGGATAATGGGTCCTGGTCACTTCACATTTGATTCTTCTTAAATCTTTGACAGTTAATTTGTGTCTTTTTGTCTCAAAACTTTTTTGGTGCCCTGTTAACTATTTGCAACAAAATGTTTCATGGCTCTGTGATAACTTCCCAATAGATTAGCAATGTCTATGGCTGCATCCCTCTGTTAGACTTTCAACAATTTTTGACCTTTCAGAGTCGGTAAAATCTCTTTTATGGCTAATTTTTCCTGAGGAAAACAGGCTGCCTAATAATTTTGCACACTTTACCATCCCTCATTATGCAAATACACATCACCTGATCTGCTTCATCCAATAAGCATTCAAGTTTATACAGCTCGGAGATGAAAAATATTCGTAAGAAGGAGGATATGTAAAAATACTCACCTAATGTTTTGCACCCAGTATATAAAAAAATTCACATAGAAAGAAGAAAACAATAAAAAAAATTTTTAGCAGGTCTTTCTGGGACTAAGTCCAGATTTTCCCTTTCTGAGCATGCCCACAGGATTACCTCCCATTGGAGGTCGGGGGTCACATGCTTAGATACTGCAGCTAATCCCATTGGTCCTCTAGGAAGGTCCTAAAGGTGTTCTTCTTCTGTGGCAGACTGGCCCACAATGAAGAGTCCGTTTCTCTGACATCTGAGAGATCCTCCTGTTGGGATGAGGACTGTGCTGGTGGGGGTATATGATTGGGGGATTATTTTATTATCACATTCTGTTCACATTATGTAGATATATTACGTTTTTTTATACACTGTTAAGTCTATGTGTAGATATTGCATCATGTCTCACACTTATACACTTTTATATGAATATGATCACTGCCAGTTTCAGTTTTGTACTGATATATATCCTGAAATAAGGGGTCATAATCACCGCACCATTTGTATGCTCATATTATGTCTACCCCACATAGTATTTTGCCGTTGTGCGGGGTTTTTCTTAGCACACCTTTTTTTCTTTTTTATTATTTTGTTGTTTATTTTTATTTTTTATTTTTCTTTTCCCATCCCCTTTTATTGTTCCGGCATAGTCCTGTCTTTCGATATGAGCCGTCGTATAATAGATGCATGGGGCTTATATTGGGTCTTGCGCCCCTATTATAGCAGTACTGGGATTCGATGCTATATGTGTATGGCGAAATTAGTCGCCATGCTTATTATTATGGATCGACGCAGCTATTGATGTTTGTGTTCGGTTCCATATATCTCATGGATTTTATGCACATTTATCATTTGGATCCCACTACCGCTACTCACCAAAGACCTATAGATATGCAAACGTTTAGTCATGTTTACTATCGTTACCAAGGCTACACACTGGGTCTTGGTTAGGTTGCGGACTCTTCCTAGTGCGCAGATGCGGCGTTCCTTCACCTAGGGTTTCACATACTTCCGGAGTGGGAGGATCGCTCTGCTGGCCATCTGGGTGCTCATAGTGCGCATGCGCCGCTCTATTTGCCCGGCATTGTCCTATCCCGATGGCGTCTTTTACGTGTGCGGCGCAGATGTATACAGGTACCAACGGCGGATTACCGCCCACACACACGTCACACAATGACGCATATGGGGAGCGGACTATTTGTTTGGTACGGTTCTGAGGAGCGCATGCGCCGTACTTGTTGAAACACCCCATGTTCTATAAATAGTGCGGTAACAGCTAGACACCCACACCACTCCCTTTGAGAAAGCGATAGTGCGAAACGCACATCATGGGTGCTGTGAAGGTCACACAGGCATTCTGATTCACTATGGGTAAGTTCAGCGTGACTTGCAGTGAAGTGTAATCGTAAGATGATATGGCATAACTTGTGTTTTGATACGCCGGCCTCTTTCAGTATGCTGCCCCACTGTGGGAATATAATGCACTAGTCATATGCATGACACCCTTTGCCCAGATCATATTATAAGCGTGTGCCCTTCTTGTCAGTGTACTGGTTGATTCCTTCTCTTCCTCACATGTTGGGACTATTTTATATAATTGTCTATTGTATTTTTTGGGTATCTTTGTTTGGTATTGTCTGTATTTATATATCAATAAAATTTCTATATATTTTTTAATAAATCTTCAGTGTCTAGACTCCCTTTTCCGCTAGTATGATACAGCTATAAAAGGTTTGCATGGCCACACGGCCATGCGCTAGTATACAATTGTTATCGTGTGTGTGTTGATGAGTTCAAGTCTTTCCTTAAAAAACCCATCCCTTGTGTATGACTGTTCGCGTAAGGTGTATGGCTGCAATCTAGCGCCCGGCTGAACTCACAGCTTTAACACACGAAACAGCGTCTAACTGCTGTGACCGCCAGTGCAGCGCCGCGCGCTATTAGAGCGCTTACCTTACCCAAGTCTGGGTGATTAGTGGCATCCGCTTGTGTGGCACAGCATGCACTTCTGTTCATATTAGTTACCTCTGATACCCCAGTTGTGGTGTCAATCGCAAGAGGTCCACACTAACTCTAATCCTGTGTCCTGGAATAGAGTTCTGTAGTTCCTTGCTTGCGCTCTCTGTGAGGTACCGCGACCCTGTGACTTAACAGGGATCGCTTTCTTCACACAGGGTGAAGTTAACCCATGTGTGTATCCTCATTGTACCGCCATATAGTCTGTCATTACTTAGCAGTAGGTTCCATCTCTTCACGGTGGACCCCGGGCTGCGAACGCACCTTATTATATCTATTTAATTATTTGGTGCGTTCCGCTAGCCCTAACAATTTGTTTTAGGGAACACATCTCATTTGAAGTCATTTTGAGGGGTCTATATGATAGAAAATAACCAAGTGTGACACCATTCTAAAAACTGCACCCCTCAAGGTGCTCATTCAAGAAGTTTAATAACCCTTCAGGTGTTTTACAGGAATTTTTGGAATGTTTAAATAAACATGAAAAATATTTAGAATTGAGAGTCCTCAGTGGTTGATACCTTTTAATGGCTAACTGAAAAGATGGCAACAAATTGCAAGCTTTCGAGACTACACAGGTCTCTTCATCAGGCAAAGACTAAAACAAATTCTGAAGAATCACATATTTATGCACAACATAGTATAGGGAAAAAAAAAAAAGAGGGGAAAAAAAACTATGGATAAGCCAGGTGACATGAAGCAGAATTACCAAGGGTGATAAACAATTACATCCATAAATATTGGGCCAATTCTTAGATAAGGATTGTTTTATTGTCCTGTGATTAGGGTCCCTGTTGTAATGACTAGGGTTGAGCGAAACGGGTCGTTCATTTTCAAAAGTCGCCGACTTTTAGCAAAGTCGGGTTTCATAAAACCCGATCCGACCCCTGTGCGGGGTCGGCCATGCGGTACGCGACTTTCGCGCCAAAGTCGCGTTTCAATGACGCGAAAAGCGCCATTTCTCAGCCAATGAAGGTAAACGCAGAGTGTCGGCAGCGTGATGACATAGGTCCTGGTCCCCACCATCTTAGAGAAGGGCATTGCAGTGATTGGCTTGCTGTCTGCGGTGTCACAGGGGCTATAAAGGGGCATTCCCGCCGACTGCCATGTTACTGCTGCTGATCTGAGCTTAGGGAGAGGTTGCTGCCGCTTCGTCAGAAGCAGGGATAGCGTTAGGCAGGGTCCATTAACCACCAAACCGCTTGTGCTGTAGCGATTTGCACTGTCCAACACCACCTTCGGTGTGCAGGGACAGTGGAAGCTACATTTTTTTTTTCCATCAGCGCTGTAGCTCAATGGGCTGCCCTAGAAGGCTCCCTGATAGCTGCATTGCTGTGTGTACGCCGCTGTGCAAACCAACTGCTTTTTTCTTTCTTTCTGCACAGCTATCTTGTTTGTTTGTCCACAGTTTTTATTTAATTTGTGCATCAGTCCACTCCTTATTGCTGCCTGCCATACCTGGCTGAGATTACTGCAGGGAGATAGTAATTGAAGGACAGTTCCTTTTTTTTTTTTTTTTTTTTGTGGGAGATTAAGATTGGCATTTCTGCTAGAGTGCCATCCCTGTCTGTGCCATCTCTCACTCAGTGGGTCATAGAAAGCCTATTTATTTTTTTGCTTGATTTGGGTTCTAAAATCTACCTGAAAAAATCACTACATCAATGAGTGGGAGAAAAATATTGGCCTCAGGGCTTGTGTGCCACTCCTGACTCCTGTGTGTGCCATCTCTCAGTCAGTGGGCCATAGAAAGCCTACTTATTTTTTTGCTTGATTTGGGTTCCAAAATCTACCTGAAAAAATCACTACATCAATCAGTGGGAGAAAAATATTGGCCTCAGGGCTTGTGTGCCACTCCTGACTCCTGTGTGCATCATCACTCACTCAGTGGGCCATAGAAAGCCTATTTTTTTTTTTTGCTTTATTTGGGTTCTAAATTCTACCGGAAAAAATCAATAAATCAATCAGTGGGAGATTAATATTGGCCTTTGGGCTTGTGTGCCAGTCCTAAGCGTGCCATCTCTCTCACAAATAGTGGGCCATAGAAAGCCTATTTATTTTTTTTTTTTGGTTTTATAAATTCTCCCTGAAAAAAAAAGGGAGATTAATATTGGCCTTTGGGCTTGTGTGCCAGTCCTAAGCGTGCCATCTCTCTCTCTCAGATAGTGGGCCATAGAAAGCCTATTTATAATTTTTTTTATTGGGTTTATAAATTTTCCCTGAAAAAAAAAAAACAGTGGGAGATTAATATTGGCCTCTGGGCTTGTGTGCCACTCCTGACTCCTGTGTGTGCCATCTCTCAGTCAGTGGGCCATAGAAAGCCTATTTTTTGTTTTATTTGTTTTCTAAATTCTCCCTGAAAAAAATCATTTTATTTTATTTGGTTTCTAAATTCTTCCTGAAAAAATCATTTTATTTTATTTTGTTTCTAAAGTCTCCCTGAAAAAATAAAAAAATATCAGTGGGAGATTAATATTGCCCTTTCTGCTTGTGTGCCAGTCTTGACTCCTGGGTGTGCCATCTCTCTCTCTCTCTCCAATTGTGGGCCATAGAAAGCCTATTATTTTTTTAGCTTGATTTGGGTTCCAAAATCTACCTGAAAAAATCACTACATCAATCATTGGGAGAACAATATTGGCCTCTGGGCTTGTGTGCCAGTCCTGACTCCTGTGTGCGTCATCTCTCACTCAGTGGGCCATAGAAAGCCTATTTTTTGTTTTATTTGTTTTCTAAATTCTCCCTGAAAAAATCATTTTATTTTATTTGGTTTCTAAATTCTTCCTGAAAAAATCATTTTTTTTATTATTTTTTTTTCTAAAGTCTCCCTGAAAAAAAACAAAAAAAAAAACAAATCAGTGGGAGATTAATATTGCCCTTTCTGCTTGTGTGCCAGTCTTGACTCCTGGGTGTGCCATCTCTCTCTCTCTCTCTCCAATTGTGGGCCATAGAAAGCCTATTATTTTTTTTGCTTGATTTGGGTTCCAAAATCTACCTGAAAAAATCACTAAATCAATCAGTGGGAGATAAATATTGGCCTTTGGGCTTGTGTGCCACTCCTGACTCCAGTGTGCGTCATCTCTCACTGAGTGGGCCATAGAAAGCCTATTTTTTGTTTTATTTGTTTTCTAAATTCTCCCTGAAGAAATCATTTTATGTTATTTGGTTTCTAAATTCTTCCTGAAAAAATAATTTTATTTTATTTTGTTTCTAAAGTCTCCCTGAAAAAAAATAAAAAAATAAAAAAAAACAGTGGGAGATTAATATTAACATTTGTGCTTCAGTGACAGTCCTGGGTGTGTGGCATCTCTCTCATTTGGTGCCACCAAAAACAGAGTGTGTAACATTGTGCCTGATTTTCGTTGTGGTCTCACCCACCTGTAAAGGGGTAGCTACATCATACTGAAGTTATAGCTCACCGTGTAAGTTGTGTGACAGCAACAAATACCGTTAGTTTGGTTATGTTTTTAAAACAATGAGGAAGTCTGGTGGAAGAGGTCGTGGCCGGGGGCGTTCATTGTCAGCTGGTAATGAGGGTAGTGGTAGTGGTGGAGCATCAGGTGGTCGTGGGAAAAAAAATATTGCACCTAAGTCTGGAGCTGTGGAGCCAGGTTCGTCGTTTGGCTACACAAGGCCTCGAACGCTCCCTTTTCTGGGAGTAGGAAAACCGCTTTTAAAGCCGGAGCAGCAAGAGCAAGTTTTGGCTTATCTTGCTGACTCAGCCTCTAGCTCTTTTGCCTCCTCTTTTGAAACTGGTAAATGTAAAAGCAGCGCGTCGTTAGTGGATGTTCACGGTCAGGGACAAGTCGCTTCCTTGTCCTCTTCAGCAAAAACAACAACAGAGAAGGATGCAGCAGGCGGCACAACGGGTTACTCCATGGAGCTTTTTACACATACCGTCCCTGGCTTAGAAAGTGAAGCAGTTAACAGTCCATGCCCATTACAAGTTGAATCTGACATGGAGTGCACTGATGCACAGCCACAGCCAGACTACTATGCTGGTCCTTTGACTCAGACCACAACATTGCCCTCGCAGGGTAATGATCAAGAATCAGACCCTGATGAGACTATGTTGCCCCATCACGAACGCTATACCACCGACCGACACGGTGACACAGACGAAGTTGCACACGAGCTACAAGAAGAGGTAATAGATGACCCAGTTCTTGACCCCAATTGGCAGCCATTGGGGGAACAGGGTGCAGGCGGCAGCAGTTCTGAAGCGGAGGAGGAGGGGCCGCAGCAGGCATCAACATCGCAACAGGTTCCATCTGCCGGGCCCGTATCTTGCCCAAAACGCGTGGCAAAGCCAAAACCTGTTGGAGGACAGCGTGGCCATCCGTTTAAAGCTCAGTCTGCAATGCCTGAAAAGGTATCCGATGCTAGAAAGAGTGCAGTCTGGCATTTTTTTAAACAACATCCAATTGATCAGCGCAAAGTCATCTGTCAAATATGTTCAACTACCTTAAGCAGAGGGCAGAATCTGAAAAGTCTCAATACAAGTTGCATGCATAGACATTTAACCACCATGCATTTGCAAGCTTGGACTAACTACCAAACGTCCCTTAAGGTTGTAGCACCCTCGGCCAATGAAGCTAGTCATCAACGCAACATCCCTTCCGGCAGTGTAGGGCCACCATTTTCCGCACCACCTGCAGTATCTGTGCAGGTTTCTTTGCCAGGCCAAAGCAGTCAGGGTCAGGGAATCACCAGTTTCGTAGTAGGAAACACTGCATCTAGGGCACCGGCAGCAACAATACCATCTCCCACCGTCTCTCAGTCTGCCATGTCCACCGGCACCCCCGCTAGTTCCACGATCTCCAGCTCTCCAGTCCAGCTCACCCTACATGAGACTATGGTTAGAAAAAGGAAGTACTTAGCCTCGCATCTGCGTACACAGGGTTTGAATGCCCACATAGCTAGACTAATCTCGTTAGAGATGATGCCCTACCGGTTAGTTGAAAGCGAAGCTTTCAAAGCCCTGATGGACTACGCTGTACCACGCTACGAGCTACCCAGTCGACACTTTTTTTCCAGAAAAGCCATCCCAGCCCTCCACCAGCATGTTAAAGAGCGCATCGTCCATGCACTCAGGCAATCTGTGAGCACAAAGGTGCACCTGACAACAGATGCATGGACCAGTAGGCATGGCCAGGGACGTTACGTGTCCATCACGGCACACTGGGTGAATGTTGTGGATGCAGGGTCCACAGGGGACAGCAAGTTTGGGACAGTTCTGCCTAGCCCACGGTCTAGGAAACAGTTGGCTGTAGCCGTTCGCACCCCCTCCTCCTCCTCCTCGTCCTCCTGCAGAAGCGAGAGCTCGTCCACAGACCGCAGTCGCACAACCACTCCATCCGCAGCTGCCACTGTTGCACACCAGGTCTCCCATTATGGGGCAGCTACTGGCAAACGTCAGCAGCCTGTATTGGCTATGAAGTGTTTGGGCGACAACAAACACACCGCGGAAGTTCTGTCCGAGTTCTTGCAGAAAGAAACGCAGTCGTGGCTGGGCACTGTAGATCTTGAGGCAGGCAAGGTAGTGAGTGATAACGGAAGGAATTTCATGGCTGCCATCTCCCTTTCCCAACTGAAACACATTCCTTGCCTGGCTCACACCTTAAACCTGGTGGTGCAGTGCTTCTTGAAAAGTTATCCGGGGTTATCCGACCTGCTCCTCAAAGTGCGTGGACTTTGCTCACATATCCGCCGTTCGCCCGTACACTCCAGCCGTATGCAGACCTATCAGCGTTCTTTGAACCTTCCCCAGCATCGCCTAATCATAGACGTTGCAACAAGGTGGAACTCAACACTGCACATGCTTCAGAGACTGTGCGAACAGAGGCGGGCTGTTATGTTTTTGTGGGAGGATACACATACACGGGCAGTCAGTAGGATGGCAGACATGGAGTTGTCAGGTGTGCAGTGGTCGAAGATACAAGACATGTGTCAAGTCCTTCAGTGTTTTGAGGAATGCACACGGCTGGTTAGTGCAGACAACGCCATAATAAGCATGAGCATCCCCCTAATGCGTCTGCTGATGCAAAGTTTGACACACATAAAGGATCAGGCGTCTGCAGCTGAGGAAGAGGAAAGCCTTGATGACAGTCAGCCATTGTCTGGCCAGGGCAGTGTACAGGACGAGGTAGCGGGCGAAGAGGAGGAGGAGGTCGAGGAGGATGATGGGGATGATTATATTTTTAATGAGGAAGCTTTTCCGGGGCCACTGGAAATTGTTGGAGCGGCAAGGCCGGGTTCTGGTTTTTGGAGGGACATAAGTGACGTGGATTTGCCTGAAACTGCCCCTCAACCAAGCACAACCGCAGATTTGGGAACTGGAACTTTGGCCCACATGGCGGATTATGCCTTACGTATCCTCAAAAGGGACACACGCATTACTAAAATGATGAACGATGACGATTACTGGTTGGCCTGCCTCCTTGATCCTCGCTATAAAGGCAAATTGCAAAATATAATGCCACATGACAACTTGGAAATTATTTTAGCAACCAAACAATCAACTCTTGTTGACCGTTTGCTTCTGGCATTCCCTGCACACAGCGCCCGTGATCGTTCTCACACGAGCTGCAGGGGCCAGCAGACCAGAGGTTTTAGAGGGGCAGAAATCAGAAGTGGCGTTGGCCAGAGGGGTTTTCTGACCAGGTTGTGGAGTGATTTTGCTATGACCGCAGACAGGACAGGTACTGCAGCATCAATTCAAAGTGACAGGAGACAACATTTGTCCAGTATGGTTACAAACTATTTTTCATCCCTTATCGACGTTCTCCCTCAACCGTCATTCCCATTTGATTACTGGGCATCCAAATTAGACACCTGGCCAGAATTGGCAGAATATGCATTGCAGGAGCTTGCTTGCCCGGCAGCTAGTGTCCTATCAGAAAGAGTATTCAGTGCTGCAGGTTCAATACTAACAGAAAAAAGGACTCGTCTGGCTACCCAAAATGTAGATGATCTAACCTTCATTAAAATGAACCACAACTGGATTTCGAAATCTTTTGCCCCACCTTGCCCGGCTGACACCTAGCTTTCCTATGAAAAGGTCTTGCCTGTGGACTATTCTGAATGACTTTTCCAATCTCGTAATTTTCTGCACCTGATTGTCCAGCATACGACATGTTTACACCTCACTAAATGGCCAAACTCCCCACACGGGGCCGTGGTATCGCCACTTGGCGCCAGCACCCGTGAGAGTGCTGTTTGTCTGAAGAGGTGGGTGTGCCCGCTTTTGGTCGACGGCACTGCCACTGGGTCCCTCATAGTACAATAAAGTGTCTCTGGCGGTGGTGGTGCGCACCCAACGTCAGACACACCGTTGTAATATGAGGGGCCCTGGGCCTGTACCGCCGGCCACAAGACAGTTCCCCCCCCCAGCTCAAACAGTGCTCTACCACTTGCAAAATTATCTCTCACAGCTCCACCAATGTTTAGTCTATGCGCTGACATCCTTCAATGCCTGGCACTGACAATACCATTGTATTGACATTTTTGTTATGTTAGGCCTTCGAAGCCTATCTGCAGTCCCTCCTTCCACTAGGCCTCCACTGACCATTGTACTGCTGCCCGTGTACCCCTGGAACCAATTTTAAATTGCCAACAGCCCTATTTTTTTATGTTAGGCCTTCGAAGCCTGTCTGCGGTCCCTCCTTCCACTAGGCCTCCACTGACCATTGTACTGCTGCCCTTGTACCACTGGAACCAATTTTAAATTGCCAACAGCCCTATTTTTTTATGTTAGGCCTTCGAAGCCTGTCTGCGGTCCCTCCTTCCACTAGGCCTCCACTGACCATTGTACTGCTGCCCGTGTACCCCTGGAACCAATTTTAAATTGCCAACAGCCCTATTTTTTTATGTTAGGCCTTCGAAGCCTGTCTGCGGTCCCTCCTTCCACCAGGCCTCCACTGACCTGTCTACTGCTGCCCTTGTACCACTGGAACCAATTTTAAATTGCCAACAGCCCTATTTTCTTATGTTAGGCCTTCGAAGCCTGTCTGCGGTCCCTCCTTCCACTAGGCCTCCACTGACCACACCACTGCTGCCCGTGTACCCCTGGAACCAATTTAAAATTGCCTACAGCCAGCCCAATTTTAGTATGTTAGGCCTTCGAAGCCTGTCTGCGGTCCGTTCTTTCTACTACTACTACACTGACCAGGCCACTGCTGCCCGTGTTCCCCTGGAACCAATTTAAAATTGCCTACAGCCATCTGTTATTATGTTAGGCCTTCGATGCCTGTTTGCGGTCACTCCTTCCACTAGGCCTCCACTGACCACACCACTGCTGCCCGTGTACCCATGGAACCAATTTAAAATTGCCTACAGCCAGCCCAATTTTTTTATGTTAGGCCTTTGAAGCCTGTCTGCGGTCCGTTCTTTCTACTACTACTACACTGACCAGGCCACTGCTGCCCGTGTTCCCCTGGAACCAATTTAAAATTGCCTACAGCCATGTGTTATTATGTTAGGCCTTCGATGCCTGTCTGCGGTCACTCCTTCCACTAGGCCTCCACTGACCACACCACTGCTGCCCGTGTACCCCTGGAACCAATTTAAAATTGCCTACAGCCAGCCCAATTTTAGTATGTTAGGCCTTCAAAGCCTGTCTGCGGTCCGTTCTTTCTACTACTACTACACTGACCAGGCCACTGCTGCCCGTGTTCCCCTGGAACCAATTTAAAATTGCCTACAGCCATGTGTTATTATGTTAGGCGTTCGATGCCTGTCTGCGGTCACTCCTTCCACTAGGCCTCCACTGACCACACCACTGCTGCCCGTGTACCCCTGGAACCAATTTAAAATTGCCTACAGCCAGCCCAATTTTTTTATGTTAGGCCTTTGAAGCCTGTCTGCGGTCCGTTCTTTCTACTACTACTACACTGACCAGGCCACTGCTGCCCGTGTTCCTCTGAAACTAATTTAAAATTGCCTACAGCCATCTGTTATTATGTTAGGCCTTCGACGCCTGTTTGCGGTCACTCCATCCACTAGGCCTCCACTGACCACACCACTGCTGCCCGTGTACCCATGGAACCAATTTAAAATTGCCTACAGCCATCTGGTATTATGTTAGGCCTTCAATGCCTGTCTGCGGTCACTCCTTCCACTAGGCCTCCACTGACCACACCACTGCTGCCCGTGTACCCCTGGAACCAATTTAAAATTGCCTACAGCCATCTGTTATTATGTTAGGCCTTCGATGCCTGTCTGCGGTCACTCCTTCCACTAGGCCTCCACTGACCACACCACTGCTGCCCGTGTACCCCTGGAACCAATTTAAAATTGCCTACAGCCATCTGTTATTATGTTAGGCCTTCGAAGCCTGTCTGCGGTCCTTCCTTCCAATAGTTCTCCACTGACCAGACCAATGCTGGCCGTGTACCCCTGGAACCCAGCTGAAAGTGCATGTAGCCTCCTTTTTTTCTTTGTTTTATTTTTAGAAAGCCCAGATGAACTACGCTGTGCAACGGTTCAAGCTACCCAGTCGACATTTCTTTTGCGAGAAAAGCCATCCCAGCCCTCCAGCGGCATGAAAAAGTCTGCATTGTCATAGCACTCAGGCAATCAAACAGTAGAAAGGTGCACCTGACAAGAGACGCATGGACCAGTAGGCATGTTCACAAAAAGTTACGTGTCCATTACGGCGCACTGGGTTAATGTGTTGGATGCATGGTCCACAGGGGACAGCCTACAAAGTCTGTCTGCAGTCCCTAATTCCAATTTTCCTCCGCTGACCACACTACTGCTGCCCGTGTACCCCTGGAACCAATTTTACATTGTCTACAGCCTAATTTTGTTATGTTAGGCCTACTACGCCTGTCTGCGGTCCCTCCTTCCAATACTCGTCCACTGACCACACCACTGCTGCCCGTGGACCCCTGGAACCTATTTTTAATTGCATAGAGCATCCTTTTTTTAATAGTAGGCGTACAAAGTCTGTCTGCGGTCCACTATTGAAATTGTCCTCCACTGCCCAGAGCACTGCTGCTTGTGTACCCCTGTAACTTTTTTAAGCTGCAGTGAGCCACATTTTTGGTTTAAGTCCTACTACCTGTGTCTGTCTGCGCCACTCAATTCAGCTGTGTTCCTTTGAAAAAAGCTGAGCGTCAATAGTCTTGTTTTCAGCCTCTAGGAATTTTAAAACTGCATTGGGGGTACAACTTTGGTAGGGCCTACTAACGGTGTCTGCCTCCCCAAGGTGTGACCCAGGTTTCCTCGCCATTGCTTCGATCTTAATGCTCTCGTTTAGTAGTTGTTGGAAACTACACTGCATTAGGCCTACAAATTGGGTATGGGGTGTAGAGAGATGGTGTGTTACACTCCAAGGTGTTCCCCAGGTTTCCTCTCCATTGCTTCGATCTTCATGCTCTCGTTTACTAGTTGTTGGAAACTACACTGCATTAGGCCTACAAATTGGGTATGGGGTGTAGAGAGATGGTGTGTTCCACTCCAAGGTGTTCCCCAGGTTTCCTCGCCAATGCTTCGATCTTCATGCTCTCGTTTAGTAGTTGTTGGAAACTACACTGCATTAGGCCTACAAATTGGGTATGGGGTGTAGAGAGATGGTGTGTTCCACTCCAAGGTGTTCCCCAGGTTTCCTCGCCAATGCTTCGATCTTCATGCTCTCGTTTAGTAGTTGTTGGAAACTACACTGAATTAGGCCTACAAATTGGGTATGGGGTGTAGAGAGATGGTGTGTTCCACTCCAAGGTGTTCTCCAGGTTGCCTTTCCTGAGCTTCGATCTTCCGTCTCTCGTTTAGTAGTTGTTGGAAACTACACTGCATTAGGCCTACAAATTGGGTATAGGGTGTAGAGAGATGGTGTGTTACACTCCAAGGTGTTCCCCAGGTTTCCTCTCCATTGCTTCGATCTTCATGCTCTCGTTTAGTAGTTGTTGGAAACTACGCTGCATTAGGCCTACAAATTGGGTATGGGGTGTAGAGAGATGGTGTGTTCCACTCCAAGGTGTTCTCCAGGTTGCCTTTCCTGAGCTTCGATCTTCTGGCTCTCGTTTAGTAGTTGTTGGAAACTACGCTGCATTAGGCCTACAAATTGGGTATGGGGTGTAGAGAGATGGTGTGTTCCACTCCAAGGTGTTCCCCAGGTTTCCTCTCCATTGCTTCGATCTTCATGCTCTCGTTTAGTAGTTGTTGGAAACTACAATGCATTAGGCCTACAAATTGGGTATGGGGTGTAGAGAGATGGTGTGTTCCACTCCAAGGTGTTCCCCAGGTTTCGTCCACATTGCTTCGGTCTTCCGACTCTCGTTTAGTAGTTGTAGAAAACTACACTGCATTAGGCCTACAAATTGGGTATGGGGTGTAGAGAGACGGTGTGTTACACTCCAAGGTGTTCCCCAGGTTTCGTCCACATTGCTTCGATCTTCCGACTCTCGTTTAGTAGTTGTTGAAAACTACACTGCATTAGGCCTACAAATTGGGTATGGGGTGTAGAGAGATGGTGTGTTACACTCCAAGGTGTTCTCCAGGTTGCCTTTCCTGAACTTCTATCTTCAGGCTCTCATTAAATTGTGGTTAAATGGAACAACTGCATTTGGCGTACTAGTTGGTTTGGGGCCTACTATCGGTGTCTGCCACTCCTTGCTGTTCTCCTGGTTTCCTGCCCTGAAATTCCATTTTCAGGCTCTCGTTAAGTAGTTGTTAATGTTAGACTGCATTTGGCCTACTAGTTGGGTTGGGGCCTACTATCGGTGTCTGCCACTCCTTGCTGTTCTCCTCCACTGAACAAAGCTGTGCCGCCTGTTTACTACGGTTGCCAATTTTGAACTGCATTTCGACTACTTACTGATTTGGGCCTACTCTCTGTGTCAGCCTCTCATTCCAGTTGTCCTCCACTGCAATGCCCCCTGGTTAGTCCTGTGTTACCAATTTTGAACTGCATTTAGCCAACTTTATTCTTTGGGCCTATATCTGTGTTTCCTCCTCATCCTGCCCATTGCCCAGCCAGTGATAGATGAGTCTGCTGGTACATTGACCCATAACGCAAAATTTCCCGTGCACGCTACACAGCAAGATTGTGACCCTGCTGAAAGTCAGGTTCCTCTTCCCGCATACCATACCACCTTACACGGGGACAAAGAGGAAGGTGCAGATGAAAGTGCAGGTTCCTTCATCAGGTGGGGGGAGGAATACTAGTTGGCGACGTCACTGGCACAGGGCCTCTCATAGTACGCAAAAGTGTTGCTGCCGGTGGGAGGCGCCCCCGCCGTGCAAACACACCGCTGTACTTTGAGGGGCCCTGTGCCAGTGCCAATGCCAACGAGTGGGCCCCCCCTGCTTGCTCAGGATCACAGCACTTGCAAAGTTGAAATACTTACCTCTCCCTGCTCCACTGCCGTGACGTGGTCCAGATTTACTGGGCCCACTAATTACTTGAACCAGCCCTACCCCCCACAACTTTAGCCAAATGACCCCCAATTTCAAATGCCTTCCAAATATTATAAGCTAAATTACGATTGACAAGCTTCTGTAACAAGAATGGATGTTTTTGCCATTAAAATGGGCAGTGTACGTGTTTTCCTGGCCTCCACTCACTGCCGACTATGCTCCCCCATTGACTTGCATTGGGTTTCATGTTTCGGGCGATACCCGACTTTTCGCAATAATCGGCCGATTCCACTCGACTCGACTTCTAAGATAGTCGGGTTTCGCGAAACATGACTCGACTCTAAAAAGGTCAAGGTCGCTCAACCCTAGTAATGACCCTTCATGGTCCGGACCAGGAAGGGTCATTACAACAGAGACCCTAATCACAGGACAATAAAACAATCCTTATCTAAGAATTGGCCCAATATTTATGGACGTAACTGTTTATCACCCATGGTAATCCTGCTTCATGTCACCTGGCTTATCCATGGTTTTTTTTCCCCTCTTTTTTATTTTTTTTTCCCTATACTATGTTGTGCATAAATATGTGATTCTTCAGAATTTGTTTTAGTCTTTGCCTGATGAAGAGACCTGTGTAGTCTCGAAAGCTTGCAATTTGTTGCCATCTTTTCAGTTAGCCATTAAAAGGTATCAACCACTGAGGACTCTCAATTCTAAATATTTTTCTATCCACTGGCTAACACGGTACCAAGATATATTTCTTTCCTGTAAATAAACATGAACATTTAACTTTTTTTAACAAAAAATTTACTTCAGCTCCAATTTGTTTTATTTTAATAAGGGTTACAGGAGAAAATGGAACCCAAAAGTTGTTGTACGAATTGTCCTGAGTACGCTGGTACCCCATATGTGGGGGTAAACCACTGTTTTGACGCATGGCAGAGCTCGGAAGGGAAGGAGCGCCTTTTGACTTTTCAATGCAAAATTGACTTGAATTGAGATGGGATGCCATGTTGCATTTGGAGAGCCCTTGATGTGCCTAAACACTGAAACCCCCCACAAGTGACACCATTTTGGAAAGTAGACCCCCTAAGGAACTTATTTAGATGTGTGGTGAGCACTTTGACCTACCAAGTGCTTCACAGAAGTTTATAATGCAGAGCCGTAAAAATAAAAAATCATATTTTTTCACAAAAATTATATTTTGGCCCCCAATTTTTTATTTTCCCAAGGGTAAGAGAAAAAATTGGACCCCAAATGTTGTTGTAAAATTTGTCCGGAGTACGCTGATACCCCATATGTGGGGGTAAACCACTGTTTGGGCACATGGCAGAGCTCGGAAGGGAAGGAGCGCCTTTTGACTTTTCAATGCAAAATTGACTTGAATTGAGATGGGATGCCATGTTGCATTTGTAGAGCCCTTGATGTGCCTAAACACTGAAACCCCCCACAAGTGACACCATTTTGGAAAGTAGACCCCCCAAGGAACTTATTTAGATGTGTGGTGAGCACTTTGACCTACCAAGTGCTTCACAGAAGTTTATAATGCAGAGCCGTAAAAATAAAAAATCATATTTTTTCACAAAAATTATATTTTGGCCCCCAATTTTTTATTTTCCCAAGGGTAAGAGAAAAAATTGGACCCCAAATGTTGTTGTAAAATTTGTCCGGAGTACGCTGATACCCCATATGTGGGGGTAAACCACTGTTTGGGCACATGGCAGAGCTCGGAAGGGAAGGAGCGCCTTTTGACTTTTCAATGCAAAATTGACTTGAATTGAGATGGGACGCCATGTTGCATTTGGAGTGCCACTGATGTGCCTAAGCATTGAAACACCCCACAAGTGACACCATTTTGGAAAGCAGACCCCCTAAGGAACTCATCTAGATGTGTTGTGAGAGCTTAGAACCCCAAAGTGTTTCACTACAGTTTATAACGCAGAGCCGTGAAAATAAAAGTAATTTTTTTCCCACAAAAATTATTTTTTAGCCCCCAGTTTTGTATTTTTCCAAGGGTAAAAGTTGAAATTGGACCCAAAGAGTGGTTGTCCAATTTGTCCTGAGTACGCTGATACCCCATATGTGGGGAGAACCACCGTTTGAACGCATGCGAGAGCTCGGAAGGGAAGGAGCGCCATTTGGAATGCAGACTTAGATGAAATGGTCTGCAGGCGTCAAATTGCGCTTGCAGAGCCCCTAATGTAGCTAAACAGTAGAAACCCCCCACATGTGACCCCATATTGGAAACTAGACCCCCAAAGAAACTCTTCTAGATGTGTTGTGAGAACTTTGAACCTCCAAGTGTTTCACTACAGTTTATAACGCAGAGCCATGAAAATTAAAAATCTTTTTTTCCACAAAAAATTTATTTAGCCCCAGTTTTGAAGGGAAGGAGCACTGTTTTACTTTTTCATCACAGAATTGGCTGGAATTGAGATCGAACATCATGTTGCGTTTGGAGAGCCCCTGATGTGCCTAAACAGTGGAAATCTCCCCAATTATAACTGAAACCCTAATCCAAACACACTCCTAACCCTAATCTCAATGGTAACCCTAACCACACCCCTAACCGACACACCCTTAACCCTAATCGCAACCCTATTCTCAACCGTAAATGTAATCCAAACCCTAACCCTAACTTTAGCCCCAACCCTATCCCTAACTTTAGCCCCAACCCTAACCCTAACTTTAGCCCCAACCCTAACTGTAGCCCTATCCCTAGCCCCAACCCTAACCCTAGCCCTAACCCTAGCTGTAACCCTGACCCCAACTCTAACCCTAGCCCTAACCCTAATGGGAAAATGGAAATAAATACATTTTAAAAATTTTTTAATTTTTCCCTAACTAAGGGGGTGATGAAGGGGGGCTTGATTTACTATTTATAGCTGGTTTTCTAGCGGATTTTTATGATTGGCAGCCGTCTCTTGTGAATTCTGCTCTTGGGTTCCCTTCAGTGGTTGTTGGTGGGAATGCAGTTGTCTCTGACTCGCAGTCCTGGCCAGGTGTATCAGATGATTACAATTCTGACTGGGATATTTAGGTGTGCAGGATCCTTTAGCCCTTGCCAGTTGTCAATGTTACTTGTGAAGTTCTCATGCAGCTCCTAGGTCACCGGATCATAACAGTACAACTGGCCACATTCCCACCAACAACCACTGGAGGGAACCCAAGAGCAGAATTCACAACAGTAACTGTTATGATCCGGTGACCTAGGAGCTGCATGAGAACTTTCACTGGAGAAGGTGTCCACTATACTGACCGCAATCCTGAACTTAACACCGCAACTAGAAGTAGCTGTGGAGTGTACCTAACACACCTAGACACCTCGTCACAGCCGGAGGACTAAATACCCCTAAAGATGGAAATAGGAATACTATCTTGCCTCAGAGAAAATCCCCAAAGGATAGACAGCCCCCCACAAATATTGGCGTTGAGTCGGAGAGGAAAAAACATACACAGGCAGAAAAACAGGATTTAGCCCAGGAGGCCACTCTAGCTAGATAGAACCGGATAGGAAAGAGTTCTGTGCGGTCAGTATTAAAACCCTTCAAAACATACACAGCAGAATATACAAAAAACTTCCTACATCTACTAAAAGATGTAGGAGCGTAAATCTGCAACTCCAGTGAATCCTACAATCAGAGCAGGAATAAAACTGAAACAAGCACACAGCAGTGTGCCACAGATACAAAAACCAAACACTTATCTTTGCTGAATTTGGCAGCAACAGGAGAAGCCAGAAAGTGATCCAACACTTCACAAGTAACTTTGACAACTGGCAAGGGCTAGAGGATCCTGCACACCTAAATATCCCAGTCAGAATTGTAATCATCCGATACACCTGGCCAGGACTGTGAGTCAGAGACAACTGCATTCCCACCAACAACCACTGGAGGGAACCCAAGAGCAGAATTCACAACAGCCGTCACACACTAAAAGATGCTTTTTATTGCAAAAAATACTTTTTGCATTACCACATTTTTAGAGCTATAATTTTTCCATATTTTGCTCCACAGAGTCATGTGAGGTCTTGTTTTTTTGTGGGACGAGTGTTAGGGCTAGCGGAACGCACCAAATAATAAGACTGATAGTGTACGGTGCGTTCGTAGCCCGGGGTCCACCGTGCAGAGATGGAACCTGCTGCTGAGTAATGACGGACTATATGGCGGTACTCATAAGTATACTCGCGTGGGTTAAACTTCACCCAGCATGAAGGAAGCGATCCTGTTGCGTCACAGGATCGCGGTACCGCACATAGAAGGCGAGCAAGCAGTCAGCGAACTTAACCCCAACTAGGATTGAAGTCCGATTAGACCACTTGCTGACACCACACCGCAACAGGGTGTGTTAGGCAACTCTTATAATTAGAGCACCAAAGTGCGAACTGTGCCGTGCTAGCAGGCACCACTAAGCACCCAGACGTGGGTCAGGAAGCACACTACTGGCGCGTGGCGCCACACTGGCGGTCACAGCAATAGATGCTGATACATGTGTGACACGTTGAGTGATTTGTCGGGCGCTAGATAGCAGCCATACTCCATACGCGAACAGTCATACAATAGGGTAGGGGTATTTAATGAACGACTTGCACTCACAACAAACACACGTATTCAATTGTACACTAGCGCATGGCCGTGCGGTCATGCGCAGTTTATATAATTGCAGGACAGGAAGTGGCCACAGAAACTTTGCCCTTCCAAGACCTGCCAAGAGGACCAATGGAATGCGCTTCAGAGCCAGAGCACATGACCCTCGATCTCCAACGGGAGATCTTGCTCTGGGCATGCTCAGTGTGCGCAAACAAGGACTTAGTCCCAGGGAAGTCCGCTCGCCGCTGACCAGCACTGACTTTAATGGCAGGAGCTGAAGAAGCAGCAGTAACTCTCTGTACAGAGTGAGAGCGAGCAAGACACTGGGAGCGACGTCCCTGCTGAGCAGACTCCACTTCGGCTGGAGGAGAATGGGAGACCGCAGCGGAGACGGATCGAGATTCCCCCTGTGCAGCAGAGGAAACTCGACTCCTAACATGACCCCCTCTCCTAGGGCCCCCCCCTCCTTGGGCTTCGCTGCGCTCGAAGGCAGCAATGAGCTGTGGGGCCCGAATGTTTTCAGCAGGCTCCCAAGACCTGTCCTCTGGACCAAAACCCTTCCAATACACCAAATAAAACTTTTTGCCGCGTACCACCTTGCACCCCAAAATAGCGTTCACCTCATAATCGTCCGTAGACGAACCTGATGTCCCGGCAGATGATTCGGAAAACCGGGACATGTATACGGGTTTCAAGAGGGACACATGAAAGGTGTCGGTGATACCCAAGCGTGGAGGAAGAGCCAGGCGGTAGACCACAGGATTAACCTGTTCGAGAACCTTGAAGGGACCCAAGTAGCGAGGAGCAAACTTAGTGGACTCAACTCGCAGCCTGATGTTACGGGCGGAGAGCCACACCAAGTTGCCAGGGGCAAAAGTCGGAGCGGGGCGCCGATGAACATCGGCGGAGGACCTCATTCTCTCCTTGGAGGCCCGAATGGCATCCTGCGTGCGATCCCAAATGTCCCGTGCCTCCACAGCCCAGTCTGCCACCCTGGGATCAGCGGAAGACACAGGCATGGGCACAGGAACACGCGGATGCTGGCCGTAATTTAAGAGGAATGGAGTCTGACCGGTGGAGTCGGCTACGGCATTGTTAAGTGCAAACTCTGCCCACGGTAGCAAGGATGCCCAGTCATCCTGTCTGACAGAAACAAAATGTCGCAGATATGTGACCAAGGTCTGGTTGGCCCTTTCTACCAACCCATTCGTCTCGGGATGATATGCCGAAGAGAGATTTAACTCAATACTGAGTAGACGACATAGCTCCCTCCAGAATCGAGACGCAAACTGGGGACCCCGGTCACTAACAATTTTGTCTGGCATACCGTGTAAGCGAAAGATATGCTTGATAAACAAGACAGCCAACGCCCGTGCAGATGGTAGCCGTGGAAGAGGCACCAAATGCACCATTTTGGAAAAATGATCAGTGATCACCCAGATAATGGTGCAATTACGAGACTTGGGTAAGCCAACCACAAAGTCCATCCCGACCATCTCCCAGGGCCTGTCAGCCACGGGCAGAGGATAAAGCAAACCAGCTGGCCGTTGCCGAGGAGTCTTGTTCCTGGCGCAAGAGACACACGCCCGAACGTACTCCGCGACATCACGAGCCATATGCGGCCACCAGTATGTCCTCGCCAGTAACTCTGATGTCCTCTTAGTACCAAAATGTCCACCCACCCTGGACGAGTGCGCCCAAGAGAGAACCTCCGGTCGCAAACTAGATGGAACAAAAGTCTTGCCCGGGGGCACAGACTCCAGCGAAACCGGGGCCACGGTTCTCAAACTCTCGGTGGGGACAATAAGCCGAGGCTCCTCCTCTGCAGATGACACAACGGAGCGAGAGAGAGCGTCGGCCCGAATGTTCTTCTCCCCAGAAAGGAAATGGAGGGTGAAATGAAACCGGGAGAAGAACAAGGACCATCTGGCCTGGCGAGAATTCAACCGCTGAGCTGTCTGCAGATACACCAAATTTTTGTGATCTGTGAAGACTTGGAAGGGAAAACGTGCTCCCTCCAAGAGATGTCTCCACTCCGAGAAAGCCAACTTCATGGCTAGCAACTCCCTGTCCCCGATGGAATAATTCCTCTCTGCTGGTGCGAAGGTCTTGGAGAAAAAGAAGCAAGGATGCTTCCGACCTTGAGCATCCTTTTGGAAGAGGACTGCTCCAGCACCAACAGAAGAGGCATCCACCTCCATGATAAATGGCTTATCAACATCGGGGCGATGAAGAATTGGAGCGCTAGCGAAGTGTGACTTTATAGAGATAAAGGCCTTGGAGACCTCCTCAGACCACAATTTGGGATTCGCCCCCTTCTTGGTGAGGGCAACCAAGGGAGCTACCAAAGTTGAGAAATGCGGGATGAACTGGCGATAATAATTGATGAACCCCATAAAGCGCTGCACCGCTTTAAGAGAATGGGGTTCCTGCCAGTCCATCACAGCCTGTAGTTTGACAGGATCCATAGCCAATCCCTGGGCTGAGATGATGTAGCCTAGGAAAGGTAAGGACTCCTGCTCAAACATACACTTCTCCAACTTGGCATAGAGGGAGTTTGCCCGTAGGAGGTCGAAGACTTTGCAAACATCTCTCCGGTGGGAGTCAATATCTGGAGAGTAGATGAGAATATCATCCAGATAGAGTACGACCGAGGTGGAAAGCATATCCCGGAAGATATCGTTCACAAAGTCTTGGAAAATGGCTGGGGCATTACAGAGCCCAAAGGGCATCACCAGATATTCATAGTGCCCATCCCTGGTGTTAAAAGCCGACTTCCATTCGTCCCCCTCACGGATGCGAATCAGGTTGTAAGCACCCAGCAGATCTAATTTAGTAAATACCCTTGCTCCCCGAAGCCTATCGAACAGTTCAGATATCAAAGGCAAAGGGTATTTATTCTTAACGGTGATGGCGTTAAGACCCCTGTAGTCTATGCATGGACGCAATTCCCCACTCTTCTTCTGCACGAAGAAGAACCCTGCCCCAGCAGGTGACACTGACTTCCTGATGAACCCTCTTGCCAGATTTTCCTGGATGTACTGTGACATTGCCTCCGTCTCCGGGAGAGATAGCGGATAGACTCGACCCCGGGGAGGCTCAGCACCAGGCAAGAGGTCAATAGGACAGTCATAGGGGCGATGGGGCGGAAGGGTCTCCGCCGCCTTTTTGGAGAATACGTCTGCATACGACCAATACTGCTTGGGGAGAGAGGAAAGATCTGCGGGTACCTCAGTTGTAGCTACCTGAACGCACTCCCTCTGACACCTACCCCCACAAGATTCACCCCATCCCAGAATTCTGCCTGAGGACCACTCGATATGAGGAGAGTGGTACCGTAGCCAAGGTATTCCCAACAGGACCTCATCAATTCCCTCTGGAATGACAAGCAGAGAAATAATCTCCTGATGAGATGGCGACATGGACAGAGTAAAAGGGATGGTCTGGTGAGTTATCTGTGAGGGCAGAGTCGACCCATTCACCACTCGTACCGTTACAGGTTGAGCTAGCATAACCAGAGGTATTGCGTGGCGTTGGGCGAAGGCAGAAGACATAAAATTGCCCTCCGCCCCAGAATCCACGCAGAGCTCTACCGAGTGGGAGAATGAGCCTATAGTAATTGTCCCCTTAAAGGACAATTTAGAGGCAAACGTCGCCGTGTCTAGTGTACCTCCACCTACGACCACTAGACGCTGACGTTTCCTCGACCGCTGAGGACATCTGGTGGCTAATTGTCCAGACTGCTGGCAAACATGACAGACCCTGAGTGCACAAGCGGTCCGGGACTTAGGTCCCGCTTGTGACACTTCCCTGGCCTCATGTGACTCAGGAACCAGGACCGGAGATTCCAGAGGTTTGGCGAAAGTAGGAGCCAGCCGAAACCTCTGCCTACACTGGGCTCGCTCTAACCTCCGCTCGTTAAAACGGAGGTCAATTCGAGTGGAGACTGTTATTAATTCCTCCAGTGTGGCAGGAATCTCCCTAGTGGCCAGAGCGTCCTTTACATGGTCAGCCAAGCCCCTCCAAAATATGGGGATAAGAGCTTTATCCGACCATTCCAGCTCAGATGCTAAAGTGCGGAATTGGACGGCAAAATGACTGACCAAGGACTCACCCTGAGTTAATGCCAGCAGTTGGAGCGCAGTGTCATGGGTGACTTGAGGTCCTAAAAAGACCTGTTATAAAAGGGCTCAAAAACAGAGGAGCACTCTGCACAACATTATCGCCACCTTCCCACAGCGGCGTAGCCCATTCCAACGCCCTGTCCGACAATAGAGACACAATAAATCCCACCTTAGCCCGCTCTCTGGGGAAACGTGCAGCCAGAAGCTCGAGATGAATAGAGCACTGACTCACGAATCCCCTACAAAATTTGCTATTACCAGAAAATTTTTCTGGCAGCGGGAGGCGAGAAAATGTCGGAACAGGGGTGGCAATGGACAAAGTTGCTGCAGCCACGCTGGCAGCCTGTACAGCAACTGCGGTAACATCCACAGCTGAGGTTGCGCTCTCGAGAGCCGCCAACCTACCCTCCAGCTGCTGTATATACCGCAGGGGTTGCTGTTTGTCCGTCATCACTAGCCAGACCCTGGCGCTAGTGTAATGTTAGGGCTAGCGGAACGCACCAAATAATAAGACTGATAGTGTACGGTGCGTTCGTAGCCCGGGGTCCACCGTGCAGAGATGGAACCTGCTGCTGAGTAATGACGGACTATATGGCGGTACTCATAAGTATACTCGCGTGGGTTAAACTTCACCCAGCGTGAAGGAAGCGATCCTGTTGCGTCACAGGATCGCGGTACCGCACATAGAAGGCGAGCAAGCAGTCAGCGAACTTAACCCCAACTAGGATTGAAGTCCGATTAGACCACTTGCTGACACAACACCGCAACAGGGTGTGTTAGGCAACTCTAATAATTAGAGCACCGAAGTGCGAACTGTGCCGTGCTGGCAGGCACCACTAAGCACCCAGATGTGGGTCAGGAAGCGCACTACTGGCGCATGGCGCCGCACTGGCGGTCACAGCAATAGACGCTGATACGTGTGTGACACGTTGAGTGATTTGTCGGGCGCTAGATAGCAGCCATACTCCATACGCGAACAGTCATACAATAGGGTAGGGGTATTTAATGAACGACTTGCACTCACAACAAACACACGTATTCAATTGTACACTAGCGCATGGCCGTGCGGTCATGCGCAGTTTACATAATTGCAGGACAGGAAGTGGCCACAGAAACTTTGCCCTTCCAAGACCTGCCAAGAGGACCAATGGAATGCGCTGCAGAGCCAGAGCACATGACCCTCAATCTCCAACGGGAGATCTTGCTCTGGGCATGCTCAGTGTGCGCAAACAAGGACTTAGTCCCAGGGAAGTCCGCTCGCCGCTGACCAGCACTGACTTTAATGGCAGGAGCTGAAGAAGCAGCAGTAACTCTCTGTACAGAGTGAGAGCGAGCAAGACACTGGGAGCGATGTCCCTGCTGAGCAGACTCCACTGCGGCTGGAGGAGAATGGGAGACCGCAGCGGAGACGGATCGAGATTCCCCCTGTGCAGCAGAGGAAACTCGACTCCTAACAACGAGTTGACCTTTTTATTGGTAACATTTTCGGGCACGTGACATTTTTTGATCGCTTTTTATTCCGATTTTTGTGAGGCAGAATGACCAAAGCCAGCTATTCATGAATTTTTTTTTTTTTTTTTTTTTGGGGGGGGGGGGGGTTTATACCGTTCCATGTTTGGTAAAATGGATAAAGCAGTTTTATTCTTCGGGTCAGTATGATTACAGCGATACCTCATTTAAATCTTTTTTATGTTTTGGCGCTTTTATACGATATAAACTATTTTATAGAAAAAAAATCATTATTTTTGCATCGCTTTATTCTGAGGACTATAACTTTTTTATTTTTTCGCAGATGATGCTGTATGGTAGCTTGTTCTTTGCGGGACAAGATGACATTTTCAGCAGTACCATGGTTATTGATATCGGGCTTTTTGATCACGTGTTATTCCACTTGTTGTTTGGCGATATGATAATAAAGCGTTGTTGTTTGCCTCGTTTTGTTTTTATTTACGGTGTTCACTGAAGAGGTAAACTAGTGGGACAGTTTTATAGGTAGGGTTGCTATGGTCATGGAGATACTAAATATGTGTACTTTTATTGTTTTTTATTATTTAGCTAAAGAAATTTATTTATTTGAACAATATATATATTTTTTTAAGGAATTTTAAAAAAGAAAATTTTTTACACACCTGAATATTTTTTTTTTACACCATAACATTGCCCCAGGGGGCATCATGTTATAGTGTAAGATCGCTGATCTGACACTTTGCTGTGCACTGTGTCAGATCAGCGATCTGACGTGCACTCCTGGAAGCTTCCTGGCGCCTGCTCTGGGCAGGCGTTGGTAAGCCACCTCCCTGCAGGACCCGGATGCAGCCCCGCAGCCATTTTTGATCTGCGCCTGCAGGGAAGAGGAGGTAAGAGACCCTCGGAGCAACGCGATCACATCGTGTTGCTCTGAGGGTCTCAGGGAAGCACACAGGGAGCCCCCTCCCTGCGCGATGCTTCCTTATACTGCCGGAACACTGCGATCATGTTTGATTGCAGTGTACCCGGGGTTATTGTGCCTGGGGCGGTCCGTGACCACTCCTGGCACAAAAGAAATGGTCAGAAAGGGGTAAAATGGCACAATCCTGAACAGGTTTGAATTGTAAAGTGTTGTGGAATATGTTGGCACTATAGAAATAAACATTATTATTTTTAACCCCTTACTGACGGAGCCAAATTTTTTAAATCTGACCAGTGTCAATTTATGTGGTAATAACTCTGGAATACTTGAACAAATCCCAGTGATTTTGAGTTTGTTTTTTCATGACACATTATTCTTTATGATAATGGTAAATTTAGGTTGATATGTTTTGTGTTTATTTATAAAAAAATATCAGAAATTTGAGAAAAATGTTAAAAACTATCAATTTTCCAATTTTGAATAAATATCCCTTTAATTCTGATTGTCATACTACAGCAAAACATTAATAAATAATATTTCCCACATGTCTGCTTTACATCAGCACTATTTGTAAAATGTTATTTTATTTTCTTAGCATTTTAGGAGGTTTAAAAATGTAGCAGCAATTTTTCATTTTTTAAATGAAATTTACAAAATTTATTTTTTAGGGACCTATCCATTTTTGAAGTGACTTAATTGATCCCATATATTGAGAAACACCCAAAAGTTATACTATTTTAAAAACAGAACCCCCTGACATATTGAAAACTGCTGTCAGGTAGTTTATTAACCCTTCAGGTGCTTTTCTGGGATTAATGCAAAGTGGCATAACAGAAATGAAAAACTGTATTTTTATCACCTAAATGCCTCTAACTTCTGAGCAGGTTACAACAGCCGTCAGACTCTAAGGCCACCATTTGCTTGTGAATTGCCATCGCAAATATCAGGACCACATAATCATGATCTGAGGGCACCAACTGGGATAAAGAGGAAGCCCCCACACTCTGTTAACCATTTATAATGAAGTAGTCACTATTGACAGCACCATCTAAAGGGTTAAAAAGATTTGGACGGTGCAAACACTGATCGTAGCTAATGCAGCAAGTTGTCAGCTATAGTGTACAGCCAACAGCTACTGGATTGTCACCTGTATGGGGAGGCTATTCTCTTATATCTTGGGTCAGTTAAAAGACGTATTAGCGGTCATTAAGGGTAAGTTCACACAGGACTTTTTTGCTGCGTATTTTTGCTGCGTTTTTTTATGCTAATTTAGGTGCGTTTTTGGTGCGTATTTGGTGCATTTTTTGGGTAAGTTCACACAGGACTTTTTTGCTGAGTATTTTTGCTGCCTTTTTTAATGCTAATTTTCAGCTGCTTGCTCATCCTCCTATACCAAGACATGGCTAACACCTCACTACCAGAAACTCCCTCACAATAGATCACAACAGGACACCTCACAATGGCTCACAATGGCTCTTCACACCTCACTACCAGAAACTCCCTCACAGTAGATCACAATCAGGACCTCACAATGGCTCTTCACACATCACTACCAGAAACTCCCTCACAATAGATCACAATCAGGACACCTCACAATGGCTCAAAATGGCTCAAAATGGCTCTTCACACCTCACTACCAGAAACTCCCTCACAGTAGATCACAATCAGGACACCTCACAATGGCTCTTCACACCTCACTACCAGACACTCCCTCACAGTAGATCACAATCAGGACACCTCACAATGGCTCTTCACACCTCACTACCAGACACTCCCTCACAGTAGATCACAATCAGGACACCTCACAATGGCTCTTCACACCTCACTACCAGACACTCCCTCACAGTAGATCACAATCAGGACACCTCACAATGGCTCTTCACACCTCACTACCAGACACTCCCTCACAGTAGATCACAATCAGGACACCTCACAATGGCTCTTCACACCTCACTACCAGACACTCCCTCACAGTAGATCACAATCAGGACACCTCACAATGGCTCTTCACACCTCACTACCAGACACTCCCTCACAGTAGATCACAATCAGGACACCTCACAATGGCTCTTCACACCTCACTACCAGAAACTCCCTCACAATACACAACACAAGACACCTCACTAACCACACCCTAGGCTGTGAGATCTTGGCTGTGAGATCACTTCCTGTTGGCCATAATTTTCTGCACCAAAAACGCAGCAAATAATGCTACGTGCGTTTATGCTGCGTTTTTGTAGCGTTTTTTCCATCACCCATTCAAGTCAATGGGTGAATAAACGCAGCAAAAATGCAGCAAAAACGCTGAAAGAAGTGACATGCCCTATGTCCAAAAAATGCCGCAAAGCAGAAAATACTAATTAAACAAAAACCCAATGTGTGTGCATGAGATTTCTGAAATCTCATAGGCTTTGCTGGTACTGTAAAAAGCAGCTGAAAATTAGCATAAAAAACGCAGCAAAAAAGTCCTGTGTGAACTTACCCTAAGGGGTTAATATTATTAAAATATTATTAACTGGTTAAGTCCAAATAATTTTAGTGATTTTTAAGCTTTCCTCAAAGTTATTGCAACATCTTTTCTTAACTAGTACAGTTTAATGTTAATATTTGAATAGGGAGACAAAGAGGCTTTGTTTTACTCTTGTATTAAGCGTACACCTTATTAAGCATTTTAGCCTTGTTTGGGTGTTAGCTGTACATTCTTTACTTATAAAAGTGGCTAAACCTAGGAAATAAAATTGGCAGCATGACACTGTGATAACTACAAATAAGGAATGTATTTTAATAGAGGGAGGTTCTGGGCTTGTTTTTGCAATATTAATATTAGCATGATATATATGCTTACATGATGACATGTAAAATTGTCATACAACTCTGAATAGCAGTGAAACCAGGCAGCCTGCTAATACTAATTACCGTCTAATAAAAGTCACTAAACTGTAAAGAGAAATCAATTATTTGAATCTTTTCAGGAGAATCTTGCAACAAAAATAATTCTAATACTTTAAAGAAAAGGGCTGTTTATGCTGTAAGTTAATAGACTGAAAGCAAACTAAGGCCGGGGTCACACGAGCATTGATTTTCAAATCCGAGAGAATCTGCTTGACTATGCTAATGACACTCCTCTCAAATTCTGAGCGTCAGATTATTGTGATCCGATTCACTTATGCAGCACAGGTGAGGAAAAGACGGAGAACTTCTTTTCGATTGTCTGTGTTCGTGTAAATTGCACTGCACTCGAATGTCACCCAAGTATAGTTTGATGTTTTCAGCGCACAAATAAGACTTGAATGGATGCAAATGCTTTGATTTGCTGAGCCATTCGCAGAATGCTGCAATTGTTTTCTCATGCCAAATGATAAAAAAAATATTCAAATCTGCATTGCCCCATAGAATAACCTTGGTATTAGTGCTATTTGATAAATTATTGGATAGCACTCATCAAAATTATATGCTCGTGTGAGGAAGCCCTAAAGTTTAATTCATGAACTTAAATTTTTTTGGGATCTGATTCAAAATGTGAAGAAATTCACTTCTATGTTACTGCTGAAAATTTCTGAAGAAATATGCTTGACAATTTTTGGAACTACTTTAGAAATAGATGGAGCTAGCACATATGCATCGCCACTTCTCGTCTTACACTGGCATGTGACTAGGCTGCATTCTTGAGACAGATATGGGGCTTAGTGATGGACACTGCATCTATTAAACATTATGAAATTTGCTATTGTCATTCCATAGATGTAAATTATGGAAATAACCTTTTACTTCTTTAAATGCCATCGCACTACAAAACATTTGTATATGTGTTTTTATTCTTCCACCCCAAGGTGTCACGCTCGCGCATAGATCGTGGACCCACAATGCCACAGTCTGGGGAGTAACTAAGTGACCACATGGTTCTTCTCTAGAGCCCCTGATGGTGGTATTTGACTTGAAACCTGGTGGATGACAGGTGCCACTCCAGGACAGACCCCGGAGATGCAGCTGCTGACCACAGAGGGGTAGCGAAGCAAGACTGGAGCTGGAATAAATGGCTGGACAGGAACTGTTTAAGAGGAGGAATGGATGTTATATCAGGCAAGAACAGAATATATTGAGGAGCACAGGTGCTGGTTCAGATTGAACATGTGAGGGTAGCAGTACAGGAGCACACTAGGTTGATCAGAATCATTGCTAGGTATAAGTAGGAAGGGTTCAGAAACAGGTACAGCAAATCAAAGAGGAGTTCAAACAGGATGGACAGAAACATATTTAACCCCTTAACCCCCAAGGGTGGTTTGCACGTTAATGACCGGGCCAAATTTTACAATTCTGACCACTGTCCTTTTATGAGCTTATAGCTCTGAAACGCTTCAACGGATCCCACTGATTTTGACAAAGTTTTCTCATGACATATTGTACTTCATGATAGTGGTAAAACTTCTTTGATATTACCTACATTTATTTGTGCAAAATATGGAAATTTAGCGAAAATTTTGAATATTTTGCAATTTTCCAACTTTGAATTTTTATGCCCTTAAATAACAGAGTTATGTCACACAAAATACTTAATACGTAACATTTCCCACATGTCTACTTTACAACAGCACAATTTTGGAACCAATTTTTTTTTTATTAGGGAGTTATAAGGGTTAAAAGTTGACCAGCAATTTCTCATTTTTACAACAAAATTTACAAAACCATTTTTTTAAGGACCACCTCACATTTGAAGTCACATTTAGGGGTCTATATGGCAGAAAATACCCAAAAGTGACACTATTCTAAAAACTGCACCCCTCAATCTGATCAATACCATAATCAAGAAGTTAATTAACCCTTCAGGTGCTTCACCGGAGCAGAAGCAATGTCGAAGGAAAAAATGAAAATGTAACTTTTTAGTCACAAAAATGATATTTTAGCAACAATTTTTTCATTTCCCCAAGGGGAAAAGGGGAAATTGGACCACAAAAGATGTTGTACAATTTGTCCTGAGTACGCTGATATCCCATATGTGAGGGTGAACCACTGTTTGGGCGCACAGCAGGGCTCGGAAGGAAAGGGGCGCTGTTTGATCTTTTCAACCTAAAATTGGCTAGAATTACAATCGGACGCCATGTCATGATTGACAAGCCCCTGATGTGCCTAAATAGTGGAAACCCCCCAAAATTTACCCGATTTTGGAAACTAGACCCCCTACGGAACTTATCTAGATGTGTGATGAGAACTTTGAACCCCCAGGGGCTTTACAGAAGTTTATAACGCCCGGGCGTGAAAATAAAAAGTCATATTTTTTCCACAAACATGATCTTTAAGCCCCAATTTTTTATTTTCCCAAGAAACAGGAGAAATTGGACTGCAAAAATTGTTGGCCAATTTGTCTTGAGTATGATGATACCCCATATTTGGGGGGAACCACTGCTTGGGCACATGGCAGGCTCGGAAGGGAAGGAGCATTGTTTGATTTTTTCAACCTAAAATTGGCTGGAATTGTGATCGGATGCCATGTCATGTTTGACGAGTCCCTGATGTGCCTAAACAGTGGAAACCCCCATGAAGTGACCCCATTTTGGAAACTATACCCCCTAAGGAACTTATCTAGATGTGTGATGAGCACTTTGAACCCCCAGGGGCTTCACTAAAGTTTATAATGCCCGGTCATTAAAAAAAATTACATTTTTTTCCCCGCAAAAATGATTTTCTAGTCACCAATTTTTTATTTTCCCACGGGTAACAGGATAAATTGGACCAAAACTGTTGTTGTACAATTTGTCTTGAGTATGCTGATACCCCATATGTGGGAGAAAACTACTGTTTGGGCACATGGCAGGGCTCGGAAGGGAAGTAGTGATGTTTTGGAATGCAGGCTTTGATGGAATGTTCTGCGGCCATCATGTTCCATTTCACGAGCCCCTGATGTGCCTGAACAGTGGAAACCCCCCACAAGTGACCCCAATTTGGAAACTAGACCCTTTATGGAACTTGACTAGATGTGTGGTGAGAACTTTTAACACCAAAATGTGTCACTAAAGTTTATAATGCCCAGGCGTGAAAATGAAAAATCCTATTTTTTGCTTGCAAAAATGATCTTTTAGTCCCCAATTTTTATTTTCCCAAGGGTAACAGGAGAAATTAGACCTCAAATGCTGTTGTCCAATTTGTCCTGAGTACGCTGGTACCCCATATGTGGGAAAAAATTGTTTGGGCACATGTTGGGGCTTGAAAGGGAAGTAATGACGTTTTGGAATGCAGACTTTGATGGAATGGTCTGCAGATGTCGTTTCGTTTGCAGAGCCCCTGATGTGCCTAAACAGGAAAAAAAAACACAAGTGACATCATATTGGAAAGTAGACCCCCAAAGAACTTACCTAGATGTGCCCCCTTTGGAACTAATTTGTTTCCTGCAAAGTAAATTAGTAGTGCATGGAGGTGTGGTACAATTTTAAGCAATCCTTCATACACAGGCCTGGTTTGTCGGGGCAGATGTAGCATTGATAGATGGTGTCCTTGGTATTCCCCTTTTGTAGCACACTCAGCACCTTTTTTGCGGATAAATTTTTCTTCCAGTTGGCAGGACCACCCCCGGAAAATGCTGACCTGGTACAATAAGAGCACCTTCTGTTCCAGAGGTACTGGGGCCCACTCCTGCCAGAGTGCCAAACATCAGGGCCTTAACCACTACCTCCTGGAAATGAAGCTACAATGTATCGGTGCGGCGTGCACATCAAGACTGCAGGAAAGCTTTGAGCATTGCCATTTGTACAATGTGCATGACCAGCTTTTTGTACCACACCCTGGCCTTTCTCAAATCACTACAAGAAGAAAAGAAGAAACAAACCGAACTCAAGCCCAAATCAATTAATAAATATTTATTTATGGGGTAGAGTACACCATGTGGTAGGGGGGAAGAAACCAAAAGAAAAGCACTAAAAACCGGAGACGAAAATATTTAGACAAAATATGTATACAAGTGGCTGCACAAAATGGACATGACCCAAAAATGTGGGTAAATAATTAGAATAATGCTACATGTATATAGATAAATAAATATACACATATATACACGCAGTACAAAAAGTATATATATGTATAAAACTGGCCTAGGGAGTAAAAGTGCATGTGCAGAAATAATATATACTATATTGAGAAATACTCAGAAACCACCTAAAAGTAAAGTGCATATAGTACTTGCTTGTTAAACATGAGCGTGTATGTTTAAATGTGGGACAAAAAAAGTGCAAATGAACAGCCACTATAGGTAGAGAGATGACCAGATACAGGTAGATGCTCTGAAGTACTGGTAAGTATGCAAATGAATTCAGAAAATGGTCCAATGATACAATAATAATGCAATGACCAGAGCCGCAAATACCTGTATAAGTGAGGGATCGTCTCCTGGATGTGCCTGTCAGGAGACATCAGGAGACGATCCCTCACTTATACAGGTATTTGCGGCTCTGGTCATTGCATTATTATTGTATCATTGGACCATTTTCTGAATTCATTTGCATACTTACCAGTACTTCAGAGCATCTACCTGTATCTGGTCATCTCTCTACCTATAGTGGCTGTTCATTTGCACTTTTTTTGTCCCACATTTAAACATACACGCCCATGTTTAACACGCAAGTACTATATGCACTTTACTTTTAGGTGGTTTCTGAGTATTTCTCAATATAGTATATATTATTTCTGCACATGCACTTTTACTCACTAGGCCATTTATATATATATATATATACATATATACTTTTTGTACTGCGTGTATATATGTGTATATTTTATTTATTTATTTATCTATATATATGTAGCATTATTCTAATTATTTACCCACATTTTTGGGTCATGTCCATTTTGTGCAGCCACTTGTATACATATTTTGTCTAAATATTTTCGTCTCCGGTTTTTAGTGCTTTTCTTTTGGTTTCTTCCCCCCTACCACATGGTGTACTCTACCCCTTAAATAAATATTTATTAATTGATTTGGGCTTGAGTTCGGTTTGTTTCTTCTTTTCTTCTTGTATATATATCTCCGAATTGTCCACAATTCTTGTCCATATGGGATACAGATTAGGCACAATTACATAGTACATACAGTTGGATATTTTGTTGCATTTTTATCCATTTGTGATGTATACCCTGCCTTGAGATTTATATTTTCTCAAATCACTGTACGGTTGGAGGAGTTGATTGGAGAGAACAACGTCCCCCAAGTTTTTGTTGTACCCCAGTACACAGGTCGGTTTGCTGACCTCTCTAGAGGTAACCTGTACAGTGCTGAGGGCGCTGCCATCACTGTGTATGGTGGTCAATAGAAGGACATCCCTCTTGTCCTTGTACTTGACCACCAGCAGGTGGTCACTACATTGGGCTTTGCTCTCACCTTTTCTGAGCATCTGCCCAAGTAGCGTCTTCAGGAGGCCTCTCTGATTTTAGCAGACAGTACCGCAGGCTGCGGTACCTCACGCAGAGAGGGATTTGCAGAGTGGGATGCTGGTGTAAAAGTTATCAGTATAGAGGTGATAACCTTTATCCAGCAGTGGGTGCCCCAAATCCCACACAATTTTCCCACTCACTCCCAGGACAGGTGGACACTCAGGCGGTTCAATCCTGGTGTCCTTCCCTTCGTAGACTCTAAAGCTGTACCCTGAGGTACTCTCACACAACTTGTAGAGTTTGATTCCGTACCTGGCCCTCTTGCTGGGCAGGTACTGATGGAATCCGAGCCGCCCCGTAAAATGAATTAAGGACTCATCCATGCAGATGTCCCTTTGAGGCACGTACACTTCAGTAAACTTTTGGTTGAAGTGTTTGATGACCGGCCGAACTTTGAACAGACGGTCAAAGTTTTGGTCATCTCATGCGGGACACTGTGCATCATCGTTATAATGCAGGAACTTATAAATGGCCTCAAAAAGCGTCCAGATCATAACCATTCGGAACACTGGAGTGTTATACAAAATATCAACACTTCAATATTGCCAAAGTTCTGGCTTCTTCAGGATCCCCATGTGGAGGACCAGGCCCCAAAAGTGCATCATTTTAACTGCATCTACAGGAGACCAGTTAGAATATGATGAGCCTGAATTTTGTTCCAAAAATTGACGAGCATACACATTAGTTTTCTCCACCATGAGGTTAACAAAAGCCTCAGAGAAAAAGACTTTGAAAAAGTCTAGTTCTGTGAGGCCGATGGTGTCAAACTTGATTCCTGATTCTGCCACAAAATCAGGAACCAGTGGCTCATAATTTTCGGGTGGCAAGGTCCATATGGGGTCTGCAGTGGGGTGCGCTGGTTCGTCTTCAGCAATAATGGGCGCTGTTTCATCTTCATTTTCATCATCATCTTCATTAATGATGGACACTGCCTCTTCTGTTCTGCTGCATGAAAATGAGGAGGGGGAAGAGGATGAGGAAGCATCGGAAAAATAAATAAAAGTGGAATCCTCTCCCTCACTATCAGTGTCAGAGGCAAGGAAAGAATATGCCTCCTCCAATTAATAGCGCTGTTGGTGACGAATGGGATGAGCGGGACTTTTTTGTCAGTATGGTGCTTGGGTGTACGTTCTTGGTAACTGTGTACCTGTGGGGGGGATAGTGTTTGGTGCAAACCATTCTGAAAAGAAAAAACTAAAGGAAAAAAAGCAAATAGGGAAAAAAATACTTGTGAAAGGAAAAACCTAAACCAGCTGGCTCTAGCTCTGATAAGTGAAAAGCATCATGTATCAAAGTTCGGCGGCTGCTGGGTATGCAAACGGGATGTGGAAAAAAAAGAAAACGGCAGGCACGAGAGCTTTGATAAGTGAACCACGTCACTTATCAAACTTTGGCGGCTTCTGGGTGTGCGAACGGGATGTGGAAAAAAAAGAAAATGGCAGGCACGAGAGCTTTGATAAGTGAACCGCGTCACTTATCAAAGTTCAGCAGCTGCTGGGTGTGTGCACAGGTGTGGTGCAAGGGGGGTGAAAAAAAAGAAAAATGGCAGGCACAAGCTCTGATAAGTGAACTGCATCACTTATCAAAGTTTGGCAGCTGCAGGATGTTTACAGAGTTGGCGCAAAGGGGGCTAAGGAAAAAAAGCGAGCACGAGTGTTGATCGGTGAACTGTGTCACCAATCAACGCTAGGCGGCTGCTAAACGTGCGCACGGAGACGGCGCAAAGAGGGGTGGAGGGGGTAAAAAGAAGAAGAAGGGGAGATGGGGGTGGGGTGGATGAAGAGAGATCGGGTAGGGATCAAGGATAATACTGCTACAGGCATTATTTTGATTGGCCAGTTACATCGCATCATCGGGTCCTATATAAATCCAGGTGACCATCCTCTGGAAGCAGTTTAGGGAGAGTTGATCTATAAGGGAAATCTTAGATTAGAGCAAGCATACAGGCAGTGTTTAATTGCTGTTGCAGTACTTTAATTGCTGTTGCAGTACAGAAAGACGGAAGTGACCCTTAGACAATTATATAGTAAATAGTTCTAAATCTATTGACTTTTGTAAATTAAAGGCTGTCTTTTCGAAAAGACCTCTCCTGAGAGAAGAAAGTGTTGTGAGTTCAAAAGAAGCTCGAAATTATCTGATGTCTGGAATCCAGTAAAAAGTTAATAAATGCAGCAGGATGGATTAGCCCCTAAAGTACTGGCACAGGAACATTTTCGGGCTTCATGAATCACAAAAGCAGGGAATTGTGGGAAATCAGGATTCATTTTGTCTTTTTGTTTCCAATTTTATGCTGTAAATTGATGGCGAACTCAGTCGAGGGGTTCAAGAGAGGCCTGGATGTCTTCCTGGAGCAGAACAATATTGTATCATACAATTATTAGGTTCTGTAGAAGGACGTAGATCTGGGGATTTATTATGATGGAATATAGGCTGAACTGGATGGACAAATGTCTTTTTTCGGCCTTACTAACTATGTTACTATGTTACTATGTTACTATGTTACTATGTTACTTGTATACCTCTGCTGCATCATTAAAAGATAAGTCCTATTCAGGGCTACATACTGTCCTTTCTATAGTAAGTACACTGTATTCAGTAAAGGGATAGTTGGTGGAGGGGGGATAGTTTGAGATTAGAGGCATATCAACAGGGTTTATTGCCTTACAGTCCTTCTATTGGTATATTGCTGCTACAACCTTTTCAGAGCTACAAATTTTCTTTTTGTTTTTTAATGCCAGAAAGTTTGCAGGCATATATTATATATCTAATTTAAAATGTGAAAAGGTGTTCGGTAAGGGATGGAAAGTGGATGTGCTGCTGATGGTGCTCACATAGGTTGTGGGCAAGGTGAAGCTGTGCCTGCTGCGGGAGCACAACAAAGATGCTCATCCACTAGACCTAGCTTCCTATCCCACTTTGCAGAGGGGTGTGAGACAACACTCTTGAAGCCAGAACAGTGCGAACACGTGGTTGGTTGGATGGCAAATAATGCTTTCAGTATTTTTCCAGCATCACCCTCCCTTCCAAACACTCCAATCTCACTAGCAAACACTCTGGTCCACATAATCTTCACCCTGATACACCTTCCTCCCACCATGGCAAGTCCCAGGATGGAAGTGTTCCCACATTTGGATGCCTCGAGGAGCTCTTTATATTCCCATTTATTGATGCTGGCCCCTTGCCCTGCATGTTTCAAGGGGGACATGAGGAGATTGTGTGTAATGATCCACAAATATCTGAGCAGCCACAGTCAGAAAAAGATGATAGTGGGGACTGGCAATTAGTGTGTCGAGAGGTAGATAATGTTGATGAGTTGCAATTGCCTATAAATTATGCTGCTAAATACACAAGTCAGGAGGACCAGTGTGTGGGAGTGGAATGAGTCACCCTCGCAGTGTACCGAGCCATAATCTGACCCTGATGAGACTATGGTGCCCCGTCCTGAACACTATAGCACCTTACACGGTGACACAGGGGAAGGTGCACATGACATTGAAGAGGAGGTGATAGATGACCCAGTTGTTGACCCAGATTGGCAGCCATTGGGGGAAGAGGGTGACGCTGCCAGTAGCTCTGAAGTGGAGGAGGGTGATCCGCAGCAGCCATCTATATCGCAACAGCTGTCATCTGGCAGGCCCGTATCAGGCCAAAAACGTTTGTCAAAAACAAAAACAGTTTTAGGACAGCGTGGCCATCCGATGAAAGTAGCACAGCGTGCAATGCCTGAAAAGGTATTCCATAGTAGGAAGAGTGCAGTGTGGCAATTTTTTAACCAAGATCCGAATGATCAGTCAAAAGTTATCTGTAAGAAATGCTCAAAGATCTTTAGCAGAGGGAAGAATCTTCAAAATTTAAATATGTGTGAGGTCCGTGGTGAAAAACGCACAGAGAATTGAAATACTGCATATTATTTTCTGCTCCAAATCTGCAAGTCAAAAATACTCAACGTATACAAGACACTTCAGGTTTCTCACTCACTTTCCTGGCATCAATATTGCTTCAGATTTTGCTAGTAAATCTGCATGGCAAAACACACCAAAAATGCAACATGTGCGCAAACTCTTACAGAAATTTTGACCAGGGGCGCCAAAACTTTTAGTTCCCACTGTATATTATAAAAAAAGTTATTGCGTTGACCAGGTTAAAATAGACAAAGACTTTAATTTCTATTACTTATATCCATATTTTTGCAATATTAATATCTTGGATAATGTATTTAATATAACAGCAATCTTTGTAAGTATCTGGATAGCAACTAAATGCAAGCTATTTTAGCACACAGGAACTCAGCTAGTGCCAGCTGGCAGAGGAGCCTCCATTGATGCCAAGATATAGGACTTGAATTGCAGTTTACCTTCCGTTGTGAATGTACTGTAACTGTGCAGGCATCCTACAGCTGTGAGATTGGCAGCTGCCAGTAGGTGTGCAAGAGCAGTTGGTTTTCTCCCAATTTGGATACAGCAGGTAAGAGACTGTATCAGTGCGTAGCAATTATGAAATTGGCATGCACTAAATGTTTATCCAATACAATATTCCTACTGGACTTTATTAAAATACCATCTGTTCAAACAATGAACCAAACTAAAGTTTGAAAGAGCAAAATGTGCAAAGGTTTTATCATATGTGTTTAAACAAATAGCTGCCGTACAAAGCAGATTTCTATTATTTTTTTCATCATGTTAGGTTGTTTTAATAATGCCGCCCTTTATATTTTATCATTAACCCTTTAGTCCTATGTGTGGTGGAAAAAAATGTTAAAGTACCTGGGTTAGGACATCTTTAGCTTATCAGTAGTGATGAGTGAGTATACTCGTTGCTCGGGTTTTCCTGAGCACGCTCGGGTGACCTCCAAGTATTTGTTAGTGTTCGGAGATTTAGTTTTCATCGCAGCAGCTGAATGATTTACATCTACTACCCAGCCTGAGTACATGTGGGGGTTGCTTGGTTGCAAGGGAATCCCTACATGTAATCAAGCTGACTAGTAGTTGTAAATCATTCAGCTGCGGCGATGAAAACGAAATGTCTGAACACTAACAAATACTCGGAGGTCACCCGAGCAACGAGTATACTCGCTCATCACTACTTATCAGCAATAAAACATATAAATGTGGGCTGTACTTTATACCATGTTTTATAGGACAGGAGTCTAAAGTGATTCAAATACATACATAAGTGAATCATAGAATGCAACATATAGTCGTAAATAAACACTTATAGTCAGACAGAACATACCAAATTGAGAAGCACCGTAGAGGAAGTAACTCAGCATGTCAAACCCCGCTGGTCCCCTACACACGTTTCGCTTTATGATATGTGTTGCTTCATCATGGGATGGATGGTTTACCATTCACCTGACAGGAACTTTTATCCTGTCTGTGCTCCCGCACTTTTGCCCAGTGCTTGATGATAGCGGGGAAGAGCTTGTGACGCAGACAGTGAGGCGTATGACCCCACTCTATCATACCCATTGGGTATTATCCCAATATCATGTCTGGTTGCCAGAACAATAATAGGTAATGAAAGGTGAATGCTAAACCATCCCCCCATGATGAAGCGAAACATATGAAAAAGCAAAAAGAGCTTAGGTGAATGCTGGGTTAACTTCCTCTGTGATGCTTCTCAATTTGGTATGTTCTGTCTGACACTAACAATAAGTATTTATTTATTCATTCTATGTTGCATTCTTTGGTTCACTTATGTATGTTGGACTATGAATATACCCATGCCAGATACTTGGCTATAAAGACTCATGCGTTTTTTGTCTCTTTCAATATCATATACTGTTATGCTGAGAGAGTTTCAATTTTACTTGTTTGCGCCTGATGTAGGCATTAGTCTTGCTCTCTGTTGTGATCCTCTTTTAACATTGTTTGCTTGTGATTTTCTAATTATATGTGTTAATAATGAAAGGATTGTTATATTTGAAGCACTTTACACTCCTATCCTTTCCTCCTGCATATAATAAGTTGGTATATGAAGTTGCTTCAGTGGTTATTTAGGACATAGTATGATCATGTAAGGGCAAGACTAACACGCATAATTTGTACCTAGTAGATTTTGGTTTAACCCTTTGTACTATGTTTGAATAAGGAATTATAAGCTCATATTTGCAAAGAAATTTGTTTTGCTGAAGTGAGAAAACACTGTGAAAAGAAGCCATCATTCTGTGCATTTGTTCCATAGCATTATATTAGGGATTTACATTTTTACTATTTTACTATTTCAAGCAGCCACAAACTGTAAATTTACATTAATTTTTTTTTTCCTGTTAAATCCATTACTCTGCTCATTAGTTACATTATGTAGCTGCTTTTATCTGAGGAATTGCCTGCAAATGCATATTACATATTACAGTAATTGTATTTTACCATTGATCCTAAAATGTTACTTTAAAGGCAATTTCCTTCAATATTTAAAGAGAGTCTGTTAATACAAAATTATATTTCAAACCAAGTGTAGGCACTTGACGCACATTTGGCGTGGCCAAACAGTTCTGTGGACCTTCTCATCTACTTTTTTTGTATTTATTTCTGTCCATCAGCTTCTTTTCTTCACAGTTCTGACTTAGAAGGAGCCAAAGGAGGTCAGAGATGGAGAACAAATATTTGGGAAGAAGGTGCATTGAACTTCTTGGCCATGCCAAAGGTGCTCATTGCATCAAGGGTCTGTACTTAATTTGATCAGTTATTTTGTCCTGACAGACTTCCATAAAAATAACATTATTGATAAAAAAAATAGTTGGAGGCTTCATGATATACCGTAGGTTTAAAAGAAACACTATATAAAAAATCCCTATATCATACATCACCCTCTCAAGCATTTTCCATTTGCCTTAAATGGAATCTGTCACCTGTTTCAGCTGCCAGTGCCACAAATAACCACAATTTTTATACGGTAATGCCCTGAGTATTCACAAATTGTTGAGTAAATTGCACCCATTATATGTCCAAAAAGTATGCTGCAATGTTTTTAGGGCATAATGTAAATACATTTTAACTATGCATTTGGGAGTGTGTTGGGGGTTCTATCTGCACCCCTGAAAAATTAGATATACACATGTGGAGAGAAGAGGGTCAGTGGATGCTATCGTCTGCTGAACTGGCTGTCTTTAGAAAGACCGCATGGACCAGAACTCATTCCCCTGAACAACCACAATCCTTCCACATGGGCAGAATACTACTCACACTACACAGGTTTAGGCTAACACACTACGGTAATAATTTATTGGATCAACAACAGTAAACAACATACAGCTCTGGCAAAAATTAAGAGACCACCACATCAAAACCCTGTCATGGGCAGCCCAATCGCCAGACCTGAACCCCATTGAAAACTTTTGGAATGTAATCAAGATGATGATGGATAGTCACAAGCCATCAAACAAAGAAGAATTGCTTACATTTTTGCACCAGAAGCACTGTGAAAGGCTGGTGGAAAGCATGCCAAGACGCATGAAAGCTGTGATTAAAAATCATGGTTATTCCACAAAATATTGATTTCTGAAGTATTCCTGAGTTAAAACATTAGTATTCTTGTTTATTAAATGGTTATGTTTTCTTTGCATTACTTGAGGTCTGAAAGCACCTGTTTTTTTTTTTATTTTGACCATTTCTCCGTTTCAGAAAAAAAATACAAAACTTTTGCTTGGAAATTCGGAGACATTGTCAGAAGTTTATAGAATAAAAGAACAATTTACATTTTACTCAAAAATATACCTATAAAGAGAAAAATCAGACAAACTGAACATTTTACAGTGGTCTCTGTTAGGTCTCGAGTTCCCACTTCTGCACAGGGGGAATCTCGGGCCATCTCCGCTGCGGTCTCCCATACCTATCCAGCCGCAGTGGAGTCTGCTCAGCAGGGATGTCGGTCCCAGCGTCTTGCTCGGTCTCGCTCTGTACAGAGAGTTACTGCTGCTTCTTCAGCTCCTGCCATTAAAGTCAGTGCTGGTCAGCAACGAGCGGACTTCTCTGGGACTAAGTCCTTATTTGCGCACACTGAGCATGCCCAGGGCAAGATCTCCCGTTGGAGATCGAGGGTCATGTGCTCAGGCTCTGCAGCGCATTCCATTGGTCCTCTTGGCAGGTCTTGGAAGGGCAAAGTTTCTGTGGCCACTTCCTGTCCTGCAACTATATAAACTGCGCATGACCGCACGGCCATGCACTAGTGTACAATTATTATGTGTGTGTGTAGATGTATGTATGTCGATGTATGAAAGCTCCTAAGTATCCCTCCCTAGAGTTGTTGATTGCTCGCGGATGATGGTAGCTCTCTAGCGCCGACTATCCATCTGTATGTTACACACATCACAGCGTCCTATAGCTGTGCCTGCCAGTACGGCGCCGTGCGCTTGCCTTGCGCTTTCTATACCCAAGCCTGGGTGGTTAGTGGCGTACGTCAGTGCGGCATCGCACACACACTTGTGCTCATTTATTACTAATAAGGTTCATTACACACCCAGTTGCGGTGTTGTGCCAGCAAGGGTCTAATCGGACTTCAATCCCTTTCGGGGCTAAGTTCGCTGACTACTTGCTCGCGCTCTATGTGCGGTACCGCGGTCCTGTGACTTAACAGGATCGCTTTCTTCACGTTGGGTGAGGTTTAACCCACGTGTTTATACTTTTACTACCGCCATATAGTCTGTCATTCACTAGCAGCTGGTTTCGCCTGCACGGTGGACCCCGGACTGCGAAAGCATCTATATCATCTTACTTGGTGCGTTCCGCCAGTCCTAACATTACACTAGCGCCAGGGTCTGGCTAGTGATGACAGACAAACAGCAATCCTTCCGGTTTATCCAGCAGCTGGAGGGTAGGTTGGCGGCTCTCGAGAGCGCAACCTCAGCTGTGGATGTGACCGCAGTTGCTGTACAGGCTGCCAGCGTGGCTGCAGCAACTTTGTCCATTGCCACCCCTGTTCCGACATTTTCTCGCCTCCCGCTGCCAGAAAAATTTTCTGGTGTTAGCAAATTTTGTAGGGGATTTGTGAGTCAGTGCTCTATTCATCTTGAGCTCCTGGCTGCACGCTTCCCCACAGAGCGGGCTAAGGTGGGATTTATTGTATCTCTATTGCCGGACAGGGCGTTGGAATGGGCTACGCCGCTGTGGGAGCGTGGTGATCATGTGGTGCAGAGTGCTCCGCTGTTTTTGAGCACTCTGAAACAGGTCTTTTTAGGACCTCAAGTCACCCATGATACTGCGCTCCAACTGCTGGCATTAACTCAGGGTGAGTCCTTGGTCAGTCATTTTGCTGTCCAATTCCGCACTTTAGCATCTGAGCTGGAATGGTCGGATAAAGCTCTTATCCCCATATTTTGGAGGGGCTTGGCTGACCACGTAAAGGACGCTCTGGCCACTAGGGAGATTCCTACCACACTGGAGGAGTTAATAACAGTCTCCACTCGAATTGATCTCCGTTTTAACGAGCGGAAGTTAGAGCGAGCCCAGTGTAGGCAGAGGTTTCGGCTGGCTCCTACTTTCGCCAAACCTCTGGAATCTCCGGTCCTGGTTCCTGAGTCACATGAGGCCAGAGAAGTGTCACAAGCGGGATCTAAGTCCCGGACCGCTTGTGCACTCAGGGTCTGTCATGTTTGCCAGCAGTCAGGACATCTAGCCACCAGATGTCGTCAGCGGTCGAGGAAACGTCAGCGTCTAGTGGTCGTAGGTGGAGGTACACTAGACACGGCGACGTTTGCCTCTAAATTGTCCTTTAAGGGGACAATTACTATAGGCTCATTCTCCCACTCAGTAGAGCTCTGCGTGGATTCTGGGGCGGAGGGCAATTTTATGTCTTCTGCCTTCGCCCAACGTCACGCAATACCCCTGGTTATGCTAGCTCAACCTGTAACGGTACGAGTGGTGAATGGGTCGACACTGCCCTCACAGATAACACACCAGACCATCCCTTTTACTCTGTCCATGTCACCATCTCATCAGGAGATTATTTCTCTGCTCGTCATTCCAGAGGGAATTGATGAGATCCTGTTGGGAATACCTTGGCTACGGTACCACTCTCCTCATATCGAGTGGTCCTCAGGCAGAATTCTGGGATGGGGTGAATCTTGTGGGGGTAGGTGTCAGAGGGAGTGCGATCAGGTTGCTACAACAGAGGTACCCGCAGATCTATCCTGTCTCCCCAAGCAGTATTGGTCTTATGCAGACGTGTTCTCCAAAAAGGCAGCGGAGACCCTTCCGCCCCATCGCCCCTATGACTGTCCTATTGACCTCTTGCCTGGTGCTGAGCCTCCCCGGGGTAGAGTCTATCCGCTATCTCTCCCGGAGACGGAGGCAATGTCACAGTACATCCAGGAAAATCTGGCAAGAGGGTTCATCAGGAAGTCAGTGTCACCTGCTGGGGCAGGATTCTTCTTCGTGCAGAAGAAGAATGGGGAATTGCGTCCATGCATAGACTACAGGGGTCTTAACGCCATCACCGTTAAGAATAAGTACCCTTTGCCTCTGATATTCGAGCTATTCGATAGGCTTCGGGGAGCAAGGGTATTTACTAAATTAGATCTGCGGGGTGCTTACAACCTGATTCGCATCCATGAGGGGACGAATGGAAGACAGCGTTTAACACCAGGGATGGGCACTATGAATATTTGGTGATGCCCTTCGGGCTCTGTAATGCCCCAGCCATTTTCCAAGACTTTGTGAATGATATCTTCCGGGATATGCTTTCCACCTCGGTCGTAGTCTATCTGGATGATATTCTCATCTACTCTCCAGATATTGACTCCCACCGGAGAGATGTTAGCAAAGTCTTCCTTCTCCTATGGGCAAACTCTCTCTATGCCAAGTTGGAGAAGTGTATGTTTGAGCAGGAGTCCTTACCTTTCCTAGGCTACATCATCTCAGCCCAGGGATTGGCTATGGATCCTGCCAAACTACAGGCTGTGATGGACTGGCAGGAACCCCATTCTCTTAAAGCGGTGCAGCGCTTTATGGGATTCATCAATTATTATCGCCAGTTCATCCCGCACTTCTCAACTTTGGTAGCTCCCTTGGTTGCCCTCACCAAAAAGGGGGCGAATCCCAAATTGTGGTCTGAGGAGGTCTCCAAGGCCTTTATCTCTATAAAGTCACACTTCGCTAGTGCTCCCATTCTACATCGCCCCGATGTTGATAAGCCATTTATCATGGAGGTGGATGCCTCTTCTGTTGGTGCTGGAGCAGTCCTCTTCCAAAAGGATGCTCAAGGTCGGAAGCATCCATGCTTCTTTTTCTCCAAGACCTTCGCACCAGCAGAGAGGAATTATTCCATCGGGGACAGGGAGTTGCTAGCCATGAAGTTGGCTTTCTCGGAGTGGAGACATCTCTTGGAGGGAGCACGTTTTCCCTTCCAAGTCTTCACAGACCATAAAAATTTGGTGTACTTGCAGACAGCTCAGCGGTTGAATTCTCGCCAGGCCAGATGGTCCTTGTTCTTCTCCTTGTTTCATTTCACCCTCCATTTCCTTTCTTGGGAGAAGAACATTCGGGCCAACGCTCTCTCTCGCTCCGTTGTGTCATCTGCGGAGGAGGAGGAGCCTCGGCTTATTGTCCCCACCGAGAGCTTGAGAACTGTGGCTCCGGTTTCGCTGGAGTCTGTGCCCCCGGGCAAGACTTTTGTTCCATCCAGTTTGCGACCGGAGGTTCTTTCTTGGGCGCACTCGTCCAGGGTGGGTGGACATTTTGGTACTAAAAGGACATCTGAGCTACTGGCGAGGACATACTGGTGGCCGCATATGGCCCGTGATGTCGCGGAGTATGTTCGGGCGTGTGTCTCTTGCGCCAGGAACAAGACTCCTCGGCAACGGCCAGCTGGTTTGCTTTATCCTCTGCCCGTGGCGGACAGGCCCTGGGAGATGGTCGGGATGGACTTTGTGGTGGGCTTGCCCAAGTCTCGTAACTGCACCATTATCTGCGTGATCACAGACCATTTTTCCAAAATGGTGCATTTGGTGCCTCTTCCACGGCTACCATCTGCACAGGCATTGGCTGTCTTGTTTATCAAGCATATCTTTCGCCTACACGGTATGCCAGACAAAATTGTTAGTGACCGGGGTCCCCAGTTTGCGTCTCGATTCTGGAGAGAGCTTTGTCGTCTACACAGTATTGAGTTAAATCTCTCTTCGGCATATCATCCAGAGACGAATGGGTTGGTTGAAAGGGCCAACCAGACCTTGGTCACATATCTGCGACATTTTGTTTCTGCCAGGCAGGATGACTGGGCATCCTTGCTACCGTGGGCAGAGTTTGCACTTAACAATGCCGTAGCCGACTCCACCGGTCAGACTCCATTCCTCTTAAATTACGGCCAGCATCCGCGTGTTCCTGTGCCCATGCCTGTGTCTTCCGCTGACTCCAGGGTGGCAGACTGGGCTGTGGAGGCACGGGACATTTGGGATCGCACGCAGGATGCCATTCGGGCCTCCAAGGAGAGAATGAGGTCCTCCGCCGATGTTCATCGGCGCCCCGTTCCGACCTTTGCCCCTGGCGACTTGGTGTGGCTCTCCGCCCGTAACATCAGGCTGCGAGTTGAGTCCATTAAGTTTGCTCCTCGCTTCTTGGGTCCCTTCAAGGTTCTCGAACAGGTTAATCCCGTGGTCTACCGTCTGGCTCTTCCTCCACGCTTGGGTATCACCGACACCTTTCATGTATCCCTCTTGAAACCCGTATACATGTCCTGGTTTTCCGATTCATCTGCCGGGACATCGGGTTCGTCTACGGACGATTATGAGGTGAACGCTATTTTGGGGTGCAAGGTGGTACGGGGCAAAAAGTTCTATTTGGTGGATTGGAAGGGTTATGGCCCAGAGGACAGGTCATGGGAACCTGCTGAAAACATTCGGGCCCCACAGCTCATTGCTGCCTTCGAGCGTAGCGAGGCCCAAGGAGGGGGGGGCCCTAGGAGGGGGGGTAATGTTAGGTCTCGAGTTCCCACTTCTGCACAGGGGGAATCTCGGGCCGTCTCCGCTGCGGTCTCCCATTCCTATCCATCCGCAGTGGAGTCTGCTCAGCAGGGACGTCGGTCCCAGCGTCTTGCTCGGTCTCGCTCTGTACAGAGAGTTACTGCTGCTTCTTCAGCTCCTGCCATTAAAGTCAGTGCTGGTCAGCAACGAGCGGACTTCTCTGGAACTAAGTCCTTATTTGCGCACACTGAGCATGCCCAGGGCAAGATCTCCCATTGGAGATCGAGGGTCATGTGCTCAGGCTCTGCAGCGCATTCCATTGGTCCTCTTGGCAGGTCTTGGAAGGGCAAAGTTTCTGTGGCCACTTCCTGTCCTGCAACTATATAAACTGCGCATGACCGCACGGCCATGCGCTAGTGTACAATTATTATGTGTGTGTGTAGATGGATGTATGTCGATGGATGAAAGCTCCTAAGTATCCCTCCCTAGAGTTGTTGATTGCTCGCGGATGATGGTAGCTCTCTAGCGCCGACTATCCATCTGTATGTTACACACATCACAGCGTCCTATAGCTGTGCCTGCCAGTACGGCGCCGTGCGCTTGCCTTGCGCTTTCCATACCCAAGCCTGGGTGGCTAGTGGCGTCCGTCAGTGCGGCATCGCATGCACTCTTGTGCTCATTTATTACTAATAAGGTTCATTACACACCCAGTTGCGGTGTTGTGCCAGCAAGGGTCTAATCGGACTTCAATCCCTTTCGGGGTTAAGTTCGCTGACTACTTGCTCGCGCTCTATGTGCGGTACCGCGGTCCTGTGACTTAACAGGATCGCTTTCTTCACGTTGGGTGAGGTTTAACCCACGTGTTTATACTTTTAGTACCGCCATATAGTCTGTCATTCACTAGCAGCGGGTTTCGTCTGCACGGTGGACCCCGGACTGCGAAAGCATCTATATCATCTTACTTGGTGCGTTCCGCCAGTCCTAACAGTCTCTTAATTTTTGCCAGAGCTGTATAGTACAGTCCCAGCAAATACACAAGATGGTGCAAATGACAGCGTCTCATCCTTCTGCTGGATCGCCAGGAATTAGAGTATCTTTGACTTTGGGGCTTTCAGTGCCAATTACCCCAACCAGTAGCCCCGTGCTTTTGGTGGCCACCCAGAGAGAGAAAGTAGCTGCAAGCTTATGAAGCTGACAGAGTACATTGAGGTATATAGCCAGGTGACCTGATTGTCACAACCTGGGTTCTCCAAATGTCTTTAAGAGTTCAAGTATGGTCAATAGAGTAGATCTTTATTCCTCCAGTTGATGCCATGGTTTCTTGGTTACTGTCCTGTAGAGTCTCTCTGGAGAACGAAAGGTTTCTGTTATACCCACAGCTGTCATTCAGTGTATTATCCAGAGGTTTGGGGGAAAATGAGTGGAGATAATTCCTCATTGTTCGAGTATTCAATTAACCTGCATATTTTGTCCTTCAAGGCTTGTAGAATAATAAACTGCAGGGCTGGTACAATGGGTAAATAGCTGATGGTGTTGAACATGTTTGCATCTGAAACCTGCTGTGTAAGTCTCACCTATGGTCTGCTGTGTCTGTCTAAATGCCTCCCTGGTTGTGGAGCCGTTGGACAGTGTCTACATACAATGGTCCCCTGCATCTACCCCAATAAGTCGGGCTCAGTAGTTTCCCACCACTGTCACCAAGTGTGGAGACACAAGGGTCAGTGGATGCTCTCATCCACTGGCCTGGCTGTCTTTAGAAAGACTGCATGGACCAGGACTCATCCCACTGAACACCTGCACTCCTTCCCCATGGACAGAAAGCTACTCAGACAACACAAGTTGAGGGTAACACACTATGGTAATAATTTATTGGATCACCATCAGTCAACAACACATAGTACAGTTCCATAAAAAAATAGGATGGTGCACATGACAGGCATTCAACATACAGTGGGTACGGAAAGTATTTATACCCTGTTACATTTTTCACTCTTTGTTTAATTGCAGCCATTTGATAAATTAAAAAAGTTCATTTTAATTAATGTACACTCCGCACCCTATCTTAACTGAAAGAAAACAGAAATGTAGTAATTTTTGCAAATTTATTTAAAAAAAACTGAAATATCACAAATATAACATGGTCATAAGTATTCAGACACTTTGCTCAGTATACAGTAGAAGCACCCTTTTGAGCTAGTACAGCCATGAGTCTTCTTGGAAATGATGCAACAAGCTTTTCACACCTGATTTGGGGATCTTCTGCCATTCTTCCTTGTAGATCCTCTCCAGTTCCGTCAGGTTGGATGGTAAGCATTGGTGGACAGCCATTTTCAGGTCTCTGCAGAAATGTTCAATTGGGTTTAGGTCAGGGCTCTGGCTGGGCCAGTCAAGAATGGTAACAGAGTTGTCCTGAAGCCACTCCTTTGTTATTTTAGTTGTGTGCTTAGGGTCATTGTCTTGTTGGAAGGTGAACCTTTGGCAAAGTCTAAGGTCCAGAGCACCCTGGAAGAGGTTTTCATGCAGGATATCTCTGTACTTGGCTGCATTCATGTTTCCTTCACTGACAACCAGTCATCCTGTCCCTGCAGCTGAAAAACACACCCATAGCATGATGCTCCCACCACCATGTTTAACTGTTGGGATTGTATTGGACAGGAGAAGAGCAGTGCCTGGTTTTCTGCACACATACCACTTAATATTATCACCAAAAACGTCTATCTTTGTCTCATCAGACCAAAGAATCTTATTTCTCATAGTCTGGGAGTCCATCGTGTGTTTTTTAGCAAACTCTATGTGGGCTTTCATATATTTTGCATTGGCATAAAGGCCCAACTGGTGGAGGGCTGCAGTGATAGTTGACTTTGTGGAACTTTCTCCCATCTCCCTACTGCAGCTCAGCCACATTGATCTTGGGGTTCTTCTTTACCTCTCTCACCAAGGCTCTTCTCCCATAATTGCTCAGTTAGGCTGGATGGCCAGTTCTAGGAAAACTTTTGGTGGTCCCAAACTTCTTCCATTTAAGGATTATGGAGGCCACTGTGCTCTTAAGAACTTAGAGTACTGCAAAAATTTTGTTGTAACCTTGGCCAGATCTGTTCCTTGCCACAATTCTCTCTCTGAGCTCTTTGGCCAGTTCCTTTGACCTCATGATTCTCATTTGGTCTGGCAGGTACTGTGAGCCTTAAGGTACCTTCACACATAACGATATTGTTAACGATATCGTTGCTATTTGTGACGTAGCAACGATATCGTTAATGAAATCGTTATGTATGACAGCGACCAACGATCAGGCCCCTGCTGGGAGATCGTTGGTCGCTGAATAAAGTCCAGAACTTTATTTCGTCGCTGGACTCCTGCTGACATCACTGGATCGGCGTGTGTGACACCAATCCAGCGATGTCTTCACTGGTAACCAGGGTAAACATCGGGTAACTAAGCGCAGGGCCGCGCTTAGTAACCCGATGTTTACCCTGGTTACCATGCTAAAAGTAAAAAAAAAACAAACACTACATACTTACCTACCGCTGTCTGTCCTCCAGCGCTGTGCTCTGCACTCCTCCTGTACTGTCTGTGAGCCGGAAAGCAGAGCGGTGACGTCACCGCTCTGCTTTCCGGCTCACAGACAGTACAGGAGGAGAGCAGAGAAGCAGAGCGCAGCGCTGGAGGACAGACAGTGGTAGGTAAGTATGTAGTGTTTGTTTTTTTTTACTTTTAGCATGGTAACCAGGGTAAACATCGGGTTACTAAGCGCGGCCCTGCGCTTAGTTACCCGATGTTTACCCTGGTTACCGGCATCGTTGGTCGCTGGAGAGCGGTCTGTGTGACAGCTCTCCAGCGACCAAACAGCGACGCTGCAGCGATCCTGATCGTTGTTGGTATCGCTGCAGCGTCGCTTAATGTGAAGGGGCCTTTATAAACACAGGTGTGTGCCTTTCCAAATCAGTTTAATGAAACACAGCTGGACTCCAATGAAGGAGTAGAACCATCTCAAGGAGGATCACAAGGAACTGGACAGCATGTGACTTAAACATGAGAGTCTAAGCAAAGGGTCTGAATACTTATGAGCATGTGATATTTCAGTTTTTCTTTATTAAATTTCTTTTTTTATCAAATTTGCAAAAATGTCAACATTTCTGTTTATTTTCAGTCAAGATGGGGTGCAGAGTGTACATTAATGTGAAAAAATGAACTTTTTTGAATTTATCAAATGGCTGCAATGAAACAAGGAGTGAAAAATTTAAAGGGGTATGAATACTTTCCGTACCCACTGTATTAACAAACACCGATTGTCCATTTAACCTGAGCATACATATTAGTCCTTAGAAAATCAAATGAACACATTCACTGATCACATGAACACATAAGGGCCCCTCACAAGACTAATAAAGGAGACCACATGAATGCAAAGTTCCAAAAACATATACCGCATATTTTTATTGAAAAGACATACAATTAAAATACTCAACCTTAATATATAAATAGGTTAACATATAAAAAGTACCTCCGAACTACAAAACAGCAGGTCACATGTACTGGTGAAAATCACCCTAAAACCGCCTATTGATGGCCAAAACTATATGGTAAATGGCCTAAAAAATGGCGTGATAGTTATAATAGGGGTAACCGTCTAATAAATACCAGTTGTGCATAGGAAGCGCCCTATATGCACCGATAATAAACCAATACAAAAACCGTATATAAAGCAATCATGCTTAAATGTATGTCATGTTATGTTCAATAATAGCTGCTACTGAATGTATATAACAGCAGTTTGTGCAAAACGGCACCACCCCTGCATCAACTAATAAGGTATCACTAAGACCACATGCTGAAATCTTACCATTTAGTAAAGATAAGCCGTTGGTACAAAGACTGTGACTTTGTGGTGCTTCCTGTGGCTAGAATTCCAGCAGACACAGTAAGTACTCATCCCTTTATGTTCAAAGTGCCGGGGTGCTCACTGATTGTTGCTTAATGAATTTGCCCACGACTACCACCCCGTGACACTTTGATGTGCATACATACCTTCTGGTCCTGGCTCAGAAACCGGCGAATCCTTGTTACATTTGGAATACTCAGCAGGATTGAATCCAGCACCCCTTCAGCTGCAGAGCTGGTGAAAAATATTCCCGGGACTTGTGGACTGGTGACTGAGTTGTGTTTCAAGATGGCGCCAAACACTGTCGAGAAGGAGATGGTCAGTGGTACGAAAATTGAGGGAAGTGCCTCCCTTCATGGGCTTCTTGGAAAGAAATGGCACCAAAAAGAAAGAAGGCCATGGCTCAAGTCAAGGCCACAGCCCACTGTGACTGATGCCTGAACAAACTGAGTGCGGGCAAAGAAGAAACTTCAGACTATATAGTATAGTATGCAATGGGTGAAGCATCTGGGAGTGACTCCACTCATAAATGGGTGGAACTCAAATGGACGAGCCAGTGTACCTGGAGAGGAAATGCCATTATCTGACAGCATACAGACAGACATTGGACGCCAGGACTGGGAGCGATCTGTGGCCTGGGCGGAGACGGACCTGCGATTTGGGACCTGGTGAATGAGCGAGTGGGAGGAGCAGCACCCTTTACGAAGGTTGGAAAAAGTGGCTGTCAAGGTCGAGGATGAGTAGCTCATGAGATTGGCAGAACTGAAATTGGAAAAGGACCAAAAAACTTTAGAAGCTGTCTTGAGAGGGGTCGTCACAACCGTGGTTACCAGCTCTTGCAGCCGTGTGAGAAGATTGTCACCAGGCACCGTACCAGTGAGTCCAGTGAGTCGGGAACCTGAGTCTGGCAACACTGCCACATCGACTCCTATTCCCCCACCTCCTTTGGCCATGCCATCTTCGCCGACTCCTGCTGCCCCGTCTGGCGCACACCTGAAAGAGTTCAGGGTGTGCTGTCCCAAGGAGGCCTAGTGGATCCAAGATGTGATCAGTGAGAATAAGCAGGAGAAGTGTTGAATTCTGCAGGAATTACAACGCTCTGGTGGGGAGTCCTCCTCTAGCAGGAGGACCCGAGGAGTGAGCCGGGTCAGGACTTAAAGAACTAAATGGACTGTTGTCCCATTGGTCATTGGACCAGTGTGTTTGTTTTATTGGACTCTGATGTTCGGATACCCGGAGTAGGGGAGGACTGGCCTATGGGCCTGAACTGTTGTTAGCTAGCACCTTGTGTGTATGGGACCCAGGAGCCATGGGACCAAGGTCAGATGGACCCACACCAAAAGAACTTGAACTTTTTGTTCCGGAGCTCCAACCAAGTGGATTCGGGGTGAGTACTCATCTTTTCATATGCAAAGTGCTGGGGTGCTCACTGATTGTTGCTTAGTGAACTCGCCCACGATTACCACCCCGTGTCACCTTGTTGTACATACATACCTTCTGGTCCCGGCTCAGAAACTGGCAAATCCTCGCAGCACACAGTGCATGCTCTGGGGGATTGCTAAGTCTGAAGTCACACAGGCTGACTGCAGACTTATCAATTTGAACCAGACAACCCCTTTAAATATCTATGACTATGCATATAAACAAAGTACTGTGCAACATTTTTAGGTAGGTGTGGAAAACATGCTGCAAAGTAAGGATACTTTCAAAAATAAAAATATATAAAGGAAACACAGGAGTAAATACCAGGTATATATATATATATATATATATATACAGATTATTACCAATAGTATGTATACCCTATGTATAATATCACTGCTATACCCAGTACCACCTGTGTCAAAAAATGTAATGAAACCACTACATAGACAGAAGAAACATATACCAAATATGGATAAGACCAAAGGATACAAAAGATAACCGGGAATATTAAAAAATATTATTTTATTATTGTGCGTACATATTGTGCGCCGTACATACTGTGGACGCTGACATTGGCGCTGTGACTCATTACATGTGAGCTATATAAACCCCTCGGTCCTGACCTAAAGTACCCCCTGACGAAGGAACTTCTGGGTCTGAAACGCGCGTCGGGGTGCACTTCCTCATACATTTGGCGGTCCTGGTGATATTCCCCCAGTCTTTGATAGTAAGTAGCAACTGTCCATTCATATATTTATCACTGATCTGGTTGGATAGTGCTCGGTGTATCTGACATACTTCCTTAGTACTGGCACATTATAATTAGCACATTGCACTTTCCCTTATGACATTTGCCCTATGTGAACCTTCACACTATATTGTTTACCAGCACATTGCACTTTTTATAAGATTTTTTCTATATATGTTTACACATAGCACTTTGTAGCCAGTTAGACCAGAGAAGGATATATATATATATTTTTTAACATCTATACCTTTTAATATACAATTTTTTATATATATCGCTTACTATTTTATTTCTGGGTATCCATAATTTTCTACTATTATTTTGTGACCTACCCATTTGATTCATATATTGAGGTTTTTTATGTGCCCATAAAATTAATACGAATACACATGTATTATATACATATATATATATATATATATATATATATATATATATATATATATATATATATATATATATATGTATGTAAGGTTATATATCTATATTTTAATTCTTATTTGTTATTTATTTTTTGTCTTGGCTGCTATTGCACAATTTTAATATTCCCGGTTATCTTTTGTATCCTTTGGTCTTATCCATATTTGGTATATGTTTCTTCAAAAATAGAAATACTACTATTTAGTTTTATTTTTATCAGTTAAAATACAAAGTGATTGAATAAAAAGTAATTTAAATCAATCATTCAAAACAGAATCAGAACATAAACTTCTCTAGACACACTTGTGCAGTTTGTGAAGGAACTCAGCAGGGAGGTTGTTCCAAACATCTTGAATACCCTACCAATCTCACATAGTTGATACTAAAATAATTTACATGTTTTGAACATTTTCTTTCTATTGTTCATCATTTAAATATTATTAACATGTCTATCGATCCTGTGATTTCCATAGTTTCACAACTTTTCCTTTTTGGTGTTGCGATTTTGAGGAATATATGTATAGTTGAATTTCATTTTAGATAGAAATAGTTAAAATGCCTGTGAAACTACTTATATCCATAACAATTTCATTTAAATATTGCTTTTGTATGCCATACATCATAGATGCAATTTCATAGTTCTTTCTAAAATATTAATTTGTATGACCTCTTTGAAGCTATTTTCCTGTGCCGCTGGCCTATTTGCTGATTTGTCGTTCTTAAGATTTCTTTCAATTACCTTAAAATATAGAAACCACAAAATTTTTCATTTAACAGTTTCACTTCTTGCTAACAATACATTAATAAGGTACACAGCGAGCTAACATGCTTTCTGATTCAAGCAATACTCCTTAATATGTGTGAGGTTAAAGAATAGTTTTAATTTGAAGCCAGTCCTCAATTACAATTGTAACCTTTTCTTCTTCACTGGTTTTATGATAACAGAACGGAAAAAAGAAGGGAACAGTGCTGGCTGATGTCGTCAGCTCCAGACCTTGAGCTCAGTGATTGTAGCACTCATGTGTGATGAAGTCGTGATGTCACCACTGCAGCCTGTCTTCAATGAATCGCAGCAGCAGTGGAGCAGAGGGTGAGCATAGCTGACCTTGCTATTTGCATCTAGAGCAAGCCAAAAGGGGTTAAAAAATTTGATACGAAAAACAGAAACCCTTTATCAGTGCTCAAGGACGGATGCTGCTTTGGAGTGAGATGTTTTTTCCACTGTACTTTGAAGCTACTATTGGAAGGTTTTGTCTCTGAGCTAGATTTTTTATTTTCCTAATGTTGGCCCTGGTCCTGCTTTTTCACAATATTGGGCAGGAAGATGAAGCTCTAGGTTGCTACTGTACTTGTAATAATATCCACATGCCAGTACCAGCAGGTATTCAACCATTTGTTTGGTTTTCACAGTTTTAATTTGGAATTGTAGCAATGTAAAGAATGAAGAAAGGCTGAAATTGTACAAAGAAATATTTACACTTATGTATTATATTCTATGGAGTGGCTGCATTATACTCTGGGGTGGCTGCATTATATTCTGTAGGGTGGTGGCTGCTTTATACTATATGTGGGCTGCATTATACTGTATCGAGGATTATGGGGAATACGTTATACCATATGAAGAGCTATGGGGTGCATTATACTATAGGAAGTGAATTGTACTACATGGATGACTATGGCGGGGCATTATGCTATATGGAGTATCATGAGGAGTGTATTATGCTATATGGAGGACTATGAGGAGTGTATTATGCTATATGGAGGACTGAGCAGTGTATTTTAATATGTGGAGGACTATAGGAAGTGTATTATACTATATGGAGGACTGTGGTGCACATTATAGAGCAGATGCTCTATTTGCAATAACGGCACTTGCGTTAACAGCAGCCTGTTAACATATGTGTTTAACGGGCTGCTATTAACGAAATGTGAACCCGGCCTAAAACCGGCCCTGCCTACAAGTGTACAAAGATATTATACAGTCACCATGTGACAAGTGGGCCTGTGTAACTTCAAATGCCAGGGCTGAATTTTAGTCCCAGTCTGGCCCTGCTACTATGTAGGCTATGCTATATACTACTGTGTGGGCTCTGCTGTATACTACTGTGTGGGCTGTGCTATATACTGCTATGTGGGCTGTGCTATACACTACTATGTGGGCTCTGCTGTATACTACTATGTGGGCTGTGCTATACACTACTATGTGGGCTCTGCTGTATACTACTATGTGGTCTGTGCTGCATACTACTATGTGGGCTGTGCTATCTACTACTGTGTGGGCTCTGCTATATACTACTGTGGGGGCTGTGCTGTATACTACTGTGTGGGCTCTGCTATATACTACTGTGTGGGCTGTGATGTATACTACTGTGTGGGCTCTGCTATATACTACTATATGGGCTGTGCTGTATACTACTATGTGGGCTTTGCTATATACTACTGTGTGGGCTGTGCTGTATACTACTGTGTGAGTTGTGCTGTATACTACTATGTGTGCTGTGCTATATAATACTCCGTTGGCTGTGCTGTATACTACTGTGTGCGCTGTGCTGTATACTACTATGTGGGCTGTGCTATATACTACTATGTGGGCTCTGCTATATACTACTATGTGGGCTGTGCTATACACTACTATGTGGACTCTGCTGTATACTACTATGTGGGCTCTACTGTATACTACTACGTGGGCTGTGCTATATACTACTATGTGGGCAGTGCTATACACTACTATGTGGGATCTGCTGTATACTACTATGTGGGCTCTGCTATATACTACTATGTGGGCTGTGCTATACACTATTATGTGGGCTGTGCTATATACTACTATGTGGGCTCTGCTATATACTACTATGTGGGCTCTGCTGTATACTACTATGTGGGCTCTGCTGTATACTACTATGTGGGCAGTGCTGTATACTACTACGTGGGCTGTGCTATATACTACTATGTGGGCAGTGCTATACACTACTATGTGGGATCTGCTGTATACTACTATGTGGGCTCTGCTATATACTACTATGTGGGCTGTGCTATACACTACTATGTGGGCTCTGCTGTATACTACTATGTGGGCTCTGTTGTATACTACTATGTGGGCTGTGCTATACACTACTATGTGGGCTCTGCTGTATACTACTATGTGGGCTCTGCTGTATACTACTATGTGGGCAGTGCTGTATATTACTATGTGGGCAGTGCTGTATACTACTATGTGGGCTGTGCTGTATACTTCTACGTAGGCTGTGTCATCTGCTATGCGGGTTGTGCTATATACTATGGGGGGTATATTATATTCTATGGTGGAGGCCATGTTATGTACTATGTGGCTGTTATAAACTATTGTGGGGGTATATTATATTCTATGGGGGAGGCTGTGTTATACTATGGGGGGCTGCATTATATTCTATGGGGCTGCATTATATATTATGGGGAGGTGGGTTGTATTATATTCTATGGAGTGGTTGCATTATACTCTGCGGTGGCTGCATTATACTCTTGGGTGGCTGCATTATATTCTGTAGGGTGGTGGCTGCATTATACTATATGTTATGTAGGCAATCCAGTGACACAGTGTGCCAGCAATCAGAGCACATACAGTGATCTGACAATAACCCAAAAACAATAGAACGAGCTCTGAGACGTGGAATCTCTGTAGACCGCAATACCTGAACCTATCCTAAACACAACTAAAGGCAGCTGTGGATTGCGCCTGTCACTACCTATGCAACTCGGCACAGCCTGAGGAGCTGACTAGCCTGAAGATAGAAAAACAAGCCTGACTTGCCTCAGAGAAATACCCCAAAGGAAAAGGCAGCCCCCCACATATAATGACTGTTAGCAAGACGAAAAGACAAACGTAGGGATGAAATAGATTCAGCAAAGTGAGGCCCGATATCCTAGATAGAGCGAGGATAGCAAAGAGAACTTTGCAGTCTACAAAAAACCCTAAAGCAAAAAACCACGCAAAGGGGGCAAAAAGACCCACCGTGCCGAACTAACGGCACGGCGGTGCACCCTCTGCGTCTCAGAGCTTCCAGCAAAAACGAATAGACAAGCTGGACAGAAAAAGTAGCAACAAAAGCAAAAAGCACTTATCTAAGCAGAGCAGCAGGCCACAGGAAAGATCCAGAAGCTCAGGTCCAACACTGGAACATTGACAAGGAGCAAGGAAGACAGAATCAGGTGGAGTTAAATAACAAAGCAGCCAAAGAGCTCACCAGAACACCTGAGGGAGGAAGCTCAGAAGCTGCAGTACCACTTGTGACCACAGGAGTGAATTCACCCACAGAATTCACAACAGTACCCCCCCTTGAGGAGGGGTCACCGAACCCTCACCAGAGCCCCCAGGCCGACCAGGATGAGCCACATGAAAGGCACGAACAAGATCTGGAGCATGGACATCAGAGGCAAAAACCCAGGAATTATCTTCCTGAGCATAACCCTTCCATTTAACCAGATACTGGAGTTTCCGTCTAGAAACACGAGAATCCAAAATTTTCTCCACAATATACTCCAATTCCCCCTCCACCAAAACCGGGGCAGGAGGCTCAACAGATGGAACCATAGGTGCCACGTATCTCCGCAACAACGACCTATGGAATACATTATGTATGGAAATGGAGTCTGGGAGGGTCAGACGAAAAGACACAGGATTGAGAATCTCAGAAATCCTATACGGACCAATAAAACGAGGTTTAAATTTAGGAGAGGAAACCTTCATAGGAATATGACGAGAAGATAACCAAACCAGATCCCCAACACGAAGTCGGGGACCCACACGGCGTCTGCGATTAGCGAAAAGTTGAGCCTTCTCCTGGGACAAGGTCAAATTGTCCACTACCTGAGTCCAGATCTGCTGCAACCTGTCCACCACAGAATCCACACCAGGACAGTCCGAAGACTCAACCTGTCCTGAAGAGAAACGAGGATGGAACCCAGAATTGCAGAAAAATGGAGAGACCAAGGTAGCCGAGCTGGCCCGATTATTAAGGGCGAACTCAGCCAACGGCAAAAGGACACCCAATCATCCTGGTCTGCAGAAACAAAACATCTCAGATATGTCACCAAGGTCTGATTGATTCGTTCGGTCTGGCCATTAGTCTGAGGATGGAAAGCCGAGGAAAAAGACAGGTCAATGCCCATCCTACCACAAAAGGCTCGCCAAAACCTCGAAACAAACTGGGAACCTCTGTCAGAAACAATATTCTCAGGAATGCCATGCAAACGAACCACATGCTGGAAGAACAAAGGCACCAAATCAGAGGAGGAAGGCAATTTAACCAAGGGCACCAGATGGACCATTTTAGAAAAGCGATCACAGACCACCCAAATGACTGACATCTTTTGAGAAACGGGAAGGTCAGAAATGAAATCCATCGAAATATGTGTCCAAGGCCTCTTTGGGACCGGCAAGGGCAAAAGCAACCCACTGGCACGTGAACAGCAGGGCTTAGCCCTAGCACAAATCCCACAGGACTGCACAAAAGTACGTACATCCCGTGACAGAGATGGCCACCAGAAGGATCTAGCCACCAACTCTCTGGTACCAAATATTCCAGGATGACCAGCCAACACCGAACAATGAAGTTCAGAGATAACTTTAGAAGTCCACCTATCAGGGACGAACAGTTTCTCCGCCGGACAACGATCAGGTTTATTCGCCTGAAATTTTTGCAACACTCGCCGCAAATCAGGGGAGATGGCAGACACAATGACTCCTTCCTTGAGGATACTCGCCGGCTCAGATGAACCCGGAGAGTCGGGCACAAAACTCCTAGACAGAGCATCCGCCTTAACATTTTTAGAGCCCGGAAGGTACGAAATCACAAAATCGAAGCGGGCAAAAAATAACGACCAACGGGCCTGTCTAGGATTCAAGCGCTTGGCAGACTCGAGATAAGTAAGGTTCTTATGATCAGTCAATACCACCACGCGATGCTTAGCTCCTTCAAGCCAATGACGCCATTCCTCGAATGCCCACTTCATGGCCAGCAACTCTCGGTTGCCCACATCATAATTACGCTCAGCAGCCGAAAACTTCCTGGAAAAGAAAGCACATGGTTTCAACACTGAGCAACCAGAACCTCTCTGTGACAAAACCGCCCCTGCTCCAATCTCAGAAGCATCAACCTCGACCTGGAACGGAAGAGAAACATCTGGTTGACACAACACAGGGGCAGAACAAAAACGATGCTTCAACTCCTGAAAAGCTTCCACAGCAGCAGAAGACCAATTAACCAAATCAGCACCCTTCTTGGTCAAATCGGTCAATGGTTTGGCAATGCTAGAAAAATTACAGATGAAGCGACGATAAAAATTAGCAAAGCCCAGGAATTTTTGCAGACTTTTCAGAGATGTCGGCTGAGTCCAATCCTGGATGGCTTGGACCTTAACCGGATCCATCTCAATAGTAGAAGGGGAAAAGATGAACCCCAAAAATGAAACTTTCTGCACACCGAAGAGACACTTTGATCCCTTCACAAACAAAGAATTAGCACGCAGGACCTGGAAAACCATTCTGACCTGCTTCACATGAGAGTCCCAATCATCTGAGAAGATCAAAATGTCATCCAAGTAAACAATCAGGAATTTATCCAGATACTCACGGAAGATGTCATGCATAAAAGACTGAAACACAGATGGAGCATTGGCAAGTCCGAACGGCATCACTAGATACTCAAAATGACCCTCGGGCGTATTAAATGCAGTTTTCCATTCATCTCCTTGCCTGATTCTCACCAGATTATACGCACCACGAAGATCTATCTTAGTGAACCAACTAGCCCCCTTAATCCGAGCAAACAAGTCAGATAACAATGGCAAGGGATACTGAAATTTAACAGTGATCTTATTAAGAAGGCGGTAATCAATACATGGTCTCAGCGAACCATCCTTCTTGGCTACAAAAAAGAACCCTGCTCCCAGTGGTGATGACGATGGGCGAATATGTCCCTTCTCCAGGGATTCCTTCACATAACTGCGCATAGCGGCGTGTTCAGGCACGGATAAATTAAATAATCGACCTTTAGGGAATTTACTACCAGGAATCAAATTGATAGCACAATCACAATCCCTATGCGGAGGTAGGGCATCGGACTTCGGCTCTTCAAATACATCCTGATAATCAGACAAGAACTCTGGGACCTCAGAAGGAGTGGATGACGAAATAGACAAAAATGGAACATCACCATGTACTCCCTGACAACCCCAGCTGGATACCGACATAGAGTTCCAATCCAATACTGGATTATGGGTTTGCAGCCATGGCAACCCCAACACGACCACATCATGCAGATTATGTAGCACCAGAAAGCGAATAACTTCCTGATGTGCAGGAGCCATGCACATGGTCAGCTGGGTCCAGTACTGAGGTTTATTCTTGGCCAAAGGTGTAGCATCAATTCCTCTCAACGGAATAGGACACCGCAAAGGCTCCAAGAAAAACCCACAACGTTTAGCATAATCCAAATCCATCAGATTCAGGGCAGCGCCTGAATCCACAAACGCCATGACAGAATACGATGACAAAGAGCATATCAAGGTAATGGACAGAAGGAATTTGGATTGTACAGTGCCAATGACGGCAGACCTATCGAACCGCTTAGTGCGCTTAGTGCTTAGTGCGCTTAGGACAATCAGAAATATCATGAGTGGAATCACCACAGTAGAAACACAGACCATTCAGACGTCTGTGTTCTTGCCGTTCAACTCTGGTCATAGTCCTATCGCACTGCATAGGCTCAGGTTTAATCTTAGACAATACCGCCAAATGGTGCACAGATTTACGCTCACGCAAGCGTCGACCGATCTGAATGGCAAAAGACATAGACTCATTCAAACCAGCAGGCATAGGAAAACCCACCATGACATCCTTAAGAGCCTCAGAGAGACCCTTTCTGAACAAAGCTGCCAGCGCAGATTCATTCCACAGAGTGAGTACTGACCACTTCCTAAATTTCTGACAATATACTTCTATATCATCCTGACCCTGGCACAAAGCCAGCAAATTTTTCTCAGCCTGATCCACAGAATTAGGCTCATCGTAAAGCAATCCGAGCGCCAGGAAAAACGCATTGACATTACTCAATGCAGGGTCTCCTGGCGCAAGAGAAAATGCCCAGTCCCGAGGGTCGCAGCGCAAAAAAGAAATAATAATCAAAACCTGTTGAATAAGATTACCAGAAGAATGAGGTTTCAAGGCCAGAAATAGCTTACAATTATTTTTGAAATTAAGAAACTTAGTTCTATCACCAAAAAACAAATCAGGAATAGGAATTCTTGGTTCTAACATAGATTTCTGATCAATAGTATCTTGAATACTTTGTACATTTGTAACGAGATTATCCATTGAAGAGCACAGACCCTGAATATCCATGTCCACACCTGTGTCCTGAAACACCCAAATGTCTAGGGGAAAAAAAAGACTGAACACAGAGCTGAGAAAAAAAAATGATGTCAGAACTTCTTTTTTCCCTCTATTGAGAATCATTAGGTTTTGGCTCCTTGTACTGTTATGTAGGCAATCCAGTGACACAGTGTGCCAGCAATCAGAGCACATACAGTGATCTGACAATAACCCAAAAACAATAGAACGAGCTCTGAGACGTGGAATCTCTGTAGACCGCAATACCTGAACCTATCCTAAACACAACTAAAGGCAGCTGTGGATTGCGCCTGTCACTACCTATGCACAGCCTGAGGAGCTGACTAGCCTGAAGATAGAAAAACAAGCCTGACTTGCCTCAGAGAAATACCCCAAAGGAAAAGGCAGCCCCCCACATATAATGACTGTTAGCAAGACGAAAAGACAAACGTAGGGATGAAATAGATTCAGCAAAGTGAGGCCCGATATCCTAGATAGAGCGAGGATAGCAAAGAGAACTTTGCAGTCTACAAAAAACCCTAAAGCAAAAAACCACGCAAAGGGGGCAAAAAGACCCACCGTGCCGAACTAACGGCACGGCGGTGCACCCTCTGCGTCTCAGAGCTTCCAGCAAAAACGAATAGACGAGCTGGACAGAAAAAGTAGCAACAAAAGCAAAAAGCACTTATCTAAGCAGAGCAGCAGGCCACAGGAAAGATCCAGAAGCTCAGGTCCAACACTGGAACATTGACAAGGAGCAAGGAAGACAGAATCAGGTGGAGTTAAATAACAAAGCAGCCAACGAGCTCACCAGAACACCTGAGGGAGGAAGCTCAGAAGCTGCAGTACCACTTGTGACCACAGGAGTGAATTCAGCCACAGAATTCACAACAACTATATGTGGGCTGCATTATACTGTATCGAGGATTATGGGGAATACGTTATAGTATATGAAGAGCTATGGGGTGCATTATACTATGGGAAGTGAATTGTACTACATGGATGACTATGGCGGTGCATTATACTATACGGAGCACTATGAGGAGTGTATTATGCTATATGGAAGACTGAGCAGTGTATTATAATATATGGAGGACTATAAGGAGTGTATTATACTATATGGAGGACTGTGGTGCACATTATAATATATGGAGGACTATGGGGTGTATTTTACTAAACAAGTAAAATGCTGCATATTCAGATTGTTTTTGCTGGAACAAAAATCCTTGTTCTGAGCACCACATTGCCGGTGTAAACTGTAGATGTGCTGCTGATAACATGAAACTGTATGGTGATCTGTTAGTGATCTATTAGTGATCGTTCTGTGCCATCATCATTCCTCAGCTGGTTGAAAGAGGCTGGGAAACAAGCGTTGAACAACTTCAGTATTGTTGATAAAAACTCATTTAGCGGCCTGAACTCAGCGCTTTTAAATACAACCGAAATGCTTTTGTGTGATGTGCAATATGTTTGTGGAAGATAGCCGTAGGCACTACTATAAGTTGTGGTGCACAAGTAGGTGCCCAAACCGTACTTATGTTGTAGATAAACTTGGCACACACGTGGTCAAATGAAAGTGAGATTTAATTGAAAGAGAGTACATACAATATTGACGTTTCGGTCACAGGTTAGACCCTCTCTTAGAGTATATTCATTGATTGACGTTCTAATAGGAGATTAATCCCTCTGCTTGTGGCTGGAGCAGCTATAAATAGCCGGCTACACTGGGCGCCAGTGCTGTGCTGTGCTGGACGCGGCTTCCACCGCTCGTCCTGAGTGTGCAATATGTTAACATTTGGAGCCCCATTTTAAACTTTACCTAGGCATAGGGCCCCACTTTGCCTAAAACCGGCCCTGCCTACAAGTTTACAAAGATATTATACAGTCACCATGTGACAAGTGGGCCTGTGTAACTTCAAATGCCAGGGCAGAATTTTGGTCCCAGTCCGGCCCTGCCTACCAATATTATCATGATGCAACATATACGTAATCCTCATTTTTGTGACAAGCCAGTTGTCTGTCTAATATCTAAGTACCTCAATGGCTAGAGGCAGTTCCCCTTTTTCTTTAGATTCTGGGTGCTTCATAGCAAGGGACTTTCTTTGCACTAGATCTCAGTTCTTAAGTAGTAGAGATCGGTCATAATTCCCCTTTGGGAACACCTGTTTCATACATTTGCAATGGTGCATGTTTTAGGTTGGGTACAGATGGCCGTATTTGACGGTGCAGACGATACACACCACAACGCATGGAATGAATGTACGTTTCCTGACCTGAACTAGGAGGCCTATGTTCAACCAATGTGTTGTGGTTCATATACAGACCGTGAAATACTACTGTCTAAAACTAGCCTATATCCCCAGACCACGTAACATAGATTATAGTGCATGGCATTTAATAGGTTCAATGTCTGATTGGGGAAACAATCAAAATTGGCATTTTTTCCATATGCTTACAGTCTCATGGGAACTGTAGTTTATAAGGTATTGCTATCTATGCCTTGTTATACATTTGTATAGATTTTCTCTAGTTTAATGAAATGGTTGCATTATGTTTGAATATTGCCTGATGGTATGTTGATCAAAGCTTGATCTGCTACAAAAGGTCTAGTGATTAGGTAAAATTTATGGGTTACTCAGCAGCCAGTATTCCATTTAACTAAAGGTAACGTAAAACCTTGCATTACAATTAATGGGTTATTCATTTAATATGTGGACATGTTGACTCCTCTAGAACAAGAAGGTTACTTTTCTACATTCAGGCTGAACTAGATAACTTCTTGAAGTTTGGACTTTATTACTGGTCCCAATTGACTGATAAGGAATTTCATTGTTGTTTCATCTGCTTGGTATAATAGTCATTTCTCTGGATTTTTTAACTTTAGGATTCAGATGATATAACATAAACTGATGGTAACATGTCTGGTGAGGAAACCGATTTGATTTGGAAGCTTGCACTCTCAATCTTCCTAGATAGTCAGTGAAAACTATGGGTTTAACAATAAACCTTCCATACTCATTGCATTAAAAGATAATGGAACAAATTCTTTGAAAAAGACCTGTTCACATGTGCTTACCTGGAATCAATGCACAACAAAAATTCCAATACAACATTTTTGGCATTCCAGACTTAAGACCATACCAAGGAATACACTGCTAAATGGCAGACTGTCTAATCTCTCTTGCCCGAGGCAACCACATTGAGTAAAAGTAAGAAAAGATTCTGTGTAACAAGGCCAAAACCAGATGACACCCAAAAGTCATTGATCATTGATAGAGAGATGCTTTAACTGTTTTACTTTCAATAGTGCTAACAGTTTAGTGCAAATAAAAAATGCAAGTTAGTGGTAGTAGATACAGTGGGGCAAAAAAGTATTTAGTCAGTCAGCAATAGTGCAAGTTCCACCACTTAAAAAGATGAGAGGCGTCTGTAATTTACATCATAGGTAGACCTCAGCTATGGGAGACAAACTGAGAAAAAAAATCCAGAAAATCACATTGTCTGTTTTTTTAACATTTTATTTGCATATTATGGTGGAAAATAAGTATTTGGTCAGAAACAAAATTTCATCTCAATACTTTGTAATATATCCTTTGTTGGCAATGACAGAGGTCAAATGTTTTCTGTAAGTCTTCACAAGGTAGCCACACACTGTTGTTGGTATGTTGGCCCATTCCTCCATGCAGATCTCCTCTAGAGCAGTGATGTTTTTGGCTTTTCGCTTGGCAACACGGACTTTCAACTCCCTCCAAAGGTTTTCTATTGGGTTGAGATCTGGAGACTGGCAAGGCCACTCCAGGACCTTGAAATGCTTCTTACGAAGCCACTCCTTCGTTGCCCTGGCGGTGTGCTTTGGATCATTGTCATGTTGAAAGACCCAGCCACGTTTCATCTTCAATGCCCTTGCTGATGGAAGGAGGTTTGCACTCAAAATCTCACGATACATGGCCCCATTCATTCTTTCATGTACCCGGATCAGTCGTCCTGGACCCTTTGCAGAGAAACAGCCCCAAAGCATGATGTTTCCACCACCATGCTTTACAGTAAGTATGGTGTTTGATGGATGCAACTCAGTATTCTTTTTCCTCCAAACACGACAAGTTGTGTTTCTACCAAACAGCCCCAGTTTGGTTTCATCAGACCATAGGACATTCTCCCAAAACTCCTCTGGATCATCCAAATGCTCTCTAGCAAACTTCAGACGGGCCCGGACATGTACTGGCTTAAGCAGTGGGACACGTCTGGCACTGCAGGATCTGAGTCCATGGTGGCGTAGTGTGTTACTTATGGTAGGCCTTGTTACAGTGGTCCCAGCTCTCTGCAGTTCATTCACTAGGTCCCCCCGCGTGGTTCTGGGATTTTTGCTCACCGTTCTTGTGATCATTCTGACCCCACGGGGTGGGATTTTGCGTGGAGCCCCAGATCGAGGGAGATTATCAGTGGTCTTGAATGTCTTCCATTATCTAATTATTGCTCCCACTGTTGATTTCTTCACTCCAAGCTGGTTGGCTATTGCAGATTCAGTCTTCCCAGCCTGGTGCAGGGCTACAATTTTGTTTCTGGTGTCCTTTGACAGCTCTTTGGTCTTCACCATAGTGGAGTTTGGAGTCAGACTGTTTGAGGGTGTGCACAGGTGTCTTTTTATACTGATAACAAGTTTAAACAGGTGCCATTACTACAGGTAATGAGTGGAGGAAAGAGGAGACTCTTAAAGAAGAAGTTACAGGTCTGTGAGAGCCAGAAATCTTGATTGTTTGTTTCTGACCAAATACTTATTTTCCACCATAATATGCAAATAAAATGTTAAAAAAACAGACAATGTGATTTTCTGGATTTTTTTTTCTCAGTTTGTCTCTCATAGTTGAGGTCTACCTATGATGTAAATTACAGACGCCTCTCATCTTTTTAAGTGGTGGAACTTGCACTATTGCTGACTGACTAAATACTTTTTTGCCCCACTGTATATTAAAAACATATGCAGTTGAATGTGATACCATATATAGCCCTGTATACCCAGGAGACTTCCACAATGAAAGAAAGTATCATCATTCATGAATTTCCCAGTAAAAATCCATAATATATAATGATCAGATAATCATTTATTGAAATGGTGATAACACCTTAACATTAGCTAAAGGGTGTTCATGGAGAAGCAACTGACTTTCTCCTGAGATAGGGATAAGCTTCATTTTACAAATAAGCAGCTTGTTCCATCAAAAAAATTAAACAATGCAAATAATATTATGTTTATAGAAAAGTTACTCAAGTGATTCCGCAATAAAGCCTAATCGTAAAGCATACCAACAGTGAAGAAGGGTCCCAAGATCCTTATGTGTATTAGCTTTGTGAAGATTTTACCTTTAAGTTATGTCTGACAGAGGCTACAGGCTCAAAAAGGCTACCTCACACTGACTTAGCGCAAGCCACTCCTACTAGCAGATTCTAGAGGAGCCCTTGATCTTCACACTTTAACACCTTGCACAGGGATCTGGTCCTACAACTGGGTCCACTTTATTCATGTCGTGGAAGGGCTTCCCGGCCAAAGGAGCAAACCAGAAGCAAGAGGGGTCATCATGCGGGATCAACGTGGCAAAGTCACATCAAGGCTAAAATCAGAGGGTAAGCAGGTGGTCAAAATACAAGCCAAAATCAGACAAAAATATATTCAAACTACCACACAGGAGCAAAGTATTAGAGAGACCAGCTCTAGTTGAAAATAACTAACTAAATGACAGCTAGAGACTGTCTGCCAGGGATAGGGTGGATTAAAACAGAGGGAATCCCACCCATGGTTCCCAGCAGTGAGCTGATTATATACCAGCTCACTGCAGCAAAACACAGTTCGACAGGAAAGGGGAAGCTACTCTAAGTAATCTAAAAGCAAAACTCCCACACGGAGTTTCAGTGTCCACCAGTTTCTAGCAGTGCTGAGAGTGCTGTAATTTAAAAGCTTTATTAAAATATACCTATCATTTCAGTTGAATTTTCATAATAAACTGTCATGCACTTGAATGATAACAGTATTCCTGTATCTTTGAGCAGTTTTTGCTAGTTTACAGGTAGTGTTTTAAATCTTAGTTTTTCCTGAGGTCAGCTGCGGTATGGGAAACACTAGCTCCAGTGATCCCACATTTGGTTGCATAGCATCTGCTTCAAGTGAAATATCCTAGTTAAGAACATCATGTTCGCACATTCTCAATTCTGTGATCAATATAATCTGTTTATTTGGGAGGCAAGAGAATTGACAGCCATTAGGTAAATTAGAAAAATGTACAAACGTTCTGCTGTTTGCAATTTTACCAAACAGTCCCAACACAAATAATTTAACACATAGTTTCTCCAAATTCAATACAAAACACATCTTTTACTGAATCCTGCAGTCTCAGAATTGTTTACCACTTTCATGACCAGCATCTTTAGTACTTAGCAGAGCATATTTGGCTGTTTTAACCTGCTGCAGACATGATGCATAACCAGACAACAGTTTCTGGCTGCTTTCCCAAGAAACATTAGTCTATTCCTCATGGGTTATTGCCCCAGTTCACTAATATTTATTGTTTGTCACAAGAGTGATCCAAAAAGATAAGATAAGAGATAATAGCTTTGCACAAACAAGGAATAGGATATATATAGCAAAAGAATTTGACATTTCTAGGGAAAAAGTTGGATGCATAGCTCTCAAGTATATAGTTAAAGGAACACTGACTATATTACTTGGACATGGCAGAAAAAGATAGGCATCACAGACTACTAACAGATTTGGGGCTGCCGCATGTGATCCCTAGGTGGCAAGAAATATAGGTAAGGACAATGTGTGATCTGTAGTACGTACTTGTACTCCCTTAAAGTGGTACATACCCTGTCCACATTGGCAGATTTTTTATGACCTATATGTGGCTGATTGGAATCTTTGATATAGATTGAGGGAGCAACCCTATGTGGGTGGCATTTGCCTTGTGCCATAAATATAGATGCTAAACTTTCCCTACCCCCACTAATACTTGGGATATTTATGCTCTTACACCTGCTATTTATTAAATTGCTTTGTCTATTACTACATGTATTATATACAGTTAGGGCCAGAAATATTTGGACAGTGACACAATTTTCGCGAGTTGGGCTCTGCATGCGACCACATTGGATTTGAAATGAAACCTCTACAACAGAATTCAAGTGCAGATTGTAACGTTTAATTTGAAGGGTTGAACAAAAATATCTGATAGAAAATGTAGGAATTGTACACATTTCTTTACAAACACTCCACATTTTAGGAGGTCAAAAGTAATTGGACAAATAAACATAACCCAAACAAAATATTTTTATTTTCAATATTTTGTTGCAAATCCTTTGGAGGCAATCACTGCCTTAAGTCTGGAACCCATGGACATCACCAAATGCTGGGTTTCCTCCTTCTTAATGCTTTGCCAGACCTTTACAGCCGCAGCCTTCAGGTCTTGCTTGTTTGTGGGTCTTTCCGTCTTAAGTCTGGATTTGAGCAAGTGAAATGCATGCTCAATTGGGTTTAGATCTGGAGATTGACTTGGCCATTGCAGAATGTTCCACTTTTTGGCACTCATGAACTCCTGGGTAGCTTTGGCTGTATGCTTGGGGTCATTGTCCATCTGTACTATGAAGCGCCGTCCAATCAACTTTGCAGCATTTGGCTGAATCTGGGCTGAAAGTATATCCCGGTACACTTCAGAATTCATCCGGCTACTCTTGTCTGCTCTTATGTCATCAATAAACACAAGTGACCCAGTGCCATTGAAAGCCATGCATGCCCATGCCATCACGTTGCCTCCACCATGTTTTACAGAGGATGTGGTGTGCCTTGGATCATGTGCCGTTCCCTTTCTTCTCCAAACTGTTTTCTTCCCATCATTCTGGTACAGGCTGATCTTTGTCTCATCTGTCCATAGAATACTTTTCCAGAACTGAGCTGGCTTCTTGAGGTGTTTTTCTGCAAATTTAACTCTGGTCTGTCTATTTTTGGTATTGATGAATGATTTGCATCTAGATGTGAACCCTTTGTATTTACTGTCATGGAGTCTTCTCTTTACTGTTGACTTAGAGACAGATACACCTACTTCACTGAGAGTGTTCTGGACTTCAGTTGATGTTGTGAACGGGTTCTTCTTCACCAAATTAAGTATGCGGCGATCATCCACCACTGTTGTCATCCGTGGACGCCCAGGCCTTTTTGAGTTCCCAAGCTCACCAGTCAATTCCTTTTTTTCTCAGAATGTACCCAACTGTTGATTTTGCTACTCCAAGCATGTCTGCTATCTCTCTGATGGATTTTTTCTTTTTTTTCAGCCTCAGGATGTTCTGCTTCACCTCAATTGAGAGCTCCTTTGACCGCATGTTGTCTGCTCACAGCAACAGCTTCCAAATGCAAAACCACACACTTGGAATCCACCCCTGACCTTTTAACTACTTAATTGATTACAGGTTAACGAGGGAGAGGCCTTCAGAGTTAATTGCAGCCCTTAGAGTCCATTGTCCAATTACTTTTGGTCCCTTGAAAAAGAGGACGCTATGCATTACAGAGCTATGATTCCTAAACCCTTTCTCCGATTTGGATGTGGAAACTATCATATTGCAGCTGGGAGTGTGCACTTTCAGCCCATATTATATATATAATTGTATTTCTGAACATGTTTTTGTAAACAGCTAAAATAACAAAACTTGTGTCACTGTCCAAATATTTCTGGCCCTAACTGTATGTTGTTTTTATGATATATGTTTTTTGAGTAAAATTTAAGTAAATTTTACTTTCTCGACGTTTTATACTCTTTTTTTGCTTTTTTGGTATTTACTAATAGATTCCTAAGAAGAAAGGTGGTCAGAATCCCTTGAGTGACTGCAAAATACCTGCAGCAAGATTTGGTGGCTGCAGGCACTGTAGTTTTAATTCACACAGTAAGGCACATCCTAACCAATAAAAGTCTCCATGTCTGAACTACAAGATGTACACCTCTACTGATCCAAAAGCTCAAGGTCTATTTGACAGCAGCATGTCTGGAGAGAAAAGAACACCCTGCCTACAATGAAGCATAGTAGTGGCTTGGAGATATCATGGAGCTAGTTTGCTTAGTCTGACCCTGAAAACCTGCAGCCTATGGAGGGCAAGATGGATTCAATAAAGTTTTAGAAAATCCTAGAGAAAATGTGATGCCTTCTGTAAGGAACCTGAAGCTTGTGTATCATTGGAATATCTTTGGTGGGATTTGAACAAGGCAGTTGCAGCACACAATGCCAAGAATATTAGTGAACTGGGGGGCATTGCCCATGAGGAATGGGCTAAGATTGCTCTGTTGATATCTGGCTATGAATCATATTTGAGATGTTCAGCCAAAGAGTGCTCTACAAGGTACTAAGGATGCTTGTCATAAAGGGGTTGAATATTTTTGAGATTGCAGTAGTCAGTAAAAGCACCATTTTGTGTTGAATTTAGAGAAACCACTTGTTATGTTGGGTTATATACAAACATTTGGGTTTAATGTGGTAAAAATACATTGCAATGCATGGACCAGCTGTGAGTGTTCTGATATACACTCGAGAGCCTCATAAATGCCAATGAGGCCATCAAGTTTGGATTAGGAATCACACGGCCATGCCATTCTTCATTGTTTATATTCAGATCTCAAAAATTGAAGTCTTTTAGTATACTTCTACATTTTCATTGTATCTGTGCTGACATCATGTATTTGGTAAATCAATTCCTCTTTAGTTTGCTTTCACTGCACTTTTTTGTTTAACAGTCAAAAGATATTTTGGATAAATGTATTTGACTAGCTTCATTTACAGTATTTGATAAAACACAGCACATAATAGAAAATAGAAAACCATAATAACAATAATAATGATAATTCTCAGGAAGACCCCAATTTGTAATGGAACCGATATGTCAAGAATGCCAACACCCACTAATAATCTGGCTAACTGGTGGAGCAGCTTAGTATACATTTTTTTGCAAAAAACCGTATCAACTAAATACCTTGTTTTTTCCATCTTTTGACTAGCACTTGCTTATTACTGTGATTTTTTTTACAACAGAGTATTTTTGACCTCACTGTGCTCTTTTGTGTCTTCAAGTTTCTTGGTGGTGTGTGAACAGGTTCCTACAGACTTGTTCATTGTGCAAGTAGCCCATGTGTTTCTGGTTCTAATGCTAAATAATGGTATTTTTTTCTGAACCTAAGATAGTGATTTGATAAGCAATTATAAACATATAAATCTGCATTCTGCTGCCTGACATTAAAATGGTCCTGTGTTTTGAGATCACCCTGGAAGCAGATTATTCTAACTATATCTTCATCTCTTTTTAGTCCTTATTTTTAACAGAGCAGGTGGAGGCGTTGGTCTGCTCCTTTCACCCAAATGTACTTTCCAAGTTATCCCCCAAGTACCCTCACTTGTCTTCCCTTCCTTTGAGGTCCATGTGGTCAGACTCTACGTCCCCTTCTCCATGCGAGTGGCGGTGGTGTATCGTCCTCCCGGCCCCTCTCATCAGTTCCTGGATCACTTTGCCACCTGGCTTCCACACTTTCTCTCCTGTGACACCCCCACCCTTATCATGGGTGATTTCAACATCCCCATTGCCTCTCCCCTCTCCCCATCTGCTTCTCACCTTTTATCTCTATCCTCCTCTTTCGGCCTCTCGCAGCATACTAACTCTCCAACACATGAAGATGGAAACTCCCTTGACTTGGTCTTCTCACGGCTTTGCTCAGTGGATGATTTCACAAACTCCCCTCTCCCACTCTCTGACCACAACCTTCTTTCATTCTCTATCAAGAACTGCCATCCCGCTCAGGTCACCCCCACTTTCCACACTTATAGAAACATACAGGCCATTAACACCCAGAAACTTATGAAGAACTTGCAGTCCTCATTGGCCCCAATCTTCTCCATCTCATGTCCTGATTCTGCTCTGAAGCATTACAATGAAACCCTGCAAAGTGCCCTGGATGAAGCTGCACCTCCTATACATAAAACAACTCGGCACAGACGGCAACAACCGTGGCACACGCTGCAAACACGTTTCCTGCAGCGGTGCTCCAGGTGCGCAGAACGTCTGTGGAGAAAATCTAATCTACCCGAAGATTTCATCCATTATAAGTTCATGCTAAAGACATACAATTCTGCCCTTCACCTCTCCAAACAAACCTACTTCAACACCCTCATCACCTCCCTGTCCAATAACCCTAAACGTCTCTTTGACATGTTCCAGTCCCTACTCAACCCAAGAGAGCAGGCCCCAACCACGGATCTCCGTGCTGACGATCTAGCCAATTACTTCAAAGAAAAAATTGACCACATTCGACAGGAAATCATCTCCCAATCTTTTCATACCATGCACTGTCCTCCCTCCCCCACTGCATCTAGTTCACTCTCTGACTTTGAACCAGTCACAGAAGAAGAAGTAAGCAAGCTCCTTGCATCTTCTCGCCCGACCACTTGCACCAGTGACCCCATTCCGTCACATCTCCTCCAGTCCCTTTCCCCAGCTGTCACCTCTCACCTAACAAAAATATTCAACCTTTCCCTCACTTCCGGTATTTTTCCCTCCTCATTTAAGCATGCCATCATACATCCATTACTTAAAAAAACATCCCTCAATCAAAACTGTGCCGCTAATTATAGACCTGTCTCTAATCTTCCTTTCATCTCTAAACTCCTCGAACGCCTGGTCCACTCCCGTCTTACGCGCTATCTCTCAGATAACTCTCTTCTCGACCCTCTTCAATCTGGCTTCCGCCCTTTACACTCTACTGAAACTGCCCTCACTAAAGTCTCTAATGACCTACTAACAGCTAAATCTAATGGTCACCACTCCATGCTAATTCTCCTGGATCTCTCCGCAGCATTCGTTACTGTGGATCATCAGCTCCTCCTCAATATGCTCCGCTCCATTGGCCTCAAGGACACCGTTCTCTCCTGGTTCTCCTCCTATCTCTCTGACCGATCCTTCACTGTATGTTTTGCTGGTTCCTCCTCCTCTCACCTTCCCCTTACTGTTGGGGTTCCTCAAGGATCAGTCCTAGGCCCCCTCCTCTTCTCTTTGTATACTGCCCCTATTGGACAAACAATCAGTAGATTTGGTTTCCAGTACCATCTCTATGCTGACGACACCCAATTATACACTTCTTCTCCTGATATCACACCGACCTTTTTAGAAAACACCAGTGATTGTCTTACCGCTGTCTCTAACATCATGTCCTCCCTCTATCTGAAACTAAACCTGTCAAAAACTGAACTCCTCGTGTTCTCTCCCTCTACTAACCTACCTTTGCCTGACATTGCCATCTCCGTGTGCGGTTCCACCATTACTCCAAAGCAACATGCCCGCTGCCTTGGGGTTATCTTTGATTCTGACCCTTCATTCACCCCCCACATCCGATCACTGGCTCGCTCTTCTTACCTGCATCTCAAAAACATTTCTAGAATTCGCCCTTTTCTTACTTTCGACTCTGCAAAAACTCTTACTGTTTCACTTATTCATTCTCGTCTGGACTATTGTAACTCTCTACTAATCGGCCTCCCTCTTACCAAACTTTCCTCGCTCCAATCTGTCCTGAATGCTGCTGCCAGGATCATATTCCTCACCAACCGTTACACCGATGCCTCTACCTTGTGCCAGTGATTACACTGGCTACCCATCCACTCCAGAATCCAGTACAAAACTACTACCCTCATCCACAAAGCACTCCATGGCTCAGCACCACCCTACATCTCCTCTCTGGTCTCAGTTTACCACCCTACCCGTGCCCTCCGTTCCGCTAATGACCTCAGGTTAGCATCCTCAATAATCAGAACCTCCCACTCCCGTCTCCAAGACTTTACACGTGCTGCGCCGATTCTTTGGAATGCACTACCTAGGTTAATACGATTAATCCCCAATCCCCACAGCTTTAAGCGTAACCTAAAAACGCATTTGTTCAGACTGGCCTACCGCCTCAATGCATTAACCTAACGATCCCTGTGTGGCCTATTTAAAAAAAAAAAAAAAAATCAGGTTCCTCGCATTATGTTCTCATTCACTTTAGGCAGTTAATAGCCCTCTGTGTCCGTACTGCTACATACTTAGGCAGTTAACTGGTTCATGCAGCTTTACATGACTGGTCCGAATAACTATAGCATTTGTTACCATCCACCTCTCGTGTCTCCCTTTTTCCTCATAGTTTTTAAGCTTGCGAGCAGGGCCCTCATTCCTCCTGGTATCTGTTTTGAACTGTATTTCTGTTATGCTGTAATGTCTATTGTCTGTACAAGTCCCCTCTATAATTTGTAAAGCGCTGCGGAATATGTTGGCGCTATATAAATAAAAATTATTATTATTATTATTATTATTTTGCTTCTCATGAACACATCTATCCCAAAACCTGTTGCTATGACATCTCAAAATACTAATGCTATATGTGCCTCATATGTACAGCATATGTCTATCTACTATCTAAATATCAAGATTAAGATTCTTGCTATGTTTTCTTACAGCCACTATGCAGTAACCTTGTAGGCCTCCTTTACATGAGTAGTAAAGCAAGAAGCTGCTAGGGAAAATCTGTTTCTGTTCCAATAGTAGATAATTATGCAGAAGCTTGAAATGTTTCAGTACTTAACGTAACATGACTTGATATTTTTTCTTCTTCTCTACTGAGTTTTAAGCACATTTTATAGATAAACAACTGTTAAACTAATAGTCTGTCAAATGTTACCCATATAAACGTAGAAGGATCCAGTGAGCTGGTTAGTGGGAGATGGGAATGCCGGTTAAACTATGTGAGTTACAGACAGGCGTGCATGCCTTAGGGACACATCAGAGCTGAGTCAGAGACGGAAACAATCAAAGCGTTGAGCAATGAGACGCAATAGGTGATAAAGGAAAGAATTAAACCTATGGAAATTATTCCAACTCAGTGAATTAATTGCTGAATAATGCACAGCTCAAAGACTTTATAGCAATTGACTTAAAGATTTGTTTATTTCTACTTTTCTTGTGCTTATTTAAGCCTTGTAAGTATTAACGGATTTCAAAACATTGGATAAATGACTTGTTGGAACAGTTGCTCTCTATATCATGATCAATTATGTGTATATTAGAATACATGTATTTATTGTATTTATGGAATCCTTCAAAATGTATTAATTCCTTTCTATCTAGCCCTGTCAAAACCATCTTGCTATTCATGAATACTCATCAGTATCAGTGAAATGTAACTTACTGAAACTAGATGTGAATTCAAATTCACCAGGTTCAAGAATTTTATATTTTAAATTTGATTTGTAATAAGTTGATTCGTCAAAAATCACAGTACTGCAAAGCCACAAGTGCGCTGGAAAGATTTGTGTATCACTCAGTCGTCTCCTAGAACTGTATCCAACCCCTTTCAAGTTCTTTAGCACAAACTTAGCCTTATGCCTGTATGTAATGGTGACCTCACCGTAGGAACAGATAGTAAGCTGGTAGCAGCCAACAGCAAATATTATAACAGAGGGCACTGGCCGACTTTTTATCCTTTTTTAAATTAAAAAATGGTCCAAAAGTTGATCATTTGTGGTCATACAGACCATTCTAACCATTCTGTGCAGAACATTGATTTGAAATATGTCGTTCTGTGCTTGAGACATGTGATGTTCCTTAAAGGGAACCTGTCACCTGAATTTGGCGGGACTGGTTTTGGGTCATATGGGCGGAGTTTTCGGGTGTTTGAATCACCCTTTCCTTACCCGCTGCCTGCATGCTGGCCGCAATATTGGATTGAAGTTCATTCTCTGTCCTCCGTAGTACATGCCTGCACAAGGTGCAATCTTGCCTTGCACAGGCGTGTACTACGGAGGACAGAGAATGAACTTCAATCCAATATTTCGGCCAGCATGCAGCCAGCGGGTAAGAAAGGGTGAATCAAACACCCGAAAACTCCGCCCATATGACCCAAAACCCGTCCCGCCAAATTCAGGTGACAGGTTCCCTTTACATATCATAAAACCCTTCACTTCTCCTCCACTAATACACTTGCTGGGGGCAAAAGAGGCCAATTGTGATCTTTATTTGGCAGAGCGACTGCATGAATAGCTGGTATCAGTGTGAGTGGCAGTGCTTCTGCTTCTCATAGCGACTACCACATCCTTATTTGTGCTATGTTTTTTTACTACACTACCAAATCTAGAGAAGGGTGAACCCGTAAAGTAAAGTTCAGGTTCTGTGCCGAACTAGTGTCCTGCATGGACCCCAAATACGGACTACATCTGTGTGACAGCGCGAGGAAAACCGGCTATGATCGGCATTAAGTAGGTAAGAGTTCAGTGGTACCCACACTATCATACCAATAACAGAATGTAAGCCAGCAGCTGTGACCGGCAGTAAAAAGGTCTCACCCTCGTATGCCCAGTCTCACTAATAGCAGCGAGAGCAGACGCATGATGATGACAGTATTCCTCAACAGGTGCCTGTGCAATAAATAATATTAAAAAATGGCTTGGGGTCCCCTCTATTTTTGCTAACCAGTGTGGACACAACCGACAGCTGCAGGCTGCAGCCCTCAGCTGTCAGTATTATCTTGGCTGGTTTTCAAAAATAGAGTGGTCCACACACTGTTATTTTTAATTATTTGTATTGTATTGTATTTGTATTTTAATTATTTGTAGATTGTGAGCCCTCGCGGGCAGGGTCCTCTCTCCTCCTGTACCAGTTGTGACTTGTATTGTTCAAGATTATTGTACTTGTTTTTATTATGTATACCCCTCCTCACATGTAAAGCGCCATGGAATAAATGGCACTATAATAATAAATAATAATAATAATCATTTAAATAAATAATTTAAAAAATGGTGTGGGATGATCTCGGGTTGAGTGAGGGCTTATTGTTTGCATACCGAGCTGATGTTTTTATTGATACCATTTTGGTGCAGATACGATCTTTTGATCTCCCGTTAACATAAAAAAGTGATTCTAGGGTTTTGACTTTTTTCTTACTACTCCGTTTAGCAATCACGTTAATCCTTTTTTTCCCGATAGATCATGTGATTTTGAATGGAGCGATATCAAATATGTGTATGTTGATTTTTTTAATTGTTTTATTTTGAATGGGGCAAAAGGGTGGTGAGTTAAACTTTAACTTTTTTATTTTTTTATATTTTTAAAAAAATTTTTTTTTACTTTTGGCATGGAGACTAGAAGCTGCCATAACCCAATCGGCTCTGCTACATACAGGTGATGATCAGATCACCTGTATGTAGCAGAATTGCTGACTTGCTATCAGCGCCGACCACTGGGTGACGCTCATAGCAATCTGGCACTGACAACCATAGAGATCTCCAGGAGACCTCTGGTTGTCATGCCAACCCATCGGTGACCCATGATCACGTGATGGGGTCACCATTGGGAAGATTTACGGCTTGATGATCGGAAGCACGCGTTAAATGATGCTGTCAGAGTTTGACAGAGGCATTTAATGAGTTAATAGCCGCAGGTGGATCGTGATTCCACCCACGGCTTTTCCAGGCACATGTCAGCTGTTTTGAACAGGGGAATATGTGGGCTCAGCGCCAATCCAGTACTCGCACTTGCAAAGCAAGAGAAACAGCTGCTTTGAACTCAGGTGACCTTCTGTACTTGTTAATAGATAAGAAAATAAATGTAAAAAATGGCGTGCGGGTCCCCCATAATTTTCATAAGCAGCAGAGGGAAATCCGATGGCTGGGGACTGATGTTAATATTCTGGGAATGGGCCAATAGCCATAAAGGTTCCCAGGTTATTAATATCAGCTCAAAGCTGTGTGCTTAGCCTTTAATGTTCCAAAACACAAGGCCAAGTCCACCTGTCATTGGCTATAGCAGAACACAGTGAAGGTTCTGGAGTGGCCATCTCAGTCTCCTGACCTCAATATCATTGAGCCACTTTGGGGAGTTCTCAAGTGTGCAGTTCATCCTAGACAGCCCATGAATTTACAGGAACTAGAAGCGTTTTGCCATGAAGAGTGGGCAGCTTTACCATCTGAGAAAATAAAGAACCTCGTCCACTAATACCACAAAAGACTTCATACTGTCATTGATGTTAGAGGGGGCAATACACGGTATTAAGAAAAGGGGTATGTGAACTTTTGATCAGTGTCATTTGAATGTTTTGGGTTGTCATTATGATTTAAAAAGAGAAGACACAGTAGTTTGACAATAAGTGGCTTCACCCAACCACTAACTATGAATGGAGAAAAGGTTTTGGTGTTATCATTCATATTCTCTGAAAAATGTCCAACAAAGCAAAAAATTCTGCTGGGGTATGTAAACTTTTCAGCACAACTGATAGTGTTAATTTGTTAGGTGATTCACGCAAATAAAATAGTAAAATGTCTCAATTCACCATTTGTACTCAGAAGATCATGGTGCATTCAGCTATCTTAAGCTTTTGAAGGCCTTAGGTCTGGATACTCTCCATGTTGTTCAGTTCAAGTATAAATGTCTATGATGCTATCAAATTCCAGTCAGGAGATCTGCAGCGGATTCATGCATTGTGGTTAATTCTTGGATAACTAAACATAGTGTGAGAATCCTGCCTTTGGCTACATTCTCACGTCCATTATACACGTCCATGTGCTGACTTATTTTAAGTCGACAGCACATTAACTCATAGTTTCATATTTTCAGTCATAGTTTCATGATTAGTGTTGAGCATTCCGATACCGCAAGTATCGGGTATCGGCCGATACTTGCGGTATCGGAATTCCGATACCGAGATCCGATACTTTTGTGGTATCGGGTATCGGTATCGGATACATAGAGATGTGTAAAATAAAGAATTAAAATAAAAAATATTGATATATTTACCTCTCCGGCGGCCCCTGGACTCAGCGCGGGTAACCGGCAGGCTTCGTTGTTCAAAATCAGCGCTTTTAGGACCTGAGAATCACGTCCCGGCTTCTGATTGGTCGCGGGCCGCCCATGTGACCGCCACGCGACCAATCACAAGTCATTAACGCGCTCATTTTTAAAAATGAGCGCGTTAATAGCTTGCGGTGACGTCGCGGCTTGTGATTGGTCGCGTGGCGGTCACATGGGCGGCCCGCGACCAATCAGAAGCCGGGACGTGATTCTCAGGTCCTAAAAGCGCTGATTTTGAACAACGAAGCCTGCCGGTTACCCGCGCTGAGTTCAGGGGCCGCCGGAGAGGTAAATATATCAATATTTTTTATTTTAATTCTTTATTTTACACATCCCTATGGATCCCAGGGCCTGAAGGAGAGTTTCCTCTCCTTCAGACCCTGGGAACCATGAGAATACCTTCCGATACTTGATGTCCCATTGACTTGTATTGGTATCGGATATCGGTATCGGCGATATCCGATATTTTTCGGGTATCGGCCGATACTATCCGATACCGATACTTTCAAGTATCGGACGGTATCGCTCAACACTATTCATGATCCATTCACACATCAGTTTAAAAAATCTATGCGTCTCTTAGGTGAGACTCAGAGCATGTCATAGTCTCATCTGCTTTGCAGGTAGGACTCACCAAGTCTATGGGGGGATCCATTTTATGAAGTGTATGCTTTTTGCTTTAATCTTCCATCACTGTTCACTGTTTTATCAGTTTTAAAAGAGACTATATCAGCAGGTTTTTTTATGCAATCTGAAGACAGCAGGAGATTGAGGCTGAAACACAGAATTCAGGTCTTTGTCACTTGTCAAAGTATGAACTGTGATTTACTAACTGTTAAGGATTTATCACTAAGAGATTAACATTGCCTCACTAAGCTAGTGCCACAATGCCTCCTCCTGTGATAAGCAGCTCACTGTCTATAGACATTGTATATACAGAGCCTAGTGTGGGTGGGGTTAGCTTTCTCAGCTCTGCCTCATTCTAAATCAAAAAGCTCTGATTGTGTCAGAACGGCTGCACTCAGTAATCTAATTGATACATCATTAGATTTAGCTCCTATTTGTCCACATTATTCTGCTTTTAGAGGAGGTAGAAAAACCTGCTGACAGATTTCTCTTTAACTGATGCATTGCTTAGAACTAATGGATTAAAAAATTCAGATAGTCTACCTGCTTCATATTTTAGAAATAGATGATAAAAAGGATGCTGCATAGATGCAAAGTGGATGTAAATGGCTAACATATGAAAAAAAATGTCCATTTAATATGGAAATAGATGTGTGAATTCAGTCTTAGAATATTAAATAAGACTGTTCAGGACAGACAAGATGTGAGGTAAGTGAAGGTATAAAATGAATATTCCCCACAATCATTAACAATTGAAGTGGGATCAGTGTAGATCTTATCTGGTGGAAGGTGTTAAAATAGATGTTACCAGGCTGAATGTCTTTGATCATCTAAAAAAAAAAAACCCTGGTGTGCTGGCCCCAGCTGCCAAATTATCCTCAACCAGTTCCCACAATCCATCTGTTCTGACCCAGCAGTCTGGACTATAAATTTAGAAACATCCTTAGGGGTGCACGCATGTGGGGGTGCACGCAAGCGTTCCAGAAGCAAAGCGTCACGAAGATAAGCGTCATGATACAGCAGTTATTCTATGGCAGTTAGTCAGGGCAGGAGTGAGGTAACCCACACTCTGCACTCCCCTCTATCCATGTCCTTTCTTCCTATCCTCCTATATTCCCTTGCAATCCACTTTCACCGCCCAATCCTCCCTCCATCAAGACTCATATACATCAGCTCCTCACTCCTTCCCTCTCCCATGTACAGCTTCCATGCACTTCTCACCTTCTTGAAAAACCTCAGTCCATCTTGCCCAAACACACTGCACAAAAAAGCTTCATACAATTCCAAAAACTACTTGCTCTTTATCTTCCTACTCCTACTGATTTCAGGGGACATCTCCCCCAACCCCAGTCCACCATCCACCAACCTCAACCGCTACCCTACCTCACATCAAAACCTTAATAATTTTACTAATATTAATTGCACTCCTTCATCTCCTCCTTCTTTTAATTGTGCCCTTTGGAATCCACGGTCTATATGCAACAAGCTTCCTTTCTTATACAATTACTTTCTGAAAAACTCTCTGAATCTGTTGGCCCTCACGGAAACCTGGATTCAGGATTCTGACACTGCCCCTCCTGCTGCCATTTCCCATGGTGGCTTACAACTCTCCCATTCCCCGAGACCCACAAACAGACCTGGTGGTGGAGTCGGCATACTCCTGTCCCCACAATGCACTTTCCAGGTCATCCCCCCAGTTCCGTCACTCTCATTCCCTTCTTTTGAAGTCCACACCATCAGGCTCTTTCGTCCCCTCTCCCTCAGAGTAGCAGTTATATACCGGCCCCCAGGCTCTCCCACCCACTTCCAGGACCATTTCTCTCCATGGCTGCCACACCTCATGTCCTCAGAACTACCAATCCTTATCCTGGGAGACTTCAACATCCCCATTAACATCCCCACTTCCACATCTGCATCTCAGCTTCTATCACTAACCACTTCTCTAGGCCTCTCACAGCTCTCAACCTCTGAAACACACAAAGACGGTAACACCCTGGACCTGGTTTTCGCCCGGCTCTGCTCAGTCTTCTACCTAGATAACTCACGGATTCCCCTCTCTGACCACAACATTCTCTCCTTCACACTCACAAATCCTCACTCACGCCAGCACCCTCCTACCTACCGTTCAGTCAGAAATCTACAAGCCATTAACCCTCATACACTTTCAGACTCCCTACACTCATCATTGTCCCCAATCTCTTCCTTTTCCTGTCCTGATCTGGCTGTACATCGCTTCAATGACACTCTTAGAAGCACCCTTGACCAAGTAGCTCCCCTCACCCTCAGAACCTCCAAACACAGAGTGAAACAGCCCTGGCTCACATCGCAAACCCGATTTCTCCAGCGATGCTCTAGGTGTGCTGAACGCTTATGGAGGAAAACACGCACACCAGAAGACTTCATACACTTCAAATTTATGTTAAGGACCTATAACTCTGCCCTTCACCTCGCCAAACAGACCTACTTCACCACCCTGATCTCCTCACTATCCAACAGCCCCAAGAAACTTTTTGACACCTTTCACTCCCTCCTCAGGCCAAAAGCACAAGCCCCTATCACAGACATTTGTGCTGATGACCTGGCCTCCCACTTTATAGAGAAAATAGATAACATCAGTCAGGAAATCCACTTCAAATCACCAATTTCAGTGACTCCCATCCCTCCCTGCATTTCCCCTGGCTCACTCTCCACATTCGATCCCATCAGAGAAGAAGAAGTCTCCAAACTCCTCTCCTCTTCTCGTCCGACTACATGCACTACTGACCCCATTCCCTCTCATCTCCTCCAGTCTCTCTCTCCAGTCATCACAACTCCCCTAACTACAATTTTTAATCTCTCCCTCTCCTCTGGAATTTTCCCATCCTCCTTGAAACACTCTATCATTACTCCATTACTGAAGAAACTTACCCTCGACCCATCCTACACAAACAACTACAGACTGGTCTCCAACCTCCCCTGCATCTCTAAACCCTTGGAGCGCCTGATATTCTCCCTCTTTACCCGTTACCTCTCCACTCACTCCTCCCTAGACCCTTCACAGTCCAGTTTCCGCCCCATACATTTGACAGAAACTGCACTCATCAAAGTGACCAATGACCTTCTGACAGCAAAACGTAACGGTGACTACTCTCTGCTCATTCTTCTCGACCTTTCTGCAGCTTTCGACACCCTCTCCTACTCTCTAGGCTCCGGTCACTAGGCATTAAGGACACTGCTCTCTCCTGGTTCTCCTCCTATCTTTCTGACTGCTCCTTCAGTGTTCTGTTCCCTGGCTCCACTTCATCTCCTCTTCCTCTCACTGTCGGGGTACCTCAGGGCTCAGTCCTTGGCCCCCTTCTCTTCTCTCTCTACACGGCTCCAATTGGACAGACCATCAGCAGTGATGGCTTTTAGTACCATCTTTATGCTGATGACACACAACTATACACATCATCTCCTGACCTTACCCCCGCTGTACTACAGAACGCCACTGACTGTCTGCAGTCTCCAACATCTTGTCTGCTCTCTATCTGAAACTCAACCTCTCCAAAACTGAACTTCTTATGCTCCCGCCATCTACTAAACTCCCTAAATCGGACATTTCCCTCTCCGTGGGTGGCACCATAATAACACCCCGGCAGCAGGCGCGCTGTCTGGGTGTTATGTTTGACTCCGATCTCTCCTTCACCTCCCATATACAATCTCTTGCCCGCTCGTGCCGCTTACACCTAAAAAACATCTCTAGAATCCACCCTTTTCTCACCATCGAAACAACAAAAACCCTCACTGTCGCCCTGATCCACTCCTGCCTGGACTACTGTAATGCTCTATTAATTGGCCTCCCCCTAACTCGACTTTCCCCTCTCCAGTCCATCCTTAATGCCGCAGCCAGGGTCGTCCATTTGGCTAATCATTTCTCGGACGTGTCCACTATTTGCCAGTCATTACACTGGCTGCCCATTCATTACAGGATACAATTCAAAGTACTTGCTCTCACCCACAAAGCTCTTCACTGTGCAGCACCCCCTTACATCTCCTCCCTCATTTCTGTCTATCAGCCTAACCGACCGCTGCGCTCTGCAAATGACTTTCAACTAACCTCTGCATTAATCCGTACCTCCCACTCCCGACTCCAAGACTTCTCCCGTGCTGCGCCAGTCCTCTGGATTGCTCTACCCCAAGATATTAGGACCATCCACAATTTGCATAGTTTTAGGCGCTCGCTCAAAACACATTTGTTCAGAGCGGCCTATCACGTTCCCTAATCAAAGTCATTTTATGTTTGTGTGTGTGTGTAGCCCATTCACTATCTCTATCTATCCCCCACCCCCTGAAGATGGCTGGACCATCATTGTAAATACATTATTGTAAATACACACCTGTGCTTTGTATCTCCCCCACCTCATTGTAAATTGTAAGCTCTCACGAGCAGGGTCGTCTTATTTCAATTTAATTATTGTATTGTTAACATTGTTACTTATGACTGTTCTGTTTGAAACTGTTAAACTGTAAAGCGCTGCGGAATATGTTGGCGCTATATAAATAAAGATTATTATTTTTATTATTAAGTGATTTTAGTTGCTGTTACAAATGACGCTGCTTAGCCTGTGATTTTATTTTTTGTCCACATTGTGGTCTTCTTGATGGGGCCACAATGTGTGAACACAGATGCTAGGCTATAATATATGTGTCCCTGTTTTCCTATAAGACGACAGAGCGGAGAATTTCCTGGAGCGTGCTCTAGTTGAAAAACAGATATTTTAAACATTGTAAAAAGGACAGTGTGAACAAACTCTTAGACTTCCTTTATAATAGGTCTTTAACAGCTAGTCTTTTAAGTTATAAAAATGCTTTTTTTTCATTCTTTACTGATTTTTTTTGGTAAAGGGAGGCCTATAAGAAAAGGCATGAAAGAAAATGTTATGCCAAAAGCATGCTACATTTGGAAAAAAATACAAAAACTGTAATGATGCAAAAAATAATACAAAAAAATACCAAAATAACACATTTTATATTGCTTTTAGATTTGTCTATTAACTCCAAAGAAAAATCCATCTGTAGAGTTTCTTGCACAAAAATACTTTAAGAAATATGCAGCAAAAATATATTTTTCTATAAAACACGACCTGTGAAACCACCCATAGGGCATATTCACATTCAGCCAATATGCTTCAGATTTACAGTAACAGGTAAGCAAATGAGATTTTGAACCAATTTCCATGCAGAGGTGAATATTTTACACTTACGGCATACCAGTTCTTTCTGCAGTCTCATTGTGGATTTTACTTTTTAAAATGTTTACAGTAGCATCTGTTGCAAATCTAAACCAAACTCACATTACATACATGTGGAATTTTCTGCAGATCCTAAGCAGAATCCGCAACAGCCTTTTTTCTAGGGGTACATTCACACATCTCTGTGAGAATTATCGTCAGAGAGAAACGGGACCATTTTTTTCTCAGCTGAATTATATACTCGAGTATAAGCCGACCCAAGTATAAGCTGAGGCACCTAATTTTGCCACAGAAAACAGGGTAAGCTTTTTGACTCAAGTATAAGCCGGGTATGCATTGTCCCCTCATCCCTGTCCTTCTATGTGTGGCTCCTCTGGTCCCTTAGTTGTATGCATGGCTCCGCTCCCCTGTCCACCCCTTGAATTCATGGCTCGGTGTCCTCCCCATCCTCCCCATTGAGTGCATGACTCGGCGTCTTCCCCCGCTCTCCCCCTTGTATGCATGGCTCAGCGTCCTCCCCCTTGAATGCGTGGCTCGGCGTTCTCCCCCTTGTATGCATGGCTCGGCATCCTCCTCCGTCCTCTCCCATCATACCCACCCTACTCGCGCGGTCACTGCACATCCCTGCATCTCCATTGTTCCGGCGCTGCAATTCATCCTGTGCTGAGTGGTCACGTGGTACCGCTCATTAAGGTAATGAATATGCGCTCCATGCCTATGGGAGTGGAGACACGTGCATATTCATTACCTTAATCCCAGTCCCTGGGTGCAGTTTATTATAAATAATTGCAATCATATTACTCACCATCCCCTGGTCCACCACTGAGTCTCCCTGCTGCTCCAGGGAAGCCAATCACTGAGCTCAGCAGCTCTGACAGTGGTTTCCCATCTACTCGGACAGAGAGGTGTTCTCAGCGATTGGCTGCTGCGCTGTTGACATGATGGCAGCAGTGCAGTCAATCAGGAGCCGCGGCTCCATGACTGAAAGCTGGAGACCTTCAGAAGGGATGCAGTTAATTTCTTCCCTGTAACTGTGCTTATAGTGTGGCGGCTACAAGGCTTCAGAACACACTTAACCTGCAGATTAACCCCATATATTCAGGTTAAACTGTTTTTTTAAATATAGGTTCTCTTTAAAGGCATTACAAAGAATTAGAAAAATGTGTCTGCTTTCTTCCAAAAACAGAATTCCACCTGTGGATAGGTTGTTGTGTGTATTGCTGCTCACCACCCTTCATTTCAATGTGGATTTCTTTCCTTATGTTTGATGTTGCAGCTCGGCTTCAATGTAGTGAATGGGACTGAGCTGCAGTACCCAGCTACCTCCATAAACGAATTAAGTTACTATTTTTGGAAGAGAGCAGCGATGCCTTTTACTTTTTACATTTACTCCAAAAACAAATCTTACTATTTTTGACATATCCGACAATATCCTGAACTTACAGTGATGTCTTTTCATGGCTCATTAAAAATGCAAGTAATGGCTTCTCAGTATCGTTTTGTAACTTTCTGATTTTTTTTTAAAAACAAATCTATCTTGTTCTCTGGCAGATTTCTATGTAAATGCTATATCCAACCTCACTTTTGCTTTCTTTCTTTCTTGTTCAAAAACGGTCAAAGTTGAAATTGAAGAGCAATGTTTATCCAATTACTACAATTGCACCATATTCACATTAAACTGCATCTCATCTAAATCAGGTGATTAGCCAAGGGGAAGCAATCTGAACAATGAATTAGAACACACTCCATCTAAATTGCATAGCAATGCTTTTAGATGAGGTACGTGCGAGGAAATGTACTTTTTTTATATTTGCAGGTGAAGCTGAAACAACAAAACATATCAAAGATTTATCATCTCCGGCTTTCCGAGCGGATCTTAAGGGCGTAATAATACAAAGCTTCGGTAGATGGCGCCTTGACACAGCTCACATTGCCGCGCACTCGTGCTATCCGTTATTCTAAGATATTCTATAAATATATGTACTAGTTAGTGACAAATCACATTCAGTCAATGAAATACAGCACAGACTTTACCGTTTTAGCCACATGAAAAATATTTTTCTTTCATGTGGTTATTTTACAGAAAGACTTTTTCTATTTCCGATATATTGGAAAATGTATAAATGGAAAATGGGCCATCGTGGAGACATCGCTTTACAATATTGTTCTCTTCCAGGTGAGTCATTTAAATAAGTCTTTATAATAAATGCAGATGGACCAAAACCAAGATTTTATATTATAGGTCATGATTTACTTAATCTCGGTGAGTATGATTCAGTTACACTTTAGCATTTGATCATTATTTTTCATTAAAATTATTTTTATAAATCTATTTATCTTATTTTTATCTGTATTTATTTTTTTTTTATTAATAAATTCAAAGCCAGGAAATAATAACGGAAATCTATAGCATTGGGCTACACTGCGACTTTGTGCAGCCCGACTTATTGATTCTAACTATTAAGTGGCAGCTGCAGTCCTTGTATATAGCTGTAGCTAAATAGTTAAAATCAATCACTATTGCTACAAAAAGTCACAGTGTAGCCCAAGCCTTAGGCAATGTTCGCACAATTCAGTATTTGGTCAGTTTTCTACATCAGTATTTGTAAGCCAAAACCAGGAGTGGAACAATTAGAGGAAGTATAATAGAAACATATGCACCACTTCTGTATTTATCACCCACTCCTGGTTTTGGCTGAGAAATAATGATGTAAAATACTGACCAAATACTGATAATATGAACAAGGCCTTATACTGCTTTCTTCAATCCACTCCTGATCTTGGATTTAAAAAAAAAAACAAAAAGATGAAGAATACTTAGAAAAGTGGAACTAAGGCCTAAAATTCAGCCCTGCCACATATTTAGGCACCAAAAGACAGTGTAACTATGTTTTTCACTTTCCATAAAAATATGTAAATGTGTAGAAAATGTAAATTATACTGTTGCTTGAGTATACTACGCTTATGGAAAACCTTGTGATAATTCAATGTATTAATTACTATAAATCTCTGTTTGCATATTTGTTAACAAATGTAATAAAACAGTACAGCACATTGAAAAAACTCCTCTGCTTCCAACAACTGAGTAATTCGTAAACTCCACCATGTGCTGTCCGTCCAAACCTGACGTGGCAGAAATGCGGACATTGTCATGCTATGATTTATTTCAAATGGAATTTATTTTTACGCAGTGTTCTTAAAATTATTAATATGCTTCGCGCCGTATCCAACTATCTGATTATCCGTCATGATAATAACTAACGTTATATTCCACCGTACTTTTCACATGTAACCGTTTCAGATAAAACAATAGCTCGATGCCGTTCCTTAAGAATCAGCAGAACATGGTGTTTCGTGAGGTCCTTTTCGGCAAGTCCCTGGATTGAAGGCTGTGACGTTCAGGAATAAGCAATGGCAGCACACAGAACTGATTGAGAAGAGAACAGACCATCTGATACAGATCTGCCATAATGAAAGTCCAGCATGGGGCTGAATGAGTTTCCACCTCTGCTGACTGAGGGGCTAATGACAAACATCTCCCTGGGCACTTTACTGCTGCTGTTAGCTTTTTAGGGCATATGGCATTTGGTTACATGCCTTTCTTCAGAGATTTCTGCGATAGTCTGAAGTTTGCTGCTCCACCGCCTGTCTACATTTCTTAGGCAGCATTTTAAAGTTTCAGGAAACTCTTAAAATGATAGATTTTTTGTTATTACCAATCTTATTTTTCTTATTTATTTTTCAGTTTTGTATAAAAATCGAGAATGTATTTTATATAGTGTAATTTTTCACATATAGGTAAAATCGAAAATTAGAAAATTAACATTATTATGATTTATTAGTCTTATGAACCATTTTTGCTTATAGAATCAATGATTCCATGTGGAAAATAGTTCCATACTCCATTTAATTATGTAACACATTTCGTAAAAATAATCATTACATTTGAGGCCCATATGTGCCTATGAGGGTGTAAACTCGAATCCGAAGACTCAAAGTCAGCTTATTTGCTTTATTCATTTATGTAGCGCCATTAATTTCCGCAGCGCTTTACAGACATTATCCTTGCTATTCCCATTGGGGCTCACAATCTTAATTCCCTATCAGTATGTCTTTGGAGTGTGGGAGGAAATCGGAGGAAAGCCATGCGCACAAAGGGAGAAAATACTAAGGCCGGAGTCACATTAGCGTAGGGTATCTGATGTGATATGCTAATGGCCCTCGGCTCCTCCACTGCTGTGAGCGAGAGCCGAGTGTCAGTGCTCCATGCTCAGATCCTTTTGCATCAGAGAATTTGAGGACAGGTGCAGAGGAGACAGAGAAGGTAATTTCTCCATCTCCTCTGTTACCGGCATCTGTGGGAATGGCACTGCACTTGGGTGATATACGAGTGCAGTGTGATGTTTCACGCACACCCATAGATTTGTATGGGTGTGTTCAACCCAAATTTTGCATGCGATCGCAGCATTCTGTGTTTATTTTTTAGTCCAATCTCGATAAGACTGGAGCTGAAAAAAAACTCACATGAGCACACAATCACAGAATAACACGGTGGCGCAGTGGTTAGCTCAGCAGCCTTGCAGCGATGGAGTCCTGGGTTCAAACCCCACCAAGGACAGCATCTGCAAAGAGTTCTCTCCGTGTTTGCGTGGGTTTCCTCCGGGTTCTCCAGTTTCCTCCCATTTTCCAAAGACATACTGATAGGGAATCTAGATTGTGAGCCTCAACGGGGACAGCGATGATAATGTGTGCAAACTGTAAAGCGCTGTGGAATATGTTAGCACTATATAAAGATTATTATTATTATAACATCATTGGTCCTAAGGCAATCCAATTTTTTTATCGGATTGCATTCGTTCTATTTATTCACAAGTGTGAGCGAGCCCTAACTCTGATGTTAGTGGGATTGGGCATTGCTGTCCATGTACAGAACTTAAACACGAATGTGTGAAACTGGCTTCATGGTTCATCCAGATGTTAATTTTTTCGAACAAGAAAAACGATTATAGTTTCTTCATACAGTGCCTACAAGTAGTATTCAACCCCCTGCAGATTTTGCAGGTTTACACATTTGGAATTAACTTGGCATTGTGATATTTGGACTGTAGATCAGCCTGGAAGTGTGAAATGCACTGCAGCAAAAAAGAATGTTATTTCTTTGTTTATTTTTTTTTTAAATTGTGAAAAATCTTTTCAGAGGGTCATTTATTATTCAACCCCTCAACCCACCAGAATTCTGTTTGGTTCCCCTAAAGTATTAAGAAGTAGTTCAGGCACAAAGAACAATGAGCTTCACATGTTTGGATTAATTATCTCTTTTTCCAGCCTTTTCTGACTATTTAAGACCCTCCCCAAACTTGTGAACAGCACTCATACATGGTCAACATGGGAAAGACAAAGGAGCATTCCAAGGCCATCAGAGACAAGATCGTGGAGGGTCACAAGGCTGGCAAGGGGTACAAAACCCTTTCCAAGGAGTTGGGCCTACCTGTCTCCACTGTTGGGAGCATCATCTGGAAGTGGAAGGCTTATGGAACTACTGTTAGCCTTCCACGGCCTGGAAAGCCTTTGAAAGTTTCCTCCCGTGCCGAGGCCAGGCTTGTCCGAAGAGTCAAGGCTAACCCAAGGATAACAAGGAAGGAGCTCCGGGAAGATCTCATGGCAGTGGGGACATTGGTTTCAGTCAATACCATAAGTAACGTACTCCACCGCAATGGTCTCCGTTCCAGACGAGCCCGTAAGGTACCTTTACTTTCAAAGCGTCATGTCAAGGCTCGTCTACAGTTTGCTCATGATCACTTGGAGGACTCTGAGACTGACTGGTTCAAGGTTCTCTGGTCTGATGAGACCAAGATCGAGATCTTTGGTGCCAACCACACACGTGACGTTTGGGGACTGGATGGCACTGCATACGACCCCAAGAATACCATCCCTACAGTCAAGCATGGTGGTGGCAGCATCATGCTGTGGGGCTGTTTCTCAGCCAAGGGGCCTGGCCATCTGGTCCGCATCCATGGGAAGATGGATAGCACGGCCTACCTGGAGATTTTGGCCAAGAACCTCCGCTCCTCCATCAAGGATCTTAAGATGGGTCGTCATTTCATCTTCCAACAAGACAACGACCCAAAGCACACAGCCAAGAAAACCAAGGCCTGGTTCAAGAGGCAAAAAATCAAGGTGTTGCAGTGGCCTAGTCAGTCTCTTGACCTTAACCCAATTGAAAACTTGTGGAAGGAGCTCAAGATTAAAGTCCACATGAGACACCCAAAGAACCTAGATAACTTGGAGAAGATCTGCATGGAGGAGTGGGCCAAGATAACTCCAGAGACCTGTGCCGGCCTGATCAGGTCTTATAAAAGACGATTATTAGCTGTAATTGCAAACAAAGGTTATTCCACAAAATATTAAACCTAGGGGTTGAATAATAATTGACCCACACTTTTATGTTTAAAATTTATAAAAATTTAGCTGAGCAACAAAACTTTTTGGTTTGTAAGATTTATGCATCTGTTAATAAATCCTGCTCTTGTTTGACGTTTGAAGGCTCTAACTTATTTGCATCTTATTAAACCTGCTAAATCTGCAGGGGGTTGAATACTACTTGTAGGCATTGTAGGTTTTGTTCAGATATTTATCAGACTTTCAGAAGGGATTATTCAGACTTCTGATTTCTTTTGCATACAAGAAAATCAGACAAATTATTCTGATCAAAGTTTAATAAGAGTGTGGTACGAGTGTCATTCAAATTTCTTGTACATTGAGAAATTTAAAAGAAAAAATATCTGCCCTTTCTTTTCTGACAGTCCTTGAAAATCGGTCGACAGGTTTCGTATGATGGGAGTAAGAGTCCCAAAAGCCCACACCTTCTGTCATCATTCGGACTTTATTATAACGCTCATCATTCTCCTCTGCTCGTGCCGATCACCGGAAGAGCAGAGGAGAATGATGAGAGCCATCTTCAGCACCTTCCGCTGGGGAACAGCACTTACTATAATGCTTCTTCCCCGACAGCTGTCTGTGTGGCACTGATGCGGCACACGGTTGCCACACAGGTGCCGCAAATATTACATTCACAACAGACGGACACATGGACATGGATATCTCCGGTATCGTTTTTTCCGGTACCAGAAATATCAGGATATGTGAAACCAGCCTCAACCTGCAAATTAACCCCTTTTCTGCAGGTTAATAGCATTTTTTCAGGTGACAGTTTCCCTTTAACTCACTGGCTATACTAAGGCTTAGTAGCACCTATAGACTTCTATGGGACCTCACTATAAAATTATTTTTGTCTTACTCTGCTATTTGCATAAACCTTTTGCTCATGTTCCCACATGCAGAAACACTGTACTGTGACCTGTAATCATGCCTCAGCACATTGACAGCTCTGCACTGATGCACTGCTGAGTGAAGTGTCAGTCAAAGTGATGGGACGTGCTTACAGCTATTCCTCACAAATTAGTGAGCAGTGATTGTAACAGCATCGAAACGCCTGTATGACTGAAAGCTCACAACTTCCAGGTACCGCACTTTCAGTACAGCGGCTAATCACCTTTCTAATTCTATTAGCCTGCATATTAATCCTATATCTGCAGTTTAATAGCATTATCCGACATGACAGGTTTCCTTTAAACACATAGTGAGTTTTTTAAGAAATCATATCAACTTTATGCGAACTGTTATGCACATCAGATTTTTGTCACAAAAACAATGCAAAAAACATGACACATATGTTAATAGTAAAGTACTCTTGGGTGGTATGGCAGCATGTTACTATAAAGCAATTGTCCCCAACTTTTTTTTTACCTTGAGAGCCACATTCCGCTCTGAGAGATGTTCAAAGAAATCATTGAAACCCTAATGTAACCAATCATGTATAGCTAGTCATTAAAGGGTTATCACTAATCATTACAGGGTTATTTTTTGTTTTCCAGGTTAATGCGGGTCAGAGGGCGAGTGTATCTACTACTCTTTCCTATTCTACTTTCAGACAGCTGTTGTAAATCTTGGCCAATCAAATGCACAAATTTAGAAATTGATTGCTCTGTGTGTATCTCTGTCTCATTGTCTACATAGCAGATGGGTGCAAGAACCATCAGTTTGGCCTGTAAATCGGACTAGACCACTGAATTCTGTGATTTTACTGCACAGCACAAAGGCTAACATTTGACAGTACATGGGCCGAAAATAAGTTTGAATATAGCTTAAGGCTGAATTCAGACATCTGTATATCACAGTTCCACCATGATTTTTTGGACTGACTGCTGGACTCATGACCCAAATTTAACAGCCTCTTAGCCATATTTAAGACTGTTAAGCTCAGGTCAGAAGACCTGCAGTTAATCCTTAAATGGTGGTTTCAGACTGTGATACATGGATGTCTGAATCAGTTCTTCCTGGAAATTCAGCCATCTGTGTTTTACAGTCCAAGCATGATGCACAAAGTAAGGCCAGAGTCACACTACCATATAACAAGGTCGAGTGCTATGCAATAAAGCACTCTAGCACTCAGCCCAGCGTTAAAATATGGGGCAGCTCAGATCTGCGATTATTTTCTCATGCCAATTTGGCATAAGAGAATAATCGCAGCATGCTTCAATTGGCAGTGAGATTTGGCTCACTCACACCCAAACAAGTCTATGGGTGCGAGGGAGTCGAGTCTCGCTGCCAATCGCAGCAGATTGTTCTCTCATGTTGAATCAGCATCAGAAAATAAACTTCGCACTACACTCAGATATCAACCAATATACGCCAATGCCGGCCGCAGAGGAGATGGAGAAATTACTTTATCCATCTCCTCCGCAGTTGTGCTCAGATCCGATTCAGCACTTGATGGAGAGTTGTCTGGAAGACTTAAATTTTGAGGCTACTTTCATCTACCTGGATGACATCATCATATATGTACCCACCTTTGAGGAACACCTTCAGCGGCTTGAGGAAGTGTGGAGCCAGCAACAGAGTCATGGCCTAAAGGTGAAGCTGCAGAAATGCCATCTCTTCCATAAGCAGATCGAATATTTGCGGCATATTGTGTCTAGTGAAGGTGTAAGACCTAAATGAGAGAAAGTGGTGGCGGTGCAAGAATGGCCTACTCCTATGAGGGTAAAAGATGTACGGGCTTTCCTGGGGCTTACTGGCTACTACAGAAGATTTGAGGAAAACTTCTCCTGTATAGGGAATGCCTAGCTGGAACTGCTAAAGGGAGTGCCATCTGGCTCGAAGAACTGAACCATCCAATGGTTAAACGTCTAGAGGAAACCATTCGAGACTTGAAAATGGCACTGACCGAGGCCCCCATACTTGTGGAGTCCGAAGATCAGATATTGGGGCAGTTCCAAGATGACTGGATCCAACTACAACAGATGGACAAGGAGACTGCTCAACTGCGACAGTGGGTGGCATTGAAGTAACTTCCTAGTCGGAGGGAGAGAAATGCGCTGTCATCAGGTGCCCTGCAGTATCTAGGACAATGGGAATGACTCAGCTTGAGAGATGGATTGTTATATCAGAAAGTGCAGCTGTTGCAAAAAGAGGGAGTCGTTTGGCAAGTAGTGCTCTGGAGAAGTCGATCAAGATGGTGGCCACCGAGGCTACAGAGCAAGGGGCTCACTTCGGTGTAGAGAACATGTTCTGGTGGCTACAGAGATTGGTGTATCGCCCACAACTGAGGAATGTGGTGGAAGATGATTGCCAACAATGCAAAAGCTGTGAGCTGGCTTAGCCTCCAGAACAGTGGGCTCCAATGCAGACCATTGTGACCTCCGCCCCTTTGGAAGTCTTGATGTTCGACTACCTGACTGTAGGACCAGCATATCTTAGCTACGAGCATTGTCTGGTGATAACTGATCATTTCACCAATTGTGCTGTGGTAACTCCAACTAGAGATCAGACTATCGAATCAGCTGCACAGGCCTTCTGTCGAGATTTAATCCGCGTGTAGGGCTGCCCGAAAAGGATTCACTCCGATCAAGGTGCCTACTTCCAGGGGCAAGTTATGGAAAAACTACACCATTTGTACCAGATTGGGATGTCCAGAACTACTCCCTACCACCCTCAAGGGAATGTGGCCTGTGAACGCTTCAATCAAACATTGATCCAGATTTTATGCACTTTGGAAGAAGATGGGAAGATACGATTGCCGTACACCTTGTTGTTCGTGTGAAAAGGACGAGAGATTACAGAGCTGGACCTGGACCCGGAGGACGACTACCCATGGAAGGGGGTGTCCTCTTGGGTAAAGAAACACCAGCACTGATTGCAGACTCTCGGTAGACTGGTGGAGATGAAGTTTCAATAACTTAAGCACCATGAAGTGCCAGCTATTCGCAGGACAGCTATGAAACCTGGGGACCGAGTCTTAGTCCAGAATAAGCAGCCCCATGGAAAATTGTTTCCCATGAGTCAGCCCGAACTACATCAGTCAGAGCGAACCACAACTGGAGTGCCTCCCACCCCCTATGAGCAAGATCAGTTTATTTGGCAGAGAATTATCCAAGAAGTCAAAAACTGTGAATAACTAGTGAAAGAGCTCTCACTCATGGAATTGCGAGCTAAATTAAGGTGAGGGTGTAAATGGGAGGACAGGGCTGCCAAAGCTTCTGAAGAACCTGGTACGGAACTGCTGGGGCCGGACCTCCTGTTCCTGGAGGGAACAAGATTGTAGATGGAGCGAGCCAGTATCCAGGGTGAAGGGGGCAAGGTGAAATGAGGTAAAAGGGGTTGCTTGGGAACTGAAGTGGGCTTAAAGCCAGAACGTTGAGCAGGAGCGGACCGCGGCTGCAGCAAGGAGAAGGGTAGGCCGCAGCGTGCATAGACAGGGAAGCCGCGTGAGAATCTCACCCATATTGGTGGATGCACAGGGGAATGTGCACGAGACAGAGCATTGCAGCACAGCCATTCAGGTGCCAATCGCTGCTAATGGAGACACATGCTCAGTATATACTTGCGGAGAGCTCTAGCTTTCTGCTCTGCAGTTCAAAGGACTAGTGGTTCACCAGGCAAAACCAGTGACCACTTGCTGCCACCAGAAGCGGGACCATGTATTGGGCGGGAATGCCTGAAGACCCTTCACCGACCTCGTTCGGCATCCCATTACCCTATGGACCCCAGAGAGAGTGATGGACAGCGGAGCCACGATAAGTGAATCTGTTAATCTGTTAACGAGAGACTGTATAGTTAATTAACCGTTATATTGTTCTATTTTGCATTCCTTTCTCCCTGTTATCTCCATGCGAGGAGTACACCCCTGTTGCACAATTAAACAATAGTTAGCCCCTGCTCTGTGCATCTGTGTCATTGCATCCAAGTACCTGCGAGTTACACTTACAATGTTTTCATCACCTCTTATTGCACTTTATTGCAATATTGTAGTTGCAAAAAAATATAATTCTAGCATTTTGATTTTTTTCTCATTATGCCATTTACAGATCAGATTAATTTATTTTATATTTTGATAGATTGAACTTTTACGAATGCAGCCTTACTAATTATGTGCATTTTTGTATTAATTGTTTTATTTATAATGGGACAAAACTGTTTATTTTTAAAAATGTTTTCTTTTACTTTTCACTATATTTAATAGTCCCCTTAGGGAACTTGAAGCTGGGTTCATTTTGATCGCCTGTGCTATATGTAGCAGTGCATCAGTACTGCAATGTATAGCAGAAATAACAATCTCCTATGAATGCCCGCCACTGGCAAGTGTTCACAGGAATATTGTAATGACAGGCATGGAGGTCATCAGTAGACCTCGGCTGTCATGACAACCTATCTGCTCTCTGCGATCACTTGACAGGTATGCCGATGGGTGCGTGAAATGGGTTCTCCCCACTGGCGGGTGTTAAACCCTCTTGTCAGAAATTGGTAAAGGGTTAAAATAATGGGGCTGGGGGATGTTCATTTATAGTATAGTGGCCACATATGCTGTTTATCCAGTCACAAGTTGAGTGATATACAATTGTCTTTCGGAACTGATAGAGTGTTATGGGAGGTTTGGGCTGTGTCCAGGGTTTTTGAAGTGACTGCTAGTAATGGCCCACAGAAATGACAAAAAAAAAAAAAAAGACTCGCACATCCAAACTAGTGTGAATAGGTGCATACCAGGAGCAGCTACCTCCATACATAAATAACAAGCCCATCAACCGTCGTCAAGGTGGTCTCATAAAACTGATGGGTCCCTGACCCCCCTGTCCAAATGTGAACACTTACCGAAGGCCAATGTCTGTATGCCTGGGTGAATGTGGACACCTCTGTTCGGCAAAGCCTACATATGAGTTGGCCGGGACCAAGTGTGATGAGATGCAATTAAAAACCACTGACTAAGCACTCCTCCCATCACCATGTGGTTTTTAATTGCATCTCATCACACTTGGTCCTGGCCAACTCATATGTAGGCTTTGCTGAACAGAGGGACCCATCAGTTTTATGAGACCACCTTGACGACGGTTGATGGGCTCACACTATTTGATTATATCAAATTCTGTGCAAAGCGTCTCTTAAATATTTTCCTAATGTTCAAAAGCCATTTTGCTATATATATTTCATATATTTCAGATTAGACATGCTTTTGCACGATAGAGTGCAACCTTTTTTGTATATTTATGTATGGAGGTAGCTGCTCCTGGTATGCACCTATTCACACTAGTTTGGATGTGCGAGCCTTTTTTTGTCATTTCTATGGTAGCTGACTCAGCACTCCTCCCATCACCATGTGGTTTTTAATTGCATCTCATCACACTTGGTCCCGGCCAACTTATATGTAGGCTTTGCTGAACAGAGGTGAAAAAACCGCACACTGAAAAAACACATGCATAAGCAAGTGCGGGAGAACGCATACACCTGCGTCTACAATGTTAAAGATAGGAAATCAAGATGCATGTGGATGTATGCGTCAGAAACGCTGCGGACGCAACCGCAAATGTGAAACCGGCCTTACACACTGAGGAAGCAGACACCTAAAAGGCATACAGCAGTTGTCCACAAGCTACTGGTTGATGGACCCTGATATAGAGTAGTCTGATGAAAGGCTCATTCAGACATCAGTTTTTCTCATAAAAGTTCTATCAGTATGAAAGTCTTAGGCCACATTCACACGTTCAGTATTTGGTCGGTATTTTTCCTCAGTATTTGTAAGCCAAAACCAGGAGTTGGTGATAAATACAGAAGTGGTGCATATGTTTCTATTATACTTTTCCTCTGAATCTTTCATTCCTGGTTTTGGCTTATAAATACTGATGTAAAATACTGACCAAATACTGACCGTGTGAATGTGGCCTGATGGTTCCATGAAAAAAATCAGACAGCACTCAGAGGCTATTGGTGTGCTGTCCATTTTTCACAAATTGTTTAATTGGATAAGCTCCCATTAGTTTGTTCTTTTTTCATCCGAGAAAAACTGGTGAAACTCAGGCCTAATGTGCACACATTCAGTATCTGTAAGCCAAAACCAGGAGTTGATGATTTATGCAGAAGTGGTGATGCGTTTCTAATATACTTTTTCTCTGATTGTTCCTCTCCTGATATTGACTTGCAAATACTGAGGTAAAACACTGACCAAATACTGATAGTGTGAATGTGGCCAAACTCTGATGGTAAAATCGAACACTGTTCAAACTCTGATGACAACACTGGTGAAACTCACACCATTTATTTAAATTGTAATTTTTATAGAATTGCATTTTTCAATTTTTACAGGAAAAGAAAATAAGTGTCCATTTTAAAATTTTCACTATCGTTTATAGGTTGTCAACCAATATTATTCTATAATAATACTTTAAAATTTCTGTTAAACATTTTCAAGTACATAAAGTAAAAAATCACAAACTAACAAACACAAAGACTCAGACAAAATGAAAACGGGGGAATATGATATTGAATGCTTTGACATCTGAATAAGGCCTAACAAAGTATCACAACATGCTTTCTGTGGTGCTGCATTTTTCTCTCCAGTTCTTAGTTATAAAGTGCTGGAGCCAGATATTCTTTTTGAAGTATTAAAATCCTCAAAAGTCTTCATAGCATTTGTTTTTTGCATTTTTATAGCATTTTTGGATTTTTGTGTATTTTTTTTTCCAAAATCACCGCATTCTTTAGGTATAGTGTTTTTTTTTTCTTTATTATTAATTTCTTAATTATTTCTTAACTATTTTAAAAATACCATTAAAATGCTTTAAGCTCTGTTCACACTGTATCTATGCAGTACACTTCGGGATCTATCCAAATGCCAGAAATTTTGGAAGTAGATTAATCCTCTGAGTAGCCATAGATTGCAATGAGACAAATGGGGTTTAAATTGATTTCTTTTGAGCTGTTGGCCAGATGTTGTTTGTCTTTTTGGATGGGTAGAATACTATTGTAGATTATATTCTTGTGCTTTTGTGTAAAGTCGGACACTGCCAGGAAAAAGCACACATAAAGTCCATTTAAGCTCCATTTGTGTCATTGTAACTATGGCTCAAAGTGGGGAGGAATCTTCTGAATTCCATTTTTCAGGGGATACAGATTGAACCCTTTGACAAACTACATAAATGAAGTGTGACCAAGGCATTAGACATACGGGCATGTTTTACTTGCATCTTAAAACACAGAGAAGTGTGTGATGAGCTACGTTCCCACAATGAGTATTTGGTGAGTTTATGATGTTGCAAGTTTTATGCAACATTTCTGCAAGAATTATATAAATTTATTACTTGCATTTTTTTCATTGCGTTTTTATCTCATTTTGATGCTATAGTTTTTGTCACTTTTTGATGTGATATGTTCTAAGTAAAACTGCTTTTTTAGATTTCCTGGTATTTGGCTCGGACAAAACTTTATTAATATACTGTAGTCATGGATGGATTTCATGTGTTTTTAGTGTGTTTCCACATTGGAATTCCCCAAAAAATGCGTGTTTTTTTTTGCCATTGTATTTTTTGCATCTAATGCAATTTTGAGGGGAAAATCTGCACATTAAGCTCAGTGTACCTGCTAGAGAAATGACGTTGCAGATTTAAAATACGCAGTGGGCATGAGATTACTACAGAACATGTAAAGTAGTGTCAAATACTCATTGTGGAAACTTAACCGTAGAATCCTGAAGTTGCTGATGTAGAAATAGGAAACCTATTCAAAACTGTGGAATAAACACTACTAGGGTCAGAAATGCCCCAAAAAGGTACAGACAAAATGTGATGTCCTAAAAACAAATATCTGGTTGTTATAAACCTAACAAGTGCATAACCTAAGTGCTATGAGTATGTCCAGGCAAAGAGCTCATGCACACAGCTGTATTGCCCATTTATGTTGTGCAGATCCCTACCCATAAAAATTTATGGACACATATAAAAAGAAAAATCCACCAAAATATGCCAAAATAAAAATTGACCAAAAACTTTAATCCAACCAAGGACTGTAGTGAGATATGCCAAAAAGGTAAAATTTTTAAAAGTCACATTTCATGAATCAGTCTAAAAACATATAGATAAGCAAAGATGAAGTAGCAAAAAAGACTTAAAAAAAAAAAAATTAAAAAAAAGAGACTATAATAAAATTTCTAAAGCCATTAATAAAGGACAAATTACTCCTGGAAATGGAAAAACAATGATGAACCGGATCACACTTTCAAGTGTAGAAGTTGTTTGTGCCCCCATGCAGGCTCTGCACAAATGGCTTTGTAGTTTGCATGTGACTATTTTGTGGAATGACCTCCTTGCATTAGCCAAAGAATACTCAAAAGATCAAATTGATGATCCAGATTTGATCCTTATCTCTGGGGTTGATATGGGGTTGATATGTTGCTTTTGCCACATAAGAAAACACCACTATTATGAATAGCATACGATAGGAGGTAGGGGGCATCTATTCAATGATGTAGCAATGAGTAGGATTGAGCGAAACGGGTCGGCCAGTTTCAGAAGTCGCCGACTTTTGGCAAAGTAGGGTTTCATGAAACCCGACCCGACCCCTGTGTGGGGTCGGCCATGAGGTCGGCGATCTTCTGTTCTGGAATCGGAATTCTGATACCGAGTTCCGATATGTTTAAGATATCGGGAATCGGTATCGGAATTCATATTTAAGTGTAAAATAAAGAATAAAAATAAAAAAATATTGATATACTCACCCTCGGACGCGCCCTGGTTGGTCGCGTGAGTGGTCACATGGGCGGTCACGCGACCAATCACAAGCCGCGACGTCATCTAAGGTCCTTCAGGTGCTAATTCTTAGGAAGGAAGCGTCCGAGGGTGCGTCCGAGGGTGAGTATATTCCTAATAGGTATATACTCACACTCGGACGCGCCCTGGTTCTAACCCGCAGCCTTCCTTCCTAAGAATCAGCTCCTGAAGGACCTTAGATGACGTGACGCCCATGTGACCGCTCACGCGACCAATCACAAGCCGCGACGTCATCGAAGGTCCTTCAGGCGCTCATTCTTAGGAAGGAAGGCTGCCAGTGAGAACCAGGGCGCGTCCGAGGGTAAGTATATCAATATTTTTTATTTTGATTCTTTATTTTACACTTAAATATGGATCCCAGGGCCTGAAGGAGAGTTTCCTCTCCTTCAGACCCTGGGAACCATTAGAAACCCAATGCACTGCATTGGGTTTCGTGTTTCGGCCGACCCCGACCCCGACTTTTCTATAGGATCGGCCAATTTCACTCGACCCGACTTTTGAAAAAGTCGGGTTTCGTGAAACCCGACCCGATCCTATAAAAAGAAAATTCGCTCAACCCTAGCAATGAGTCCAGGAGAAGTAATGACAGAACTCATGATTATTGCACTCTATCATATACTAAATGTTTTTGTCATAAAACCACTGCATCAAGGGCTAAGGTTGGAGTCCTCTCATTACAATGAGTCTTTGATTTTTGGCATACAAATATTGATATAAAATACTGACCCAATACTGAACGTGTGAACGGAGCCTAAGGCTGGCCTCACACTAGCGAGTTTTACGGACATAAGAGAGGTGCTGAGAATACGGATTGCATATGGTACAATGCTTCTCTGTGCCCCTATCAGCCGTATTTTACTGATCCGAATTATACGGTCTTCTACGGCCGTAGAAAATCGCAGCATGCTGCGTTTGTCACCGTATTGCACAAAAATCCACCACTGAAACTCTATGGGGGCCAGAAAAATACGGATTACACACGGACCAGCAGTGTGACTTGCGAGAAATACGCAGCAGTGTAAGAGAGAAAAGCCAGCAATTCAGTGCGGTGTACAGTAAAATCACACTGACAGCTTACAATAGAATAGGTAGAATAAATGTGTACACATAGAATAGGTATATAAATATATATATATATCATTGAGACACATATATGTATATATGTTAATATTTAATACAGCGCTAGATAGCTTTAAAGCCGGTAATTCAATTGCCGGCTTTTGCTATCTCCTTCCTAAACCCGACATGATATGAGACATGGTTTACATACAGTAAACCATCTCATATCCCCATTTTTTTTGCATATTCCACACTACTAATGTTAGTAGTGTGTATGTGCAAAATTTGGGCTCTCTAGCTATTCAATTAAAGGGTTAAATGGCGGAAAAAATTGGCGTGGGCTCCCGCGCAATTTTCTCCGCCAGAGTAGTAAAGCCAGTGACTGAGGGCAGATATTACTAGCCTGGAGAGGGTCCATGGTTATTGGTCCCCCTGGCTAAAAACATATGACATATATATATATATATATATATATATATATATAGACAGTATATATGTTTTTATGATTTTTTGAGCCCATGGATCCATTGTATATCCATATGTCGGTTTTGCAAGCCGGCGAGAAAAACACGCAGTACGGATGCCATACGGATTACATACGGAGGATGCCATGCGCAAAATAGTCTGACACACCCTGCCTACGGAGGAGATACAGACCACTATTTTGGGGACTTTTCTGCGTATTACGGCCGTATTTTTATACGCTGAGTGTGAGGCCGGCCTTAGGATAAGGTCGCACAACCTTATTTTCTCTAATACGAGGAATTTGTTCCTAATCACATAGAGTGTGATCAGAGTGTGATCAAATTTATAGATGCAAATCATGCATGCTGCATTTTTTTCCTTAAACAGACTTGGTCCAAGCAAAAAATCGGCATGTGTATGACCTCATAGAACAGTGTTCCCCAAGTTCGGTCCTAAAGAGCCACCAACGGGTCATGTTTTCAGGATTTCCTTAGTATTGCCCCGGTGAGAATTCCATCATCTAGACAGGCAACAATTCAATCACCTGGGCCATACTAAGGAAATCCTTAAAACACGACCTGTTGGTGACTCTTGAGGACTGGAGTTGGGGAACACTCATAGAATAACATTGGTCTGACTGTGATCCAATGTTTTGATCACACTCGGACTGAAAATATGGTTGCTTGCATGAGCCCTTATGAGCATTTTGTTAGCCAGTTTTACAGCTTTCTCCCAAAGCACCTCATATGTTGGTTCGGTGTGTCAATTGGCAATCAGCAGCAAAAGGGCAGGGCAAGCTCGTAGCTTATTCTGAGCAAGACTTTGTACACAGATTCTACTGGCGGGTTCTGTTATGACCTGGTGGTCAGGACAATAATGGACCTGGTGGTTAAGAGCACACGGAATGACCTGATAGTTACTGATAATATAGGACGAGCTCTGAGACGTGGGAACTCTGCTGACCGCAATCCCTAAACCTATCACACACACTAGAAATAGCCGTGGAGCGCTCCTGATGCTCCCTAGGCGCCTCGTCACAGCCTAAGGAACTCTCTAGCCCTAAAGATAGACAAATAAAGCCTACCTTGCCTCAGAGAAATTCCCCAAAGGAAAAGGCATCCCCCCACATATAATGACTGTGAGTAAAGATGAAAATTACAAACACAGAGATGAAATAGATTTAGCAAAGTGAGGCCCGACTTACTGAACAGACCGAGGATAGGAAAGGTAGCTTTGCGGTGTTAGAGACGAGATTTTCTCTCTAATGGAAACCAACCTCAGGTATCACTGTCGATAGGTACCTATAGTATGGAGAAATAAATCAGAGAGACAGACAGCAGTTGTCTTTCCAATAAAGTCTGTTTTAATTCCACCCCAGCCTTCTTTTATAACCCAAAAGTCACAAGATTACAAGGAGTATAGGTTACACAACATTTGGCAACAACACACTTATTACTTGATGGCTTGTCACCCATTCCCAAGATAGAATGCAGGAATGCTTTTTACATATTTCTTGTCAACAAGGGATTTGGCCAAACTATGTAGGTTACCTTGGAAAAAGGGCAAATTAGATGTACATCCTTGAGAGGATATCAACTCCCAACCTATTAATGTTTCTCCCAGAATAACTGACCTTTCACTAGATGGAATGTACGGGAAACTGGACTCAAGGAGACTTAGATGATAATACTTGACCCTTTGCATAGAAATATATTTTATTTATTTCAAATTAACCATTTCTTTCACAGCGGTCAGCACAAAAACTACAAAAAGACCACGCAGAGGGCGCAAAAAGACCCTCCGCACCGACTCACGGTGCGGAGGCGCTACCTCTGCGTCCCAGAGCTTCCAGCAAGCAAGACAACAATCAAAATAGCAAGCTGGAGAGAAAAATAGCAAACCAGAGAAAAACAAGCAGGAACTTAGCTTCTGCTGGGAAGACAGGTCACAAGAACGATCCAGGAGTGAACTAGACCAATATTGGAACATTGACAGGTGGCATGGAGCAATGATCTAGGTGGTGTTAAATAGAGCAGCCAGCTAACGAATTAACCTCGTCACCTGTGGAAGGAACCTCAGAAGCCGCAGCCCCACTCACCACCACCAGAGGAAGCCCATGGACAGAACCAGCCGAAGTACCATTCATGACCACCGGAGGGAGCTTGATAACAGAATTCACAACAGGGTTCATCCGAACACTTAAAAGAGATTTGGTTTCGGGTACCAGGACAGTACCCGGACCCGAACCTGAACCCCATTCACTTGAATGAGGGTCCTGAACATCCAGGGTTTGCCACGCTGTCATGTGCATGACAGCTTGGCAAACACTGCTTCTGATTTACAGTAAAATTATTATGGCCGGTCAGAGAGCTGCAGTTCCCACACTATCAAATGACAGCTTGAGCCTGCAGCTATTATCGGAGGTAAAAACCTTACCTCCAGTCACTGGCGTAAGCTGATGGGGCTACTATTCCCGTCAGCCTACATCTGCTGCCACTAAGAACAGCGAAAGTAGGAGCATGAGTTCTAAAAATAATTTAAAAATAAACGGCATGGGTTCCCATGTATTTTTGATAACCAGCCAGGGAAAACTGACAGCTGGGGACTGCAAGCCTCAGATGTCAGCGTTAGCAAGGCAGTTTATAAAGAATAGAGGGGTCTTCACACTGTTTTTTAAATTTATTTAAATTAATAATTTTAAAAAATGGCATGGGGTCCCCCCATTTTTGACAACCAGCCAAGCAAAAGCAGACAGCTGAGGACTGTTATTCTTCGGCTGGTAAATTTCTCACAGTGAACTCACAACTGCACCTTGAGACTTTTTCATTGTACTAGCAGTGATCAACATACTGTAGTTCAGAGGCCCGCTCGCTGCAGCTCATTCTTCCTAGCGTCTCAGCATGAATTGTCGCATGATACAACCGTTCATGCTGAAGAACACTTGTCGCACAGATGGATTACGATGTGGGCTACTATGAATTTCAGCCATTCTTCCATCCAGCCATCCCTCGATCCATCCCTCATCCCTCATCCATTCATCCCTCATCCATCCAGTCATCCCTCATCCATCCATCCAGCCATACCTCCATCCATCCCTCATCATCTATTCCTTATCCAGCCATCTTTCCATCCCTCATCCATCAATTCATCCCTCACCCAGCCATCCAGCCATCAGTGCATTCCTCATCCATCCCTTCATTAATCCACCCCTCATCCATCTATCTATCCCTCGTCCAGCTATCCCTCCATCCCCCAGCCAGCCATACCTCCATACATCTTTTCCTCTTTTCCTCATGCATCCATCCATCTCTCCATCTGTCCATTCCTCCAGCCATCCCTCCATTGAACCCTCATTAATCCCTCCATCCAGTCATCCATCCATCTCTCATCATCCATCCATTCCTCCATCGATCCTTCATCCAGCCATGCCTCCATCCATCCCTCATCCAGCCATCCAGCCTTCCAGCCATCCCTCCATCAATCCCTCCATCCATCCACCCAGCCTTCCCTTCATCCATCCATCCCTCATCCAGCCATTCCTTTCATCCCTCAACCATCCAGGCATCCATCCCTCATCCTTTCATCCATCCATCCATCCATCCCTCATCCAGCCATCCCTCATCCATTTATCCTGCAATTCCTGCATCCCACGCAGCCTCAGTGACCGGCAGTAACCTTGATGATGTCACCGTTAGTCACTGCTCATTCTCCCAGTGGTTTTCAGCCTGGACGGTCACAAATTGGCACCGTCCAGAATGACAGACAGGTGAGGGATATTTATTTTTAATTTTTTGTTTTATTACAGGATACCATGGCTTCAGCGGAATGGGCATTAGGAGAGTGTAACTGTGTTTGTTATTTTAAATAGAAATGGAAAAAGTGTGTTTTGTTTTTATTCCAAATAAAGGACTTTATACTTGCTGTGTGTTTATTTACAATGTAACTATAGGATTAGTAATGGATAGGTGTCTTATAGACGTCTATAGAGGAGTGTGAAACATCGCATTGCACTCGGATATCAACCGAGTGCAGTGCAATTCCTGAGGACGCCAGCAATGGAGGAGATGGAGAAATTACTTGTTTTAAGATTGTGGAGATAAATGGATGAGAAAAGGCACACATGGAAAAACAGTAAAATAAATGCAATACCATGTATTTTCTCATTTACAGCCAATGTCTGGCCACAAAAAATCCATCAAAATACATGCTGTATTATTTTTTTTGCATCCTAATGATCCAGTTCTCAGCAGATAGCCCTGTATTGCTATTGTAAACCACAGTAAACCACAAAAACATCTATAACAAGATGATTCAAGCTCTAAGGAAAACTCAGACAAGCTACATATACAAACTAAGCTCTGCTTCTTCTGTATGTAACTACAGGTGCTTCTCAGAAAATTAGTTTGTCATGACTCTATATAATATATGAGTTTCACTTTTTCTATTGAAGAACTGAAATAAATTGATTTTTTAATGATATTCTAATTTTGTGAGAAGCACATGTATATACAGTAGGCATATTGTGTTCTTGCAGTTGATGTTTTATTATTAGTGGAAGAGTGGAAATGTATAAGGGACCAGTCCTCGTGTGAGGAGCCATTTTACTGAATTATAACTGGGAGTGTATATTGATGACCTCATATTGTCCCTCGTACATTTTCGGAGTCAGTTTCATCAAACCTATCAACAAAACTCTCTTTGTTGTCCATGGCAGCCAATCACAGTGCAGCTTTCATTTTTCTAAAGCAGCTTCAGAAATGAAAGCTGCTCAGCAATTGGTTACCATCAGTGACAAAGACAATGTTACTGGTGAACAGTTCGTTTGTAATCTTTCGATTTATTATACAATTTGGATAATACTGACCAAAATTATTACTATTATTTTTTTTGCTAATGAACATAACGACTTTATGGTAATTAGTGTCCCATACTACAATCACATATTACTGTCAGAGATGTAATTGATTATTCCTATTTTCTACCTGCAGATACTGAGAAATCCCCTAGATTCATCACGGCAAGAAATCTGTCATAGGGGTCGGATGTAATCTCCATATCTCGGGCAGCTCAGGACTCGCAGCAGCCACTTAGACTCTTTAGATTGTATGTTTAATAGCAGTGTAAGGAAAGTATAACAAGATGGAAATCTTTTTATCTTTGTATAAATAAGTCCTGCGGCCCACCTCTTAGTGTCATGCCTCGGTCTCCAGAGGGGAAGTGCCATTCAGCTAACCATGATGAAACTAAATGAATGATGGAGGATAGGGAAATGACTTTATACCTCTCCAAACTTTTTAGGTAAGCCGTGCATTCTTCATGCGGCTCGAGTGCACACATCAGCATTTTTCTCAGCTTTTAGATTAAGAACTCAGCAGCGGCAGTGACACTCTGACAAATAGAAGAAATCTTGCAGTCTATTGTACCGTAATCACATTTGTTAATAATGAAAAAGTTACTTGGAGGACCTTTTACAATTTTTATTTTGTTCACATTAAGACCTCATCCAGATGTCCGTGAATCACGATACTCAAGAATGTAGCACAAACCCATTAAAGGGAATCCGTCAGTAGGTTTTTGCTACGTAATCTGAAGACAGCATGAAGTAGGGGCTGAAACACTGATTTCAGGAATGTGTCACTTATTAAGATGTTTGCTGTTGTCTCAGTACAATGAGTGTTTTATCGGCAGGGATCACTACCAGGGTTAGGTGTCCATGTGAGACCCGGTAATACCACATCCCGGGCACTTATTAGCAGGTTTCCTGTCAATAAACAATGTACACAGAAAGATATGGTGTGGATGGTGGTAACTCTCCAAGCTCTGCTACATGCTATATCTAACAGCTTTGACTTTGCTTTGCTGTTCATGAATAATGTTGCAATGAATAAAAGAAGGTTAACAATCTATTATGAACTTCATACATGAAAATCACCAACGAAACACTGATTGTAAAAATGGACCATATTCTGATGCAAATTGGATCCAAAACACTTATGAACAACAGTCCGTTTTTTGATATATGTGAAAAATCACCAGTGTCCAAACTATACTTTTACTAGATTTAAATAGCAATTAAAAATATCAAAGGTTGTGTGGGTTACCATCCACTACGTACACAATGATTTCAATACCAGCATGAAGCATCCTATAACCCAAGCATTTTGCTTGGGTAATTATCAGCATTTCTAGGCTACTTTCACATGGGCACTTGGAGAGGCAAGTCACTCTCTAGAAGGAGAAACACTACCCCATAAAACTTGTCAGAGGTCTCTCATAAAGCCAAATCAGATCTCATGCTTTGCACTGAGGATGAGCAACCCATTGAAACGTGTCTGTAAATTCGAGATTATCATTTGCATTTTATCCTAAAGGTACCTTCACACTGACAAAACATTACAATGATAACGATAGCGATCCGTGACGTTGCAGCGTCCTGGATAGCGATATCGTTGTGTTTGATACGCAGCAGCAATCTGGATCCTGCTGTGACATCGCTGGTCGGAGCTAGAAGGCCAGAACTTTATTTGTTCACTGGTAACCCTGGTAAATATCGGGTTACTAAGTGCAGGGCCGCGCTTAGTAACCCGATGTTTACCATGGTTACCATTGTAAATGTAAAAACAAAAACCACATACTCACATTCCAGTGCCTGTCACGTCCCCCGGCGTCCGCTTCCCTGCACTCCTCCTGCATCCTGTGTCAGCACTGGCCGGCCGTAAAGCAGATTAGACACAGTTTAACACAGACCGAGTTTGCATCTCGGCTTTGGGAAAATGGCCACCGCGATCTCTTCTGCGCACACGCGGCATCCCGCGGCCATTTTCCTGAAGCCCCGTGCAGCAGAGCACTCCATCTGCGCACGCGCGGCCCCAGGAATATGGCCGCCCCCACCGATGACAGGGATAATAGCGCAGATCGCGCGCTGTTTCTTCACGTGCGCGCAGGGAATTCGGAACTTGGACATGCGCACACCACTACGCCACCAACGGGAAGCTGGGGAAGAAAAGAGCGATGTCACCACGCCCACCTGACCTGACCAGCCTGATTAACAGGCGAAAACGGCGACTTTGGTCATGTATTTTGCAGCATAGGTGGGGAATCAGGGTACACTACATACACTATTGTAACGCACAGCGCAGGCCCTATTTAACAGTATTTTTATCTCAATCTGAAAAAACGGGGTGACAGGTTCCCTTTAATTGAGCAAGTAAAAGCGATAAGTGGCCATTAGAGTTGAGTGACTTTTCATTTTTTCAGGTCGAGTCGCCAGATCCACCTGAAGACCCTCGCTCTGTAACAAAGGAAAAATAAAAAAACAACAATATACAAACCTTCCGATGATCTGTCATGTCCCATGATGTAAATCCATCTGAAATATTTTACATGCAGGAGCTCTGCTATAATGCAGCTGTGCTCGTGCCTGTAAAACCCCGGGGAATGAAGGTAATGTAGGTCAATGACCTATAGTTACCTTAAGTCCCGGTGATGCGCCTTCTGCTGGATGTCCTCAAATGACCTCGAGCGTGGGAACTTTCCTGAAAAGCTCCCAGGCTCGAGTTCATATGAGGACATCCAGCAGAGGGCGCATCATCGCGAATGAAGGTAACTATAGGTCATTGACCTACATTACCTTCATTCCCCGGGGTTTTACAGCCAGGAGCACAGCTGCATTAGCAGAGCTCCTGCCTGTAAAATATTTTAACCCCTTCAGATGGATTTACAGCATGGGACGTTACAGATCAACGGAAGTTATTTATATTGTTGGTTTATTATTTTTAATTTGTTACAGAATGAGGGTCTTCAGGTGGATTGAGTGAGCAATAAAATATTAAAACAACCTGTGTGTTTATTTCATTAAAATACTTTTTAATAATGTGTGTGTGTTTTTTTTAACCCTTTCATACAATTGGATTAATAATGGATAGGTGTCAGAATTGACGCCTCTCTATTATTAGTCTGGCTTAATGTCACCTTACAATAGCAAGGTGGCATTAACCCTTCATTACCCCATATCCCACCGCTACACGGGAATGGGAAGAGAGTGGCCAAGTGCCAGAATAGGCGCATCTTACAGATGTGCCTTTTCTGGGGTGGCTGGGGGCAGATGTTTTTAGCCAGGGGGGCCAATAACCATGGACCCTCTCCAGGCTATTAATATCTGCCCTCAGTCACTGGCTTTACTACTCTGGCGGAGAAAATTGCGCGGGAGCCCACGCCAATTTTTTCCATGATTTAACCCTTAAATTTAATAGCTAGAGCGTCGAAATTTTGCACATACACACTACTAACATTAGTAGTGTGTAATATGCAAAAAAAGGGGGATATGACATGGTTCACTGTATGAAAACCATGTCTCATATCATGTCGGGTTTAGGCAGGCGAAATGAAAAGCCGGCAATTGAATTACCGGCTTTTCAACACTATGGCGCTGAAGTAAATATAAATATATATATATATATATATGTCTATATGACATATATATATATATATATATATATAACGAAACCCGACTTTGGAGAACAGATCGCCACAGTGGGATTGGGTCGGCTAAAAGTCTGCGCCGATCTGTTTCGCTCAACCCTAGTGACCATCACTATGTATAGCACCACTTCTCTTCTCAGGGTACTTTGAATCGTAAGAATAAAGTATTTCTAATTCTTCTTTTCCTATAAAACATATTGTCATTCACTCTTTTAGATTGTCTAAGATTTTAATACAAATGTAATACCTGATATACGGCCAGTGAATTGTTTTCAGCCTTCTCAGATAGCAGTCCGCCTTAGGGTATGTTCCTAACGTCCGTAAACTCTGCGGGTTAGGCACAGCATACATCCACAGCGTCCAACCCATAACAGCCAGATGTTACAGCATAGTGGATGAGATTTCAAGAAATCCCATCTCCACTATGCGAGGAGCACCAGCACCCGTGGCTTCCCTGCGAGACAGACATGCGGCATGTCTTTCCAGACTGCAACATGTCTATTTATCTTGCGGAGATGCTCAGCCTCCGCAAGATAAATAACACCAGTAGGCCGGAGTCACACTAGCATATAATACGGACGTGGTCCGAGTGCTATGCGATGTTTTCTCACATAGCACTCGGACCAGTGTTAATCTATTGGGCAGCTCCCATCACCATTTTTTTCTCTGGTGTATTCTACGTGCGAGTGAAATCGCAGCATGCTGCAATTTTACGTTTATATCGCCCAAGTCTTGCCAATGCAAGTCTATGGATATGAGAAAAAATCAGACACCATACGGACCATCAGTGTGACTTGTGAGAAATACGTACACATTTTCCTCATTTTAGCCCATTGAGCCATTAAATTCATTGGGGAAAAGCAGTGCGAAATGTAAAGTCATATGGATGTCATAAGGATACTTAGTTGCGAGAAAATCGCATGATCACATTGCAAACGCATTACACATGGATAACCATACGGAGAACACTTGTGCGTTCAAAAGCTGGCAGCACTTTGGACGGGCAGACAAGTGCTGTGTCCAAAGCGCTGCCGATTACTGACCATGGGGAAGCAGCCTTAGACTATCGCCACTCTAATCATTGCAGTTCTGATAACTTCAAGAAATATGTAGAGACATATTCATGAAATATATTAGCAGCTTATCATATTAATTGTATTAGTTATGATTTTATCACAGTAATAATCTTTAGAAATGCCCTCCAGTGTATTCTAGAATTGTATAAAAACCATAAAATGTCTGCTGTATCAAGCCCAACATGATGTCACCACAACCTGTCCAACCAGATATAACATTATGAACAAACTTCAAAAGCATACTTGTGACTCACAAAAGTTAATTAAATATTTTATAATGGGTTGGTGAGGATGTACCAAATCTACAGACATGACAGAATTTTAAAACTAGATTGCATTAAGGATTGTATTTAGGTCAAATACAACAATGTCCCTTTTGACATTTTTCATATAACTTGTGCTATCTACTAGAATGCTTTGCCAACAGGCATGATTCAGTGTGACAATCCAAACTTCTTGTCCCTGTTAGGGCTCAGATGTCAGGGTTTTTTTTTATACGAGTGCTGTCAGGGATTTTCACTGAGAACACTCATACCTATGAATGCCTAAGGGGTTGTCTGTTTTTTTTCCTTGGAGTGATAGGTCCACACTAAAGCATGGAGACTTGTACAGTATTGATCCGAGTGTTGGATCAGACTTGACGGTCTGTGAAAAAAATCGGATAGCACTCAAATCCAATCTGTGTGTTAGGGGTCGAGTTCCCGCTTCTGCACAGGGGGAATCTCGAGCCGCCTCCGCTGCGGTCTCCCATTCTTGTCCAGCCGCAGTGGAGTCTGCTCAGCAAAGACGTCGGTCCCAGCGTCTTGCTCATTCTCACTCTGTTCTGAGAGTTACTGCTGCTTCTCCAGTCTCTGCCATTGAAGTCAGTGCTGGTCAGCAGCGAGCGGACGTCTCTGGGACTAAGTCCTTGTCTGCACGTACTGAGCATGCCCAGCATAAGGTCTCCCGTTGGAGATCGAGGGTCATGTGCTCAGGCTCTGCAGCACATTCCATTGGTCCTCTTTGCAGGTCCTGGAAGGGCAAAGGTGCTGTGGCCTCTTCCTGTGCTGCTGCTATATAAACTGCGCATGACCGCACGGCCATGCGCTAGTATTGTTTTACAATTGCTTATGTGTGTATGTTGTGAGTGCAAGTCGTCCTTGGATACCCCTTCCCTATTGAATGTCTGTTCGCGGAAGGTGTATGGCTGCTATCTAGCGCCCGACTTAGCCTACAGCACTAGTCACACATCTCAGCGTCCTGTAGCTGTGCCTGCCAGTACGGCGCCGTGCGCCTGCCTTGCGCTTTCCATACCCGAGTCTGGGTGGTTAGTGGCGTCCGTCAGCGCGGCATCGCTCGCACTCTTGTGCACATATATTTCCTAAGGTTCTCTACACACCCAGTTGCGGTGTTGCGCCAGCAGGGGTCTAATCGGGCTCCAATCCCTTCTGGGGTTAAGTCCGCTGACCACTTGCTCGCGCACTTGTGCGGTACTGCGGTCCTGTGAATTAACAGGATCGCTTTCTTCACGCTGGGTGAGGTTAAACCCACGCGTGTATACTTTAGTGTACCGCCATACAGTCTGCAAATTGCTAGCAGCAGGTTCTCACCTGCACGGTGGACCCCGGACTGCGAACGCACCTTTATCATCTGTCTTGGTGCGTTCCGCCAGTCCTAACACTGTGTGCAGTCTGTTTTTCATGAATGGTTTGAAGCAAGAAGCTTGGGAAACCACCATCAGTCTGATAATTGTTTCACAGTTTCTTGGACAGGAGTAGAAATGTAGCAAGGCTACTACCATACATTTCCCTTGAAAAAGAGAACTATTCTATTGAATTTTCTATTGGTAATCTTAATCGTCTTCATTAGACTTGGAAATTCTTAATTTTAGTAGATTGGATGAAACAAACAATTTCTTGTCTATCAGAATGAGCATCATCGTTGTTATGGGCCTCTTATAAAAATTAATTGGTATAATAACTATTCATACACATTAGCTGTCAGAAGATCTCTTAGATGTCAGCAGGATTCACCAACAATCTATAATCTATGGTGACAGCCTCATTGCCCCCTATGTTTGATAGTAGGGTAAATCGAAAAGTTGCATTTGGAGAGTGCTTTCACACTGTGTTCTTTGCCACGTTCGGTTGCTCCATCAGGGTTTACGTCCAAATCCCCCCTCAAAATATGATTCGGGAATTTGTGCCGAAGGGGTCATTGACTATAATGGTGCCGATGAGGTCACGTTATGCTGTGTTATACATCATTTTTGGGAGTAAAAGCCTTTTGGATGCATTTATTTTTGCATTTTGACACACTTGAAATTGCTTTCCTGCTTTCCAGAATATCACATGACATGTTAAAATGGATGGTATATTTCCAAAGTACAACTCGTACTGCAAAAAAACAAGACGTCACTGGCTACGTTGACAAAAAAATAAAAAAGTTAGTCTTTTAGAAAAAGGGGAAGCAAGAATGGAAAATTGCCCAGTCAGCAATAGTGTTAAAGTTTTACTCTAAGGTAGCAAGCGGAGCCAGAACCGTCTACCACTCAGTTGCCCCCTTACTTATTGCCAATAAAATTGAACACTGAGCCCTGAATATAAAAAAAATAAAAATCAAACTGTGAATGCCATTATAAAAAAGCTACATAACCACCTCTTCTGCCTTATGAAAACTGAGTAGGCTTAAAGGCCGATCTTTCATGTTAAGAGACCGCAATATTGTAACTATGACCTGGTCATAGAATCTGCTGTTGGGCTTAGCTTTATTTTCAACTTCAGTACTTGCTTACAGATCAAAATAACATATGAAATCATTTTGGAAAACCAATCATTCAACACTTATATACGTAAAGGGAAATTTAGTTGAAGATTGTAATTTGTATCTAATGGGAAACTAAAGCTGGCTCAAATTGCCCATGAACATGATTGACAGGAGGTACTAATACACTGACTATGTAACTAGAACCATACACACACATAAAACCTCAAAAAACATTTCATGGAGAGGCTGGTTTTGTAAATCATGCATTACCCTTGGAAGTAAAATTTAGCTTTTTCCACAATGCATTGAATTATAGAATTTTTCAAACAGATTTTTTGATGGCCCATTAGAAAAACATTATCTGTTTAATCTGCTTAAATGCTGCAATTTGGGCTGAAGATAATTGAGAACAAATGTATATTTAAGATTTCGACACTACCCCGGTATATACAATACAACTGCATTTTAGTAATTAGGCAGACATTTAGTGGACAAATCTGTATCTCGAGGCCATAACTTGGAAGGCTCTTAATCTGTTCAGAATCTTACATTTCGTGCCATTTTTTCATCAAGTCAGTCAGTTAATCAAAGTCCAAGTATGGTCAAGCCGAAGTCATAAGACATTTAATGTTTGCCACTGGGCTTATCTGGGAAAATGGCTCTCTTTATTTAGATTAAGATTGCAATGTAATTAAAAATCATGTTTTGAACTAAGTCAGCACATATAATTGTAAGTGATTCAAATCAGCTTCAGGGTGTTCCTTGAATGACTTGCATTTCATTTTCATTTAGTGCTCTTTGTAAACAGTACTGTATGGCATGTTTCACTAGAAAGAGAGTACAATGCTGGAACCTCCCTGGTTTCTTACAGGAAATCTATGAATGTTCACAGTCAAGAAGAACATCATCAGCGATATTCATCACATCCCGTGGGTCAGTTCTAATTTAATGATGGATATTGGATGTATTGGATAAAGTACAACACTTTTAATTAAAGTTTTACAAACTGTTATTTTCTAATTAAAAATTGTCTAATATGAAAAAAAACTTTTTTTTAAATAAAAATTAGGAAATGAGTGATTGGTTGGAGCACATCAATATTTTAGTTACTGAAGTATATAGATTGGATTATTAAAAAAAAGGCTAACATGTATATTATCCACTTGACTGAAGCACATTTGTGTACAGTTAACATAAAATTGTTATCTCATAGCATTACACTGGGGGCAAACCAAACAAGATCAAAATGGTGACACAAGAGATTTCATAGGTTAGGATACTTTCACACTTGCGTTTTTCAGCTTCAGTCACAATCCGTCATTTTTTGACAATGCAGGATCCTGCAAAAAAAAATTGCAGGATCCTGCATTTTCCCATAGACTTGTTTTAGCGACGGATTGTGACGGATGGCCATCTGTCGTGTCCATCGTGCACTGGATGCGTCGTGTTTTGGCGGACCATCAGCACAAAAAAACATTCAATATAATGTTTTTTCGTACGTCGGGTCCACCATTTCCTACCGCGCATGCGCGGCCGAAACTCCACCTCCTCCTCACTGGGACCCACGTTGTGCCAAATGTTCTCAAAGTGCGTCGGTACGTCGCGCCGACGCTTAGCGATGGAGCCGTACCGATGCAAGTGTGAAAGTAGCCTAAAGCACTGTGTCACTTCTGGATGAAATATAGGCAGTCTGATTATATGGACATTAGCGCTTACAGCTCCTTGCTCAGTTAGAGCTACTATTTTTTAAAGCTAAAGGGGTTGCCAGGATTAGAAAAGCGTGCTTTCTTTTGAAAAATGACACAACACACAGGTTGTGTGTTATATTGCAGCTCTGCCCCATTCACATTAATGCTAGAAATGAGCTGCCACACAACATAAAACACATGGATTTATGGCACTGCTTTTAGAAGAAAACAGCCATATATTACTTCCCTGAAATCCTTTAACCCTTTAAAGACTCAGACTTTTTTTTTGCTTTAATGTTTTCCTCCAATTGTTCCAAGAGACATAACCATATGAGAGCTTGTTTTTTTTTTTAGGAAACTGGTCAAAGTTTTAACCCCTTCATGTCGGAGCCTTTTTTCATTTTTGTGTTTCTGTTTTTCGCTCCCCTTCGTTCCAGAGCCATAACTTTTTTATTTTTAAATCAATATAGCCATGTGAGAGCTTGTTTTTTGCAGGACAAGTTGCAGTTTTGAACGACAGTATTGATTTTACCATGTCGCATAGATTTTGGTGAAATTGCAAAAAAGTGCAATTCCATAACTGTTTTTTGGATTTTTTTTACCATGTTCACCACATGCTAAAACTGACCAGCCATTATGATTCTCCAGGTCATTCCGAGTTCATAGACACCACACATGTCTAGTTTCTTTTTCATTTAAGTGGTGAAAAAAAATCCAAAGTTTGCTAAAAAAAAAAAATTGTGCCATTATCCAATACCCTTATTGTCTCCATTTTTCGTGATCTCGGGCAGGATGATGGCTTATTTCTTTCGTGTTGAGCTGATGTTTTAATGATACCATTTTGGTGCAGATAATATCTTTTGATCGCCCATTATTGCATTTTAAAGCACTGTTGCGATGATAAAAAGATCTCTAATTCTGGCGTTTTGACTTTTTTTTTCATTACAATGTTTAGCGATTGGGTTAATTCATTTTTTATATTGATAGATTGGGCAATTCTGAATGCAGCAATACCAGATATGTGTGTGTTTGATTTTTTTTTCCATTGTTTTATTTTGAATTGGGCAAAAAGGGTGTGACTTGAACTTTTATATATTTTTAATTTTTTATTATATTTTCAGAAACATTTTTTTTTACTTTTGACATGCTTCAATAGTCATGGGAGACTACAAGCTGCGATGATCAGATCTCACTGGGTGGCACTCATAGCAATCCGGCAGTGACAACCATAGAGGTCTGCATTGAGGTCTGCAGGAGACTTCTGGTTGTTATGCTGACCCATCGGTGACCCACGGCTTGATGTTACCTGACAATACAAAGTTGACATCAACCCCACAAATATGAACCCCACTTGCCACTGCTACAGGGCAAATGATAAGACCCGGGCAAAACGCCAGAATTGGCACATCTAATATATATGCTTTTCCTGTGCAAGTGCGGGCTGCTGTTTTTAGGCTGGGGGGCCTATATCAATGGCCCCTTACCAGCCTGAGAATACCAGCACCCAGCTATGAGCTTTAGCAAGGCTGGTTGTCAAAAATGGGGGTGACCCCACACAGTTTTTTAAAATTATTTATTTAAATAATAAAAAACTGCGTGGGGGCCCCTCTATTCTTGATAACGAACATTGCTAAAGCTCATAGCTGAGGGTTGTAGCCCCCAGCTGTGAGTTTTGCATGGTTAGTTAAAGAAAATAGGGGGGAACCCACTTCAGGTTTTCATGCATTTATTTAGTTATATCGCAGGCGGAAGGTGAGGATGATTTAGTGAATCCTGCTTTGAGCAGGGGGTTGGACCAGATGACCCAGGAGGTCCCTTCCAACTCTACCATTCTATGATTCTATGAATACCCTGATCATCCACTTCTGCTGTCACTGTTATTAGCAGCAGCAGTTGTGGGATGATGGGAGTAATAGTCCCAAAAGCCTCCACCTGCTGTAATCGTTCTGACTTTAGTATAATTCTGATCATTCTCTTCTGCTTGTGCTGATTACTGGCAGAACAGGTGAAGAATGATGAGAGCCATCTTCAGCACCCGCCGCCGGGGAACAGTGCTTACAGCAACAAGTGACAGCAAAAAGTACAGCCAAGAAGCAACGAAGAGTGGTGGTGGTGGGAGACTCACTACTGAGAGGCACAGAAGCAGCCATCTGCAGACCGGACATAACTGCAAGAGAAGTATGCTGCCTTCCAGGTGCGATGATCAAGGATGTGACCGATAGGATACCAAAGCTCTTCAGCTCCAAGGACGTCCACCCATTTCTTCTGATACATGTTGGCACCAATGACACGGCAAGGAAGGACCTACCAACAATCTGCAAAGACTTTGAAGAGTTGGGGAAGAAAGTAAAGGAACTGGATGCACAGGTAGTTTTTTCTTCTATCCTTCCAGTAGACGGACATGGCACCAGGAGATGGAACAGGATCCTTGATGCAAACAACTGGCTAAGACGATGGTGCAGACAACAAGGATTCGGATTCCTGGACCACGGTGTGAATTACTGGTACGATGGACTCCTCGCCAGAGACGGACTACACCTCAACAAACCTGGGAAACACACATTCGCCAGAAGACTCGCTACACTCATCAGGAGGGCGTTAAACTAGAAGAAGAGGGGACGGGAAGAAAAACATTAGACCTGAACAAAGAAGACCCAGGAAAACATACTCAGATGGGAGGTAAGAACATTTCTAAAACAATCCACAGCGAGGAGATTGGAACAAAACAAAATCCTCTAAACTGCATGCTCGCAAACGCCAGAAGCCTGACAAACAAGATGGAAGAACTAGAAGCAGAAATATCTACAGGTAACTTTGACATAGTGGGAATAACCGAGACATGGTTAGATGAAAGCTATGACTGGGCAGTTAACTTACAGGGTTACAGTCTGTTTAGAAAGGATCGTAAAAATCGGAGAGGAGGAGGGGTTTGTCTCTATGTAAAGTCTTGTCTAAAGTCCACTTTAAGGGAGGATATTAGCGAAGGAAATGAGGATGTCGAGTCCATATGGGTCGAAATTCATGGAGGGAAAAATGGTAACAAAATTCTCATTGGGGTCTGTTACAAACCCCCAAATATAACAGAAACCATGGAAAGTCTACTTCTAAAGCAGATAGATGAAGCTGCAACCCATAATGAGGTCCTGGTTATGGGGGACTTTAACTACCCGGATATTAACTGGGAAACAGAAACCTGTGAAACCCATAAAGGCAACAGGTTTCTCCTAATAACCAAGAAAAATTATCTTTCACAATTGGTGTAGAATCCAACCAGAGGAGCAGCACTTTTAGACCTAATACTATCTAATAGACCTGACAGAATAACAAATCTGCAGGTGGTTGGGCATCTAGGAAATAGCGACCACAATATTGTGCAGTTTCACCTGTCTTTCACTAGGGGGACTTGTCAGGGAGTCACAAAAACACTGAACTTTAGGAAGGCAAAGTTTGACCAGCTTAGAGATGCCCTTAATCTGGTAGACTGGGACAATATCCTCAGAAATAAGAATACAGATAATAAATGGGAAATGTTTGAGAACATCCTAAATAGGCAGTGTAAGCGGTTTATACCTTGTGGGAATAAAAGGACTAGAAATAGGAAAAACCCAATGTGGCTAAACAAAGAAGTAAGACAGGCAATTAACAGTAAAAAGAAAGCATTTGCTGTTAGGGCTAGCGGAACGCACCAAATAATAAGACTGATAGTGTACGGTGCGTTCGTAGCCCGGGGTCCACCGTGCAGAGATGGAACCTGCTGCTGAGTAATGACGGACTATATGGCGGTACTCATAAGTATACTCGCGTGGGTTAAACTTCACCCAACGTGAAGGAAGCGATCCTGTTGCGTCACAGGATCGCGGTACCGCACATAGAAGGCGAGCAAGCAGTCAGCGAACTTAACCCCAACTAGGATTGAAGTCCGATTAGACCACTTGCTGACACAACACCGCAACAGGGTGTGTTAGGCAACTCTTATAATTAGAGCACCGAAGTGCGAACTGTGCCGTGCTGGCAGGCACCACTAAACACCCAGACGTGGGTCAGGAAGCGCACTACTGGCGCGTGGCGCCGCACTGGCGGTCACAGCAATAGACGCTGATACGTGTGTGACACGTTGAGTGATTTGTCGGGCACTAGATAGCAGCCATACTCCATACGCGAACAGTCATACAATAGGGTAGGGATATTTAATGAACGACTTGCACTCACAACAAACACACGTATTCAATTGTACACTAGCGCATGGCCGTGCGGTCATGCGCAGTTTATATAATTGCAGGACAGGAAGTGGCCACAGAAACTTTGCCCTTCCAGGGCCTGCCAAGAGGACCAATGGAATGCGCTGCAGAGCCAGAGCACATGACCCTCGATCTCCAACGGGAGATCTTGCTCTGGGCATGCTCAGTGTGCGCAAACAAGGACTTAGTCCCAGGGAAGTCCGCTCGCCGCTGACCAGCACTGACTTTAATGGCAGGAGCTGAAGAAGCAGCAGTAACTCTCTGTACAGAGTGAGAGCGAGCAAGACGCTGGGACCGACGTCCCTGCTGAGCAGACTCCACTGCGGCTGGAGGAGAATGGGAGACCGCAGCGGAGACGGATCGAGATTCCCCCTGTGCAGCAGAGGAAACTCGACTCCTAACATTTGCACTACTAAAGCAGGATGGCACCATTGAAGCTCTAAAAAACTATAGGGAGAAAAATACTTTATCTAAAAAACTAATTAAAGCTGCCAAAAAGGAAACAGAGAAGCACATTGCTAAGGAGAGTAAAACTAATCCCAAACTTTTCTTCAACTATATCAATAGTAAAAGAATAAAAACTGAAAATGTAGGCCCCTTAAAAAATAGTGAGGAAAGAATGGTTGTAGATGACGAGGAAAAAGCTAACATATTAAACACCTTCTTCTCCACGGTATTCACGGTGGAAAATGAAATGCTAGGTGAAATCCCAAGAAACAATGAAAACCCTATATTAAGGGTCACCAATCTAACCCAAGAAGAGGTGCGAAACCGGCTAAATAAGATTAAAATAGATAAATCTCCGGGTCCGGATGGCATACACCCACGAATACTAAGAGAACTAAGTAATGTAATAGATAAACCATTATTTCTTATTTTTAGGGACTCTATAGCGACAGGGTCTGTTCCGCAGGACTGGCGCATAGCAAATGTGGTGCCAATATTCAAAAAGGGCTCTAAAAGTGAACCTGGAAATTATAGGCCAGTAAGTCTAACCTCTATTGTTGGTAAAATATTTGAAGGGTTTCTGAGGGATGTTATTCTGGATTATCTCAATGAGAATAACTGTTTAACTCCATATCAGCATGGGTTTATGAGAAATCGCTCCTGTCAAACCAATCTAATCAGTTTTTATGAAGAGGTAAGCTATAGGCTGGACCACGGTGAGTCATTGGACGTGGTATATCTCGATTTTTCCAAAGTGTTTGATACCGTGCCGCACAAGAGGTTGGTACACAAAATGAGAATGCTTGGTCTGGGGGAAAATGTGTGTAAATGGGTTAGTAACTGGCTTAGTGATAGAAAGCAGAGGGTGGTTATAAATGGTATAGTCTCTAACTGGGTCGCTGTGACCAGTGGGGTACCGCAGGGGTCAGTTTTGGGACCTGTTCTCTTCAACATATTCATTAATGATCTGGTAGAAGGTTTACACAGTAAAATATCGATATTTGCAGATGATACAAAACTATGTAAAGCAGTTAATACAAGAGAAGATAGTATTCTGCTACAGATGGATCTGGATAAGTTGGAAACTTGGGCTGAAAGGTGGCAGATGAGGTTTAACAATGATAAATGTAAGGTTATACACATGGGAAGAAGGAATCAATATCACCATTACACACTGAATGGGAAACCACTGGGTAAATCTGACATGGAGAAGGACTTGGGGATCCTAGTTAATGATAAACTTACCTGGAGCAGCCAGTGCCAGGCAGCAGCTGCCAAGGCAAACAGGATCATGGGGTGCATTAAAAGAGGTCTGGATACACATGATGAGAGCATTATACTGCCTCTGTACAAATCCCTAGTTAGACCGCACATGGAGTACTGTGTCCAGTTTTGGGCACCGGTGCTCAGGAAGGATATAATGGAACTAGAGAGAGTACAAAGGAGGGCAACAAAATTAATAAAGGGGATGGGAGAACTACAATACCCAGATAGATTAGCGAAATTAGGATTATTTAGTCTAGAAAAAAGACGACTGAGGGGCGATCTAATAACCATGTATAAGTATATAAGGGGACAATACAAATATCTCGCTGAGGATCTGTTTATACCAAGGAAGGTGACGGGCACAAGGGGGCATTCTTTGCGTCTGGAGGAGAGAAGGTTTTTCCACCAACATAGAAGAGGATTCTTTACTGTTAGGGCAGTGAGAATCTGGAATTGCTTGCCTGAGGAGGTGGTGATGGCGAACTCAGTCGAGGGGTTCAAGAGAGGCCTGGATGTCTTCCTGGAGCAGAACAATATTGTATCATACAGTTAGGTTCTGTAGAAGGACGTAGATCTGGGGATTTATTATGATGGAATATAGGCTGAACTGGATGGACAAATGTCTTTTTTCGGCCTTACTAACTATGTTACTATGTTACTATGTTACTATGTTATTGTAGTGCTTCTTCCCCGGCGTCCATCCGTGTGGTACTGATGCGGCACACGGGCGGCACATGGTTGCCACACGTGTGCCGCAAGTATTACACACATGACACACGGGCACACTGACACTGATAACTCTGGTACCAGTTTTTCCGGTACTGGAAATATCAGGACATGTGAAAGAGGCCTTATACGGATTTCAACAGGATTTCAATCATTCTGACTTTAATGTAATTCTGATTGCCACTAAACTAGCTTCCGTGATAACTGATAGACTCCCTCTGATCGCATCTCAGGTGGGGATCGGTGGGAGCCTCTGCAGATCATTTAAATTCCACTGTCACTGGCTGATAATGGAATTTAAATAGTTAAACTGCAGTGAATGGAGGTAGTTCTGGGCACTGCAGTTAGGGTATATGCACACTATTTTTTTTTAGGTATATAAACCTCCCATATTTTTCAAGAGGATGGCATTTCAGGCAGCCAGAGAATATTTTCCCTGAAGCATATCATATTTTTTTGCATTTTTTGGTAACTTCTTGAGTGCTTTTTGAATGTTTTTGGAAACTAGCATTTTTTAGCACTTTTCCAGAATTGAGGGTGTGTTTTTACAGAACTTTTTCTTTAACTCTAGTCCACAATGAAAACACCACATATTTTGAGCCTTCCTATTGACTTGTATTGCAAAGTATAGAGCATCTTCAGACCTTAAATCGCCTAATAAATAGTTAGCTCATTTCTTTTAACCATTTGGTGTCCTTGGAAACCTGAAGCAGTAAAATGATGCTAAATAAACTGGACATTTGAAAAGCTAGTCATTATGCACAGAAAGTCTTTTAAGCCCTTTCTGATAGTGGGCGTAATAATATGCCCATGTAAGACTCCATCCATATGATGTGGGCTCCGGCACTAAGCCCACATCTTTCCCTGCACATGTCAGCGGTTTTTAACAGCTGACATGTGCCTCTAACAGCCGCAGGTGAAATTGCAATCCACCCATGGCAGCAGCTTTAAATTTGCGCTTCTGGGAAGCACACTGGAAATCCCACCCTTTGGTATGTATGTGAATATTAGACCGGAGTCAGACTACTGTAGAATATGGCCGAGTGCTAAGTGAGCGATCATCGCATGGCACTTAGCCCATTGTTAATCTAAGGGATAGCTCAATCTCTGACAGTGGCAGTTAAATCGTGTGTTAGGGCTGGCGGAAGGCACCAAGTTAATATAATGATAGTAAAGATGCGTTCGCAGCCAAGGGTCCACCGTGCAAGAGTGGAACCTGCTGCTAGTTAATGGCGACACTATATGGCAGTACTGTGCCAGAATAGACACTGGTTCCATCACCCGGTCTGTTGCTTCACAGAGTCGCAGGGAATAAAGGTAACACTGTGCCCTGTTAGCAGTCACAGGGTACAGCAAATGGATACTAGTGGGATCCCTGTTATTCACCCCCACTATGCTGGTGATTGATCCCGCTCTGACCTTCGGTGGCTTTTGAGCCCGCACCTGAGGATGCCCTGAGTCAGATGCTGGGATCAAGCGGGAGTTATCACCCTACACCGATGGATTGTCAGGAGAAATTGGAGATAGCCGCACAGAGTGCATACAGTACCGCACTGGCGGTCACTGCTGGTTAGATGCAGTATAGATTGTGCCTGGTGCTGGATGGCACTATCTGGTGCTAGACAGCTCCAACATTCATGAACATTCATCAACTCTAGGGATGGGAATGATGCGGAGCTTTCACCAGAACAGGCATACATACACACAATTACTGATTTATATTAGCGCATGGCCATGCAAACCTTTTATAGAGGAAGCTCTCCGGTACCTTCCTAGTGGTCCAATAGGAGCTGCTACAGGACCTAAGCATGTGACCCCCAACCTCCAATGAGAGGTCGTCCCTTGGGCATGCTCAGTAGAGGAAAAGCAGGACTTAGTCCCAGGAGTGTCTGCTCACTGCTGATCAGTGCTGTTTACAATGGCTGAACCTGGAAGATCAGCATTAACTAAGCGCACAGTATCTGCCTGAGCCAGGAGCTGGGACTGACGTCTCTGCTGAGCAGGTTCCATTGCGGTTGGAAAAGAATGCGAGACCGCAGCAGAGGTGGTTAAAGATTCCCCCTGTGCAGCAGTGGTAACTCCACATCTAACATCGTGCTTCTGGGAAGCACACTGGAAATCCTGCCCATGTGTGACTTAATCATGGGTCACAGATAGGTTGGCATGACATCTACAGCAAACCTGTATGGTTGTCATAGCAAGTGGGCATTTCTGTTACATACAGGTGATCTCATCATCACCTGGATGTAGCAGAGCCGATTGGACAACTGCAGCATCTAGTCTCCCATGGAGGCTATTGAAGTGTGCAAAAAGTAAAAATTAATGTTTTAAAAAAAAATCTAAAAGATCAATCACCCAATTAAAAATAAGACATACAAATATTTGTTATTGCCGTGTTCAGAATTGCCTGATCTATCAATATAAAAATAGAATTAACCCAATTGGTAAACGGCGTAACAAGAAAAAAATTCAAAACGCCAGAATTTCATTTTTTGTTTGCTGCAACATTGCAATAAAATGCAATAAGGAGTGACCAAAAGATCTACACCAAAATAGTATCAATGAAAATGTCAGCTGGATGCACAATAAATAAGCCCTCAGCTAGCCTCAAATCATGAAAATTGTAGATGCTACAGGTCTTGGAAAATGGCACCATTTTTTTAACCAATGTTTGGATTTTTTTTCACCACTTAAATAAAAAAGAACCTAGACTTGTTTGGTGTCTATGAACTCGTAATGACCTGGAGAATAATAAAGGCAGGTCAGTTTTTGGCATTTAGTGAACATGGTACAAAAAAAAAAACAACTGTGGAATTTCACTTTTTTAGCAATTTCACCACATTTTGGATTTTTTTTCCCCATTTTCCAGTACACGATACGTTAAAACCAATGGTGCTGTTCAAAAGTACAACTTGCCCTGCAAAAAAATAAGCTCTCACATGGCCATTTTGACCAAAAATAAAAAAGATATGGCTCTGGGAAGAAGGGGAGCAAAAAACGAAAAATGCGAAGACAGAAAATGGCTCGGGGGTTAAACTCTGGCAATCTGTCGAGTTTCCAAAGAGGAAAACACTTCAGGAAAATGCTGGTGGTGTTTTCCTGAAGCATCTTATTGATTGTTTTTGTGGTGGCTTGGCTGCTGGCATTTTTTTAACAGAAGATACAAACTAGAGAGCGGCCTATAAGCAGAAGCCACCTGAAGATTGGTCAGATATTTTTTTTCTGCAGCTTCTTGGTTTTCAAAGCCTGAAACAGTTAAAAGAAGGTTTTGGAGAGGGCCTGCCTAAAAAAAAGCCTTGTGTGCACATACTCTAGCAGGATAATGCCGGGCCGCACCACCATAGGCATCCATGTAGTACAATTCACTTCCCATAGTATAATGCACCCTATAGTTCTTCATATAGTATAACATATTCCCCATAGTCCTCAATACACAGAATATAATGCAGCCCCATCAAAGAGTATGATGCAATCATCCCTCATAAAATCTAATACAGCTCCCCATAGAATATAATACAGCCCACCTCCCCATAATATATAATGTAGCCCCATAGAATATAATGCAGCCCCCCATAGTATATAACACAGCCTCCCCCATAGAATATAATATACCCCCACAATAGTATATAACACAGCCTCCCCCATAGAATATAATATACCCCCACAATAGTATATAACACAGCCACATAGTATATAACACGGCCTCTCCCATAAAATATAATATACCCCCATAGTATATAGCAAAGCCCGCATAGTATATAGCACAATCCGCATAGTATATAGCAAAGCCCGCATAGTATACAGCACAACCCGCATATTATATAGTACAACCCGCATAGATAGCACAACCCACATAGCAGATAACACAGCCGACGTACTAGTATACAGCACAGCCCACACAGTAGTATACAGCACTGCCCACACAGTAGTATACAGCACAGCCCACACAGTAGTATACAGCACTGCCCACACAGTAGTATACAGCACAGCCCACACAGTAGTATACAGCACAGCCCATACAGTAGTATATAGCACAGCCCACATAGTAGTATACAGCACAGCCCACATAGTAGTATATAGCGCAGCCCACATAGTAGTATATACCACAGCCTACACAGTAGTATATAGCACAGCTCACATAGTAGTATACAGCACAGCCCACATAGTAGTATATAGCACAGCCCACACAGTAGTATATAGCACAGCCCACACAGTAGTATATATCACAGCCCACACAGTAGTATATAGCACAGCCCATATAGTAGTATATAGCACAGCCCACATAGTAATATATAGCACAGCCCACACAGTAGTATACAGCACTGTCCACACACTAGTATACAGCACTGCCCACACAGTAGTATACAGGACAGCCCACACAGTAGTATATAGCACAGCCCACATAGCAGTATATAGCACAGCCCATATAGTAGTATATAGCACAGCCCGCACAGTAGTATGTAGCCCTGCCCACACAGTAGTATACAACACTGCCCATACAGTAGCATACAGCACTGCCCACACAGTAGTATACACACTGCCCAAGTGGGCAAAACCTAAATACTAACCTACATAGTAATGTTAAAATATAGGGTACTAGCTGAAGAGCCTGGCATTCCCCGAGCATAGTAACTAACTGTTGTTTGTTATAACAAATTATAATGATTTCACCAAAAAGGCCCCCAAGAATATTATTCAGGGCACAGAATGTTTAGTTCAAAATATATAAATTTTATTGATCCATAAGAACAACTTTATAAAAAACACATATAGTACAATAAATTATGCAAGTACCTCTAATCCAAATAAACAACCATTGATATGTGCTTAATGGTTACACCTGACATACATGCTGACCTAAAATTAAGACCGTGTCACGAATCAGATTGTTGCATGATAGTTCTATGCAAGCTATAGAATCTTGTTGCAAGGTGACTGTTTTAATATGAACTTTCTAAAGTGCCAATGTACCTAGGTATTGATCTGCATGCTGGGATTTGGTGGCCAAGATCCACTATGATACTGCCAATATATGTATAAGAGTAGGAAATATAACTCTACTTCTATGGCTCATACCCTAATAAAACATCCCTTCATATTGCGCTCATGCCTAGTTTGAACATATTCACCTTGCTGCAGCACACTCAAAGGTTTCCTTTGAGTGTGCTGCAGCAAGGTGAATATGTTTTTATGTACTATACTTACTATCTTTATGTTCAAACTAGGCATGAGCGCAATATGAAGGGATGTTTTATTAGGGTATGAGCCATAAAAGTAGAGTTATATTTCCTACTCTTATACAGATATTGGCAGTATCATAGTGGATCTTGGCCACCAAATCCCAGCACGCAGATCAATACCTAGGTACATTGGCACTTTAGAAAGTTCATATTAAAACAGTCACCTTGCAACAAGATTCTATAGCCTACATAGAACTATCATGCAACAATCTGATTCGTGACACGGTCTTAAATTTAGGTCAGCATGTATGTCAGGTGTAACCATTAAGCACATATCAATGGTTGTTTATTTGGATTAGAGGTACAGTTAGGGCCAGAAATATTTGGACAGTGACACAAGTTTTGTTATTTTAGCTGTTTACAAAAACATGTTCAGAAATAAAATTATATATGTAATATGGGCTGAAAGTGCACACTCCCAGCTGCAATATGATAGTTTCCACATCCAAATCGGAGAAAGGGTTTAGGAATCATAGCTCTGTAATGCATAGCGTCCTCTTTTTCAAGGGACCAAAAGTAATTGGACAATGGACTCTAAGGGCTGCAATTAACTCTGAAGGCGTCTCCCTCGTTAACCTGTAATCAATGAAGTAGTTAAAAGGTCAGGGGTGGATTCCAGGTGTGTGGTTTTGCATTTGGAAGCTGTTGCTGTGAGCAGACAACATGCGGTCAAAGGAACTCTCAATTGAGGTGAAGCAGAACATCCTGAGGCTGAAAAACAAGAAAAAATCCATCAGAGAGATAGCAGACATGCTTGGAGTAGCAAAATCAACAGTTGGGTACATTCTGAGAAAAAAGGAATTGACTGGTGAGCTTGGGAACTCAAAAAGGCCTGGGCGTCGACGGATGACAACAGTGGTGGATGATCGCCGCATACTTAATTTGGTGAAGAAGAACCCGTTCACAACATCAACTGAAGTCCAGAACACTCTCAGTGAAGTAGGTGTATCTGTCTCTAAGTCAACAGTAAAGAGAAGACTCCATGACAGTAAATACAAAGGGTTCACATCTAGATGCAAACTATTCATCAATACCAAAAATAGACAGAGTTAAATTTGCAGAAAAACACCTCAAGAAGCCAGCTCAGTTCTGGAAAAGTATTCTATGGACAGATGAGACAAAGATCAACCTGTACCAGAATGATGGGAAGAAAAAAGTTTGGAGAGGAAAGGGAACGGCACATGATCCAAGGCACACCACATCCTCTGTAAAACATGGTGGAGGCAACGTGATGGCATGGGCATGCATGGCTTTCAATGGCACTGGGTCACTTGTGTTTATTGATGACAGAAGAGCAGACAAGAGTAGCCGGATGAATTCTGAAGTGTACCGGGATATACTTTCAGCCCAGATTCAGCCAAATGCTGCAAAGTTGATTGGACGGCGCTTCATAGTACAGATGGACAATGACCCCAAGCATACAGCCAAAGCTACCCAGGAGTTCATGAGTGCCAAAAAGTGGAACATTCTGCAATGGCCAAGTCAATCTCCAGATCTAAACCCAATTGAGCATGCATTTCACTTGCTCAAATCCAGACTTAAGATGGAAAGACCCACAAACAAGCAAGACCTGAAGGCTGCGGCTGTAAAGGCCTGGCAAAGCATTAAGAAGGAGGAAACCCAGCGTTTGCTGATGTCCATGGGTTCCAGACATAAGGCAGTGATTGCCTCCAAAGGATTTGCAACAAAATATTGAAAATAAAAATATTTTGTTTGGGTTATGTTTATTTGTCCAATTACTTTTGACCTCCTAAAATGTGGAGTGTTTGTAAAGAAATGTGTACAATTCCTACATTTTCTATCAGATATTTTTGTTCAACCCTTCAAATTAAACGTTACAATCTGCACTTGAATTCTGTTGTAGAGGTTTCATTTCAAATCCAATGTGGTGGCATGCAGAGCCCAACTCGCGAAAATTGTGTCACTGTCCAAATATTTCTGGCCCTAACTGTACTTGCATAATTTCTTGTACTATATGTGTTTTTTATAAAGTTGTTCTTATGGATCAATAAAATTTATATATTTTGAACTAAACATTCTGTGCCCTGAATAATATTCTTGGGGGCCTTTTTGGTGATATCAGTTATTGAATGTGTTCTGGTAAAGGTTATATGGACTAATATGTATAAAATTATAATGATTGTATTGCACATAAAAACATTTCACATCATATATTCACAACTACAGATTTGCAACACAAATTAACTAAATATTTATCCAAATATTGATAATATTTTATTTTCAACTCATTCAAGAGCCTTTTGATAAACAACATTTTTGGTTTTTCCTTCCAATGCAAAGATGAACAGATTTTTGGTAGTTACTACTCTTGAACAGGCCACGTAAAGTTGACCATGAGAAAAGCATGGAGATTGCAAATCGATCCCTACTACTTTCAAGGACTGTCCCTGCACTGGTACACGGAACACAACCAGCACCATTTTGTTGAAGCAAAATGTTTTCTTAACACAATATTATCCCCTGAATGACTGCCGATATGCCTTTTAATAGTGGCAGTTAAGGGGCTTTATTCCTCTTGCACCTGATGCTCCTTTTTTCACACAGCCTCCTCCTGCACCTCACGCTCGTCCTTTATACACAGCATTTTTCTGCAGCCCAGCTTTTCTCTTTTATAGTTACCTCCTTCGGCAGCACCTCACACTTCTCTTCCATATAGCCTATTTCTTCTGCAACACCACATTTTTCTCATTTAGACCTCATTCAAATGTTATTTGGTCAGTATTTCTACCTCAGTATTTCTAAGTTAAAACTTGGAGTAAAACAATCAGACGAAAAGTATATTAGAAACACTTCACCACTTCAGTATTTTTGTCCCACTAATGGTTTTGGCTTATAAATACTGAGGTATTATGCTGACCAAATACTGAATGTGTGAATGTGGCCTTATACACAGCCTCCACCTGCACCACCTCACTCTCCCCTATACACAGCCTCATACTGTAGCAGTACCTCACTTTTCTCATTTTCCCATCACACCTTTCATTTTCCCACTCACATTTGTCATTTCCCCCTGACATCTCTCATTTTCCCCTCACTCCTCTCATTTTCCCCTCACACCTCTCATTTTCCCCCTCACTCTTCTTATTTTCCCCTCTCACACCTGTCATTTTGACCTCACACCTGTCACTTTCTAATCACTCCACTATTTTCCACTCACACTTCTTCATTTTCACCTTACACCTCTCATTTTCCCCCCACTCCACTATTTTCCCCTCACTCCATTATTTCCCCCTCACTCCATTATTTTCCCCTCTCTTCTCTCATTTTGCCCTCACTCCTTTTATTTTCCCCTCACTCCTCTCATTTTCCCCTCACTCCTCTCATTTTCACCTCACTCCTCTCTTCCTCTCAAATGTATACAGCAACTTTCTGTTATGAGCACAGTGGTGTAATCCATGAGGCTCCTCCCTTTCCCTTGATTTTCATGCCTCAGAGGAGCAACTCCATTCTAGACACAATGGAGCTAGATGTGGCCTGTGCCTGCCGTACACTGATACTCTGAAGGCAGCGGCCCTGATTGTAGCTCAAAGAGGTTGGGATGATGTTGCCAGTGAGTTTTGCATGGTGGTTTCAAGGTGAATATGTCCCTGCCCATCTGCGCTAGCAACTCAGGCTGTGTGGACGGGGCTTTGCATGTAGTGTAGTGGGTGGGGCTATGTGGAGTGGGCATGTTTTGATACATACATACACACACATACATACACTCAGCTTTATATATATATAGATGTCATGATAGGGTATGTGCACATGATCAGTAAATGCTGTCGGTTGGACACTGCGTACATGTGCAGCATCTAACCTGCAGCGTCCAGCTGTTACAGCATAGTGGATGGGATTTCAACAAATCCCATGTTATCTATGCATCCAGAGATGCCTGCGGATCACCCGCGGAGACGGACATGCGGCACATCTCTCCAGACCGCAGCATGTCAATTTCTCCAGCGGACACACGAGTCTCCGCAAGAGAAATTTCTCCCTTAGAATTTATTGGATGAAGTGAATCAGAAAGGATCAGTGAACTCATTCAGATTCATCTGCGTTCAATAGAGGGTAGCGCTTTGGATGCAGTGAACATGTACTGCATCCAAATCGCTACCAGCTCTGATGCACATACCCTAAAAGGTATATATTTCCACAACATGCTTGGGCTTGCTGATAAATACAAGGTATAATACAGTTGCAGATGTGTTTCTTGCCCTAATGACTCATTTAACTAGAGCAGTGGTTTGACATCATTGTGTACTGTGTAGAGCAGCACACTCTATAACTGGTATGTGTTGATTAACAAAAGGTTATTTTTAATTAGATATATTAATTAGATAGGAGTGCTGCTAGCAGTATCTAGAAGGGTCCCATGCTGGCACTGCGTGATTGGTAAATCACAAAGAGACCATGGTTGATTTAAATTATAGAAAAAAAAAATCTATACTATAAAAATCCAATTAAAATGTCAATGCAAAACTAAATAGTAAAAACCATACATTTTGGTAAAAATTAAAACATATGACATTATGTATGTTTTCTAACCGTTCCAGGGGTTGTATTATATAGCACAAATTCATACTGTTTTATGAGCACTGAAGTTATACAGTATGGCAGAAACGTAAAATATTGTAATCATTTTAACGAATTATTTAAAATTGTTTGTGAAATTGTGTTAAAATTAGTAAACTACTTTATAGAATTGTTATATTTAAGGATTATCATGTAAAAAAAAATGAATATGTTCCATTAAAATTAGTGAGGGTTCAAGCACAACAAACAAATAAGAGTCACAAAAATGTAAGGGACCCTAATCATTTTCTCATTGTGGCACCATTACTATCTATGATAGAAGCTGAGATGAGATAAACATGACTCTTCAAAAACTGCCTGAAAAAGTGAATAAATGCTCAAAAGAATGAAAATATGCATATTTTGTAAAAATGACTTGATGTTTATAGGTTATGAGCTTCTTTAAACCACTTCAGGTTTCCAAAGTTGCCAAGCAGTTCAAATAAGTGAGATGACAATTCTACACATATTATCTGCTCAGAAAATGCTCTATACTTTATCCTAGAAGTTAATGGTAAGGTGCAATAGGAAGACACCTGGGCATCTTGGCATTTTGCTTCAAAAACTGTTATCGGTTTCCTCACTGTTGAATAGAGATTAAAAAAAATCTGGAATAAGCAACTTAAAAAGAGACCGCAAAAATGAAACAAATAAAAAACCTAATGAAACCAAAGTCAAAAGCACCTAAAAAAGTGTCAGGAAATTACCCAAAAAAACAATTAAAACATTACTAAAAAGGATGTTTCCTGAAGCCTTTTCCTCTTGGAAAACTCAACTTCATGTGCACGTACCCTGAGGCTACGTGCCCACGATCAAGAAGAGTAGCGTTTTGGACTTGGTGTATTTGCTCTGACCTATCTATAACAATTAACGACAACACGCTTTCCCCCGTACTGGAAGTCCGCTGCCTCGGAGTAACCATTGACTCTGCCCTGACCTTCAAACAACACATCCAAGCTCTTTCCACCTCCTCCAGCTCAAAAATATCTCCAGAATCCATCCTTTCCTCAACCTTCAATCAACTAAAATGCTTGTGCATGCCCTCATCATCTCCTGCCTCAGCTACTGCAACATCCTTTTCTGTGGCCTCCCTGTTAAAACCTTGCACTTCTCCAGTCCATCCTTAACTCTGCTGCCCGACTAATTCATCTCTGTCCTCTCTACTCCTCCGCTTCCCCCTCTGCAAATCTCTTCACTGGCTCCCATTCCCTCAGCGTATCCAGTTCAAATTACTAATACTGACCTACAAAGCCATCCATAACCTGTCTCCTCCATATACAGTATCTCTGAACTAATCTCCCAATATCTTCCCTCACGTAATCTCAGGTCCTCCCAAGACCTCCTTCTCTCCTCCACACTTATTTGTTCCTCACCCAACCACCTCCAAGACTTTTCCCGAATATTCCCCATCCTTTGGGACTATTTGCCCCAACACATCCGACTATCAACTACATTTGTATCCTTCAGACGGAACCTGAAAACCCCCCTCTTCAGGAAAGCTTACAGCCTGCACTGACCCTGTGGCCTCCTCACCACTACTGGAGCTACCGCCTCACCAACACCGGAGCTGCTGCAACCCTCAACCTATTGTCTCCTTCCCCACCATCCTGTAGAATGTAAGCCCACAAGTGTAGGTTCCTCGCCCCTCTGTATCAGTCTGTAATTGTTAGTTTGCTTATTGTAAGTGATGTCTGTAATTTGTATGTAACTCCTTCTCATGTACAGCACCATGGAATCAATGGTGCTATATAAATAAATAATATTAATAGTAATAATAATATAATAAAAATTTATAGAAATCCCTTTTCCATTGTGCTTCTATTTACTGCTGTGTAAACTCAACCAAGGTGCAGGTTTATGAGCCGCAGCATGTCATTTTCTGTAGCGGAGAGGCTATTCTCCGCTGTGGATTTTTACCGATTGAATGTTATTATATGCAGTGAATCCGTATGTACTAACAAACAAGTATGGCAATTAAAACGCTATTATTTCTGATCGAGGTGACATAGCCTAAGTTGCAGTTTTAGCACTGCGATTGGCTCAATGTCAATGACAATTTGCAGGAAAAACATCAAAATAAGTGAAAGATTATTAGCGTTTTAATTTTATACATAGACATTCAAATGCACCAATACTACATAATCATATCCCTTAGCTAGTGAAAAATAATTTTTTAATAGACGTACGGTTGGTCTCCAATAAATTTTAAATAGCATATAAATACCAAAGAATTACTATTTATTAGATATGCATAAAAAAGGATGAGTAAACATCCAATAACAGACATACATACAAATAAAATCTTAAAATAGATATACCTGTAGATGATAGATATGGATGAGAACAAGAAATTGCTACCCACACCTTAGGCTATTGCCAATCCTGTGACCTACCTACCAGCGGAGGTTGGCACCCTAGGGGAATTCGATAGTGGTGCCCCCGCTCCTCGTTGGCTGTCCCTATTAACCCTAGATAATGCTTAGTATATAAAGGGACATATAAATGTATGCAGACCCAGGTAACAGATAGATAAAACAAAGCAACCCGTTCCCTGGATAGCCAATCTAGTGAAATAGTACTGATGTGTCCAAGGGTATGACAAGTAGTCAAGAACAGTATCTCTGTTGGACCTTTCAGTAAAGTGTAGGGAGCAACTGATAATGATGGTAGGTATTTAATCAATGACGTCAGAACACTACAGTGTGCTAACAGCTGATATTACCCTGCACAAGCCCTTCTCTGTCGCCTGCCTACCAGCGGAGGTTGGCACCCTGAAAAAAACGATAATGGCGCCCCTGTTCCTCCGTGGCTGCCCCTAATGATCATTGTCATTAGGGGCAGCCGTCTAGGTATGCATTATTTGGCTGCACATGGGCCAGTGTGTAGCTATGTAGCCTCTATCGTATCAAAGGATCCCAAACATTGGTGTTTTTGTAAATTAATAATGCATGCATTTTTGTACATGCAATTTTTAAAATTATCTTAAAAAGTATGTTTAAATCTATTTAGAAAATTGCCATAAAAATACCTAAAATAATTTGGTCTCAGAACTCCTAAAATTTACATATGAATCCAACTTTATTCCTATTTGTTATATATACTACGTTATTATTATTTATACATAACTGTTACATGCAGAACATCTGCTGTCTGCTATTTCTACTATGTGTCTTGTCCTGCGTTAATTAAGTTTACAACATACTTTGCCATCCTCCATCCCATCCCATCCTGTGAGCATCAAAATAAAGGGTATGTATGTGAATAATAGGCCAGAGTCAGACTACTGTAGAATAAGGTCGAGTGCTATGCGAGCGAACATCCCATTGCACTCTGCCCAGTGTTAATCTAATGGACCGCTCACATCACCGTTTATTTTCTCCAGCATATTCAAGATGCATGTAAAATCGCAGCATGTTGAGATTGTCATCGAGACTTGGCCGAGACTCGTCAATGCAAGCCTATGGGTGCGGGAAAAAAAGCACTCGGCCCATGCAGGTACTGTCCGATTTATACCTACCGATATCCTTTGAAAAGCCAGCAATTCATCTGCCGAGTACAGTAAAATCACAGTGTAACAGGTTAGAATAGAATAGATAGAATAGATATATACACATAGAATAGATAGATATATAGATGTCAGTGACATATACATACAGTTGTGCTCAAAAGTGTATATTCCCAGGCAGAATTTTTGCTTTCTTGGCCTTTTTTCAGAGAATATGAATGATAACACCAAAACTTTTTCTCCACTCATGGTTAGTGGTTGGGTGAAGCCATTTATTGTCAAACTACTGTGTTTTCTCTTTTTAAATCAAAATGACAACCCAAAATATCCAAATGACCGTGATCAAAAGTTCACATACCCCATTTCTTAATACCGTGTATTGCCCCTTCTAATATCAAAGATAGCTTGAAGTCTTTTGTGGTAGTTGTAGATGAGATTCTTTATTTTCTCAGATGATAAAGCTGCCCACTCTTCTTTGCAAAAAGCCTCCAGTTACAGTAAATTTCTGGGCTGTCTAGTATGAACTGCACACTTGAGATCTTCCCAGTGTGGCTCAATGATATTGAGGTCAGGAGACTGAGATGGCCACTCCAGAAGCTTTACTTTGTTCTGCTGTAGCCAATATCAGGTCGACTTGGCCTTGTGTTTTGAATCGTTGTCATGTTAGAATGTCCAAGTGCGTCCCATGCCCAGCTTCTGGGTTGATGAGTGCAAGTTTACCTCCAGTATTTGCTAATAATGTGCTGCATTCATCTTTCCTTCAACTTTGATCAAGTTTCCTGTGCCTTTGTAGGTCACACATCCCCAAAACATCAATGATTCACTTCCGTGCTTTACAGTAGGAATCTTGTCCCTTTCACCATAGTCTGTGTTGACCTCTCTCCAAATGTAACGTTTATGGTTGTGGACAAAAATCTTAATTTCGGTCTCATCACTCCAAATTACCTTGTTCCAGAAGTTTTGTCTCTGTGCTGTTTTGCATATTGTTGAATAAATACTTTGTGACATTTGCTCAGTAATGGCATTTTTTCTGGCGACTCGACCATGCAGCCCATTTTTCTTCAAGTGCTTCCTTATTGTGCATCTTGAAACAGCCACACAGCTAGTTGTCAGAGTCCTGTATTTCAGCTGATGCTATGTGTGGGTTTTTCTTTGCATCCTGAACAATTTTCCTGGCAGTTGTGGATGACATTTTTGTTGTTCTACATGACTGTGGTTTTGTTTTTACAGAGCCTTTGATTTTCAATTTGTTAATCAAAGTTTGAACGCTGCTGACTGGCATTATCAATTTCTTGGATATCTTTTTGTATGCCTTTCCTGTTTTATATACTTCAACTACCTTTTCCCATAGATCTTTTGACAATACTTTTGCCAAGAATCACAATCCAGAAACGTCAGTGGCTGGATGAAAGATGCAAGAGTCTGTCTGGAACCCAAAAACTCACTCAGCTCTTATGCACACACACTGATTAGAAGCAAACAGATCACAGGTAGGGATTTTTCCTTTAGTAGCCATTCAAACCCATGTGGGTCAACTTCTGTGCAGGTCAAAATCACCAGGGTATGTGAACTTTTGATCAGGGTCATAGTTATGTTTTGGGTTGTCATTATGATTTAAAATGAGAAAGCACAGTGGTATGACAATAAATGGCTTCACCCAACCGCTAACCATGAATGGAGAAAAAGTTTTGGTGTTTTCATTCATATTCTCTGGAAAAAAAAGGCCAAGAAAGCAGAAATTCTGCTGGGGTATGTAAACTTTTGAGCACAACTGTAAATACAGTGGGTACGGATGTATTCAGACTCCTTTAAATGTTTCACTCTTTGCTTCATTGCAGCCATTTGGTAAATTCAAAAAAGTTAATTTTTTTCACATTAATGTACACTCTGTACCCGATTTTGACTGAAAAAAAACAGAAATGTAGAATTTTTTGCAAATTTAATAAAAAGAAAAACTGAAATATCACATGGTCATAAGTATTCAGACCCTTTGCTCAGACACTCATATTTAAGTCACATGCTGTCCATTTCCTTGTCATCCTCCTTGAGATGGTTGTACTCCTTCATTGTTGTCCAGCTGTGTTTAAATAAACTGATAGGACTTGATTTGGAAAGGCACACATCTGTCTGTGCAAAACCTCACAGCTCACAGAGCATGTCAGACCTAATGAGAATCATGAGGTCAAAGGAACTGGCAAAAGAGCTCAGAGACCGTGGCAGATCTGGCCAAGGTTACAACAGAATTTCTGAGGTACTCAATGTTAGGAGTCGAGTTTCCTCTGCTGCACAGGGGGAATCTCGATCCGTCTCCGCTGCGGTCTCCCTTTCTTCTCCAGCCGCAGTGGAGTCTGCTCAGCAGGGACGTCGATCCCAGTGTCTCGCTCAGTGTGACTCTGTGCGAAGAGTTACTGCCATTGAAGCCAGTGCTGGGCAGCGGCGAGTGGACGTTTCTTGATCTAAGTCCTGCTTTTCTCTGTCTGAGCATGCCCAGGGCAGGATCTCCCGTTGGAGATCGAGGGTCACATGCTCAGGTACTGCAGCACATCCCATTGGTCCTTTTGGCAGGTCCTGAAAGGGCAAAACTTCTGTAGCTGTTTCCTGTGCTGCAGCTATATAAACTGCGCATGACCGCACAGCCATGCGCTAGTATTGTCTTGTAAATATGTGTGTGTGTTGTGAGTGAAAGTTGCTCTTTAAATAACCCTCCCTATTGAATGATTGTTCGCGGAAGGTGTATGTTTGCTATCTAGCGCCCGACTTATCCAACAGCATGTAACACACATTACAGCTACCAATTGCTGTGTCCGCCTGTACGGTGCCATGCGCTTGCTCTGCGCTTTCCTGACCCAAGCCTGGGTGGTTAGTGGCGTCCGTCAGTGCGGCACCGCACGCACTCTTGTGCCTTTATATTATTATTTAGTTTCCTTACACACCCAGTTGCGGTGTTGTGCCAGCAAGTGTCTAATCGGATTTCAATCCTAGTTGGGGTTGAATTCGCTGACTTCTTGCTCGCGCTCTATGTGCGGTACCGCGGTCCTGTGACGCAACAGGATCGCTTCCTTCACGCAGGGTGAAGTTAACTCGTGCGTGTATACTTATAGTACCGCCATATAGTCCATCTTACTAGCAGCAGGGTTTTTACCTGCACGGTGGACCTCGGACTGCGAACACACCTAGTTCCATTTCATCTTGTACTTGGTGCGTTCCGCCAGTCCTTAACACTCAAGGTTCCTAAGAGCACAGTGGCCTCCATATTCCTTAAATGGAAAAAGTTTGGGACCACCCGAAATCTTCCTTGACTTGGCCGTCCAGCCAAACTGTGCAATCGTGGGAGAAGAACGTTGGTGAGAGAAGTAAAGAAGAACCTCAAGATCACTGTGACTGAGCTCCAGAAATGTTGTAGGGAGATGGGAGAAAGTTCCATAAAGTCAACTGCAGCCCTCCACTAGTTGGGCCTTTATGGCAGAGTGGCCTGACGGAAGTTAGACCTTTTTGGAGATAATTTTAAGCAGTATGTGTGGAGAAAACCAGGCACTGCTCATCACCTGCCCAAAACAATCCAAACAGTGAAACATGGTGGTGGCATCATCATGCTATGGGGGTGTTTTTCAGCTGCAGAGACATAAAGACTGGTTGTCATTGAAGGAAACATGAATGCGGCCAGGTACAGAGATATCCTGGATGAAAACCTCTTCCAGAGTGCTCTGGACCTCAGACTTGGAAGAAGGTTCACCTTTCAACAAGACAATTACCCTAAGCACACAGCTACATTAACAAAGGAGTGTCTTCAGAACAACTCTGTGACCATTCTTGACTGGCCCAGCCAGAGCCCTGACCTAAACCCAATTGATCATCTCTGGAGAGACCTGAAAATGGCTGTCCACCCAAATCCAGGTGTGAAATACTTGTTCCTTCATTCCCAAGAAAGCTCATGGCTGTACTAGCTCAAGAGGGTGCGTCTACTCAATACTGAGGTAGGGGTCTGAATACTTATGACCATGTGATATTTCAGTTTTTCTTTTTTAATAAATTTGCAAAAATTACTACATTTCTGTTTTTCAGTCAAGATGGGGTGCAGAGTGTACATTAGAACAAAAGTAACTTTTTAGAATTTACGAAATGGCTACAATGAAACAAAGAGTGAGAAATTTATACATAGATAGAGATATAGATGAAAAGCCTGCAATTCAGCAGCCGCTTAATGTAACATCACAGCAAGAGCCGACAGGATAGAAGAGATGGATTACACACAGTAAATACATATAGAATAGGTAGCTATACAGATGTCTGTGACAAATACAATTAGTACAGTGTGCGTGCAGTTAACTATACATGTATTTAATTAATAAAAGATAATTTTTCTGAAAAAATGGCGTGGGCTCCCGTGTAATTTTCGTAACCAGCAAAGGGAAAGCCGATGACTTGGTGTAGCTGTTTATAGCCTGGGAAGGGGGTAATACCCAGGGAGCTTCCCAGGCTACTAATTAGTGATGAGCGAATATACTCGTTACTCAATAGCTAGTAAAGGCTAAGTATACAATTGTGAGTTGATATTAATAGTAGTGATGAGCAAATATACTCGTTACTTGAGATTTCCCGAGCACGCTCAGGTGTCCTCCGAGTATTTTTTAGTGCTCGGAAATTTAGTTTTTATTGCCGCAGCTGAATGATTTACATCTGTTAGCCAGCATAAGTACATGTGGGGGTTGCCTGGTTGCTAGGGATTGGTGACATGACATTGCCAAAACACTCATTCCTGTGATAAAACAGACAGGGAAATGTTACCTCAGGCAAGGAAATGCGTTACCTCAGGAAGCAGCAGATGCAAGCCTCTACTGTTTCATCTGTATGCTTACTCGTCATAAGTGACTTATGCTTCCACCATGGCCAGGAGCTGTGGTATGTGCCGTCCATGAACTGAAGCAAATCTGCATGATTAAATGCAGTCATTATACAGTACATAGCAGGGACACATTTCTAAGATTATCTAAGCACATGAAACATTTTTTAACCAATCCTGTTGTTGAATTTATTATTATTCCAAGATCTTTTAATTAAAATGTACTTTGTTATGGGGAACTCCTTTAAGTTCCAAGCACATGCACTGCCATGTACATGGGCAATGTCCAGTTGAACACAGTTGGGCTGCAACAGCAGCATTTACTCAGTAAATTAGAGGGGTAGGTATGACGTTGTCAATGTGGAAATACATTAATTACATTAGCAAGAGTCAGTTAGAAATTCTTAAGACAAAACACAGACTTCTATCAAATAGAACGACTCATTCTGTACATAGGGTCTTTGTCTGCCTTTCCTCGCCTTAATTCCATTGTACTTACTAGGCATATAAAAGGTAAGTAAGGTTATGAAGAAGCATTCTATAAGGATAATGCAGTCTCCTCCAGACAGCGGGATTACTCATTTCTTGTCCTGTGTTCTATAATGAAGAATGTCTCACCCAAACAACCACAAAGATGTTCCCTTACAAAATCTTTCACCTTAAACAATCTGTTTTGGTACACACCCTGTTAAATCAGATTCATGAAATGACACCATCCCCAAGCACATACTAGCTGCTACATGTGATAAGCCCATGAAGAGTTATGTTTCCTTTATAAACTATTACAATAATACATGAGATTGTCTCTGCCCAGACAAGCTTTAGGTGGTACATGGTGCTGGCATTCAGCAGAGTGAGGTGCTGTGCATATAGGCAGAGTCCATTGCTATTATGTCAGGGCCTATATTGTGTAGTTTGATATATCATTTAATTGGAACAGCTTGAATTCTGACTTGTGTTTTATTACTTTGTATTCCTATTTCAGATTCGATGATGGGTTAAACCCTGATCTTTGAATGCCGCTGTCATAGTGTGACTGCAGTGTTATAAGTTATACCGTAATGCATTACAGCATTGCTTTATCTAATTCATTTAAGGTAGTAGATCTGGATCAAGAAGAATGAGTCAATTATAAGTAATGCCTTAAGCTTTTGATCTGTTACAGCCTATCACTATTTGCAATATGAAGTCTTGCCCAATTTTCCCTTCCATTATTTGATGTAAGGGCTCATACTCACTTGCGAGAAACTCGGATGAGTCTCGCACATCAATACCGGCACTGCACCCGGCACTCAGATCGGAGCATGCAGCTGCATAGCAATACATGCAGCCGCATGCTCCGCTCCTGAGTGCCGGGTACAGTGCCGAGTATTGACTTGCGAGACTCATCCGAGTTTCTCGCAAGTGAGTATGAGCCCTAACAAGGTGACTCTTCTGGGTAAACCAGCACATGGAAGTGAGCTTACAGAATTTTTTTTAGTCAGAAGTCAGGACCTGAAGTCAGACACACTTTAATAGAAGACCCATACCTCTTGCGCTAACTGCTGCTTCACAACTAAAGTATCAGGACTGTTCTGATGGAGAAGTCCCCATTCTGCTTTTCCTCATTCCTGAAACCTGAACCTTTTTGAGGGTTTTTTTTTCAAACCGATCGCAGGGAATATAAACCTATTCTTGAATTACATTCACACTTTTGATTGCTCTTCATTTTGCAAAATTTCTGAACTATTTCTGCACCTATTATTTAAATTAGGTTACTTGCGGTTGTTCATTGCGTTTTTGTTTGCCGTTTTTTAACATGCATTTTCATTGCGTTTTTGACTCTTGTTGGTGTGTCACACTTTATATAAAGCTTCTTTATTTTTGATACTTCCAGTTACTTGGCTTTGACAAAAATTCATGAACATACTTAGGGGCGCATTACATGTGTTTCTGATGAGTTTCTTTGCTTACGTTCTGCAGTGATGACGTACCTTTGATATGCCTGTGATCAATGCAAGTAATAATAATAATAATAATAATTTTATTTATATAGCGCCAACATATTCCGCAGCGCTTTACAAATTATAGAGGGGACTTGTACAGACAATAGACATTACAGCATAACAGAAATACAGTTCAAAACAGATACCAGGAGGAGTGAGGGCCCTGCTCGCAAGCTTACAAACTATGGGGAAAAGGGGAGACACGAGAGGTGGATGGTAACAATTGCTTTAGTTATTCGGACCAGCTATAGTGTAAGGCTCAGGTGTTCATGTAAAGCTGCATGAACCAGTTACCTGCCTAAGTATGTAGCAGTACAGACACAGAGGGCTATTAACTGCATAAAGTGAATGAGAACATGATGCGAGGAACCTTTTTTTTTTTTTTTTTTTTTTTTATTATAAATAGGCCACACAGGGATCGTTAGGTTAATGCATTGAGGCGGTAGGCCAGTCTGAACAAATGAGTTTTTAGGGCACGCTTAAAACTGTGGGGATTGGGGATTAATCGTATTAACCTAGGTAGTGCATTCCAAAGAATCGGCGCAGCACGTGTAAAGTCTTGGAGACGGGAGTGGGAGGTTCTGATTATTGAGGATGCTAACCTGAGGTCATTAGCGGAGCGGAGGGCACGGGTAGGGTGGTAGACTGATACCAGGGAGGAGATGTAGGGTGGTGCTGAGCCATGGAGTGCTTTGTGGATGAGGGTAGTAGTTTTGTACTGGATTCTGGAGTGGATGGGTAGCCAGTGTAATGACTGGCACAGGGTAGAGGCATCGGTGTAACGGTTGGTGAGGAATATGATCCTGGCTGCAGCATTCAGGACAGATTGGAGCGGGGAGAGTTTTGCAAGAGGGAGACCGATTAGTAGAGAGTTACAATAGTCCAGACGAGAATGAATAAGTGAAACAGTCAGAGTTTTTGCAGAGTCGAAATTAAGAAAAGGGCGAATTCTAGAAATGTTTTTGAGATGCAGGTAAGAAGAGCGAGCCAGTGATCGGATGTAGGGGGTGAATGAAAGGTCAGAATCAAGGATGACCCCAAGGCAGCGGGCATGTTGCTTTGGAGTAATGGTGGAACCGCACACGGAGATGGCAATGTCAGGCAAAGGTAGGTTAGTAGAGTAATCACTGACCTTAGCAGTAATGCCGCCACGATTTGCTTTGGATAACTGAGGCCTGTGATTACCTCTAATAATTATTATCTGGTCGTGGATAGCATGTCATTCCTGCAGGAAGTAAGCATAGGCCGATAAAAAACCCCAAGTTGCCAGTGCTGGAGCCAGTGGAAGATTTCTTCATTGTGATCAATTTTTTTTAAAATATGAAATGGTGAAGACTGGGGGAACGGTGTAAAGTTGGATTAATGAATATACATTGAAAACAATATGACAAAAGCATCAATATCATACATTATTTATTTTGCTGCTGTAAATAATGAAATCCACAGTTTCAAATATTGTTAAATGTGTGACATTTAGATTTTTTTACGTGCTAATCACAACCCTTGAATCATTCTACTCTGGATGTTATTCATTAAAATAGCTTTAATGACCATTTTGACTCCAAGAAGATGCTCTTTATAAAGACAGAAACATTATTGATCTGGCATCACCTGGATTTCCAAGTTGGGCATAATATAGGTAATATGAAATTAAAACTATAATATCCTTTTACTCACCATTCTGCTCCCTTGTCCAGCCCCAATGCTCTTCACTGTCACAACTTTGGTCCTCACCGCATATTGTGATCACTGCTGCTCGCGCTGAAAGCCTCTCATGCAAGGTTGCGACTTTCGGCTCTGCTGAGGTCATGACTTCCGGCTCTACTGAGGCCCTGGAGGGTTTTGCGCAAGTGTGTGAAAGGTCACAATTTCATGACGTGTCATAGCATTATGCATGTGTACACATAACTATCCCGAGCCGCATCAGAGATGCAAGTTCTAGTCTTGCCATAAGAGGCCCAGGCATTTCAGCATGAGTGGTGTAGAAAGAAGATGCAACAAGTGGAGGGGCTAGATAAGTGAGTGGTAAGGAGAGTATAATTACTTTTTTATATTTTTTAACCTATAGATGGCCCCTTATGGTTCAGAAAAGACTATTATTTTGATGAATCCTCACAGGAGCGAATTCTATATCATCAGCATTTTGACAAATGTGGCTTTTTGTAAAATTTGAGTCGAATTCAATGCCACTTGAAAGTCTTTGCTCACTTCTACTTTTACTGGAGTCAGGGCCAGATTGAGACTAAAAACTAGCCTTGGCACGCAGACACCACCAGCCCACATACTATATCACCCAGCATCCATAAAAAATAGTAGAATAATTCACCACTCGATAAACCACACCATCATCGCAAGCAGGAATTTAAAGGGTGAACACTTAAAGGATTTGTCCCATTTGAGATTTTTATGGCAAACATAGCTGGATAAAACCAATATACTGCAAGAGTTCTGTACTCTGTGCCAAATATCCTGCACAATAACTATAATTATGGATGCAGGAAAAGAGAAATTAATGGAGACAACACTGCAGATATAAGTGTTTGGTACACAGCAGGGTCATTTATGTAAGATGCACAGGTGTTAAATATTGTAGGAATCAGAACTTCATAAGTCTTTTTATGATCTTCAGCATATACATGAAAGACAATCTCAAAGGCAATGTTAGGACTATATTAGAAATAGATATTGTTCTCAACAGAAAAACAATAATTTTGACTTTTATGTGATACCTGTGATAGCTAACTAAAATAAAAGTGAGACATCGATAAGCCACACAGAACTTACCGAACTTTCAGCTATGGCCCTAGTAGAAGCGAAGTGCCCCAGGTTGTACATTTATTTTTGTATTTGCATGCTAGCCAAAAGTTTGGACACACCTTCTCATTTAAAGATTTTTCTTTATTTTCATGACTATGAAAATTGTACATTCACACTTGAGGCATCAAAACTATGAATTAACACATGTGGAATTATATACTTAACAAAAAAGTGTGAAACAACTGAAATTATGTCTTATATTCTAGGTTCTTCAAAGTAGCCACCTTTTGATTTGATGACTACTTTGAATACTCCTGGCATTCTTTTGATGAGCTTCAAGAGGTAGTCAACGGGAATGGTCTTCCAACAATCTTGAAGGAGTTCCTAAAGATGCTTAGCAGTTGTTGGCCCTTTTGTCTTCACTCTGCAGTCCAGCTCACCCCAAACCATCTCGATTGGGTTCAGGTCTGGTGACTGTGGAGGCCATGTCATCTGGCGTAGCACCCCATCACTCTCCTTCTTGGTCAAGTAGCCCTTACACAGCCTGGAGGTGTGTTTGGGTCATTGTCCTGTTTTAAAATAAATGATGGTCCAACTAAAGGCAAACCGGATTAAATAGCATGCCGCTGCAAGATGCTGTGGTAGCCATGCTGGTTCAGTACGCCTTCAATTTTGAATAAATCCCCAACAGTGTAACCAGCAAAGCACCCCCACACCATGAGACCTCCTCCTCCATGCTTCACAGTGGGAACCAGGCATGTAGAGTCCATCTGTTCACCTTTTCTGCATCGCACAAAGACACGGTGGTTGGAACAAAAGATCTCAAATTTGGACTCTTCAGACCAAAGCACAGATTTCCACTGGTCTAATGTCCATTCCGTGTGTTCTTTAGCCCAAACAAGTCTCTTCTGCTTGTTGCCTGTCCTTAGCAGTGGTTTCCTAGCAGCTATTTTACCATGAAGGCCTGCTGCACAAAGTCTCCTCTTAAGGCCGGAGTCACACATGCGAGAAACACGTCCGTGTCTCGCATGTGAACAGCAAGCTCTGGCGCCGGCACTTCGGAGCGGAGCGTGCGGCTCCATGTGTTGCTATGCGGCCGCACGCTCCGCTCCGAAGTGCCGGCGCCAGAGCTTGCAGTTCACATGCGAGACACGGACGTGTTTCTCGCATGTGTGACTCCGGCCTAACAGTTGTTGTAGAGATGTGTCTGCTGCTAGATCTCTGTGTGGCATTGACCTGGTCTCTAATCTGAGCTGTTGTTAACCTGTGATTTCTGATGCTGGTGACTTGGATAAACTTATCCTCAGAAGCAGAGGTGACTTTTCATCTTCCTTTCCTGGGGCGGTCCTCATGTGAGCCAGTTTCTTTGTGGCGCTTGATGGTTTTTGCCACTGCACTTGGGGACACTTTCAAAGTTTTCCCATTTTTTCGGACTGACTGACCTCCATTTCTTAAAGTAATGATAGCCACTCGTTTTTCTTTACTTAGCTGCTTTTTCTTGCCATAATACAAATTCTAACAGTCTATTCAGTAGGACTATCAGCTGTGTATCCACCAGACGTCTGCACAACACAACTGACGGTCCCAACCCCATTTATAAGGCAAGAAATCCCACTTATTAAACCTGACAGGGCACACCTGTGAAGTGAACACCATTCACGTTGACTACCTCTTGAAGCTTATCAAGAGAATGCCAAGAGTGTGCAAAGCAGTCATCAATGCAAAAGGTGGCTACTTTGAAGAACCTAGAATACAAGACATAAATTCAGTTGTTTCACACTTTTTTGTTAGGTATATAATTCCACATGTTTAATTCATAGTTTTGATGCGTTCAGTGTGAATGTACAATTTTCATAGTCATGAAAGTACTGTAAAATTTTGAAATGAGAAGGTGTGTCCAAACTTTTGGTCTGTACTGTATGTGAGTAAGCCAAAATCAATCTGGGAAACCAAATTGTGGAAACATGAGACCAAGATAAAACTTTTTGATAATGCACATCATTTTACCGTTTACCAAAAATGGAATGAGACCTACAATGAAAAGAACAATGTACCTACAGTCAAATATGTTGGAGGATCAATGATGTTTTGGGGTAACTGTAGCCTCTGGCACTAGGTGCCTTAACTGTGTACAAGGCATCATGAAATCTAAAGATTACAAATGGATTTTGGGTCACAATGTAGCTTCCAGTGTCTGAAAGCTGGATTTGCATCCTAGGTCATGAGTCTTCCAGCAGGACAATGACCCCAAACCTACCTAAATAAGCACGCAGAAATGTATGGAAACAAAGTGCTGGAGAGTTCTGCAGTGGCCAGCAATGAGTCTGGATCTAAATTGCATTGAACACCTGTGGAGCGATCTTAAAATTGCTGTAGAGAGAGGGCCCCTTCAGATATGAAAGACCTGGAGCAGTTTACAAAAGATGAGTGGTCCAACCTTCCAGATGAGAGCTATGAGAGTTTGATTGCAGTTATTTATTCCAAAGGGTGTGCTACCAAATATTAAGTTCAAGGTTTCAACAATTTTCTCCAGCCCATTTTTGGGGTTTTGCGGGGAATTATGTCCTATTTGCCTTTCATTTCCTTTTCTTGTGTTGGTCCAAAACATAGAAAGGAAATAAACATTTGTATGCATAACACACATGTGTAATTGCAATAATTTTCTGTGAGAAATATTTCAATTTCCCAGAACAATTTCTAGGGTGCCAACACTTTTGGCCACGACTGTATAGTGAAATAACTACTATCACAACTGAGATGGGCTTATTGGCTCCATGGCTATAATAATCATAAACAATATATCTGTGAATGTAGAGCTACTGACTAATGAGTACGCCTTCAGTAGCTGACAGGTTTTTGAGCCAATAATTTTTTAAGCTCTCATTGTTAAGGACTATTTTTGGTCATATGTTTATTGTAAGTTATTCATATGTTGTTGTCCAGAACTGACCTTACTTTCTTTGCTTAACATACATTTTGTGTCCTTCTTTATTGAATATAATTTTTTTCCAATCAAATGTTATACGCAATACTGTACGTAGGAAGAATGCATGCTAGAAAGCAAAATATAATACATCATCGTAGATAGCATGAAAGTATGATTACCCTAAGTAGTGCAAATTACCCTACAAGTAGAGTACGTTAAGAACAATAAAGAGTAACAAACATTGGTGAGGGGTGCAAAGCATGATGAAGTGCATTGGAGGGGAAATAATAGGTCCAATGCTTTATTGAAAGTATTGCAAGACAACGCATTTGAATGGAACAGGGGTAAAAAGAGGTGTGCTAATCCACTTTTTCATCAATGTCCAAACAGTTCAAAATAGAGTAGTATCTAAAGAGGATGTGAATCAAAAAGGGCAGTTGAGGACTGACATCCTCTATCTGCTCAGAATAAAGCTAGCCATATTGCATCCTTAAACATCTCATAACGTGCTAAGTTTCTTGGATTCACTCAACAGTATGATCCCCAAGAAATTAAGCACTGAATAGGTTGTATAGAGAGTCTTTCAGTTTATCTTCCAGCGCTCCCAATAGACTCTCTGCTAATGGACTCTCCTAAAATTTGTGAAGCAATGTTTCCCCAATTTTACATTTTACCACTTTACCTCATGCTGCTAAACATTCTATTTTTTTTCTTCCAAATTTACATCTGACTTGCCACACCTTTTATGCACCATGTTCCAAATTATTATGCAAATTATATTTTTCTCGGATTTTCCTAAGTGGTCTGTGCAAATGACAGTCAATCTAATAAAAGTCATCACCCGTTGGAGTAAACATCGAATTTTATTGAAGAAACCACCAAATGATAACAGTATAATCTCCAAAATGAATAAAAACTCAAAATGCACTGTTCAGAATTATTAGGCACAGAAGAATTTCTAAACATTTGATATGTTTTAAAAAACTGAAGATGCTCATTTGTTGAATTTGCAGCATTAGGAGGTCACATTCACTGAACAAAAAAGCTATTTAACTCCAAAACATCCTAACAGGCCAAGTTACATGTTAACGTAGGAACCCTTCTTTGATAATAACCTTCACAATTCTTGCATCCATTGAACTTGTGAGTTTTTGGAGAGTTTCTGCTTGTATTTCTTTGCATGAAGTCAGAATAGCCTCCCAGAGCAGCGGTTTTGATGTGAACTGACTCCCACCCTCATAGATCTTTTGCTTGATGATACTCCAAAGGTTCTCTATAGGGTTGAGGTCAGCAGATGATGGTGGCCACACCATGAGTTTATCTCCTTTTATGCCCATAGCAGTCAATGACTCAGAGGTATTCTTTGCAGCATGAGATGGTACATTGTTATGCATGAAGATGATTTTGCTTCTGAAGGCACATGTTAGGGGTTGAGTTCCTGCCTCTGCACAGGGGGAATCTTGGGCCATCTCCGCTGCAGTCTCCCATTCTTCTCCTGCCGCAGTGGAGCTTGCTCAGCAGAGACGTCGATCCCAGCGTCTCGCTCAGTCTGACTCTGTGCTTAGAGTTACTGCTGCGTTTCCTGCTTCTCCCATTGAAGTCAGTGCTGGGCAGCGGCGAGCGGACGTTTCTGGGGCTAAGTCCTGCTTTTTACATTCTGAGCATGCCCAGAGTAAGATCTCTCAGTGGAGATCAAGGGTCACATGATCAGATACTGCAGCTAAGGTCCTTGTAGCTGCTAGGACTAAATCCTGCTTTGCACTCTGAGCATGCCCAGGGCGAGATCTCTCAGTGGAGATCCAGGGTCACATGCTCAGGTGCTGCAGCACTCCATTGGTCCTTCTTTGGAAGGTCCTAAACATGCTGCAGCTATTTAAGCCTCGCATGTCCGCACGGCCATGCGCTAGTATTGTCTTTTGTAAATGTGTGTGTGTTGTGAGTGAAAGTCGTTCTTTAAAATCCCCTCCCTATTGTATGACTGCTCGCGGAAGGTGGGTGATTGCTACCTAGCGCCCGACTTAGCCATCAGCACGGTACACACATTACAGCGTCTTATTGCTGTGACCGCCAATCGGCGCCGTGCGCTTTCTCTGCGCTTTCCTAACCCAAGCCTGGGTGGTTAGTGGCGTCCGCCAGTGCGGCACCGCACGCACTCTCGTGCCTCTAAATATATTCTCTTGGTGCGGTACCGCGGCCCTGTGACTCAACAGGGTTCGCTTCCTTCACACTGGGTGAAGTTAACCCAAATGTGTATTCATATTGTACCGCCATCTCGTCCGTCTCTACTAGCAGCAGGGTTTTCACCTGCACGGTGGACCTCGGACAGCGAACGCACCTAATACCATTACACCTTATACTTGGTGCGTTCCGCCAGTCCTAACATAATACTAGCGCAAAGGTCTGGCTAGTAATGACGGACGATCAGCGTTCACAGCGGTACATCCAGCAGCTGGAGGGAAGGTTGGCGGCTCTTGAGCGTTCAACCTCAGCTATGGATGTTACTGCTGTCGCTGTTCAGGCTGCAAGTGTGGCTGCAGCTACCTTGTCCACTGCCGCCCCTGTACCGACGCTATCTCACCTCCCGCTACCAGAGAAATTTTCTGGTGACAGTAAGTCCTGTAGGGGTTTCGTGAGTCAGTGCTCAATACATCTCGAGCTTCTGGCCTCTTGTTTCACCACAGAGTGGGCTAAGGTGGGCTTTATCGTATCTTTATTGTCGGACAGGGCGTTGCAGTGGGCTATGCCGCTGTGGGAGCGTGGCGATCATGTGGTGCAGAGTGCTCCGTTATTCCTGAGCACTCTGAAACAGGTCTTTTTAGGACCTCGTGTCACCCATGATACGGCGCTCCAACTGTTGGCATTGACTCAGGGCTCGTCCTTGGTCAGCCAGTTTGCCGTCAACTTCCGCACCTTAGCATCTGAGCTGGAGTGGTCGGATAAGGCCCTTATTCCTATATTTTGGAGGGGGTTGGCTGACTACGTTAAGGACGCCCTGGCCACTAGGGAGATTCCCGCCACACTGGAGGAATTAATAACAGTATCCACTCGTATTGACCTCCGTTTTCACAAACCTTTGGAATCTCCAGTCCAGGCTACTGAGTCCCATGAACCTATGGTAGTGTCACGAGCGGGATCTAAGTCCCGGACCGCTCGTGCACTCCAGGTTTGTCATGTTTGCCAACAGTCGGGACATCTTGCCACCAGATGTCTCCAGCGGTCGAGGAAACGTCAGCTTCTAGTGGTAGTAGGTGGAGGTGCACTAGACACGGCGACGTTTGCCTCCAAATTATCCTTTAAGGGGACAATAACATTAGGCTCATCCTCCCACTCGGTAGACCTCTGCGTGGATTCTCGGGCGGAGGGCAATTTTATGTCTTCTGCCTTCGCCCAACGTCACGCAATACCCCTGGTTATGCTACCTCAACCAGTAACGGTACGAGTGGTGAATGGGTCGACACTGCTCGCACAGATAACACATCAGACCATTCCTTTTACTCTGTCCATGTCACCATCCCATCAGGAGATTATATCTCTGCTCATCATTCCTGAGGGGATTGATGAGGTCCTGTTGGGGATACCTTGGTTACGGTACCACTCTCCTCACATCGAGTGGTCCTCAGGCAGAATTCTGGGATGGGGTGAATCATGTGGGGGTAGGTGTCACAGAGAGTGCGTTCAGGTTGCTACTACAGAGGTACCCGCAGATCTATCCTCTCTCCCCAAGCAATATTGGTCATATGCACACGTGTTCTCCAAAAAGGCGGCGGAGACCCTTCCGCCCCATCGCCCCTATGACTGTCCTATTGATCTCTTGCCTGGTGCTGAGCCTCCCCAGGGTCGAGTCTGTCCATTATCTCTCCCGGAGACGGAGGCAATGTCTCAGTACATTCAAGAGAATCTGGCAAGAGGGTTCAGGAAGTCAGTGTCACCTGCTGGGGCAGGGTTCTTTTTCGTGCAGAAGAAGAATGGTGAACTACGTCCATGCATAGACTACAGGGGTCTTAACGCTATCACCGTTAAGAACAAGTATCCTTTGCCCTTGATATCTGAGCTTTTCGATAGGCTTCGGGGAGCAAGGGTGTTTACCAAACTAGATCTGCGGGGTGCTTACAACCTGATTCGCATCCGTGAGGGGGATGAATGGAAAATGGCGTTTAACACCAGAGATGGGCACTATGAGTATCTGGTGATGCCCTTCGGGCTCTGTAATGCCCCAGCCGTTTTCCAAGACTTTGTCAACGACATCTTCCGGGATATGCTTTCCACCTCGGTTGTAGTCTATCTGGATGATATTCTCATCTTTTCTCCAGATATTGACTCCCACCGGAGAGATGTTGGCAGAGTCTTCGACCTCCTACGGGCAAACTCTCTTTATGCAAAGTTGGAGAAGTGTATGTTTGAGCAGGAGTCTTTACCGTTCCTGGGCTATATCATCTCCGCCCAGGGATTGGCTATGGATCCTGCCAAACTACAGGCTGTGATGGACTGGCAAGAGCCCCATTCTCTTAAGGCGGTGCAGCGCTTTATGGGGTTCATTAATTATTACCGCCAGTTCATTCCCCACTTCTCAACTCTGGTAGCTCCCTTGGTAGCCCTCACCAAGAAGGGAGCAAATCCCAAAGTGTGGTCTGAAGAGGTCTCCAGGGCCTTTTCTTCTACTAAGTCTCATTTTGCTAGCGCTCCCATCCTACATCGTCCCGATGTCGATAAGCCGTTTATAATGGAGGTGGATGCCTCTTCCGTTGGTGCTGGAGCAGTCCTCTTCCAAAAGGATGCTCAAGGTCGGAAGCATCCGTGCTTCTTCTTCTCCAAGACCTTAACACCAGCGGAGAGGAATTATTCCATCGGGGACAGGGAGTTGCTAGCGATGAAATTGGCTTTCTCAGAGTGGAGACATCTCTTGGAGGGGGCTCGTTTTCCCTTTCAAGTTTTCACAGACCACAAAAATTTGCTATATTTGCAAACAGCCCAGCGGCTAAATTCTCGCCAGGCCAGATGGTCCTTATTCTTCTCCCGATTCCACTTCACCCTCCATTATCTCGCTGGGGAGAAGAACATTCGAGCTGATGCCCTTTCTCGCTCTGTTGTGTCATCTGAGGAGGAGGAAGGAGAGCCTCGGCTTATTGTTCCTTCTGAGAGCTTTAGAACCGTGGCTCCGGTGTCGCTTGAGTCTGTACCTCCGGGCAAGACTTTTGTGCCCATAAATTTGCGACCGGAGGTTCTCTCTTGGGCTCATTCCTCCAGGGTGGGTGGACACTTTGGGACAAAAAGGACATCTGAGCTGCTGGCGAGGACGTACTGGTGGCCGCATATGCTCCGAGATGTCAGAGATTACGTTCTGGCGTGTGTCTCATGCGCCAAAAATAAGTCTCCTCGACAACGGCCGTCTGGGTTACTCTATCCCTTGCCGGTGGCAGACAGGCCCTGGGAGATGGTCGGGATGGACTTTGTAGTGGGTTTGCCCAAGTTTCGCGGCTGTTCCGTCATTTGGGTTATTACCGATCATTTCTCGAAAATGGTGCATTTGGTGCCGCTCCCACGGTTACCTTCTGCACGGGCCTTGGCAGCGTTGTTCATAAGACACATCTTCCGCCTACACGGCATGCCAGACAAAATTGTCATTGACCGGGGTCCCCAGTTTGCGTCTCGGTTCTGGAGAGAGCTTTGTCGTCTTCTCAGCATTGAGCTAAATCTCTCTTCCGCATATCATCCCGAGACGAATGGGTTGGTAGAGAGGGCCAATCAGACTCTAGTCACATATCTACGACATTTTGTTTCTGCCAGGCAGGATGACTGGGCATCTTTATTACCATGGGCAGAGTTCACCCTTAATAACGCTATAGCCGACTCCACTGGTCAGACACCTTTCCTCCTTAATTACGGCCAGCATCCGCGGGTTCCTGTGCCTATGCCCGTGTCCTCTGCTGACTCCAGGGTGGCAGACTGGGCAGTGGAGGCACGGGACATTTGGGACCGCACTCAGGATGCCATTCGGGCCTCAAAGCAGAGAATGAGGTCCTCTGCCGATGCACATCGGCGCCCTGCCCCGACCTTTGCTCCTGGCGATTTAGTGTGGCTCTCCGCCCGTAACATCAGGCTGCATGTAGAGTCCACTAAGTTTGCACCTCGCTACTTGGGTCCCTTCAAGGTCCTCCAACAGGTTAATCCTGTGGTCTACCGTCTGGCCCTTCCTCCACGCCTTGGTATCACCGACACCATTCATGTGTCCCTCCTTAAGCCCGTATACATGTCCCGGTTTTCTGAGTCATCTGCCAGGACATCGGGTTCGTCTACGGATGATTACGAGGTGAACGCTATTTTGGGGTACAAGGTGGTACGTGGTAAAAAATTCTATTTGGTGGATTGGAAGGGTTATGGCCCTGAGGACAGGTCCTGGGAGCCTGCTGAGCACATTCGGGCTCCACAGCTCATTGCTGCCTTCGAACGTTGCGAGGCCCAAGGAGGGGGGGCCATGTTAGGGGTCGAGTTCCTGCCTCTGCACAGGGGGAATCTCGGGCCATCTCCACTGCGGTCTCCCATTCTTCTCCTGCCGCAGTGGAGCTTGCTCAGCAGAGACGTCGATCCCAGCGTCTCGCTCAGTCTGACTCTGTGCTTAGAGATACTGCTGCGTTTCCTGCTTCTCCCATTGAAGTCAGTGCTGGGCAGCGGCGAGCGGACGTTTCTGGGGCTAAGTCCTGTTTTTACATTCTGAGCATGCCCAGAGTAAGATCTCTCAGTGGAGATCGAGGGTCACATGATCAGATACTGCAGATAAGGTCCTTGTAGCTGCTAGGACTAAATCCTGCTTTGCACTCTGAGCATGCCCAGGGCGAGATCTCTCATTGGAGATCCAGGGTCACATGCTCAGGTGCTGCAGCACTCCATTGGTCCTTCTTTGGAAGGTCCTAAACATGCTGCAGCTATTTAAGCCTCGCATGGCCGCACAGCCATGCGCTAGTATTGTCTTTTGTAAATGTGTGTGTGTTGTGAGTGAAAGTCGTTCGTCTCTACTAGCAGCAGGGTTTTCACCTGCACGGTGGACCTCGGACTGCGAACGCACCTAATACCATTACACCTTATACTTGGTGCGTTCCGCCAGTCCTAACAGCACATTTCTGCTTTTTATACCATGGAAGAAAGTTGTCAGTCAGAAACTCTATATACTTCGCAGAGGTCATTTTCACACCTCCAGGGACATTAAAGGGCCCTACCAACTGTTTCCCCATGATTCTGGCCCAAAACATGACTTCTCCACCTCCTTGCTGACTTCTCAGCCTTGTTGGGACATGTTAGCCATCCACCAACCATCCACTACTCCATCCATCTGGACCATCCAGGGTTGTTCGATACTCATCAGTAAACAAGACTGTTTGAAAATTAGTCTTTATGTATGTCTGGGCCCACTGCAACCGTTTCTGTTTGTGAACTCTGTTTAGGGGTGGCCAAATAGAAGGTTTATGAACCAAAGCAAGCCTTGGAAGGATCCCACACCTTGAGGTTCAAGGGACTCCAGAGGCAGCTTCAAATATCTGTTTCCTGTTTTTTAATGTCTTTTTAGCAGCTGCTTTCTTAATCTGATGAACTTGCCTGGCAGAAATCTTCCTCATTATGCCTTTATCAGCATGAACACATCTGTGCTCAGATTCAGCCACAAATCTCTTAACAGTACGATGATCACGCTTACGTTTTCAGAAAATAGCTAATGTTTACATCCCTTGACCAAGGCATTGCACTATTTGATTCTTTTCAGCAGCAGAGTAATCCTTTTTCTTTCCCATGTTACTTGAAATCTGTGGCCTGCTTAATAATGTGGAACATCCTTTTTAAGTAGCTTTCCCTTAATTAGAATCACCTGGAAAACTATTTATCATGTGTTTAAGATTGATTTCAGTGATCCATTGAGCCATGAGACATAATACCATCCATGAGTTTATTTGAAAAACAAAACAATTAAATCTTTATGACACTTCAATCCAATTTGCATAATAATTTGGAACACAGTGTATATGGGGGTAAAAGTTCCCCATCAAGAATAAAAATTCCCTATCTACAGATCAGTGTGGGTCCCAGACATCGGTCACCCACTGATCAGCAAGTTATCACCTATTTTCTGGATAGGTGATAACTAGTGTTGAGTGATACCGTCCGATACTTGAAAGTATCGGTATCGGATAGTATCGGCCGATACCCGAAAAGTATCGGATATCGCCGATACCGATACCAATGCAAGTCAATGGGACACCAAGTATCGGAAGGTATCCTGATGGTTCCCAGGGTCTGAAGGAGAGGAAACTCTCCTTCAGGCCCTGGGATCCATATTAATGTGTAAAATAAAGAATTAAAATAAATAATATTGATATAATTACCTCTCCGGAGGCCCCTGGACATCACCGCTGGTAACCGGCAGGCTTCTTTGTTTAAAATGAGCGCGTTTAGGACCTGAGAATGACGTCGCAGCTTCTGATTGGTCGTGTGCCGCTCATGTGACCGCCACGCGACCAATCAGAAGCCGTGACGTCATTCTCAGGTCCTAAATTCCTAGAATGAGGAGTTTAGGGCCTGAGAATGACGTTGCGGCTTCTGATTGGTCGCGTGCCGCTCATGTGACCGCCACGCAACCAATCAGAAGCCGCAACGTCATTCTCAGGTCCTAAATTCCTAGAATGAGGAGTTTAGGGCCTGAGAATGACGTCGCGGCTTCTGATTGGTCGCGTGGCGGTCACATGAGCGGCACGCGACCAATCAGAAGCCGTGACATCATGGAAGTCCCTAAACGCGCTCATTTTAAACAAAGAAGGCTGCCGGTCACCAGCGGTGATGTCCAGGGGCCTCCGGAGAGGTGAGTATATCAATATTTTTTATTTTAATTCTTTATTTTACACATTAATATGGATCCGATACCGATTCCCGATATCGCAAAAATATCGGAACTCGGTATCGGAATTCCGATACCGCAAGTATCGGCCGATACCCGATACTTGCGGTATCGGAATGCTCAACATTAGTGATAACTTGTTTTAACTGTACAACCTCTTTGATACTGATTATCCTAATATGATGACAGCAGCGATCTTGAATTTTTATAGCAATAGGCAGGGGAATTATTTTCTTGTGCATTTTGTGCAAGATGAACAGGTAGAATAATATATTTGTTTACCAGCTTACACATGATACTTAACTCTAATCAAATCACCAAACCTGAAAAACTATTAGGCATTGTCTAAGATGCAGCTATTCATTATCAGTAAAAACATTCTGCATATTCCAGTTAAATCATTAAAGGAAACTAGGCTTCCTTCCCTGATTATTGTTGGTCTTACTTAGCTCTTTTTCCTATGATTGCTTTCATACGGACTTGATTTACAAAAACCATTTTATATCAAGATTGCAAAAAGTAGACGAGACAGACTGCAGTGCTCTCCAATTAAAATAATTACATCCACTGATCTGTTGTTATTTCCTTCCTCTTTAAATTTGTGTCACAACGATAAAATTGGCCTTACATGGTATCTTGTTTAGTATGCAATTCATCTTTGTTCTTAGTTTTTGTTCCATGATGTCAATTATTACTTACAAAATAATAATTGTAATACAATTGAAATTTACTCTGATGATATATCATTTGAATGCAGTTTAACAATAAAATATTAAAGTAATCAATGTCATTCCAGAATTAAGACACACTGAAATACTTGAGTAAATGATCAGTTTGCACCAATGGGGCAATACACAAAATGTGCAACAGAGTTAGAATTTTTCCAAAAATATATTTATATAAATAGAGAAATATTTCAATTAGTAACTACCGTAATTCTATTTCTATAAGCAATACATGTGTAGAAATGTATCTAATCTTTTAAAATGCAAGCTATTAAAAGAAAGAGCTTTACTGTTTGCATTAAAGGGGTTGGCTGCTACCTGGACAATGACTTCTTACACACGTGGTCAAAATTGTACCCCTATTTAATGACAGAAAAACCCACAATGGTCACAGAAATAACTTGAATTTGACAAAAGTAATAATTAATAAAAAAAAATCTATGAAAATGAACAAATGAAAGTCAGGCATTTTGGCCCACTCCTCAAGAGCAAACTGCTCCAGTTGTCTCGTGTTTGAAGGTTGCCTTTTCCAAACGGCACGTTTCAGCTCTTTTTGAAGATGCTCAATAGGATTTAGGTCAGGGCTCATAGAAGGCCACTTCAGAATAGTCCAATGTTTTCCTCTTAGACATTCTTGGGTGTTTTTAGCTATGTGTTTTGGGTCACAATCCTGTTGCAAGACCCATGACATGCGACTGACACCAAGCTTTCTGACACTGGGGAGCACATTTCTCTCTAGAATCCCTTGATAGTCTTGAGATTTCATTGTACCTTGCACAGATTCTAGACACCCTGTGCCACAAGCAGCAAAGCAGTCCCAGAACATAACAGAGCCTCCTCCGTGTTTCACAGTAGGGACAGTGTTCTTTTCTTGATATGCTTCATTTTTCTGTCTGTGAACATAAAGCTGATGTGCCTTGCCAAAAAGTTCCACTTTTGTCTCATCTGTCCATACGACATTCTCCCACAAGCTTTGTGGCTTGTCAACATGTAGTTTGGCAAATTCCAGTCTGGCATTTTTATGATTTTTTTTTTTAACAATGGTTTCCTCCTTTCCAGATGGTGCAATCAGACACTGATGTTCCTTGAGCTTGCGGTTCACCTTTAATCTGTTCAGCAGTTTTTCTGGGCTCTTTTGCTACCATTAGTATTATCCGTCTCTTTGATTTGTCATCAATTTTACTCCTGCGGCCACATCCAGGGAGGTTGACTACAGTCCCATGGATCTTAAATTTCTAAATAATGTGTGCAACTGTAATCACAGGAACATCAAACTGCTTGGAGATAGTCTTATAACTTTTACCTTTAACATGCTTGTCTATAATTGTCTTTCTTATTTCCTGAGATAACTCTTTCCTTCGCTTCTTCTGGTCCATGTTGAATGTGATAAACACCATATCACCAAACAGAACAGTGAGCATCTGTAGCCTTATATACAGGCCACTCACTGATTCCAAGATTGTAGACACCTGTGATCCTAGTTAGTGGACACACCTTGATTTAACATGTCCCTTTTGTCACATTATTTTCAGGGGTACCATCATTTCTGTCCAGGCGTATTTCATGAGTTTAAGTATTTTTTTTAATTCTGTAGAAGCATGGTTGAAAAGCAATGTCTGACTTTCATTTGTTCATATTCATAGATCTTTTCTTTAGTATTTTGTCAGATTCAAGTTATTTCTGTGACCATTGTGAATTTTTCTGTCATTAAAGGAAGGGTACCAAACATTTTGATCACGTGTGTGAATACTTTGGTCCTCTGAATAAAATTAAATATTAAAATAAAATGTATTCATCCATCTCTCCCCATTTACATCATTCCAGCTATCTTGGCTAATGGTGTTTGCATGATATTTGGCAAAAAAACAAACAGAGAATATCAGAAGAATCACCTTGATCAAACTCATTGAAGGAGGTGGGGTGATGATTGGGCCTGTTTTTTTTAAGGTTACTTGCTTATTTATGGTTACATATTTCCACAGATAATATTACTGGTGTGCCACTGGGCTTCACAATATAAATTCCTTATCAGTTTGTCTTTGGAGTGTGGGAGAAAAACCCAAGCAAAAATGGGGAAAACATACAGACTCCTTGCAGATGGTGTCTTTGGATCCCATGATCTAAATACTGCCAAGCAACAGAGCTAACTACTGAGTCATCGTGCTGCCCTACAGATTTGAAGACAGAGGACCAGGGAACCTTGCAGTTATTGAGTTGACATTGCACTCATCTGTAGGCCAAAGTACAGTAGAGTCAAATGTGAGGCCATCTGTATGAAAGCTAAAGCTAGGCTGAACCTGGATTATGCAACAAGAAAGTGATTGCACATTAGCACATCAGAATAGCTGAAAATTAGCTAAAGACCAGACCTGTGGAGGGTCATTGGAAGAGCCTTGCATAAATACATGCCCACAAACCTCAATGATCTTAAGCCAACTTTGTAAGTGGACCTAAATTCCTCCAGATTGATGTGAGAGACAAAGAGATACAGTCATAAAGAATGCAATTTAAGTACATGCTGCTAAAGATGGTTACAGGAGTTTTTGATTCATGAATTTTACACATACTGCCTCTGTATTTTCTCCAAGTTTCTGTTAAATAAATAATGGCACAGTGTAATTTTTCTTGTGTTGTTAATCCTAATTTTAAGACATTCTAGACATTTTTTTAATGTCCTGATAAAACCATATAATTAAAAAAGCGTGTACTTATTTTTGTCATGAGAACTCAAGTACAAATACAATGGGTGATGGTTTGAGATTTGTAGATGGGGAGTCTGATTTAACATGAAGACTCATGCTGTATGAAGCCCTATTCTTCCTGTCAAACCTGAAAGCAGTTTGAGCAACCATATTGTATTAACATTTATAACTGTCTGCTTTCTTACTATATTCTGTGAGAAGTTCTGGTCACTGGGTGGTACTTGGACTACAGAGGTTAAAAAACTGTATTCGGTTGGCATCAAGCACAACATATTTTGGAAAAACCACTCTGCAATTTATAAAAGATTTTTTGGGATGCTGTGGGGTTGGTTTGGTGTGTTGGGGTTTATTCATTTTTTCTTCTGGCTTGGTGGTCATGGTGGTAGTGTTTGTAGAGCATTTTTAAGCCAAAGGAAAAACAAGGTCCAGAAAGAGAAGGATTTTTTCTTTATATCTCCCATTCTTTTTATTTGCCTAAGGTTTCAAAACCTGCAGAAAAATAGGCCACAAAGAACTCTATTGTCTTTTTCAAACATCGGTGTGTGGGACACAACTAACGGAGTATTTTGTATTGTGGATTGCAGAAATGAAGGAATTATCCATTTTGCTAGCTTATCATTCTACCTCCAAATATTCTAATATACTCTATATCTGGTATGTCACATTCATATTGGAATACGCAAATTTAAAAGAGTTTATTTAGGGTAAAAGTATGCAAAACATTATAATCAAAATGTGTTTTTCTGTTTTGTTTTACCATGTTTTTGTTTTATTCCTAAGCTTTTGGAACATAGAGTACACTGCAAAGTTTTGAAGAATGTGTATGACGCATATAAATCTCTCGGTTGTCACTCAGTTAATGTTGACTTAATTGTTTCTTCTGAGACAGTAGACAACCTTGAAATGCTACTGGTGATTTAAAACTAAGATACAAGGAAGACAGTGTAAAACATGAACATTTATTGCTTCCCCTGTATTTTTCAGAACTTAGTATGATATAAAGTACAACTAAATAGAACGTAAAATGCAACATTACCAACAAAATCACATTGTTGCTTTAAAACACAAAATACATTTGTTTTTAATACTGTATATTATAACAAAAGTAACATTTAGCAAAATGTTTGTAACTTGCACAGGTGATATAGTCTATCACGAAGTGTATAAAATTGTCTAAAAGACAGTGAACAGTTATTGCGCAGCTTTCAATATATATTCTGCACTTGTAAAGTGCAATATGTCCTGTCATACGTCGCAACAAAGCCAGTTTTTCTTTCAGACAATTTTTATAAATCTGCCCATTATTCTTATTCTGAGCATTGAAAAATCAAAGGTTATTTATGGTGCCAATTTTCATATTATGACTCAAAATTGAATGAGAGTTGAAGATAAAGAGTCAAATTCAGTGTTTATGTTCAAGTCATTAACAATGCAGAACAGTATTTCATGGGAGTGTATCCAGTGAACTGTCAAAATAAATGGGTGAGAAATTATGTAGATTCTGCTATGCAAACTTATAGGGGTTGTGCATGCTCGGTATTGCTGAGTGTACACGTGTTCTCAACTAGAAAAAAAAGAGTAATTTACTGGTAGACTGGCAGCAGCTTATTTTCTAGGAAAATAGAATTATTGAACTTCACAATTCAGTGTGCCTGAATATTCTTTTCCTTCACATCATAAGACAAGGGAGAGTTTAGAGGCTTCTATGGTCTACTATAATGTGTAAAGGGATCTTTATTCCAAGAGTAAGGAATTGCAGATTATTTCTAAAAATGTTGCTTCATCTTAACATTTTGTGGTTTATTTAATACAATTTATACATTTAGAAGAAATTTGTAGGTTGCTTCTCTTTTATATTAAATGTTTACTTCAAGATGCTTTGCCTAAAATTTTTTGGAACTGTAGTCGAGATGTCCTGAGAGCTCCAGCGGGACAGTGAGTGTGGGGAGCACCGCGTGCCCAGCTAAGCATTAGACCGCATGCGTGCGCAGAAGCGTGAGCCGGTTACAGGACATTGAAGTGTGGTTCCCTTTGCTGACTAGCATGCATCACACCACGGTCAGTACACAGGTTTCTGCATCTTTTCCCGCTTTGATTGCATAGGCGTATGGACTGAGGACTCAGCGGGTAAAACCGGAGACCGCCCTCTACCGACAGAAGACGGATCGTTAACCTTGGACCCCATCAGAGGACCCTACACTGGCCGTTGCCAGTACAACAACCCCTATCAGACTGTATTCGAATGAAGACCAGAGAAGACCATGATAAGTGCCATTCACATATCAGACTGTCGCGTTAATCCTTTGTTTACTTCCCTCCTTACTATCCATTGGTTCATTTTATTAGCTCCCTTGCAGGGAGACCATTGCTACCCTTTTCCTTTGTTAGCCAATTAAATTGCCTTGTTATACAGCCTGGTTCTGCAATCTCTGCGCTAGTGCAATCCCGTTCCTGCTTACACAAATATCAAGTTATCGTTTTATTCAATTTACTATGACCTACATGCCCATAAACTGCAAACAGTTTGCACATTGAAATCTGGAGAAAAGTCCGCTTTTAGGCAAACTTTGTTCTTATTTTATTATTTTCAAAATACACAAGATGCATTTTAATAAATAGCACACAAACTATCTCAAATGATGCCCCTCCCCAAAAAAAGAATACAGACTGAAATATGTGTTACATTTCAAATTATTTTGTTTAGATGCCTAATTAGAAAGCACCTAGGGTAATAATGGCAAGAAAACAATGGCAGTCATTAGTAACTGTTACTTATGTCTCCTTTTTTATCTACCGGATCAGTGTTTGCGAGACATTCCTGCAGAGCTAGTTTCATGGCCACCTGTGGTAATGTGAGATGCGCCTCTTTATTATTATGTTTTGAACATTTGTGGAGAAGAGTAAATCATTTCGGAATGCTCTCATGACTCACCAAACCTGTTCCTACTGCAAAGTAGTTCCTCAGTGTTGCAAAATGGCAAGCCTTTAATGTAAAATTTTCCACTTCAGCTTTGATTTATAACTCTTCACCCAGACATGTTTAATTATCAGTCTTCTGTTTTTTCTTTTAACGGAAACTGAACTAAGTTAAACTTGCACGATAATATCTACATTAAACCTAAAGTAGTCAATCAAGTCAGGATCTCATAAATGCAAAATGTGGAGCTCCTAGAAGCCTTTCTAGTTCATGTTGGTTAAAGGTACTTTCCAGGGCCTTGTATTTTTTTATTTGTGAAAATAGCACCACTCTTTTTCATATGTTGTTTGAAGTATTGCAACTCAGTATCATTCATTTAAATGGGACTTGACTAAAATACCAAACACAGTCAATGGGCATGAGTTCTGATTCTTCGGGAAAAAAAAAACTCTTTTTCTAATCTTGAGCACCTTTTAACAGCCCTTTATACATGAGTTGACCTTTATTAGTAATTTAACAACATACTTTCAATTAACTCTGCAGTCATTATATTGTAAATGTCTTAAATTACAGTATCAATAAACTCTCATGCACTTTCTAAGCTATTCCATGTATTCACTGCTGATCAATGGTATATAATAAAGCATTTGCCCAACTTTTATTTCATGTTTCATGTTGGAACGTTCGATTTGACATGCTGTGTTGAATGATGAATTTAATGAAGAATATGATCTATTAATACACAGATATTTCTTTAATAAAACACTTTAAAAAAAAGTCAAGTTCATCTGAGGAATGGGAAAGGGTAGAAGGAAGAGTTATATGTACAACCACATAAAATGATAGTTGGAGCCAAAAGAGCTAATCATTTCTTCCTGATGCCAACTGATCTTATCTCAGAATCTTTTCCTTCCCATGAACTTTTAAGGTATGTTTCCACGGTCAGGAATGGCTCAGTTTTTGTTCAGGATTTGATGCAGGTAAAATCTGCACTAAATCTGCATCTGAAGTCATTGGCTGGCCATCTCCATTTTGATGCATTTTTACATGCTTTTTTTATGCAATTTTTCCGCATGTATTTTTGATGCGTTTTTTCATTGCATGTGGTTTTTTTGTCACTTGAAATAAAGCTAATTGAAAGTTGGCCTCTGGGAAGGAAAAAAAAGGGATTTCCTGTTTGCATATATATTTGGATATGTTCCCACGGTCAGTAAACGCTGCGGGTTGGATATTACGTACATCTGGTATTACAGCTGATACAGGAAAGTGGATGGGATTTCAAGAAATCCCATGCCCACTCTGTGTGCACCAATGCCTGAGGCTCACCTGTAGAGACGGACATGTGGCTTGTCTTTACAGATCGCAGCATGTCAATTTGTGTAGTGGAGACGCTCCGTCTCCGCTGCGTAAATCACCCATACACTTTCATTAGATGCAGTAAAACCGCATTATCTTCCTAGTCACATGCATATTAACCCCTTTCTGACATGACATTTCTTTGTCTAAATAAAAAAAAGCAATAAAATGTACACATATTTAGTATCGCCGCATCCGTAACAACCTGACCTATAAAACTGTCCCACTAGTTAAACCCGTAATAAAAAGAGGCAAAAAACAATGCATTAGTAAAATATTGCCGAACAAAAAGTGGAATAACACGCGATCAAAAATACGGATATAAATAAACATGGTACAGCTGAAAATGTAATCTTGTCCCGCAAAAAACGATCTGCCATACAGCACTCAGGACAAATTGCACAACAACTTTTGGGGTCCAATTTCTTCCGTTACCCTTGGGAAAATAAAAAATTGGGGGCAAAAAGATCATTTCTGGGCATGCACATTCACCCAGGTTGCAGTGCGCATGCCCAGGAATCCCAGCCCCGCAGTGTGAATAAATCATAAGACACTGAGGAGCTGGGATTCACAAGCAGGGCGGCCGCACAGGTGCAGTTAGCGAGACTGCATATGAGGACAGACGGGCAGCGCTCACTGCGCCTGCCCCAGGCAAGACAAAAGAGCGCAGGCGTCGGCAGATTTCAAAATAAACAGCGCTGAGGAGGCGGCGCCCGGCGCCAAGAAGACTTGAGTGACGGCTGTGAGGCATCTGCAGCGGGGGGAAAGACCTGCCTCCAGGACTGAAGACAGGTATTTTGGACAAATTACAAAACGGATTATTTCTGCATTTACAGCACCAATAACTAAAAGAGCCAACTTGTCAGAATGCAGCATTACTGCTGCACAAGGTGGTTCTTTTAGTTTAACCTGCCTGGGGGGTGACAGGTTCCCTTTAACTTTAAGTTTAAGCCCTTAACCCTTGGAGCTTTTTTCGGTTTTGAGTTTTTGTTTTTCACTCCCCTTCTTCCCAGAGCCAAAACTTTTTTTATTTTTCTGTCAATATGGCCATGTGAGGGCTTATTATTGGCAGGATGAGTTGTATTTTTGAACAGCACCATTGTTTTTACAATGTTATGTACTTGAAAATGGAAAAAATTTAAAGTGCAGTGAAATTGCAAAAAAAGTGCAATCCCACACTTGTTTTTTGTTTGGCTTTTTTACTAGGTTAACTAAATGCTGAAACTAACCTGCCATTATGATTCTCCAGATCATTATGAATTAATAGACACCAAACATGTCTAGGTTCTTTTTTATCTAAGTGGTGAAAAAAATTCCAAACTTCGTTAAAAAATCAAGAATTGCGCAATTTTCCAATACCCGTAGTGTTTGCATTTTTTGTGATCTTGGAATGGGTGAGGGCCTATTTTTTGCATGTCAAGCTGATATTACACCAGTTTGGTGCAGAAGCAATTTTTTGATCGCTCGTTATTGCGAAGAAAAAAACTTAATTTTGGCATTTTGACTTTTTTCTTACTAAGCCATTTACCGATCAGGTTAATCCTTTTTTTATTTATAGATCGGTCGATTCTAAATGCGACAATACCAAATATGTGTATGTTTAATTTAATGTTTATTGTTTTATTTTGAATGGGGCGAAAGGGGGGTGATTTAAACTATTATAATTTTTTTATATTTTTAATATTTTTATAAACTTTTTTTACTTTTGGCATGCTTCAATAGTCTCCTTAGGAAACTAGAAGCTGCCGTAACCCGATCGGCTCTGCTACATAGAGGTAATGTTCAGATCACCTCTACATAGCAGATATACTGACTTGCTATAAGCGCTGACCACTGGGTGACACTCACAGCAATCCGGCACTGACAACCATAGAGGTCTCCAGGAGACCTCAGTTTGTCTTGCCAACACACTGGTGACCCGCGATCAGGTGATGCGAGTCACCGGTGTGTGTATTTCCGACCTAATGGCCGGAAGCGCGATTTAAATGCTGCTGTCAGAGGTTGACAGCAGCATTTAACTGGTTAATAGCACAGGTGGATCGCGATTCCACCCACGGCTATTGTGGGCACTTACCCAGAAAGATGTGGGCTCCGGGGGTGAGCGGGAGAGACGGAGACTGACATCGGCGTACTATTATGCCTGATGTCGGCAAGCGGTTAATGAATCTAATTTAAACTAAACTTACATCATTCAAGCCATGGTCTCCTGTAACCATCAGCAGGCAGCAGATTGTTTTTTAGATCAGATAGTCCACACCATTGCAAAACATAAGAGTGGTCCTTGGCCACCAAGGCTAAAATATAACAATAATTGCTGTCCTGAAAACTAAAGGTTTCTCATTGGGAAGTACTAAAAATATTTACCCCACAAAGTCTAATAGCCAGTGAAATTAATCACTATAACTTGCATAAAGGGAGGAATTGAACAATACCTACCCTCATGTGAGACCATCTATCATTATAAGATCTATACACTAATAGGAAAGTACTTCCCAATATTTACGACTATAGTAATAGGCCCCAGCAGTTTATAATCGCACTGCTTGAGGAGGTATTAATTTAATGTATACTAGCAATATATCAAATCACTATTGTGGGCTCTGAATTTTTAATGATCCCAATTTCCTTATTATTATTATTATTATTGATCATTAAAAGTTATATTTTATTTCTCTAAGGATCTTTAGTTAGGGCAAGGGTGGGTAATCTTTTTTATACCAAGGGCCATTTGAATATTTATACCAATATACAGTACAGACCAAAAGTTTGGACACACCTTCTCATTTAAAGATTTTTCTGTATTTTCATGACTATGAAAATTGTACATTCACACTGAAGGCATCAAAACTATGAATTAACACATGTGGAATTATATACTTAACAAAAAAAGTGTGAAACAACTGAAATTATGTCTTATATTCTAGGTTCTTCAAAGTAGACACCTTTTGCTTTGATGAATGCTTTGCACACTCTTGGCATTCTCTTGATGAGCTTCAAGAGGTAGTCACCGGAAATGGTTTTCACTTCACGGGTGTGCCCTGTCAGGTTTAATAATTCGGATTTCTTGCCTTATAAATGGGGTTGGGACCATCAGTTGTGTTGTGCAGAAATCTGGTGGATACACCGCTGATAGTCCTACTGAATAGACTTTTAGAATTTGTATTATTGCAAGAAAAAAGCAGCTAAGTAAAGAAAAACAAGTGACCATCATTACTTTAAGAATTGAAGGTCAGTCAGTCTGAAAAATTAGGCAGACTTTAAAAGTGTCCCCAAGTGCAGTGTCAATAACCATCAAGCGCTACAAAGAACTGGCTCACATGAGGACCGCCCCAGGAAAGGAAGACCAAGATTCACCTCTGCAAAAGAAGCATCCATTCCAGGTGAAGGGTATATGAAAGAAAAGTCTTTATTCCGCCATCACATCATACATGTATGATGTGATGGCGGAAAAAAGACTTTTCTTTCATATACCCTTCACCTGGAATGGATGCTGCTTCTTTTTCTACATTGTGAGTATTGGTCCAGTGGATCCATGGACGTTGGAGCGTGCATCCTGGTTGATTGAGTGCTGCTGGTTGCTGCTTTTTTATACAAGATTCACCTCTGCTTCTGAGGATAAGTTTATCCGAGTCACCAGCCTCAGAAATCGCATGTTAACAGCAGCTCAGAATAGAGACCAGGTCAATGCCACACAGAGTTCTAGCAGCAGACACATCTCTACAACAACTGTTAGGCCTCTTTTCTATTTGCGAGAAACACGTCCGTGTCTCGCATGTGAAAACCAAGCTGTGGAGCCGACACTCCAGAGCGGAGCATGCGGCTCCATGTGTTGCTATGCGGCCGCATGCTCCACTCCCAAGTGCCGGCGCCAGAGCTTGGTTTTCACATGCGAGGCATGGACGTGTTTCTCGCAAATGGAAAAGAGGCCTTAAGAGGAGACTTTGTGCAGCAGGCCTTCATGGTAAAATAGCTACTAAGAAACCACTGCTAAGGACAGGCAACAAGCAGAAGAGACTTGTTTGGGCTAAAGAACACAAGGAATGGACATTAGACCAGTGGAAATCTGTGCTTTGTTCTGATGAGTCCAAATTTGAGATCTTTGGTTCCAACCACTGTGTCTTTGTGCATCGCAGAAAAGGTGAACGGATGGACTCTACAAGCCTGGTTCCTACCGTGAAGCATGGAGGAGGAGGTGTGATGGTGTGGGGGTGCTTTGCTGGTGACACTGTTGGGGATTTATTCAAAATTGAAGGCATACTGAACCAGCATGGCTACCACAGCATCTTGCAGCGGCATGCTATTCCATCCGGTTTGCCTTTAGTTGGACCATCATTTATTTTTCAACAGGACAATGACCCCAAACACACCTCCAGGCTGTATAAGGGCTATTTGACCAAGAAGAAGAGTGATGGGATGCTACACCAGATGACCTGGCCTCCACAGTCACCAGACCTGAACCCAATTCAGATGGTTTGGGGTGAGCTGGACCGCAGAGTGAAGGCAAAAGGGCCAACAAGTGCTAAGCATCTCTGGGAACTCCTTCAAGATTGTTGGAAGACCATTCCCGGCGACTACCTCATGAAGCTCATCAAGAGAATGCCAAGAGTGTGCAAAGCAGTCATCAAAGCAAAAGGTGGCTACTTTGAAGAACCTAGAATATAAGACATAATTTCAGTTTTTTCACATTTTTTTGTTAAGTATATAATTCCGCATTTGTTAATTCATAGTTTTGATGCCTTCAGTATAAATGTACAATTTTCATAGCAATGAAAATACAGAAAAATCTTTAAATGAGAAGGTGTATCCAAACTTTTGGTCTGTACTGTATATGGTGTCAAATATATGACCTATAGACACCATTCTAAAAACTGTACCCCTCATGGTGCTAAAGAAGTTTATTAACCCTTCAGGTGCTTCTCAGAAACTGGAGCAATGTGGAAGGAAATAATTAACATTTAACTTTTTTTTCACCAATATTTTCATTTAGACCCATTTTTTTTCACAAGGGTAACAGGAGAAAATGGACATCAACATTTGTTGGGCAATTTCTCCTGAGTATGCTGATACCCCATAGTGGGGGGAAAACTATTGTTTGGGCACATGCCATGACCCCTCAATAAATGTACCTAGATGAGTGGTGAGTACCTTGAGCTCCCAGGTGCTTCTCAGAAGTTTATAGCGTTATAATGGTGAGCTGTGAAAATAAAATATCACAATGTTCTTACAAAAATGTTGTTTTAGCCCAAAGTTTTGTTTTTGCATGGATAACAGGAGAAATTGCATCATAAAGTTCCTGTGCAATTTCTCCTGAGTGCACCAATAACCCATATGTAAACGGAAACTACTTTTGAGGCAAAGTGCAAAGAAGGGAAGAAGCGCCATATTGTAGTTCAGATTTTGCTGGAATTTATTGAGGGTGCCATGTTGCATTGATAGAGCCCCTGAGGTGCCAGGACAACAAAAAACCCTCATAAGTGATGTCATTTTACAATCCAAACCTCTCATTGAATTCATCTAGGGGTGAAGTGAGCATGTTGACACCACCTGTGCCTTACAGAAATTGAAACAATTGAGCGGTGAAGAAAGAATCATTACAATTTTACAGCTAAAATGTTGTTTTAGCGCCAAATGTTTAATTTTTTTAAGGTCCAAAAGGAAAAAATGGACCTCTCAGTTTGTTGTGCAATTTGTTCTGAGTATGATAATACCCCACATGTAATTGGGAACTACTTTTAAGGCAAATTGCAAAACTCAGAAGAGAAGGAGCACCATGTTTAGTGCAGATTTTACTGTTGTGGTTTGCGGGTGGCATGACCTACTGGAAGAGCTCCTGAAGTACAAAGACAGCAGATCCCCCGTATGTTACCCTGCTTTTCAAACTATAGCTCTCAATTAATACATATAAGGGTTGTTCAGTGATTATATTGACACCACAAGTGTGTCACAGAATTTTATACCATTGGGCAGTGAAGAAAAAATATTTACATTTGTTGGCACAAAAATGTTGTTTTAGCTTCAGATTTTACATTTTCAAGGAAAATGCGTAAAAATGGGACTAAAATATGTCCCACAATTTCTACTGAATATGGAAATACCCCATCTGTGGCTGTACATACCGTATATACTCGAGTATAAGCCGAGTTTTTCAGCCCATTTTTTGGGGCTGAAAGTCCCCCTCTCGGCTTATACTCGAGCCATATACCGGGAGGTCAGCAGGGGAGGGGGAGCGGGGGCTGTGTAATTATACTCACCTACTCCTGGTGCGGTCCCTGCAGGTCCCTGGCTTCCCCAGTGCTGCAGATTCTTCCTGTACTGAGTGGTCACATGGTACCGCTCATTACAGAAATGAATATGCGGTTCCACCTCCCATAGGGGTGGAGCCGCATATTCATTGCTGTAAATGAGCGGTAACTGTGACCGCTCAATACAGCAAGAAGATGCAGCGCCGGGAGAAGCAGGGACCGAGCCGGGAGCAGGTAAGTATACGGGGAGGGGGAGCACAGCGCTGCGTGATATTTACCTCTCCTGGCTCCGGTGCAGCTCTGTCTGCAGCGTCCTCTAGCAGTGATGCTCAGGTTAGAGGGCGCGGTGACGTAGTCAGTGCGCACCCTCTGCTGAGCGTCAGTGCTGGAGACGGAGCCGCATGAGGAGCAGGTAAATATTGAAAGCGCCGGCGTCCTGAGAAGAGAGGTGAGTATGTGATTTTTTTTTATTGCAGCAGCATTATATATGGCACAGCTTTATAAGGAGCATCTATGGGGCCATAATCAACGGTGCAGAGCAATATATATGGGGCACAGCTTTCTATGGAGCATCCATGGGGCAATAATGAACGGTGCAGAACATTCTATATGGGGCACAGCTTTATGTGGAGCATCTATGGGGCCATAATGAAATGTATGGAGCATTATATATGGGGCACAGCTTTATGTGGAGCTTCTATGGGGCCATAATGAATGATGCAGAGCATTCTATATGGGGCACAGCTTTCTATGGGGCAATAATGAACGGTGCAGAGCATTATATATGGGGCACAGCTTTCTATGGAGCATCTATGGGGCCATAATGAATGGTGCACTGCAGAGCATTCTATATGGGGCACAGCTTTCTATGGAGCATCTATGGGGCAATAATGAACGGTGCAGAGCATTATATATGGGGTACAGCTTTCTATGGAGCATCCATGGGGCAATAATGAACGGTGCAGAGCATTCTATATGGGGCACAGCTTTATAAGGAGGATCTAGGGGGCCATAATGAAATGTATGGAGCATTATATATGGGGCACAGCTTTATGTGGAGCATCTATGGGGCCATAATGAATGGTGCAGAGCATTCTATATGGGGCACAGCTTTCTATGGAGCATCCATGGGGCAATAATGAACGGTGCAGAACATTCTATAAGGGGCACAGCTTTATGTGGAGCATCTATGGGGCCATAATGAAATGTATGGAGCATTATATATGGGGCACAGCTTTATGTGGAGCTTCTATGGGGCCATAATGAATGATGCAGACCATTCTATATGGGGCACAGCTTTCTATGGGGCAATAATGAACGGTGCAGAGCATTATATATGGGGCACAGCTTTCTATGGAGCATCTATGGGGCCATAATGAACGGTGCACTGCAGAGCATTCTATATGGGGCACAGCTTTCTATGGAGCATCTATGGGGCAATAATGAACGGTGCAGAGCATTATATATGGGGTACAGCTTTCTATGGAGCATCCATGGGGCAATAATGAACGGTGCAGAGCATTCTATATGGGGCACAGCTTTATAAGGAGGATCTAGGGGGCCATAATGAAATGTATGGAGCATTATATATGGGGCACAGCTTTATGTGGAGCATCTATGGGGCCATAATGAATGGTGCAGAGCATTCTATATGGGGCACAGCTTTCTATGGGGCAATAATGAACAGTGCAGAGCATTATATATGGGGCACAGCTTTCTATGGAGCATCTATGAGGCCATAATGAATGGTGTATAGCATTCTATATGGGGCACAGCTTTATATGGAGCATCTATGGGGCCATAATGAATGGTGCAGAGCATTCTATATGGGGTACAGCTTTCTATGGAGCAATAATGAACGGTGCAGAGCATTCTATATGGGGCACAGCTTTCTATGGAGCATCTATGGGGCCATCATCAATGGTGCAGAGCATCATACATGGCACAGCTTTCTATGGAGCATCTATGGGGCCATAATGAATGGTGCAGAGCATTATATATGGCACAGCTTTCTATGGAGCATCTATGGGGCCATAATGAACGGTGCAGAGCATTCTATATGGGGCACAGCTTTCTATGGAGCATCTATGGGGCCATAATGAACGGTGCAGAGAATTAAATGTGGCACAGCATTAAATGTGGCACAGCTTTATATGGAGCATCTATGGGCCATAATGAAATGTATGGAGCATTATATATAGGGCACAGCTTTATGTGGAGCTTCTATGGGGCCATAATGAATGATGCAGAGCATTCTATATGGCACAGCTTTATGTGGAGCATCTATAGGGCAACAATGAACGATATGGAGAATTATATGTGGCACAGCTTTATATGGAGCATCTTATGGGGCAATAATGAACGGTATGGAGCATCTATTTTTATTTTTGAAATTCACCCACCCTAGGCTTATACTCGAGTCAATAAGTTTTCCCAGTTTTTTGTGGCAAAATTAGGGGGGTCGGCTTATACTCGGGTCGGCTTATACTCGAGTATATACGGTAAATGCTTATCCACACGGCGAGACTCAGGAGTGACGGAGCGCTATTTGTCTCCTGGAGCAAAGATGTTCCTAGCACAGTTTGTGGACTCCATAAACAGAGCCCCTAAGTGCTAGTAGAGCAGAATATCCCATTTTGGAAATTATACCCCTTTCAGAATTTATCCACAAGTCTAGTGATGATTTTGGCTCAATGGGTGTTTTCCATATACAAGCAACAGTTGATATAGTAAAGTTGTGACATACATATTACACACAGATTAACCATAAACAGATGCCAAATTTACTAGAACCATATCTCATGTGTGCATATTTAGGACTAAATAAAGGGGACAACTGTAAACAGAAATCCTAATACTCCACAGAGAACCACAGTCCATTTATCCCATAAACAATACCTTTATTAAATATACAGAATCTATAAAAAATAAATAAAACAACGGACAAAATACATTGGGACCAGTAGGGGCTAGTGAGAAACCTGTACGGCAGTAAAAAACAGAGCTATAGGGTACTCCCCACCGTGTCAGCACATCATATCACATATTATATACTCCAATGAGTGATGTACATAAATACACAGAGCAGAACACTGGTGGTTAACACTAAGGCCAGAAACAATATATCAGTAAAAAAGTGCAAGTGCACATGTAGCAGGAAGATTTCGCTGCATACTGGCCACAAACCAGCATATAATAGAAAGGTATTTACCTGATGTTTGCTGGCCGGTGGGGGACCTAAGCCAACCCCGACGCGCGTTTCGGAGCCTTAAACGCGGCTCCTTCCTCAGGGGGTGTACACAATAGATGCCGCAACGTCTATATAACTGTATAAGTACCGGAACTCACCCTAATTGTAAAGAGCACCGCCCGCCCACGCTGCCAGCCAACGCACCGCGGCCATCCGGAACCGGAAACACGCGGGCCCCACGTGATCCGGCACCACATGACACGGACGCCGGCATAAGCAGGGCGGGCGCATGCGCAAGAGTGAGCAACAGGCGCCATTTACAGTATGGGCGAAGATAAGGGCAAATAACTTCCGCCTATTCACATAGTACAACAAATACCATAGACGAAACCAAGAAAGGGGAAGGGGCCAAAACATAAAAACATAAAAACAACGGGGAAAGGGAGGGAAAAAGAAATAAACAAATGAAAAAAACCTACAAAAAACTAATATATTCCCAACATATGTGGTGCGGCTGCCCCGCAAAACATAAACAGCACATAGGAAAATGTATTACATCCCCAGAATAGATGGCAATAAACAGGAACGAAAAAACAGCAGCGGCACAGCACCACATATACAGATGAACAAATGTATACACAGATGGATGCGAAAACAATATATAGACAGAAAAAACAACCAAAGCATAATATACAACAATAATACAGCAAAAAAACAAACACAAATTATTGCCAACACATAAATACATATATACAAACACAACACCCACAACAGAATATAAATATACAAAACCCTATATTCCCCAGAAAGGGGAATATATCCCAACACACATAACAATAAGAGTATCTACCAACAACAAATATGTATAAATATATATAATACATTGTCAGGCCCGAGCAGGAACCAAGACTTGACACGAATGCCAGGACTGTCAGTACGATGTTCCAAAACTCCATGAAGATAGACAATCAATACATTGTAGCGTGCACCTACCTATAAAAAATAATAAAACAAAGTTAAAACCACAATACATGCCAACAGGTCATCCCACTATAATAACGGATGCTCACAGAAATGGCGCAAATGAAATATTGTCATTAAGTCCATGTGGGTGGATAGTCCGTAGCGTCCAAATCCACTTGGACTCTAACTGCGCTAGACGTTTGGACAGATTCCCTCCCCTAATATTGATCCGTAACAGATCAATGCCACGCACTCTCAGGAGCTTCTCATTGCACTGATGGAATTCCCAGAAATGGCGCGGTATGGTCTTGAGGGTGGATGCATCCGTGCAGGAGTCAGCTGCTATAATACCTAGAACGTGCTCCCGAATACGTACCTTTAGTTGTCGCGTGGTCAGACCAATATAGATCAAACCACACGGACATGTCGCATAATAGATCACGTATCGGGAAACACAGGTAATATGTTGTCTGATCGTAAATTGTTTCGTGCCATCTGAGCTAGCAAACGAAATACATTTGTCAACATTTGGGCACGCGACACACCTCCCGCACGGAGCACATCCACCCCCAGACCGCGCCACATCCAGGAAAGTTGGCATACCTTGCCCCATATAGTGACTACGTGTCAATTGATCTCGGAGGTTCGTCGCACGTCTAAACGTGATGGAAGGATTATTGGGAAGGAATTTAACCATAATGGGATCAGCCTTCAAAATGGGCCAAGCATTCATAATTGCAGCACGGAGCCTCCCATGTTGAGGATTGTACGAGGTGATAAATCTTGCCATATTATTGCCAGTAGATTTTTTAGATGCTTTCCCATATAATAAATTATTGCGGTCGGAGTATTTGGCACGATGATATGCCCTCTTCACGCAACGACCACCATATCCCCTAGCTACAAATCGTTGTTTCAGCTCCTCCGCCCGAACCTCAAAGTCAGCATCATTAGAACAAATACGGCGAAGGCGGAGGAATTGACCAACGGGAATGGCCTGCACCATATGGCGCGGATGGCATGATGATGCGTGGAGTAAGGTATTGGTTGCCGTCTGTTTCCGGTAGATGTCGGTCTGAATTAGGCCGGCTCCATCCTTATAAATAGTGACATCTAAGAAGTCAATTCTATCAGCATCCCACACCGGGGTCAAATGTATATTCTGATCGTTACTGTTAAGTGAGGACACGAATTGCGCAAGGTCGACGGCGGTGCCCTGCCAGACAAAGAAGATATCGTCGATATAATGCGTCCAAAACAGGACCCGGTCAATCAACCCCTGTTTGTCTGACAGGAAGAGATCCCTCTCCCACAACCCCAGGAACAGGTTGGCATAGGACGGCGCAAAGGCCGCCCCCATCGCTGTACCCTGGAGCTGTAGGTAGAACGATCCCTTAAACACAAAAAAATTGTGTGTGAGGGTGAACTCAAGAAGCTCCAGGATGAGGTCCCTCAACGATACTGCCAGAGTAGATGTGCTGAGAAAGAATTGAACAGCACGTAAACCATCACTATGGCGAATATTCGTATAGAGGGACTCAACATCAACTGAAGCCAAAAGAGTATCACCCTCTAAACACAAGCCGTCGACCTTGCGCAACAAATCCCCAGTATCTTTAAGAAAGGAGGGGAGGAGTTGAACAAGAGGTTGGAGATGGTGATCGATCCACTTATTAACTTGCTCCAAGAAATTCCCCCTCCCAGACACGATTGGACGGCCGGGTGGCGACCTAATGTCCTTATGTATCTTGGGTAGAAGATACAAAGTAGGGATCGTAGGTTCCCTAACCGTGAGTGCCGAAACCAGGTCCTTGGTGACAATGTCGTTGTCCAATGCCTTCTTTAAGATAGATTCTAATTTGGCACAAAACGCAGAGAGGGGATTGTACGTTAGCTTTTTATAACATACTGTGTTATTCAGTTGGCGAAAAGCCTCCCTCTCGTACATAACCTTAGGCCATACAACGACATTGCCACCTTTGTCCGCCGGCTTCAGCACCACGTCAGGGAGATTTTGAAGATGTCTAAGACGAATCCTCTCTTCTTTGGTTAAATTATCACCTCCCCCATACTTTGGAATTTTAAGGAACTCATTGGTCACCACCCGTACGAACAAATCAATGCTGGGACAAGACCCAAAGGGGGGGAATTTCGTGGAGCGTGGACGAATACATTGGGGAACCTTACCTCCCATATTCTCATGCTCGAGTGCCAACTCCTCCAGGATTCTTACAGCCTCCTGCTCCTCTTCTGTAGGGAAGAGACGATGAAATTCTTCATTATAAAAATGTCGATTAAACAGCAACGATCTAGCAAAAATATGCAGATCCTTCACCGCAGTGAAGGCATCAAACCCCGGTGTGGGAGAAAAGGATAGACCCTTGCCCAAAACAGCCACATCCACCTCAGATAACACATGACCACTCAGATTTATCACCTTGTTATCCCTGCCAATCGTGCCAGACTGGTTCCAGGGACGTCTTTTGTATGGATGGTACGCATGATCGCGTAATCTATGAGTATCACTTGTCCCATAGGAGGTAGCTGACGAGACCGACCCATCAGACTGACCACTGAGTGAGGAAATAGATATACTTGAGGGTACTCTACGTATGTTGTTGTTACTTCTCCATAGATATACCCTCTTCGTCTGATAGTCCTTTAAGTCTCTATTATATTTAGATACTTGATTATCTTGGATTCTCTTTACTGCCTGATCCATAATTTTATTTAGTTCACTCTCGAATAGTTCAATCCAATCAGGGGGACACCCTTTATGTATTTCAGCCTGGACACCATCGATTGTCTTGTCCAACTCAGTAATATGACCCGTATTTTGGCTAATAAGCAATTGCAGAAATATTTTAGAGCATGCATCACATGCCTCCTCCCATTTAGATATAAATTGTTCGTCCTCCACAGGAAAAGTAGGGATAACTCGTACCCTAAGTCCTCTAGGGATCATGTTACTGGCAGCATATTTTTCCAAAAAAAGTCTATTCCACCATAATTTGGATCTTTTAAGTAATGCTGATTTCATTTGCGATAATTTGTCATCCCAACTGTGGTCCGTCACCTGTTGTGTATCTACCCCACTAATACCAAAGACCTGATCCGACTGTTTAAGCCACGCCTGTTCACGTGCGCGGTAGTCCATATCGTCCACAACCAGAAAACCTGTGCATAACACAGCAACAACAGCATATAGTAAAGTTGTGACATACATATTACACACAGATTAACCGTAAACAGATGCCAAATTTACTAGAACCATATCTCATGTGTGCATATTTAGGACTAAATAAAGGGGACAACTGTAAACAGAAATCCTAATACTCCACAGAGAACCACAGTCCATTTATCCCATAAACAATACCTTTATTAAATATACAGAATCTATAAAAAATAAATAAAACAACGGACAAAATACATTGGGACCAGTAGGGGCTAGTGAGAAACCTGTACGGCAGTAAAAAACAGAGCTATAGGGTACTCCCCACCGTGTCAGCACATCATATCACATATTATATACTCCAATGAGTGATGTACATAAATACACAGAGCAGAACACTGGTGGTTAACACTAAGGCCAGAAACAATATATCAGTAAAAAAGTGCAAGTGCACATGTAGCAGGAAGATTTCGCTGCATACTGGCCACAAACCAGCATATAATAGAAAGGTATTTACCTGATGTTTGCTGGCCGGTGGGGGACCTAAGCCAACCCCGACGCGCGTTTCGGAGCCTTAAACGCGGCTCCTTCCTCAGGGGGTGTACACAATAGATGCCGCAACGTCTATATAACTGTATAAGTACCGGAACTCACCCTAATTGTAAAGAGCACCGCCCGCCCACGCTGCCAGCCAACGCACCGCTGCCATCCGGAACCGGAAACACGCGGGCCCCACGTGATCCGGCACCACATGACACGGACGCCGGCATAAGCAGGGCGGGCGCCGTATTTGTTCTAATGATGCTGACTTTGAGGTTCGGGCGGAGGAGCTGAAACAACGATTTGTAGCTAGGGGATATGGTGGTCGTTGCGTGAAGAGGGCATATCATCGTGCCAAATACTCCGACCGCAATAATTTATTATATGGGAAAGCATCTAAAAAATCTACTGGCAATAATATGGCAAGATTTATCACCTCGTACAATCCTCAACATGGGAGGCTCCGTGCTGCAATTATGAATGCTTGGCCCATTTTGAAGGCTGATCCCATTATGGTTAAATTCCTTCCCAATAATCCTTCCATCACGTTTAGACGTGCGACGAACCTCCGAGATCAATTGACACGTAGTCACTATATGGGGCAAGGTATGCCAACTTTCCTGGATGTGGCGCGGTCTGGGGGTGGATGTGCTCCGTGCGGGAGGTGTGTCGCGTGCCCAAATGTTGACAAATGTATTTCGTTTGCTAGCTCAGATGGCACGAAACAATTTACGATCAGACAACATATTACCTGTGTTTCCCGATACGTGATCTATTATGCGACATGTCCGTGTGGTTTGATCTATATTGGTCTGACCACGCGACAACTAAAGGTACGTATTCGGGAGCACGTTCTAGGTATTATAGCAGCTGCCTCCTGCACGGATGCATCCACCCTCAAGACCATACCGCGCCATTTCTGGGAATTCCATCAGTGCAATGAGAAGCTCCTGAGAGTGCGTGGCATTGATCTGTTACGGATCAATATTAGGGGAGGGAATCTGTCCAAACGTCTAGCGCAGTTAGAGTCCAAGTGGATTTGGACGCTACGGACTATCCACCCACATGGACTTAATGACAATATTTCATTTGCGCCATTTCTGTGAGCATCCGTTATTATAGTGGGATGACCTGTTGGCATGTATTGTGGTTTTAACTTTGTTTTATTATTTTTTATAGGTAGGTGCACGCTACAATGTATTGATTGTCTATCTTCATGGAGTTTTGGAACATCGTACTGACAGTCCTGGCATTCGTGTCAAGTCTTGGTTCCTGCTCGGGCCTGACAATGTATTATATATATTTATACATATTTGTTGTTGGTAGATACTCTTATTGTTATGTGTGTTGGGATATATTCCCCTTTCTGGGGAATATAGGGTTTTGTATATTTATATTCTGTTGTGGGTGTTGTGTTTGTATATATGTATTTATGTGTTGGCAATAATTTGTGTTTGTTTTTTTGCTGTATTATTGTTGTATATTATGCTTTGGTTGTTTTTTCTGTCTATATATTGTTTTCGCATCCATCTGTGTATACATTTGTTCATCTGTATATGTGGTGCTGTACCGCTGCTGTTTTTTCGTTCCTGTTTATTGCCATCTATTCTGGGGATGTAATACATTTTCCTATGTGCTGTTTATGTTTTGCGGGGCAGCCGCACCACATATGTTGGGAATATATTAGTTTTTTGTAGGTTTTTTTCATTTGTTTATTTCTTTTTCCCTCCCTTTCCCCGTTGTTTTTATGTTTTTATGTTTTGGCCCCTTCCCCTTTCTTGGTTTCGTCTATGGTATTTGTTGTACTATGTGAATAGGCGGAAGTTATTTGCCCTTATCTTCGCCCATACTGTAAATGGCGCCTGTTGCTCACTCTTGCGCATGCGCCCGCCCTGCTTATGCCGGCGTCCGTGTCATGTGGTGCCGGATCACGTGGGGCCCGCGTGTTTCCGGTTCCGGATGGCAGCGGTGCGTTGGCTGGCAGCGTGGGCGGGCGGTGCTCTTTACAATTAGGGTGAGTTCCGGTACTTATACAGTTATATAGACGTTGCGGCATCTATTGTGTACACCCCCTGAGGAAGGAGCCGCGTTTAAGGCTCCGAAACGCGCGTCGGGGTTGGCCTAGGTCCCCCACCGGCCAGCAAACATCAGGTAAATACCTTTCTATTATATGCTGGTTTGTGGCCAGTATGCAGTGAAATCTTTCTGCTACATGTGCACTTGCACTTTTTTACTGATATATTGTTTCTGGCCTTAGTGTTAACCACCAGTGTTCTGCTCTGTGTATTTATGTACATCACTCATTGGAGTATATAATATGTGATATGATGTGCTGACACGGTGGGGAGTACCCTATAGCTCTGTTTTTTACTGCCGTACAGGTTTCTCACTAGCCCCTACTGGTCCCAATGTATTTTGTCCGTTGTTTTATTTATTTTTTATAGATTCTGTATATTTAATAAAGGTATTGTTTATGGGATAAATGGACTGTGGTTCTCTGTGGAGTAAAGCAACAGTTGATGTTGTTGAGTTAAAATTGCAAATCTGCTATTGTCATGCCAGTACATTGTAGTGCCCAGTACGTTCTAGTGCCTAGTATGATATGCCCAGCTTGTACTTCTGGATATATGCACCCATAAATTAGGCGGGCTATGATCACTACAGAAATACTAAACATGTGAAAGCTAAATGTAGTTTAGAGACACTGTGGGGTTCAGAAGGAAGGGGGCATTTGGATTTGAGAATGCAAAATCTGCTTGATTTCTATTGGGGGCAATGAGCCATAGTACTTTTCCAGAGTTTTTGTACTACTAGTAATGTGGAAGCCCCTATATTTCCTTTAACAGTGAATGAGGACTTGCTTTTTTTGTGGATAGAGTATAAGTTTTTATTGGGAATATTTTACATAACGTTTGGGATCACATTTATCCGGTGCTTTACGCTGAGCATTTACATCTCGTGTAAGATAGACACCGGACAGAGGAGATATGTATCATTGAGTTTGGTAGCCTCGGTGAAGTAAGTCTGAGAAAAACTGATCCAGCATGTGTAGTACTGAGAGAGTAAATAGGGCATATGAGGGCTGGGTTTACTAGCAGTCAAAGAGATGGGTTGGACTGGCTGCTCACATATCCCCATCCCGGGGACGTGGTTTAGCAGATAGAAAGGAGACCAGTCATCTCTTTCAGTGTCTGGAGGTGTGTAGACCTCCAATATTGCTTGTGTTTAAAGGATTTAACAGCTGGGCACTAACCTGAGTGGGCGAACTAGCAGTACTGTATGAACTATTTAGTTTCTGTTTTCACTCTGTGCCAGAAAAGGCTGTCTTTATGTTTGGTTATGCTGAGCAGCTTATGAAGCTTTAATTAACCAGCCAGGACATTTAACTGAAACTTACTGTGCCTACCTCAACCACAGCTGAGTTAGTAAAAACCCTAAAGAGATTTACATCTAAATCTCTGAATGACGTAATTCAGATTAAACCCCCGGAGGATCCATTCTCGTTAATGAGGCAGCAGAGTTACTCTGGACTCCATATGACCTCTGTTCAGAAGTGTCCTTCTTTTCAGAGGTGCATAAAACTGTGGCAGACTTCACTTTTATGCACTCTAAAAAAGGCGTACATAACTGGATCATAGGCCAGATGACATCCAGTATCTGCTTCTGACTCATTATAGGGAATCTTCCGCCATAATTCAGAGATTTACATGATATCCTAGTGAAAGTCACTTACTGCAGAGCGCAGGATAAATTTGAGTAGAGACTTACTGCAACCATTATGAGGCAGAGTGAACAAACCAACAGTAGGTGAATCAATTTTATTTATTTTTTTACGCCATTCCTTGTGGGAAACAAGTGATTCTTCGTGTTGGTGTGATTACAATACCAAATTAATACTGATTTTTTTAAGTTTGGCTGCTGTCATACACTAAAAGATTTTTTTTTGCAAAAACAAGTTTTGGCATCACCATATTTTGAAAGCTATAATTGTTCCATATTTCTCGTGACACAGTCATGCGAGGGCTTATTTTTTGCGAGATGAGTTGAAGTTGCTTCCAGCACATGACTTTTTTTCAAAGCTTTCTATTCTGATTTTTGGATGGCAAAATGAACGAAAACCAGCAAGTCAGGAATAGTTTTTTTTAATTTGGTTATGTTTGTGGTAAAATTGAAAAGGCAGCTTTATTCTTTGGGTCAGTACGATTATAGCAGTACCACAATTATATTGCTTTTTTATGTGTTGGTGCTTTTACACAGTAAAATATATTTTATAGAAAAAATAATTATCGGTTTTTTCTGAGAGCTATGAGCTAAGATGATGAAGATTTCAGTAGTACCATTTTTATTTGCATTTGTCTTTTTGATTGTTTTATTTCCCTTTTTGTTCAGCCGTATGAGGAAAAATCATAGCTTTTTGCCTGTTTTGTTTTACAGTGTTCACTGAAGGAGTTAAGTAGTGAGACAGTTTTATAAGTTGGAGCATTGCTATGCTTTATAACTGTCTGTGCCGCACTGACACAAGTTAGTTAGATAATGCACTGCACATGATCTAACTAACTTGGTAGCCCTGATGACCCGGATGTCATCATGATGATGACATCGGATAACCATAGCAATGATTGACCCCTCGCAGTGATGTCCCCGCCTTCTGCCCCCTCCCACTGCCTGCCTTCTAAATGCTGTGATTGATATCTGTTGAAGAATTTAGAGAGTTAAACTGTCGTAAGTGGTGCTGGCACAGCTGGTATGTTAGCCCAACAACCAGCGGCTATCATGCGTGCACAGCTTTTGTGCACGCAAAATTGCCTGGACGCATCCATATGGCCAAGATTGGGAAGTACTTCCCTACTTAGATGTATGGATACGTCTAAGGTCATAAACTGGTTAATTAATAGGGAGAGTTACCAGTGTGAGACATGCAATAACTGACAGTCTGTTCTCCTAATCTACATGTCTCACACTGGTTATTTAAAATTACCTAATTACCTTTGGAGACAGATTCTCATGTAGATCTGTGTCCCGCCAAAGGATTCTAACAGTTCATTTGCATATTAAGAAAAACATGCATTTCTCAGGACTAAGACATTGGATCACAACTCAAAGTATAATTTTATTCACCTGTTATGACCGGCATGCTTATATAAATGGCTTAGGCTAATTGATGCTACCGACTTAATCAATTAAAATTAGACCTAATGAGGCTAGTGTACTTACTTAAAAAATCTTTTCTAGAATGATAGTATAGCCCTATTTGAAGGTTTTCTTGCCTGAGATTAAAAACTTCTATTATTCAAATATCATAAGACAAAAAAGTGGAGACTAAATTGGTATAGTTGAAAGTTCTAGGGTTAATACATAAATGCTGGTATATTTTTTCATTTCTTCAATTTCCAGGCAGAGTAATTGGCACTGAAAATATCACAACTGGCAATAATTGTTTCCATACACATTCATGTGGCTACCATGTGGCGTTGTTGTCTTAATTTGTTCTCCACTATTTTCATGCGTCCAACACATCTGCTCATTTGTTTACCATGCGGTATGAGCAACATCAACATCAATATTAGCAATTCATTTCTGAAATTTAGATTTATAAAATCCAGATCACACTGTATGAGATAATAGATTTTTTCAGACATTTGTAATTCTGATAACAGTGATCTCTACTTGTGCTTTGATTACTGTACATTAGTTGACAATTCAATACTTTAATAACTGTAAGGGATTACTGGTAGCAAACAGCAGATTCACATATCCTCAGCCACACAGAATCTAATGATTTTTATATTTAAGTATTTTTTTTTTATGTGCAATATTTGTACCACAGAGCTTGCACATGCCCAATGTCGTTGAGGTCGAAGTGGGAGTGATGGTGGAGTCCCAAAAAATAGCAGAGAGAATTTACTGCACACTCAAATTCATGCAGAATTATAAAGTTTATTCACACAATGTAGTGACAAATGAAAATTTCCAAGAAGTGTTATCTGGTTGCGGCTCTTGTGATGTTTCGATTTGAATAAATCTTTCTCAATCGGTTGCTCAATAAAGGATACAGAGTTCATGGAACATTCTCAAATAGCACTATACAGTGACTGTTTGAGAAACTTTTATTCAAATTGAAATTTCTCAAGAGCGCAACCAAGTAGGTCCGTATGTGCCATAAGGCATCAGTGGTCCAGTGCCTAGGGGTCGGCTTGCAATGGGCGGTGCCAGGGTAAAAAAAATAATTTAAAAAAAATAATACAAATTTAAATCACCCTCCCTCCTCTAGATTCTTTAACTCCTTTAACCCCAAGGGTGGTTTGCATATTAATGCCCGGGCCAATTTTTATAATTCTGACCACTGTCCCTTTATGAGATAATAACTCTGGAACGCTTCCATGGATCCTGGTGATTCTGACATTGTTTTCTCATGACATATTGTACTTCATGCTAGTGGTAAAATTTCTTTGATATGACTTGCGCTTGTTTGTGAAAAAAACAGAAATTAAGCGAAAATTTTGAAAATTTCACAATTTTACTACTTTGAATTTTCATGAACTTAAATCACAGAGATATGTCACACAAAAATACTTAATAAGTAACATTTCCAACATGTTTTCTTTAAATCTGCACAATTTTGGAATAAATGATTTCTTTGTTAGGAAGTTATACGGGTTAAACCTTAAACAGCGATTTCTCATTTTTACAACACCATTTTTTCTGGGGGGACCACATCACATTTGAAGTCACTTTGAATGGTCTATATAGAAAATAACCAAAAGTGACACCATTCTAAAAACTGCACCCCTCATGGTGCTCAAAACCACATTCAAGAAGTTTATTAACCCTTCAGATGCTTCCCAGGAATTTTTGGAATGTTTTAAAAAAAATGAACATTTAACTTTTTTTCACAAAAAAAATGTACTTCAGATCTGTCTGACCATGGAAGGGAGAGTACATCATCGGTGTTCGGCCATGCAAACGGGTGGTGTGCGGCTGATTGCGGCTGGATGTCAACTGATTCTTACAGCTGAAACCCGGCACTAAGTGCCAGGAGCGGTCACAGAACATTCTCAGCACTTTAACCCCAAAATGCTGTGATCAAACAAGATCACAGCTTTTCGGTGCCAGCAGAGGCATAGAGAAGAATTGTACAGGGAGGGGGCTTCCTGTGTGCTTCCCTCAGAACAATGCAGTGTGATCGCGTTTTCCTGAGGTTCTCATTTCAAACCCCCGGCTCCAAGACTCACACTAATCTGCTGAGAATTGATGGTCCTAAAACGTAAAAGAAATCTTCCACAATTTAAGTTACTCTTTAAATATTAAAAAAAGCTCCCACCTATGACCAAATAGTACTGTGGTTCCTGTATGGTCCGCAGTCTGATGATGACTGATATTAACAAATTCAAGGATATCCTTACCATTGTTAAGGAAATACTGGGAGTTGTAGGTTAGTGCTATACAATTGTATATGGGGCTAACCTGAAACTACATTTGATTGTTGTACTAAACTTGGCAATGCATTCATGTACTGATGGAGGTTCTGGTGATGTAGTACTATACTAACGGTGGTATTGGTGATGTATTACTATATTGACGGTGGTTCTGGTGATGAATTACTTCTCTGATTGAGATTCTGGTGAGTGGTGTATTACTGCACGGACAGTGGTTATGGTGATGTATTACTGTATTGACAAAGATTCTGTGTGCACATACCCTTAGCAGGACTGATTAGTAGGGGGATGTGACCACTTAAAGTGTCTAAGGCAGCATGGATGCCAAATAAGGCCCTGTAGCCAAGGAACACTTCTTTTTAATTTTTCATTTGTCAGTATATTGTGTGAATAAACTTTATAATTCTGCATGAATTTGAGTATGCAGTGAATTCTCTCTGCTAGAGGTGAGTGGATCGGATGAGATTCAAATTCACCAAATCCAATTTTACAGGGAAATTCAATTTGAAACAAATTTATTTTCTGCTAATTTAGTGTCCCTTATAATGTTTTGGGGTCTGCATAGATCCCAGAGCATAATAAACATAAAATGTAGAAAGAGAAAAAAAGAAAAACACTTCACCTCTCATTTCTGCTACTCACTGTCCCCCATACAGTCCTCAGTTCCTCTTCTTGCCATTGTTGCATGGTGAGACTCCGGGAATCTTCACCCTAGGCAAGCTGAGAGTGCCTGTCCTAAGGTTGCAGTGCACATCTTGATGCTCATTAAGCCCTTGGTTTCTTACAGTACCTCCCTGTGGAGGTAAGAAGAGGCAGTGAACACTGTGCGGATGAGTGAGTGCAGCCAAGGTGGTCGGGAGGCAAGTGGTGAGGTATAGAATTTTTGTTCAACTTTTTTAATGCCTTCTATGATTCAGTAAAAGTGGTGACCATCTTGATAAATTTGTGCTGACCAAATTATAAAAAATATGCATTCTGGAAAATATGGATTTTATGCAAAATTTAAGTAGAATATAATTCCACTCTAATAAATTCACTCAATTCTTTATTCAATCATTAGTGTTAAATAAGAGAGTGATTTTTCATCAAGAATAACTTAAGAAACACAAAGTCTAACATGGCATTCACTAATTTATGTGTGACATTTTAAACTTTTATTTGTAAGAGTACAGCTTTAAACAATAAAAGACAGACAGATGGAAAGGAAAATGCAGATCGTCACAGATACAGATACAGATACTGGGAGGCAGCTACTAGATATACAGTATATTGATTTTTCATATGAAATGCTTGACCTTTGCTAAGCTCTTGGTTCCACTTCATTGTTGACTAAATGACCAATATAAATCCCACAGTGTCATTAGATTTATTCTCTGACCTAGTTTTTACATATGTTTTAGTATCAAATCAAATCTGCCCATAAATATGTCACCTTTAGGTATAAAAATGCAATATTCAAGTGAACAATGTCACATAATATGATTTTCAGTGAGTTGAAGTTACATACGTTTAACTGGACAATTGGTTGTAAAAAAGTTTAATTATTATGTCTGAGACTTCAAAAGAGTGGATCATTTTTTCAGATTTTCTTTTTATTCTGATCCTCTCCATTCTAAAGTTATGGCCTCCGGTAATAATGAAGCCAATGTTCCCTTAATCCAATTGGGCTTTGACCAAAAAAACTACTATCACAGAGGAGAAAAAGCAAAACGCACACAGAGAACATCTGTGGTGTGAGCCCAATTAATTGAAGAGAAATTTACTTCTTTATTACCGAGGGGCATAACTTTGGAACAGATCGACACAAAAAAAATAAATAAAAATTGTTCCAGAATCAGTAGACAAGTGACAATTGGATGGGGTACTCAATTTAAATTATAAAAAAATAGTTAAAGGTCTTCCTTTAAAAGGTGTCTATTGTTTTAATTTATTTTTACACACTTTACGTACTTAAACATGCTGCCAATCAGTGGGGCTTCAGAACCTGAGATCTCCATCCAATCACTCAAAACACAATGCTCAACTGCTAAATGAGGGTGTACTCGTAAGTCGTTCTATATCAGCGTTTCCTAAACTCAAATCCTCATGGTCCCCAACACATCATGTTTTCAGGATTTCCTTAAAATTGCACAGGTGAGAGAGCTTTTGACCATTTCTGTTGCCTTGACAATAATTCAATCACCCGTACAATACTAAGAAATTCCTAAAATCATAATCTGTTGAGGTCTATGAGGATATGAATTTGGGAAATACTGCTCTAAATAGTTTAGTTTAATGGCATAAAATGGAAACATGGTCCATCTAGTCTGCATCTAGTCTGCAATTATATTATTGTGTTTTTCTTTTTATTATACAATAGGCATATTTACATTTACTTAGTAACACTGACAACCATGTCTGCTGGAAGCTTGCTCTGAATATGCACGAAACTGGATCTAACAAAATGGTTTATTGTCTCTTATTCTAGATGTAGTTTATGAACAGGAGGAATAGTGAAAAAGGTGCAAGAAATAAACCAAGACTCCTTCTCCAAGTATAAAAGCAAAACTCGCCAACTCTAGACAAAGAAAAAACAAATTTATGGTAGCTAAACATTGAAGAGGTATGTGACACGCTCGGGATGGGTAAGTCCGGCGGATGTCACAGCATACACAAACAATGAAATGGAATAGAGGGAGAAAGAGTGAATAAGGGAGTGAGTATTGGGGCACCTAATAACTCTAAACAGTGTCTATCCCTAACCTCCCTTAGCACCCTATGTGTGTCCTTCCCCCCACCGCCTTCACATGCCTAATCCCTATCTGTCACCTTACTATACCCTGGCTAGTGCACTGGCCGGCAAGGACGCTAGCCTCACCACTGCAGATGGTATCAACACAGGGAAAGTGACTAACACGAGACAGACAATGAAAGGGAGATTATTATTATTTATTTATATAGCACCATTAATTCCATGATGCTGTACATGAAAAGGGGTTACATACAGGGTTATAGATATCATTTACAGTACACAAATTTACGATGACAGACTGATACACAGGGGAGAGGACCCTGTCCTTGCGGACTTGCATTCTACGGGGGAAATGATACTTCGCTCCAGCCTCTGCAGCAAAGCTCCAAACATGAGGATACAGATCCAGGAACCAGAACTCCACAGAAGCAGCAGATACACCACTGGCACCAGAGAGCACCAAATTCCAGGCTGGTCTTCATAGAATAATGCTACTCTGGCTGAGAGGGACTGAGACAATTGCATGAATGGAAATGGGTCTCGCTAGCATCCTACCAATAAGACTATGGAACTGAACAAAACGAGAATCCACCAAATTGACTCCAGCTCCACTATCCCCAAGAACCAGTACATTCTCAGTTTCCCCACCAACCACCACTGCAGCCAAAATGGTAAACTGAGATGTGAAGGTGGAGTAAATGTACATACCCTGGTCGTCTCCCTCCATATGAACAGAGGAACACGACTTTTGTGATGGAGTACCAACTTTTGGGCAGACATTGATGTAATGATCAGTCAGACCACAGAAATCATGCCCCTGTTTCACGGTGAACAGCAGGCAACCTAGATTGAGAGCAGACTACTCCCACCTGCCTGGGTTCATTCTTCTGCATCAGTGTGTCCTCCTCCCTAGAAAGAACAACAGGGGGTAGATTTGGTGTAGGTCTCTCCGTGAGGCATCTATCCACCTGGATAGCAAGGGTCATGGTGGCCTCCAATGACCCAGTAGTAACATAATGCATCAGAGTATCCTGAAGCCTAGCTGACAGACCCTGACAAAAATGGCTCCTAAGAGCAGGGTCATTCCACTGAGAATAACTCTATAACCAACAGTCAAATGATGCGTCATGTGACTATTTAAAGGATGGTGGGAGTGGTCACCACACTCATCTGCTGACCAGCAACAAAAGCAGCTGCCAGCAAGGAAAATGACATTAACCCTTGCTGGCCCAAAAGGAAAAAAAAACATTTAAATGATAGCAGAATCAGAGCTGTCACAAATCCAAAAATAAATCCACAGTATGTCCACAGTAGACAACTGCAGCAAGTGAATCTTATGAATATTCTGGTTTCTACTCTATCATTTCTGTATCTTCCTTCTTTTCTTGGTTTCACACATTTCCATCGTCTAAGGTAATTACAAAAAACTAGTGCCACTCCATCTTTAGTTGCTGTACAATATAGCATATAATTTGCCACTAAACCCAGTAGATATGCTCATGCCAGTCTTTGGGACCAACGCTAATTGAGAAAACAGAGGTCCTGTCACCACCTCCCAGCATTGAGGTGGCAGCTATTGCTGAGACGAGACGGTTAAGTAGGTGCTTAGATGGAAATATCTGGAGGAAACAGACAGAAAAGGGCCACTGTGAAAAACAATATATGGACCCATTACAGTCCTGTCTATGACAGAAGATGTTTGTTGCTTTGGGAGGTGGAAGTGGCCCCCATAACTCTTGAGCCCCTGTATGGCTGCACAAATTGCATCCACTATATGTTAGCCTCTGATGCTTGCAAATTGATCATATTTTACATTTATACATTTTACATTTATACTTTGTCATCTTTATACTCATCCAAAAACAGTTTTCTATCTGGATACAGTATTTGCACTCCAATCCCTAAGGGGTCTGTGTAGTTCAATTGAAGAAAAGTTATTTATAGCTATACAATTATATCCCATATCATGAAAAAGTGTGCATTATATATTGACAGTTCTTGCAAAAGACCTCAAAAAATCTAGAAAAATGTTGTTTCAAGTGTCTTTGCCTGATGAAGAGACCTGTGTAGTCTCGAAAGCTTGCAATTTGTTACCATCTTTTCAGTTAGCCATTAAAAGGTATCAACCACTGAGGACTCTCAATTCTAAATATTTTACTAGGCACACATGCACACTGTCACTTCTCCTTTAGATCTCCTGACTGCTGCAGCACACACTGACATTTGTTTATGCTGTGTGCAGCCAATCATGAAAAAAGAGCAGAACCTTGACAATTCGACAATGCAAACAAAAAGCTTCCATCTCAAGAGGAGAAAAATGGCACCGAATTTTGAGTGGTATTTCATATTTAAAATCTAAGGCTGTTTCTTTTCTGTGTAAAATATATTTTGCCTGGCAACATGTTCCAAATTCCACTGCCGGCAATGAAAATATTCCATGTGTTACAATTCACATGATAAGGCATGGCATGTTCAGAATGTCAATGTCCAATTATATATTAAATTTACAAGAAAAATGTCTGCTTAACCAAAGCAGGAAAAAAGCAATACCTAGAAGTTGCTTACTTGTTAAAGGCTTGGAATGAGAAAAAATATTTATATGAGTATTCAATGAGCTGTTTTTTGTTTCATAAGAAAAGTATTAAAATATAGTATTAGCTTCTATTTAGACTTAATGCAAATCCAATCTGATTTTCAAGGAAAATTTAAACTTTCCAAGGTGAAATTATGTTTTATTACTAATCTGGAGAAAAAAATATTTTGCTTAGTAAATGTGCACTAACCAGTCTTATATAAAAAGGTTCTGTATGTTTCTGATAGAGATGAGTGAATCTTATAAAATTAAAATTCGTCTTGTTAGCACAGATGTTCCTGGAAATTTGATTCACAGACAAGTTATTTTACATTAATTTAATATGCCTTTATTAAGCTCTAGGGTCCCTCCAGACCCAAGGTATAATAAACATAAGGTGTAAAAATAAAAAAAAAATACCTATACTCATTTTATCGTTCACCTCTCCAGTCACTCCTGAGACTCTCTGCCCTGTGCCTTCATGGCATCACATCTTTAGCCACTGTTTACTGTAGGCTGCGAGTAGGCCCCAGAGTTAACTACATGCATGTGCAGTGATTTCTGGGGCCTGGTTCTGGAAGCCGCAACCCAGTGTTCACCCTAGCATGCACAATGAGCCCATGGCCTGCTTGGGGCTGGAGGCCCCGTCTTAGAGTAAACACTGGGCAGGATTTGCAATATGGCTGAAGGGAAGCATTGATAGCTCTACACCAATGTCACGTCACATCTCCAGCCCAGTGTTAACTACGCATGTGCTGTGATCCCACCAGACAGGCTATTATTTGTTGCCCTTGAGCATCGGTAAGTTTTAATGATACACAGGCAGAACGATGGCAAACCTATCTGGAGTAATCTTATAGAGATGTTACTATAGCAATAGGCATATAGAGAGACACACGCTCGTTGTCTGTCCAAATAGTCTCTGGTCTTTATTTCTAGGGCTGGGCTTTTTAAAGCCCCAAGATCAAAAGGAAATATAGAGTTACATAATAAATTGGCAAGGAGATATATTATACAATGAGTTGTCATACACATCCTGGTATCCAAGATAGATCACATGAGAAGAATGGGGGGGGGTGCTTTGCACATGTCTGCGTTTTAGGAAGTTCTGGCTGAACATTCAACATCTTTTGGGCGTTTTCAGACAGGAACAGAATCTGGGCAATAGCAACCAGATGTCCTTGACATTTTCTGGGAATTATTGACCACTGTTATGTAAGATATCCGTGAAATGAGACTCAGATGATAACCTTGTGCAATACTTTGTTTTTCTGCTATTTTTCTGATACAACCGAGGAGCAGCTCCACAGTAAAGCATGTTAGTGACTTTATAATACTGTCACTTACTGTAGTCAGTTTTTGCTGGTATTATTTCAAATGATTTGAGCACAATGGGATACATAAGAGACTATGGTATTTTTTTAGGAGTGTTGCACTCTGTAAAAACATTTCATGCCTTCGCATTAAGCAGGGGTGGGGAATCTTTTTTCTACCAAGGGACATTTGGATATTTATACCATCATTTGCCATACAAACTCCGCCCACAAAGTACATCCTGACTCTGGCACTGGTTTCAGGACGTAATCTTTCACTGCATGCCCTTCAATGTTCTGTAGTGAACATTGTGTGTGTGTGTGTGCTAACAGAGCAGGAAGAAATTAATGAGCTGGTGGCAATCAAAATACACCTCCCTGCCCAAAAATGCGGTCCCTGAGAAACTGCCTGGGGGCCTGACAAAAAGTCATCAAGGGCCGTAAAAGGCCTGGGGGCCTGAGTTTCCCCACCCTTGGCATAAAGGATCAACATCAGGTTATCACAGTCCTGCCTGTATCCTTTCTTCTATTGCAAGTATTCTTACCCCTTTAATTTTTTCACTTTTTCTTTCATTGAAGCCATTTGGTAAATTCAAAAAAGATCATTTTTTTTCTCATTAATGTACACTCTGCACCCCATCTTGACTGAAAGAAAAACAGAAATGTAGAAACTTTTGCAAATTTATTAAAAAAGAAAAATTGAAATATCACATGGTCATAAATATTCAGACCCTTCGCTCAGTATTGAGAAGAAGCATCCTTTTGAGCTACCCTCCTACGGCCCCCTCCACATCCATCTCCTGGTGTACTGGCCTGTCTCCTGGTAGCACCTCCAGTTTCTGGACACTACACTGACAGACACAGCAAACCTTCTTGCCACAGCTCGCATTGATGTGCCATCCTTGATGAGCTGAACTACCTAAGCCACTTGTGTGAATTGTAGAGTCCGTCTCATGCTACCACGAGTGTGAGAGTGCAACCAATATTCAAAAGTGACCAAAACGTAAGCCAGAAAGCATTGGTACTGAGATGTGGTCTGTGGTCTCCACCTGCAGAACCACTCCTTTATTGAATGTGTCTTGATAATTGCCAATAATTTCCATCTGTTGTCTATTCCATTTGCACAACAGCATGTTAAATTAACTGTCAAACAGTGTTGCTTCCTAAGTGGACAGTTTGATTTCACAGAAGTTTGATTTACTTGGAGTTATATTCTGTTGTTTAAGTGTTCCCTTTATTTTTTTGAGCAGTGTATATATATATATATATATATATATATATATATATATATATATTATATGCAGAATTTTGTAAAGTATACTTCTATATTTACATTGATTATGAACTCATTTCTGTTATCTGTTTGGGCAGATGTTTCTACTATACTCAGTATGACCTATTTATAGCATTATTTGCAGGATGAAGCATATGTGGGTCATTTGAGCAGCATGCACACATTTATTTAGGACTACACTATATGCCCACATTGATATGTCACTTACTATCATGTTCCATTTCAATGATCCTGTATCACTTTAAAAACAAGTTGGTCTACTTCATAAAAAGAGAATAAAAGGAAATGCTGAGTGTGATGCCTGGGGCTCCTTGAGGTTACTATTTAATCCCAAAACAATGATCTAAACATTTTACTTGATTGAAAATTAACATATTACCAGTCTATAAAATGCATAAAAAATTAAGATTTGCAATACTAAGTTTTGCTTCAGTTAAAATGCTAATGAATTGCTTGGCACACTACACTGGAAGCACACTGAACCATTTGGCTTCATATTGGCTTGAAAAGAAGTTTTCATGCATATGTTGTTAAACGTGATAGTAGTCATAAAGCTTTTCACAAAGAATTATTTATTATTACCACATAGAGGTGATGAGATCAGGCAAAATTCAAATTTGCCTGTTCTCGTGGATTTTCCAAAGAGATTCGATTTGCAAAGAAGTTATTCTCTGCTAATGTAAGGTCCCTTATTATGCTCTGGTGTCTCTTCAGAGCCCAGAGCGTAATTAATGTAAGATGTAAAAAATAAAATAAATCCTTATACTCATCACACCGCTCACTGCTTCCCGTCCACCACCCTGCCCAGTTCTCGACGCATCTTCAGATTACACTGGACCCCAGGCCTCTTATTTTTGGCTTGGACTTCAGACTTTGATGAGGCTCAGGAGGGTTCTGCATATGCATGTGCAATATCGCAGCACACACTGTGATATCATGTTGTTGAGACCTTTTGCGTGAAAGTGAAGAATCCTCCTGGGTATTCTCCATGAATGGCGGAGATCTAAAGATGTGCCAAGAACCAAACTGGTGTCTCGTAGGAGCTGGAGTGATAAGTCATGAGGTGAGTGAGGTACGATTTTTTTGTTTAACAGTTTGATGAACCTTTATGGTTCAGAAAAATGATTGCCAACGACTGCTATTTTGCTAAATCTATGCAAAAGTGAATTATAGAAAAATCTATATTTTTGCAAATTAAAATTTTGTAAAATTCAAGAGGAATTAAGCTCCATTCAAATTAATTTGCTTTCTTTATTAGCAACTTGTTAATTTTAGAGAACAACAATATCCAGGCAATAGCTAACGATTGGTCTCTTACCAGCAAATACTGCACATACATAAATGAGCATGATCTGTATGCAAGTTTCATTTTTTATTAATAGTCCAATAACTATGATTAAAAGCACATTTGTAGGAGCAGATTTGCAACTTTTCATTTTGATGTACAATTCCCTTAGTATTTAGCTTGAGTAGTCATGGCAAGGAAGGGGTAACACAAATTAAGTTTGGTTATGACTCCAGATTTTTGTTCTGTTCTTTTATTGTATTTGCTAGAGATGAAAGAATCAATTTGTAACAAATCAAATTTATTATTAACCCTCCGTCACATACAACTGATCTGACAGGCGCTTCTCTTTTACTTTCATTTCTCCTTCCTCACCAGATTGTGAGGAAACCCCCTCCCTCCAGGTAGTCTCCTGTCTCTTGAAGGTCTGTGAAACCTGATATCACAGTTGGATTTCAGAGCTTCAGGGGAGAGGATATAGCTGCACAGATCTCTCAGGCTCATTGTATGTGAATACGTCACATTCAGTAAGGTTGGTATTTTATGTTTTTATTCATCACAATAGTTTATTTAGCTTGTTTTATGAATGTATAGCACAAAATGTGAGGATATTTCATAGAAATAAGGGAGATTTTATAAAAGAAAGTGTGCTGCTCAGGCATATACAGTAGTTCCCTAACATATTCCTTCTCTTGCTTCAGATTATCTGCTGAAATGGAGAGGAAAATGTACAATTTATCCAAACAACTTGATGTTGAGGAAGTAACAAACATGCTGTTAGATGATAGAGACCTCACACTGAATGAGGATTTAGGAGAGGAAAGTGAGATTGATTCTCATGATGAGGTGGAAGAATGTGTCCTGGATTCTGAAACAGAGCAAGATGGTGACAGTGGTGAGGATGAAGAAGTTGGACCATATTATATTGGAAAAGATAAAAATACTAAATGGAACAAGAAGCCATTCCAGAAAAAACGTAGGGAACCTTTAAACATTATTACTCACCTTCCTGCAGTAATAGGAACTGCACGTAATGCAAAAACTGCAGTTGAATGCTGGAACAGTATATTTACAGATGACATTCTGGACTCTATTGTCACATATACCAACCAATATATAGACATTATAAAGGACAAGTACATCTGCAACAGAACCATCAAGCCCACAGATGAAATAGAACTGCGTGCTTTTTTTGGATTACTGTACCTTGCAGGAGCTTATAGGGCAAATAGACAAAGTTTGGAGGAACTTTGGGGTAAAGATGGGGATGGAGTTGAAAAATTTAGCCTTGTTATGTCCATAAACAGATTCAAGATTCTAATTCGTTGCTTTCGGTTTGACGACAGAACTACCCGAACCGAACGCAAAACACATGACCGACTTGCTCCAATACGTGATATATTTCAAAGATTTGTTGTAAACTGTAAACAAAGTTATTACCCTGGAGAGAATCTCACTATTGACGAAATGCTCCCTGGTTTTCGTGGTAGATGTGCCTTTCGTCAATATATTCCATCAAAGCCAAACAAATATGGAATAAAAATTTATGCCCTTGTTGATGCCAGTAAGACCTACACTTACAACCTGGAAGTTTATGCAGGAAAACAACCAGAAGGTCCTTACTGTGTGAGCAACAAACCCATTGATGTTGTAAAAAGACTGGCTGAACCCCTATTTGGATCGGGTCGCAATATTACAGCTGACAATTGGTTTACAAGTTGTGATCTGATTGATTATCTGAAAATTCAGAAGCTGTCATATGTGGGAACTGTAGAAAAAACAAAAGGGAATTGCCGCCACAGTTTGTAAGTGTGAAAGAGAGACAACAGTACAGCAGTATGTTTGCATTCCATAAATGGAAAGGCTTTAGTTTCCTATGTACCACATGCCAAAAAAATCGTACTTCTTCTATCAACACTTCATGATGATGCTGCCATCGATCCTGGGACTGGGGCAGAAAAAAACCCGGAGATAATTACATTTTACAATGCCACCAAAGGGGGTGTGGATACAGCAGATCAGATGTGCTCCACTTTCAACGTCAGCAGAAACATCAAACGCTGGCCAATGGTCATATTTTTTGCTATGTTGAATTTGGGTGGTATAAATTCACAAGTAATTTATCTTGAAAACAAGCTTGAACCACTCCGTAGACGATTGTATCTGAAAAAATTGGCCCATGAACTAGAACTTGGAGAGCTACGCAGGAGAAGTGTGAAAACAATCGGTATCCCCTCTCGCCTTCAAGTTCAGCTCAAAAGGTTCCGCCCAGAAGATGATGGTGAAAAGTCACCATCTGCACCACCTCACAAAAGAAGGAGATGCACCACCTGCCAAATGGAAAGCGGAACCAGAAGGCTTTCAAATTATGAATGTCTCAAATGTCATAAAGCAATTTGCCTGACACATGCAAAAATGGTGTGTAATTCTTGCTATTTGCTCTGCAAGTGTGACTTTTCTGGGGAAACCTCAGCATCTACTTCTGATTGAATATGTTTTTAATAGTACTTAAGGTACCTTAAAATTAAGTTTGTGTTCAAAAATTTTCTTTGTACATTTTTTTTGAGAGAGTCGAACTGGGGACTATTTGGCGGGAGTTTTGAAAAGTTTGTATTTCATAGTTATTAGTTTTATGTTAAGTAAATGTTTTTTTTTGCAACTGATTATGTGTAGTCTCTTTTATTACATCCCTATGAAGGTCACTGATCACTTTTAGAGCACTGAAATTGCAAACATTAGATATTATAGGTATTTTTCCAGCAGGCGCCTGACAGGCACATTGTATGTGAACTCGTTAGTCCGAATATTGTATGTGACGGAGGGTTAATTAGCTGAAAATTTTAAATTCTACCTTTGATTTGCACTAATCTGACAAAATGCAGCCAGTCAGCTGTCATTTTGCTGTATTCTTTTTGAGAGCTAAAAAGATGTTTAAATATAGTCAAATATTATATTCATCTGTCCTAGGTTTGCCCCTCACTTTTTCTGCCATCACAGCTACCTGCCTAGTTCATAGCTCTACAAGAATAGGTCTTTAGATTGGTATGCTTTTTAGTTTTCACTAAGGATCTTCTGGCACTGATTAGGGCCTTGAACTACATGTTATTGTTGTGCATAATGCCGTACGTAAAAGTTATAGTGGCAGGACGGGAGATCTCAAACAGTAATAAATGTCCTTTCAGGGCTGATATGACGACAAACTAATTTTCAGAGGACTAAAACAAATCACTTAGTCAATTCCGCTGAATCTACTTGAAATTTATTTTCGGAGATTTGCTCTTATCTGAATATTAGTTGATATTTCAACTTTTAATTTGACAGCACAACAAATAACATACTTGCATGTGGTATCTTTTTGACATTAATAACTTCAACTATACATCTTAGATGTTAATTTTAGTGCACTAAAAATATGAATGAAATAAAACACTAGCTAAATGCCAGTAATGACAAAATATTGATACAAATGAAGCATTAATGAATATCTATTAGAGATGAGTGAATCAGGCAAAATTTGAATTTGCCTGTTTGCGTAGTCTTTCTTAGGAAATTCAATTTGCAGATAAGTTTTTGTTTAATGAATTCATGGAGTCATAGAATGTTAGAGTTGGAAGGAACCTCAAGGGTCATTGTGTCCAACCCCATGCTCAATGCAGCTCAGGATTCACTAAACCATCTCAGATAGATGTCTGTCCAAACTCTGTGTGAAGACTTCCATTGAAGGAGAACTCACGACTAGTGATGGTGGAGTGTGCTTGGATAACGTCTTATCTGAGCATGCTTGGGTGTTATCCAGGTATCTTGGGTGTGTTCGTATGTTAAGTTCACGTTCCTGTGGCTCCACAATTTGCGGTTGTTAGACAGCCTGAACACATGTGGGAACTCCATAACAAACAGGCAATCCCTGCATGTGTTATGGCTGTCTAACAGCAGCAAATCATGAAGCCACGGGGATGTGAGCATAATATATGAGCATGCCCTAGATATTGAGGATAACACCTGAGCGTACTCATATAAGACGTTACCCGAGTACATTTGATGATCACCTCTTGATGCAGTCTGTTCCACTCATTGTTCAGCCTCACTGTCAAAAAGCGTTTTCTATTATCTAATCTGTATCTTCCATGTGCAAATGAGAATAAGAATGATCCCTCTACACTGTGACATCCCTTCAGATATTTGTAGACAGCTATTAAGTCTCCTCTTAGCTCTCTTTTTTGCAAGCTAAACATTCCTAGATCCTTTAACCGTTCCTTGTAGGACATACTTTGAAGTCCACTCACCATCCTGGTAACTCTTCTCTGTATTTTCTCTAGTTTTTCAAAGTCTTTTTCAAAATGTGGTGCCCAGAACTGGACACAGTATTCCAGATGTGGCCTGACCAAGGAGGAGTAGAGGGGGATAATTACTTCATGTGATCCAGACTTTAAGCATTTCTTAATACATCCTAGACCTGTGTTGGCTTTTTTGCTGCTGCATCACACTGTTGACTCATGTGTAGTTTGTGATCTGTTTGTAAACCCAAGTCTTTTTCACACGTGCTGTTGCTTAATTCTATTCTTCCCAATCTATAAATGTAATTTTTGTTTTTCTTGCCCAGATGTAGAATCTTACATTTCTCCCTGTTAAATACATTTCTATTAGTCACTTTCCATTGTTTGAGCTTATCTACATCCTTCTGAATCCTTTCTCTCTTCTCTAATGTCAGCTATTCCTCCTAGCTTTGCGTCATCTGAAAATTTGATCAGTTTTCCTACAGTTCTCTTATCTAGATCATTCATAGAAATGTTGATCAACACTGGGGCCAGGACAGAGTCTTGTGGTACCACATGTGAAACACACCTCCAATTGGATGTGCAACCATTTATTACCACTCTTTGAGTATGATGACTGAGCCAGTTATAAAGCCACCTAACTGCAGCCTTGTCAATAAGTATAGTATGAGATACTTTATCAAATGCTTTGTTGAAATCCATCATACAGTAGAAGGAAATTAGATTAGTCTAGCATGACTTGTTTGCTGCAAACCCATGCTGGCTATGGTTAATTACTGTATTCTTATCTGCGTACTTACATACATGTTGTTTAATAATTTGTTCAAAGATCTTTTCAGGCATAGAAATGAGGCCTGTAATTTCATGGCTCATTTGTTTTCCTTTTCTAAAGATAGGGACAACATTTGTCCTTCTTCAATCTCAGGATTTTTCAAAGATTATGGCTAGTGGTTAAGCAATTTCCTCTGCTAACTCTTTCAATACCATAGGATGTAATTTATCTGTACCAGGAGATTTAAAGTCATTTAAATTAGCTAAGTGTTCCCTCACCATCTCTATTTTTCTAGATAGTGTGGATCCATTTATTCCTTCAATGGCACCGTGAAGATCAGTTGATGTTACAATTGCTTTCTTAGACAACACAGATGCTACAGTAAATAAGAGTTTAAAAGTTCGGCCTTCTCAACATTATATTTGACCACTTCACCCTTTTCATCATGTAAAAATCCTATAGCATCTTTTACTTTTCATTTGCTTTTGACATACCCCCAAAATCCTTTACAAATGATTTTGGTCTCCCTTGCAAGCCTTACTTCATTACTGGCTTTAGCTCTTCTAACGCTTCCCCTGCATTCCTTGCAAACAGCATTATGTTCTTATTTAGATATTCCCTTTCCATTTAATATACATTTATTTTTTCCTTTTTCAACAAGTGATTAAGTTCTGTGTTCATCCAATCTGGTCTCTTTAAATGCTTCCAATTCTTCATTAGTTCAGGATTGTTACCGATTTTGAAGTGAGCATTTCATTTAGCAAAATCTCTCATCCTTCTTTCATATTTCTGTCTTTTTGAACATCCAGCCATCGGACCTTTCCTACACTCTTTCTGAGTCCATTAAAATCTGTCTTTCTGAAGTCCAACCTTAAAGTCTGAGTCCTTGCTGGTCTTCCTATTCTTGTAATCCAAAATTCAAGGATAGCATGATAGCTGCCTTCTAAATTCACAGCAACCTGATCTTCCGCATCCATTTCCTCCCTGTTGATAAGCATTAGTTCCAAGTTTGCAGATCCTCTTGTTCTCTCTTCTACCTTTTGAAAGATAAAATGTTGTGCAAGAGAAGATAAAAATTTTCTGGACCCATTACTTTTACCTGAGAGATATTCCCATCAAATATTGAGTTAGTTAAAATCTCCCATAATCATGTCATACATTTTTGAGAACAAAGACATCTGATGTACAAAGAGTTCATCCATATCTTCAGTGTGTCCAGGTGGCATATAGTAAATACATACAATAGTGTCCTTTCTGTTCTTCTCTCCTTGTATTCTTACCCATACAGTTTCTAAAGAGCTACCAGTCTCTGAAACTTGGTGGTCTATGGAGATTTATGTTTTCCTAACGTACAATGCAACACCTCCTCCGCTCTTGTTAATCCTGTTTCTAATAAATAAGTTGTAGCTTTCAAGGTTTGTATTTCAATCATCCCACCAAGTTTCAGTAATGCCTATGAGGCTATGATATCATATCTCACTTCCTGTGTTAGCCTTTTCCGATGCTCTGTGCGTTTGTATAGACATATTTTAGTTTGTAGTCGGTTTCTCTTGCTCCTCTATTTTCATTTAGAATTTGCTGTTTTTGTTCTTTATTTCCACTTCTAAAAGCAGGGTTCTCAAAAGAATTAATCAGCTGTATATTTTTCCCTGGCTGCATATTTCCCATCACATATTGCTCTAGTTTAACTCCTTTCCGACATCAGGAGTAATAGTACGCTGATGTCGGACTTTCTCCCATTGTTGTGGGCTCCGGCGGTGAGCCCACATCTTCAACTGAACAGCTGACATGTGCCTGCAATAGCCGCGGGTGGAAAGTCAACCCACCCGCGGCTATTAACCAGTTAAATGCCGCTGTCAAACTCTGACAGCGGCATTTAACAAGCACTTCCGGCAATCGCGCCGGAAATACGCACACCAGAGACCCCAGTCACGTGATCGCGGGTCACCGGTGTGTTGGCATGACAACTGGAGGTCTCCTGGAGACCTCTATGGTTGTCAATGCCGGCTTGCTGTGAGCGCCACCCAGTGGTTGGCGCTCGTAGCAATTGAGTAAATCTGCTATAAAGAGGCGATCTTATCATCACCTCTATGTAGCAGAGGCAATCAGGTTGTTGCAGCTTCTAGTCTCCTATGGAGACGATTGAATCATGCCAAAGATAAAAATAAAATGTTTTTAAAAATATTAAAAAAATAAAAAATATACAAATGTTCAAATCACCCCCTTTTCACCTCATTCAAAATAAAACAATAAAAATAAAATCAAACATACACATATTTGGTATTGCTGCATTCAGAATCACCCGATCTATCAATAAAAAAAGATTAACCTAATTGCTAAATGGCGCAGCGATAAAAAACGTCAAAACGCCAGAGTTGTTTTTTTGGTCCCCGCGACATTGAATTAAAATGCAATAACGGGCGATCAAAAGATCATATATGCACCAAAATGGTATCATTAAAAACTTCAGCTCGTCACTCAAAAATTAAGCCCTCACCCAACCCAAGATCACAAAAAATGGAGACGCTACGGGTATCGGAAAATGGCACAATTTTTTTTTTTTTTTTACAAAGTTTAGAATTTTATTTACCACTTAGAAAGAAAGAACCTAGACATATTTGGAAGCTATTAACTCGTAATGACCTGGAGAATCATAATGGCAGGTCAGTTTCAGCAATTAGTGAACCTAGTAAAAAAGCCAAACAAAAAACAAGTGTGGGATTGCACTTTTCTTGCAATTTCACCGCACTTGGAATATTTTTCCCGTTTTCTAGTACATGACATGGTAAAACCAACGGTGTGCTTCAAAAGTACAACTTGTCCAACAAAAAACAAGCCCTCACATGGCCTATATTAACCCCTTTCTGACATGGGATGTACTATCCCGTCGAGGTGGGGTGGGCCCCTATGACCATGGACGGGATAGTACGTCCAGCGCGATCGGCGGCGCTCACGGGGGGAGCGCCGCCGATCGCGGCCGGGTGTCAGCTGTTTATCGCAGCTGACATCCGGCACTATGTGCCAGGAGCGGTCACGGACCGCCCCCGGTACATTAACCCCTGGCACACCGCGATCAAAGATGATCGCGATGTGCCGGCGGTGCAGGGAAGCATCACGCAGGGAGGGGGCTCCCTGCGGGCTTCCCTGAGCCCCCTGCAGCAGCGCGATGTGATCGCGTTGCTGCGAGGGTCTCCTCACTTCCCTCCCTGCTCGAGCCCCGGATCCAAGATGGCCGCGGATCCGGGTCCTGCAGGGAGGGAGGTGGCTTCACAGACCCTGCTCAGAGCAGGCACTGTGAAGCAGCCTGCACTGCTATCAGATCGGTGATCTGACAGAGTGCTGTGCACACTGTGTTAAGGACTGGCGGAACGCACCATGTATAGATGGTACGAAACTAGGTGCGTTCGCAGTCCGAGGTCCACCGTGCAGGTAAAAGACCCTGCAGCTAGCAAGACGGACAATATGGCGGTACACTAAAGGATACACGCGTGGGTTAAACCTCACCCAGCGTGAAGAAAGCGATCCTGTTAATCCACAGGACCGCAGTACCGCACTAGTGCGCGAGCAAGTGGTCAGCGGACTTAACCCCAGAAGGGATTGGAGCCCGATTAGACCCTTGCTGGCGTAACACCGCAACTGGGTGTGTAGAGAACTTTAAGAAGTATAAATGCACAAGAGTGCGAGCGATGCCGCACTAACGGACGCCACTAACCACCCAGACTCGGGTATGGAAAGCGCAAGGCAGGCGCACGGCGCCGTACTGGCAGGCACAGCTACAGGACGCTGAGATGTGTGTCTAGTGCTGTAGGCTAAGTCGGGCGCTAGGTAGCAGCCATACACCTTCCGCGAACAGACATTCAATAGGGAAGGGGTTTCAAAGGACGACTTGCACTCACAACATACACACATCAACAATTGTTAGACAATACTAGCGCATGGCCGTGCGGTCATGCGCAGTTTATATAGGAGCAGCACAGGAAGTGGCCACAGCACTTTTGCCCTTCTAGGACCTGCCAAGAGGACCAATGGAATGTGCTGCAGAGCCTGAGCACATGACCCTCGATCTCCAACGGGAGACCTTACGCTGGGCATGCTCAGTACATGCAGACAAGGACTTAGTCCCAGAGAAGTCCGCTCGCTGCTGACCAGTACTGACTTTAATGACAGAGACTGGAGAAGCAGCACTAACTCTCTGAACAGAGTGAGAATGAGCAAGACGCTGGGACCGACGTCCTTGCTGAGCAGGCTCCACTGCGGCTGGACAAGAATGGGAGACCGCAGCGGAAGTGGCTCGAGATTCCCCCAGTGCAGAAGCGGGAACTCGACCCCTAACATTACCCCCCCTCCTAGGGCCCCCCCCTCCTTGGGCCTCGCTACGTTCAAAGGCAGCAATGAGCTGCGGAGCCCGAATGTGCTCCACAGGCTCCCAGGTTCTATCCTCTGGACCATGACCCTTCCAATCCACCAAAAAAAATTTTTTGCCACGTACCACCTTGCTTCCCACAATAGCATTCACCTCAAATTCATCCGTGGATGAACCCGATGTCCCAGCAGATGACTCAGAAAACCGAGACAAACGAACGGGCTTTAAGAGGGAAACGTGAAAGGTATCGGTGATACCAAGGCGTGGAGGAATGGCCAAACGGTAAACCACAGGGTTGACCTGTTCCAGAACTTTAAACGGGCCAATGTAGCGAGGAGCAAACTTAGTGGACTCAACTCGCAGCCTGATGTTACGGGCGGAGAGCCACACTAAGTCGCCGGGAGCAAAGACCGGAGCGGGGCGCCGGTGTGTATCAGCCGAAACCCTCATTCTCTCCTTGGAGGCCCGGATAGCATCCTGTGTGCGGTCCCAGATGTCACGTGCCTCCACCGCCCAGTCTGCCACCCTAGAATCGGTGGAGGACACGGGCATGGGCACAGGGACACGCGGATGCTGGCCGTAATTAAGGAGAAAAGGAGTTTGACCAGTGGAATCGGCTACGGCGTTGTTCAGGGCAAATTCCGCCCAAGGTAGCAAAGATGCCCAGTCATCCTGCCTAGCAGAGACGAAATGTCGCAAATATGTCACCAGAGTCTGGTTGGTTCTCTCCACCAACCCATTCGTCTCGGGATGGTAAGCAGAGGAGAGGTTTAACTCTATGCTGAGTAAACGGCAGAGCTCTCTCCAAATCCGAGATGCGAACTGGGGACCCCGATCGCTGACAATTTTATCAGGCATACCATGCAAACGGAAAACGTGTTTAACGAACAACACCGCCAAGGCCCGTGCTGAGGGTAACCGAGGAAGCGGCACCAAATGCACCATCTTAGAGAAATGGTCAGTGACAACCCAAATAATGGAGCAGCCACGCGACTTGGGTAGACCCACCACAAAGTCCATTCCGACCATCTCCCAGGGCCTGTCTGCCACCGGTAGAGGGTAAAGCAACCCAGCAGGCCGTTGCCGAGGAGACCGATTCTGGGCGCAAGAAACGCACGCCTGAATGTAGTCCCTGACATCTCGGGCCATATGCGGCCACCAGTATGTTCTCGCCAAAAGCTCTGATGTCCTCTTTGTCCCAAAATGCCCCCCCACTCTGGAGGAGTGAGCCCAAGAGAGAACCTCCGGTCGCAAGTTAGCTGGCACGAAAGTCTTGCCCGGGGGCACAGACTCTAGCGAAACCGGAGCTACAGTTCTCAGGCTCTCAGAAGGGACAATAAGCCGAGGCTCCTCCTCCTCCTCCTCAGATGACACTACGGAGCGGGAGAGAGCGTCGGCACGAACGTTCTTCTCCCCGGAGAGAAAATGGAGAGTAAAATGGAACCGGGAGAAGAACAGGGACCATCTAGCCTGGCGAGAATTCAGCCGCTGGGCCGTCTGTATATACACCAAGTTCTTGTGGTCAGTGAAGACTTGGAAGGGAAAGCGAGCTCCCTCCAAGAGGTGTCTCCACTCTGAAAAAGCCAACTTCATAGCTAGCAACTCCCTGTCCCCGATGGAATAATTCCTCTCCGCTGGTGTGAAGGTCTTGGAGAAGAAGAAGCAAGGATGCTTCCGACCTTGAGCATCCTTTTGGAAAAGGACTGCTCCAGCACCAACGGATGAGGCATCCACCTCCAAGATGAATGGTTTATCTACATCGGGGCGATGTAGGATGGGAGCGCTAGCGAAGTGTGACTTAATCGAGAGAAAGGCCTTGGAGACCTCCTCTGACCACAACTTGGGATTTGCTCCCTTCTTGGTGAGGGCGACCAAGGGAGCTACCAAAGTTGAGAAGTGTGGAATGAACTGGCGATAATAATTAATGAACCCCATAAAGCGCTGCACCGCTTTAAGAGAATGGGGTTCCTGCCAGTCCATTACAGCCTGTAGCTTGGCAGGATCCATAGCCAAACCCTGGGCAGAAATGATATATCCAAGGAAAGGCAAGGACTCCTGCTCAAACACACACTTCTCCAACTTAGCGTAGAGGGAGTTTGCCCGTAAGAGGTCGAAGACTTTGCGAACATCTCTCCGATGGGAGTCTATATCTGGAGAGTAGATGAGAATGTCATCCAGATAGACTACGACCGAGGTGGTGAGCATATCCCGAAAGATGTCGTTCACAAAGTCTTGGAAAACGGCTGGGGCATTACAGAGCCCAAAGGGCATCACTAGATATTCATAGTGCCCATCCCTGGTGTTAAAAGCCGTCTTCCATTCATCCCCCTCACGGATGCGAATCAGGTTGTAAGCACCCCGCAGATCTAACTTTGTAAATACCTTTGCTCCCCGTAGCCTATCAAAGAGCTCAGATATCAGGGGTAATGGGTACTTGTTCTTAACGGTAATTGCGTTAAGACCCCTGTAGTCTATGCATGGACGTAAGTCTCCAGTCTTCTTCTGTACGAAGAAGAACCCAGCCCCTGCCGGTGACACTGACTTCCTAATGAATCCTCTTGCCAGATTCTCCTGAATATACTGGGACATTGCCTCCGTCTCCGGGAGAGATAACGGGTAGACTCGACCCCGGGGAGGCTCAGCACCAGGCAAGAGGTCAATAGGACAGTCATAGGGGCGGTGAGGCGGAAGGGTCTCCGCAGCTCTTTTGGAGAACACGTCTGCATGGGACCAATAGTGCTTGGGGAGAGAGGAAAGATCTGCGGGTACCTGTGTAGAAGCAACCTGAACGCACTCCCTCTGACATCTACCCTCACAGGATTTACTCCATCCCAAAATTCTCCCAGAGGACCACTCAATATGAGGAGAATGGTAGCGAAGCCATGGCATCCCCAACAGGACCTCATCAATTCCCTCAGGAATGACTAATAGGGAGATTATCTCCTGATGTGATGGAGACACAGATAGGGTGAAAGGAATGGTTTGGTGGGTAATCTGTGAAGGTAGTGTTGACCCATTTACCACTCGAACGGTCACTGGCTGGGCGAGCATCACCAAGGGTATTGCGTGACGCTGGGCAAAGGCGGAGGACATAAAGTTACCCTCTGCCCCAGAGTCCAAGCATAGCTCGACCGTGAGAGTGGATGGGCCTATGGTAATTGTCCCCTTGAAGGACAACTTTGAGGCAAACGTCGCCGTGTCTAGTGTACCTCCTCCAACTGCAACTAGACGCTGACGTTTCCCCGACCGCTGAGGACTCTTGGAGGCAAGACGTCCTGACTGCTGGCGAACATGACGAACCTTATGTGCACGAGCGGACTGAGACTTGGATCCCGCTCGTGTCACCTCCAAGGTCTCATGTGACTCAGATGTCTGGACTGGAGATTTCAAAGGTTTGGCGAAGGTAGGAGCCAGCCGAAACCTCTGCCTACACTGGGCTCGTTCCAACCTCCGCTCGTTAAAACGGAGGTCTATACGAGTAGAAATAGATATTAACTCCTCCAGTGTGGCAGGAATCTCCCTAGTGGCCAGAGCGTCCTTAACATGGTCAGCCAGGCCCCTCCAGAATATGGGGATAAGGGCTTTATCCGACCACTCCAGCTCGGAAGCTAACGTACGGAATCGGACGGAAAAATGGCTGACCAAGGACTCACCCTGAGTTAATGCCAGTAGTTGGAGCGCTGTATCATGGGTGAGTTGAGGTCCTAGAAAGACCTTTTTCAGCGTGCCCAGAAACAACGGAGCACTCTGCACCACATGATCATCACGCTCCCACAGCGGCGTAGCCCACTCCAACGCCCTGTCCGACAACAGCGAGACAATAAATCCCACCTTAGCCCGCTCTGTAGGAAAACGTGCAGCCAGGAGCTCGAGGTGGATAGAGCACTGACTCACGAATCCCCTACAAGTTTTGCAATCTCCAGAAAATTTTTCTGGCAACGGGAGGCGGGATAATGTCGGAACAGGGGTGGCAGTGGACAAGGTTGCTGCCGCCACGCCAGCAGCCTTTACAGCAACTGCGGTAACATCCACAGCTGAGGTTGAGTTCTCGAGAACCTTCAACCTACCCTCCAACTGCTGGATATACCGCAAAGATTGCTGAATGTCCGCCATACTAGCCAGACCTTGGCGCTAGTATTATGTTAAGGACTGGCGGAACGCACCATGTATAGATGGTACGAAACTAGGTGCGTTCGCAGTCCGAGGTCCACCGTGCAGGTAAAAGACCCTGCAGCTAGCAAGACGGACAATATGGCGGTACACTAAAGGATACACGCGTGGGTTAAACCTCACCCAGCGTGAAGAAAGCGATCCTGTTAATCCACAGGACCGCAGTACCGCACTAGTGCGCGAGCAAGTGGTCAGCGGACTTAACCCCAGAAGGGATTGGAGCCCGATTAGACCCTTGCTGGCGTAACACCGCAACTGGGTGTGTAGAGAACTTTAAGAAGTATAAATGCACAAGAGTGCGAGCGATGCCGCACTAACGGACGCCACTAACCACCCAGACTCGGGTATGGAAAGCGCAAGGCAGGCGCACGGCGCCGTACTGGCAGGCACAGCTACAGGACGCTGAGATGTGTGTCTAGTGCTGTAGGCTAAGTCGGGCGCTAGGTAGCAGCCATACACCTTCCGCGAACAGACATTCAATAGGGAAGGGGTTTCAAAGGACGACTTGCACTCACAACATACACACATCAACAATTGTTAGACAATACTAGCGCATGGCCGTGCGGTCATGCGCAGTTTATATAGGAGCAGCACAGGAAGTGGCCACAGCACTTTTGCCCTTCTAGGACCTGCCAAGAGGACCAATGGAATGTGCTGCAGAGCCTGAGCACATGACCCTCGATCTCCAACGGGAGACCTTACGCTGGGCATGCTCAGTACATGCAGACAAGGACTTAGTCCCAGAGAAGTCCGCTCGCTGCTGACCAGTACTGACTTTAATGACAGAGACTGGAGAAGCAGCACTAACTCTCTGAACAGAGTGAGAATGAGCAAGACGCTGGGACCGACGTCCTTGCTGAGCAGGCTCCACTGCGGCTGGACAAGAATGGGAGACCGCAGCGGAAGTGGCTCGAGATTCCCCCAGTGCAGAAGCGGGAACTCGACCCCTAACACACTGTCAGATCACCGATCTGTGATGTCCCCCCCTGGGACAAAGTAAAAAAGTAAAAAAAAAAAATTTCAAATGTGTAAAAAAAAATAAAAAAAAATATTCCAAAATAATGAAAAAAAAATATTATTCCCATAAATACATTTTTTTATCTAAATAAAAAAAAACAAACAATAAAAGTACATATATTTAGTACCGCCGCGTCCGTAACAGCCCGACCTATATAACTGGCCCACTAGTTAACCCCTTCAGTAAACACCGTAAGAAAAAAAAAAAACGAGGCAAAAAACAACGCTTTATTATCATACCGCCGAACAAAAAGTGGAATAACACGCGATCAAAAAGACAGATATAAATAACCATGGTACCACTGAAAGCGTCATTTTGTCCCGCAAAAAACAAGCCACCATACAGCATCATCAGCAAAAAAATAAAAAAGTTATAGTCCTGAGAATAAAGCGATGCAAAAATAATTATTTTTTCTATAAAATAGTTTTTATCGTATAAAAGCGCCAAAACATAAAAAAATGATATAAATGAGGTGTCGCTGTAATCGTACTGACCCGAAGAATAAAACTGCTTTATCAATTTTACCAAACGCGGAATGGTATAAACGCCTCCCCCAAAAGAAATTCATGAATAGCTGGTTTTGGTCATTCTGCCTCACAAAAATTGGAATAAAAAGCAATAAAAAAATGTCACGTGCACGAAAATGTTACTAGTAAAAACGTCAACTCGTCCTGCAAAAAACAAGACCTCACATGACTCTGTGGACCAAAATATGGAAAAATTATAGCTCTCAAAATGTGGTAACGCAAAAAATATTTTTTGCAATAAAAAGCGTCTTTCAGTGTGTGACGGCTGCCAATCATAAAAATCCGCTAAAAATCCCGCTATAAAAGTAAATCAAACCCCCCTTCATCACCCCCTTAGTTAGGGAAAAATAAAAAAAATGTATTTATTTCCCATTAGGGCTAGGGTTAGGGTTAGGGTTAGGGCTAGGGTTAGGGCTAGGGTTAGGGCTAGGGTTAGGGTTAGGGTTAGGGCTAGGGTTAGGGCTAGGGTTAGGGTTAGGGCTAGGGTTAGGGTTAGGGCTAGGGTTAGGGCTACAGTTTGGGTTGGGGCTAAAGTTAGGGTTCGGGTTGGGGCTAAAGTTACAGTTAGGGTTTAGATTACATTTACAGTTGGGAATAGGGTTGGGATTAGGGTTAGGGGTGTGTCAGGGTTAGAGGTGTGGTTAGGGTTACTGTTGGGATTAAGGTTAGGGGTGTGTTTGGATTAGGGTTTCAGTTATAATTGTGGGGTTTCCACTGTTTAGGCACATCAGGGGCTCTCCAAACGCGACATGGTGTCCGATCTCAATTCCAGCCAATTCTGCGTTGAAAAAGTAAAACAGTGCTTCTTCCCTTCCGAGCTTTCCCGTGTGCCTAGACAGGGGTTTACCCCAACATATGGGGTATCAGCGTACTCAGGACAAATAGGACAACAACTTTTGGGGTCCAATTTCTCCTGTTACCCTTGGGAAAATACAAAACTGGGGGCTAAAAAATAATTTTTGTGGGAAAAACAAAGATTTTTTTATTTTCACGGCTCTGCGTTATAAACTGTAGTGAAACACTTGGGGGTTCAAAGTTCTCACAACACATCTAGATTAGTCCCCTGGGGGGTCTAGTTTCCAATATGGGGTCACTTGTGGGGGGTTTCTACTGTTTAGGTACATTAGGGGTTCTGCAAACGCAATGTGACGCCTGCAGACCATTCCATCTAAGTCTGCATTCCAAATGGCGCTCCTTCCCTTCCGAGCTCTGCCATGCGCTCAAACGGTGGTTCCCCCCAACATACTGGGTATCAGCGTACTCAGGACAAATTGGACAACAACTTTTGGGGTCGAATTTCTCCTCTTACCCATGGGAAAGTACAAAACTGGGGGCTAAAAAATAATTTTGGGGGGAAAGATTTTTTTTTTAATTTTCACGGCTCTGCGTTACAAACTGTAGTGAAACACTTGGGGGTTCAAAGCTATCACAACACATCTAGATGAGTTCCTTAGGGTGTCTAGTTTCCAAAATGGTGTCACTTGTGGGAGGTTTCTACTGTTTAGGTACATTAGGGGCTCTGCAAATGCAATGTGACGCCTGCAGACCATTCCATCAAAGTCCTCATTCCAAATGGAGCTCCTTCCTTTCCGAGCCCTCCCATGCGCCCAAACAGTGGTTCCCCCCCACATATGGGGTATCAGCGCACTCAGGACAAATTGGACAACAAATTGTGGGGTCCAATTTCTCCTGTTACCCTCGGGAAAATACAAAACTGGGGGCTAAAAAATAATTTTTGTGGGAAAAAATTTTTGATTAATTTTTACGGCTCTCCATTATAAAATTCTGTGAAGCCCTTGGTGGGTCAAAGCGCTCAGCACACATCTAGATAAGTTCCTAAGGGGGTCTAGTTTCCAAAATGGTCACTTGTGGGGGGTTTCTACTGTTTAGGTACATTAGGGGCTCTGCAAACGCAATGTGACACCTGCAGACCATTCCATCTAAGTCTGCATTCAAATGGCACTCCTTCCCTTCCGAGCCCTCCCATGTGCCCAAACAGTGGTTCCCCCCACATATGGTGTATCATCGCACTCAGGACAAATTGGGCAACAAATTTTGGGGTCCAATTTCTCCTGTTACTATTGGGAAAATACAAAACTGGGGGCTAAAAAAATAATTTTTGTGGGAAAAAAATTTTGTTTTATTTTTATGGCTCTGCATTATAAACTTCTGTGAAGCACTTGGTGGGTCAAAGTGCTCACCACACCTCTACATAAGTTCCTTAGGGGGTCTACTTTCCAAAATGGTGTCACTTGTGGGGGGTTTCAATGTTTAGGCACATCAGTGGCTCTTCAAACGCAACATGGCGTCCCATCTCAATTCCTGTCAATTTTGCATTGAAAAGTCAATCGGCGCTCCTTCCCTTCCGAGCTCTCCCATCCGCCCAAACAGTGGTTTACCCCCACATATGGGCTTTCAGCGTACTCAGGACAAATTGTACAACAACTTTTGGGGTCCAATTTCTTCTATTACCCTTGGGAAAATAAAAAATTGGTGGCGAAAAGATAATTTTTGTGAAAAAATATGATTTTTTATTTTTACGGTTCTACATTATAAACTTCTGTGAAGCACTTGGTGGGTCAAAGTGCTCACCACACCTCTAGATAAGTTCCTTAGGGGGTCTACTTTCCAAAATGTTGTCACTTGTGGGGGTTTCAATGTTTAGGCACATCAGGGGCTCTCCAAACGAAACATGGCGTCCCATCTCAATTCCAGTCAATTTTGCATTGAAAAGTCAAATGGCGCTCCTTCGCTTCCGAGCTCTGCCATGCGCCCAAACAGTGGTTTACCCCCACATGTGGGGTATTGGCGTACTCAGGACAAATTGTACAACAATGTTTTCTCCTGTTACCCTTGGTAAAATAAAACAAATTGGAGCTGAATTAAATTTTTTGTGAAAAAAAGTTAAATGTTCATTTTTATTTAAACATTCAAAAAATTCCTGTGAAGCACCAGAAGGGTTAATAAACTTCTTGAATATGGTTTTGAGTACCTTGAGGGGTGCAGTTTTTAGAATGGTGTCACACTTGGGTATTTTCTATCATATAGACCCCTCAAAATGACTTCAAATGAGATGTGGTCCCTAAAAAAAAAATGGTGTTGTAGAAATGAGAAATTGCTGGTCAACTTTTAACCCTTATAACTCCCTAACAAAAAAAAATTTTGGTTCCAAAATTGTGCTGATGTAAAGTAGACATGTGGGAAATGTTACTTATTAAGTATTTTGTGTGACATATCTCTGTGATTTAATTGCATAAAAATTCAAAGTGGGAAATTGCGAAATTTTCATAATTTTTGCCAAATTTCCGTTTTTTTCACAAATAAACGCAGGTACTATCAAAGAATTTTTACCATTGTCATGAAGTACAATATGTCACAAGAAAACAATGTCAGAATCACTGGGATCCGTTGAAGCGTTCCAGAGTTATAACCTCATAAAGGGACAGTGGTCAGAATTGTAAAAATTGGCCCGGTCATTAACATGCAAACCACCCTTGGGGGTAAAGGGGTTAATAGAAAAATTAAAAAGTTATGGTTCTGGGAAGAAGGGGAGCGAAAAACAAAAACGCAAAACCAAAAAAAGCTCCGGGGGTAAAGGGGTTAAAGTTCTGCTGATGGATGTAGCAAAACATCAAATAAAATATGTGTTTTTCTGTTTTCGTAAGATGCAACCCATTGCTAGCAAGTAGTCAATCATACAGGTAATTCAGTCCATGGTCCAGAAACCCAAAATGTTGCTTCTGGCACTATCGACCAAGCCCAATGTTTATCTGTAGAATCATGTTCAATCTCATTGGTCTATGTCCATCCACTGGGAGTATGGATGAGAAGATGACCTGGGTTCCCCTTTACATTCCAGCCTACGTCTTCAAAGTCTCTGCATATAGTTTCCTGGTCCTTTTTTGCTGTGCTATTTGTTCCTACATATATTAGTAGACATGGATAGTCTGTAGCACTGAAGAGTCTTGATACCCTATCAGACACATCTTTGATTGGGGCACCTGGAGGACAGCACACTTCTTGTGAGGCAATTTCCAGTCTGCAGATAGAGGCTTCTGCTTCTCTCAGTGGGGAATCCACCACGACCACCATTCTCCTTTTATTCTTCACCACAGTGCTTCTTTTTCTCTCTTCAAGAGGCTTCTGATTTCTTACTGGGGTGTCCTTTGTAGGCAAAGCACTTTTTTTATGTACATCTTCATACTTGCCCTGCATGAGAGCCTGGAAGAGCCCGGAAGTATGGATGCTGACTGCCTCCTCCTCTTGCTTCTTTAGGTCACAGGCTTCAATTCCTCTTCTTCATTAAAAGACATTCTGAATAGTTATTTCTACTCTGTCATTAGCTTCTACAGGAACGCTGAAAATTTCTTCTCAGGCAACATTCTAAAGAGATTCTTCTGCTCTGTCAAAGAAATCCTCATCTTCTTTGATGAACTTCAGTATAGCTATTCTCTTCTGAAGACCTTGCACCTCTTCCTCTAACAGAGTCATAAGCTTGCATTTCTGGCTCATAAAGTTTGTCTTTTCCTCTGGCAAGCCTATAAACATATAGCATGCATTGCACCATACCATATGGGTAATCTCCTTCTCCATGTTGAACAAAAAAAATTTCTGTGCAATCGATGTAAATATTTTATGATTTCCTCCAAGCAGCTCGATCCAGCTACACCCAAATAATCTCAGACCCTTTACAACTCTTCACTCTTCCCAGAACACCCAAGGAATATGCAAATTACCTCCCTTGAGCTTCAATTCCTGGTGTTACGATTTCCTCCAAGCAACTCAATCCAGCTACACCCAAAGATCCTCAGACTCGCTGTGAATCTTCACTCTTCCCAGAATTCAACAGGAATATGCAAATTATGTCCCTCATTCCTGCTTTTTTGTATGTTACCCAAATACTGAATAAGTCCAGAGGCTTCACATTCAGCTTCTGGCCACACCCTGGAATGGAGATATGTTGAACAACCTCCTAACTACTCTTCAGCTGATCACAAAAATTCAGCTCTTAACATGGCAATTTAATCGTATTCAGCACTTAGTAGGCTGGAGCATTTTTCCAGGTTCATATCACAGAGGCTAACATCCTGAGTGACACACATCTCCCCTGCAGTATTTTACCAGTGACCTACTCACAGTACGTTTAAAAAGAAATCAAAAACCTATACTCACCTCACTACTCATCTTTTCACTCCTCACCATCAACTCTCGGTTTACATCACATCTTCTTATCAGTTCTGCAAGCTCTAAATCCCCAGGCCTCTTTCTTCAAGCTTAGCTGGGACTACCAGCTCTGTTGGGTCCTGGAACAGTTCTATGATAGCGCACATAATGTTACAACGTCATGACGTACACCATGACCTTGCACGTTCATGCACAAAACTGGCCCTGGTTTCATCAAAGCTTGAAGTCCCGGCCTAACTTGAAGAGGCCAATTGATTCAATGCTTTCGGTGTTAATAAGAAGATGTGACTAGTGCCAGATGGGTCATGGTGAGGAGCGGAGGGGCCAGAGAGATAAGCAGCTAGGTAATTATAAGTTTTCTTTTTTAGCTATTAATAAACCTTCATGGTTCAGCAGAATGACAGCCGCTTGGCACCAAATTCAAGCAGAAGCAAATTACAAAATCTCCACATTTTGGTTAATACAGTACATGCACTCGTCTCTAACATATACCCCAAAATAGATTGTAGAAAAATTATTGCTACTAAAAAGTTATATGATTTTAGAAATACAATCCATTGTAACATGATTAAAATAAAAAGTAAATAAGCTTTGATAAATACCACCTCTAATAGTGCATATTATAAGAGATGAAGCTCCTGAGATAAGCTGCCTTACTGTTGTCATAAGTATTACTAAACTTCTCTATAGCATGGCAGCATTAACACAATGATTCATAGATACTTGACTATAAGCTTCCTGTTTATGACAGATGATAAGAAAATACCATTTTTTTGTTTCAGCATAAGTTTAATGAAAAGGTATCATCATGAAAAATGTCTCAGAGTTTCCACTCCCATTTCATGGTTCACTGACATTTAATACATGACAGGTAAAACGGAAGCATGTCAAAATCAGGGAAAGAAAGCAGAAGGAAACAGATAAGGGATCACCTATTGATAGATGAGATTAAATCCACGGAAAACAGAAAAATGAAACCCCTATTGTATATATTGTTAGCAGGTTCAGGAAGCTGAGTAGTATTTATAATGCAATCGCATCAAGTTGTGTAAAACTAAATTAGGAATCTAACATTGAAAATGTCTGTTTTATTGTAATATTATTTTATACCGTTATTAAAATGTAATTTTACTGCAACTATAACATTTCATAATGTTTAGATAAAGGAATTTCCTCATCAATTTTAGTACCTCATATCTTTTATTGAAAAAAAAAACCCTAAAATTAAAGAATTACTGATTGATAACCTGAAACATATTTTGAAAATAGGCAAATAATGTATTTATTTATATTTGTGTTATTAGGATCTGCAGTTCGGCTCCATGACATACTATTGTATCATGGAGTGTGAGTTGAGCTCACTCCACACAGCGTAGTTGCTAGCTGTGTTATACAGCTTGTACTTGTAACTTTTGAGAGCAACACTTACATGGCGCTATCCAGCTGGGACATCCATTTAGGGCGTAACTTATTTGTGATTCCAACAAAATGAGTCTGACGTGCCAGTGGGCTGACATGACAGCCGAGAAATTCTCTAAAAGGTCCCCATCACTGCCATCATGGTGCTTCTATCATTTTCATTCTAAGGCTGGGGTCACACTTAACGGATGAAAAATCGGTCCGAGTCTCCCTGCCGAGAGTCACATGAGTGTAATGCGAATGTCATATGAATACAATCCGATTTCTCACACCTAACATCCTATTTACATCCGAATGCAGTGCGATTGCTATCCGATTGCAATGTGATTTTAACTAGAGCATTTACATCCAGCAATTCTATATGTCATTTACATATTGTTTTCAAAGGAAATATTCTTCAAAGCACACATATATACTTTATATCTATCTATCTACAGTATCTATCTAAATAAATAATTATATATATATATATATATATATATATATATACACACACATATACGTATATACATACAGGTCCTTCTCAAAAAATTAGCATATAGTGTTAAATTTCATTATTTACCATAATGTAATGATTACAATTAAACTTTCATATATTATAGATTCATTATCCACCAACTGAAATTTGTCACGTCTTTTATTGTTTTAATACTGATGATTTTGGCATACAACTCCTGATAACCCAAAAAACCTGTCTCAATAAATTAGCATATCAAGAAAAGGTTCTCTAAACGACCTATTACCCTAATCTTCTGAATCAACTAATTAACTCTAAACACATGCAAAAGATACCTGAGGCTTTTATAAACTCCCTGCCTGGTTCATTACTCAAAACCCCCATCATGGGTAAGACTAGCGACCTGACAGATGTCAAGAAGGCCATCATTGACACCCTCAAGCAAGAGGGTAAGACCCAGAAAGAAATTTTTCAACAAATAGGCTGTTCCCAGAGTGCTGTATCAAGGCACCTCAATGGTAAGTCTGTTGGAAGGAAACAATGTGGCAGAAAACGCTGTACAACGAGAAGAGGAGACCGGACCCTGAGGAAGATTGTGGAGAAGGACCGATTCCAGACCTTGGGGAACCTGAGGAAGCAGTGGACTGAGTCTGGTGTGGAAACATCCAGAGCCACCGTGCACAGGCGTGTGCAGGAAATGGGCTACAGGTGCCGCATTCCCCAAGTAAAGCCACTTTTGAACCATAAACAGCGGCAGAGGCGCCTGACCTGGGCTACAGAGAAGCAGCACTGGACTGTTGCTAAGTGGTCCCAAGTACTTTTTTCTGATGAAAACAAATTTTGCATGTCATTCGGAAATCAAGGTGCCAGAGTCTGGAGGAAGACTGGGGAGAAGGAAATGCCAAAATGCCTGAAGTCCGGTGTCAAGTACCCACAGTCAGTGATGGTGTGGGGTGCCATGTCAGCTGCTGGTGTTGGTCCACTGTGTTTCATCAAGGGCAGGGTCAATGCAGCTAGCTATCAGGAGATTTTGGAGCACTTCATGCTTCCATCGGCTGAAATGCTTTATGGAGATGAAGATTTCATTTTTCAGCACGACCTGGCACCTGCTCACAGTGCCAAAACCACTGGTAAATGGTTTACTGACCATGGTATTACTGTGCTCAATTGGCCTGCCAACTCTCCTGACCTGAACCCCATAGAGAATCTGTGGGATATTGTGAAGAGAAAGTTGAGAGATGCAAGACCCAACACTCTGGATGAGCTTAAGGCCGCTATTGAAGCATCCTGGGCCTCCATAACATCTCAGCAGTGTCACAGGCTGATTGCCTCCATGCCACGCCGCATTGAAGCAGTCATTTCTGCCAAAGAATTCCCGACCAAGTATTGAGTGCATAACTGAACATTATTATTTGTTGGTTTTTTTGTTTGTTATTAAAAAACACTTTTATTTGATTGGATGGGTGAAATATGCTAATTTATTGAGACAGGTTTTTTGGGTTATCAGGAGTTGTATGCCAAAATCATCAGTATTAAAACAATAAAAGACCTGACAAATTTCAGTTGGTGGATAATGAATCTATAATATATGAAAGTTTAATTGTAATCATTACATTATGGTAAATAATGAAATTTAACACTATATGCTAATTTTTTGAGAAGGACCTGTATATACACAGGTGATTCTCACAAAATTAGAATATCATCAAAAAGTTCATTTCTTTCAGTTCTTCAATACAAAAAGTGAAACTCATATATTACATAGAGTCATTACAAACAGAGTGATCTATTTCACATGTTTATTTCTGCTAATGTTGATGATTATGGCTTACAGCCAATGAAAACCAAAAAGTCATTATCTCAGTAAATTAGAATACTTTATAACACCAGCTTGAAAAATGATTTTAAAATCCAAAATGTTGGCCTACTTAACTGTATGTTGAGTACATGCACTCAATACTTGGTTGGGGCTCCTTTTGTATCAATTACTGCATCAATGCAGCGTGGCATAGAGGCGATCAGCCTGTGACATTGCTGAGGTGTTATGGAAGCCCAGGTTGTTTTAATAGCAGACTTCAGCTCGTCGGCATTGTTGGGTCTGGTGTCTCTCATCTTCCTCTTGACAATACCCCATAGATTCTCTATGGGGTTAAGGTCAGGCAAGTTTGCTGGTCAATCAAGCACAGTGATACTGTTGTTTTTAAACCAGGTATTGGTACTTTTGGCAGTGTGGACAGGTGTCAAGTCCGGTTGGAGAATGAAATTTCCATCTCCAAAAAGCTTGTCGGCAGAGGGAAGCATGAAGTGCTCTGAAATTTCCTGGTAGACAGCTGTGCTGACTTTGGTCTTGATAAAACACAGTGGACATACACCAGCAGATGACATGTCTCCCTAAACCATCACTGATTTTGGAAACTTCATACTAGACCTCTAGCAGCTTGGATTGTGTGCCTCTCCACTCTTCCTCCAGACTCTGGGACCTTGATTTCCAAAGTCTAGTCTGAAGTTTCCACAATTAGTGATGGTTTGGGAAGCCATTCCTGCATAAACAGTTTCCTGGAAAGTGGATTGGTCATCGTGGGCCAGTTGAATGGACACCAAGGTCTCCCGATCTGACCCCCTTATACTTTTATCTAAATACAGATATTGGAAGCCTGTGCTAGCATTTCTTCTGCAGTGTTTCTATCAGTGTGTCAAGAGTGGGAGAAAAGGGTTGCATTGACAATCCAACACAATGAGTAGCACTTTGAACACATTTTAAAAGTGGTCATAAACTTGTAAATAACTCATGAAAGAATAAAGTTATGTTAAAACCACACACACCATTGTTTTTCTTGTGAAATTCATTAATAAAAATAAAGTTGGATCCAAAATGGCTGACTTCAAAATGGCCACCATGGTCACCACCCATTTTGAAAAGTTTTCCCCCTCCCATGTACTAATGTGCCACAAACAGAAAGTTGATATCACCAACCATTCCCATTTTATTTAGGTGTATCCATATAAATGGCCCACCCAATATAATGGGAGTCAATAGGAAAGCATAGGGAGCATTTTTCCAGCAGATCCTACAAAGAGGTCTGGGGGTCAGTGACAATGTTAAAATGGATGGAGAAGTGCTGAATGGAAGGAGAACTGATTGGGGAAGACCCCTGGAAGAATCCCTAAATCTCAGATCATTGCTTAGAACAATAAAGTAACATTTTTACTCCACATTAATAACTGACAAAAAAAGTTAATGAGATGAGGCTAGTCTGAGTAATACCTTCCTGTCTCATGTCATCCTCTATGTCCTCCTGGTCTGCATGCAATGCTTCATGTTTAATTGTCAGCAGCGACTGTTTAAGCAGGCACAGAAGCAAGATTGTTGCTCTGATTATAGTGTCATCAGCGCTCATTATCTTTGTGAAGTCTTCAAAGTGTTGGAAAACTGCACATCATATGTCAGACATCAATGCCCACTCTTTAGTTGTTATGTGTGGAGGTTGACCAGAATACTGAAGGGCGTGTTGGAGCCTCTATTCCACAACCAGTCTCTGCTGCTCACAAAGCCTGTGCATGTACATGGTGACGTCACACACCAGTCGGTGAGCTGGCATTTGCATGTGCTGCAGCAGCACTGCCAGAGCGGCAGCAGTTGTAGCTGACATATGAAAATTGGTGCTGTTGCGGCTTATCTTGACCAGAAGCTATGGCAAACCTGGCTAGGTTTTGAGAAGCCACTGTACTACTAAGTTGAACACATGGGCCAAGCATGATACACCTGTGAGCTTGCCAAGCTTCACAGTCGCCACCAGGTTATGCCTATTATCACACATGACCATACCTGGTTGCAGGTTTAGCTGCGAGAGCCACAGATCTGTCTGGTCTGTTGTTCCTTTCAATAACTCTGCCATGGTGTGCAGTTTGTCTCCTAGACAAATTAGCTTCAGCAGAGCCTGTTGCAGCTTCACTGAGGTAGTGCTACAGAACTTCCAGCTTCTGGCTGATGTGGTTGATGTGCTATGAGATAGTGTATTGGAGATGGAGATTGAGAAGGAGCAGTAGGGAGTGCAGGATCTGGTATAGGAGGTGGAGGAAATCCTGATAGAAGTAGGGCCAGTAATCCTCAATGTCGGTAGCACATGTGCCGTGCCAGGGTGGGTTTATGCCCCAACCTCCACAATGTTCACCCATTTTCAATCAGGGAAATGTAATGTCCTTGGCCACATGCGCTTGTCCATGTGCCAGACGTTAAGTGGGCAATCCGAGTAAGAGTACTGCTGATGTTCCTGAACATGTGCTGGAAGAAGGTGTGAAAGCCACACTGGGAGAAATAGTGGCGGCTGGGGACTGAGTACTGAGGGACAAAATTTGTACATCTGTATCAGGTCAATTTTTGTTTTTATTTCAAACCAACGAAATTTCACACAAAACAAAGCAGTTTTTACAGTATACAGTATATGACAACAGTCAACTTTGTAACAATCAAATTTGTACACCACTAGCAGGCCAATTTTGTTTTCTGTTTCAAACCAACAAAATTTAACACAAAGCAAGCTCTACAGTGTATATGACAATAGTCAATTTTGGAACAACCAAATTTGTATACCTGAAGCAGGCTAATTTTGGTTTTAATTTCAAACCAACGACATTTCACACATAACACGTTCTACATTATATATGACAATAGTCCATTTTTGGCAGAAAAATATTTTGTGAATTGTACCAAGCCAAGCGGTTTTTCAACATTTTTAAACCACCCTAATTTTACACAAAGCATGTTAAACTGAACACCCCAGATGCTGCCCATCTCATATCGTAAGGCGATTGTCTATGCTGTGAAGATATGAGATGTGCAGCTTCTGACACAACGGATACTGGAAGCCTGTGCTAGTATTTCTTCTGTAGGGTTGCTATCAGTGTGTCAATAGTGGGAGAAGAGGGTTGAATTGACAATCTAACACAATGGGCAGCACTTTGAACACATTTTATAAGTGGTCATAAACTTGAAAATAACTCATGAAAGAATGAAGTTATGTTAAAACCAAGCACACCCATTGTTTTACTTGTGAAATTCTCAATAAGTTTGACGTGTCACATGACCCTCTTCCCATTGAAAAAAATAAAGTTGGATCCAAAATGGCCGACTTCAAAATGGCCGCCATGGTCACCACCCATCTTGAAAAGTTTTCTCCCTCATATACTAATGTGCCACAAACAGGAAGTTGATATCACCAACCATTCCCGTTTTATTTAGGTGTATCCATATAAATGGCCCACCCTGTCGTACATTTTTTCACTCCTCACAAACAAAAGAATATGGTTAACTGCTGCAGGTATACATTTAGCAATGGACTGCAAAGCCCTAAGCCCTGCCTAGAGAATGTATTCAGCAGCCACTCTCAGCTTATGCAACTGTCTGTTGTGAATTCTGTGGCCAAGCTCCCTCCTGTGGTCGAGAGTGGTACTTCAGCTGGTTCTGTCTATGAGCTTCCTTTGGTGGATGAGAGTGGTACTGCGGCTTCTGAGTTTCCTTCCTCAGGTGATGAGGTTAAGTCGTTAGGTGCTGCTCTATCTAACTCCACCTGGTGCTTTGATCCTGGCCTCCAGTCAATGTTCTAGTATTGGTCTTGCTTCCTCCTAGATCGTTCCTGTGGCCTTTCTATCCTGCATAAGCTAAGTTTTGCTTGTGTTATTTCTTGCTTGCTATTTTTTCTGTCCAGCTTGCTTTATTGGTTTTTCTTGCTTGCTGGAAGCTCTGAGACGCAGAGGGAGCACCTCCGTACCTTTAGTCGGTGCGGAGGGTCTTTTTGCCCCTCTGCGTGGTTGTTTGTAGGTTTTTGTGTTGACCGCAAAGCTATCTTTCCTATCCTCGGTCTATTCAGTAAGTCGGGCCTCACTTTGCTAAATCTATTTCATCTCTGTGTTTGTATTTTCATCTTACTCTTTGTCTTCCTATTCTGTCATGGCATTTGTGGATTCAGGCGCTGCCCTGAATTTGATGGACTTGGAGTTTGCTAGGCGCTGTGGGTTTGTCTTGGAGCCCTTGCAGTGTCCTATTCCATTGAGAGGAATTGATGCTACGCCTTTGGCCAAGAATAAGCCTCAGTATTGGACCCAGCTGACCATGTGCATGGCTCCTGCGCACCAGGAGGATATTCGCTTTCTGGTGTTGCATAATCTGCATGATGTGGTCGTGTTGGGGTTGCCATGGCTGCAGGTCCATAACCCGGTGTTAGATTGGATATCAATGTCTGTGTCCAGCTGTGGTTGTCAGGGGGTACATGGTGATGTTCCATCTCTGTCTATCTCATCATCCACCCCTTCTGAGGTCCCAGAGTTCTTGTTTGATTACCGGGATGTATTCGATGAGCTCAAGTCCAATGCCCTACCTCCGCATAGGGATTGTGATTGTGCTATCGATTTGATTCCTGGTAGTAAGTTTCCTAAGGGTCGACTGTTTAATTTATCTGTACCTGAGCACGCCGCTATGCGGAGTTACGTGAAGGAGTCTTTGGAGAAGGGTCATATTCGCCCGTCATCGTCGCCATTGGGAGCAGGGTTCTTTTTTGTGGCCAAGAAGGATGGTTCGCTGAGACCTTGTATTGATTACCGCCTTCTAAATAAAATTACGGTCAAATTTCAGTACCCCTTGCCGCTGCTGTCTGATTTGTTTGCTCGGATTAAGGGGGCTAGTTGGTTCACCAAGATAGATCTTCGTGGTGCGTATAATCTTGTGCGTATTAAACGGGGCGATGAATGGAAAACAGCATTTAATACGCCCGAAGGCCATTTTGAGTACCTGGTTATGCCATTCGGACTTTCTAATGCTCCATCAGTGTTTCAGTCCTTTATGCATGACATCTTCCGAGAGTACCTGGATAAATTCCTGATTGTATACTTGGATGATATTTTGGTCTTCTCGGATGATTGGGAGTCTCATGTGAGGCAGGTCAGAATGGTGTTCCAGGTCCTGCGTGCTAATTCTTTGTTTGTGAAGGGGTCAAAGTGTCTCTTTGGTGTTCAGAAGATTTCATTTTTGGGGTTCATTTTTTCTCCTTCTACTATCGAGATGGACCCTGTTAAAGTTCAGGCCATTTATGATTGGACTCAGCCAACATCTCTGAAGAGTCTGCAGAAGTTCCTGGGCTTTGCTAATTTTTATCGTCGCTTCATCGCTAATTTTTCTAGCATTGCTAAACCGTTGACTGATTTAACCAAGAAGGGTGCTGATGTGGTCAATTGGTCTTCTGCTGCTGTGGAAGCTTTTCAGGAGTTGAAGCGTCGTTTTTCTTCTGCCCCTGTGTTGTACCAACCAGATGTTTCGCTTACGTTCCAGGTCGAGGTTGATGCTTCCGAAATTGGAGCAGGGGCTGTTTTGTCGCAGAGAAGTTCTAATTGCTCGGTGATGAAACCATGCGCCTTCTTTTCCAGGAAATTTTCGCCTGCTGAGCGAAATTATGATGTTGGCAATCGAGAGTTTCTAGCCATGAAGTGGGCATTCGAGGAGTGGCGTCATTGGCTTGAAGGAGCTAAGCATCGCGTGGTGGTCTTGACTGATCACAAAAACTTGACTTATCTCGAGTCTGCCAAACGGTTGAATCCTAGACAGGCTCGTTGGTCGCTGTTTTTCTCCCGTTTTGACTTTGTGGTTTCGTACCTTCCGGGCTCTAAAACTGTGAAGGCGGATGCCCTGTCTAGGAGTTTTGTGCCCGATTCTCCGGGTTTGTCTGAGCCGGCGGGTATTCTCAAAGAGGGGGTAATTTTGTCTGCCATTTCCCCTGATTTGCGGCGGGTGCTGCAAAAATTTCAGGCTAATAGACCTGACCGTTGCCCAGCGGAGAAACTGTTTGTCCCTGATAGGTGGACGAATAAAGTTATCTCTGAGGTTCATTGTTCGGTGTTGGCTGGTCATCCTGGAATCTTTGGTACTAGAGATTTGGTGGCTAGATCCTTTTGGTGGCCGTCTCTGTCGCGGGATGTGCGTTCTTTTGTGCAGTCCTGTGGGATTTGTGCTCTGGCTAAGCCCTGCTGTTCTCGTGCCAGTGGGTTGCTTTTGCCCTTGCCGGTCCCGAAGAGGCCTTGGACACATATCTCTATGGATTTTATTTCGGATCTCCCCGCCTCTCAAAGAATGTCGGTCATTTGGGTGGTTTGTGATCGCTTCTCTAAGATGGTCCATTTGGTGCCCTTGTCTAAATTGCCTTCCTCCTCTGATTTGGTGCCGTTGTTTTTCCAGCATGTGGTTCGTTTACATGGCATTCCGGAGAACATTGTTTCTGACAGAGGTTCCCTGTTTGTTTCGAAGTTTTGGCGAGCCTTTTGTGCTAGGATGGGCATTGATTTGTCTTTTTCCTCGGCTTTCCATCCTCAGACAAATGGCCAGACTGAACGAACCAATCAGACCTTGGAAACATATCTGAGATGTTTTGTTTCTGCTGATCAGGATGATTGGGTGTCCTTTTTGCCTTTGGCTGAGTTCGCCCTTAATAATCGGGCCAGCTCGGCTACTTTGGTTTCGCCGTTTTTCTGCAATTCTGGGTTCCACCCTCGTTTCTCTTCAGGGCAGGTTGAGTCTTCGGACTGTCCTGGTGTGGATACTGTGGTGGATAGGTTGCAGCAGATTTGGACTCATGTAGTGGACAATCTGACTTTGTCCCAGGAGAAGGCTCAACGTTTCGCTAACCGCAGGCGCTGTGTGGGTCCCCGACTTCGTGTTGGGGATTTGGTTTGGTTGTCATCTCGTTATATTCCTATGAAGGTTTCCTCTCCTAAATTTAAGCCTCGTTTCATTGGTCCATATAGGATTTCTGAGGTCCTTAATCCTGTGTCTTTTCGTTTGACTCTTCCAGCTTCTTTTTCCATCCATAACGTGTTCCATAGGTCATTGTTGCGGAGATACGTGGCACCTGTGGTTCCATCTATTGATCCTCCTGCTCCGGTTTTGGTTGAAGGGGAATTGGAGTATATAGTGGAGAAGATTTTGGATTCTCGTGTTTCGAGACGGAAACTCCAGTATCTGGTTAAGTGGAGAGGTTATGGTCAGGAAGATAATTCCTGGGTCTTTGCCTCTGATGTCCATGCTGCCGATCTGGTTCGTGCCTTTCATGTGGCTCATCCTGGTCGGCCTGGGGGCTCTGGTGAGGGTTCGGTGACCCCTCCTCAAGGGGGGGGTACTGTTGTGAATTCTGTGGCCAAGCTCCCTCCTGTGGTCGAGAGTGGTACTTCGGCTGGTTCTGTCTATGAGCTTCCTTTGGCGGTTGAGAGTGGTACTGCGGCTTCTGATTTTCCTTCCTCAGGTGATGAGGTTAAGTCGTTAGGTGCTGCTCTATTTAACTCCACCTGGTGCTTTGATCCTGGCCTCCAGTCAATGTTCTAGTATTGGTCTTGCTTCCTCCTGGATCGTTCCTGTGGCCTTTCTATCCTGCATAAGCTAAGTTTTGCTTGTGCTATTTTTTGCTTGCTATTTTTTCTGTCCAGCTTGCTTTATTGGTTTTTCTTGCTAGCTGGAAGCTCTGAGACGCAGAGGGAGCACCTCCGTACCGTTAGTCGGTGCGGAGGGTCTTTTTGCCCCTCTGCGTGGTTGTTTGTAGGTTTTTGTGTTGACCGCAAAGCTATCTTTCCTATCCTCGGTCTATTCAGTAAGTCGGGCCTCACTTTGCTAAATCTATTTCATCTCTGTGTTTGTATTTTCATCTTACTCACAGTCATTATATGTGGGGGGCTGCCTTTTCCTTTGGGGAATTTCTCCGAGGCAAGGTAGGCTTTTTTTCTATCTTCAGGGCTAGTTAGTTTCTCAGGCTGTGCCGAGTTGCATAGGGAGCGTTAGGCGCAATCCACGGCTACCTCTAGTGTGGTGTGTTAGTATTAGGGATTGCGGTCAGCAGAGTTTCCACGTCTCAGAGCTCGTCCTTTGTTTTTGGTAATTGTCAGGTCACTTTGTGTGCTCTGAACTTCAATGTCCATTGTGGTTCTGAATTACCTGTTCATAACAACTGTCCTTCCCTAGGCTAAATGCAGAATTTTTGGGGGGAGTAGGAGTATGGGGGCTACTTGTCAGCATATTTCAAGCTTTCATTTTTGTTGATATTACCCTTTGATATTTGATGGGGACCACCTCCTGACTGTCTCTCCACCCTGCCCTGTAATTAGGTAAGCATGTGTTCCCACGCTGGTCACTATGACTCTAGGTATTTTTGTATAGCTGCAGCGTGGATGGCACTTCTGTGCGCATGGGCGCCCATCTTTTAGGTTGAGGCACATTGGTATTTCTATCTACCTGTGGACCTTATAACCCCTGGTACTGTGTCTATACTAATTTTACATGGTTCTTGGTACCATTATGATGTCCAGATCAATATTGTTACGCAGTGAATGGGGCTAGGTTCTTTTCAGGTTAGACACACTTGTGTCAATGGGCATATTTTTACCAGCATTTGGTACATCAACCTTTTTTCCTCCCTCGGTTTTTTGGAGGGGGTGGGCAAGGGTTTTGGGGGAGTAGGAGTATGGCGGCTACTTGTCAGCATATTTCAAGCTTTAATTTTTGTTGATATTACTCTTTGATATTTGATATGAGACTTAATGTTATTTTATTGGTTTTGGAATAAAGCTTATCAAAATTGTTCATCGATGCTCAGTTTTTTTCTCCTTGAACTATGATATGTTTTGAGCGGATTTAGTGAGTTCGGGGCTCACTGGCGGGATTTTCGCCGGGACCCGTTATCTCACATTATGTATTTGGGATCCCTGTTTTAAATGCAGAATGTATCTGATACAAACAGCAAAGCACAAGATTAGCTCTTAGAAGGACTGTTATTATGATGGTTCAGCATCAGCACCAGTATCAACAATAGAGGACTCTAATTCAATCAACTGTGATTACATTGGCCTAGACAAACTCGTTGTCTCTCCAATAATAACTGTCCCTGAGCTGTGCAATGGTGTCACTGAACTGAGTGCATCGGCACCGGTTCTTTCATAACCTATGATGAGGTAATGCAGCCAGCTAATCACAGTAATGCCACTACCAAGATGGCTGTGGCATTACAGTGACTCGCATGCAAGCCCCACATGCTTATTGGCTGTGTAATAGGTGCCAAATAGGCGAGGAGTGGGTTTTAGTTTTAACCCTTTAATGACAGCCAATACGTCTTTTAACTGACCTGACATAGAACAGAATAGTCTTCCCATACAGGTAACAATCTAGGCTCTGTCGGTTGTGCACTATAGCTGACAACTTGCTGTACCAGCCACGATCAGTGTTTGCACCGTCCAAATCTGTTTAACCCCTTAGATGCTGCTGTAAATAGTGACTACATCATTATATATGGTTAACAGAGTGTGGGGGCTGCCTCTTTATCCCAATTGGTGCCCTCAGATCATGATTGTGTGGTCCTGATGTTTGCTGTGGCAAATCATGACCAAATAGCGGCCTTAGAGTCTATCAGCTGTAGTAATCTGTTCAGAAGTTAGAGGCATTTAGGTGGTAAAAATACACATTTTCACTTCTGTCATGCCACTTTGCATTAATTCCTGTAAAGCACCTGAAGGGTTAATAAACTACCTGACAGCACTTTTCGATATGTCAGGGGGTGCTGTTTTTAAAATGGCATCACGTTTGGGGTTTTCCCAATATATGAGACCCCTAAAGGCACTTCAAATATGGATAAGTCCCTAAAAAAAATAAATTTAGTAAATTTCTTTCAAAAAATGAAAAATTGCTGCTACATTTTTAAACCTTCTAAAATGCTAACAAAATAAGATAACATTTTACAAATGATGCTGATGTAAAGCCGACATGTGGGAAATGTTATTTATTAATGGTTTGCTGTGGTATGACCATCTGGATTAATGGGATAATCATTCAAATTTTGAAAATTGCTTATTTTTTAACAATTTTCTAAAATTTTTGATATTTTTTATAAATAAACACAAAACATATTGACCTAAATTTACCATTATGATAAAGTATAATGTGTCTCAAAATCACTGGGATTTGTTGAAGCGTTCAAGAGTTATTACCACATAAAGTGACACTGGTCAGATTTCAAAAATTTGGCTCCGTCACTAAGAGGTTAAATTTGAGCACCTGCTAATGCAGATACTAAAGTGATATCTGAGTATCTAGGAGCATGTTCGCTCCATCCTATGAGGAAGATAAATATACAGATTTATCTGATTATATTACAAAGTTTCATATTTTTATGTTTGCTATTGAATTATGAAATTAAAATTAAAACCATGGTTACTCGTTAAACCCTTCATGATCTTTGACGTACATTTCAGAAGCATAGAATATTTATATTTAAGTAAAGCAATCCCAAAAGAAATGTAATGTTTTGGTCATATCAGATTGTGACATAAGATGAAAACAAATTTTAAATATTAACAAGAAAAGACAAAAATTGTGAGGGTTATACGTATTAGAAATAACACTATGATACTTCATAGGGATGGCAAATATAGTCTTAATCAAGGTTATAAAGTCGAGTAAGTGAATGCAAATTAATAGACATAATTGTGTAATGAAGAAAAACAGAAAAAGAAAATAATTAAAAGGTGTATAAAAAGAAATATATTTTTATGAAAATATTATAATTAAATAACAACCTTAGTAAAAATGGTGTATATGCATTCTAATTGGGGATATACATTACATCTAATGAGAATATATAAAGCATCATGTTGTTTTGATATCAATTTGTTGATGAGAGAAAGTAATATTCTTGTTGGAAACTAGAAAAAGAAAGAGAAAATAGTGTGCTTATCGGATTGCTGTGGAATAGACGCATCATTGAGAGACAGCGCTGGGAATACTTCCTGTGAAGAGTGCTGGTGTGCTGTGAGCTCATTTTGTTTTTATACTTGTATCAGATGCTGGTGTATCTAAAACACCTGGGTAGTGAGATGCAATTAAATTCTTGCGAATGCTTGACCGAGACCTGAAGTAGAACAATATGAAGAGGTGGAACACAAAGATGGAATGCTTCGGAAGTGCGTCATGGGACAGGCGGCTATAGAAGAAGTGAGACACAGAAGTGGAATGCATCGTAGGTGTGTCCCAGTGGTGGGTATTCTGAGGTCTGTGCCGGAAATGGTGGGTTGATTAGAAGTGAAGTGGAGTCCTGGAAGGCATGATGGTGACTAATTGGAGCCAGGGTCAGATGATATATTTGGTGAGATGCATGCATGAAGCGAACTGCCTCCTAAGTTTCAGCATTGAGGTATACAGTGTGGAAATTCAATGAAAAGCTGCAAGTAAAAATAATGGCATTAGTTAGGCAAATAATATAAAAGGTATTTTTTGGGCTGATCCCATAATCCCATATCTGCCATAACTAGTTTCTTCCAAAGGTTACTAGGTCTTCTAAAAAATGTTAGGAAAGGTAATTGGAACTCTGGAATCTCCGGATAACTGTTATGTAGCAGGGGCCAGTGTTTGTGGATTTTTTTGGTGTAGTCTGTAAGTGAAGGAGTGAAACGTATGGACAAATGGAATTCTGTTTATTGTATTTTTAATCTTTGTAGAATTATATGTGGTACGGCAATGTTGGTGTAGGTTTTGGGGGTATCCCCTCTGTGAGAATTTAATTTCCACTTCATTTAAACATTGAGAACACGTCTATGGATTACTGACAATTCTTTTTACCCTCTCAAATAGAGAAATATGGTTTGATTTCTTAACAACAATGGGATGGCAACTTTGGTATAGAAGTAGATTATTATGATTTGTACTTTTGATAAAAAGTTCTACAGACAACATGTCATTAGTATCTTTAATTATCATGGTATCGAGGAAGTTGATTTGTTCAGAGTCACTATTTTTGGTGAATTTAAGTTCAGGCTACACGTTGTAAACCTGGTAAAGAAACATTCTAAGGTCTCAGGGGTCCTATTCCATGTTCAGAAAATATCATCTATATATTTCTGCCATAATAGACAATGAGAGCGATACAACTGATTGGGATAAACATATTGTGATTCAAGGTGAGACTTAAAGCTGTTAGCATATGGTAGAGCTACTTTTGACCCCATGGATGTGCCTTGAATTTGTACATAAAATATGTCTTCAAAGAAGAAGAAATATTCTGTGAGAACCAGTTTTAACAGATCTATTAGAAAATTAGTAACTGTTGGTTCAATTGAGGATTGTTCTAGTAGTATTTTGCTTGCTATGATGCCCTTAGAGTGCTGTATCGAAGTACTGTATTTTTCAGACCATAACAAGCACTTTTTCCTCCAAATTTGGGAGGAAAGTGTAAGTGCGTCTTATGGTAGGTATGTAGCATGTGGGGAGGGGGCGGAGTGGGATCGCAGGAGGCAGGAAAATTTTGCCACAGCAGGAATCCGGAGCTGGGAAAACCACATGGTCCCAATACTTAAAGTGAAGTGAACATTCATTAGTCGCTTCCCAGTCCACCTGTCAGCACCGAGCAGTGAGATGCCACATACCTGACAGCGCTGATGCGATGCTGAATGCTCTGTGGAGGACCTGTGCTGAGGTCATGAAGAGGGCGGGCTAGAGCATCACAAGACCGCACAAAGCCCTGCCTCTTCAACTTGTCCTGCAGACACCTCACTACAAACAGTGTAGCTTCGTCTTATATGATCTGTGGTGAGGTCATAAGAGGGAGGGCACTGTGCAGTCATGGCTGGCTGCAGGACATGCACTGAGCACAGCCTGTACAAGAATTAATTAAAAGGGCAGTAATTACAGCACATAAAAAATCACTCTGCCACTTCTGTTGTGAACTATAACTCCCAGCATGCCATAGGATCTGCAGGACATGCTAGGAGTTATAGTTCTCCCATGGGATCTTAAAGCAGCAATCCAGTGTTATTTTGCAGTGCAGGAGTGGTGCTTTAAATTTAAGCCCTGTGCCCCCATTCTTATAATCACTCTGTAACTTCCAACATAATAACATACTATTATATAGAATAACACCACATATAATAGTATGTTATTTATGGTATTAAATATTTTACCACATTTTTTGCTTCAAATATATTTTTCCATATTTTCCACCTCTAAAACCTTGGTGTGTCTTATAGTCCGATGTGTCTTATAGTCCCAAAAAAATATGGTATATAGATTACTGACATCTAATGTAACTAATAAGGTTTCTTTTGGTAATTGACCCAAATCTTTGATGATTTTCAAAAAAGATCCTGTATCTAAAATACAAACAAGGGGTACTTCCCTTTCTTCCAATGCACTCAATGCTCTAGTGTCCTAAAAGGTAATAAAATTTCTCACCCCTACACGGGTATGGATATTCCTATACAGGACTATTATATCTGTGATTCTAGGCTTGTGGTCTATGCTGTTAAGGGCCCTTGTGGTATGATTTATGTAGATGAAACCACACAAGCAGTTAAAGATCAAATATCACATTTCTGAAGCAATGATGTTATTAAACTTCTTGAATGTGGTTTTGAGCACATGGTGGGGTGCTGTTTTTAGAATGGTGTCACTTTTGGGTATCTTCTATCATATATGAAAAATCGGTTGTCAACTTTTAACCCTTATAACTTCCTAAGAAAAAAAAATTGATTACAAAATTATGCTGCTGTAAAGTAGACATGTGGGAAATGTTATTTCTGAACTATTTTGTGTGACATATCTCTGTGATTAAAGGGCATGAAAATTAAAAGTTGGAAAATTGCAACATTTTACAAATTTTCACCAAATTTATGTTTTTTTTTTCAAATAAAAGCACGTCATACTGAAATTTTTTTACCACTATCATTAAGTATAATATGTCCAGAAAAAAACATTCCCAGAATCACTGGAATCCATTGAAGCGTTCCAGAGTTATTATCTCATAAAATGGCAGTGGTCAGAATTGTAAAAATTGGCTCGGTCATTTACATGCAAACCACCTTTGGGGGTAAAGAAATTTAAATTGGATACAACAATTAGGACTGTTTGAGTTATATAAAAAGCTTTGCACTTTGCTAAATGAAAAAAAAACTGTATCTTTTTTATAAGCTGTCTAAAAATTATTACTTTAATGAGGGATACAAAACAGGTTTAATATACTGTTTTGGATATGAAGAAGTAATGGCCTCTAAACCAGTAGAAAAAAAATTACTTGTCTGCAATTAGTTTGCTAATCACCAATTACTAGGGTTGAGCGACTTTTACTTTTATAGGATCGGGTCGGGTTTCACGAAACCCGACTTTTTCAAAAGTCGGGTCGAGTGAAATCGGCCGATCCTATAAAAAAGTTGGGGTCGGGGTCGGCCGAAACTCGAAACCCAATGCAGTGCATTAGGGTTTCCAATGGTTCTCAGGGTCTGAAGGAGAGGAAACTCTCCTTCAGGCCCTTCGATCCATATTTAAGTGTAAAATAAAGAATTAAAATAAAAAATATCGCTATACTCACCCTCTGACGCGCCCTGGTACTAACCGGGAACCTTCCTTTCTTCGAATCAGCGCTTGCAGGACCTTGCGGTGACGTCGCGGTGACGTCGCGGCTTGTGATTGGCCGCGCGGCCGCCCATGTGACCGCTCGCGCGACCAATCACAAGCCGCGACATCACGCAAGGTCCTGCAAGCGCTGATTCTTAGGAAGGAAGGCTGCCGGAAAGAAGCAGGGCGCGTCCGAGGGCGAGTATATTCCTATTAGGTATATAATAACCCTCGGACGCACCCTGCTTCTTTCCGGCAGCCTTCCTTCCTAAGAATCAGCGCTTGCAGGACCTTGCGTGACGTCGCGGCTTGTGATTGGTCGTGCGAGCGGTCACATGGGCGGCCGCGCGACCAATCAAAATCCGCCGCGACGTCACCGCGATGTCACCGCAAGGTCCTGCAAGCGCTGATTCGAAGGAAGGAAGGTTCCCGGTTAGTACCAGGGCGTGTCAGAAGGTGAGTATAGCGATATTTTTTATTTTAATTCTTTATTTTACACTTAAATATGTATTCCGATACCGATTTCCGATGTTGCAAACATATCGGAACTCGGGATCGGAATTCCCATACCAGATTCAGAAGATCGCCGACTTCATGGCCGACCCCACACAGGGTCGGGTCGGGTTTCATGAAACCCGACTTTGCCAAAAGTCGGCGACTTCTGAAAGTGGCCGACCCGTTTCGCTCAACCCTACCAATTACTAAAGCAATTACAAAGGCTTTTTTATGAAGCTGTCCAAAAATCATCCTCTTATTTCTGGAGACAAAATAGTTGCTCCATTTTGAACATAAAGAAGTTTTTGTCACCAAGCCTTTTCAAAAACTAGCTCAGTTTTCAGAACTTTTTCTTCAGGTTTCTAAAACATGAGAGTATGTTCACCGGCATAATTAATTGTGTCTAGCATTATAAAACATAGTGGGCAATCAGGAGGTGTGTGGATGGCCTAGCTGTGCAGTAGCTGCAGCTGGAGCAGCATGGTAGAGAGTTAAGATAGGGCAGACAAAGAAATGCTTGGTAGTTTTGGTCCAGCAATGTCAGCCTCAGCAGTAGCATTCAGTCTAGCACTATGAGGCTGTGTGCACACGTTCCAGATTTTTTGAATTTTTTTGCATTTTTTTGCTATAAAAACATGATAAAACTGTGAAAAAAAACGCTCACGTTAAGCATCCTATTAAAAGAATGCAATCCGCATTTTGTATGCACATGCTGCGTTTTATTCCTGAGTGGAAACATATTCCGGAAAAAAATGCAGCATGTTCATTAATTTGCGGAATCCCGGGGATTCCGCACACATAGGAATGCATTGATCTGCTTACTTCCCGCATGGGGCTATGCCCACCATGCGGGAAGTAAGCAGATCATGTGCAGATGGTACCCACAGTGGACTGGGCACCATATCCCTGTTAAAAAAAAGAATTAAAATAAAAAATAGTGATATACTCACCTTCTAGCAGCCCCTGGAATCCTCCCGCCTCTCAGCGGTGCACGCGGCAGCTTCCGTTCCCAGGGAACGTGACTCTGACGTCATCCCAGGTCCTTCGCACACAGCATCCCTGGGAACGGAAGCCGCCGCGAGCACCACTGAGGAGATCGGGTGAAGTCGGAAGGTGAGAATAACCAGTTTTTTTAAAATAATTTTTAACATTAGATCTTTCTACTATTGATGCTGCATAGGTAGCATCAATAGTAAAAGTTGGTCACACTTGTCAAACAATATGTTTGACAAGTGGGACCAACCTGTCAATCAGTTTTCCAAGCATTGCTACAGATCGCTTGGAAAACACTAGCATTCTGCATGCTATTGATGCTTGCAAAACGCTAGTGTTTAGCGGGAATACGCATGACAATTCCGCATAGGATATAACCAGGGCAGAAGTTGCGGAATTGCTGTGCAAATTTCTGCAGCAATTCTGCAACGTGTGCACTTAGCACGAAACACAATGGGCAGCAAGGTGTTGTATGGCTTTCATGGCTGTGCAGTGGCAAAGTGCCTAAGAATAGTGTCTTGTGCCTAAGAATTGTCTGATGGCAATGTGCAAAAAAACAACATAATCCCACATATAAGTTAATTAAACCTAAAATGCTAGGTTTCAAAGTTGTTACAAGTAGGTTCAAGACTGGTAACAAATATGAGGCAACAACAACAGTATGGTTGTGGGGTGTTTGAGATCAAGAATAGACAGTTAACCCCTTTGAGATGAAGCCTGTTTTCACCTTTAATGACCAGGACAATTTTTAGAATTCAGACCACTGTCATTTCATGAAGTAATAACTCTGGAACTCTTCAACAGATTCCGGTGATTCTAAGAATGTTTTCTCGGGACACATTGGACTTTATGGTAGCATTAACATTTCTTCGATATAGCTTGCATTTACTTGTGAAAAAATGAAAATTTGGCAAAAATTTTGCATTTTTCAAACTTTCAATCCCTTTACCCCCATGGGTGGTTTGCATGTTAAAGAACATGCCAATTTTTACTATTCTGACCACTGTTCATTTATGAGGTTATAACTCTGGAACGCTTCAATGGATCCTGGTGAATCTGACAGTTTTTCTCATGGCATATTGCACTTCATGGTAGTGGTAAAATTTCCTTGACATTACTTGAGTTTATTTGTGAATAAAACAGAAATTTGGAGAAAATTTTGAAAAGTTCGCAATTTTCCAACTTTGAATTTTCATGCCCTTAAATCACAGAGATATGTCAGTCAAAATATTTAATAAGCAACATTTCCCACATGTATACTTTGCATCAGCACAATTTTGGAACCAAAATTCTTTTTTCTTAGGGAGTTATAAGGGTTAAAAGTTGACCAGCAATTTCTCATTTTTACAACACCACTTTGAGGGGTCTATATGATAGAAAATATCCAAGTGTGACACCATTCTAAAAACTGCACCCCTCAAGGTGCTCAAAGCCACATTCAAGAAGTTTATTGACCCTTCAAGTGTTTCACAGGAATTTTTGGAATGTTTAAAAAAATTAACATTTAACTTTTTTTCACAAAAAATCTACTTCTGATCCAATTTGATTTATTTTACCAAGAGTAACAGGAGAAATTGGACCCCAAAAGTTGTACAATTTGTCCTGAGTACACTGATACCCCATATGTGGAAGTAAACCACTGTTTTGAGCGCATGGCAGAGCTAGGAAGGGAAGGAGCGCCATTTGACTTTTCAATGCAAAAATAGCTGGAATTGAGATAGGACGCCATGTTGCGTTTGGAGAGCCCCTGATGTGCCCAAACAGTGGAACCCCCCCAAAATGTCACCATTTTGGAAAGTAGCCCCCCTAAGGAACTTATCTAGATGTGTGGTGAGCACTTTGAACCCTCAAGTGCTTCATAGAAGTTTATAATGTAGAGCTGTAAAAATAAAAAATCTTATTTTTTTCACAAAAATGAATTTTCGCCCCCAATATTTTATTTTCCCAAGAGTTACAGGAGAAATTGGACTTCAAGTGTTGTTGTACAATTTTTCCTGAGTACACTGATACCCCATAAGTGGGTGTAAACCACTGTGTGTGCGCATGGCAGAGCTAGAAAGGGAAGGAGCGCCATTTGACTTTTCAATGCAAAATTGCCTGGAATTGAGACGGGACGCCATGTCTCGTTTGGAAAGCCCCTGATGTGCCTAAATAGTGGAAACCTCACCAAAAGTGACCCTATTTTGGAAAGTAGTCCCCCTAAGGAACTTATCTAGATGTGTGGTGAGTACTTTGAACCCCCAAGTGCTTCACAGAAGTTTATAATGTAGAGCCATGAAAATTAAAAAATTTTGTATTTTCCCAAGGGTATCTGGAGAAATTGGACCTCAAAAGTTGTTGAGAAATTTTTCCTGGGAACGCTGATACCCCATATATGGGAGTAAATTACTGTTTAGGCGCATGGCAGTGCTTGAGAGGGAAGAAGTGGCGTTTTGGAATGCAGACTTTGATGGAATGGTCTGCGGGCATCACGTTGTGTTTGCAGAGCCCCTGATGTACCTAAACAGTAGAAACCCTCCACAAGTGACCCCATTTTGGAAACTATACCCCCCAAGGAACTTATATAGATGTGTGGTGAGCACTTTGAACCCCCAAGTGTTTCACTAAAGTTTATAACGCCGAGCCATTGAAATAAAAAATCTTTTTTTTCCACAAAAATTATTTTTTAGTCCCCAGTTTTGTATTTTCTTATGGGTAACAGGAGAAATTTAACCCCAAAAGTTATTGTCCAACTGGCCTGAGTACACTGATACCCCATATGTGGGAGTAAACCACTGTTTGAGCGCACGGCTGAGCTCAGAAGGGAAGGAGAACCGTTTTACTTTTTCAACGCAGAATTGTATGGATTGAGATCGGACATCATGTTGCGTTTGCAGAGCCTGGTATGCCTAAACAGTGGAAAACTCCCAATTCTAACTCCAACCCTAACCCCAACACACCCCTAAGCCTAATCCCAAACCTAACCACACCCCTAACCCCAACACACCCCAAACCCCATCACATCCCTACCCCTAATCCCAATCCTAACCACACCCCTAACCCAAACACACCCCTAACCCTAATCCTAACCCCAACACACCCCTAACCCCAACACACCCCTAACCCTAATCCCAACCCTAACCACACCCCTAACACTGTCACACCCCTAACCCAATCATAAATGTAATCCAAGCCCTAACCCCAACTCTAGCCCCAAACCTAACCCTAATTTTAGCCCCAACCCTAACCCTAATTTCAGCCACAACCCTAACCCTAACTTTAGCCCCAACCCTAACTTTAACCCCAACCCTAACTTTAGCCCCAACCATAGCTTTAGCCCCAACCCTAACTTTAGCTCCAACGCTAACCTTAACTTGAGCCCCAACCCTAACTTTAACCCGAACCGTAACTTTAGCCCCAACCCTAACCCTAATGGGAAAATTGAAATAAATATATTTTTTATTTTATTATTTTTCCTTAATAAGGCGGTGACAATGGTGGGCTTGATGTACTGGGGAAGAAAGTAAAGGAACTGGATGCACAGGTAGTTTTTTCTTCTATCCTTCCAGTAGACGGGCATGGCACCAGGAGATGGAACAGGATCCTTGATGCAAACAACTGGCTAAGACGATGGTGCAGACAACAAGGATTCGGATTCCTGGACCACGGTGTGAATTACTGGTACGATGGACTCCTCGCCAGAGACGGACTACACCTCAACAAACCTGGGAAACACACATTCGCCAGAAGACTCGCTACACTCATCAGGAGGGCGTTAAACTAGAAAAAGAGGGGATGGGAAGAAAAACATTAGACTTGAACAAAGAAGACCCAGGAAAACATACTCAGATAGGAGGTAAGAACATTTCTAAAACAATCCACAGCGAGGAGATTGGAACAAAACAAAATCCTCTAAACTGCATGCTCGCAAATGCCAGAAGCCTGACAAACAAGATGGAAGAACTAGAAGCAGAAATATCTACAGGTAACTTTGACATAGTGGGAATAACCGAGACATGGTTAGATGAAAGCTATGACTGGGCAGTTAACTTACAGGGTTACAGTCTGTTTAGAAAGGATCGTAAGAATCGGAGAGGAGGAGGGGTTTGTCTCTATGTAAAGTCTTGTCTAAAGTCCACTTTAAGGGAGGATATTAGCGAAGGGAATGAGGATGTCGAGTCCATATGGGTCGAAATTCATGGAGGGAAAAATGGTAACAAAATTCTCATTGGGGTCTGTTACAAACCGCCAAATATAACAGAAACCATGGAAAGTCTACTTCTAAAGCAGATAGATGAAGCTGCAACCCATAATGAGGTCCTGGTTATGGGGGACTTTAACTACCCGGATATTAACTGGGAAGCAGAAACCTGTGAAACCCATAAAGGCAACAGGTTTCTGCTAATAACCAAGAAAAATTATCTTTCACAATTGGTGCAGAATCCAACCAGAGGAGCAGCACTTTTAGACCTAATACTATTTAATAGACCTGACAGAATAATAAATCTGCAGGTGGTTGGGCATCTAGGGGGACTTGTCAGGGAGTCACAAAAACACTGAACTTTAGGAAGGCAAAGTTTGACCAGCTTAGAGATGCCCTTAATCTGGTAGACTGGGACAATATCCTCAGAAATAAGAATACAGATAATAAATGGGAAATGTTTAAGAACATCCTAAATAGGCAGTGTAAGCGATTTATACCTTGTGGGAAAAAATGGACTAGAAATAGGAAAAACCCAATGTGGCTAAACAAAGAAGTAAGACAGGCAATTAACAGTAAAAAGAAAGCATTTGCACTACTAAAGCAGGATGGCACCATTGAAGCTCTAAAAAACTATAGGGAGAAAAATACGTTATCTAAAAAACTAATTAAAGCTGCCAAAAAGGAAACAGAGAAGCACATTGCTAAGGAGAGTAAAACTAATCCCAAACTGTTCTTCAACTATATCAATAGTAAAAGAATAAAAACTGAAAATGTAGGCCCCTTAAAAAATAGTGAGGAAAGAATGGTTGTAGATGACGAGGAAAAAGCTAAAATATTAAACACCTTCTTCTCCACGGTATTCACGGTGGAAAATGAAATGCTAGGTGAAATCCCAAGAAACAATGAAAACCCTATATTAAGGGTCACCAATCTAACCCAAGAAGAGGTGCGAAACCGGCTAAATAAGATTAAAATAGATAAATCTCCGGGTCCGGATGGCATACACCCACGAGTACTAAGAGAACTAAGTAATGTAATAGATAAACCATTATTTCTTATTTTTAGGGACTCTATAGCGACAGGGTCTGTTCCGCAGGACTGGCGCATAGCAAATGTGGTGCCAATATTCAAAAAGGGCTCTAAAAGTGAACCTGGAAATTATAGGCCAGTAAGTCTAACCTCTATTGTTGGTAAAATATTTGAAGGGTTTCTGAGGGATGTTATTCTGGATTATCTCAATGAGAATAACTGTTTAACTCCATATCAGCATGGGTTTATGAGAAATCGCTCCTGTCAAACCAATCTAATCAGTTTTTATGAAGAGGTAAGCTATAGGCTGGACCACGGTGAGTCATTGGACGTGGTATATCTTGATTTTTCCAAAGCGTTTGATACCGTGCCACACAAGAGGTTGGTACACAAATTGAGAATGCTTGGTCTGGGGGAAAATGTGTGTAAATGGGTTAGTAACTGGCTTAGTGATAGAAAGCAGAGGGTGGTTATAAATGGTATAGTCTCTAACTGGGTCGCTGTGACCAGTGGGGTACCGCAGGGGTCAGTATTGGGACCTGTTCTCTTCAACATATTCATTAATGATCTGGTAGAAGGTTTACACAGTAAAATATCGATATTTGCAGATGATACAAAACTATGTAAAGCAGTTAATACAAGAGAAGATAGTATTCTGCTACAGATGGATCTGGATAAGTTGGAAACTTGGGCTGAAAGGTGGCAGATGAGGTTTAACAATGATAAATGTAAGGTTATACACATGGGAAGAAGGAATCAATATCACCATTACACACTGAATGGGAAACCACTGGGTAAATCTGACAGGGAGAAGGACTTGGGGATCCTAGTTAATGATAAACTTACCTGGAGCAGCCAGTGCCAGGCAGCAGCTGCCAAGGCAAACAGGATCATGGGGTGCATTAAAAGAGGTCTGGATACACATGATGAGAGCATTATACTGCCTCTGTACAAATCCCTAGTTAGACCGCACATGGAGTACTGTGTCCAGTTTTGGGCACCGGTGCTCAGGAAGGATATAATGGAACTAGAGAGAGTACAAAGGAGGGCAACAAAATTAATAAAGGGGATGGGAGAACTACAATACCCAGATAGATTAGCGAAATTAGGATTATTTAGTCTAGAAAAAAGACGACTGAGGGGCGATCTAATAACCATGTATAAGTATATAAGGGGACAATACAAATATCTCGCTGAGGATTTGTTTATACCAAGGAAGGTGATGGGCACAAGGGTGCATTCTTTGCGTCTGGAGGAGGAAAGGTTTTTCCACCAACATAGAAGAGGATTCTTTACTGTTAGGGCAGTGAGAATCTGGAATTGCTTGCCTGAGGAGGTGGTGATGGCGAACTCAGTCGAGGGGTTCAAGAGAGGCCTGGATGTCTTCCTGGAGCAGAACAATATTGTATCATACAATTATTAGGTTCTGTAGAAGGACGTAGATCTGGGGATTTATTATGATGGAATATAGGCTGAACTGGATGGACAAATGTCTTTTTTCGGCCTTACTAACTATGTTACTATGTTACTATGTTATTTATAGTGGCTTTTTACAGCAGGTTTTTATGCTTGGCAGCTGTCACACACTAAAAGACGTTTTTTATTGCAAACAATATTTTTTGCGTTACCACATTCTGAGAGCTATAATTTTTCCATATTTTGGTCCACAGAATCATGTGAGGTCTTGTTTTTTGCGGGACAAGTTAACATTTTTATTGGTAACATTTTCGGCACATGACATTTTTTGATCGCTTTTTATTCCAATTTTTGTTAGGCAGAATGAACAAAAAACAGCAATTTGTGATTTCTTTTGGGGGGGGCGTTTATACCGTTCCGCGTTTGGTAAAATTGATAGAGCAGTTTTATTCTTCGGGTCAGTACGATTACAGCAGTACCTCATTTATATAATTTTTTTATGTTTTGGCGCTTTTATACAATAAAAACTATTCTATAGAAAAAATAATTATTTTTGCATCACTTTATTGTGAGAGCTATAACTTTTTTACTTTTTTGCTGATGATGCTGTATGGTGGCTCGATTTTTGCGGACAAGATGCCATTTTCGACGGTATAATTTTTTTTATATCTGTCTTTTTGATCATGTGTTATTCCATTTCTTGCTTGGCGGTATGATGATAAAGCATTGTTTTTTGCCTAGTTTTGTTTTATGTTGTCCACTGAAGGGTTAACTAGTGGAACAGTTTTATAGGTAGGGTCGTTATGGACGCGGCAATACTAAATATGTGTACTTTTGTACTTTTATTTTTTTATTATTTACATAAAGAAATGTATTTATTGGAACAATATATATATATTTTTATTTATTTAGTTTTTTTTTTTTTTACATGTGTAAATTTTTTTTTTTACTTTCTCCCTGTGTGGAACATCATGGTAAAGTGTCAGATCGCTGATCTGACATTTTGCAATGCACCGTGTCAGATCAGCTATCTGACAGGCACTGCAGGAGGCTTCCTTGCGCCTGCTCTGAGCAGGCGCTTGCAAGCCACCTCTCTGCAGGACCCAGAAGAAGCCCTGTGACCATTTTGGATCCGGGGCCTGCAGGGAGGAGGACGGAGGAGACGCTCGGAGCAACGCAATCACAATGCGTTGCTCCGAGGGTCTCAGGGATGCCCCCTCCCTGCCAATGCTTCCCTATGTTGCCGTTATGCTGCGATCATTGTGCCAGATGTCAGCTGTGATGGTCAGCTGACACCTGGCCGTGCTCCCCTCATGAGCACGGCTGATTGCGTTAGACGTACTATCCCGTTGGTGGTCATACGGGCCCATACCACCTCGACGGGATAGTACATCTAATGTCAGAAAGCGGTTAATTTTTATGCCCTTTATTCAGAGAGTCATATCGCACAAAATAGTTGATAAATAACCTTTCCCACATGTCCACCTTACATCAGCACAATTTTGGAAACATATTTCTTTTGTTAGGAAGTTATAAGAAAAAACCCCAAAATGACAACATTATAAAAGCTGCACCCCTCAAGGTACTCAAAGCCACATAGTTTATTACCCTTTTAGGTGCTTCACAGGAATTTTTGGAATGTGGAATAAAAAATAAACATTTACTTTTCATTCACAAAAATTTTCTTTTAGACCTAAATATTTTAACTTTCACAAGGGTAAAAGGAGAATTTGGACCATTCATTTTGTTGTGCAATTTCTCCTGAGCATGCAGATACCCATATGTGGGGGAAATCTACTGTTTGGGCACACGGCAGGGCTAGGAAGAGAAGGAGCGCCATTTGACTTTTTGAATGCAAAATTTGATGGAATAATTAGCGGACCCATGTCGCCTTTGAAGAGCCCTTGATGTGCCTGAATAGTGGAAACCCCAAGAAGTGAAACCATTTTGGAAACTAGACCCCTTATGGAACTTATATAGATGTGTATTGAGCACCTTGAACCCACAGCTGCTTCACAGAAGTTTATAGCGTAGAGCCATGGAAATGAAAAAATCAAATTTTTTTCCAAATCAATCTTTTTTAGCTCCATATTTTGAATTTTTATAAGGGTAACAATAGAAATTGCTTTATACAATTTGTTGTGTCATTTCTCCTGAGTACGTAGATACCCCATATGTGGAGGAAATCCACAGTTTGGACGCATAGCAGGGCTTAGAAGGGAAGGAGCAACATTTGAGTTTTTGAATGCAAAATTGGATGGAATAATTAGAGGACGCCATGTCCCGCTTGAAGAGGCCCTGATGTGCATAAACAGTGTAAACCTCCCACAAGTGACACCATTTTGGAAACTAGACCCCTTTGTGACCTTATCTAGATGTGTATTGAGCACCTTGATCCCCTAGATGCTTCACAGAAGTTTATAACTTTAAGCCGTGAAAATAAAAAAATCACCTTTTTCCCCCAAAAAAACTTTTTTAGCTGCAAATTTTGTATTTTCACAAGGGCAAAAGGAGAAAATGGGCCCCAAAGTTTGTTGTGCAATTTCTCCTGAGTTCTCTGATACCCAATATGTGGTTAAAAACTACTTTTGGAGGCACAGTGCAAAGGTCAGAAGTGAAATAGCGCCATATTACAGTGCAGATTTGTTGCACTTGTTTGAGGGTGCCATGTTATATTGACAGAGCGCCTGAGGTGCCAGAACAGCAGAACCCCCCATAAGTGACCCCATTTTACCAATTAAACCTCTCAAATTCATCTAGGGGAGCAGTGATTATATTGACACCCCACTCCTCTTGGGCTATCTGCACAAAAGCTGTTCTACCCTGTATGCACACATGGATTTTTCCTCTCTGAACCCTGTTCACACAGGTTATATACAGATGATCAGGTTTTTAAATACATCAGATAGGGATTGCATACATTAGTTAGGACTGCTATGATAAGGGTATACCGTGAAGATTGGTAGAGCAGCTTAGTATACATTTTTTGCAAAAAACGTATCAACCAAATACCCTGTTTTTTACATCTTTTACTAGCACTTGCGGATTACTGCAACATTTTTTCAAACTGAGTGTTTTTGGTTTTACTATTCTCTTTTGTGTCTTCAGGTTTCTTGGTGGTGTGTGAACATGATCATACAGACTTGTTCACTGTGCAAGTAGCCCATGTGTTCCTGTTTCCATAATTGTTCTCTTGTGTCTACAAGACTGGGGAGTTCCACCACTCCTCTTGGGCTATCTGCACAAAAGCTGTTCTACCCTGTATGCACACATGGATTTTTCATCTCTGAACCCTGTTCACACAGGTTATATACAGATGATCAGGTTTTTAAATACATCAGATAGGGATTGCATACATTAGTTAGGACTGCTCTGATAAGGGTATACCGTGAAGATTGGTAGAGCAGCTTAGTATACATTTTTTGCAAAAAACGTATCAACCAAATACCCTGTTTTTTACATCTTTTACTAGCACTTGCGGATTACTGCAACATTTTTTCAAACTGAGTGTTTTTGCTTTTACTATTCTCTTTTGTGTCTTCAGGTTTCTTGGTGGTGTGTGAACATGATCATACAGACTTGTTCACTGTGCAAGTAGCCCATGTGTTCCTGTTTCCATAATTGTTCTCTTGTGTCTAAAGACTGGGGAGTTCCACCACTCCTCTTGGGCTATCTGCACAAAAGCTGTTCTACCCTGTATGCACACATGGATTTTTCCTCTCTGAACCCTGTTCACACAGGTTATATACAGATGATCAGGTTTTTAAATACATCAGATAGGGATTGCATACATTAGTTAGGACTGCTCTGATAAGGGTATACCGTGAAGATTGGTAGAGCAGCTTAGTATACATTTTTTGCAAAAAACGTATCAACCAAATACCCTGTTTTTTACATCTTTTACTAGCACTTGCGGATTACTGCAACATTTTTTCAAACTGAGTGTTTTCGGTTTTAATATTCTCTTTTGTGTCTTCAGGTTTCTTGGTGGTGTGTGAACATGATCATACAGACTTGTTCACTGTGCAAGTAGCCCATGTGTTCCTGTTTCCATAATTGTTCTCTTGTGTCTACAAGACTGGGGAGTTCCACCACTCCTCTTGGGCTATCTGCACAAAAGCTGTTCTACCCTGTATGCACACATGGATTTTTCCTCTCTGAACCCTGTTCACACAGGTTATATACAGATGATCAGGTTTTTAAATACATCAGATAGGGATTGCATACATTAGTTAGGACTGCTCTGATAAGGGTATACCGTGAAGATTGGTAGAGCAGCTTAGTATACATTTTTTGCAAAAAACGTATCAACCAAATACCCTGTTTTTTACATCTTTTACTAGCACTTGCGGATTACTGCAACATTTTTTCAAACTGAGTGTTTTTGCTTTTACTATTCTCTTTTGTGTCTTCAGGTTTCTTGGTGGTGTGTGAACATGATCATACAGACTTGTTCACTGTGCAAGTAGCCCATGTGTTCCTGTTTCCATAATTGTTCTCTTGTGTCTACAAGACTGGGGAGTTCCACCACTCCTCTTGGGCTATCTGCACAAAAGCTGTTCTACCCTGTATGCACACATGGATTTTTCCTCTCTGAACCCTGTTCACACAGGTTATATACAGATGATCAGGTTTTTAAATACATCAGATAGGGATTGCATACATTAGTTAGGACTGCTCTGATAAGGGTATACCGTGAAGATTGGTAGAGCAGCTTAGTATACATTTTTTGCAAAAAACGTATCAACCAAATACCCTGTTTTTTACATCTTTTACTAGCACTTGCGGATTACTGCAACATTTTTTCAAACTGAGTGTTTTTGCTTTTACTATTCTCTTTTGTGTCTTCAGGTTTCTTGGTGGTGTGTGAACATGATCATACAGACTTGTTCACTGTGCAAGTAGCCCATGTGTTCCTGTTTCCATAATTGTTCTCTTGTGTCTACAAGACTGGGGAGTTCCACCACTCCTCTTGGGCTATCTGCACAAAAGCTGTTCTACCCTGTATGCACACATGGATTTTTCCTCTCTGAACCCTGTTCACACAGGTTATATACAGATGATCAGGTTTTTAAATACATCAGATAGGGATTGCATACATTAGTTAGGACTGCTCTGATAAGGGTATACCGTGAAGATTGGTAGAGCAGCTTAGTATACATTTTTTGCAAAAAACGTATCAACCAAATACCCTGTTTTTTACATCTTTTACTAGCACTTGCGGATTACTGCAACATTTTTTCAAACTGAGTGTTTTTGGTTTTACTATTCTCTTTTGTGTCTTCAGGTTTCTTGGTGGTGTGTGAACATGATCATACAGACTTGTTCACTGTGCAAGTAGCCCATGTGTTCCTGTTTCCATAATTGTTCTCTTGTGTCTACAAGACTGGGGAGTTCCACCACTCCTCTTGGGCTATCTGCACAAAAGCTGTTCTACCCTGTATGCACACATGGATTTTTCCTCTCTGAACCCTGTTCACACAGGTTATATACAGATGATCAGGTTTTTAAATACATCAGATAGGGATTGCATACATTAGTTAGGACTGCTCTGATAAGGGTATACCGTGAAGATTGGTAGAGCAGCTTAGTATACATTTTTTTGCAAAAAACGCATCAACCAAATACCCTGTTTTTTACATCTTTTACTAGCACTTGCGGATTACTGCAACATTTTTTCAAACTGAGTGTTTTTGGTTTTACTATTCTCTTTTGTGTCTTCAGGTTTCTTGGTGGTGTGTGAACATGATCATACAGACTTGTTCACTGTGCAAGTAGCCCATGTGTTCCTGTTTCCATAATTGTTCTCTTGTGTCTACAAGACTGGGGAGTTCCACCACTCCTCTTGGGCTATCTGCACAAAAGCTGTTCTACCCTGTATACACACATGGATTTTTCCTCTCTGAACCCTGTTCACACAGGTTATATACAGATGATCAGGTTTTTAAATACATCAGATAGGGATTGCATACATTAGTTAGGACTAGGGTTGAGCGAAACGGGTCGAACATTTTCAAAAGTCGCCGACTTTTGGCTAAGTCGGGGTTTCATGAAACCCGATCCGACCCCTGTGCGGGGTCGGCCATGCGGTACGCGACTTTCGCGCCAAAGTCGCGTTTCAATGACGCGAAAAGCGCCATTTCTCAGCCAATGAAGGTAAACGCAGAGTGTGGGCAGCGTGATGACATAGGTCCTGGTCCCCACCATCTTAGAGAAGGGCATTGCAGTGATTGGCTTGCTGTCTGCGACGTCACAGGGGCTATAAAGAGGCGTTCCCGCCGACCGCCATCTTACTGCTGCTGATCTGAGCTTAGGGAGAGGTTGCTGCCGCTTTGTCAGAAGCAGGGATAGCGTTAGGCAGGGTCCATTAACCACAAAACCGCTTGTGCTGCAGCGATTTGCACTGTCCAACACCACCCTCGGTGTGCAGGGACAGTGGAAGTTTTTTTTTTTTTTTTTTTCCCCTCAGCGCTGTAGCTCATTGGGCTGCCCTAGAAGGCTCCCTGATAGCTGCATTGCTGTGTGTACGCCGCTGTGCAAACCAACTGCTTTTTTCAAAGCACAAATCCTCTTGTTCCTTCCTTTCTGCACAGCTATCTTTTTTGTTTGTCCACACTTTTTATTTCATTTGTGCATCAGTCCACTCCTTATTGCTGCCTGCCATACCTGGCTGAGATTACTGCAGGCAGGGAGATAGTAATTGTAGGACATTCCCTGTTTTTTTTTTTTTTTTTTTTTTGGTGGGAGATTAAGATTGGCAATTTGGCATTTCTGCTAGAGTGCCATCCCTGTGTGTGCCATCTCTCTCACATAGTGGGCCATAGAAAGCCTTTTCATTTTTCTGTATTTTTTTTTGTGGGGTGTATAAATTCTCCCTGATAAAAATACAGTGGGAGATTAATATTGGCCTTTGGGCTTGTGTGCCAGTCCTGAGTGTGCCATCTCTCTCACAAATAGTGGGCCATAGAAAGCCTATTTATTTTTTTTTTGGGTTTTAGAAATTCTCCCTGAAAAAAGGGAGATTAATATTGGCCTCTGGGCTTGTGTGCCAGTTGTGAGCGTGCCATCTGTGCCAGTCCTGAGCGTGCCATCTCTCTCACAAATAGTGGGCCATAGAAAGCCTATTTAAATATTTTTTTGGTTTTATAAATTCTCCCAGAAAAAAAGGGAGATTAATATTGGCCTCTGGGCTTCTGTGCCAGTCCTGAGCGTGCCATCTGTGCCAGTCCTGAGCGTCCCATCTCTCTCACAAATAGTGGGCCATAGAAAGCCTATTTTATTTTTTTTTTGGGTTTTAGAAATTCTCCCTGAAAAAAGGGAGATTAATATTGGCCTCTGGGCTTGTGTGCCAGTTGTGAGCGTGCCATCTGTGCCAGTCCTGAGCGTGCCATCTCTCTCACAAATAGTGGGCCATAGAAAGCCTATTTAAATATTTTTTTGGTTTTATAAATTCTCCCAGAAAAAAAGGGAGATTAATATTGGCCTCTGGGCTTCTGTGCCAGTCCTGAGCGTGCCATCTGTGCCAGTCCTGAGCGTCCCATCTCTCTCACAAATAGTGGGCCATAGAAAGCCTATTTTATTTTTTTTGGGGGTTTTATAAATTCTCCCTGAAAAAAAGGGAGATTAATATTGGCCTCTGGGCTTGTGTGCCAGTCCTGAGCGTGCCATCTGTGCCAGCCCTGAGCGTGCCATCTCTCTCACAAATAGTGGGCCATAGAAAGCCTATTTTATTTTTTTTTTGGGTTTTAGAAATTCTCCCTGAAAAAAGGGAGATTAATATTGGCCTCTGGGCTTGTGTGCCAGTTGTGAGCGTGCCATCTGTGCCAGTCCTGAGCGTGCCATCTCTCTCACAAATAGTGGGCCATAGAAAGCCTATTTAAATATTTTTTTGGTTTTATAAATTCTCCCAGAAAAAAAGGGAGATTAATATTGGCCTCTGGGCTTCTGTGCCAGTCCTGAGCGTGCCATCTGTGCCAGTCCTGAGCGTCCCATCTCTCTCACAAATAGTGGGCCATAGAAAGCCTATTTTATTTTTTTGGGGGGTTTTAGAAATTCTCCCTGGAAAAAAAAAGGGAGATTAATATTGCCCTTTGGGCTTGTGTGCCAGTACTAAGCGTTCCATCTCTCTCTCTCTCTCAGTCAGTGGGCCATAGAACGCCTATTTTTGGTTTTATTTGTTTTCTAAATTCTCCCTGAAAAAATCATTTTATTTTATTTGGTTTCTAAATTCTTCCTGATAAAATCATATTTTTTTTATTATTTTTTTTTCTAAAGTCTCCCTGAAAAAAAAAAAAAAAAAACAACCAAAAAAAACAGTGGGAGATTAATATTGGCCTTTCTGCTTGTGTGCCAGTCTTGACTCCTGGGTGTGCCATCTCTCTCTCTCTCTCTCTCTCTCTCTCTCTCTCTCTCCAATTGTGGTCCATAGAAAGCCTATATTTTTTTTCCTTGATTTGGGTTCTAAAATCTACCAGAGAAAATAACTACATCAATCATTGGTAGAAAAATATTGGCCTCTGGGTTTGTGTGCCACTCCTGACTCCTGTGTGCGTCATCTCTCAGTCAGTGGGCCATAGAACGCCTATTTTTGGTTTTATTTGTTTTCTAAATTCTCCCTGAAAAAATCATTTTATTTTATTTGGTTTCTAAATTCTTCCTGATAAAATCATATTTTTTTTATTATTTTTTTTTCTAAAGTCTCCCTGAAAAAAAAAAAAAAAAAACAACCAAAAAAAACAGTGGGAGATTAATATTGGCCTTTCTGCTTGTGTGCCAGTCTTGACTCCTGGGTGTGCCATCTCTCTCTCTCTCTCTCTCTCTCTCTCTCTCTCTCTCTCTCCAATTGTGGTCCATAGAAAGCCTATATTTTTTTTCCTTGATTTGGGTTCTAAAATCTACCAGAGAAAATAACTACATCAATCATTGGTAGAAAAATATTGGCCTCTGGGTTTGTGTGCCACTCCTGACTCCTGTGTGCGTCATCTCTCAGTCAGTGGGCCATAGAACGCCTATTTTTGTTTTTATTTGTTTTATAAATTCTCCCTGAAAAAATCATTTTATTTTATTTGGTTTCTAAATTCTTCCTGATAAAATCATATTTTTTTTTATTATTTTTTTTTCTAAAGTCTCCCTGAAAAAAAAAAAAAAAAAACAAACAAAAAAAACAGTGGGAGATTAATATTGGCCTTTCTGCTTGTGTGCCAGTCTTGACTCCTGGGTGTGCCATCTCTCTCTCTCTCTCTCTCTCTCTCCAATTGTGGTCCATAGAAAGCCTACATTTTTTTTCCTTGATTTGGGTTCCAAAATCTACCAGAGAAAATAACTCCATCAATCATTGGTAGAAAAATATTGGCCTCTGGGCTTGTGTGCCACTCCTGATTCCTGTGTGCGTCATCTCTCACTCAGTGGCCCATAGAAAGCATATAGTTTGTTACATTTGTTTTCTAAATTCTCCCTGCAAAAATCTATTTTTTTTTTTTTGGGGGGTTTCTAAAGTGTTCCTGAAAAAAATAAAAATAAAAAAAAAATAATAGTGTGACATTAATATTAACATTTGTGCTTCAGTGACAGTCCTGCGTGTGGGGCATCTCTCTAATTTGCAGCCACCAAAAAAAGAGTGTGTAACATTGGGCCTGATTTTCGCTGTGGTCTCACCAACCTGTAAAGGGGTAGCTAAATCATACTGAAGTTATAGCTCACCGTGTAAGTTGTGTGACTGCAACAAATAACGTTAGTTTGGTTACGTTTTTAAAACAATGAGGAAGTCTAGTGGAAGAGGTCGTGGCCGGGGGCGTTCATTGTCAGCTGGTAATGAGGGTAGTGGTAGTGGTGGAGCATCAGGTGGTCGTGGGGGAAAAAATATTGCACCTAAGTCTGGAGCTGTGGAGCCAGGTTCGTCGTCCGGCTACACAAGGCCTCGAACGCTCCCTTTTCTGGGATTAGGAAAACCGCTTTTAAAGCCGGAGCAGCAAGAGCAAGTTTTGGCTTATCTTGCTGACTCAGCCTCTAGCTCTTTTGCCTCATCTCGTGAAACTGGTAAAAGTAAAAGCAGCGCGTCGTTAGTGGATGTTCACGGTCAGGGACAAGTCACTTCCTTGTCCTCTTCAGCAAAAACAACAACAGAGAAGAATGCAGCAGGCGACACAACGGGTTACTCCATGGAGCTCTTTACACATACCGTCCCTGGCTTAGAAAGTGAAGCAGTTAACAGTCCATGCCCATTACAAATTGAATCTGACATGGAGTGCACTGACGCACAGCCACAGCCAGACTACTATGCTGGTCCTTTGACTCAGACCACAACATTGCCCTCGCAGGGTGCTGATCAAGAATCAGACCCTGATGAGACTATGTTGCCCCATCACGAACGCTATACCACCGAACGACACGGTGACACAGACGAAGTTGCGCAGGAGGTACAAGAAGAGTTATTAGATGACCCAGTTCTTGACCCCGATTGGCAGCCATTGGGGGAACAGGGTGCAGGCGGCAGCAGTTCTGAAGCAGAGGAGGAGGAGGGGCCGCAGCAGGCATCAACATCGCCACAGGTTCCATCTGCCGGGCCCGTATCTTGCCCAAAACGCGTGGCAAAGCCAAAACCTGGTGGAGGACAGCGTGGCCATCCGGTTAAAGCTCAGTCTGCAATGCCTGAAAAGGTATCCGATGCTAGAAAGAGTGCAGTCTGGCATTTTTTTAAACAACATCCAATTGATCAGCGCAAAGTCATCTGTCAAAAATGTTCTACTTCCTTAAGCAGAGGTCAGAATCTGAAAAGTCTCAATACTAGTTGCATGCATAGACATTTAACCACCATGCATTTGAAAGCTTGGACTAACTACCAAACGTCCCTTAAGGTTGTTGCACCCTCGGCCAATGAAGCTAGTCATCAACGCAACATCCCTTCCGGCAGTGTAGGACCACCATTTAGCGCACCACCTGCTGTATCTGTGCAGGTATCTTTGCCAGGCCAAAGCAGTCAGGGTCAGGGAATCACCAGTTTCGTAGTAGGAAACACTGCATCTAGGGCACCGGCGGCAACAATACCATCTCCCACCGTCTCTCAGTCTGCCATGTCCACCGGCACCCCCGCTAGTTCCACGATCTCCAGCTCTCCAGTCCAGCTCACCCTACATGAGACTATGGTTAGAAAAAGGAAATACTTAGCCTCGCATCCGCGTACACAGGGTTTGAACGCCCACATAGCTAGACTAATCTCGTTAGAGATGATGCCCTACCGGTTAGTTGAAAGCGAAGCTTTCAAAGACCTGATGGACTACGCTGTACCACGCTACGAGCTACCCAGTCGACACTTTTTTTCCAGAAAAGCCATCCCAGCCCTCCACCAGCATGTTAAAGAGCGCATCGTCCATGCACTCAGGCAATCTGTGAGCACAAAGGTGCACCTGACAACAGATGCATGGACCAGTAGGCATGGCCAGGGACGTTACGTGTCCATCACGGCACACTGGGTAAATGTGGTGGATTCAGGGTCCACAGGGGACAGCAAGTTTGGGACAGTTCTGCCTAGCCCACGGTCTAGTAAACAGTTGTCTGTAGCCGTTCGCACCCCCTCCTCCTCCTCCTCCTCGTCCTCCTGCAGAAGCAAGAGCTCGTCCACAGACCGCAGTCGCACAAACACTCCATCCGCACCTGCCACTGTTGCACACCAGGTCTCCCATTATGGGGCAGCTACTGGCATACGTCAGCAGGCTGTATTGGCTATGAAGTGTTTGGGCGACAATAGACACACCGCGGAAGTTCTGTCCGAGTTCTTGCAGCAAGAAACGCAGTCGTGGCTGGGCACTGTAGATCTTGAGGCAGGCAAGGTAGTGAGTGATAACGGAAGGAATTTCATGGCTGCCATCTCCCTTTCCCAACTGAAACACATTCCTTGCCTGGCTCACACCTTAAACCTGGTGGTGCAGTGCTTCCTGAAAAGTTATCCGGGGTTATCCGACCTGCTCCTCAAAGTGCGTGGACTTTGCGCACATATCCGCCGTTCGCCTGTACACTCCAGCCGTATGCAGACCTATCAGCGTTCTTTGAACCTTCCCCAGCATCGCCTAATCATAGACGTTGCAACAAGGTGGAACTCAACACTGCACATGCTTCAGAGACTGTGCGAACAGAGGCGGGCTGTTATGTTTTTGTGGGAGGATACACATACACGGGCAGGCAGTAGGATGGCAGACATGGAGTTGTCAGGTGTGCAGTGGTCGAAGATTCAAGACATGTGTCAAGTCCTTCAGTGTTTTGAGGAATGCACACGGCTGGTTAGTGCAGACAACGCCATAATAAGCATGAGCATCCCCCTAATGCGTCTGCTGATGCAAAGTTTGACGCACATAAAGGATCAGGCGTCTGCACCAGAGGAAGAGGAAAGCCTTGATGACAGTCAGCGATTGTCTGGTCAGGGCAGTGTACATGACGAGGTACCGGGCGAAGAGGAGGTGGAGGATGAGGAGGATGATGGGGATGAGTATATTTTTAATGAGGAAGCTTTCCCGGGGGCACGGGAAATTGGTGGCGTGGCAAGGCCGGGTTCTGGTTTTTTGAGGGACACAAGTGACGTAGATTTGCCTGCAACTGCCCCTCAACCAAGCACAACCGCAGATTTGACAACGGGAACTTTGGCCCACATGGCGGATTATGCCTTGCGTATCCTCAAAAGGGACACACGCATTACAAAAATGATGAACGATGACGATTACTGGTTGGCCTGCCTCCTTGATCCTCGCTATAAAGGCAAATTGCAAAATATTATGCCACATGAGAACTTGGAACTAATATTAGCAACAAAACAATCAACTCTTGTTGACCGTTTGCTTCTGGCATTCCCTGCACACAGCGCCCGTGATCGTTCTCACACGAGCTCCAGGGGCCAGCAGACCAGAGGTGTTAGAGGGGCAGAAATCAGAAGTGGCGTTGGACAGAGGGGTTTTCTGACCAGGTTGTGGAGTGATTTTTCTATGACCGCAGACAGGACAGGTACTGCAGCATCAATTCAAAGTGACAGGAGACAACATTTGTCCAGTATGGTTACAAACTATTTTTCATCCCTTATCGACGTTCTCCCTCAACCGTCATTCCCATTTGATTACTGGGCATCCAAATTAGACACCTGGCCAGAATTGGCAGAATATGCATTGCAGGAGCTTGCTTGCCCGGCAGCTAGTGTCCTATCAGAAAGAGTATTCAGTGCTGCAGGTTCAATACTAACAGAAAAAAGGACTCGTCTGGCTACCCAAAATGTAGATGATCTAACCTTCATTAAAATGAACCACAACTGGATTTCAAAATCTTTTGCCCCACCCTGCCCGGCTGACACCTAGCTTTCCTATGAAAAGGTCTTGCCTGTGGACTATTCTGAATGACTTTTCCAATCTCGTAATTTTCTTCACCTGATTGTCCAGCATACGACATGTTTCCACCTCACGAAATGGCCAAACTCCCCACACGGGGCCGTGCTATCGCCACTTTGCGCTTGGACCCTTGAGAGTGCTGTTTGTCTGAAGAGGTGGGTGTGGCCGCTTTTGGTCGACGGCACTGCCACTGGGTCCCTCATAGTACAATAAAGTGTCTCTGGCGGTGGTGGTGCGCACCCAACGTCAGACACACCGTTGTAATATGAGGGGCCCTGTGCCTGTACCGCCGGCCACAAGACAGTTCCCCCCCCCCAGCTCAAACAGTGCTCTACCACTAGCAAAATTATCTCTCACAGCTTCACCAATGTGTAGTCTAGCCGCTGACATCCTTCAATGCCTGGCACTGACAATACCATTGTTTTGACATTTTTGTTATGTTAGGCCTTCGAAGCCTGTCTGCGGTCCCTTCTTTCTACAACTACTACACTGACCAGGCCACTGCTGGCCGTGTTACCCTGGAACCAATTTAAAAGTGCCTACAGTCAGCCCAATTTTGTTATGTTAGGCCTTCGAAGACTGTCTGCCGTCACTCCTTCCACTAGACTTCCACTGACCATACACTGCTGCCCATGTACCCCTGGAACCAATTTAAAGTGCCTACAGCCAGCCCAATTTTGTTATGTTAGGCCTTCGAAGCCTGTCTGCGGTCACTCCTTCCACTACACTTCCACTGACCAGACCACTGCTGCCCGTGTACTCCTGGAACCAATTTAAAAGTGCCTACAGCCAGCCCAAGTTTGTTATGTTAGGCCTTGGAAGCCTGTCTGCGGTCACTCCTTCCACTAGACTTCCACTGACCAGACCACTGCTGCCCGTGTACCCCTGGAACCAATTTAAAAGTGCCTACAGCCAGCCCAAGTTTGTTATGTTAGGCCTTGGAAGCCTGTCTGCGGTCACTCCTTCTACTAGACTTCCACTGACCAGACCACTGCTGCCCGTGTACCCCTGGAACCAATTTAAAAGTGCCTACAGCCAGCCCAAGTTTGTTATGTTAGGCCTTCTAAGCCTGTCTGCGGTCCATTCTTTCAACTACTACTACACTGACCAGGTCACTGCTGCCCGTGTACCCCTGGAACCAATTTAAAATTGCCTACAGCCAGCCCAATTTTTTTATTTTAGGCCTTCGATGCCTGTCTGCGGTCCATTCTTTCAACTACTACTACACTGACCAGGTCACTGCTGTCCGTGTACCCCTGGAACCAATTTAAAATTGCCTACAGCCATGTGTTATTATTTTAGGCCTTCGATGCCTGTCTGCGGTCACTCCTTCCACTAGGCCTCCACTGACCACACCACTGCTGTCCGTGTACCCCTGGAACCAATTTAAAATTGCCTACAGCCATGTGTTATTATTTTAGGCATTCGATGCCTGTCTGCGGTCCATTTTTTCAACTACTACTACACTGACCAGGTCACTGCTGCCCGTGTACCCCTGGAACCAATTTAAAATTGCCTACAGCCATGTGTTATTATTTTAGGCCTTCGATGCCTGTCTGCGGTCACTCCTTCCACTAGGCCTCCACTGACCACACCACTGCTGTCCGTGTACCCCTGGAACCAATTTAAAATTGCCTACAGCCAGCCCAATTTTTTTTATTTTAGGCCTTCGATGCCTGTCTGCGGTCCATTCTTTCAACTACTACTACACTGACCAGGTCACTGCTGCCCGTGTACCCCTGGAACCAATTTAAAATTGCCTACAGCCATGTGTTATTATTTTAGGCATTCGATGCCTGTCTGCGGTCACTCCTTCCACTAGGCCTCCACTGACCACACCACTGCTGCCCGTGTACCCCGGGAACCAATTTAAAATTGCCTACAGCCATGTGTTATTATTTTAGGCCTTCGATGCCTGTCTGCGGTCACTCCTTCCACTAGGCCTCCACTGACCACACCACTGCTGTCCGTGTACCCCTGGAACCAATTTAAAATTGCCTACAGCCATGTGTTATTATTTTAGGCCTTCGATGCCTGTCTGCGGTCACTCCTTCCACTAGGCCTCCACTGACCACACCACTGCTGTCCGTGTACCCCTGGAACCAATTTAAAATTGCCTACAGCCATGTGTTATTATTTTAGGCCTTCGATGCCTGTCTGCGGTCACTCCTTCCACTAGGCCTCCACTGACCACACCACTGCTGTCCGTGTACCCCTGGAAACAATTTAAAATTGCCTACAGCCAGCCCAATTTTTTTATTTTAGGCCTTCGATGCCTGTCTGCGGTCCATTCTTTCAACTACTACTACACTGACCAGGTCACTGCTGCCCGTGTACCCCTGGAACCAATTTAAAATTGCCTACAGCCATGTGTTATTATTTTAGGCATTCGATGCCTGTCTGCGGTCCATTTTTTCAACTACTACTACACTGACCAGGTCACTGCTGCCCGTGTACCCCTGGAACCAATTTAAAATTGCCTACAGCCATGTGTTATTATTTTAGGCCTTCGATGCCTGTCTGCGGTCACTCCTTCCACTAGGCCTCCACTGACCACACCACTGCTGTCCGTGTACCCCTGGAACCAATTTAAAATTGCCTACAGCCATGTGTTATTATTTTAGGCCTTCGATGCCTGTCTGCGGTCACTCCTTCCACTAGGCCTCCACTGACCACACCACTGCTGTCCGTGTACCCCTGGAACCAATTTAAAATTGCCTACAGCCATGTGTTATTATTTTAGGCCTTCGATGCCTGTCTGCGGTCACTCCTTCCACTAGGCCTCCACTGACCACACCACTGCTGTCCGTGTACCCCTGGAACCAATTTAAAATTGCCTACAGCCATTTGTTATTATTTTAGGCCTTCGATGCCTGTCTGCGGTCCATTCTTTCAACTACTACTACACTGACCAGGTCACTGCTGCCCGTGTACCCCTGGAACCAATTTAAAATTGCCTACAGCCATGTGTTATTATTTTAGGCCTTCGATGCCTGTCTGCGGTCACTCCTTCCACTAGGCCTCCACTGACCACACCACTGCTGTCCGTGTACCCCTGGAACCAATTTAAAATTGCCTACAGCCATGTGTTATTATTTTAGGCCTTCGATGCCTGTCTGCGGTCCATTCTTTCAACTACTACTACACTGACCAGGGCACTGCTGGCCGTGTACCCCTGGAACCAACATCAGAAAATATAAAAATAAGTATTTTGCTTATAAAAAAGAAAATACTGGTGACATATCAAATGCAGACATTTTAACATTAAAAACAAACACACAACTAAAATCTGGTACAGTACTAAAAATGGCCACCAGCTACAATTACTTTCTCCTGCAAGTAGTTAACTGAAAGTTTTTTTAAATTGAAAACACACATATGGCATCCACCGAGTGTTGTCCTGTCGCGTCTTCTTTATATTATTGCCGAGAAGATGCAAAATAATGAAAATAATAAAATCATTAATTACCAAAATAATAGAGAAAGTCAACACCACATTGCAAATAAACATTCATTCCAAATAAAGAAGCAGGGCGCGTCCGAGGGTGAGTATATACCTAATAAGAATATAATCACCCTCGGACGCGCAATGCTTATTTCCAACAGCCTTCCTTCCTAAGAATCAGCCCTTCCGTCGTGTAGAGAGACGTTGTGTTACACTCCAAGGTGTTCCCCAGGTTGCCTTTCCTGAGCTTCGATATTCCGGCTCTCGTTTAGTAGTTGTCGGAAACTACGCTGCATTAGGCCTACAAATTGGGTATGGGGCGTAGAGAGAGGGTGTGTTACACTCCAAGGTGTTCCCCAGGTTGCCTTTCCTGAGCTTCGATATTCCGGCTCTCGTTTAGTAGTTGTCGGAAACTACGCTGCATTAGGCCTACAAATTGGGTATGGGGTGTAGAGAGAGGGTGTGTTACACTCCAAGGTGTTCCCCAGGTTGCCTTTCCTGAGCTTCGATCTTCATGCTCTCGTTTAGTAGTTGTCGGAAACTACGCTGCATTAGGCCTACAAATTGGGTATGGGGTGTAGAGAGAGGGTTTGTTACACTCCAAGGTGTTCCCCAGGTTGCCTTTCCTGAGCTTCGATCTTCCGGCTCTCGTTTAGTAGTTGTTGGAAACTACGCTGCATTAGGCCTTCAAATTGGGTATGGGGTGTAGCGAGAGGGTGTGTTACACTCCAAGGTGTTCCCCAGGTTGCCTTTCCTGAGCTTCGATCTTCCGGCTCTCGTTTAGTAGTTCTTGGAAACTACACTGCATTAGACCTTCAAATTGGGTATGGGGTGTAGAGAGAGGGTGTGTTACACTCTAAGGTGTTCCCCAGGTTTCCTTGCCATTGCTTCGGTCTTCCGACTCTCGTTTAGTAGTTGTAGAAAAGTACACTGCATTAGGCCATACAAAATGGGTATGGGGTGGAGAGAGATGGTGTGTTACACTCCAAGGTGTTCCCCAGGTTGCCTTTCCTGAGCTTCTATCTTCAGGCTCTCATTAAATTGTGGTTAAATGGAACAACTGCATTTGGCGTACTAGTTGGTTTGGGGCCTACTATCGGTGTCTGCCACTCCTTGCTGTTCTCCTCCACTGAACAAAGCTGTGCCGCCTGTTTACTACGGTTGCCAATTTTGAACTGCATTTCGACTACTTACTGATTTGGCCCTACTCTCTGTGTCAGCCTCTCATTCCAGTTGTCCTCCACTGCAATGCCCCCTGGTTATTCCTGTGTTACCAATTTTGAACTGCATTTAGCCCACTTTCTTCTTTGGGCCTATATCTGTGTTTCCACTTCATCGTGCCCATTGCCCAGCCAGTGATAGATGAGTCTGCTGGTACATTGACCCATAACGCAACATTCCCCGTGCACGCTACACAACAACATTGTGACCCTGCTGAAAGTCAGGTTGCTCTTCCCGCATACCATACCACCTTACACGGGGACAAAGAGGAAGGTGCAGATGAAAGTGCAGGTTCCTTCATCAGGTGGGGGGAGGAATACTAGTTGGCGACGTCACTGGCACAGGGCCTCTCATAGTACGCAAAAGTGTTGCTGCCGGTGGGAGGCGCCCCCGCCGTGCAAACACACCGCTGTACTTTGAGGGGCCCTGTGCCAGTGCCAATGCCAACGAGTGGGCCCCCCCTGCTTGCTCAGGTTCACAGCACTTGCAAAGTTGAAATACTTACCTCTCCCTGCTCCACTGCCGTGACGTGGTCCAGATTTCCTGGGCCCACTAATTACTTGAACCAGCCCTACCCCCCACAACTTTAGCCAAATGACCCCCAATTTCAAATGCCTTCCAATTATTATAAGGTAAATTACGCTTGACAAGCTTCATTAAGAAGAATGGATGGTTTTGACATTAAAATGGCCACTCTAGGTGTTTTCCTGGCCCCCACTCACTGCCGACTATGCTGCCCCATTGACTTGCATTGGGTTTCGTGTTTCGGTCGATCCCGACTTTACGTCATAATCGGCCGATTTCACTCGACCCGACTTTGGACATAGTCGGGTTTCGCAAAACCCGGCTCGACTCTAAAAAGGTCAAGGTCGCTCAACTCTAGTTAGGACTGCTCTGATAAGGGTATACCGTGAAGATTGGTAGAGCAGCTTAGTATACATTTTTTGCAAAAAACGTATCAACCAAATACCCTGTTTTTTACATCTTTTACTAGCACTTGCGGATTACTGCAACATTTTTTCAAACTGAGTGTTTTTGGTTTTACTATTCTCTTTTGTGTCTTCAGGTTTCTTGGTGGTGTGTGAACATGATCATACAGACTTGTTCACTGTGCAAGTAGCCCATGTGTTCCTGTTTCCATAATTGTTCTCTTGTGTCTACAAGACTGGGGAGTTCCACCACTCCTCTTGGGCTATCTGCACAAAAGCTGTTCTACCCTGTATGCACACATGGATTTTTCCTCTCTGAACCCTGTTCACACAGGTTATATACAGATGATCAGGTTTTTAAATACATCAGATAGGGATTGCATACATTAGTTAGGACTGCTCTGATAAGGGTATACCGTGAAGATTGGTAGAGCAGCTTAGTATACATTTTTTGCAAAAAACGTATCAACCAAATACCCTGTTTTTTACATCTTTTACTAGCACTTGCGGATTACTGCAACATTTTTTCAAACTGAGTGTTTTTGGTTTTACTATTCTCTTTTGTGTCTTCAGGTTTCTTGGTGGTGTGTGAACATGATCATACAGACTTGTTCACTGTGCAAGTAGCCCATGTGTTCCTGTTTCCATAATTGTTCTCTTGTGTCTACAAGACTGGGGAGTTCCACCACTCCTCTTGGGCTATCTGCACAAAAGCTGTTCTACCCTGTATTCACACATGGATTTTTCCTCTCTGAACCCTGTTCACACAGGTTATATACAGATGATCAGGTTTTTAAATACATCAGATAGGGATTGCATACATTAGTTAGGACTGCTCTGATAAGGGTATACCGTGAAGATTGGTAGAGCAGCTTAGTATACATTTTTTGCAAAAAACATATCAACCAAATACCCTGTTTTTTACATCTTTTACTAGCACTTGCTGATTACTGCAACATTTTTTCAAACTGAGTGTTTTTGGTTTTACTATTCTCTTTTGTGTCTTCAGGTTTCTTGGTGGTGTGTGAACATGATCATACAGACTTGTTCACTGTGCAAGTAGCCCATGTGTTCCTGTTTCCATAATTGTTCTCTTGTGTCTACAAGACTGGGGAGTTCCACCACTCCTCTTGGGCTATCTGCACAAAAGCTGTTCTACCCTGTATGCACACATGGATTTTTCCTCTCTGAACCCTGTTCACACAGGTTATATACAGATGATCAGGTTTTTAAATACATCAGATAGGGATTGCATACATTAGTTAGGACTGCTCTGATAAGGGTATACCGTGAAGATTGGTAGAGCAGCTTAGTATACATTTTTTGCAAAAAACGTATCAACCAAATACCCTGTTTTTTACATCTTTTACTAGCACTTGCGGATTACTGCAACATTTTTTCAAACTGAGTGTTTTTGGTTTTACTATTCTCTTTTGTGTCTTCAGGTTTCTTGGTGGTGTGTGAACATGATCATACAGACTTGTTCACTGTGCAAGTAGCCCATGTGTTCCTGTTTCCATAATTGTTCTCTTGTGTCTACAAGACTGGGGAGTTCCACCACTCCTCTTGGGCTATCTGCACAAAAGCTGTTCTACCCTGTATGCACACATGGATTTTTCCTCTCTGAACCCTGTTCACACAGGTTATATACAGATGATCAGGTTTTTAAATACATCAGATAGGGATTGCATACATTAGTTAGGACTGCTATGATAAGGGTATACCGTGAAGATTGGTAGAGCAGCTTAGTATACATTTTTTGCAAAAAACGTATCAACCAAATACCCTGTTTTTTACATCTTTTACTAGCACTTGCGGATTACTGCAACATTTTTTCAAACTGAGTGTTTTTGGTTTTACTATTCTCTTTTGTGTCTTCAGGTTTCTTGGTGGTGTGTGAACATGATCATACAGACTTGTTCACTGTGCAAGTAGCCCATGTGTTCCTGTTTCCATAATTGTTCTCTTGTGTCTACAAGACTGGGGAGTTCCACCACTCCTCTTGGGCTATCTGCACAAAAGCTGTTCTACCCTGTATGCACACATGGATTTTTCCTCTCTGAACCCTGTTCACACAGGTTATATACAGATGATCAGGTTTTTAAATACATCAGATAGGGATTGCATACATTAGTTAGGACTGCTCTGATAAGGGTATACCGTGAAGATTGGTAGAGCAGCTTAGTATACATTTTTTGCAAAAAACGTATCAACCAAATACCCTGTTTTTTACATCTTTTACTAGCACTTGCGGATTACTGCAACATTTTTTCAAACTGAGTGTTTTTGGTTTTACTATTCTCTTTTGTGTCTTCAGGTTTCTTGGTGGTGTGTGAACATGATCATACAGACTTGTTCACTGTGCAAGTAGCCCATGTGTTCCTGTTTCCATAATTGTTCTCTTGTGTCTACAAGACTGGGGAGTTCCACCACTCCTCTTGGGCTATCTGCACAAAAGCTGTTCTACCCTGTATGCACACATGGATTTTTCCTCTCTGAACCCTGTTCACACAGGTTATATACAGATGATCAGGTTTTTAAATACATCAGATAGGGATTGCATACATTAGTTAGGACTGCTCTGATAAGGGTATACCGTGAAGATTGGTAGAGCAGCTTAGTATACATTTTTTGCAAAAAACGTATCAACCAAATACCCTGTTTTTTACATCTTTTACTAGCACTTGCGGATTACTGCAACATTTTTTCAAACTGAGTGTTTTTGGTTTTACTATTCTCTTTTGTGTCTTCAGGTTTCTTGGTGGTGTGTGAACATGATCATACAGACTTGTTCACTGTGCAAGTAGCCCATGTGTTCCTGTTTCCATAATTGTTCTCTTGTGTCTACAAGACTGGGGAGTTCCACCACTCCTCTTGGGCTATCTGCACAAAAGCTGTTCTACCCTGTATGCACACATGGATTTTTCCTCTCTGAACCCTGTTCACACAGGTTATATACAGATGATCAGGTTTTTAAATACATCAGATAGGGATTGCATACATTAGTTAGGACTGCTATGATAAGGGTATACCGTGAAGATTGGTAGAGCAGCTTAGTATACATTTTTTGCAAAAAACGTATCAACCAAATACCCTGTTTTTTACATCTTTTACTAGCACTTGCGGATTACTGCAACATTTTTTCAAACTGAGTGTTTTTGGTTTTACTATTCTCTTTTGTGTCTTCAGGTTTCTTGGTGGTGTGTGAACATGATCATACAGACTTGTTCACTGTGCAAGTAGCCCATGTGTTCCTGTTTCCATAATTGTTCTCTTGTGTCTACAAGACTGGGGAGTTCCACCACTCCTCTTGGGCTATCTGCACAAAAGCTGTTCTACCCTGTATGCACACATGGATTTTTCCTCTCTGAACCCTGTTCACACAGGTTATATACAGATGATCAGGTTTTTAAATACATCAGATAGGGATTGCATACATTAGTTAGGACTGCTCTGATAAGGGTATACCGTGAAGATTGGTAGAGCAGCTTAGTATACATTTTTTGCAAAAAACGTATCAACCAAATACCCTGTTTTTTACATCTTTTACTAGCACTTGCGGATTACTGCAACATTTTTTCAAACTGAGTGTTTTTGCTTTTACTATTCTCTTTTGTGTCTTCAGGTTTCTTGGTGGTGTGTGAACATCATCATACAGACTTGTTCACTGTGCAAGTAGCCCATGTGTTCCTGTTTCCATAATTGTTCTCTTGTGTCTAAAGACTGGGGAGTTCCACCACTCCTCTTGGGCTATCTGCACAAAAGCTGTTCTACCCTGTATGCACACATGGATTTTTCCTCTCTGAACCCTGTTCACACAGGTTATATACAGATGATCAGGTTTTTAAATACATCAGATAGGGATTGCATACATTAGTTAGGACTGCTCTGATAAGGGTATACCGTGAAGATTGGTAGAGCAGCTTAGTATACATTTTTTGCAAAAAACGTATCAACCAAATACCCTGTTTTTTACATCTTTTACTAGCACTTGCGGATTACTGCAACATTTTTTCAAACTGAGTGTTTTTGGTTTTAATATTCTCTTTTGTGTCTTCAGGTTTCTTGGTGGTGTGTGAACATGATCATACAGACTTGTTCACTGTGCAAGTAGCCCATGTGTTCCTGTTTCCATAATTGTTCTCTTGTGTCTACAAGACTGGGGAGTTCCACCACTCCTCTTGGGCTATCTGCACAAAAGCTGTTCTACCCTGTATGCACACATGGATTTTTCCTCTCTGAACCCTGTTCACACAGGTTATATACAGATGATCAGGTTTTTAAATACATCAGATAGGGATTGCATACATTAGTTAGGACTGCTCTGATAAGGGTATACCGTGAAGATTGGTAGAGCAGCTTAGTATACATTTTTTGCAAAAAACGTATCAACCAAATACCCTGTTTTTTACATCTTTTACTAGCACTTGCGGATTACTGCAACATTTTTTCAAACTGAGTGTTTTTGGTTTTACTATTCTCTTTTGTGTCTTCAGGTTTCTTGGTGGTGTGTGAACATGATCATACAGACTTGTTCACTGTGCAAGTAGCCCATGTGTTCCTGTTTCCATAATTGTTCTCTTGTGTCTACAAGACTGGGGAGTTCCACCACTCCTCTTGGGCTATCTGCACAAAAGCTGTTCTACCCTGTATGCACACATGGATTTTTCCTCTCTGAACCCTGTTCACACAGGTTATATACAGATGATCAGGTTTTTAAATACATCAGATAGGGATTGCATACATTAGTTAGGACTGCTCTGATAAGGGTATACCGTGAAGATTGGTAGAGCAGCTTAGTATACATTTTTTGCAAAAAACGTATCAACCAAATACCCTGTTTTTTACATCTTTTACTAGCACTTGCGGATTACTGCAACATTTTTTCAAACTGAGTGTTTTTGGTTTTACTATTCTCTTTTGTGTCTTCAGGTTTCTTGGTGGTGTGTGAACATGATCATACAGACTTGTTCACTGTGCAAGTAGCCCATGTGTTCCTGTTTCCATAATTGTTCTCTTGTGTCTACAAGACTGGGGAGTTCCACCACTCCTCTTGGGCTATCTGCACAAAAGCTGTTCTACCCTGTATGCACACATGGATTTTTCCTCTCTGAACCCTGTTCACACAGGTTATATACAGATGATCAGGTTTTTAAATACATCAGATAGGGATTGCATACATTAGTTAGGACTGCTATGATAAGGGTATACCGTGAAGATTGGTAGAGCAGCTTAGTATACATTTTTTGCAAAAAACGTATCAACCAAATACCCTGTTTTTTACATCTTTTACTAGCACTTGCGGATTACTGCAACATTTTTTCAAACTGAGTGTTTTTGGTTTTACTATTCTCTTTTGTGTCTTCAGGTTTCTTGGTGGTGTGTGAACATGATCATACAGACTTGTTCACTGTGCAAGTAGCCCATGTGTTCCTGTTTCCATAATTGTTCTCTTGTGTCTACAAGACTGGGGAGTTCCACCACTCCTCTTGGGCTATCTGCACAAAAGCTGTTCTACCCTGTATGCACACATGGATTTTTCCTCTCTGAACCCTGTTCACACAGGTTATATACAGATGATCAGGTTTTTAAATACATCAGATAGGGATTGCATACATTAGTTAGGACTGCTCTGATAAGGGTATACCGTGAAGATTGGTAGAGCAGCTTAGTATACATTTTTTGCAAAAAACGTATCAACCAAATACCCTGTTTTTTACATCTTTTACTAGCACTTGCGGATTACTGCAACATTTTTTCAAACTGAGTGTTTTTGCTTTTACTATTCTCTTTTGTGTCTTCAGGTTTCTTGGTGGTGTGTGAACATGATCATACAGACTTGTTCACTGTGCAAGTAGCCCATGTGTTCCTGTTTCCATAATTGTTCTCTTGTGTCTAAAGACTGGGGAGTTCCACCACTCCTCTTGGGCTATCTGCACAAAAGCTGTTCTACCCTGTATGCACACATGGATTTTTCCTCTCTGAACCCTGTTCACACAGGTTATATACAGATGATCAGGTTTTTAAATACATCAGATAGGGATTGCATACATTAGTTAGGACTGCTCTGATAAGGGTATACCGTGAAGATTGGTAGAGCAGCTTAGTATACATTTTTTGCAAAAAACGTATCAACCAAATACCCTGTTTTTTACATCTTTTACTAGCACTTGCGGATTACTGCAACATTTTTTCAAACTGAGTGTTTTTGGTTTTAATATTCTCTTTTGTGTCTTCAGGTTTCTTGGTGGTGTGTGAACATGATCATACAGACTTGTTCACTGTGCAAGTAGCCCATGTGTTCCTGTTTCCATAATTGTTCTCTTGTGTCTACAAGACTGGGGAGTTCCACCACTCCTCTTGGGCTATCTGCACAAAAGCTGTTCTACCCTGTATGCACACATGGATTTTTCCTCTCTGAACCCTGTTCACACAGGTTATATACAGATGATCAGGTTTTTAAATACATCAGATAGGGATTGCATACATTAGTTAGGACTGCTCTGATAAGGGTATACCGTGAAGATTGGTAGAGCAGCTTAGTATACATTTTTTGCAAAAAACGTATCAACCAAATACCCTGTTTTTTACATCTTTTACTAGCACTTGCGGATTACTGCAACATTTTTTCAAACTGAGTGTTTTTGCTTTTACTATTCTCTTTTGTGTCTTCAGGTTTCTTGGTGGTGTGTGAACATGATCATACAGACTTGTTCACTGTGCAAGTAGCCCATGTGTTCCTGTTTCCATAATTGTTCTCTTGTGTCTACAAGACTGGGGAGTTCCACCACTCCTCTTGGGCTATCTGCACAAAAGCTGTTCTACCCTGTATGCACACATGGATTTTTCCTCTCTGAACCCTGTTCACACAGGTTATATACAGATGATCAGGTTTTTAAATACATCAGATAGGGATTGCATACATTAGTTAGGACTGCTCTGATAAGGGTATACCGTGAAGATTGGTAGAGCAGCTTAGTATACATTTTTTGCAAAAAACGTATCAACCAAATACCCTGTTTTTTACATCTTTTACTAGCACTTGCGGATTACTGCAACATTTTTTCAAACTGAGTGTTTTTGCTTTTACTATTCTCTTTTGTGTCTTCAGGTTTCTTGGTGGTGTGTGAACATGATCATACAGACTTGTTCACTGTGCAAGTAGCCCATGTGTTCCTGTTTCCATAATTGTTCTCTTGTGTCTAAAGACTGGGGAGTTCCACCACTCCTCTTGGGCTATCTGCACAAAAGCTGTTCTACCCTGTATGCACACATGGATTTTTCCTCTCTGAACCCTGTTCACACAGGTTATATACAGATGATCAGGTTTTTAAATACATCAGATAGGGATTGCATACATTAGTTAGGACTGCTCTGATAAGGGTATACCGTGAAGATTGGTAGAGCAGCTTAGTATACATTTTTTGCAAAAAACGTATCAACCAAATACCCTGTTTTTTACATCTTTTACTAGCACTTGCGGATTACTGCAACATTTTTTCAAACTGAGTGTTTTTGGTTTTAATATTCTCTTTTGTGTCTTCAGGTTTCTTGGTGGTGTGTGAACATGATCATACAGACTTGTTCACTGTGCAAGTAGCCCATGTGTTCCTGTTTCCATAATTGTTCTCTTGTGTCTACAAGACTGGGGAGTTCCACCACTCCTCTTGGGCTATCTGCACAAAAGCTGTTCTACCCTGTATGCACACATGGATTTTTCCTCTCTGAACCCTGTTCACACAGGTTATATACAGATGATCAGGTTTTTAAATACATCAGATAGGGATTGCATACATTAGTTAGGACTGCTCTGATAAGGGTATACCGTGAAGATTGGTAGAGCAGCTTAGTATACATTTTTTGCAAAAAACGTATCAACCAAATACCCTGTTTTTTACATCTTTTACTAGCACTTGCGGATTACTGCAACATTTTTTCAAACTGAGTGTTTTTGGTTTTACTATTCTCTTTTGTGTCTTCAGGTTTCTTGGTGGTGTGTGAACATGATCATACAGACTTGTTCACTGTGCAAGTAGCCCATGTGTTCCTGTTTCCATAATTGTTCTCTTGTGTCTACAAGACTGGGGAGTTCCACCACTCCTCTTGGGCTATCTGCACAAAAGCTGTTCTACCCTGTATGCACACATGGATTTTTCCTCTCTGAACCCTGTTCACACAGGTTATATACAGATGATCAGGTTTTTAAATACATCAGATAGGGATTGCATACATTAGTTAGGACTGCTCTGATAAGGGTATACCGTGAAGATTGGTAGAGCAGCTTAGTATACATTTTTTGCAAAAAACGTATCAACCAAATACCCTGTTTTTTACATCTTTTACTAGCACTTGCGGATTACTGCAACATTTTTTCAAACTGAGTGTTTTTGGTTTTAATATTCTCTTTTGTGTCTTCAGGTTTCTTGGTGGTGTGTGAACATGATCATACAGACTTGTTCACTGTGCAAGTAGCCCATGTGTTCCTGTTTCCATAATTGTTCTCTTGTGTCTACAAGACTGGGGAGTTCCACCACTCCTCTTGGGCTATCTGCACAAAAGCTGTTCTACCCTGTATGCACACATGGATTTTTCCTCTCTGAACCCTGTTCACACAGGTTATATACAGATGATCAGGTTTTTAAATACATCAGATAGGGATTGCATACATTAGTTAGGACTGCTCTGATAAGGGTATACCGTGAAGATTGGTAGAGCAGCTTAGTATACATTTTTTGCAAAAAACGTATCAACCAAATACCCTGTTTTTTACATCTTTTACTAGCACTTGCGGATTACTGCAACATTTTTTCAAACTGAGTGTTTTTGGTTTTACTATTCTCTTTTGTGTCTTCAGGTTTCTTGGTGGTGTGTGAACATGATCATACAGACTTGTTCACTGTGCAAGTAGCCCATGTGTTCCTGTTTCCATAATTGTTCTCTTGTGTCTACAAGACTGGGGAGTTCCACCACTCCTCTTGGGCTATCTGCACAAAAGCTGTTCTACCCTGTATGCACACATGGATTTTTCCTCTCTGAACCCTGTTCACACAGGTTATATACAGATGATCAGGTTTTTAAATACATCAGATAGGGATTGCATACATTAGTTAGGACTGCTCTGATAAGGGTATACCGTGAAGATTGGTAGAGCAGCTTAGTATACATTTTTTGCAAAAAACGTATCAACCAAATACCCTGTTTTTTACATCTTTTACTAGCACTTGCGGATTACTGCAACATTTTTTCAAACTGAGTGTTTTTGGTTTTACTATTCTCTTTTGTGTCTTCAGGTTTCTTGGTGGTGTGTGAACATGATCATACAGACTTGTTCACTGTGCAAGTAGCCCATGTGTTCCTGTTTCCATAATTGTTCTCTTGTGTCTACAAGACTGGGGAGTTCCACCACTCCTCTTGGGCTATCTGCACAAAAGCTGTTCTACCCTGTATGCACACATGGATTTTTCCTCTCTGAACCCTGTTCACACAGGTTATATACAGATGATCAGGTTTTTAAATACATCAGATAGGGATTGCATACATTAGTTAGGACTGCTCTGATAAGGGTATACCGTGAAGATTGGTAGAGCAGCTTAGTATACATTTTTTGCAAAAAACGTATCAACCAAATACCCTGTTTTTTACATCTTTTACTAGCACTTGCGGATTACTGCAACATTTTTTCAAACTGAGTGTTTTTGGTTTTACTATTCTCTTTTGTGTCTTCAGGTTTCTTGGTGGTGTGTGAACATGATCATACAGACTTGTTCACTGTGCAAGTAGCCCATGTGTTCCTGTTTCCATAATTGTTCTCTTGTGTCTACAAGACTGGGGAGTTCCACCACTCCTCTTGGGCTATCTGCACAAAAGCTGTTCTACCCTGTATACACACATGGATTTTTCCTCTCTGAACCCTGTTCACACAGGTTATATACAGATGATCAGGTTTTTAAATACATCAGATAGGGATTGCATACATTAGTTAGGACTGCTCTGATAAGGGTATACCGTGAAGATTGGTAGAGCAGCTTAGTATACATTTTTTGCAAAAAACGTATCAACCAAATACCCTGTTTTTTACATCTTTTACTAGCACTTGCGGATTACTGCAACATTTTTTCAAACTGAGTGTTTTTGGTTTTACTATTCTCTTTTGTGTCTTCAGGTTTCTTGGTGGTGTGTGAACATGATCATACAGACTTGTTCACTGTGCAAGTAGCCCATGTGTTCCTGTTTCCATAATTGTTCTCTTGTGTCTACAAGACTGGGGAGTTCCACCACTCCTCTTGGGCTATCTGCACAAAAGCTGTTCTACCCTGTATGCACACATGGATTTTTCCTCTCTGAACCCTGTTCACACAGGTTATATACAGATGATCAGGTTTTTAAATACATCAGATAGGGATTGCATACATTAGTTAGGACTGCTCTGATAAGGGTATACCGTGAAGATTGGTAGAGCAGCTTAGTATACATTTTTTGCAAAAAACGTATCAACCAAATACCCTGTTTTTTACATCTTTTACTAGCACTTGCGGATTACTGCAACATTTTTTCAAACTGAGTGTTTTTGGTTTTACTATTCTCTTTTGTGTCTTCAGGTTTCTTGGTGGTGTGTGAACATGATCATACAGACTTGTTCACTGTGCAAGTAGCCCATGTGTTCCTGTTTCCATAATTGTTCTCTTGTGTCTACAAGACTGGGGAGTTCCACCACTCCTCTTGGGCTATCTGCACAAAAGCTGTTCTACCCTGTATGCACACATGGATTTTTCCTCTCTGAACCCTGTTCACACAGGTTATATACAGATGATCAGGTTTTTAAATACATCAGATAGGGATTGCATACATTAGTTAGGACTGCTCTGATAAGGGTATACCGTGAAGATTGGTAGAGCAGCTTAGTATACATTTTTTGCAAAAAACGTATCAACCAAATACCCTGTTTTTTACATCTTTTACTAGCACTTGCGGATTACTGCAACATTTTTTCAAACTGAGTGTTTTTGGTTTTACTATTCTCTTTTGTGTCTTCAGGTTTCTTGGTGGTGTGTGAACATGATCATACAGACTTGTTCACTGTGCAAGTAGCCCATGTGTTCCTGTTTCCATAATTGTTCTCTTGTGTCTACAAGACTGGGGAGTTCCACCACTCCTCTTGGGCTATCTGCACAAAAGCTGTTCTACCCTGTATACACACATGGATTTTTCCTCTCTGAACCCTGTTCACACAGGTTATATACAGATGATCAGGTTTTTAAATACATCAGATAGGGATTGCATACATTAGTTATGACTGCTCTGATAAGGGTATACCGTGAAGATTGGTAGAGCAGCTTAGTATACATTTTTTGCAAAAAACGTATCAACCAAATACCCTGTTTTTTACATCTTTTACTAGCACTTGCGGATTACTGCAACATTTTTTCAAACTGAGTGTTTTTGGTTTTACTATTCTCTTTTGTGTCTTCAGGTTTCTTGGTGGTGTGTGAACATGATCATACAGACTTGTTCACTGTGCAAGTAGCCCATGTGTTCCTGTTTCCATAATTGTTCTCTTGTGTCTACAACACTGGGGAGTTCCACCACTCCTCTTGGGCTATCTGCACAAAAGCTGTTCTACCCTGTATGCACACATGGATTTTTCCTCTCTGAACCCTGTTCACACAGGTCATATACAGATGATCAGGTTTTTAAATACATCAGATAGGGATTGCATACATTAGTTAGGACTGCTCTGATAAGGGTATACCGTGAAGATTGGTAGAGCAGCTTAGTATACATTTTTTGCAAAAAACGTATCAACCAAATACCCTGTTTTTTACATCTTTTACTAGCACTTGCGGATTACTGCAACATTTTTTCAAACTGAGTGTTTTTGCTTTTACTATTCTCTTTTGTGTCTTCAGGTTTCTTGGTGGTGTGTGAACATGATCATACAGACTTGTTCACTGTGCAAGTAGCCCATGTGTTCCTGTTTCCATAATTGTTCTCTTGTGTCTAAAGACTGGGGAGTTCCACCACTCCTCTTGGGCTATCTGCACAAAAGCTGTTCTACCCTGTATGCACACATGGATTTTTCCTCTCTGAACCCTGTTCACACAGGTTATATACAGATGATCAGGTTTTTAAATACATCAGATAGGGATTGCATACATTAGTTAGGACTGCTCTGATAAGGGTATACCGTGAAGATTGGTAGAGCAGCTTAGTATACATTTTTTGCAAAAAACGTATCAACCAAATACCCTGTTTTTTACATCTTTTACTAGCACTTGCGGATTACTGCAACATTTTTTCAAACTGAGTGTTTTTGGTTTTAATATTCTCTTTTGTGTCTTCAGGTTTCTTGGTGGTGTGTGAACATGATCATACAGACTTGTTCACTGTGCAAGTAGCCCATGTGTTCCTGTTTCCATAATTGTTCTCTTGTGTCTACAAGACTGGGGAGTTCCACCACTCCTCTTGGGCTATCTGCACAAAAGCTGTTCTACCCTGTATGCACACATGGATTTTTCCTCTCTGAACCCTGTTCACACAGGTTATATACAGATGATCAGGTTTTTAAATACATCAGATAGGGATTGCATACATTAGTTAGGACTGCTCTGATAAGGGTATACCGTGAAGATTGGTAGAGCAGCTTAGTATACATTTTTTGCAAAAAACGTATCAACCAAATACCCTGTTTTTTACATCTTTTACTAGCACTTGCGGATTACTGCAACATTTTTTCAAACTGAGTGTTTTTGCTTTTACTATTCTCTTTTGTGTCTTCAGGTTTCTTGGTGGTGTGTGAACATGATCATACAGACTTGTTCACTGTGCAAGTAGCCCATGTGTTCCTGTTTCCATAATTGTTCTCTTGTGTCTACAAGACTGGGGAGTTCCACCACTCCTCTTGGGCTATCTGCACAAAAGCTGTTCTACCCTGTATGCACACATGGATTTTTCCTCTCTGAACCCTGTTCACACAGGTTATATACAGATGATCAGGTTTTTAAATACATCAGATAGGGATTGCATACATTAGTTAGGACTGCTCTGATAAGGGTATACCGTGAAGATTGGTAGAGCAGCTTAGTATACATTTTTTGCAAAAAACGTATCAACCAAATACCCTGTTTTTTACATCTTTTACTAGCACTTGCGGATTACTGCAACATTTTTTCAAACTGAGTGTTTTTGGTTTTACTATTCTCTTTTGTGTCTTCAGGTTTCTTGGTGGTGTGTGAACATGATCATACAGACTTGTTCACTGTGCAAGTAGCCCATGTGTTCCTGTTTCCATAATTGTTCTCTTGTGTCTACAAGACTGGGGAGTTCCACCACTCCTCTTGGGCTATCTGCACAAAAGCTGTTCTACCCTGTATGCACACATGGATTTTTCCTCTCTGAACCCTGTTCACACAGGTTATATACAGATGATCAGGTTTTTAAATACATCAGATAGGGATTGCATACATTAGTTAGGACTGCTCTGATAAGGGTATACCGTGAAGATTGGTAGAGCAGCTTAGTATACATTTTTTGCAAAAAACGTATCAACCAAATACCCTGTTTTTTACATCTTTTACTAGCACTTGCGGATTACTGCAACATTTTTTCAAACTGAGTGTTTTTGGTTTTACTATTCTCTTTTGTGTCTTCAGGTTTCTTGGTGGTGTGTGAACATGATCATACAGACTTGTTCACTGTGCAAGTAGCCCATGTGTTCCTGTTTCCCTAACTATACAGAATCGTAAGCCAGAGGTTCTGTCTGAATCACATATTTCAGAGATTTGCATAGAAATCCCGGTGTAAGCACTCAGCGCAGAAGCGCAGGATAAATGTTGGCCGAGCCTTACTGTGATCTTTTTGGAGGCAGAATGATAAAATCAACAGCATGTTAAGAATTGGTTTTATTTATTTTTATGCCATTACTCATGCGGTATAAGTGATTAGGCTACTTTATTCTTCAGGTCGGTGCAATTACAGCAATACCAGATTTATATCGGATTTTTATGTTTGGCAGCTGTCAAACACTAAAAGTATGATGCTAGTCACTTCTCACTGCCAAGCCATGAGTCAGAGTGGTCAAGGAGTCCAAGATCAGAAGCCAGGAGGGTACATCATAAATGGAAGGAAAAGACAAAAGCGTAGTCAGGTAAAGTTCCATGGTCAGAGCATCGGGAGGATAAGGATCAGAACTGAAGGGGTTAAACAGGTGAGTAGTCAGAACAAAGTCCAAGGTTAGGCAACAGATCAAACATATAGAACTCAAGGCACAGAGAGCACAGCACAAACCTCATAAGATGAATGTACAACTGACAGTGTTCTGGAAAACTCAGCTCAGTTAAGAAGCATGGCCATTAAGTGGAATAATAAACACATGAGACAGCTGATGCCTCACAGTCTCAGATTGGATAGCTGAGCTGTCAATCAACACATTGACAGCACAGCATGCCCCTGTGACAGATTGGATGGTCATGCTGTCCATCACGGTACTGAAAGCTTCAGCACACCCCTATACCAGATTGGAACGCCAAGCTGTCAGTAACTAAATCCCAGACACCCTGTGGGTGGAACTGTGACAAAAAGTTGCTTTTTATTGCGAAAATTAGTATTTGCATCACCATATTTTGAGAGCTACAATTTTTTCAGGTTTCAGCCAACAGATTCATGAGGGCTTGTTTTTTGTGGGACTAGCTGACGTTTTTATTGGTACCATTTTCGGGCATGTGACATTTTTTGATCGATTTCTATTTCAATTTTTGAGAGACAGAATTATCAAAAAACAGCAATTCAGGAATTACTTTTTTTATACCATTCTGCATGTGGTAAAATTGGTAAAACAGCTTTATTCTTCAGGTCAGTACGATCACATAGACACCTTATTTATTTTGTGATGTTTTGGCGCTTTTACACAATTAAAACTATTTTATCAAAAAAAGAATTATTTTTGCATCGCTTCATTCTGAGAGCTATAACTTTTTTCATTTTCTGCTCATGAAGCTGTGTGGCAGCTTCTTTTTTGCAGGACAAGATGCCATTTTCAGCAGTACCATTTTTATGTGCATCCATCTTTTTAATTGCGTTTTATTGCACTTTTTGTTCGGCGTTATGATGATAAAGCATTGCCTCGCTTTTTTTGTATTTTTTTTTACGGTTTTCACTGAAGGGGTGACCTAGTGGGACCTTTTTATAAAGCGGGTCATTACACATACTAAATATGTGTACTTTTATTTTTTTTATTTACATAAATAAATGTATTTATTGGTAAAATATATATTTTTTTTCTTTATTTGGGAACTTTTTTGAAAAAAATAGTTTCACACATCATAATATATTTTTTAACTTTACTATATTGTCCCAGTATGGAACATTACTATATTACAGCAGATCACTGATCTGACACTTTGCACAGCAGAGTGTCAGATCAGAATCTGACAGGCAGGGAAGGAGGCATGCCAGTGCCTGTGACTACTGCTGACGTCACTGAGCATGCGCAGACTCACAGCTTGACCCGAGTTGAATTTGGCAGAAAGCCGGGACATGTTAGTTGTTTTGCAATAGTAGGCAAAGGCAGAATCGCGATCTGCCCGTGCCTATTAACTAGTTAAATGCCGCTGTCAAACTCTGACAGTGGCATTTTACAAGCCCCTCCCACCATCCGGCAGGAAATGCATGCACCGCTGACCCATCACGTGATCGGGGGTCATCGGTGCATCGGCATAATAACCAGAGGTCTCCAGCATATCTCTATGGTTGTTGATGCCGGCTTGCTGTGAGCACCACCCAGGGGTTGGCATTCATAGCAATGGAGTAATTTTGCTACATAGGCGCGATCTGAGCATTTTCCCTATGTAGCAGAGCCGATCAGGCTATGCCAGCTTCTAGGCTATTGAACCATGGCAAAAGTTAAAAAAAGTTTTTAAAAATATGAAAAAAATATAAAAGGATCTAATCACCCCCTTTTCGCCCCGTTCAAAATAAAACAATGAAAAAAAAATCAAACATACACATATTTGGTTTTGCCGGGTTCAGAATCCCCCGATCTATCAATAATAAAAAGGATTAACCTGATCCTAAACGTCATAGTGAGAAAAAAAATTCAAAACGCCAGAATTAATTTTTTTTAAATTAAAATGCAATAACGACCGATCAAAAGAACATATCTGCACTGAAATGGTATCACTAAAAACATCAGTTTGGCACACAAAAAATAAGCCATCACCCAACCCCAGATCACAAAAAATGGAGACTCTACGGGTATCGGAAAATTGTACATTTTTTTTAGTTTTTTAGCAAAGTTTGGAATTATTTTTCACCACTTAGATAAAAAATAACCCAGACATGTTTGGTGTCTATGAACTCGTAATCACCTGTAGAATCATAATTGCAGGTCAGTTTTAGCATTTAGTGAACCTATCAAAAAAGTAAAACAAAAAACAAGTGTGGGATTGCACTTTTTTTTGCAATTTCATCGCACTTGGAATTTTTTTCCCGTTTTCTAGTATAAGACATGGTAAACCAATGGTGTCATTCAAAACTACAACTCGTCCCACAAACAATAAGCCCTCACATTGCCATATTGACGGAAAAAAAAGTTATGGCTCTGGGAAGGAGGGGAGCGAAAAACAAAAACGCAAAACCGAAAAAAGCTCCCGTCATTAACGGCTTAAAATACTTTATTCTGGCTGTGTCTTTATTTAACATGTAACAACTATAGGATTAGTAATGGAGAGGTGTCTTATTGACACCTCTCCATTACTAAACCGTGGGCTTGATTTTACCTTACAATACAAAGATGATATCAACCCTATAAATCTTGCCCACTTGCCACCGCTACAGGGCAAGTGGGATGAGCATGGCTAAGTACCAGAATTGGTGCATCTTAGAGATTTCCTGGGGCGACTGGGAGCTGATGTTTTTAGCCAGGGGGCCAATAACCATGGTCTCTTCCTAGGCTATTAATAACAGCCCCCAGGTGCTGGCTTTCCCTTTGCTGGTTCCAAAAATGGCGCGGGAGCCCATGCCATTTTTTTCCCCCAAAATAATCTTTTATTAATTACATACATGCCCCATAATTTGCACACACACTACTAATTAGATTATTCACTGAAATCTATATATCTACCTTTTCTGCACCTATTTACTATATGTAAACCGTGTCTTCTATCCCGTCGGCTCCTGCATTGATTTTACAGAAGCTGGCAGATGAATTGCCTGCTTTTCTTCTATCTGTCTTTCTGTGCAAAATAAATACACACATTATATATGTGTGTATTGCTGACATGTATTTATATACAGTACAGACCAAATGTTTGGACACACCTTCTCATTTAAAGATTTTTCTGTATTTTCATGAATATGAAAATTGTACATTCAAACTCAAGGCATCAAAACTATGAATTAACACATGTGGAATTATATACTTAACTAAAAAGTGTGAAACAACTGAAATTATATCTTATGTTCTAGGTTCTTCAAAGTAGCCACCTTTTGCTTTGCACACTCTTGGCATTCTCTTGATGAGCCTCAAGAGGTAGTCACCGGGAATGGTCTTCCAACAATCTTGAAGGAGTTCCCAGAGTTGCTTAGCACTTGTTTGCCCTTTTGCCTTCACTCTGTGGTCCAGCTCACCCCAAACCATCTCGATTGGGTTCAGGTCTGGTGATTGTGGAGGCCAGGTCACCTGGCGTAGCATCCCATCACTCTCCTTCTTGGTCAAATAGCCCTTACACAGCCTGGAATTGTGTTTGGGGTCATTGTACTGTTGTAAAATAAATAATGTTCCAACTAAACGCAAACCGGATGGAATAGCATGCCGCTGAAAGATGCTGTGGTAGACATGCTGGTTCAGTATGCCTTCAATTTTGAATAAATTCCCAACAGTGTCACCAGCAAAGCACCCCCACACCATCATACCTCCTCTTCCATGCTTCACGGTGGGAACCAGGCATGTAGAGTCCATCCGTTCACCTTCTAAAATTTGGACACATCAGACCAAAGCACAAATTTCCACTGGTTTAAGGTCCATTCCTTGTGTTCTTTAGCCCAAACAAGTCTCTTCTGCTTGTTGCCTGTCCTTAGCAATGGTTTCCTAGCAGCTATTTTACCATAAATGCCTGCTGCACAAAGTCTCCTCTTAACAGTCGTTGTAGACATGTGCTGCGGCTAGAACTCTGTGTGGCATTGACCTGGTCTCTAATCTGAGCTGCTGTTAACCTGCGATTTCTGAGGCTGGTGACTCGGGTAAACTTATCCTCAGAAGCAGAGGTGATTCTTGGTCTTCCTTTCCTGGGGCGGTCCTCATGTGAGCCAGTTTCTTTGTAGCGCTTGATGGTTTTTGCCACTGCATTTGGTGACACTTTCAAAGTTTTCCCAATTTTTCAGACTGACTGATCTTCATTTCTTAAAGTAATGATGGCCACTCGTTTTTCATTAATTAGCTGCTTTTGTCTTGCCATAATACAAATTCAAACACTCTATTCAGTAGGACTATCTGCTGTGTATCCACCAGACTTCTGCACAACACAACTGATGGTCCCAACACCATTTATAAGGCAAGAAATCCCACTTATAAAAACCTGATAGGGCACACCTGTGAAGTGAAAACCATTCCCGGTGACTACCTATTGAAGCTCATCAAGAGAATTCCAAGAGTGTGCAAAGCAGTCATCAAAGCAAAAGGTGGCTACTTTGAAGAAACCTAGAACATAAGATATAATTTCAGTTGTTTCACACTCTTTAGTTAAGTATATAATTCCACATGTGTTAATTCATAGTTTTGATGCCTTCAGTGTGAATGTACAATTTTCATAGTCATGAAAATACAGAAAAATCTTTAAATGAGAAGGTGTGTCCAAACTTTTGGTCTGTACTAATATATATATATATATATATATTCAGAGAAAAATAGGCAGCAATCCAAAAATTTAAATGGAAAAAACGTGGCTTTACTGATCCATTAGCAGAAACGTTTTGACAGATTTCTCTGCCTTTCTCAAGCAGTGGACAAACATCAAGTTAACATTTTAACCCCTTAACGACTGCCGATATGCTTTTTAACGGCGGCAGTTAAGGGTACTTAAACCACAGCGCCGTTAATTAACGGCGCTGTGGAAAAAGTGTATAGCGCCCACCAAAGTCGGATTTTCTCTGGGGTCTCGGTTGCCGGGGGTAGCCGAGACCCCATAGAACATAATTCGGGTCGGTTTTTACTGACCTCCAAGTTGCGATTGCGGGTAATTAACCGTTTACCGGTGGTCGCAAAACAAAGCGATTTGCCATTTAATTTCTCTGTCCTCCGATGTGAACGCACATCAGAGGACAGAGAAATGGGGTCCCTGATACTCAACCATCTCCCCCGGTAATCCTCATGGTTCCTCATGGGCGCTGCCATCTTCTTCCAGCAAAAAAATGGCGGGCGCATGCGCAGTGCGCCCGCCGGCCGGCACCCAGAAGATCTTTGTGATCGCCGGTAAATTACCGTTAACCGGCGACCGCAAAAAAAGAAATGCACTGTGTTATTTTCTGTCCTCTGATGTGATCGTACATCAGAGGACAGAGAAATAGGGAAATCGGGGACCCTGTTATACTTACCGGTGTCCCTAGGTCCTCCTGCTTTTTCTCCTTTCCACCGGCATTTTCCTCCGGGATGGATGTGTTGGCCAGCAGAGAAAGATTATTCCTCTTGTTTTATTTTGGTCACTGTGAGATCCTATCACAGTGATCAAAATAAAAAAAAGAGTACATAACCCCCCCTTTATCACCCCCTTAGTTAGGAAAAAATAATAAAATTTAAAATAGTATGTATTTCCATTTTCCAATTAGGGTTAGGGCTAGGGTTAGGGTTAGGGCTAGGGCTAGGGTTAAAGTTAGGGTTAGGGTTGGGGCTAAAATTAGGGTTAGGGTTGGGGCTAAAGTTAGGGTTAGGGCTAGGGTTGGGGCTAAAGTTAGGGTTAGAATTGGCATTATGGTTGGGATTAGGGTTTGGATTAGGGTTAGGGTTGGCATTAGGGTTAAGTTTGGGATTAGGGTTGGGTTTGGGATTAGAGTTAAGGTTGGGGTAGGGATTAGGGGTGTAATAGGATTAGGGTTAGGTTTGAGGTTAGGGTTGAGATTAGGATTAGGGGTGTGTTGGGTTTAGGGTTTTGATTAGGGTTATATTTAGGGTTGAGATTAGGGTTAGGGGTGTTTTGGGGTTAGGGTTGTGATTAGGATTATGGATCGGGTTGGGATTAGGGTTGGCGCTAGAATTGGGAGGTTTCAACTGCTTAGGTACATCAGGGGGTCTTCAAACGAGACAGCCAATTTTGCCCTCAAAAAGTCAAATGGTGTTCTCTCTCTTCTGAGCTCTGCCATGCTCCCAAACAGTGGTATATGGGGTATCAGCGTACTATGAACTAGTTGGACAACAACTTTTGGGGTCCAGTTTCTCCTGTTACCCTTGTGAAAATAAAAAAACTGGGGGCTAAAAAATCATTTTTGTGGAAAAAAAAAATGATTTTTTATTTTCACGGCTCTGCGTCAAACTTCTGTGAAGCACTTTGGCGATCAAAATACTCACCACTCATCTAGATAAGTTCCTTGGGGGGTCTAGTTTCCAAAATGGGGTCACTTGTAGGGAGTTTCTACTGTTTAGGTACATCAGGGGCTCTGCAAATGCAACATAACGCCCGCAGACCATTCTATCAAAGTCTGCATTCCAAAACGGCGCTTCTTCCCTTCCGAGCTCTGCCATGCGCCCAAACTGTGGTCCCCCCATATATGGCTATCAGCGTACGTTAGGATAATAGCATCAATTGTTTCAGTTCCTGTGAAGCACATAAAGGGTTAATAAACTTCTTGAATGTGCTTTTGAGCACCTTGAGAGGTGTAGTTTTTAAAATGGTGTCAAGTTTGGATATTTTCTGTCATGTACACCCCTCAAAGTGACTTTAAATGTGAGATGGTCCCTAAAAAAATGGTTTTGTAAATTTTGCTGTAAAAATGAGAAATCGCTGGCCAACTTTTAACCCTTATAACTTCCTAACAAAAAAAAAATTGTGCTGATGTAAAGTAGACATGTGGGAAATGTTATTTATTAACTATTTTGTGTGATATATCTCTCTGATTTAATGGCATAAAATTTCAAAAATTGCTAAATTTTAAACATTTTCGCCATATTTCAATTTTTTTCATTAATAATCGCAAGTAATATCGAAGAAATGTTATCACTGTCATGAAGTACAATACTCGTATGTCACGAAAAAAACATTCTCAGAATCAGCGTGATCCATAAAAGCATTCCAGAGTTATAACCTCATAAAGGGACAGTGGTCTGAATTGTAAAAAGTGGCTCGTTCATTAAGTACTAAATTGGCTCTGTCACTAAAGGGTTAATAGTGTTTCCATAGTATACCATCCATCAGTTATGTAAAACAGTGTGAATTAATACATCAGGTGCTCATACCAGCACATTCAGTTATACCTGTGAACAAGTCACCCAGTTGATATACATCTGTTTCTAAAGTTTCTGTAAGCTGAATGCAGCATGGGTGACAGAGGCGTCTTAAACATAGATGTATAGTAAGATTTTTTGTCTGTAATGTGACTGTTTTTAGTACCCCCATATGAATAGGGTATCTTTCTTTGAGCTCATTGGCATTTTATTATACTGCTGCACATTAGAAACAGATGTGCTTGGTATTAGCACCAGCTGCTGACATCAGCCCCTAATCCCATTACCCCAAAGGTTTGTCCCCTGTGCATGTCTGGTGCATTACCGCTAACCACGCCCCCTGCCCACTAATCGAGCCCCCCCCGCTCCCACACGTCGGCGCCATCGCCCGAGGCTGACCGCCGGAACTCTTAGACACGAGCAAGGGGGAATTTGCTGCGAACGGGAGGACGCTCCCTATTTCAGGACTATATATGAAAGATTAGACTTCCATTTAGAGCAACAGATGACTTGGGCAACCACATTTTTGGGCACTTAAAAGTAAGTGCCATCCCCTGGACTATTTTGGGACAGCAGTCCTATTGCATTTTGTTACTAGCGTGGCAGCCTAATTTATTATTTATTAAATAACAAAAACTTCTTGGTTTCCTCTGTATTTTTGATCACCAGCCAGGAAATACTGTCAGCTGCTGGCTGAAACCCTCAGCAGTTAGCTTCAGCAAGGCTGGTTATCAAGAATAGAGGGATCTTCATGCTGTTTTTTTAAAAAATATTTAAATAAATAATTAGCAATGATCGAATATTGAATTGTTCGGATTTGGGAAAATAGGCACAAATAATTTCTAATATCCGTGTATCTGTACCGAATAATGAATCCAATGCAAGTCAATGGGAAAGACGAATATTATTCAGCTGGACCCAGCATGGGAAAAAAGCTGAAATTGATGGGAAAGAGCTAAAACTAAATGGGAACAGCATGGAGAAGATGCCTTTTTGACTCACATATGGTATCTGGGAATAATATTGTCAGACTATTGTGCTGGTTTTACTAATATTTAAAAAGACCTACCAAACCCCCAAAAAATTTTTTAAAGGGAAAAATGTTTAGAAACATTATTTCCTTCTTAGTTACATGTATATAATGCAAAATAAAAATAAAATAAACCTCCCCTTTAGCATATGTTCACATGAAATATTTTGGCTTTAGTTTTTCATTAACATTAGTAAGGGCTCTCACTTCTACATTTGGGAGGTCCCTCCCTCATGCCAAATATTTAGCAAGATAGTGGAAAACATATTCCCCAAACCTTTACAATGCCATTTCAAACATGCAAATTTGAATTTTGGGCTTTGCCCACCATCACCACCACCATGTCCACCGCCATGTCATCATGGGGACCTTGATGACAATGTGCCACCATGTGCTGTGAAACCTGCATTTTGTAAGGTCCACAGGTCATTTTTGCCACCGAATCCCAATGGAACCACTGTCCTAGTGGGTGAAGCCGCTGTAAGGTGAATATAATATGGGAGTTGGGTGAGCTGTATGATCAATATCAGTAAATTGGATTCTACTAGACTAGTAAATTCGGAATACAGTCTATGCAAGCGAGGGCCTCTATTGTTAGTCTGTCAGTCCTGAAACCCATATCAGGAACATGTACAAGACTCATTTTTCTTGGAAGCAGCCTTCTCAAGGGAAAGAGACAGGAGTGCCATTGACCAATCTGCACAAGCCTGCACACTTCTTCTAGAAAATACTCAAAAAGGCAGAATGTATCAGAATGTTTGTCCAACAATGGATTAATTACAGGATATGTCACAGAGAGTGTCGAGGTCTGTGGGGTGTATAATTCAGGTGACAGGCAGTGCTACAGAGCTCAGGTAAAGGCCTTAGTTTGGCAATGGCCATGTTCCAATATGTGTAAGGCTGCGGCCTGAATAGGTTTGTCGAGTGTATTAACCCAGTCTCTTAGACGTGCTTAAAATGTACAGACACTGGCCAATACCCCACCAGCATTTCTTGCAAGGACCCAAATTTAGAAAATGTAATAGAAGCAACAGTTTAATAAAGGAACAAAAATCTCATTTAGGAGCCTGGAAAAGTCAGCAATAATCTTTGTACAGCACCAAACATTTGTGAACAGACATACTGTACATACTGACAATGGACAACTGAACGCTGCGATGGGACAACAAACTGGATGTGGTTGATGACTGTTGTGTCAGTGCAACTGCAGGTTGTGGACTGTAGGCCTCAGCACCTCCTTCCTGGACAACAGAGTGGGTATGATGAAACATAGGGGAAGGGCCAGTGGTTTCACCGTCAGACACAGATTTTGTACCCAGGTGTTCCGCCCACCTACTGAGGTGCTGCATATGTGAGCAAAATATGGTATAAGCTAACAGAGGTATTAAGTCGAATTTCCCTTTATAAAGGGATGTGTGGGTAAGAGTTTGAACTAGCAGCATATATATATATATAGAGAGAGAGAGAGAGAGAGAGACCATGTTTCATTACTCATAATATTATTCTGTGTAAGGCTGAGACATGAAGAATTGTGTGGTGCCTATTAATGCATTTATGTTCCAAAATGTCCAAGTGCAGACCCCAAAAAACAACATCAGGTACCAGATACACGCTTAAAGAGACAGTGAGATAAAATACAAAAAATTATAATAATAGAATGTATAGAGATTGAGAGTAGAAATTTGACCATTACACAATGTACAAAGGTTTTCAAAAATTACCCCAAGGGGTCTGTATCACACACGCTGAAAGACACCGTGATAGGGACCTCACAAAACATATTCCAGTTATTACAAGAGGTAGAGATACAGAGTACAAGTTTCACAATTGCACAATGTGAAAAGAGATGGTACCTCTGCCACCAGCGTTGTCTGAGGGTAATCTTTGAGCAAGTCTTCCACTATGACCCTCTGGCATGCATGCACTGAAAATGGCACATCTGCCTCCTACATTAGAGAAGCAAATTTCTCCTAGTACCATGGGTCAAGATAGGTGCACAGCCAGTATTTCATGGTGGACAAAATGCCTTTCATGCGAGGGTCTTGGGAAAGGCATCTGGACATGACCTCTGCCATATGTGGCAGCCTACAAAGAGTCAAACATTCAGTGTCTTCACTAGAAAGAACAGTAACCATCCTCTTCTCCTCACGACGCATAGCCTCCTCCTCTTCGGGCCATCTCTGCTGGACAGGCAAGAAGCTGGGAATGGGAGTCCCCTCAATAGCGGAGAGCAAAAATTGTGTTCCTCCTCATCCTCCTCCTGTTCCTTGTCATCACCCAATGTGGCTTGAGAATCCTGTTTGAGGGTGGGTTGTGTGGTATCAGTCACTATACAATCTTGCTCCATAGCCACCTGCTCGGAAGTCAAAGCTTTCTCTTTCAGATTCTGCATCAACCATTTTAATTGACAGAGCAGTGGGATGATTACACTCATAATAGCGCCATGAGCGCTCACTATACCTAATATAGGTCAGTGATCCACACCCACTCTGCAGTTGTTATGTGTGGGGGCTAAATGTTACTCTGACAGACATTGAGAAGTTGGAATTCAGAGACTGCCCTCTGCTGCTCACTAAGCCTTGCCATCATGTGGAAAGCTGAATTCCAGCAGGTGGGCAGGTCACAAATCAGTCAGTGATGAGGCAAATCAAAGCGCTACTGCAGCAAAAGTAGATCGGCAAAAGTCTGAGATAACTTTCAGAAATGTGACACAGTGTACCTTGGCAAGTAGGTCAGGCAAATCAGGGTATATTTTTTAAAAAACACTGTATAACCAAATTCAGCATGTGGGCCATGCATGGAATGAGTACCAGCTTGCTGAGCTTTAAAGCCACCACCAAGTTACGCTCATTATCGCATGCAACCAAACCTGGTTGGAGGTTCAGCGGGGAGAGCCACTGATCAGTCTGTTCTTTTATCCCTTTCAACAGCTCGGCTGCGTTTTGAGCTATCTCACCTAAACAGATGGGCTTCAGCAAAGCGTGCTGCTGCATGGCCAAAGCAGTGCTGCAGAATTCCCAGCTGGAGAGTAATGGGGAGGCTAGTTACACTGAGGACGAGGAGTAGAGACAGGAAGTGGAATATGAGGAGACTAAAACCTTGATGAAAGATGGGCATGCTATTCTTAGTGTAGATAGGAGGTGTGATGTCTCAGCCTCTGACTCTTGTGTCAGTGCAACTGCAGGTTGTGGACTGTAGGCCTCAGCACCTCCTTCCTGGACAACAGAGTGGGTATGATGAAACATAGGGGAAGGGCCAGTGGTTTCACCGTCAGACACAGATTTTGTACCCAGGTGTTCCGCCCACCTACTGAGGTGCTGCATATGTGAGCAAAATATGGTATAAGCTAACAGAGGTATTAAGTCGAATTTCCCTTTATAAAGGGATGTGTGGGTAAGAGTTTGAACTAGCAGCATATATATATATATATATATAGAGAGAGAGAGAGAGAGAGACCATGTTTCATTACTCATAATATTATTCTGTGTAAGGCTGAGACATGAAGAATTGTGTGGTGCCTATTAATGCATTTATGTTCCAAAATGTCCAAGTGCAGACCCCAAAAAACAACATCAGGTACCAGATACACGCTTAAAGAGACAGTGAGATAAAATACAAAAAATTATAATAATAGAATGTATAGAGATTGAGAGTAGAAATTTGACCATTACACAATGTACAAAGGTTTTCAAAAATTACCCCAAGGGGTCTGTATCACACACGCTGAAAGACACCGTGATAGGGACCTCACAAAACATATTCCAGTTATTACAAGAGGTAGAGATACAGAGTACAAGTTTCACAATTGCACAATGTGAAAAGAGATGGTACCTCTGCCACCAGCGTTGTCTGAGGGTAATCTTTGAGCAAGTCTTCCACTATGACCCTCTGGCATGCATGCACTGAAAATGGCACATCTGCCTCCTACATTAGAGAAGCAAATTTCTCCTAGTACCATGGGTCAAGATAGGTGCACAGCCAGTATTTCATGGTGGACAAAATGCCTTTCATGCGAGGGTCTTGGGAAAGGCATCTGGACATGACCTCTGCCATATGTGGCAGCCTACAAAGAGTCAAACATTCAGTGTCTTCACTAGAAAGAACAGTAACCATCCTCTTCTCCTCACGACGCATAGCCTCCTCCTCTTCGGGCCATCTCTGCTGGACAGGCAAGAAGCTGGGAATGGGAGTCCCCTCAATAGCGGAGAGCAAAAATTGTGTTCCTCCTCATCCTCCTCCTGTTCCTTGTCATCACCCAATGTGGCTTGAGAATCCTGTGTGAGGGTGGGTTGTGTGGTATCAGTCACTATACAATCTTGCTCCATAGCCACCTGCTCGGAAGTCAAAGCTTTCTCTTTCAGATTCTGCATCAACCATTTTAATTGACAGAGCAGTGGGATGATTACACTCATAATAGCGCCATGAGCGCTCACTATACCTAATATAGGTCAGCGATCCACACCCACTCTGCAGTTGTTATGTGTGGGGGCTAAATGTTACTCTGACAGACATTGAGAAGTTGGAATTCAGAGACTGCCCTCTGCTGCTCACTAAGCCTTGCCATCATGTGGAAAGCTGAATTCCAGCAGGTGGGCAGGTCACAAATCAGTCAGTGATGAGGCAAATCAAAGCGCTACTGCAGCAAAAGTAGATCGGCAAAAGTCTGAGATAACTTTCAGAAATGTGACACAGTGTACCTTGGCAAGTAGGTCAGGCAAATCAGGGTATATTTTTAAAAAACACTGTATAACCAAATTCAGCATGTGGGCCATGCATGGAATGAGTACCAGCTTGCTGAGCTTTAAAGCCACCACCAAGTTACGCTCATTATCGCATGCAACCAAACCTGGTTGGAGGTTCAGCGGGGAGAGCCACTGATCAGTCTGTTCTTTTATCCCTTTCAACAGCTCGGCTGCGTTTTGAGCTATCTCACCTAAACAGATGGGCTTCAGCAAAGCGTGCTGCTGCATGGCCAAAGCAGTGCTGCAGAATTCCCAGCTGGAGAGTAATGGGGAGGCTAGTTACACTGAGGACGAGGAGTAGAGACAGGAAGTGGAATATGAGGAGACTAAAACCTTGATGAAAGATGGGCATGCTATTCTAAGTGTAGATAGGAGTAGAGTTGAGCGACCTTGACCTTTTTAGAGTCGAGCCGGGTTTTGCGAAACCCGACTATGTCCAAAGTCGGGTCGAGTGAAATCGGCCGATTATGACGTAAAGTCGGGATCGACCGAAACACGAAACCCAATGCAAGTCAATGGGGCAGCATAGTCGGCAGTGAGTGGGGGCCAGGAAAACACCTAGAGTGCCCATTTTAATGTCAAAACCATCCATTCTTCTTAATGAAGCTTGTCAAGCGTAATTTACCTTATAATAATTGGAAGGCATTTGAAATTGGGGGTCATTTGGCTAAAGTTGTGGGGGGTAGGGCTGGTTCAAGTAATTAGTGGGCCCAGGAAATCTGGACCACGTCACGGCAGTGGAGCAGGGAGAGGTAAGTATTTCAACTTTGCAAGTGCTGTGAACCTGAGCAAGCAGGGGGGGCCCACTCGTTGGCATTGGCACTGGCACAGGGCCCCTCAAAGTACAGCGGTGTGTTTGCACGGCGGGGGCGCCTCCCACCGGCAGCAACACTTTTGCGTACTATGAGAGGCCCTGTGCCAGTGACGTCGCCAACTAGTATTCCTCCCCCCACCTGATGAAGGAACCTGCACTTTCATCTGCACCTTCCTCTTTGTCCCCGTGTAAGGTGGTATGGTATGCGGGAAGAGCAACCTGACTTTCAGCAGGGTCACAATGTTGTTGTGTAGCGTGCACGGGGAATGTTGCGTTATGGGTCAATGTACCAGCAGACTCATCTATCACTGGCTGGGCAATGGGCACGATGAAGTGGAAACACAGATATAGGCCCAAAGAAGAAAGTGGGCTAAATGCAGTTCAAAATTGGTAACACAGGAATAACCAGGGGGCATTGCAGTGGAGGACAACTGGAATGAGAGGCTGACACAGAGAGTAGGGCCAAATCAGTAAGTAGTCGAAATGCAGTTCAAAATTGGCAACCGTAGTAAACAGGCGGCACAGCTTTGTTCAGTGGAGGAGAACAGCAAGGAGTGGCAGACACCGATAGTAGGCCCCAAACCAACTAGTACGCCAAATGCAGTTGTTCCATTTAACCACAATTTAATGAGAGCCTGAAGATAGAAGCTCAGGAAAGGCAACCTGGGGAACACCTTGGAGTGTAACACACCATCTCTCTCCACCCCATACCCATTTTGTAGGCCTAATGCTGTGTACTTTTCTACAACTACTAAACGAGAGTCGGAAGACCGAAGCAATGGCAAGGAAACCTGGGGAACACCTTGGAGTGTAACACACCATCTCTCTCCACCCCATACCCAATTTGTAGGCCTAATGCAGCCTACTTTCCGACACCTACTAAACGAGAGCATGAAGATCGAAGCTCAGGAAAGGCAACCTGGGGAACACCTTGGAGTGTAACACACCATCTCTCTCCACCCCATACCCATTTTTTAGGCCTAATGCAGTGTACTTTTCTACAACTACTAAACGAGAGTCGGAAGACCGAAGCAATGGCAAGGAAACCTGGGGAACACCTTGGAGTGTAACACACCATCTCTCTCCACCCCATTCCCCATTTTTTAGGCCTAATGCAGCCTACTTTCCGACACCTACTAAACGAGAGCATGAAGATCGAAGCTCAGGAAAGGCAACCTGGGGAACACCTTGGAGTGTAACACACCATCTCTCTCCACCCCATACCCATTTTGTAGGCCTAATGCTGTGTACTTTTCCACCAACTACTAAACGAGAGCCGGAAGATCGAAGCTCATGAAAGGCAACCCGGGGAACACCTTGGAGTGTAACACAACCTCTCTCTACACCACGAAAGGGCTGATTCTTAGGAAGGAAGGCTGTTGTAAATAAGCATTGCGCGTCCGAGGGTGATTATATTCTTATTCGGTATCTACTCACCCTCGGACGCGCCATGCTTCTTGATTTGTAATTAATGTTTATTTGCAATGTGCTTTTGACTTACTCAATTATTTTTTTAATTATTGATTTTATTAAATTAATAGTTTAACATCTTATTGGAAATAATTTAAAGGAGACGCGACAGGACAACACTCGGTGGATGCCATATCTGTGTTAACAACTCCAAAAAACTTTCAGTTAACTTCTTGCAGGAGAAAGAAATTGTAGCTGTTGGACCTTTGTAGTACAGTTCCAGATATTTGTTGTGTGTTTGTTTTGATTGTTAAAATGTCTGCATTTGAGATCTCAACACGATCTTATTTTTTATAATCAAATTAATTTTTTTTATATTTAATGATGTTGGTTCAAGGGGTACACGGGCAGCAATAGACAGGTCAGTGGAGGCCTAGTGGAAGGAGTGACGGCAGACAGGCATCAAAGGCCTAACATTGGGCTGGCTGTAGGCAAGTTAAAATTGGTTCCAGGGGAACACGGCCATCAGTGGCCTGGTCAGTGTAGTTGTAGTTGAAAGAACGGGACGCAGACAGGCTTCGAAGGCCTAACATAACAAACTTGGGCTGGCTGTAGGCACTTTTAAATTTGTTCCAGGGGTACATGGGCAGCAGTGTATGGTCAGTGGAAGTCTAGTGGAAGGAGTGACCGCAGACAGGCTTCCAAGGCCTAACATAACAAACTTGGGCTGGCTGTAGGCACTTTTAAATTGGTTCCAGGGGTACACGGGCAGCAGTGGTCTGGTCAGTGGAAGTCTAGTGGAAGGAGTGACCGCAGACAGGCTTCCAAGGCCTAACATAACAAACTTGGGCTGGCTGTAGGCACTTTTAAATTGGTTCCAGGGGTACACGGGCAGCAGTGGTCTGGTCTGTGGAAGTCTAGTGGAAGGAGTGACCGCAGACAGGCTTCGAAGGCCTAACATAACAAACTTGGGCTGGCTGTAGGCACTTTTAAATTGGTTCCAGGGGTACACGGGCAGCAGTGGTCTGGTCAGTGGAAGTCTAGTGGAAGGAGTGACCGCAGACAGGCTTCCAAGGCCTAACATAACAAACTTGGGCTGGCTGTAGGCACTTTTAAATTGGTTCCAGGGGTACACGGGCAGCAGTGGTCTGGTCAGTGGAAGTCTAGTGGAAGGAGTGACCGCAGACAGGCTTCCAAGGCCTAACATAACAAACTTGGGCTGGCTGTAGGCACTTTTAAATTGGTTCCAGGGGTACACGGGCAGCAGTGGTCTGGTCTGTGGAAGTCTAGTGGAAGGAGTGACCGCAGACAGGCTTCGAAGGCCTAACATAACAAACTTGGGCTGGCTGTAGGCACTTTTAAATTGGTTCCAGGGGTACACGGGCAGCAGTGGTCTGGTCAGTGGAAGTCTAGTGGAAGGAGTGACCGCAGACAGGCTTCCAAGGCCTAACATAACAAACTTGGGCTGGCTGTAGGCACTTTTAAATTGGTTCCAGGGGTACACGGGCAGCAGTGGTCTGGTCAGTGGAAGTCTAGTGGAAGGAGTGACCGCAGACAGGCTTCCAAGGCCTAACCTAACAAACTTGGGCTGGCTGTAGGCACTTTTAAATTGGTTCCAGGGGTACACGGGCAGCAGTGGTCTGGTCTGTGGAAGTCTAGTGGAAGGAGTGACCGCAGACAGGCTTCGAAGGCCTAACATAACAAACTTGGGCTGGCTGTAGGCACTTTTAAATTGGTTCCAGGGGTACACGGGCAGCAGTGGTCTGGTCAGTGGAAGTCTAGTGGAAGGAGTGACCGCAGACAGGCTTCCAAGGCCTAACATAACAAACTTGGGCTGGCTGTAGGCACTTTTAAATTGGTTCCAGGGGTACACGGGCAGCAGTGGTCTGGTCTGTGGAAGTCTAGTGGAAGGAGTGACCGCAGACAGGCTTCGAAGGCCTAACATAACAAACTTGGGCTGGCTGTAGGCACTTTTAAATTGGTTCCAGGGGTACACGGGCAGCAGTGGTCTGGTCAGTGGAAGTCTAGTGGAAGGAGTGACCGCAGACAGGCTTCCAAGGCCTAACATAACAAACTTGGGCTGGCTGTAGGCACTTTTAAATTGGTTCCAGGGGTACACGGGCAGCAGTGGTCTGGTCAGTGGAAGTCTAGTGGAAGGAGTGACCGCAGACAGGCTTCGAAGGCCTAACATAACAAACTTGGGCTGGCTGTAGGCACTTTTAAATTGGTTCCAGGGGTACACGGGCAGCAGTGGTCTGGTCAGTGGAAGTCTAGTGGAAGGAGTGACCGCAGACAGGCTTCCAAGGCCTAACATAACAAACTTGGGCTGGCTGTAGGCACTTTTAAATTGGTTCCAGGGGTACACGGGCAGCAGTGGTCTGGTCTGTGGAAGTCTAGTGGAAGGAGTGACCGCAGACAGGCTTCGAAGGCCTAACATAACAAAAATGTCAAAACAATGGTATTGTCAGTGCCAGGCATTGAAGGATGTCAGCGCCTAGACTACACATTGGTGAAGCTGTGAGAGATAATTTTGCTAGTGGTAGAGCACTGTTTGAGCTGGGGGGGGGAACTGTCTTGTGGCCGGCGGTACAGGCACAGGGCCCCTCATATTACAACGGTGTGTCTGACGTTGGGTGCGCACCACCACCGCCAGAGACACTTTATTGTACTATGAGGGACCCAGTGGCAGTGCCGTCGACCAAAAGCGGCCACACCCACCTCTTCAGACAAACAGCACTCTCAAGGGTCCAAGCGCAAAGTGGCGATAGCACGGCCCCGTGTGGGGAGTTTGGCCATTTCGTGAGGTGGAAACATGTCGTATGCTGGACAATCAGGTGAAGAAAATTACGAGATTGGAAAAGTCATTCAGAATAGTCCACAGGCAAGACCTTTTCATAGGAAAGCTAGGTGTCAGCCGGGCAGGGTGGGGCAAAAGATTTTGAAATCCAGTTGTGGTTCATTTTAATGAAGGTTAGATCATCTACATTTTGGGTAGCCAGACGAGTCCTTTTTTCTGTTAGTATTGAACCTGCAGCACTGAATACTCTTTCTGATAGGACACTAGCTGCCGGGCAAGCAAGCTCCTGCAATGCATATTCTGCCAATTCTGGCCAGGTGTCTAATTTGGATGCCCAGTAATCAAATGGGAATGACGGTTGAGGGAGAACGTCGATAAGGGATGAAAAATAGTTTGTAACCATACTGGACAAATGTTGTCTCCTGTCACTTTGAATTGATGCTGCAGTACCTGTCCTGTCTGCGGTCATAGAAAAATCACTCCACAACCTGGTCAGAAAACCCCTCTGGCCAACGCCACTTCTGATTTCTGCCCCTCTAACACCTCTGGTCTGCTGGCCCCTGGAGCTCGTGTGAGAACGATCACGGGCGCTGTGTGCAGGGAATGCCAGAAGCAAACGGTCAACAAGAGTTGATTGTTTTGTTGCTAATATTAGTTCCAAGTTCTCATGTGGCATAATATTTTGCAATTTGCCTTTATAGCGAGGATCAAGGAGGCAGGCCAACCAGTAATCGTCATCGTTCATCATTTTTGTAATGCGTGTGTCCCTTTTGAGGATACGCAAGGCATAATCCGCCATGTGGGCCAAAGTTCCCGTTGTCAAATCTGCGGTTGTGCTTGGTTGAGGGGCAGTTGCAGGCAAATCTACGTCACTTGTGTCCCTCAAAAAACCAGAACCCGGCCTTGCCACGCCACCAATTTCCCGTGCCCCCGGGAAAGCTTCCTCATTAAAAATATACTCATCCCCATCATCCTCCTCATCCTCCACCTCCTCTTCGCCCGGTACCTCGTCATGTACACTGCCCTGACCAGACAATCGCTGACTGTCATCAAGGCTTTCCTCTTCCTCTGGTGCAGACGCCTGATCCTTTATGTGCGTCAAACTTTGCATCAGCAGACGCATTAGGGGGATGCTCATGCTTATTATGGCGTTGTCTGCACTAACCAGCCGTGTGCATTCCTCAAAACACTGAAGGACTTGACACATGTCTTGAATCTTCGACCACTGCACACCTGACAACTCCATGTCTGCCATCCTACTGCCTGCCCGTGTATGTGTATCCTCCCACAAAAACATAACAGCCCGCCTCTGTTCGCACAGTCTCTGAAGCATGTGCAGTGTTGAGTTCCACCTTGTTGCAACGTCTATGATTAGGCGATGCTGGGGAAGGTTCAAAGAACGCTGATAGGTCTGCATACGGCTGGAGTGTACAGGCGAACGGCGGATATGTGCGCAAAGTCCACGCACTTTGAGGAGCAGGTCGGATAACCCCGGATAACTTTTCAGGAAGCACTGCACCACCAGGTTTAAGGTGTGAGCCAGGCAAGGAATGTGTTTCAGTTGGGAAAGGGAGATGGCAGCCATGAAATTCCTTCCGTTATCACTCACTACCTTGCCTGCCTCAAGATCTACAGTGCCCAGCCACGACTGCGTTTCTTGCTGCAAGAACTCGGACAGAACTTCCGCGGTGTGTCTATTGTCGCCCAAACACTTCATAGCCAATACAGCCTGCTGACGTATGCCAGTAGCTGCCCCATAATGGGAGACCTGGTGTGCAACAGTGGCAGGTGCGGATGGAGTGTTTGTGCGACTGCGGTCTGTGGACGAGCTCTTGCTTCTGCAGGAGGACGAGGAGGAGGAGGAGGAGGAGGGGGTGCGAACGGCTACAGACAACTGTTTACTAGACCGTGGGCTAGGCAGAACTGTCCCAAACTTGCTGTCCCCTGTGGACCCTGAATCCACCACATTTACCCAGTGTGCCGTGATGGACACGTAACGTCCCTGGCCATGCCTACTGGTCCATGCATCTGTTGTCAGGTGCACCTTTGTGCTCACAGATTGCCTGAGTGCATGGACGATGCGCTCTTTAACATGCTGGTGGAGGGCTGGGATGGCTTTTCTGGAAAAAAAGTGTCGACTGGGTAGCTCGTAGCGTGGTACAGCGTAGTCCATCAGGTCTTTGAAAGCTTCGCTTTCAACTAACCGGTAGGGCATCATCTCTAACGAGATTAGTCTAGCTATGTGGGCGTTCAAACCCTGTGTACGCGGATGCGAGGCTAAGTATTTCCTTTTTCTAACCATAGTCTCATGTAGGGTGAGCTGGACTGGAGAGCTGGAGATCGTGGAACTAGCGGGGGTGCCGGTGGACATGGCAGACTGAGAGACGGTGGGAGATGGTATTGTTGCCGCCGGTGCCCTAGATGCAGTGTTTCCTACTACGAAACTGGTGATTCCCTGACCCTGACTGCTTTGGCCTGGCAAAGATACCTGCACAGATACAGCAGGTGGTGCGCTAAATGGTGGTCCTACACTGCCGGAAGGGATGTTGCGTTGATGACTAGCTTCATTGGCCGAGGGTGCAACAACCTTAAGGGACGTTTGGTAGTTAGTCCAAGCTTTCAAATGCATGGTGGTTAAATGTCTATGCATGCAACTAGTATTGAGACTTTTCAGATTCTGACCTCTGCTTAAGGAAGTAGAACATTTTTGACAGATGACTTTGCGCTGATCAATTGGATGTTGTTTAAAAAAATGCCAGACTGCACTCTTTCTAGCATCGGATACCTTTTCAGGCATTGCAGACTGAGCTTTAACCGGATGGCCACGCTGTCCTCCACCAGGTTTTGGCTTTGCCACGCGTTTTGGGCAAGATACGGGCCCGGCAGATGGAACCTGTGGCGATGTTGATGCCTGCTGCGGCCCCTCCTCCTCCTCTGCTTCAGAACTGCTGCCGCCTGCACCCTGTTCCCCCAATGGCTGCCAATCGGGGTCAAGAACTGGGTCGTCTAATAACTCTTCTTGTACCTCCTGCGCAACTTCGTCTGTGTCACCGTGTCGTTCGGTGGTATAGCGTTCGTGATGGGGCAACATAGTCTCATCAGGGTCTGATTCTTGATCAGCACCCTGCGAGGGCAATGTTGTGGTCTGAGTCAAAGGACCAGCATAGTAGTCTGGCTGTGGCTGTGCGTCAGTGCACTCCATGTCAGATTCAATTTGTAATGGGCATGGACTGTTAACTGCTTCACTTTCTAAGCCAGGGACGGTATGTGTAAAGAGCTCCATGGAGTAACCCGTTGTGTCGCCTGCTGCATTCTTCTCTGTTGTTGTTTTTGCTGAAGAGGACAAGGAAGTGACTTGTCCCTGACCGTGAACATCCACTAACGACGCGCTGCTTTTACTTTTACCAGTTTCACGAGATGAGGCAAAAGAGCTAGAGGCTGAGTCAGCAAGATAAGCCAAAACTTGCTCTTGCTGCTCCGGCTTTAAAAGCGGTTTTCCTAATCCCAGAAAAGGGAGCGTTCGAGGCCTTGTGTAGCCGGACGACGAACCTGGCTCCACAGCTCCAGACTTAGGTGCAATATTTTTTTCCCCACGACCACCTGATGCTCCACCACTACCACTACCCTCATTACCAGCTGACAATGAACGCCCCCGGCCACGACCTCTTCCACTAGACTTCCTCATTGTTTTAAAAACGTAACCAAACTAACGTTATTTGTTGCAGTCACACAACTTACACGGTGAGCTATAACTTCAGTATGATTTAGCTACCCCTTTACAGGTTGGTGAGACCACAGCGAAAATCAGGCCCAATGTTACACACTCTTTTTTTGGTGGCTGCAAATTAGAGAGATGCCCCACACGCAGGACTGTCACTGAAGCACAAATGTTAATATTAATGTCACACTATTATTTTTTTTTTATTTTTATTTTTTTCAGGAACACTTTAGAAACCCCCCAAAAAAAAAAAAATAGATTTTTGCAGGGAGAATTTAGAAAACAAATGTAACAAACTATATGCTTTCTATGGGCCACTGAGTGAGAGATGACGCACACAGGAATCAGGAGTGGCACACAAGCCCAGAGGCCAATATTTTTCTACCAATGATTGATGGAGTTATTTTCTCTGGTAGATTTTGGAACCCAAATCAAGGAAAAAAAATGTAGGCTTTCTATGGACCACAATTGGAGAGAGAGAGAGAGAGAGAGAGAGATGGCACACCCAGGAGTCAAGACTGGCACACAAGCAGAAAGGCCAATATTAATCTCCCACTGTTTTTTTTGTTTGTTTTTTTTTTTTTTTTTTCAGGGAGACTTTAGAAAAAAAAATAATAAAAAAAAATATGATTTTATCAGGAAGAATTTAGAAACCAAATAAAATAAAATGATTTTTTCAGGGAGAATTTATAAAACAAATAAAAACAAAAATAGGCGTTCTATGGCCCACTGACTGAGAGATGACGCACACAGGAGTCAGGAGTGGCACACAAACCCAGAGGCCAATATTTTTCTACCAATGATTGATGTAGTTATTTTCTCTGGTAGATTTTAGAACCCAAATCAAGGAAAAAAAATATAGGCTTTCTATGGACCACAATTGGAGAGAGAGAGAGAGAGAGAGAGAGAGAGAGAGAGAGAGATGGCACACCCAGGAGTCAAGACTGGCACACAAGCAGAAAGGCCAATATTAATCTCCCACTGTTTTTTTTGGTTGTTTTTTTTTTTTTTTTTTCAGGGAGACTTTAGAAAAAAAAATAATAAAAAAAATATGATTTTATCAGGAAGAATTTAGAAACCAAATAAAATAAAATGATTTTTTCAGGGAGAATTTAGAAAACAAATAAAACCAAAAATAGGCGTTCTATGGCCCACTGACTGAGAGATGACGCACCCAGGAGTCAAGACTGGCACACAAGCAGAAAGGCCAATATTAATCTCCCACTGTTTTTTTTTTTTTTTTTCAGGGAGACTTTAGAAAAAAAAATAATAAAAAAAATATGATTTTATCAGGAAGAATTTAGAAACCAAATAAAATAAAATGATTTTTTCAGGGAGAATTTAGAAAACAAATAAAACCAAAAATAGGCGTTCTATGGCCCACTGACTGAGAGAGAGAGAGAGATGGAACGCTTAGTACTGGCACACAAGCCCAAAGGGCAATATTAATCTCCCTTTTTTTTTCCAGGGAGAATTTCTAAAACCCAAAAAAAAAAAAAAATAGGCTTTCTATGGCCCACTATTTGTGAGAGAGATGGGACGCTCAGGACTGGCACAGATGGCACGCTCAGGACTGGCACAGAAGCCCAGAGGCCAATATTAATCTCCCTTTTTTTCTGGGAGAATTTATAAAACCAAAAAAATATTTAAATAGGCTTTCTATGGCCCACTATTTGTGAGAGAGATGGCACGCTCAGGACTGGCACAGATGGCACGCTCACAACTGGCACACAAGCCCAGAGGCCAATATTAATCTCCCTTTTTTCAGGGAAAATTTATAAAACCAAAAAAAAAATTAAATAGGCTTTCTATGGCCCACTATTTGTGAGAGAGATGGCATGCTCAGGACTGGCACAGATGGCACGCTCACAACTGGCACACAAGCCCAGAGGCCAATATTAATCTCCCTTTTTTCAGGGAAAATTTATAAAACAAAAAAAAAAATTAAATAGGCTTTCTATGGCCCACTATTTGTGAGAGAGATGGCACGCTCAGGGCTGGCACAGATGGCACGCTCAGGACTGGCACACAAGCCCAGAGGCCAATATTAATCTCCCTTTTTTTCAGGGAGAATTTATAAAACCAAAAAAAAAAATAAATAGGCTTTCTATGGCCCACTATTTGTGAGAGAGATGGCACGCTCAGGGCTGGCACAGATGGCACGCTCAGGACTGGCACACAAGCCCAGAGGCCAATATTAATCTCCCTTTTTTTCAGGGAGAATTTATAAAACCCAAAAAAAAATAAAATAGGCTTTCTATGGCCCACTATTTGTGAGAGATATGGCACACTCAGGACTGGCACACAAGCCCAAAGGCCAATATTAATCTCCCACTGTATTTTTATCAGGGAGAATTTATACACCCCACAAAAAAAAATACAGAAAAATGAAAAGGCTTTCTATGGCCCACTATGTGAGAGAGATGGCACACACAGGGATGGCACTCTAGCAGAAATGCCAAATTGCCAATCTTAATCTCCCACCAAAAAAAAACAAAAAAAAAAAAACAGGGAATGTCCTACAATTACTATCTCCCTGCCTGCAGTAATCTCAGCCAGGTATGGCAGGCAGCTACTATCTCCCTGCCTGCAGTAATCTCAGCCAGGTATGGCAGGCAGCAATAAGGAGTGGACTGATGCACAAATGAAATAAAAAGTGTGGACAAACAAAAAAGATAGCTGTGCAGAAAGGAAGGAACAAGAGGATTTGTGCTTTGAAAAAAGCAGTTGGTTTGCACAGCGGCGTACACACAGCAATGCAGCTATCAGGGAGCCTTCCAGGGCAGCCCAATGAGCTACAGCGCTGAGGGGAAAAAAAAAAAAAAAAAAACTTCCACTGTCCCTGCACACCGAGGGTGGTGTTGGACAGTGCAAATCGCTGCAGCACAAGCGGTTTTGTGGTTAATGGACCCTGCCTAACGCTATCCCTGCTTCTGACAAAGCGGCAGCAACCTCTCCCTAAGCTCAGATCAGCAGCAGTAAGATGGCGGTCGGCGGGAACGCCTCTTTATAGCCCCTGTGACGTCGCAGACAGCAAGCCAATCACTGCAATGCCCTTCTCTAAGATGGTGGGGACCAGGACCTATGTCATCACGCTGCCCACACTCTGCGTTTACCTTCATTGGCTGAGAAATGGCGCTTTTCGCGTCATTGAAACGCGACTTTGGCGCGAAAGTCGCGTACCGCATGGCCGACCCCGCACAGGGGTCGGATCGGGTTTCATGAAACCCCGACTTAGCCAAAAGTCGGCGACTTTTGAAAATGTTCGACCCGTTTCGCTCAACCCTAGATAGGAGGTGTGATGTCTCAGCCTCTGACTCTGTCCCAGACTCCACTTGATTGACCCACTGTGCCTTCAGGGAAATGTATCGTCCCTGTCCACAAAAACTTGTCCACATGGTTTTGGTTAGATGGACCTTCCCTGTGACTGCATTGGCCAGAGCACGGCTGAATATTGTAAAACAAATGCTTATGCCACGTGGGGATGGAACACCCGGAAAAATAGTGTCGGCTGGGAATCGAGTGTTAGGACTGGCGGAACGCACCAAGACAGATGATAAAAGTGCGTTCGCAGTCCGGGGTCCACCGTGCAGGTGGAGACCTGCTGCTAGTAATTGGCAGACAATATGGCGGTACACTAAAGTATACACGCGTGGGTTAAATCTCACCCAGCGTGAAGAAAGCGATCCTGTTAACTCACAGGACCGCAGTACCGCACTAGAGCGCGAGCAAGTGGTCAGCGGACTTAACCCCAGAAGGGATTGAAGCCCGATTAGACCCTTGCTGGCGTAACACCGCAACTGGGTGTGTAGAGAACCTTAGGACAAATATGTGCACAAGAGTGCGAGCGATGCCGCACTAACGGACGCCACTAACCACCCAGACTCGGGTATGGAAAGCGCAAGGCAAGCGCACGGCGCCGTACAGGCAGGCACAGCTATAGGACGCTGAGATGTGTGTATCGTGTAGATGGCAAGTCGGGCGCTAGATAGCTACCATCATCCGCGAACAGTCAACAACACTAGGGAGGGATATTTAGGAGCTTTCATCCTTCGACATACATCCATCTACACACACACATAATAACAAGACAATACTAGCGCATGGCCGTGCGGTCATGCGCAGTTTATATAGGAGCAGCACAGGAAGTGGCCACAGCACTTTTGCCCTTCTAGGACCTGCCAAGAGGACCAATGGAATGTGCTGCAGAGCCTGAGCACATGACCCTCGATCTCCAACGGGAGACCTTACGCTGGGCATGCTCAGTACATGCAGACAAGGACTTAGTCCCAGAGAAGTCCGCTCGCTGCTGACCAGTACTGACTTTAATGGCAGAGACTGGAGAAGCAGCACTAACTCTCTGAACAGAGTGAGAACGAGCAAGACGCTGGGACCGACGTCCTTGCTGAGCAGGCTCCACTGCGGCTGGACAAGAATGGGAGACCGCAGCGGAAGTGGCTCGAGATTCCCCCAGTGCAGAAGCGGGAACTCGACCCCTAACATCGAGTACCGTGGGGCTTTCCTTAAGTCGAAATGGCAACATTTCCAGGGATAGCAATGTGGGTGTTTAACATTTGGACCTGTGGGTGGGCAGCTGAATTTTTCTGCTTTCTAGTAAATGTCTGGGGCAGGGACAACTAAACACTGTGCTGGGACAATGAAGTGGACGTGGTTGCTGACTGCTGTGTGTGCAACTGCTAGTTGTTGGCTGGAGGCATCAGCATCTGCATCATGGTCAGCAGACTGGGAAGGCTGTAACACATTGGAAAAGGCTGTTGTTTCACCTTCAGACACAGATTTGGTACCCAGGCATTTGAGGTGCTTGGCTGCCATGTGTTTTTGCATGACGGTGGTGCTCAGGTTGGCAGTGTTCATGCCTCTTTTTAGTTTGGTTTGGCAGATGCTGCAAATTACAGTTGTTTTATCTGAAGGACTTTCAGAAAAAAAAACTGCCATACAGGGGAACAACACACCCTTGGCCTGTTATCTAGCCAAGTGGGGGAACTCTGTGGAACAGTTGACCAAGTTCTACCTATGGTCAAAACACTACCTCTTATTGACTGTTTTCTTGCTACGGATCCATCCCTCTCTGCACTGCTGTGCTCACTAGGCATGCCACCTTGCCAAATTGGATCAGTGGCCTCATCATAGACTACATCGTCTTCCAATTCCTCAATCTGATCCTCCTTCGGAGCTGTGATTTGAGGCTGACCTGATGGCAACTGTGACTCATGATTATCATCCACCTCTTCAGACATCAATTGATCTTCCCCAACTTGCCTTTCTCCTGGTCGTGGGTGCTCAAATGGTTGGGTATCACTGCACTCCACCTCCTCATGACCCTCTTTAATGGTGCATGTTGAGAGGCATGACAAATTACAAGGGAATATAAACAGCTCTTCAGAGTGGCCAGTTTTGGAGTCATATATCTCCTGGGTCTCTTGATGGTCGGAGGAAGAAGGACCAGGTTGGCTATAGAGACTGGACTCTGTGAAGTACTTTGTGGTGCTGCTTGTCAACACACTGGAGCCTTTGTCTGCCATCCAGCCCACAACATCCTTACACTTTTCTACATTCCTTAGTGGTGTAGCACGCTGACCAAATTTTGACATGTACCTAGAACGAGATACAGTCACCTTCGGATCTGTCACACGGCTTTGGCGGGCACCAGCACATTCACGGCCCTTAACGTCACCCTTTCGCATATTGAATGCGTTATGCTTATAAACAAAAAATACTGGCTTTATTTTTCACAAGTGCCCTTAAAAAGGTCTTATGTACAAATTTACAGTATCTAGCAATGTGTGACTATTTTTTGGAGATCGGCTTTCTGACACACTCCAAATGTGGGATAATGAAGATTATTGCCCTTGATAAATTGTCACTTAAGATTATCTGTACCCAGATTTCACCAGTTTCTCAACTGCTAGACAAATATTAGGTATTTTAAGTGGAAAATAGCTGAGAGTTGCAGCATGTACTTCCAATGATCAGAGCACCCAGGTTCATGCCTTTCACCCTCCCTCCTATTAAATCTCTCACTTCAAAATCCCCACCTAACAAACAAAAACAAGCGATCTTGACAGTCTTCAGCTCTTTAGAAAGCTTTTTGAAGTAAATAATGCTCATTATGACTTCCTATCATTGTTCCTATGCTCCTTTCACTCTCCCTATGCTTACCCTACGCTCTCGCTATGCTGTTTCCGGCTGCAATGTGCGCAAGATGGCGCCTGCAGTGTTTAAATAGTCCCTAAGATGCTGGAAGGCCAGCCAATCAGAGCAATGCCACACCAAAAATGGCAACAGTATTACTGTGATTGGCAAGCCAGCCCAGCATGTTCATTTTCTGCAAATAAAGCACCAAACACGCTGGGCGGGTCACTCAAATATACTGAGGCGAATACCTAATTACTCGACAAGTAACGAATAGCGTGAATACCGTACTATTCACACGAGTAGCGAATAGTGACAAATGTATTCACTCATCACTATGAATAATTAAAGAAAAACAGCACCGGGTCCCCCCATTTTTGACAACCTTTCCAAAGCAGACAGCTGAGGGCTGGTATTCTTAGGCTGTTAAGGGGACATGGATATTGACCCAAATCAGCCTATAAATAGCAGCTTGCAGCAGCCTATAAAAGGCACATCTAGTATATGAACCAATTCTGGTGGTTTGCCAGGCTCTTGCCACTTGCACTGTAGTGGTGGCAAGTGGGGTTCATATTTGTTGGGCTGATGTCTCCTTTGTATTGTCTAGTGATATCAAGCCCATGCGTTAGTAATGGAGAGGCGTCTATAAGACACCTATTCATTACTAATCCTATAGTTGTATAGCAGATAAAAACACAGCAAGTATAAAGTCCATTATTTGAAATCAAAACACACTTTCATTTTTATTTAAAAATAATAAACACAGTTATACTCAAGTAACGCCCATTCTATTAAAGCCAACGTCTCCTGTAATAAAATAAAAAACAACAACATCCCTCACCTGTCTGACATTCTGTCCCACACTATAAATCCATGTCTGAGGATTAATAGTTTTCAACCTGAATGGTGCCAAGATGTGACCATCCAGGCTAAGGCTGCCATCACACTAGCAGTATTTGGTCAGTATTTTACATCAGTATTTATAAGCCAAAACCAGGAGTGGGTGATAAATGCAGAAGTGGTGCATATGTTTCAATTATACTTTTCCTCTAATTGTTCCACTCCTGGTTTTGGCTTACAAATACTGATGTAAAATACTGACCAAATACTGCTAGTGTGACGACAGCCTAAGAACCACTGATGAATAAGCTGCTGGAAGTGCAGCATCAGTTAGCAGCAGTGACATCATCGAGTTAAGCAGTTGAAGCCTGCAGTTGTCAGTTTTGCCTGGCTAGTTATCAAAAATACAGGGGAACCCAAGCTGTCTGCTTAAGCAAAGCTGGTTGTCAAAAATGGTGGGACCCCGTGCCAATTTTTTAAATTATTTAATTAAACAATTTAAAAAACGCATGTGGACCCCTCTATTCTTGATAACCAGCCTTGCTAACGCTGGCAGCTGAGGTTTACGGCCCACAGCTGTGAGTTTTGCCTGGCTGGTTATCAAAAGTACAAGGGAACCCACACTGTTTTTTTATTTCATTATTTATAGAGCAGGCAGAGGCTGATGAATACTCCCATCAGGCTCTGCCTGCTCTCACTGTTATTAGCGACAGCAAGTGTAGGCTGATGGGAGTAATAGTCCCATCAGCCGCCTCCTGCTCCCACTGTTATCAGTTGAATATAAATCTCAACATTCTCCCCTGTTCGCGCTGATCACCAGCAGAGTAGAGACAATAATGAGAGCCGTTTTCAGCTCCAGGTGCTGGGGAACAAGGCTAACTGTACTGCTGCTTCCCAGGGCCATTATGTGTGGTACTGATGCGGCTCACGGTTGCCACACCTATGCCACATGTATTACACACACGGAAACACGGACACTGATATCTCTGGTCCTGGTTTTCCCGGTACTGGAAATATCAGGACGTATGAAATAGTGACAAATTATGGGAGGTGGGCAATACTGAGAGTGAAGTAGTGAGTGAGTTGCCATTTTCGGATAAAGGAATATCATGATAGTACAGTATGGGGTGGTAGTCTACAGCAGAGGTGTCAAACTGCATTCCTCGAGGGCCGCAAACAGGTCATGTTTTCAGGATTTCCTTGTATTGCACAAGGTGCTGGAATCATTCTGTGCAGGTGATTAAATTATCACCTGTGCAATACAAGGAAATCCTGAAAACATGACCTGTTTGCGGCCCTTGAGGAATGCAGTTTGACACCTCTGGTCTACAGAATGAGGGAAAATCTGAGAGCACAGTGTGGGGTAGCTGTATACAGAAGAAGGGACAGTGTGAGGGCAAAGTTTGAAATAGTCTATTTGAGCCTGGACAGCCATGCCTTATTTTAATTTTGCTGAGTCTGAACATGGCAGATTTGTTGGCCAGCAACATGGAAAAGGAATTTCCATCACCAAAACCACAACCAGAGCTTTCAGGTTCTGTTTGACCTCCTCCACAACACTAGTTGCATCTGATGGTGAGCTGACCACAGAATAAGTATATATGCACCCAGAAGATCTTTTGCCTAAACATCTCCATTTTTTTACAGCATTCCGGTTGGAAAAACATAACATAAAAAAAACAAAGCCAACTTTATGATATATCAATGGCTTTATTTGTTGTAGCATTGTTTTAGTGCAAACCTTAGTAAAATCTACCATCACTGCTGTAACAATTGTGCTGACAGATGCAGGCAGAATAGAGAAAAGAACACATGCTGACTTTGTTTCCATAGGAAGAAAAAGCAGTTTCACCTGCTGAGCTAATGAGAACGATCTGGACCACATCCAAACCAGCTCATGTTTATTAGATTATATGCATGCATGACTTGTAACTGACTTCCCATGTTTTCTGTCTAAGGTAGTATTGAGATTACAAAACAGTATTATTTCAGTGTTGTGTCATGCCAGTGATCTTATTTAGCTAGTTTGTCTCTGCCAAATGAGCCTGCAGTCATATTTTTGCAAATATGAGTGTTACATGAAAGAGTTAAAGCTAAAGTATACTGTATCTAGAATTTCAGGTGCACTATAATGAATAAAGGATTTGGTTTCCTGAAGCTTAGATCATTGAAGTGTAACATTTTTGTATTTCAATTCACCTTGTTTGTTTTGCTACAGTGGTTGTTAAAAAATAGCCCAATAGTTATATTTTTATCATATATTTTTGCATAAAAAGAAAGTGGTAAGCAGCAGAACTGATAAACTTTAGCATTTCTACAAGAAACTGCTAGAAAAGGAATTTTCTATTTAATGCAAAACACCAACAAATTAAGTGTGGTCTGGAGTATTTTACTAATGTTCTCCGTGGGAGAAAATTTTCTAAAATTTCCACCAAACCAATAGCATTCAGAATTTTGAAAAAAAAAATGCAAAAAAAAAAGTTATTAAATTGTATAAAAAAAGAAGCAATATTTTCCCAGTTGCATATTTTGTGAAATGTCGCAAAATGGCTCCCTATGTTTCCTAAAAAATGGGAATGAATGCAGTCATTTAATATAATAATAATAATAAGTATTATTATTATATTATTAATAATAATATTATAACAATAATAATACAGCCTTAGCAGCACAAACAATACTACAATAAAATTACTGATGAAATTATGATGTACAGTCCAATACACTGCAGTCATGCAGTACCCAAATAATACTATTAGTAAGTGCAAGGTATACCACTAGCTGATAAATTCTGATGCCTTGTGCAAGACAGTCATGTTTTAGGCTGGCTTCACATTTGCGTCGTTGTGCGCAGCATTTGATCCGCATAGCTCCGCATGCATCATGCGTACATATATTTTACATGAATTGGAATACACAGAACAAAATGATACTAGGGTCCATATTAGATCAAAACTTACAAAATTGTATTGATTAAAATACAAATAACTTCTGTGAGAAAAGGGGGGGGGAAATGTGTCACAGATCTAACATACCTAATGAAGCACCACAAAAGTATGGACATGCAAGGGAATAGGAAGCATGGAAGTGAGCAATCAATTTCTCCCTCACTGAGAGCACACAATATTCAACCATTCATATATCCAATAACAATGTGGATTTTTTTACTGTTTCACCTCTCCTGTGCCATAGTTTATCCCTGTAAAATCATCTTAATCAAATTAACCACAAAGGTAGTAAGAACAAGTGATCATTTTACCCATAATTTGAGGCATTTGAGTGCACAGTCCACAACACTATGCCTGCGCGTCCACCCCGATGCGCGTTTCGGACTTCCTTCTTCAAAATTTTGTAAGTTTTCATCTAATATGGACCCTAGTATCATTTTGTTCTGTGTATTCCTATTCAAGTATAATGATAGGGTGTAATTAGTCCTAGTTTAGTACACCCATGGCCCTGACAATTGATCAGGCTCTACTGTTTTGACATGTGGGTTTGTCACATAAAGTTTATCCATATATTTTACATGGTGTACGCATGGACATATGTTTGCATGTGTTCGCGTGCGTCGTTTTGCGGTGTGCGGTGGGGCGCAGCGAACGCAATATGTTGCATTTTTGCAGGTTTCTGTTTGTGCAGACACATGCACATTTGTGGCCTGCTGGAGGTCATTTTGCAGGGCTCTGGTAGTGCTCCTCCTTCTCCTTTTTGCACAGAGGTTGAGATAGCAGTCCTGCTACTGGGTTGCTGCCCTCCTACGGCCCCCCCCACATCTCCTGGTGTATTGGCCTGTCTACTGGTAGTGCCTCCAGCCTCTGGACACTACGCTGACAGACACAGCAAACTTTTCCACAGCTCGCATTGATGTGCCATCCTGGATGAGCTACACTACCTGAGCCACTTGTGTGGGTTGTAGAGTCCGTCTCATGCTACCGCTTCATTCAAAAGTAACCAAAACATCAGCCAGAAAGCATTGGTGCTGAGATGTGGTCTGTGGGCCCCACCTGCAGAACCACTCCTTTATTGAGTGTGTCTTGATAATTGTCAATCATTTTCATCTCTTGTCTATTCCATTTGCACAACAGCATGTAAAATTGACTGTCAAACAGTGTTGCTTCCTAAGTGGACAGTTTGATTTCACAGAAGTTCGATTTACTTGGAGTTATATTCTGTGGTTTAAGAGTTCCCTTTATTTTTTAAGCAGTGTATTAGGCCCTGACGTATCAAACTGTTAAGCCCCATATACCCATCTGAGTTTCTGTTTTGCTAATAGAACTTATAGGCCCAGATTCATCAAGATCTCACTGATCTTGATGAGGGGGCTACCGCACGAGAATATAGGGTCTTCCAAAAAAGGTAGGACACAGAGTGCTAAAACAGAGACGTAGTCAAAGGACAAGCCGAGTGTCGGGAGCCAGGTACCAATGGGCAAAACAGCAGATTAGTCAGAGACAAGCCAAGGGGTCACAAAGCCAGGACAGACAGAGAAGTATCAAGCAAAAAACAGAGGCAGTAGTCAGGGGTCAAACCGGGTCATACACAGCAAGGCACACACGCACAGAGGCACAACGATCATAGAGGAATAACCTGGGTCAACTATATCAAAACTAGTAGATGGAAGTTTAACCGACTCAGAACCCAGAAACTACCAGCATTAAATAGCTGCCCCAGAACCAAAGAGAGGCGGGCTAATTTAAACCAGACCTGACCAGGAAGGAGCCAGAACCAGCACATCCAGAGTCATGACATTTACCTTCCAGCATGTTTTTTTGCCATTACTGAGGTCCACAGACAAAGCCAGTGGGGCACATTTCAAACAAGTGTGTTGTGTACTGCTGGCTGAGTACAGCATTCTAAATAATATTTTTTCACTAGCTAAATGTAAAACAGCCTGCTGCATCCCACGTTGTCATTTTGTGCTGTGGTGATATGAAACTTTCTGCAGACCTAATGCGCATTAAAAAAATAATAATTTTTTGTGTTGCTGAATGTGATACAGCCCACTATATCCCACATTGTCATTTTGTGGCAGTGATATGAATCTGTCTGCAGACCTAACGCGAGTTAAAAAAAAAAAAAAAATTTGTGTTGCTGAATGTGAAACAGCTCGCCGTATCCCACATTGTCATTTTGTAGTGGTGATATGAACCTGTCTGCAGACCTAGCGCGCATTAAAATAAACTTTTTTTTCTGTTGCTGAATGTGATACAGCCCGCCGTGTCCCACATTGTCATGTTGTGATGGTGATATGAAACCATCTGCAGACCTAACGTGCATTAAAAAAATTATAATTTTTTCTTTTGCTGAATATGATACAGCCTGCCGTATCACACGTTGTCATTTTGTGGCGGCGATATAAAGCTGTCTGCAGACCTCAAGCACAATAAAATATTTATGTTTTTCTGTTGATAAACGTGATACAGCTTGCTATATCCAACCTTTTCATTTAGTGGAGTTGAAATTGTTCTGTGTGCCGAATTGTTGCACATTAAATTTGATTTTTTTATATAAACGTGATACAGCAGCTGAGATCTAAGTTTGAAATTGTTTTGAGCCTATCTTCTAGATTATGTGGATTTTTGGCATCCAATTTCTGATGGTCATCTTTTATGCCTAGCTTGAGATGCGCATCTTTTACACCTATCTTCTGACGAGCATCAAATGTTCTCTGGTAATTGGTGTTGGGCAAATGAGTATTCGCTGTAGGCTGGATCCTGTCTCTCGTACTTTCCATAGCCACCCTATTATTGATCCTGTTGTATGTTCCCATTCTCGCCGCCATCATGGCCCTTTACCTTATCAGTTCATCTAACAACCTGTTGGCCATTTTTTCTCCAGCAAACCTGCACCTTATCAGCAGCAACTGTAGGAAAGAAGGTGTTCCAATGCCATGGACAATCTTCTAGATTATACAGGCCTCATTGACAGGCCCCCAAAATTCTTCTGTTACTAACATAATACAGTAGGGGACATCTCACTTTGAAATTGTTTAGAGTATGAAGTCAACGTTATACAGGCCTCATCGACAGTCCCCCAAAACATCCTTCTGTTACTAACGTAATACAGTAGGAGAGGAGACATCTCACTTTGAAATTTTTTGGAGCAGATCTTCTTTTTCATAGAGGCCTCATCGACAGTCAAACAATTTTTTTCTGCTGTGAGTGACGTGATTCATCATGCCATATTTCACTTTCTAATTTTGTGCAGCTGAAATTCGCGCGCAGAGGCTGTGCAGAGTAAAAAATCTTATTTTTAGTTGCTAATAGTGTGCTCCTAGCACAGTACCGGAGATATCAGTGTCTGTGTGTCCATGTGTCCTTCTGTGTACTAGGTGTGGTACACGTGTGCCGCATCAGCACCACACGGACAGTCGCTGGGGAAGCAGCGCTACAGTAAGCACTGTTCCCCTGCATGTGGTGCTGAAGCCGGCTGTCATCCCTTCTCCCCTTCTTGGCTGGTGAGCAGCGCGAGCAGGGGTGAATAAATGATACGCAGCGGGCACAGGCTCAGTAACTAGCGCTGATGTCACTGAGTCTGTGCTCGGTCGTCGGCATGAACTCCTGTGACCTCAGGACCGTGGGAGAATGTAAGTGATGAGGTTACTGTGACAGAGCTTGAACTGCAGTGACCTCATCACTTGCATTCTCCCACAGTCCTGAGGTCACAGTAGTTCATGCTCTCGAGTGAGCACAGACATCACCGCTAGTTACTGAGTCTGCGCCAGCTGTGTATCATTCATTCCCCAGTAGTTTACAGCCAGTGGCGGGCACATTAGCATTGCTCCCAATTGTAAACTGTATATTTCCCAGACATGGATTACAGAATGGGAAGGACTGTACACTGGACAGGTGTGAGTATATTATTGTTTTTTTATATTTAAGTTTTTTGCAGGTGATCGAGGGCTTCGCTTGGAGTGGCATACTAATAAAGATGGCAAAACTGTGTATATTGTTTTATTTCATTAAAATACTTTTTTTTTACTGTGTGGTGTTTGATTAACCCTTTACAAACTATAGGATTAGTAATGGATAGGTGTCTTATTTACACCTTTCCATTACTAAGCTGGCTTAATGTCACTTTACAATAGGAATGTGACATCAACCTCTCATTACCCCACTTGCCACCACTACAGGGCAAGTGTTCCCAGGCAAAGCTCCAGAATTGGCGTATCTAATAGATGTACTTTTTCTTGGCATCTGCAGGCTGCAGTTTTAGGCTGGGGGCCCATATGCATGGCCCCTTACCAGCCTGAGAATAGCAGCCCACACCTGTGAGTTTTGCTGGGTTGGTTTAAAGATATAGGGGGACCCCACATCATTTTTTTCTTTCATCCCTTCAGTGAGCAGGGGAGAAGGGATGACAGCCAGCTTCAGCACCACACGCAGGGGATCAGCAGCTTACAGTAGCGCTGCTTCCCCCATGGACATCCGTACACACGGAGGACAGTATGCATGATGGTAGAGTTCAATGCAATGATGGAGGGGAGAGCGTCAGATGACACTTCTTCTCCCATCAATTCCCCTCTGCCTTTGACACTGTTGGTGCGCAATGACATCATATCATCCCGTACCTGCTGTATGCCGCGCAGTGCAGCTGCTGAGACCAGACCCGAGCCGGGAGCACCGGGATCAGCGTGGGGCATGAGGAGAGGTGAGGATAGTTTTTTGGTTTTTTTTAGCAGTGAGCAAGTACTGGACTGTGGGGCCATTCTCGGGGGGGCTACGTTATATTCTATGTGGGGCCGTATTATATTCTATGGGGGAGTGTTATGATGCGGTGGTTTAGGAGCAACATGGAACGAGCTCTGAAGGAAGTGGTAACTGTACTGACCGCAGTCCCTAAGCTCAACACAACACTAGAAGTAGCCGTGGGATGCTCCTAACTCTCCCTAGGCACCTCGTCACCGCCTAAGAGCTAACTACCCCTAAAGATAGAAGCAGGAAAACTATCTTGCCTCAGAGAAAATCCCCAAAGGATAGATTAGCCCCCCACAGATAATGACTGTGAGTGGAGAGGGAAAAGACATACACAGAATGAAACCAGGATGAGCACATTAGGCCAGTCTAACTTGATAGATAGGACAGGATGGAATACTGTGCGGTCAGTATAAAACACTACAAAAATCCACGCAGAGTTTACTAAAAATCTCCACACCTGACTAAAGGTGTGGAAGGTAAATCTGCTTCCCAGAGCTTCCAGCAAGACAGAATTAATTCATACTGATAACGCTGGACAAACATAGAAGCACAGAACGGATAAGTCCACAATCTGTGAACAGAAAAGAGCAAGCAAAAACTTAGCTTTGCTGAACTGGTCAGGATAACAGGGAACTCCAAAGAGATGTGAATCCAACCAGGAACCATTTACAAGTGGCACTGGCTGAAGGACAGAGCCAGGCATAAATAGCCGAGCAGAAAATACGATCAGTGGAAGCAGCTGAAGACAGCTAACTCCAAGGAGCAGCCATACCACTTGAAACCACAAGAGGGAGCCCAAGAGCAGAACTCACAAAAGTGCCACTTACAACCACCGGAGGGAGCCCAAGAGCGGAATTCACAACAGGGGAGGGCTGTATTAGATTCTATGGGGGAGGATTACATCAAACTCTTGATGGGGCTACATTATATTCTTTGGGGCCTACATTATGTTCTATGGGGGCTGTATTATATTCTATGGGGGCTGTATTATATACTATGGGGGCTGTATTATATTCTACATTATATTCTTTGGAGGGGCTGTGTTATATTCTATGGGGGCGCTGTATTATATTCTGTGGGGGTTATATTCTATTCTATGGTGAGGATTGCATCATACTTTTTGATGGGGCTACATTATATTTTAAGGGGGTGTATTATAATCTATTGGGGGCTGTATTATATTCTATGGGGGCCTACATTATATTCTATGGAGGGGCTGTGTTATATTCTATGGGGGTTATACTATATTCTATGGGGAGGATTGCATCAAACTCATTGATGGGGCTGCACTATATTTAACGGGCAGGTGGGCTGTATTATATTCTATGGGGGCTACATTAAATTCTATGAGGGGCCATATTATATTCTCTTGGGGGGCTACAGTTAATTCTATGAGGGAGGATTTAATCATACTCTTTTATGGGGCTACATTATATTCTATGGGGAGGTGGGCTGTACTATATTCTATGGGGGCTACATTATATTCTATTGGGGTTGTATTATATTCTATGAGGGAGGATGGCATCATACTCCTTGATGGGGGTACATTATATTCTATGGGGAGGTGGGCTGTATTATATCCTATGGGGGGCTGCATTATATTTTATGTATTAAATTTATTCCATGTATTAAATTTATTATATGCTATGAGGAGTGATTGTATCATATTCTATGAGGGGGTTACATTGTGTTCTATGGGGGCTGCATTATATTCTATGAGGGGTTGTATTATACTATATGAGGGTGCTGCATTATATTCTATGGGGGTCACATTATATTGTATGGCGGGCCTGTATTATACTCAGGGTGCTACATTATATTCTGTGGGGTGGCAGCATTACACTACACTAGCTATTGAACCCGTTCTACGCCCGGGTGGCGAGCATTTATATTGGTATATGGTCTCCATCCTGGTATGTGCTGCTCCATCCTGCGTCCCCATCCTGTCATGTGCTGCTCCCATCCTGCGCCCCCATTCTGTCATGTGCTGCTGCCATCCTGCGCCCCCATTATGACATGTGCTGCTCCATTCTGCGCCCCCATTCTGTCATGTGCTGTTCCCATCCTGCACCCCCGTTCTGTCATGTGCTGCTCCCATCCTGCGCCTCCATTCTGTCATTTGCTGCTCCCATCCTGTGCCTCCATCCTGTCATGTGCTGCTCCCATCCTGCGCCCCGGTTCTGTCATGTGCTGCTCCCATCCTGCGCCACCATTCTGTCATGTGCTGCTCCCATCCTGCGCCCCCGTTCTGTCATGTGCTGCTTCCATCTGGCACCCCTGTTCTGTCATGTGCTGCTCTCAACCTGCACCCCCGTTCTGTCATGTGCTGCTCCATCCTGCGCCCCCATTCTGTCATGTGCTGTTCCCATCCTGCGCCCCCGTTCTGTCATGTGCTGTTCCCATTCTGCGCCCCCGTTCTGTCATGTGCTGCTCCCATCCTGGGCCCCCATTCTGTCATGTGCTGCTCCCATCCTGCGCCTCCATCCTGTAATGTGCTGCTCCCATCCTGCACCACCGTTCTTTAATTTGCTGCTCCCATCCATATGCCCCATACGCTGCTCCATAATATATGCCCCGTATCAGGTGGCGTAAGTAACAAATAGCTGTGGCATGAAGTGCCACAGCCTCGTGCCACAGCAATTTGTTACTTGCGCCACCTGATTCCTTTCCGCCGCCATTTTCTTGGTCCTCCTGCTGGCGGAATCGGCGCCTGCACAGTCCGCGCTTTCTGGTGCAAGAAAATGGCACCGGAAAGCGCGGACTGCGCAGGCGCTGATTCCGGCAGCAGGACCAAGAAAATGGCGGCGGAAAAGAATCAGATGGCGTAAGTAACAAATTGCTGTGGCATGAAGTGCCACAGCTTCATGCCACAGCAATTTGTTACTTACGCCATTCCTTTCCACCCATTTTCTTCGTCCTCCTGCTGCCGGAATCGGCGCCTGCGCAGTCCGCACTTTCCGGCACCATTTTCTTGAAGACACACTGCAGTGTGTCTTCAAGAAAATGGCGCCGGAAAGCGCGGACTGCGCAGGCGCCGATCCCGGCAGCAGGAATTGGCGCCTGCGCAGTCCGCGCTTTCCGGCGCCATTTTCTTGAAGACACACTGCAGGGCGCAGGCGCCGATTCCGGCAGCAGGACAAAGGAATCAGGCGGCGTAAGTAACAAATTGCTGTGGCATGAAGTGCCACAGCTTCATGCCACAGCAATTTGTTACTTACGCCATTCCTTTCCGCCCATTTTCTTCGTCCTCCTGCTGCCGGAATCGGTGCCTGCGCAGTCCGCGCTTTCCGGCGCCATTTTCTTGAAGACACACCTGCAGTGTGTCTTCAAGAATATGGTGCCGGAAAGTGCGGACTGCGCAGGCGCCGATTCCGGCAGCTGGAGGACGAAGAAAATGGGCGGGGCAGAAAGGAATGGCGTAAATAACAAATTGCTGTGGCATGAAGTGCCACAGCATAATCAGGGTGCAAATATGTGCAAGGTGTCCCCCTGCTCCCGACCCCCTGCTCCCAGCAGTCCACGCCTTCCAGGGCCATTTTTTTCCTGATACTCTATAATGTAACGCAAGGAGCGTCGCGCCTGCGCAGTCTATAAAGGCTTCGGACAGAGTGACGCTCGCAGCGTTATATTATAGATGTGGCTGCATTATTCTGCATCAAGGACTATGGGGAATGCATTATATTATATGAAGAACATTATACTATGGGAAGTGAATTGTACTACACGGATGACTATGGCGGTGCATTATACTATATGGAGCACTATGAGGAGTGTACTATACTATATGGAGGACTGAGCAGTGCATTTTAATAAATGGAGGACAATGAGGAGTGTATTATACTATATGGAGGACTGAGGAGTGTATTATACTATATGGAGGACTGAGTGTATTTTAATATATGGAGGACTATGAGGAGTGTATTATGCTATATGGAGTACTATGAAGAGTGTATTATACTGTATGGAGGACTGAGGATAGTATTATATTATATAGAGGACTGAGCAGTATATTTCAATATATGGAGTACTATGAGGAGTGTATTATATACTGGACTGAGTAGTGTATTATACTATATATGGAGGACTGAGGAGTGTATTATACTATATGGAGGACCAAGTGTATTTTAATATATGAAGCACTATAAGGAGTGTATTATACTATACGGAGAACTATGAGGAATGTATTATACTATATGGATGACTGAGTAGTGTATTATGCTATATGGAGGACTAAGTATATTTCAATATATGGAGTACAATGAGGAGTGTATTATACTATATAGCGGACTGAGTAGTGTATTATACGATATATGGTGGACTGAGGAGTGTATTATACTATATGGAGGACCGAGTGTATTTTAATATATGGAGCACTATAAGGAGTGTATTATACTATATGGAGGACTATGAAAAGTGTATGTTACTATACAGAGGACTATGAGGAGTGTATTATACTATATCAAGGACTGAGGAGTATATTATACTACATGGAGGACCGAGAAGTATATTATACTTTATGGAAGACTATGGGTAGCATATAATACTATATGGAGCACTATGAGGTGAGTATTATACTATATGGAGGATTGAGAAGTGTTGTTTTTAATATATGGAGGACTATGAGGAGTGTATTATACTATATGGAGGACTGAGGAGTGTATTTTAATATATCCAGGACTATTAGGAGTGTATAATACTATATGGAGGACTATAGGTAGTGTATAATACAATATGGAGGACTGAGTAGTGAATTTTAATATATGGAGGACTGTATTGAGTGTATTTTATTATATGGAGGACTATGTGGAGTTTATTATACTATATAGAGGACTATGGGGCACATTATATATATGGAGGACTATGGGGTGTGCATTTTACAATTTGAAGGACTGTGGTGCACATTTTACTATGTGGAGGACTATGGGGTGTATTATACTAAACAAGCAAAATGCTGCATATTCATCAAGTGATTGGATTGTTTATGCCGGAAAAGAAATCATTGTTCTCAGCAGCACATTGCCGGTGTAAACTCTAGATGTTGTGCTGATAACATGATACTGTATGGGGACAGATTGCTCTAAAAGTGATTGTTCTGTTCCCATCATTCTTTCTCAGTTGGTGTAAAGATGCTGGGAAACAAGCGAAAAACTTCAATATTGTCGATCACGCTCATTTAGCAGCCTGAACTCAGCGAATGTAAATACAAAAGAAATGCTTCTGTGTGATGTGCAATATGTTAGCATATAGGGCCCCATTTTTAACTTTTGCCTAGGGCCCCACTTTGCCTAAAACAAGCCCTGCCTGTCAGTCCCTATTATACTATTTTTACTGTGGTAAAATTGATGCCTCTTTGTTAGTGTCTGACACTAATTTTTGGAAATGTGAACACTCTTGGTTTGGTGTCCATCTGCTGGGTTGAGTGCGGTGGAAGACCTGTCTATCCCTATTAAACTATTTCTACTGTGGTGAAATTGATGTCACTTTGTTGGTGTGTGCAAATAATCTTTTGTAAATGTGGACCTCCTGGTTGGATTTCCTTCATGTGTGTTGCCTGTAGCAGTAGGCCTCTGATACTGGCAGTCCTCCAGTGTCTTTGAGTCAATTACCAGTGTTATTATCCTTACATTTTTCTGACAATAGTAATTTACAAAACTGATATGTGTGCCACCTGAGTGTGGCTGAGCATCACTTTAAATTTTGGAGTGATTTTATCACTTATACAGGACCAATAATTCAAAATTTGCTTTACAGACATTACTGGCACTGTCATCATTGGGACTCACAATCAACATTTAAATTTACTATCTGTATGTCTTTGTAGTGTGGCTAGAAAAATAATTACTGAGAATAAACCCTCACAAACACAGGTAGAACATACAAATTCTTTGCAGATGCTGTCCTTGGTGGGGTTTCTACACAGGACTACAGAGCTGCAAGACTTCTAATGTTTTTGTGTTGACAACACATGGTTTCTGTGGTTGAAAGGCTGCCAAGATTGTCTTCCAGCATGCTTTAGTACTGCATCATGGGTGCGTCCCTTTCCAGGGAGGGAAGCAACTGGCAAAATTTCCTTTTGTATTGTGGATAGAACACACTGGCAGCCCAGTAGTCAGCACTATTTAGAATCATAACTATGCAGGTAACAATCATGTTGCAGATGGTGGTGGTATAACACTCAACCTTTCTTCCTCCATCCTCTCCTGAGAACCACGGACAGCGTAGAGGAAATCATTATTGTCTTCATCTCCTAACTGTTGCGCGTCCATCACCTCTTCCTTCTCGTCCTTTTCATGGTCCTTCTCCATTTGTTCCTCCCATGGCAAACATCTGAGACGACAGACCTGAACTTATATCCAGCGAGAGATTTGATGTGCACACTGTAAAGTTCAAGAAGAGAGGTGCCGGCTGGACATTCAAAGTCAAGTATATAAGAAAAAAACAGCCGCACTCAAGTCTTTGCGTTTATGTAGAAAATTTAGTTGCTTTTATTCACATGTACAGGCACCACCAAATAATTTTCAAAGAAGAAAGGGGGTGATTTCGGACAACAAGGTTAACGTTTCGACCAGGCACGGTCTTTCTCAAAACCTCACTTTTATACGAGGAGTAGATAGGAAAAATAAGGAGAAGGAGAAATATAGCAAGGGAGACCCCAAAAGCAGCTCCAGGCAGAGTTCAAGGGTAGAGTGTCCATCTCATTGGTGATACATAAACAAAAAGACTTGAGTGCGGCTGTTTTTCTCTTATAGACCTGAACTTATAGATATTGTGAACCCTAAAGGTATTCTCATCTGCTTCTTCCTCTTTCCCCAGGACCACCAAAACCACCTGCTCACCCACACTATTAAAAGTGTGCTCCAGCTTGTAGATGACAGTAATAGGGATGGCATCATCACCACTAACAATCTTAGTAGCCATTAAGAAAACATACAGAAGGATGCAGAGGTCCTTCATCTGTATCAAGAACTCAAGTCTGAGTAGCACCATGTCCGAAATGTGTTGGACCATGCTTTGAAAAATGTCATCCTGCATTAGGTCTCGGTTGCTGCCATAGTCGCTGCAACATGTGCAGAGTATAATTCAATGGTGTGGGCATATTGCAGTTAAAACAGTTAACTGGTAGTCCGAAAGATGTCTATACCAACTGAAGTGGAGTGGTGGAAGTCAGCACGACATTGGGTTGTGCAGCAGCGCATCCAAGCTGGGATAGTGGAGGAGGAATTGCTGTACTATCAAGTTGAGGATGTGAGCCATGCAAGGCACATGTGTAAGGTTGGCCTGGCGTGGGGCCGCCACCAGGTTTGAACCGTTATCGCACACGGCCTTCCCTGGCTCCAGGTTGGGTGTAGACAGCCATTTCTCAAACTCGGCTGTTATGAAGGCAATCCAGTAACACAGTGTGCCAGTAATCAGAGCACATACAGTGATCTGACAAAAACCCAAAAACAATAGAACGAGCTCTGAGACGTGGAATCTCTGTAGTCCGCAATACCTGAACCTATCCTACACACAACTAAAGGCAGCTGTGGATTGCGCCTGACACTACCTATGCAACTCGGCACAGCCTGAGGAACTGACTAGCCTGAAGATAGAAATACAAGCCTGACTTGCCTCAGAGAAATACCCCAAAGGAAAAGGCAGCCCCCCACATATAATGACTGTTAGCAAGATGAAAAGACAAAACGTAGGGATGAAATAGATTCAGCAAAGTGAGGCCCGATATTCTAGATAGAGCGAGGATAGCAAAGAGAACTTTGCAGTCTACAAAAAACCCTAAAGCAAAAAACCACGCAAAGGGGGCAAAAAGACCCACCGTGCCGAACTAACGGCACGGCGGTACACCCTTTGCGTCTCAGAGCTTCCAGCAAAAACGAATAGACAAGCTGGACAGAAAAAACAGCAACAAAAGCAAAGAAGCACTTATCTAAGCAGAGCAGCAGGCCACAGGAAAGATCCAGAAGCTCAGATCCAACACTGGAACATTGACAAGGAGCAAGGAAGACAGAATCAGGTGGAGTTAAGTAACAAGGCAGCCAACGAGCTCACCAGAACACCTGAGGGAGGAAGCCCAGAAGCTGCAGTCCCACTTGTGACCACAGGAGTGAATTCAGCCACAGAATTCACAACACTCGGCATGACAGCTGTCCACAACTGTTGATCTGTATGACTGCAGTCTCCAAGGCATATTAATGTAAACACTGCCAGATTGTGGTGAGTTCTGGCTGTGCAGTAAGGAAGTGGGGGAGTGATTCTCTCTGCAGTGTTGGAACATGTGTTTAACCCCTTAATGGCCAGAGGTATTTTTGGTTTTGCATTTTCATCTTTTGCTCCCTTTCTTCTCAGAGACATAACTTTTTTATTTTTTGGTCAAAATGGCCATGTGAGGGCTTGTTTTTTTGGAGGACGAGTTGTTCTTTTGAACATCATTGGTTTTATCATGGCGTGTACTAGAAAATTGCAAAAAAAGTGCAATCCCACACTTGTTTTTTGTTTGGCTCTTTTACTAGGTTCACTAAATGCTAAAACTGACCTGCCATTATGATCCTATGATTCTCCAGGTCATTACGAGTTCATAGACACCAAGCATGTCTAGGTTCTTTTTTTATCTAAGTGGTGAAAAAAATTCAAAACTTTGTTAAAAAAAAATAAATTGTGCCATTTCCCGATAACTGTAGCTTCTCCATTTTTCGGGATCTTGCAAGGTATGAGGGCTTTTTTTTGCATGCCAAGTTGATGTTTTTAAAGATACCATTTTGGTATAGGTACAATCTTTTGTTCGCCCATTATTGCATTTTAATGCAATGTCAAGGCAACCAAAAAAAATGTAATTTTGGCGTTTTTACTGTTTTTCTCGATATGCTATTTAGCGATCAGGTTAATCCTTGTCAGCATTTGACAGTAGCATTTAATGGGTTAATAGCAGCGGGTGGATCGCGATGACACCAGCGGCTGTTCCTGATTAAAACAGCTGACATATACCGGTAAAGATGTGGGCTCACCGCCGCAGCCCACATCAAATGGAGGGAGGTTGACATCGGCTTACTATTACGCCTGATATTGGAAAGGGGTTAATTATGGTAGAGGTTAAGGGTACAGATGGAGATGGCAGAAGCACTGCAGGAACTGTTACATACAGAGGTTTGTTCCGCAAGCCCTGAGGATTCCAAATCTTGGTGTCTAGTGACACCTAGGTGTCTACTGCTTTAGTCTTCCATCCCCTGATGTGTACTAGTTTAGTTCTCCAACCCAAGCTGTTTAGTAGTTTAGTTCTCCAACCCATGATGTCTATTAGTTTAGTTCTTCTCTTATGGTGTGTAGTGGTTTATTTCTCCATCCCTAACCGCCCTGCAAGCCTTGAGGATTGCAAGACTTGTGGAGCAGCTCCTTTCCCGACTGCCCGTACAGCCACCAGTGTCACTGGCTTCACACTGCACTATTCCACTAAAACTGCACTGACTAAAGTCACCAATGACCTACTAACTGCCTAATAAAAGCGACACGAGTTTGTCCTCCCCCTTCTCCTGGACCTGGCATCTGCCTTTGACACAGTGGACCATTCCCTCTTACTACAGACTTCCTGATCTGTTGACATTACAGACTTGACTCTTTATTTGATTTTCTTGTACCTAACAGACAGGACATTCAGTCTCTGTCAGTCACACACCACCTCCTCTTCTCGCCCCCTATGTGTCGGTGTCCACCAAAGTTCAGTTGTAGGACCGGGATCTATGCCTAGAGGGCGCACACGTGCGCTCCATCCTTCTTAAATGGACTGCTTGCATCAACCTAAGGTATTCCCAGCCTATAGCTGGGCAACACCTTCTATTTAAGGCTTTTCCACCAATATAGAGGTGCTTGAGCTATGTTGTTAGTTTGCCATGCATGCTTGCTAGTTATCAGGTTCCACAGGTCTCCCTGTCTGCATGTCTACCCTGTACCCATCTGCTCTTACCTGTCTGTGCTCGTCTGCTTATACCTGTCTGTGCTCTTTTGTCCTTCAGCCTGTCCAGATCGCACCTGCCAGAGGCCATCTATCTGACACCCGGACCAGCCAGCACCTGCCAGTGTTTTCTGTTCCTCAGCCAGTCCCATATGCACCCATGGTTCCAGAGTCTCTACAGTGCCTGCCTGCATTTTTAATTCCTCCTTCAGGCTGTAGCAGCTTAACTGCTGTAGGGGGTCAGCAGCCACCTTCTGTAGGTCTGCCATGGAGTAGCACCTTGTTCCACCTCTTTGTCCATCCTTGGGTCGCAGTTTTTGCCTGCTGCCACTTGTCTGAGTAGGGATTTGCTAGGCCACCTAGTTCCGCCACTTCCAGGCTTTCAGAAGGATACGGAATAGTGATTCCACCACCTTGCCCATTATAGTCTCCAACTGGAAAAGGTGTCGGTCTCCGCTATACTAATCCCACTCTATTGCAATTGATTATACTTTGTTGGTGTCTGCCACTAATTTTTGTAAATGTGTAGACTCCTGGTTGGGTCTCCTGTTGTGAATTCTGCTCTTGGGTTCCCTCCAGTGGTTGTAGGTGGGAATGCAGTTGTCTCTGAGTCACAGTCCTGGCCAGGTGTATCTGCTGATTGCAGTTCTGACTGGGATATTTAGGTGTGCAGGATTCATTAGTCCTTGCCAGTTGTCAATGTTTCTTCTGAAGTGTTGGATCACTTTCTGGCTTCTCCTGCTCAGCTGTCAATTCAGCAAAGATAAGTGTCTGGTTTTTGTTTCTGTGGCACACATGCAGTGTGCTTATATTCTGTGCTATTCATTTGTTTTGCTCTTGTCCAGCTTAGACTGTGTCAGTGTTTTCTCGGTCTTGTTGGATTCTCTGGAGATGCAGATATACGCTCCACATCTTTAGTTAGATGGTGGAGTTTTTGTATTTTCTGCTGTGGATATTTTTGGAAGGATTTTTAATACAGACCGCTTAGTATCCTGTCCTATCCTTTCTTATTTAGCTAGTGTGTGCCTCATTTGCTAAATCCTGTTTTCTGCCTACGTGTGTCTTTTCCTCTGCTACTCACAGTCAATATTTGTGGGGGGCTGCCTATCCTTTGGGGTTCTGCTCTGAGGCAAGGTAGAAATTCCTATTTCCATCTATAGGGGTATTTAGTTCTCCGGCTGTGTCGAGGTGTCTAGGTTTTGTTAGGCACACCCCACGGCTACTTCTAGTTGCGGTGATAAGATCAGGGTTTGCGGTCAGTATAGTTACCACCTACTCCAGTGAAAGTTTTCATGCTGCTCCAAGGTCACCTGATCATAACAGTACAACTGGCCAATAATGAGTTAAATGCATCTCAGAAGAAAAGAAGAAAGGTCTTGAGCCATTTTTTTTTCTTCAGTCTACTTTGTCTTCTCCTCCCTCTTTATCTCTGGGTGATTGAAGAGCCTTGTGCTAGCATGAATGTTCAGGAATTAGCTTCTCGTGTAGACCAGCTTGCTGCTCGGGTACAGGGTATTTCTGATTATATTGTTCAGACTCCTGTTTTAGAACCGAAGATTCCTACTCCTGATTTGTTTTTTGGTGACAGGTCCAAATTTTTGAGTTTTAAAAACAACTGTAAACTGATTTTTGCTTTGAGACCTCGATCCTCCGGTGATTTCATTCAGCGGGTAAAAATTGTCATTTCCCTGCTGCGTGGCGACCCGCAGGATTGGGCATTTTCCCTGGAATCTGGGAATCCGGCTTTGCTTGATGTAGACTCCTTTTTTCAAGCCTTGGGATTGTTATACGATGAACCTAATTCTGTGGATCAAGCTGAAAAGACCTTGTTGGCCCTGTCTCAGGGTCAAGAGGCGGCAGAATTGTATTGTCAGAAATTCAGAAAATGGTCGGTGTTGACTAAATGGAATAATGATGCTTTGGCGGCAATTTTCAGAAAGGGTCTTTCTGAATCCGTTAAAGATGTTATGGTGGGGTTTCCCACGCCTTCCGATCTGAGTGATTCTATGTCTCTGGCCATTCAGATTGACCGGTGCTTGCGGGAGCGCAGAACTGTGCGCGCTGTGGCGTTATCCTCAGAGCAAATTCCTGAGCCAATGCAGTGTGATAGGATTCTGTCTAGAATGGAACGACAAGGTTTCAGACGTCAGAGTAGTTTGTGTTATTATTGTGGCGACGCTTCTCATGTCATTTCTGTCTGTCCTAAGCGGACAAAGAGGATCGCCAGTTCAATTTCCATCAGTACTGTACAACCTACATTTTTATTATCTGTGTCCTTGATCTGCTCATTGTCATCATTTTCTGTCATGGCGTTTGTGGATTCAGGCGCCGCCTTGAACTTAATGGACTTTGAGTTTGCCAAGCGTTGTGGTTTTCCCTTGCAGCCTTTGCAGAACCCTATTCCTTTAAGGGGCATTGATGCTACACCCTTGGCTAAAAATAAACCCCAGTTTTGGACACAGGTTACCATGCGCATGGCGCCAGTCCATCAGGAAGATTGTCGATTTCTGGTGTTGCATAATTTGCATGATGCTATCGTGCTGGGTTTTCCGTGGTTGCAGGTACATAATCCTGTGTTGGATTGGAAGTCCATGTCTGTGACTAGTTGGGGTTGTCAGGGGGTTCATAATGATGTTCCTTTGATGTCAATCTCCTCTTCTTCCTCTTCTGAAATTCCAGAGTTTTTGTCTGATTTTCAGGATGTATTCGATGAGCCCAAGTCCAGTTTCCTTCCACCGCACAGGGACTGCGATTGTGCTATTGACTTGATTCCAGGCTGTAAGTTTCCTAAGGGTTGACTTTTCAACCTGTCTGTGCCTGAACATACCGCCATGCGGAGCTATATTAAGGAGTCTTTAGAGAAAGGGCATATTCGGCTATCTTCTTCACCATTGGGAGCGGGGTTCTTTTTTGTTGCTAAAAAAGATGGTTCCTTGAGACCCTGTATTGATTATCGCCTCTTGAATAAGATCACGGTCAAGTTTCAATACCCTTTACCTTTGCTTTCCGATTTGTTTGCTAGGATTAAGGGAGCTAGTTGGTTTACTAAGATTGACCTTTGGGGGGCATATAATCTTGTTCGTATTAAGCAGGGGGATGAATGGAAAACTGCGTTTAACACACCTGAAGGCCATTTTGAATACCTTGTGATGCCATTCGGACTCTCTAATGCTCCATCTGTTTTTCAGCCCTTCATGCATGATATCTTCTGGACTTATCTTGATAAATTCTTGATTGTATATTTGGACGATATTTTGATTTTTTCAGATGATTGGGAGTCTCATGTGCAACAGGTCAGGATGGTATTTCAGATCCTTCGTGACAATTCTTTGTTTGTGAAAGGGTCTAAGTGTCTCTTTGGGGTGCAGAAGGTTTCTTTTTTAGGCTTTATTTTTTCTCCCTCGTCTATAGAGATGGATCCGGTTAAGGTTCAGGCCATTCATGATTGGATTCAGCCCACATCCGTGAAGAGCCTTCAGAAATTTTTGGGTTTTGCAAATTTTTATCGCCGTTTCATTGCTAATTTTCCAGTGTGGTTAAACCCTTGACCGATTTGACGAAGAAAGGTGCTGATGTGGCGAATTGGTCCTCTGCAGCTGTCTCTGCCTTTCAGGAGCTTAAACGTCGATTTACTTCTGCTCTGGTGTTGCGCCAACCGGATGTTTCTCTTCCATTTCAGGTTGAGGTTGACGCTTCTGAGATTGGGGCAGGGGCCGTTTTGTCTCAGAGGGATCCTGTCTTTTCCCATAAGTTTTTGCCTGCTGAACGCAATTATGATGTCGGCAATCGGGAATTGTTGGCTATGAAGTGGGCGTTTCAGGAGTGGCGACATTGGCTTGAGGGAGCTAAGCACCGTATTGTGGTCTTGACCGATCATAAGAATCTTATTTACCTCGAGTCTGCCAAACGGCTGAATCCTAGACAGGCTCGATGGTCCTTGTTTATTTCCCGTTTTGATTTTGTGGTCTCGTACATTCCGAGTTCTAAGAATATTAAGGCTGATGCCCTCTCTAGGAGTTTTTTGCCTGATTCTCCTGAGGTCTTAGAACTGGTCGGTATTCTGAAAGAAGGGGTGGTCCTTTCTGCCTTTTCCCCTGATTTACGACGGGTTCTTCAGGAATTTCAGGCTGACAAACCTGACCGCTGTCCTGTGGGGAAACTGTTTGTTCCTGACAGATGGACTAGTAGAGTGATTTCTGAGGTTCACTGTTCCGTGTTGGCTGGTCATCCTGACATTTTTGGTACCAGAGACTTGGTTGGTAGGTCCTTTTGGTGGCCTTCTTTGTCGCGTGATGTGCGGTTTTTTGTGCAGTCCTGTGGGACTTGTGCGCGGGCCAAGCCTTGTTGTTCCCGTGCTAGTGGGTTGCTTTTGCCATTGCCAGTCCCTGAGAGGCCCTGGATGCATATTTCGATGGATTTTATTTTTGATCTTCCGGTCTCCCAGAAAATGTCTGTTATCTGGGTTGTTTGTGACCAGTTCTCTAAGATGGTTCATTTGGTGCCTTTGCCTAAATTGCCTTCCTCTTCGGATTTGGTTCCGTTGTTTTTTCAGCATGTGGTTCGTTTGCATGGGATTCCGGAGAATATTGTGCCCGACAGAGGTTCCCAGTTTGTTTCTAGGTTTTGGCGGGCCTTTTGTGCTAGGCTGGGCATTGATTTGTCTTTTTCTTCTGCATTTCATCCTCAGACAAATGGCCAGACCGAGCGAACTAATCAGACTTTGGAAACTTATTTGAGATGCTCTGTGTCTGCTGATCAGGATGATTGGGTGGCCTTCTTGCCATTGGCCAAGTTTGCCCTTCATAATCGGGCTAGTTCGGCTACTTTGGTTTCGCCTTTCTTTTGTAATTTTGGTTTTCATCCTCGTTTTTTCTTCTGGGCAGGCTGAGCCTTCTGACTGTCCTGGTGTGGATTCTGTGGTTGACAGGTTGCAGCAGATTTGGGCTCATGTGGTGGACAATTTGGTGTTGTCTCAGGAGGAGGCTCAACGTTTTGCTAACCGTCGTCGGTGTGTTGGTTCCCGGCTTTGGGTTGGGGATCTGGTTTGGTTGTCTTCCCGTCATGTTCCTATGAAGGTTTCTTCCCCTAAGTTTAAGCCTCGGTTTATTGGTCCTTATAAGATTTCTGAGATTATTAATCCGGTGTCTTTTCGTTTGGTGCTTCCGGCCTCTTTTGCTATCCATAATGTTTTCCATAGATCTTTATTGCGGAAATATGTGGTGCCCGTTGTTCCCTCTGTTGATCCTCCGGCCCCTGTGTTGGTTGATGTTGAGTTGGAGTATGTGGTTGAGAAGATTTTGGATTCTCGTTTTTCGAGGCGGAGGCTTCAGTACCTTGTCAAATGGATGGGTTATGGCCAGGAGGATAATTCTTGGGTTTTTGCCTCTGATGTCCATGCTGCTGATTTGGTCCGTGCCTTTCATCTGGCTCGTCCTGATCGTCCTGGAGGCCCTGGTGAGGGTTCGGTGACCCCTCCTCAAGGGGGGGGTACTGTTGTGAATTCTGCTCTTAGGTTCCCTCCAGTGGTTGTAGGTGGGAATGCAGTTGTCTCTGAGTCACAGTCCTGGCCAGGTGTATCTGCTGAGTGCATTTCTTACTGGGATAGTTAGGTGTGCAGGATTCATTAGTCATTGCCAGTCGTCAATGTTTCTTCTGAAGTGTTGGATCACTTTCTGGCTTCTCCTGCTCAGCTGTCAATTCAGCAAAGATAAGTGTCTGGTTTTTGTTTCTGTGGCACACATGCATGTGCTTATATTCTGTGCTATTCATTTGTTTTTCTCTTGTCCAGCTTAGACTGTGTCAGTGTTTTCTCGGTCTTGTTGGATTCTCTGGAGATGCAGATATACGCTCCACATCTTTAGTTTGATGGTGGAGTTTTTGTATTTTCTGCTGTGAATATTTTTGGAAGGATTTTTAATACTGACCGCTTAGTATCCTGTCCTATCCTTTCTTATTTAGCTAGTGTGTGCCTCATTTGCTAAATCCTGTTTTCTGCCTACGTGTGTCTTTTCCTCTACTACTCACAGTCAATATTTGTGGGGGGCTGCCTATCCTTTGGGGTTCTGCTCTGAGGCAAGGTAGAAATTCCTATTTCCATTTATAGGGGTATTTAGTTCTCCAGCTGTGTCGAGGTGTCTAGGTTTTGTTAGGCACACCCCACGGCTACTTCTAGTTGCGGTGATAAGATCAGGGTTTGCGGTCAGTATAGTTACCACCTACTCCAGTGAAAGTTTTCATGCTGCTCCAAGGTCACCTGATCATAAGTCTCCTTCATGCGTGTTGCCTGTAACAGTAGGCCTCCAAGACCATCAGGCCTACACTTCCTTAGAGTCAACTACCCATGTTAGTATCCTTAGATTTTTACCCATGTTAGTATCCTTAGATTTTTCTGACAATAGTTGTCTACAAAATGTATACGATGTTTGTTCCACCTGAGTGTGGCTGAGCATGAAAGCTGGTTGAGCTGTTGCATGTGGTATCAGGGGTCCCAGCACAGGATGCCTACACTGATCCCTCACCCACCTCGTCTTACTGTGACATTTAATTAAATGCTGTATATGCGGTCCCAGACCACGATACCTCATGACTTGCTGATTGCTGCAGTGCCATGCTATAATTTGTACTGTGGGTGAATTGATGCCTCTTTCATGGTTTCTGTCCCTTATTTGATGTGTTTCTGCAGCATTTTTGGCCATTATAAGGTGTTGTGCATGTGTTTGTTTTGTCTCCCATTGAGATGAATGGCATTCAGTTATGTTTGGCAAATATTCGACAAATTAATCAACGAATATTGCAAATTCAGCGATCGTAATCCAAACCGAACATTGAAATATTCGGTCATCACTAGTCATCGCCAGCCCCTGCAAATCTCACGCACGCGAGCCACACATTTTGGCTGAGTCAATGCACCTCTGTTGCCGTGTATGCAATTCCCTTGATTAGAGGCGAACTGTTCATAATCGGAAGCCATCGTCTGAACTTCCGCTCATGCGCGGGGTGCCTCTGAAGCCAGGAATTGAACTTGGAAAGAGGGCTGACTACCCTGAGGCAACTAATGACCCAATGACTAATCAAAGCCCTAATTAGCATAGAAAATGGGGATAATATAAATGCTTTTTTACCTAAAAACACTATACATGGATGGTTGATCAGTTAATTTACTGATATATAAGTGAATGGTGCTGGGCTGGAGGGCACGGGGGACCTGACAGGTTCCCATTAATATTCTTGTGTATTATTATCTGCACCTGTTTGTGCACCTTTTTCATTATTGAATCCTACTTGACATTACTTTAGCAGTCTCTAAGGATATATACATAATATCAGATATTCATTCTACATTCGTGGCTGTAATGGCAAACAAAGCAGTCATATGTTTGTATCCCAGTGCCAGATTTTGGCCTAGGAAACATGTTCTTGCACAATATGCGCTATTTTTATTTATTTTCATGTTGTCTAGGCTTTTATGTTTGCTATATCATAATTCACATTATTATGATGTAGAAGGAAAAAGTTGGTGTATTGTTTCACGCTACTGAAGGAATGAAACTAATCTTGTACCATTAGAGATATTAATGTGATTGTTATTTGACACGCTTCGAAACAACCACATATAGACTTGTGAATGTGAATGTGTGAATGTGTCTATATGTGGTTGCTTCCTGAGGAGGAAGTGTGTCATACTTTGAATAAATACTACATTAATGCATCCATTGGTACTGGTTTCTTTTCATTCCTTCAACAGTAAGGAACAGTCCACCAACTTTTTTCCTTCTAAATTGCAATTGGTCTCGTGACTCGTGGATCTGCAGCAGCTGATCGCCAAAAATCAGCTGATATCCTGATTTTAAATAAATCAATTATTGTTGAATAAGACCAAATTTGCCCTTATTTGCTCCCTAGCTCTTTTTCTATATTGTTATAATTTACGAAGTGCTTCATGTCTTTTCTCCCTTTCAATTGCATACTGTATGTTTTAGTTTTACACATATTTTGGTTAGCACTCCATGAGTGTACAGGTAGTGCTCTATTTTGTTTTTCCAAATAACTAAAAATGATTGTCACATAATTCCTAATGACTCATGCTGCATTTTCATAGCTGCTATAAAGGGGTTATCTGGATTTTTCTTTTTCCTGTGGGGTTCAGAACTTACAGGCAAGCAACTATCTTCTTGTTCTACCCTATGATGATCTCTGCGAGCTCAGAGCAGTCGCAGACCACGCTTGTCGGTGACTACCATTCTTCCCGTGACATCACATCAACATAGTAGTGTCTTCTCTGGAGATGAGCAGTGTTCGAGTCGAACTGTTTGCCAATCTCAAATTCGAGCTGTTTTGGGCGGTGTTCGAGTCGTTCGACGAACCCGAACAATTTGCTTAAAATTCGGCTGTTCGAGTTTCTGTTCGATAACTGTTCGTTCATTAAAACTGTTTATCATTGTTAATAGACTGTTTCAGTGTATAGTGGGCGGGAGATAGATCTGTGCTGACATAACTTCGATCTCCATTTTTTTTAACTTTCCCGCATTTACAGTGGGGCGATGCATTCTCTCAGCCTATCAGCAGTGCGCACACACACACAGCAATGTGCATGTGATGCACACAAGCAAGGGCATGTGTCATTGGCTGTGTATGTCACATGTTCTTGCCCTATAAGAACCAGCCATTTACCCCATCGCCACCATTTCCTCACTGCTGCAGCTTAGTGCTGCTGTGGGCGCTATACAGACAAAGAGTGTTTTTTTGGAGTGAATTGTCAGAGAGATAGGTTTAGGGAGTCGGGACTAGTTGTAATATCAGCACTTTTCAGGGTAGGTTACAGCAGTTCATAGCACTGTTTGCCAGGCAGGTCTGTGCCAGTGCTGTGCAAGTGTTTGTCACACCATTTGGTGTAATCTAGCTCAGCCAATCCTTTTGGGCTAGTAGCATTGTCTGATAGTAACCTGAGTAGCCCGCCTGTGAAACTAACTACACCGCCTGTGTATCTTTATTTTCACTGCATCTAATCCAGTTAATAGTTTAGGGCCTAGGAGCAGTGTCTGCACATCAGCAGAGTAGCCTGCCTGTGAAACAAACTACACTGCCTGTGTATCTCAATTTTTACTGCATCTAATCCAGTTAACAGTTTTGGGCCTAGTACCACAGTTTGGCCACTCAGTTCTGCTCGGTTTTCATCCATCGGTTGTTGTGCCAACAACTACAGATACACAATTGCCAATTAGTTAAGCACTAAAATGAGTGGCAAAAGGCCTGTTGATGGTGGAAAGGGGAATAGGCATGTTGGAAAGGGAAAAAAGGTTGTGTCCGTGGGGTAGGTGGTAAAGCAACAGTAACGTCTGCAGAAGAAAGACCATCTTCCAGCCAAAGTAAGATGTCTACTTCTTTTCGTGGACCACCTAATATGAACCCTTTCTTACGACCATCACTACAAGCATCGCCAAAAATTCCAGATGAGGCACAAAAACAGCAGGTGCTTGAACGGATATCAAATGCTCGTTCAAGTGGGCTCTCCTCCATGTCAACTTCAACATCACAACTACTCCAGTCCTCAGAGTTGTCACCCCAATCGCACTTGCTTCCTCACAGCTCCCAAGTCTCCAGCTGCCCATCTGAGCATGGGGTAACACTCATGGTTGAGTCTGTAGAGCTGTTTACGCATGCTATAGACTGGGAATCAGAGGTCTGCTCCAGAGCTTCTGTGAATCCAAATGAGGAAATGATCTGCACTGATGCCCAGAATCTTTGTGAGTCAGATCCAGGCCCAGATGAAGAAGGTTCTGAGCATAATGTAGACCCTTGCTCCCAAAATGTAACTCCTGTTGGTGGAGACAATGAGGAAGATGATGATGAGACTGAGATACCTGATTGGAAAGAAAACTTGACTTGACGATGGGTCTGAGAACACACAGGATGATGATGATGAGGTTGTAGACCCCACTTACTGTCAACCCCCAGTCTGCCAGTCCATGAGTTCAGCAGAGGAGGTGGAGGAGGATGCTAGTGATGAGTCTGACGACAAGGTAATGGTGCGCCTTCCTGGACAGAGATGGAGTACTGGAAGCATGTCAACAACTGCATCTTCAACCTCAACTGTGCCTCAGACCAGAAGTAGAAGTCATGTTGGCTCTTCAGGCCGCATGGGCTCTAAGCCTTGCATAGCCTGGGCATTTTTTGACATCGCAAAGGATGACCCAACTCATGTTGTCTGTAAAATTTGTCAACAAAATCTCAGTAGAGGCCAAAAAATCACTAGCTTGAGTACTTCATGCAGGAACCTTCACATGGATATAAGGCATAAGTTGCAGTGGGAAGCTCACTGTGCTACAATGCGGCCTAGTGGGCTAGGTCAACCATCGTCTGCCCCATCAAGTGCATCCGTGTCCTCTTCATCCTCTGTGGCTGTGGGGACAGCAGTCGCACATGGTTTTGGATGCAGACCTAAAACCTCTTTACACGCAACAGCCAGTGTGATTGGCAGGTCGTCAGGACATTTGCTAGTGGAAACACCTGCTGGTGTTGAGCGCTCTCCGACATCGACACCACATTTTGATCAAGGCAACATAACTTTTCTGCCTGCACCTTCCTCACAGACCAGCAGTTTGCCAGGGACACCTTACTCAACTCCGTCTAAGCACGGCAGCCAGCCTTCAGTGGACAAGTAAAAGACCATTTCCTCCTAGCCATGACAAAGCTAAGAGGTTGAATTTCTCCATCAGCAAGCTGTTGGCTACAGAAATGCTGCCTTTCTGCCTGGTGGACACAGAGGATTTTTGAGACCTTATGTCTGTCGCAGTGCCCCAGTACCAGATGCCCAGTCGCCACTACTTCTCAAAGAAAGCTGTGCCTGCACTACACCAGCATGTCACACACAACATCACCGCTTCCTTGAGAAACTCTGTGTGTGACAGGGTGCATTTCACCACAGATACTTGGACGAGTAACATGGACAGGGGCGTTATATGTCAGTGACTGGGTCCTGGGTAACTGCGGCGACATGATGAGAAGGGGCTGCTGTCCAAGTCTTGCCATCGCCATGAGTTGCTCGTCGATCCTCTGTATCTAGAAGTTCCTCCACTGCTTCTGCCTCCTCAACCTCCTCTCGATCCTCCACCTGCACCAAAAGCCTGTCTGGTAAGGCCACCCACATTGTAACTGGGCAGAAGGAATTCTGCACACCTCCTCACTATGCTGTCACCAGGGCTCAACAGCATCAGGCAGTGTTTACATTGAAATGTCTAGGAAATGTGTCACACAGCAGAGGAGTTGTGGTCAGCTCTGGAGACCGAGTTCCATCAATGGTTGTCTCCACTCAACCTGCAGCCAGGGAAGGCTGTGTGTGACAAAACTGCAAACCTGGGTGCGGCCCTTCGCCGGGGCAATGTCACACACGTGCCTTGTATGGCTCATGTTTTGAACCTGGTTGTCCAGCAATTTTTATCCCACTATCCTGGACTAGATGGGCTTCTGCAGAGGGCACGGTCGCTGTGTGCTCACTTCCGCCGTTCGCATCCCGCAGCTCGATGACTTACATCTCTACAGAAGTCATTGGGCCTGCCAGTTCACCAGCTGAAATGCGATGTGCCCACACGGTGGAATTCAACTCTGCACATATTGCAGCGACTGTGGTAGCACCGACGAGCCCTGGTGCAATACGTTATGACGTATAGCCTAGGCCAACGAGATCAAGAGGTGGGGCAAATCACGCTGCAGGAGTGGTCTCAGATCAGGGACCTATGCACCCTTCTGCACAGTTTTGAAATAGCAAAGAGGATGTTTAGTGCTGACGATGCCATTATCAGCATGACCATTCCGGTGATTTACATGCTGGAGCACACCTTACACAGTGTTCGGAGTCAGGTGGTGGAACAAGAGGAGGAGGAACAGGAGGAGTCGTATGCAGAAGGGATCATATCTCCAAGGTCAAGAAGGTTGGCAGCACCAAGGCGGCTGGCAGTGGAGGCTAGGGGAGAGGGGTTACCGAGGGCGCATGGTAGCAGCCAAACTGTTGAGGAAGGTGCAGGAGGCGAGGAAGAAGTGGAGGACGAACTGGCGCTGGGCATGGAAGACTCATCAGATGAGGGAGACCTTGATCAAATTTCTGTTGTGCGAGGTTGGGTGGAGAGGGCAGACGAAGAAAGCATGATTCTCACCTCACCACCACCAAGACAAGGACTTGGTCCTCCTGGATGCGCAAGACACATTTGTGCCTTCTTGCTGCACTACCTGCAACATGACCCTCGGATTGTCAGAATCCGAAGTAATGCCGACTACTGGGTTGCCACACTCTTAGATCCCCGGTACAAAAGCAAATTTGGCAAAATAATTCCTGCCATAGAAAGGGATTCACGCATGCAAGCGTATCAGCAGAGACTGTTACAGAATCTAACTGCTTTTCCACAAAACACCAGTGGTGCACGTAGTGAATCTCTGAGTTCTAACTTGCCAACCGTGGGACTATCGAGTCATCACTCAAACCGTAACAGTAACATCATATCTGGTGGTAACAGCAATTTTTTCCAATCCTTTCAAGATTTTCTTAGACCATCCTTTGCAAGGCCACAGGAGACAAGAAGTCTGACGCACAGCCAAAGTCTAGAGAGGATGGTACAAGAGTATCTCCAAGTTAACATCGATGCCATGACTGTGGAACTGGACCCTTGCTCATTTTGGGCTTCCAATCTTGAAAAATGGCCTGAGCTCGCCACTCATGCCTTGGAGATCTTGTCGTGCCCCGCAGCCAGCGTTCTCTCTGAATATGTGTTCAGCGCTGCTGGTGGTGTGCTGACAGATAAGCGCAGGCAGCTGCCAGTGACAATGTAGATAGACTAACGTTCATCAAGATGAACAAATCCTGGATCCGCAAGGACTTATCTACCCCTGTGTCATCTTGGGGAGACTAAAAGCTTGATGATTTTTGAAAATCACCTCACCAACCGTTTTAAAAAACTCTGGCGAAATTTATGCCACTTAAGTGGTGTCTGTGGCCGAAAATTGGTAAAAATGGAGACTCTTTTATTTAGTCCCCTTGCTGAGTTTTACATGACGTTGCCATCATCAATTCCAGGTGGGTGGGGTCGTCTGCAGAGTTGTTTGCTCATACTATGGCCTGGGATTCAGAGGTCTGCTCCAAAGCTTCAGTATCTGCTAGTCAGCAGAGTAGCCCAGCCACCCACCGCCTGTTTACCTAAGTACTAGTTTTAACAGCATGTAACCCAGGAAATCATTTTGGGCCTAATAGAATTTGGTGCTAGTCAGCAGCGTACTTTACCCATGAAGCAAGCTTCACCGCCTGTTTACCTAAGTACTATTTTTTAAATGCATCTAGCCCAGGAAATCGTTTTGTACCTAATAGCATTTTGTGCTACTCAGCAGAATACCCCACTGTTGTGAATTCTGTGGCAGAGCTCCCTCCTGTGGTCACAAGTGGTACTTCGGCTGATTCTCTCTGGGAGCTTCCGTTTGTGGAGGAAACTGGTACTGCTGCTTCTGAGTTTCCTCCCTCAGGTGATCTGGTGAGGTCGTTAGGTGCTTCTCTACTTAACCCCACCTAATGCTTTGATTCATGCTTCCTGTCTATGTTCCAGTGTTGGACTTGTGTTTCTCTGGATCATTCCTGTGGCCTGCTGCTCTGCATAGCTAAGTGCTTCTTTGCTATTTGTTGCTATTTTTTCTGTCCAGCTTGTCCATTTTGTTTTGCTGGAAGCTCTGGGACGCAAAGGGTGTACCTCCGTGCCGTTAGTTTGGTACGGAGGGTCTTTTTGACCCTTTGCGTGGTTTTCTTTAGGGTTTTGTGTAGACCGCAAAGTTATCTTTCCTATCATCGTTCTGTCTAGAATATCGGGCCTCACTTTGCTGAATCTATTTCATCCCTACGTTTGTCTTTTCATCTTACTCACAGTCATTACATGTGGGGGCTGCCTTTTCCTTTGGGGTATTTCTCTGAGGCAAGGTAGGCTTGTTTTTTCTATCTTCAGGCTAGTTAGTTTCTCATGCTGTGCCGAGTTGCATAGGGAGCATTACGCGCAATCCACGGCTGCCTCTAGTTGTGTTTGGAGAGGATCATGGATTGCGGTCTGCAGAGTTCCCACGTCTCAGAGCTCGTTCTATTATTTTGGGTTATTGTCAGATCACTGTATGTGCTCTGACATCCATGTCCATTGTGATACTGAATTGCCTATGCTAACACCCCACCCATTAAGCAAGCTACACCGCCTGTTTACCTAAGTACTATTTTGTAACGGCATCTAGCTCAGGAAATCCATTTGGGCCTAGTAGAATTTAGTGATACTCAGCAGCGTACCCCACCCATGAAGCAAGCTACACTGCCTGTTTACCTAACTACTATTTTTTAACGGCATCTAGCCCAGGAAATCCTTTTGGGCCTAGTAGAATTTAGTGATAGTCAGCAGCGTACCCCACCCATGAAGCAAGCTACATTGCCTGTTGATCTAATTACTAATTTTTAACTGCATCTAGCCCAGGAAATTTTTTTGTACCTAATAGCATTTTGTGCTACTCAGCAGAGTACCCCACCCATGAAGCAAGCTACACCGCCTGTTTACCTAAGTACTATTTCTTAACGGCATGTAGCCCAGGAAATCATTTTGGGCCTAGTAGAATTTGGTGCAACTCAGCAGCGTACCCCACCCATGAAGCAAGCTACACCGCCTGTTTTACCTAAGTACTATTTTTTAACGGCATTTGGCCCAGGAAATCCGTTTGGGCGTAGTAGCAATTTCTGCTACTCAGCAGAGTACCCCACCAATGAAGCAAGCTACACCACCTTCTTTCTTTCTCAATCTAACCCCTCGGGTGTCCACTCTCCCTCCAGCTCTCTCCTTCTCACAGGTGGACTACTGTTGTGAATTCTGTTGTCGGGCTCCCTCCTGTGGTTGTGAATGGTAGTTCGGCTGGTTCTGTCCATGGACTTCCTCTGGTGGGTGTTTCTGAGTTTCCTTCCACAGGTGACGAGGTTAATTCGTTAGCTGCTGCTCTATTTAACTCCACTTAGATCTTTGCTCCATGCCACCTGTCAATGTTCCAGTATTGGTCTAGTTCACTCCTGGATCGTTCTTGTGACCTGTCTTCCCATCAGAAGCTAAGTTCCAGCTTGTATTTCTTTGGTTTACTATTTTTCTGTCCAGCTTGCTATTTAATTTGTTGTCTTGCTTGCTGTAAGCTCTGGGACGCAGAGGGAGCGCCTCCGCACCGTGAGTCGGTGCGGAGGGTCTTTTTGTGCCCTCTGCGTGGTCTTTTTGTAGGTTTTTGTGCTGACCGCAAAGTAACCTTTCCTATCCTCGGTCTGTTCAGTAAGTCGAGCCTCACTTTGCTTAATCTATTTCATCTCTGTGTTTGTATTTTCATCTTTACTCACAGTCATTATATGTGGGGGGCTGCCTTTTCCTTTGGGGAATTTCTCTGAGGCAAGGTAGGCTTTATTTTTCTATCTTCAGGGCTAGCTAGTTTCTTAGGCTGTGCCAAGTTGCATAGGGAGCGTTAGGCGCAATCCACGGCTATTTCTAGTGTGGTTGATAGGTTTAGGGATTGCGGTCAGCAGAGTTCCCACGTCCCAGAGCTCGTCCTTTATTATCAGTAACTATCAGGTCATTCCGTGTGCTCTTACCACCAGGTCCATTATTGTCCTGACCACCAGGTCATAACAGACTACTGCATGTTTTCACACTGTGGCGAATCTTTTGGGCCCAGGCATAAGAAGTCATCGAGGTAATGGATAACATGTGCCGCCTTACAAACATCCATGCTGATACATTCGAGGAAGCAACTAAACGCCTCAAATAGTGAGCAGGATATTGAGCACCCCATGGGCAAACAGCGATCTATGTATCTTTGCAGTGTGATTTGTCTCAATTTTCCCCTTTACCTCTGGGTGGTTCAGGACACTGGTGTAAACATGGACATTCAAGGTCTGTCCTCTTGGATGGACAATCTCACTACAAGGATACAAAACATTCAAGATTTTGTGGTTCAGAATCCGATGTCAGAGCCTAGGATTCCTATTCCTGATTTGTTTTTTGGTGATAGATCTAAGTTCTTGAATTTCAAAAATAATTGTAAATTGTTTCTTGCCTTGAAACCTCGCTCCTCAGGTGACCCTGTTCAACAAGTAAAGATCATTATTTCTTTGTTACGTGGTGACCCTCAAGACTGGGCATTTTCCCTTGCGCCAGGAGATCCGGCATTGCGTGATGTTGATGCGTTTTTCCTGGCGCTTGGATTGCTTTATGATGAACCTAATTCAGTGGATCAGGCAGAGAAAATCTTGCTGGCTCTGTGTCAGGGTCAGGATGAAGCGGAGATATATTGTCAGAAGTTTAGAAAGTGGTCTGTGCTCACTCAGTGGAATGAATGTGCCCTGGCAGCAATCTTCAGAAAGGGTCTCTCTGAAGCCCTTAAGGATGTCATGGTGGGGTTTCCCATGCCTGCTGGTCTGAATGAGTCTATGTTCTTGGCCATTCAGATCGATCGACGCTTGCATGAGCGCAAAGCTGTGCACCATTTGGCGGTACTATCTGAGCATGGGCCTGAGCCTATGCAATGTGATAGGACTTTGACCAGAGCTGAACGGCAAGAACACAGACGTCGGAATGGGCTATGTTTTTACTGTGGTGATTCCACTCATGCTATCTCCGATTGTCATAAGCGCACTAAGCTGTTCGCTAGGTCTGCCACCATTGGTACGGTACAGTCTAAATTTCTATTGTCTGTTACTCTGATTTGCTCTTTGTCATCCTATTCTGTTATGGCATTTGTGGATTCAGGCGCCCTGAATTTGATGGACTTGGAGTATGCCAGGCGCTGTGGTTTTTTCTTGGAGCCCTTGCAGTATCCTATTCCATTGAGAGGAATTGATGCTACGCCTTTGGCCAAGAATAAGCCTAAGTATTGGACCCAATTGACCATGTGCATGGCTCCTGCACATCAGGAGGATATCCACTTTCTGGTGTTGCATAATCTGCATGATGTGGTCGTTTTAGGGTTGCCATGGCTACAGGTTCATAATCCAGTATTGGATTGGAAATCCATGTCTGTGTCCAGTTGGGGTTGCCAGGGGGTACATGGTGATGTTCCATTTTTGTCTATTTCGTCTTCCACTCCTTCTGAAGTTCCAGAGTTTTTGTCGGATTATCGGGATGTATTTGATGAGCCCAAAGCCAGTGCCCTACCTCCTCATAGGGATTGCGATTGTGCAATTAATTTGATTCCTGGTAGTAAGTTTCCTAAGGGCCGATTGTTCAATTTATCTGTGCCAGAACACGCCGCTATGCGGAGTTATATAAAGGAATCCTTAGAGAAAGGCCATATTCGCCCGTCGTCATCACCGTTAGGAGCAGGGTTCTTTTTTGTGGCCAAGAAGGATGGTTCTTTGAGACCTTGTATTGATTACCGCCTTCTTAATAAAATTACAGTCAAATTTCAGTATCCTTTGCCGTTGCTGTCTGATTTGTTTGCTCGTATTAAAGGGGCTAGTTGGTTCACCAAGATATATCTTCGAGGGGCGTATAATCTTGTGCGTATTAAACAAGGCGATGAATGGAAAACAGCATTTAATACGCCCGAGGGCCATTTTGAGTACCTGGTTATGCCATTCGGGCTTTCCAATGCTCCATCAGTATTTCAGTCCTTTATGCATGACATCTTCCGAGAGTACCTGGATAAATTCCTGATTGTGTATTTGGATGATATTTTGGTCTTTTCGGATGATTGGGAGTCTCATGTGAAGCAGGTCAGAATAGTGTTCCAGGTCCTTTGTGCGAATTCCTTGTTTGTGAAGGGGTCAAAGTGTCTCTTTGGAGTTCAGAAGGTTTCATTTTTGGGGTTCATTTTTTCCCCTTCTACTATCGAGATGGACATAAATAGAGAAAAAATGAAGAGACTGGATCATAAGTAAGTTAAACTATAAAAACCATCTATTTATTAGTTACAAAAATATAAAAACAACATGACATAACACATACAATAATAAAGTGAGTAAAGGTCACACGAACGGAGTCGTCACAGAGCCAGAGGCTGGCATACAGCCTCCAATAGAATGACTACAGATCAAGGTTTAACTAATCCAGCTGCACACACATAGCATTCTATCATAGCAAGTCACTGGTGCAATGGTGCAGCTTAGTAGATACACCACATGTAAAGCCTAAACCTAATCTAAATATAATAGCTCATACTAGTTGATCAGGTGCTAAGTACGTGGCAAAGGCTGCACATATGATGAAATAATTGCGGTGATAATAAGCCAGCCTCTGGCTCTGTGACGACTCCGTTCATGTGACCTTTCGCTTCCGTTTCAGGTTGAGGTTGATGCTTCTGAGATTGGAGCAGGGGCTGTTTTGTCGCAAAGAAGTTCTGATGGCTCGGTGATGAAGCCATGTGCTTTCTTTTCTAGAAAGTTTTCACCTGCTGAGCGTAACTATGATGTTGGTAATCGTGAATTGTTGGCCATGAAGTGGGCATTCGAGGAGTGGCGTCATTGGCTGGAAGGAGCCAAGCATCGCGTGGTGGTCTTGACAGATCACAAGAATTTGACTTATCTTGAGTCTGCCAAACGGTTGAATCCGAGACAGATTCGATTGTCGTTATTTTTCTCCCGTTTTGATTTTGTGGTTTTGTACCTTCCGGGCTCTAAGAATGTGAAGGCTGATGCCCTGTCAAGGAGTTTTGTGCCTGACTCTCCGGGTGTTCCTGAGCCGGCGGGTATTCTCAAAGAGGGGGTAATTTTGTCTGCCATCTCCCCTAATTTGCGGCAGGTGCTGCAAAAATTTCAGGCTGATAGACCTGACCGTTGCCCAGCGGAGAAACTGTTTGTCCCTGATAGATGGACTAGTAGAGTTATCTCTGAGATTCATTGTTCAGTGTTGGCTGGGCATCCTGGAATCTTTGGTACCAGAGATTTGGTGGCTAGATCCTTCTGGTGGCCGTCTTTGTCGCGGGATGTGCGTTCTTTTGTGCAGTCCTGTGGGACTTGTGCTCGGGCTAAGCCCTGCTGTTCTCGTGCCAGTGGGTTGCTTTTGCCCTTGCCGGTCCTGAAGAGGCCCTGGACGCATATTTCTATGGATTTTATTTCGGATCTCCCCGTCTCTCAAAAGATGTCGGTCATTTGGGTGGTTTGTGATCGCTTTTCTAAGATGGTCCATTTGGTACCTTTGTCTAAATTGCCTTCCTCCTCTGATTTGGTGCCATTATTTTTCCAGCATGTGGTTTGTTTACATGGTATCCCGGAGAACATCGTTTCTGACAGAGGTTCCCAGTTTGTTTCAAGGTTTTGGCGATCCTTTTGTGCTAGGATGGGCATTGATTTGTCTTTTTCCTCGGCTTTCCATCCTCAGACAAATGGCCAAACCGAACGAACTAATCAAACTTTTGAAACATATCTGAGATGCTTTGTTTCTGATGATCAGGATGATTGGGTGTCCTTTTTGCCGTTGGCTGAGTTCGCCCTTAATAATCGGGCCAGCTCGGCTACTTTGGTTTCGCCGTTTTTCTGCAATTCTGGTTTCCATCCTCGTTTCTCTTCAGGGCAGGTTGAGTCTTCAGATTGTCCTGGTGTAGATATTGTGGTGGATAGGTTGCAGCAGATTTGGACTCATGTGGTGGACAATTTGACATTGTCCCAGGAGAAGGCTCAACGTTTCGCTAACCGCCGGTGCTGTGTGGGTCCCCGACTTCGTGTTAGGGATTTGGTTTGGTTGTCGTCTCGTTATGTTCCTATGAAGGTTTCCTCTCCTAAGTTTAAGCCTCGTTTCATTGGTCTGTATAAGATTTCTGAGGTTATCAATCCTGTGTCATTTCGTTTGGCCCTTCCTGCTTCTTTTGCCATCCATAATGTGTTCCATAGGTCGTTATTGCGGAGATACGTGGCGCCTGTGGTTCCATCCGTTGATCCTCCTGCCCCGGTGTTAGTTGAGGGGGAGTTGGAGTATGTGGTGGAGAAGATTTTGGATTCTCGTGTTTCGAGACGGAAACTCCAGTACCTGGTCAAGTGGAAGGGTTATGGTCAGGAAGATAATTCCTGGGTTTTTGCCTCTGATGTTCATGCTGCCGATTTGGTTCATGCCTTTCATTTGGCTCATCCTGGTCGGCCTGGGGGCTCTGGTGAGGGTTCGGTGACCCCTCCTCAAGGGGGGGTACTGTTGTGAATTCTGTTGTCGGGCTCCCTCCTGTGGTCGTGAATGGTAGTTCGGCTGGTTCTGTCCATGGACTTCCTCTTGTGGGTGTTTCTGAGTTTCCTTCCACAGGTGACGAGGTTAATTTGTTAGCTGCTGCTCTATTTAACTCCACTTAGATCTTTGCTCCATGCCACCTGTCAATGTTCCAGTATTGGTCTAGTTCACTCCTGGATCGTTCTTGTGACCTGTCTTCCCATCAGAAGCTAAGTTCCAGCTTGAATTTCTTTGGTTTGCTATTTCTCTCCAGCTTGCTATTTAATTTGTTGTCTTGCTTGCTGGAAGCTCTGGGACGCAGAGGGAGCGCCTCCGCACCGTGAGTCGGTGCAGAGGGTCTTTTTGCACCCTCTGCGTGGTCTTTTTGTAGGTTTTTGTGCTGACCGCAACGTAACCTTTCCTATCCTCGGTCTGTTCAGTAAGTCGGGCCTCACTTTGCTTAATCTATCTCATCTCTGTGTTTGTATTTTCATCTTTACTCACAGTCATTATATGTGGGGGGGCTGCCTTTTCCTTTGGGGAATTTCTCTGAGGCAAGGTAGGCTTTATTTTTCTATCTTCAGGGCTAGCTAGTTTCTTAGGCTGTGCCGAGTTGCATAGGGAGCGTTAGGCGCAATCCACGGCTATTTCTAGTGTGGTTGATAGGTTTAGGGATTGCGGTCAGCAGAGTTCCCACGTCCCAGAGCTCGTCCTTTATTATCAGTAACTATCAGGTCATTCCGTGTGCTCTTACCACCAGGTCCATTATTGTCCTGACCACCAGGTCATAACAGACTACTGCGTGTTTTCACACTGTGGCGAATCTTTTGGGCCCAGGCATAAGAAGTAATCGAGGTAATGGATAACATGTGCCGCCTTACAAACATCCATGCTGATACATTCGAGGAAGCAACTAAACGCCTCAAATAGTGAGCAGGATATTGAGCACCCCATGGGCAAACAGCGATCTATGTAGTATGCTCCTTCACAGAAGCAGCCCAATGGGAGGACACTATTCGGAGGCACAGGTAGTAACCGTAACACCCCCTCAATGTCTGTTCTGGCCATTATTGTGCCCCTTCCCAACTTCTTCACCCGCCTGATAGCCTCGTCAAAGGAAGTACAGTACATAGAACTGTACTTGGTTCCGCGTCGATGTTGTCGTTTACTGACCTGCCCCTTGAATATGACAAATGGTGGATTAGTCTGAATGTATTGGGTTCATTTTTGGCACAACTCCCAAGGGGGGTACCACTACGTCTTCTAAGGAAAGTGTTCTGAATGGACCCGCCGCCTTTCTACCTACAGATATTTCTTTTTTTATTTTTTTTGTCAAGATGTCTGGGTGTTGGCAGAGTGAGTTTAGGTTTTTACTCCAGCCTTTCTTGATTTTAGAAGGGCATGACATGCCTATATCTGTGTCTCCTCCTCCTTTTACTCCTCCACCTTTTTTCTTTTCGCATGACTATATGTAGTTGTGACTTTTCCATGTTTGTTGTGTCTTCTGAGCAGTTTGTCAGCTTTTGGACACCTTTTAAGGTGTTTATGTGTTTGTGTTTGCCTGCCATTGATTTCAATGGGGTTCGACGGTGTTCGTCGAACATTCGACGAACAGTTCGGCGAACACCTCGCTGTTCGACGAACAGAACCCACACACTATGGAGGTGGCTCAACACTAGTCTTCTCTTCCTTTTTGCTCTGTCAATGGGGCGTTAATGTCAATATCATGCTAATTAACTGCTGGATTCCCACTGTCTGACAGAAGACTTCCTGCAGTTAATCAAAATGACATTGGCAGTGATGATGCATTAGTAGAGCAGACCAGAAGAGAAGACTCTGCTAGGATAGTGTGGGATGAAATGAATCAGGAGAGTCACCACCTTGGCAGAGAGATATAATTTCTGACATGTAACAGGTAAATAATGAAGAATGACATGCCTTTGGCTGGTAAAGAAAGGAAAAAACAGGGAGCGCGCTTGTGAACTACCCAATGAGTACTATGTGTAAAAAGAGGTAGAAAAGCGGCCTCTCACCTTTAGAGATTGTGCACCCCTGCACATCCTCAGTAGATGCATGGCAAAGGGACGGCTAGGACCTGTGTGGTGGCTGGAAATCATCACAATGCACAGTAGGACCTTCCTGATGCGGTCATGTGATGCAACCTCGTGATCCAAAGGGGAATGTAGAGCAATTTTTATCTATATATATATAATCATCTAAGGGGCACTTCCGTCTGTTTGTCTGTCTGTCAGTATGTCTGTCTGTTTGTCTGTCTGTCACGGAAATCCCGCGTCGCTGATTGGTCCTACTGTCTGTTAGTGCCCCTCTAGTCAGCGCTCACACAGGGTTAATGACTGCGTTACACCGCGTTATGCCGCGGCTAATTCGAAGTTTGCCTGATTTGCTCAATCCCTATGCATGATGTCTTTTAAATTCAGACAAACCTGACAATTTTTTTTTCTGAAGCATCTTTTGTGTCGTTTTTCTGGTCATTTCCTGAGCAAGTTTTTTGTGCTGTCATTTACTTGTGTTTTTTTCCCAATCCATTGAAAAAGTATTAGCGTGACATGCAGCCACAGCAACTCGAACATAGTGTTAGAGCATGCCAAAGATATTCTATTAGCACGTGAATGTGCTCAGATAACAAATTATACAACTTGCTCATCACTAATAATTAGGAAATCATTAGCATTTTTTAATATTCTCAAAAATATGGGCAAAATGTTCTAATAAATGTGTGATCATTTTCCAGGCATCTTTTGATTTTTTTTATTTCGCGATTTCTGCAGCCGTATCTGCCTGAAATAAATGTTGTGTGCACATAGTCACTGGCAATCTGCGCGTGGAGTCTTTTTAATGAGTTTTCAAAGCAGAAACTCACAAGTTTTTTTAACTTTTGTGATATGAAGGAGAATTTGGAGAATTTATGCTCAGAATCAGCTCCAAAATTGACATGCTGTAAATTGACATGCTTAAATTGACATGCTGCGGAATATAAACCGCTGCATTTCCACGCATTTTTTTCCGCAGCATGGGCACAGCGTTTTCAGTTTCCCATAGGTTTACATTGTACTGTAAACTCATGGGAAACTGCTGCGGACCCGCAAAATTCGCATCGTGTGCACATAGCCTAAGGGTATGTGCACATGTTGCCGATTTTGCTGCAGATCCAAGATGGATTGGCCACTGCGGATTCGCAGCAGTTTTCCCTGAGTTTACAATACCATGTAAATCTATGGAAAACAAAATCCGCAGTGCACATGCTGCGGAAAAAAACGAGTGGAAGCGCTGCATTGTTTATTCCACAGCATTTCAATTCTTTGTGCGGATTCCGCAGTGGTTTACACCTGCTCTGCAATAGGAATCCGCAGGTGTAAAACTGCAGGTGGAATCCGCACAAAAGCCACAAAAAAAAGCTGTAAATCGCAGTAATTCCGCAGTAAATCCACAGTGTGGTTTACCTGCGGATTTACCAAAATCAGTGCGGAAAAATGCGCACACCTTTCCGCAACATGTGCACGTGGCCTTAGAGGAAGATGTTGAGCACACAAAATCTGCCTCCAAAAAATCATGTGCACATAGCCACTGAGCAGAAACTCCAAGTTTTTTTAGGAGGATTAGGAGAGTTTCCACTCAGTTTCTGCTGCAAATTTTCCTAAAAAAAAGTCTGTGTGCACATAGCTAGGGAGAGGTTCTGCTCAGTTTCTGCTCCAAAAAACTCAGCAAAAAGAACAATGTGTACATACTCTTATTCTACAATATAATTAAAAAATGTAGAATAGTGTGTTCAGAGAATTATGCATTTTAGGATGGGGTACTCTGCTGCCGTAGACAGCTTGATACCTATTAGAGAAGGTTAAAATATGCCTCTAATATAAAATAGAACTAGTAAATCCCTATTTAGCCAGTGCAATACATATTAAAATAAATGGAAGACTTAAGATGACACAAGTTACATTTCTGTAGGTGATTAAAAATATACATATAGTTTAAACTGGAAAAGCCCCAAAATTTAAATAAAAATAATGCATGCAAAAAAACCGTAACAAAAAATGTAGCATTTTGTTTAATAACTGAAAACAGAATGTTGGAAATTAAACCAAAAAAATAGTACCTGTGGTTAATTTATACGAAACTGAATTATTTTCATAAATTTTATGGAGATTAGATACGTTTTGGAAGAAATTATACATGTATAGTATTGCACCAGAAAGGGGCTAATACAGATATTTAACAAAAACATATGGCCGGGATTTTTACAATGTTGCAGGAAACGTTGCTGTAGAGCCATTAAGGAAATATTGTTTGTTCATTTAGTTCCTAAATATGTGAATTTAGGTTTAATGAGTACATGCAACATTGAAGGAATTTTCCAGCATCATTAACAATGCTCTGTAAGTGAACATCCATGTAGGTTTCCAGGTTTATTGCATTTGGATGTGTTACATTTAGACTTGCATAGAAGCAACGGCAGTTCTGCTCAGCAGCTTTTTATCCTAGAAGAAGGTGTGATTGGAATCCATCCAAGTGAAAGGAATGTATCCATTGCTCACATTTCCCATTTTATTTATGACATTTTTATTTTTCTTTATTTCGGAAACCAGGATTAGCAGGTTCGGGCTGTATTAGTTCTTACGAAAACCAGAAAAATCTGGTGTATAATAGCAGATCTGGTTTTGATTACATCTAGTAATCGCAAAGTGTAAGAGAATAGATTAACTTCATGTTTCAGAAAATGTTAATGGGGGTATTAAAAATGCTGTATCACTGGTCTGCAAAAAAGGACAAGGAACAAAGAATAATGAAGTATGCTACTAAGGGCTCATACTCACTTTCGAGCAAATCGGATGAGTCTCGCATGTTAAAACCCGACGCTGCTGCCGGCACTCAGATCGGAACGTGCGGCTGCATAGGAATACATGCAGCCGCAAGCTCTGCTCCTCTGTGCCAGGTGCAGTGCCAGGTATTGCCGTACAAGACTCATCCGAGTTGCTCGCAAGTGAGTATGAGCCCTAATATACATTTCTGCAGTAGTTGGGTTTTATATTAAAGTATGGCTGGTTTAGTATTTTGTACAACTTTTACTCAAGTTGATATGATGGTACTAGATAGAATGGAGTAGATGACCATTATGTACATAGGTTACATACATTTATATTGGGCTGTTTTTTCAGCAAATTAATGCATTAGTGCAAGCTCCGCTTATACTGTAATAGTACAGTAGCTCAAATTTCATTGCAAAATCTGACAAGTGTGAATATATAAGTATTCACCTAAAGCTGGTCTACTTTATTACAGGTATTTTGGTGCATCCAGGTTTCATTAGTCATCCTGCTTGTTTATCAACACAGGACACTTACTTAAGTCATAGGCTTTTTTCAAAGTAATTACAATATTCACTATAGTCCCCTTACATACAGCCCAGAAGTTGTCCAGCACATTTTTCTTAAGTCGGGGTCACACTTGTGAGTGTGATACGAGAAACTCATACGAGTCCCTTGCATCAATACCTGGCGGGAGTGGTGCGTACGGCTGCATGCATGTGTGTTATATACAACAAAAGGTTGCACTCTATCGTGCCAAAACACGTCAAATATGAAATACATGAAATATGAATAGCAAAATTGCTTTTTGAACATTAGGAAAAACTTTTTTGAGACGCTTAGCTCAGAATTTGGCCAAATAGTGTGAGCCCATCAGCCATCGTCAAGGTGGTCTCATTAAAAAACTGATGGGTACCTGACCTCCCTGTCCAAATGTGAACACTTACCGAAGGCTAATGTCTGCATGCTTGGGTGAATATGGACACCTCTATCAGCAAAGCCTACATATGGGTTGGCCGGAGCCCAGTGTGAATAGATATAATTAAAAACCAGATGGTGAAGGGAGGAGTGCTCAGTCAGTAAGCTAACATAGAAATGACAGAAAAAAAGACTGGCACATCCAAACTGGTATGAATAGGTGCATGCCAGGAGCAGCTACCTCCATATATAATATAGAACAAAAGGTTGCACTGTATCGTGCCAAAACACGTCAAATATGAAATACATGAAATATGAATAGAAAAAATTGTTTTTTTAACATTAGGAAAAAAATTTTGAGACGCTTAGCACAGAATTTGGCCAAATAGTGTGAACCCATCAACCATCGTCAAGGTGGTCTCATTAGTAGAGTTGAGCGACCTTGACCTTTTTAGAGTCGAGCCGGGTTTCGCGAAACCCGACTATGTCCAAAGTCGGGTCGAGTGAAATCGGCCGATTATGACGTAAAGTCGGGATCGACCGAAACACGAAACCCAATGCAAGTCAATGGGGCAGCATAGTCGGCAGTGAGTGGGGGCCAGGAAAACACCTAGAGTGCCCATTTTAATGTCAAAACCATCCATTCTTCTTAATGAAGCTTGTCAAGCGTAATTTACCTTAAAATAATTGGAAGGCATTTGAAATTGGGGGTCATTTGGCTAAAGTTGTGGGGGGTAGGGCTGGTTCAAGTAATTAGTGGGCCCAGTAAATCTGGACCACGTCACGGCAGTGGAGCAGGGAGAGGTAAGTATTTCAACTTTGCAAGTGCTGTGATCCTGAGCAAGCAGGGGGGGCCCACTCGTTGGCATTGGCACTGGCACAGGGCCCCTCAAAGTACAGCGGTGTGTTTGCACGGCGGGGGCGCCTCCCACCGGCAGCAACACTTTTGCGTACTATGAGAGGCCCTGTGCCAGTGACGTCGCCAACTAGTATTCCTCCCCCCACCTGATGAAGGAACCTGCACTTTCATCTGCACCTTCCTCTTTGTCCCCGTGTAAGGTGGTATGGTATGCGGGAAGAGCAACCTGACTTTCAGCAGGGTCACAATGTTGTTGTGTAGCGTGCACGGGGAATGTTGCGTTATGGGTCAATGTACCAGCAGACTCATCTATCACTGGCTGGGCAATGGGCACGATGAAGTGGAAACACAGATATAGGCCCAAAGAATAAAGTGGGCTAAATGCAGTTCAAAATTGGTAACACAGGAATAACCAGGGGGCATTGCAGTGGAGGACAACTGGAATGAGAGGCTGACACAGAGAGTAGGGCCAAATCAGTAAGTAGTCGAAATGCAGTTCAAAATTGGCAACCGTAGTAAACAGGCGGCACAGCTTTGTTCAGTGGAGGAGAACAGCAAGGAGTGGCAGACACCGATAGTAGGCCCCAACCCAACTAGTAGGCCAAATGCAGTCTAACATTAACAACTACTTAACGAGAGGCTGAAAATGGAATTTCAGGACAGGAAACCAGGAGAACAGCAAGGAGTGGCAGACACCGATAGTAGGCCCCAAACCAACTAGTACACCAAATGCAGTTGTTCCATTTAACCACAATTTAATGAGAGCCTGAAGATAGAAGCTCAGGAAAGGCAACCTGGGGAACACCTTGGAGTGTAACACACCATCTCTCTCCACCCCATACCCATTTTGTAGGCCTAATGCTGTGTACTTTTCTACAACTACTAAACGAGAGTCGGAAGACCGAAGCAATGGCAAGGAAACCTGGGGAACACCTTGGAGTGTAACACACCATCTCTCTCCACCCGATACCCATTTTGTAGGCCTAATGCAGTGTAGTTTTCTACAACTACTAAACGAGAGTCGGAAGATCGAAGCAATGGCGAGGAAACCTGGAGAACACCTTGGAGTGTAACACACCATCTCTCTCCACCCCATTCCCCATTTTTTAGGCCTAATGCAGCCTACTTTCCGACACCTACTAAACGAGAGCATGAAGATCGAAGCTCAGGAAAGGCAACCTGGGGAACACCTTGGAGTGTAACAACAACCTCTCTCTACACCACGGAAGGGCTGATTCTTAGGAAGGAAGGCTGTTGTAAATAAGCATTGCGCGTCCGAGGGTGATTATATTCTTATTCGGTATCTACTCACCCTCGGACGCGCCATGCTTCTTGATTTGTAATTAATGTTTATTTGCAATGTGCTTTTGACTTACTCAATTATTTTTTTAATTATTGATTTTATTAAATTAATAGTTTAACATCTTATTGGAAATAATTTAAAGGAGACGCGACAGGACAACACTCGGTGGATGCCATATCTGTGTTAACAACTCCAAAAAACTTTCAGTTAACTTCTTGCAGGAGAAAGAAATTGTAGCTGTTGGACCTTTGTAGTACAGTTCCAGATATTTGTTGTGTGTTTGTTTTGATTGTTAAAATGTCTGCATTTGAGATCTCAACACGATCTTATTTTTTATAATCAAATTAATTTTTTAAATATTTTATTAGGTTGGTTCAAGGGGTACACGGGCCGCAGTAGACAGGTCAGTGGAGGCCTAGTGGAAGGAGGGACCGCAGATGCGCCACTGTTTCACCCATACACAATTAGTAGGCCTAATGCAGCGTAGTTTCCAACAGCTACTAAACGAGAGCCGGAAGATCGAAGCTCAGGAAAGGCAACCTGGGGAACACCTTGGAGTGTAACAACAACCTCTCTCTACACCACGGAAGGGCTGATTCTTAGGAAGGAAGGCTGTTGTAAATAAGCATTGCGCGTCCGAGGGTGATTATATTCTTATTCGGTATCTACTCACCCTCGGACGCGCCATGCTTCTTGATTTGTAATTAATGTTTATTTGCAATGTGCTTTTGACTTACTCAATTATTTTTTTAATTATTGATTTTATTAAATTAATAGTTTAACATCTTATTGGAAATAATTTAAAGGAGACGCGACAGGACAACACTCGGTGGATGCCATATCTGTGTTAACAACTCCAAAAAACTTTCAGTTAACTTCTTGCAGGAGAAAGAAATTGTAGCTGTTGGACCTTTGTAGTACAGTTCCAGATATTTGTTGTGTGTTTGTTTTGATTGTTAAAATGTCTGCATTTGAGATCTCAACACGATCTTATTTTTTATAATCAAATTAATTTTTTAAATATTTTATTAGGTTGGTTCAAGGGGTACACGGGCCGCAGTAGACAGGTCAGTGGAGGCCTAGTGGAAGGAGGGACCGCAGATGCGCCACTGTTTCACCCATACACAATTAGTAGGCCTAATGCAGCGTAGTTTCCAACAGCTACTAAACGAGAGCCGGAAGATCGAAGCTCAGGAAAGGCAACCTGGGGAACACCTTGGAGTGTAACAACAACCTCTCTCTACACCACGGAAGGGCTGATTCTTAGGAAGGAAGGCTGTTGTAAATAAGCATTGCGCGCCCGAGGGTGATTATATTCTTATTCGGTATCTACTCACCCTCGGACGCGCCATGCTTCTTGATTTGTAATTAATGTTTATTTGCAATGTGCTTTTGACTTACTCAATTATTTTTTTAATTATTGATTTTATTAAATTAATAGTTTAACATCTTATTGGAAATAATTTAAAGGAGACGCGACAGGACAACACTCGGTGGATGCCATATCTGTGTTAACAACTCCAAAAAACTTTCAGTTAACTTCTTGCAGGAGAAAGAAATTGTAGCTGTTGGACCTTTGCAGTACAGTTCCAGATATTTGTTGTGTGTTTGTTTTGATTGTTAAAATGTCTGCATTTGAGATCTCAACACGATCTTATTTTTTATAATCAAATTAATTTTTTAAATATTTTATTAGGTTGGTTCAAGGGGTACACGGGCCGCAGTAGACAGGTCAGTGGAGGCCTAGTGGAAGGAGTGACCGCAGACAGGCATCGAAGGCCTAAAATAATCACACATGGCTGTAGGCAATTTTAAATTGGTTCCAGGGGTACACGGGCAGCAGTGGTGTGGTCAGTGGAGGCCTAGTGGAAGGAGTGACCACAGACAGGCATCGAAGGCCTAAAATATTAACACATGGCTGTAGGCAATTTTAAATTGGTTCCAGGGGTACTTGGGCAGCAGTGCCCTGGTCAGTGTAGTAGTAGTTGAAAGAATGGACCGCAGACAGGCATCGAAGGCCTAAAATAAAAAAATTGGGCTGGCTGTAGGCAATTTTAAATTGGTTCCAGGGGTACACGGGCAGCAGTGGTGTGGTCAGTGGAGGCCTAGTGGAAGGAGTGACCGCAGACAGGCATCGAAGGCCTAAAATAATAACACATGGCTGTAGGCAATTTTAAATTGGTTCCAGGGTTACACGGGCAGCAGTGGTGTGGTCAGTGGAGGCCTAGTGGAAGGAGTGACCGCAGACAGGCATCGAAGGCCTAAAATAATCACACATGGCTGTAGGCAATTTTAAATTGGTTCCAGGGGTACACGGGCAGCAGTGGTGTGGTCAGTGGAGGCCTAGTGGAAGGGGTGACCGCAGACAGGCATCGAAGGCCTAAAATAATCACACATGGCTGTAGGCAATTTTAAATTGGTTCCAGGGGTACACGGGCAGCAGTGGTGTGGTCAGTGGAGGCCTAGTGGAAGGAGTGACCACAGACAGGCATCGAAGGCCTAAAATATTAACACATGGCTGTAGGCAATTTTAAATTGGTTCCAGGGGTACTTGGGCAGCAGTGCCCTGGTCAGTGTAGTAGTAGTTGAAAGAATGGACCGCAGACAGGCATCGAAGGCCTAAAATAAAAAAATTGGGCTGGCTGTAGGCAATTTTAAATTGGTTCCAGGGGTACACGGGCAGCAGTGGTGTGGTCAGTGGAGGCCTAGTGGAAGGAGTGACCGCAGACAGGCATCGAAGGCCTAAAATAATAACACATGGCTGTAGGCAATTTTAAATTGGTTCCAGGGTTACACGGGCAGCAGTGGTGTGGTCAGTGGAGGCCTAGTGGAAGGAGTGACCGCAGACAGGCATCGAAGGCCTAAAATAATCACACATGGCTGTAGGCAATTTTAAATTGGTTCCAGGGGTACACGGGCAGCAGTGGTGTGGTCAGTGGAGGCCTAGTGGAAGGAGTGACCACAGACAGGCATCGAAGGCCTAAAATATTAACACATGGCTGTAGGCAATTTTAAATTGGTTCCAGGGGTACACGGGCAGCAGTGGTCTGGTCAGTGGAAGTCTAGTGGAAGGAGTGACCGCAGACAGGCTTCGAAGGCCTAACATAACAAAAATGTCAAAACAATGGTATTGTCAGTGCCAGGCATTGAAGGATGTCAGCGCCTAGACTACACATTGGTGAAGCTGTGAGAGATAATTTTGCTAGTGGTAGAGCACTGTTTGAGCTGGGGGGGGGGGAACTGGCTTGTGGCCGGCGGTACAGGCACATGGCCCCTCATATTACAACGGTGAGTCTGACGTTGGGTGCGCACCACCACCGCCAGAGACACTTTATTGTACTATGAGGGACCCAGTGGCAGTGCCGTCGACCAAAAGCGGCCACACCCACCTCTTCAGACAAACAGCACTCTCAAGGGTCCAAGCGCAAAGTGGCGATAGCACGACCCCGTGTGGGGAGTTTGGCCATTTCGTGAGGTGGAAACATGTCGTATGCTGGACAATCAGGTGAAGAAAATTACGAGATTGGAAAAGTCATTCAGAATAGTCCACAGGCAAGACCTTTTCATAGGAAAGCTAGGTGTCAGCCGGGCAGGGTGGGGCAAAAGATTTTGAAATCCAGTTGTGGTTCATTTTAATGAAGGTTAGATCATCTACATTTTGGGTAGCCAGACGAGTCCTTTTTTCTGTTAGTATTGAACCTGCAGCACTGAATACTCTTTCTGATAGGACACTAGCTGCCGGGCAAGCAAGCTCCTGCAATGCATATTCTGCCAATTCTGGCCAGGTGTCTAATTTGGATGCCCAGTAATCAAATGGGAATGACGGTTGAGGGAGAACGTCGATAAGGGATGAAAAATAGTTTGTAACCATACTGGACAAATGTTGTCTCCTGTCACTTTGAATTGATGCTGCAGTACCTGTCCTGTCTGCGGTCATAGAAAAATCACTCCACAACCTGGTCAGAAAACCCCTCTGGCCAACGCCACTTCTGATTTCTGCCCCTCTAACACCTCTGGTCTGCTGGCCCCTGGAGCTCGTGTGAGAACGATCACGGGCGCTGTGTGCAGGGAATGCCAGAAGCAAACGGTCAACAAGAGTTGATTGTTTTGTTGCTAAAATTAGTTCCAAGTTCTCATGTGGCATAATATTTTGCAATTTGCCTTTATAGCGAGGATCAAGGAGGCAGGCCAACCAGTAATCGTCATCGTTCATCATTTTTGTAATGCGTGTGTCCCTTTTGAGGATACGCAAGGCATAATCCGCCATGTGGGCCAAAGTTCCCATTGTCAAATCTGCGGTTGTGCTTGGTTGAGGGGCAGTTGCAGGCAAATCTACGTCACTTGTGTCCCTCAAAAAACCAGAACCCGGCCTTGCCACGCCACCAATTTCCCGTGCCCCCGGGAAAGCTTCCTCATTAAAAATATACTCATCCCCATCATCCTCCTCATCCTCCACCTCCTCTTCGCCCGGTACCTCGTCATGTACACTGCCCTGACCAGACAATCGCTGACTGTCATCAAGGCTTTCCTCTTCCTCTGGTGCAGACGCCTGATCCTTTATGTGCGTCAAACTTTGCATCAGCAGACGCATTAGGGGGATGCTCATGCTTATTATGGCGTTGTCTGCACTAACCAGCCGTGTGCATTCCTCAAAACACTGAAGGACTTGACACATGTCTTGAATCTTCGACCACTGCACACCTGACAACTCCATGTCTGCCATCCTACTGCCTGCCCGTGTATGTGTATCCTCCCACAAAAACATAACAGCCCGCCTCTGTTCGCACAGTCTCTGAAGCATGTGCAGTGTTGAGTTCCACCTTGTTGCAACGTCTATGATTAGGCGATGCTGGGGAAGGTTCAAAGAACGCTGATAGGTCTGCATACGGCTGGAGTGTACAGGCGAACGGCGGATATGTGCGCAAAGTCCACGCACTTTGAGGAGCAGGTCGGATAACCCCGGATAACTTTTCAGGAAGCACTGCACCACCAGGTTTAAGGTGTGAGCCAGGCAAGGAATGTGTTTCAGTTGGGAAAGGGAGATGGCAGCCATGAAATTCCTTCCGTTATCACTCACTACCTTGCCTGCCTCAAGATCTACAGTGCCCAGCCACGACTGCGTTTCTTGCTGCAAGAACTCGGACAGAACTTCCGCGGTGTGTCTATTGTCGCCCAAACACTTCATAGCCAATACAGCCTGCTGACGTATGCCAGTAGCTGCCCCATAATGGGAGACCTGGTGTGCAACAGTGGCAGGTGCGGATGGAGTGTTTGTGCGACTGCGGTCTGTGGACGAGCTCTTGCTTCTGCAGGAGGACGAGGAGGAGGAGGAGGAGGAGGGGGTGCGAACGGCTACAGACAACTGTTTACTAGACCGTGGGCTAGGCAGAACTGTCCCAAACTTGCTGTCCCCTGTGGACCCTGAATCCACCACATTTACCCAGTGTGCCGTGATGGACACGTAACGTCCCTGGCCATGCCTACTGGTCCATGCATCTGTTGTCAGGTGCACCTTTGTGCTCACAGATTGCCTGAGTGCATGGACGATGCGCTCTTTAACATGCTGGTGGAGGGCTGGGATGGCTTTTCTGGAAAAAAAGTGTCGACTGGGTAGCTCGTAGCGTGGTACAGCGTAGTCCATCAGGTCTTTGAAAGCTTCGCTTTCAACTAACCGGTAGGGCATCATCTCTAACGAGATTAGTCTAGCTATGTGGGCGTTCAAACCCTGTGTACGCGGATGCGAGGCTAAGTACTTCCTTTTTCTAACCATAGTCTCATGTAGGGTGAGCTGGACTGGAGAGATGGAGATCGTGGAACTAGCGGGGGTGCCGGTGGACATGGCAGACTGAGAGACGGTGGGAGATGGTATTGTTGCCGCCGGTGCCCTAGATGCAGTGTTTCCTACTACGAAACTGGTGATTCCCTGACCCTGACTGCTTTGGCCTGGCAAAGATACCTGCACAGATACAGCAGGTGGTGCGCTAAATGGTGGTCCTACACTGCCGGAAGGGATGTTGCGTTGATGACTAGCTTCATTGGCCGAGGGTGCAACAACCTTAAGGGACGTTTGGTAGTTAGTCCAAGCTTTCAAATGCATGGTGGTTAAATGTCTATGCATGCAACTAGTATTGAGACTTTTCAGATTCTGACCTCTGCTTAAGGAAGTAGAACATTTTTGACAGATGACTTTGCGCTGATCAATTGGATGTTGTTTAAAAAAATGCCAGACTGCACTCTTTCTAGCATCGGATACCTTTTCAGGCATTGCAGACTGAGCTTTAACCGGATGGCCACGCTGTCCTCCACCAGGTTTTGGCTTTGCCACGCGTTTTGGGCAAGATACGGGCCCGGCAGATGGAACCTGTGGCGATGTTGATGCCTGCTGCGGCCCCTCCTCCTCCTCTGCTTCAGAACTGCTGCCGCCTGCACCCTGTTCCCCCAATGGCTGCCAATCGGGGTCAAGAACTGGGTCATCTAATAACTCTTCTTGTACCTCCTGCGCAACTTCGTCTGTGTCACCGTGTCGTTCGGTGGTATAGCGTTCGTGATGGGGCAACATAGTCTCATCAGGGTCTGATTCTTGATCAGCACCCTGCGAGGGCAATGTTGTGGTCTGAGTCAAAGGACCAGCATAGTAGTCTGGCTGTGGCTGTGCGTCAGTGCACTCCATGTCAGATTCAATTTGTAATGGGCATGGACTGTTAACTGCTTCACTTTCTAAGCCAGGGACGGTATGTGTAAAGAGCTCCATGGAGTAACCCGTTGTGTCGCCTGCTGCATTCTTCTCTGTTGTTGTTTTTGCTGAAGAGGACAAGGAAGTGACTTGTCCCTGACCGTGAACATCCACTAACGACGCGCTGCTTTTACTTTTACCAGTTTCACGAGAGGAGGCAAAAGAGCTAGAGGCTGAGTCAGCAAGATAAGCCAAAACTTGCTCTTGCTGCTCCGGCTTTAAAAGCGGTTTTCCTAATCCCAGAAAAGGGAGCGTTCGAGGCCTTGTGTAGCCGGACGACGAACCTGGCTCCACAGCTCCAGACTTAGGTGCAATATTTTTTTCCCCACGACCACCTGATGCTCCACCACTACCACTACCCTCATTACCAGCTGACAATGAACGCCCCCGGCCACGACCTCTTCCACTAGACTTCCTCATTGTTTTAAAAACGTAACCAAACTAACGTTATTTGTTGCAGTCACACAACTTACACGGTGAGCTATAACTTCAGTATGATTTAGCTACCCCTTTACAGGTTGGTGAGACCACCGCGAAAATCAGGCACAATGTTACACACTCTTTTTTTGGTGGCTGCAAATTAGAGAGATGCCCCACACGCAGGACTGTCACTGAAGCACAAATGTTAATATTAATGTCACACTATTATTTGTTTTTTATTTTTATTTTTTTCAGGAACACTTTAGAAACCCCCCCAAAAAAAAAAAAATTGATTTTTGCAGGGAGAATTTAGAAAACAAATGTAACAAACTATATGCTTTCTATGGGCCACTGAGTGAGAGATGACGCACACAGGAATCAGGAGTGGCACACAAGCCCAGAGGCCAATATTTTTCTACCAATGATTGATGGAGTTATTTTCTCTGGTAGATTTTGGAACCCAAATCAAGGAAAAAAAATATAGGCTTTCTATGGACCACAATTGGAGAGAGAGAGAGAGAGAGAGAGAGATGGCACACCCAGGAGTCAAGACTGGCACACAAGCAGAAAGGCCAATATTAATCTCCCACTGTTTTTTTTTTTTTTTTTTTTTTTTTTCAGGGAGACTTTAGAAAAAAAAAAATAAAAAAAATATGATTTTATCAGGAAGAATTTAGAAACCAAATAAAATAAAATGATTTTTTCAGGGAGAATTTAGAAAACAAATAAAACCAAAAATAGGCGTTCTATGGCCCACTGACTGAGAGATGACGCACACAGGAATCAGGAGTGGCACACAAGCCCAGAGGCCAATATTTTTCTACCAATGATTGATGGAGTTATTTTCTCTGGTAGATTTTGGAACCCAAATCAAGGAAAAAAAATATAGGCTTTCTATGGACCACAATTGGAGAGAGAGAGAGAGAGAGAGAGAGAGAGAGATGGCACACCCAGGAGTCAAGACTGGCACACAAGCAGAAAGGCCAATATTAATCTCCCACTGTTTTTTTTTTTTTTTTTTTTTTTTCAGGGAGACTTTAGAAAAAAAAATAATAAAAAAAATATGATTTTATCAGGAAGAATTTAGAAACCAAATAAAATAAAATGATTTTTTCAGGGAGAATTTAGAAAACAAATAAAACCAAAAATAGGCGTTCTATGGCCCACTGACTGAGAGATGACGCACACAGGAATCAGGAGTGGCACACAAGCCCAGAGGCCAATATTTTTCTACCAATGATTGATGGAGTTATTTTCTCTGGTAGATTTTGGAACCCAAATCAAGGAAAAAAAATATAGGCTTTCTATGGACCACAATTGGAGAGAGAGAGAGAGAGAGAGAGAGAGATGGCACACCCAGGAGTCAAGACTGGCACACAAGCAGAAAGGCCAATATTAATCTCCCACTGTTTTTTTTTTTTTTTTTTTTTTTTCAGGGAGACTTTAGAAAAAAAAATAATAAAAAAAATATGATTTTATCAGGAAGAATTTAGAAACCAAATAAAATAAAATGATTTTTTCAGGGAGAATTTAGAAAACAAATAAAACCAAAAATAGGCGTTCTATGGCCCACTGACTAAGAGAGAGAGAGAGAGATGGAACGCTTAGTACTGGCACACAAGCCCAAAGGGCAATATTAATCTCCCTTTTTTTTTCCAGGGAGAATTTCTAAAACCCCCCCCAAAAAAAAAATAGGCTTTCTATGGCCCACTATTTGTGAGAGAGATGGGACGCTCAGGACTGGCACAGATGGCACGCTCAGGACTGGCACAGAAGCCCAGAGGCCAATATTAATCTCCCTTTTTTTCTGGGAGAATTTATAAAACCAAAAAAATATTTAAATAGGCTTTCTATGGCCCACTATTTGTGAGAGAGATGGCACGCTCAGGACTGGCACAGATGGCACGCTCACAACTGGCACACAAGCCCAGAGGCCAATATTAATCTCCCTTTTTTCAGGGAAAATTTATAAAACCAAAAAAAAAATTAAATAGGCTTTCTATGGCCCACTATTTGTGAGAGAGATGGCACGCTCAGGACTGGCACAGATGGCACGCTCACAACTGGCACACAAGCCCAGAGGCCAATATTAATCTCCCTTTTTTCAGGGAAAATTTATAAAACCAAAAAAATATTTAAATAGGCTTTCTATGGCCCACTATTTGTGAGAGAGATGGCACGCTCAGGACTGGCACAGATGGCACGCTCACAACTGGCACACAAGCCCAGAGGCCAATATTAATCTCCCTTTTTTCAGGGAAAATTTATAAAACCAAAAAAAAAATTAAATAGGCTTTCTATGGCCCACTATTTGTGAGAGAGATGGCACGCTCAGGACTGGCACAGATGGCACGCTCACAACTGGCACACAAGCCCAGAGGCCAATATTAATCTCCCTTTTTTCAGGGAAAATTTATAAAACCAAAAAAAAAATTAAATAGGCTTTCTATGGCCCACTATTTGTGAGAGAGATGGCACGCTCAGGACTGGCACAGATGGCACGCTCACAACTGGCACACAAGCCCAGAGGCCAATATTAATCTCCCTTTTTTCAGGGAAAATTTATAAAACCAAAAAAAAAATTAAATAGGCTTTCTATGGCCCACTATTTGTGAGAGAGATGGGACGCTCAGGACTGGCACAGATGGCACGCTCAGGACTGGCACAGAAGCCCAGAGGCCAATATTAATCTCCCTTTTTTTCAGGGAGAATTTATAAAACCCAAAAAAAAATAAAATAGGCTTTCTATGGCCCACTATTTGTGAGAGAGATGGCACACTCAGGACTGGCACACAAGCCCAAAGGCCAATATTAATCTCCCACTGTATTTTTATCAGGGAGAATTTATACACCCCACAAAAAAAAATACAGAAAAATGAAAAGGCTTTCTATGGCCCACTATGTGAGAGAGATGGCACACACAGGGATGGCACTCTAGCAGAAATGCCAAATTGCCAATCTTAATCTCCCACCAAAAAAAAACAAAAAAAAAAAAACAGGGAATGTCCTACAATTACTATCTCCCTGCCTGCAGTAATCTCAGCCAGGTATGGCAGGCAGCTACTATCTCCCTGCCTGCAGTAATCTCAGCCAGGTATGGCAGGCAGCAATAAGGAGTGGACTGATGCACAAATGAAATAAAAAGTGTGGACAAACAAAAAAGATAGCTGTGCAGAAAGGAAGGAACAAGAGGATTTGTGCTTTGAAAAAAGCAGTTGGTTTGCACAGCGGCGTACACACAGCAATGCAGCTATCAGGGAGCCTTCTAGGGCAGCCCAATGAGCTACAGCGCTGAGGGGAAAAAAAAAAAAAAAAACTTCCACTGTCCCTGCACACCGAGGGTGGTGTTGGACAGTGCAAATCGCTGCAGCACAAGCGGTTTTGTGGTTAATGGACCCTGCCTAACGCTATCCCTGCTTCTGACAAAGCGGCAGCAACCTCTCCCTAAGCTCAGATCAGCAGCAGTAAGATGGCGGTCGGCGGGAACGCCTCTTTATAGCCCCTGTGACGTTGCAGACAGCAAGCCAATCACTGCAATGCCCTTCTCTAAGATGGTGGGGACCAGGACCTATGTCATCACGCTGCCCACACTCTGCGTTTACCTTCATTGGCTGAGAAATGGCGCTTTTCGCGTCATTGAAACGCGACTTTGGCGCGAAAGTCGCGTACCGCATGGCCGACCCCGCACAGGGGTCGGATCGGGTTTCATGAAACCCCGACTTAGCCAAAAGTCGGCGACTTTTGAAAATGTTCGACCCGTTTCGCTCAACCCTACTCATTAGTATTGGTACCCATCAGTTTTTTAATGAGACCACCTTGACGATGGTTGATGGGCTCACACTATTTGGCCAAATTCTGTGCTAAGCGTCTCAAATTTTTTTTCCTAATGTTCAAAAAGCAATTTTGCTATTCATATTTCATGTATTTCATATTTGACGTGTTTTGGCACGATAAAGTGCAACCTTTTGTTCTATATTATATATGGAGGTAGCTGCTCCTGGTATGCACCTATTCACACTAGTTTGGATGTGCCAGTCTTTTTTTCTGTCATTTCTATGCATGCATGTGTGGTCCCGCGTGCCGGTGGCCCCGGCCTTAACGTTAGTCTGTCAGATGGTTTTTGCTACCTCATCTGAAAGCAGCATGACGTAGACAATGAAACCCTGGATCCAGCAATGTATCACTTAGTTTATTGGGAGCAGCAGTTGTGATGCAATTAGTTCTTAGGTTTAGCATGCAGCAGAGCTGAGAAATCAAACCCCACCCACATCAGGCTCTGTATGTATATAGTCTATTGACAGTGACCTGCTTATTACAGGAGAGGGTGGAGTCAGACCAGTGCTCTGGGCCAGCCAGTCATAGCAATGATAATATTCTAGGGATAAAACCTTAATTCTAAGTAAACAACAGCACACAGCCTGAGTGACACTGCTGAATTCATTGTTTAATCCCTACCTCATGCTGTCCTCAGATTATATTGCAAAAACCTGCTGACAGAATCTCATTTATTTTATTAATATTTTTTTCTTTAAAATTCAGTCAAAATCAGAGTAGCGCAAAGAAAGTATAAGGCTGGGTTCCCATTGCGTTATGGGACCGCGTTAAACGGACAGCGTTGCATGGCGAAATTAACGCCGTGCAACGCAGCCGTTAACGCGCCCATTCACGCTAATGGGAACGTGCTTCACTAGCGCGTGCCATGTTCGGCATGCGCTAGCGACATGCCGGGGATTCCTGGCGCGCCGTGGACGCTGCTTGCAGCGTCCGAGGCGCGCCCGCGGTCCGTTCCCCGCTCTCGCAGATCGGGGATCTGCGAGAGCGGGGACGTTACCGCGACCCCGACCGCAGCCCCATAGAAAACATTGCGTTAGCGCAATCCGCTAGCGCTAGCGCTAAACGGATTGCACTAACGCAATGTGACCCTAGCCTTACTGGTGTAGATTAATTAGAAATTCCTAATACAACAACCACTTTCAACAACTGCGGGTGACTGCAGAGGTTTTGATTTGCTGCATGCTTCCAAAACTACACCTATCGTGGTGCCCATGGTTGAACAATTTGGTTTTGAAATCATGAGGAAATTGTCCATCGCTGTGGGTGGAGTTTTGGAGACATGTAGAAAAATTCAACATCTCCATTCACAAGTGACGGACGGGTGTGCTCACCTCTGCTCAATGCTTGATCAAGCTTTTGGGTGCTCAATCGAGTTCAGAGCAGTGCTGAGTATTGCATGGGGCTCGAGTGCTCGGGTTCTTGAGCTTCGCATCTCTCTCTTTCTATCTAATGCTCAACTGCCCAATTGACGTATATTATGCTCGGTACTTGAATTTAGTACCTGCGCAGTCCGAAGTGCTCGATTCAAGTACCAAGCACCCGAGCAGTTTACTGCTCGCTCATCACTAGCATTCATCTTTCAGGTAAAATAAGTTACATTGATTATAATTTTACAATGGCTACTGCCAAGGGGTGGGATATGTACGTCATTTCTTGAAGTTTGAAGTTGATTTGTTGGCAATAGCAAAATCGGTGTAAGGCTATTGTTACATGCAGGGTTTTTGTTACGTTTTATGTTGTTTTACTATGTTTTCATGCAAATTAAAAGCTTCTTTTTACTTTATCAGTAAAAGCTATGGGATTTCAGAAATCTCACACACATGCTTGTTTTATTTTTCTTCCTTGACTGAATTTGAGAACTGCAGCACTTTTTAAATCTCTATTTGCATAATATAATTTTTATTTTTATAGTGCCAACATATTCTGCAGTAATTACAAGCAACAGGTCATTTCTTTCAGCCTTTTAGCAGCATTTTTTTCACCCATAGAAAGCAATGAGAAAGTGAAAAAAGTGCTGCAAAAAACGCAATGGTGTTTTTGTAGAATTTTTGCTAAGTTTTTGATGCATTTTTGGTAAATAAAACTATCTTCATTAAACATGTTGTAGACAAAGTGCACATGTAAACCAAACTCAAAAAATGCTTCAAAAATGCATATAAAATGCAGTGAAAATACAACAAAATGGAGGTTTTGAATGCAGCGTTTTTATTGCCAAGATAGTGGATTTTGGCTCTAGACAAAAAAGTAGCAAAAACACTGTATGTGAACATAGCTTAAGGATCTAAATAACTTTGATAAATGCCAATTGTAAGGCTAAGTTGTAAGGCAAAAACACTGTATGTGAACATAGCTTAAGGATCTAAATAACTTTGATAAATGCCAATTGTAAGGCTAAGTTCACACTAGGTGTTTTTGCAGCTTTTGATATGCTTTTTTATACAAATTTTCAGCTGTGTTTTACAGTACCAGCAAAGTCTATGAGCTGTCAGATATCTCATGCACACAGCTTGGTTTATTTTGTCATCAGGAATTTGTGCTTTGCATGTTTTTTTTGTACAATGGAGCATGCCACTTCTTTCAGTGTTTTTCCAGTGTTTCTCACCCGTTGAAATTAATGGAAAGTAAAAAAATGCTGAAAAATGCACCAAAAACGCAGATATCATGTTTTGCTGAGTTTTTTGTCCCAATACCTGATTCTGTAGAATGTTAATTTGTTAATTTTTTTTCAACACTAAGCTTTATCAGCATCCACTAGAGACAAATCTAGCATGTCAAAATGGCAGCAAAAATGCACAAAAAAATCTGCGAAATTGCAAGCAAAAACAAGGAAAACATACTTTTTTCGGCAGCTTCTTTCCTGCCAAGAGATCAGGTTTTGCTGCAGAAAAAAAATGCTGAAAAAACACCTTGTGTTAACTCTGCAAAAGACAGGTCTTGTAGAGTGTTCCAGGTATGTAGTGGTTAGTAATGTAACTAGTAAAAGAGGCTCACATAGACCATAATAATATCGATAGCCTTCCATCAAGTATGGAAGAACTGAAAATTAAAGCTGCCCACTTAATATCCAGTTGTTTGTTTGCCTACAGGCTTAAATCGTACATAATTTTATAGCTGCGCATGTTTTAATTTTGTAGTTATTTATTAAAACACTAAAACATTACAGTAGTTTATTCTAAATGATGTTTTATTCTAATAATGAATTTTACATTTACACAAAAAGCAAACAGCAAACTAAAACTCAAAGAATACATTAACAAAAGGAAAGTACCTTCTTTTAGTTTGCTAGAACGTTCCTGGCAGCTGGAGATTTGTTAATAACAGACTATTGAAGGACGGGTTGTTGTTAATGTTTTTTTTTAATTAATGGCTGCCAGGAGAGGGCAGACATGCAGTACAAAGCTGTCAGCTTCCACTGTCACCCATCTAACAATATGGTATGGTTGACCAGAAAGCAGACTCTTATCTGACTTGCACCTTGTTTAACACTAGTGCATAACTTTCAATGTTACCTATGTTTGTTGGTATGCTCAAGAAAGCACATAGTAAAGTAATGAACGAATACAGGACCTTTTACAGCAGCCATGATATTATAGAAGTCAAGCCCTTCTGCAGAGACACATTTGGAAGGCAGCCACATAGTAGGAAAACACACTAACAAAAAGCTAAATATATTGGTACATACATATACATTGATGTGCAAAAGTTTTAAGCATGTGTGGAAAAAGTACTGCAAATTAAGAATGCTTTCAACAAATAGAAAGGTAATAGTTTTCATTTTTATAATTTAAGAAAAGGCAAAGCGAACAAAGATTCAAATTTAGGGAAATCTAAATCAAATCAATATTTGGTGTTACCACCTTTTGCCTTCAAAACAACATCAATACTTCTAGATAAACTCGCACAAAGTCATGCATTTTGTAAAATTATAGTCAAGTATATGAGTAACCAGTTATACCAGACAAGTGATAATGATCATCATTTTCATATGTAGGTTGAAACACAGCCATTAAATGAAACCGAAAAGAGTAATGTAAAAGACTTAAAACTGAGTAATAAAGAGCCAAACTGTGCTACTAAGATAAGGTTATGGAAGATCGTTTCATGTCCCAGATTGCACACCATGGAAAGATTAAGTAAGGCAACAAGAGAAAAGGTGGTTATACTGCATCAACAAGGTCTTTCCCAGCTAATGATTTCAAAGAAGACTGAGGTTTAAAGATATGCTGGTTAAGATCTTTAGAAGAAATGCCTAGAAATGAGTAAAGTTGAGCACCATGAATGCAGTGGTCAGCCAAGGAAACTTAGTGCAGCAGATAACAGTTGAAAGATATCTTTGACTTGGAAACAAAGACAAGCGAGTCAAGCAATGCACAAATATTTTGCCACAAAGGTGCAGAAAAATGGCAGCTAGTGCTTTGGACTGATGAATAGTGTTGAGCATTCCGATACCGCAAGTATCGGGTATCGGCCGATACTTGCGGTATCGGAATTCCGATACCGAGATCCGATACTTTTGTGGTATCGGGTATCGGTATCGGATACATAGAGATGTGTAAAATAAAGAATTAAAATAAAAAATATTGATATATTTACCTCTCCGGCGGCCCCTGGTGAGTCCGCGGGTAACCGGCAGGCTTCGTTGTTCAAAATCAGCGCTTTTAGGACCTGAGAAACACGTCCCGGCTTCTGATTGGTCGCGGGCCGCCCATGTGACCGCCACGCGACCAATCACAAGCCGCGACGTCACCGCAAGCTATTAGCGCGCTCATTTTTAAAAATGAGCGCGTTAATGGCTTTCAAAGACGTAGCGGCTTGTGATTGGTCGCGGCCACGCGACCAATCACAAGCCGCGACGTCACCGCAAGCTATTAACGTGCTTATTTTTAAAAATGAGCGCGTTAATGGCTTTCAAAGACGTAGCGGGTTGTGATTGGTCACGGCCGCGACCAATCACAAGCCGCGACGTCACCGCAAGCTATTGACGCGCTCATTTTTAAAAATGAGCGCGTTAATGGCTTTGAAAGACATAGCGGCTTGTGATTGGTCGCGTGGCCGCGACCAATCACAAGCCGCTACGTCTTTGAAAGTCATTAACGCGCTCATTTTTCAAAAATGAGCGCGCTAATAGCTTGCGGTGACGTCGCGGCTTGTGATTGGTCGCGGCCACGCGACCAATCACAAGCCGCTATGTCTTTCAAAGCCATTAACGCGCTCATTTTTAAAAATGAGCGTGTCAATAGCTTGCGGTGACGTCGCGGCTTGTGATTGGCCGCGGCCGCGACCAATCACAACCCGCTACGTCTTTGAAAGCCATTAACGCGCTCATTTTTAAAAATGAGCGCGCTAATAGCTTGCGGTGACGTCGCGGCTTGTGATTGGTCGCATGGCGGTCACATGGGCGGCCCGCGACCAATCAGAAGCCGGGACGTGTTTCTCAGGTCCTAAAAGCGCTGATTTTGAACAACGAAGCCTGCCGGTTACCCGCGCTGAGTTCAGGGGCCGCCGGAGAGGTAAATATATCAATATTTTTTATTTTTATTCTTTATTTTACACCTCCCTATGGATCCCAGGGCCTGAAGGAGAGTTTCCTCTCCTTCAGACCCTGGGAACCATGAGAATACCTTCCGATACTTGATGTCCCATTGACTTGTATTGGTATCGGATATCGGTATCGGCGATATCCGATATTTTTCGGGTATCGGCCGATACTATCCGATACCGATACTTTCAAGTATCGGACGGTATCGCTCAACACTACTGATGAATCAAATTTTTTGATGTTTTGCATTAACTGTAGGCAGTTTCTTCACCAAAGGAGTGAAGAGCACAATGATCTTTGAAGTAGAATGAAGGTTCCTTGCAAGTTTGAATTTCAGCAAATGAAGTTCGGGATTTGAGTATGCATTTCACCAGATGGATTTAGTGTCAAGATTATTGATGTCCTCCTCAATTTTAAGAAACACAAGCACGTCATTTTACAGTTATGTAATACCACCAGAGAAGCAACTGATTGCTTCCAAATTTATTCTGCATCAGGAAAATAACTCCAAACATACAGCCAATGTCATAAAAGTACCACTCCAGCATTTGCTTTGGTTTCACTGCTGGCATTTTCATCTGTTTTCTCCACCTCTTAGATCTATCTCCTGCTGTTTGTGACCTGCTGGCTGCTCCACTGTTTCATGTAGTGCAACTATGATCACTAGTCAGTGAAAGTTTATGATAGTCTCACTCTGGCTCTCATATTTGAGAGCTTGTGATGTACGTTCTGACTTTTGGACAGTCAGAAGCTGCACTTTCAAGATGGTGCAGCGGGACCGGAACAGGGATGAAAAATGGTGGATATGCTGGAAAGTGAATATATTACGGTGGATGGAAATTTATGTTTATAGCACCACTCCAGCAGTTAAAAAACAACAATGCTGGAAAGGGGCCTTAAGAACTATCTTCAGCGTGAAGAAAAGCAAGGAGCGCTGAAAGAGATGATATGGCCCTACAAATCCCTGATCTCAACTAGAGATAAGCGAACTTGTTCGGTAAACATTCACCAATCTCAAATTCGGCACGACATAGCACATTCAGATTCATATTCGGTTTCACAAACGTTTGTCCACAAAGTTGGCAAAATTCGGACACAGTTCGATAAATGATTGTATTTTTACTAATGCTTTTGTTTTGAGATTGTCTAGGATAGTGGTGCTGTATGTTAAGTGGGGTGGGCATGTTTTATGAGGGGAGGTGGTGTGTCTAGCTCTGAGGAGCTGCGGAGCGTAATTTTTTTTCTTTATTTTTCTTTAATAACTTAATATGTGTACATTTCAGCATCCAATCAGGGCACAGATACCATCCACAATGTCATGACACAAAGTCTTCTGTGATTGGCTGACAAAGTCACATGTTCCTGTCCATATAAAAAGCAGACTGTCGCCATTTTCTCAGTGTCACAGCAGAGAGATGCCACTCTTGCTGCTTCTGCTACTGAAAGGGAACTTGTCAATTAGCTACATAGGATCCTGTTCTGTGTGAAATCAATCTTTCAGCATCTAACTAGATTGAGCTAAAACTATGTTGCAGTCTCAGGAGGCCCCATTTACTAATCAAAATCATTTGGGCAAAAACTGTGTTTCAGTGAGGAATCAGGAGGACATATTTCCTCTTAAAAATCATTAAGCTTAATATTGGGGTTAAGCCAGGAGTCCCCATTTACTAATCGAAATCATTTGGGGAAAAAACTGTGTTGCAGTGAGGAATCAGGCAGCCCCATTTGCTCATCAAAATCATTAGGTATAAGAGTGTTGTTCAGGCACACTATCTAAAAAAATATATACCGTATATACTTGAGTATAAGCCGACCCGAGTATAAGCCGACCCCCCAATTTTGCCACAAAAAAACTGGGAAAACTTAATGACTTGAGTATCAGCCTAGGGTGGGAAATGCAGCAGCTATCGATAAATGTCAAAAGTAAAAATAGATACCAATAATAGTAAAATTAATTGAGACATCAGTAGGTTAAGTGTTTTTGAATATCCATATTGAATCAGGAGCCCCATATAATGCTCCATAAAGTTCATTATGGCCCCATAAGATGCTCCATATTAAAATATGCCCATATAATCCTGCATAAAGGTTAATAATGGCCCCATAAGATGCTCCATAGACATATTTGCCCAATATAATGCTGCGTAAATGCTGATTATGGCCCAATAAGATGCTCCATAAAGATATTTGCCACATATAGTGCTGCACAAACATTGATTATGTCCCCATACAGACACTTGCCCCATATAGTGCTGCACAAACGTTATGGCCCCGTGTAGTGCTGCACAATTGTTATGGCTAGGGTTGAGCGAAACGGGTCGAACATTTTCAAAAGTCGCCGACTTTTGGCGAAGTCGAGTTTCATGAAACCCGATCCGACCCCTGTGCGTGGTCGGCCATGCGGTACGTGACTTTCGCGCCAAAGTCGCGTTTCAATGACGCGAAAAGCGCCATTTCTCAGCCAATGAAGGTAAACGCAGAGTGTGGGCAGCGTGATGACATAGGTCCTGGTCCCCACCATCTTAGAGAAGGGCATTGCAGTGATTGGCTTGCTGTCTGCGGCGTCACAGGGGCTATAAAGGGGAGTTCCCGCCGACCGCCATGTTACTGCTGCTGATCTGAGCTTAGGGAGAGGTTGCTGCCGCTTCGTCAGAAGCAGGGATAGCGTTAGGCAGGGTCCATTAACCACCAAACCGCTTGTGCTGTAGCGATTTCCACTGCCCAACACCACCTTCGGTGTGCAGGGACAGTGGAAGCTCCTTTTTTTTTTTTTTTCCTCAGCGCTGTAGCTCATTGGGCTGCCCTAGAAGGCTCCCTGATAGCTGCATTGCTGTGTGTACGCCGCTGTGCAAACCAACTGCTTTTTTCAAAGCACAAATCCTCTTGTTCCTTCCTTTCTGCACAGCTATCTTGTTTGTTTGTCCACACTTTTTATTTAATTTGTGCATCAGTCCACTCCTTATTGCTGCCTGCCATACCTGGCTGAGATTACTGCAGGGAGATAGTAATTAAAGGACAGTTCCTTTTTTTTTTTTTTTTTGTGGGAGATTAAGATTGACATTTCTGCTAGAGTGCCATCTCTGTCTGTGTCATCTCTCACTCAGTGGGCCATAGAAAGCCTATTTATTTTTTTGCTTGATTTGGGTTCCAAAATCTACCAGAAAAAATCACAACATCAATCAGTGGGAGAAAAATATTGGCCTCAGGGCTTGTGTGCCACTCCTTACTCCTGTGTGTGCCATCTCTCACTCAGTGGGCCATAGAAAGCCTATTAATTTTTTTGCTTGATTTGGGTTCTAAATTCTACCTGAAAAAATCAATAAATCAATCAGTGGGAGATTAATATTGGCCTTTGGGCTTGTGTGCCAGTCCTAAGCGTGCCATCTCTCTCTCTCTCAGATAGTGGGCCATAGAAAGCCTATTTTTTTATTATTTTATTGGGTTTATAAATTTTCCCTGGAAAAAAAAAAAAAGTGGGAGATTAATATTGGCCTCTGGGCTTGTGTGCCAGTCCTGAGCGTGCCATCTCTCTCACAAATAGTGGGCCATAGAAAGCCTATTTATTTTTTGGGTTGATTTGGGTTCATAATTCTACCTGAAAAAATCAATCAATCAATCAGTGGGAGATTAATATTGGCCTTTGGGCTTGTGTGCCAGTCCTAAGCGTGCCATCTCTCTCTCTCAGATAGTGGGCCATAGAAAGCCTATTTATTATTATTTTTTTTATTGGGTTTATAAATTTTCCCTGGAAAAAAAAAAAAAGTGGGAGATTAATATTGGCCTCTGGGCTTGTGTGCCAGTCCTGAGCGTGCCATCTCTCTCACAAATAGTGGGCCATAGAAAGCCTATTTATTTTTTGGGTTGATTTGGGTTCCTAATTCTACCTGAAAAAATCAATCAATCAATCAGTGGGAGAAAAATATTGGCCTCAGGGCTTGTGTGCCACTCCTTACTCCTGTGTGTGCCATCTCTCACTCAGTGGGCCATAGAAAGCCTATTAATTTTTTTGCTTGATTTGGGTTCTAAATTCTACCTGAAAAAATCATTAAATCAATCAGTGGGAGATTAATATTGGGCTTTGGGCTTGTGTGCCAGTCCTAAGCGTGCCATCTCTCTCTCTCAGATAGTGGGCCATAGAAAGCCTATTTATTATTATTTTTTTTATTGGGTTTATAAATTTTCCCTGGAAAAAAAAAAAATGGGAGATTAATATTGGCCTCTGGGCTTGTGTGCCAGTCCTGAGCGTGCCATCTCTCTCACAAATAGTGGGCCATAGAAAGCCTATTAATTTTTTTGCTTGATTTGGGTTCCAAAATCTACCTGAAAAAAATCACTAAATCAATCAGTGGGAGATTAATATTGGCCTCTGGGCTTGTGTGCCACTCCTGACTCCTGTGTGCGTCATCTGTCACTCAGTGGGCCCTAGAAAGCCTATTTTTTGTTTTATTTGTTTTCTAAATTCTCCCTGAAACAATCATTTTATTTTCTTTGGTTTCTAAATTATTCCTGAAAAAAATCATTTTTTTGGTATTTTTTTTTCTCTCAAGTCTCCCTGAAAAAAAAAAAAAAAAAAAAAATCTGTGGGAGATTCATATTGCCCCTTCTGCTTGTGTGCCAGTCTTGACTCCTGGGTGTGCCATCTCTCTCTCTCTCCCCAATTGTGGGCCATAGAAAGCCTATTAAATTTTTTGCTTGATTTGGGTTCCAAAATCTACCAAAAAAAATCACTAAATCAATCAGTGGGAGATTAATATTGGCCTCTGGGCTTGTGTGCCACTCCTGACTCCTGTGTGCGTCATCTGTCACTCAGTGGGCCCTAGAAAGCCTATTTTTTGTTTTATTTGTTTTCTAAATTCTCCCTGAAACAATCATTTTATTTTCTTTGGTTTCTAAATTATTCCTGAAAAAAATCATTTTTTTTGTATTTTTTTTTCTCTCAAGTCTCCCTGAAAAAAAAAAAAAAAAAAAAAATCTGTGGGAGATTCATATTGCCCCTTCTGCTTGTGTGCCAGTCTTGACTCCTG